>NC_089250.1:98669325-99926152 GCF_963930625.1 Muntiacus reevesi
GGCTAGTTCTAAATGAAATTGTAAATTAGGAGAATTTTTCGTTTCCTCTTAGAATCACACTTCATCTAACCTGCCTGCTTCTCTTCCCAACCCTGCCCCCATTGGCGGTCAGTACCAATGGGGTCTAATTTAGTGGTGTTAAATCTAGATTGAGAATCAGAATTATCTTTAGTAATAAAGATTTCTCCAGAAGCTGGTCTCCAAAGGTATGCTTTTAGATAGAAGATAAGGCCCAGAAATCTACTATTTATAAAGCTTTCTAGATGATTCTCAATACCAGCCAGGTTTGGGGGATGCTGCCCAATTGCACTGAAGAATAAATGACAACAAATTGAGTGAAGTAAATCAGACAGAAAGTATCATATGATATTCCACTTACATACAAAATCTAAAAAGAATTGATACAAATGAACTTATTTACAAAGAACTTATTTACAGAAACACATTTATAGACTTAGAGAATGAATTTATGGTTACCAGGGAGGGAAGTGGGGGGATAGGATAGTTGGGGAGTGTGGGACTGATACACACATACTGCTTTATTTAAAATGAATAACCAACAAGGACCTATTGAATAGCACAGGGAACTCTGCTCGATATTATGTAACAACCTAAATGGGGAAAGAATTTTAAAAAGAATAGGTACATGTATTTGTATAACTCAATCTCTCTGCTATATCTCTGAAACTATCACAACATTCTTAATCAACTACATTCCAATATAAAATAAAAAAACTAGAAAAAAAATAAATGACAAAGAGTAGCTTTAAAAGTTACCTGGTGGGAAAAATTGGCAGAACTGCAGATGTATATGATTGACATTTCATCGTTAGTGCTTTAAGAAAAAAAAAAAAAAGCTGCGTAGAAAGGGGATAAAAGAACCTCGGTGGAAAAAATGAGCCTCGGTGGAAAAAATAAGCCCCTTAACCTCACATTTTAAGATGGTGCTCAACCAAAGTTAAAGTGCGTTTTCTTTAATGCAAATAGGTTCTTTAAGGAATTTAGACATTTGCAAAGCTGTCTAATGAGTACAGAATTTTTAGAACCTATAATTTTATGAAAAACTAAAAATTTCCACTTCACTTATCCATTTGACTTTAAGGCAATTCAAACATTCAAACAAATTTTATTAAAAACAACTCTCTTTTTATACTCACATGGTTGTTGTTGTATTTTTAATTCCTAATTATTTAAAAATTTTTTCATTTTATATTGGATTATAGTTGATCTCTATATCACTTCTCCTGTATCTCTGGGTCTCTCTCACATTCATATGCCCAAAGAATCTTATTGTGTTGCCCAGTCAACATTCAGTATGGTGTGTCTTTTGGGGCAAGCTCTTGTGTTAAGTTATCTTATGGGTTACAGGTCAAGTGTAAATTATAGATAAGTGAGTGTCTTTGAGTCATTTGCCACTCCCTAGAATATTTTGTTAATGGTGCCAGGGTAATGAGGTCATGTGATATAAAGTACAGCGACATATTCATAGGGAATCACTTTAAACTGCTTTATTCAGAGCTGGATTATGCATGGCGGATCCTCAGGTTATTGTGATAGTACATTGGAATATCAGAACCAATCAACAAATACACATTTAAGCTGGAATATATAAAAATAATTATAATACAGTTGAATATATAAAGGAAAATCTGAGTTTATATTAATAACATGACCAAATTTGAGTGAAAGGATAAAATGGAAGGAAAAACATAGATGTATAATTGTAAATTTTTTAATGAATAGAGATTCCTCCCTTTAAGTCATCATTGCAACATGAATAGCTTTTAAAATATATACCCACTTAAAAGGAGTCTCTCTCCATTTATTTCTACTCTTTCTTACATTAGTTAATCCAACTATTTTTGAAACAAAGCAAAAAATTTGCAAGCACACATTATGAAATATGAAGAATCCTGGGACCAACTGACCGCTTCAGTGATTATGAAGACTATAAACTATTTTAAAAAGCAGATTTTTCACTGTTCTTCATTAAGGTCTGATTACCTCGCCCATTAGCATTTGGCTCTTTTATTATTATGACTGTGAAATACTGTAGATGTTACCACTAATGGGTAAAGAAAGTTGACATGGTGATCTTGATTAACTCATCAATAATCATTTGGAATAATTTTTCTTCATTCAGTGAATGGATCATTCGCGTGCCCTATAATAATTGTGTACATTGAGGTGCAGGAAATTAGCATAAAATTATCTACCCTGGAGAGTTAGTTTCCACTTCTAATACCACTAAAATTTGGTTCAGACTAACATTTGAAAGCTTTATCAAATGAGTGAAATAAATGATTCCTTGGTCATTTTTCTCATAATGCTGTTATTAGTACAGCCTTTCATTTTTAGGGTTCCACACTAATTAAGAGCAAGATTAGAAATGTAACAGAACACCTAAATCTCCTTTCATGCTACTTTGTATTTGATAAGGGAAAAATATCTAGAGGTCTTATAAAACAATATAATAAAGACTCTCTATAAATAAAAAAATCAAATAAGGAAATCATTCCACTCTTCTTCCACTGATTAAGAAAGAAAGTGGTGGCTTTTCAACTCCATTCTTAGAATGGAATTGAGATTGTTAAGTGAGTTTAATGTAGTTTAGCCTTCATGTCTCAGCTACTGCCAGAATAACTTAGAAATGCAAACTCGGTTGTACAAGTGTCTTAACAATCACCTGATCTAATCCAGAACAGAAAACTGAGAGACTGATTTACCCAGTCATTTATTCAGTGGACAGCAAGATGGAACTCCTTACCCAGATCTTCTAAGACGTCATTGCCATGAACAACTTGATATGAAGATAGTATGGAAAAGTTGGCTAGGGGACACAGGGAGAGATGTCCACATTGTTTTCCCCTCCATAGCAATCTCCCCTTAATCAGCTCAGGAATGTATTGATTCTGGCTCCTCTGTTCTTTTTCAGGAACTTAGACAATGACTTCAGCTGTTATCTTATCTCATTGAGATCTTGGCACTATAAATCCATTTGTTTTCAGGTACAGGTGAGCATATAGATACTGACTGATGTAATCTACAGGGTTTGATTTCTGGTTATCCTTCCAGTCATGGTTTACCTTGGTTGGTTCAAGCAAATTATAACCAGTCTGGAGTCCCTGGTGCCCTTCCTCTGCGACAGGCTGTATTTTGTTTCATGGCCACAGACGGGACTTCGAACTCTCACCAGGAATCTCACAAAGAAATGGCCTACTTTACAATGTGGGGAGGGTGTGAGGGGATCACTGACTTACAAACAACTTGATGTTCATTACATGACAATTGGCATTGATTCAAGAGTTGCCATATATAACTAGATACTGATACCCAGTGGCATTTTGGCAAAATGCATATTACCAGGACTTTGGGACAAGTGATGGGCAACAGAAATATAGTGCAGGCAACACATAATTTAAAATGTTTTAGTTGCCACATTAAAAAAATAGTTTTTACTATTTTTACAGGAAATAGATGAATTGATATTAATAATAAATTTTATTTAACCCATTATGTCCAAAATGTTATAATTTCAACATGTAATCAACATAAAAAGTTATTGAGATATTCTTATATTCATACTGTCTTCAAAATCTACTATAGATTTTATATTTATAGAATATCATCTCAATGTATACATAATATTTACAGTTAAAAAAGATTCCTGTACCCAAGTTGTTTCAAATGTACTTAAAAGCTTTCCAACAATGTAATCAATTGTCTAAAAATCATTTCCTTTAATATTTTGCATCTACATTGACAAAACTGTTTTTTAAGAAGATTTAATTTGACTTTGAAGCAAAAGCATATCAGTTTCAAAGCTACATCTCTCTAAGATAAATAAATTGACTTCCTCCTGTATCCTTTCAGGATGATTAACATCATCCTGAAATTTAATTTAATAATTATTTAATTATTAAATAATTAATTAAATAATAATTATTTAATAAATTGAAATAAAACTTTAAACTTATCATGTGTTTAAATTTTTTTTTTTACTTTTGGCAGCCAATTTTCATGAAAATACTCTACATATTGATTCATGTTATTAAAAATCATCATTAATTTGTATTATGAAAAGTTTTCATTTCAACATAAATTGTTCTGTCTAGCTTGAATTTTCCTTTTTCTTGAAGTTTCAAATTTAACTCATTCATATGCACTGTAATAACAGGGAGAAAATGTAAATCCCACTGGCCATTTTTTCCTTCGATTATTGAATACTTGGAAAGCTTTCCTTTTTTCTGAGACAGTCAGAGTTAATACAGTAAATGTGTAAAGCTCATCCACAACTCAACCAGTGAGCGTTGGCAGAGAACATAAGATCATTAAACTCATTGTCTTCTATTTCTTTCAACAGTTCCATAAACCTCTGATGATTCATAGCATTTGCACATATATTAAAAGATTTTGACAACTATATCTGTAACAGTCATAGAGTCTGCCTCAGTAAACCGAGTACATGAATTTTCAATAGATATCTTACATGTTGTGTAAGGAAAATTTTAGTCACTTGTTTTAAAATTCCAATAAATTTGAATTTTTTTACCTAATGCAATTGGAGCATCATCCACTATGATTAAAATGTAATTTCTTTTTTCTAAATCTAGCTGAAACTTCTCTTTGACAGATATAGAACACTCAAAGATGTACATCATGAATTTGATTTTAGGTCACAAACTGAAAACATTTCCTTAAGAAAAAATGTAACTGCAGAATTAACTGGGCAGTATCTCTCCTGTAACATGGTATTTTAAGTTAAAGAAAAACATTTGCAGTTTTTCAAAGTTTGAATCAAGTGAACTTATTATTAGAATGTTCACATTTGGGCATCTGTTTGGCATCATAATTAAAGATCTCTCACCTTTCGTAAAATATCTTTTTTAGTCTTTTCCTTATAGTTTTCTATCAAAATCCCCATAACTGAAATAATAATTTATTTTACTATTGATCTATTGTATGTGTGTGTGTGCATGTGTGTTTGAATGTGTTCAAGAATCTAAGCAGTTTTACAGCTGGCCGATGTTAAAGCTCAGGTTCTCTTAAAAATCATTTTTAAAACTTTATCAGGCATAAAATTGTATCAGGCAACTTATTTCATCAAGCTATTTGACTGGTAAGAGGAAACTTCTTATCAATTTCACTACAATTTGCTAAAAATATATCTGAATGCTGTCCATTTTATAATCTTAAAAAGTAATTTTTTACACAAACAACAGCTTTTTCACTTTGCTTTGCCACAGCAAATAGCAAATGCCTTTCATTGTGAAAATATGTAACATAGCTTCTTCCTTTCTTTTTTTTTCCTTCACTGTTGTACTGCTCCTGCATCTCCACTCATTTCCCCAGGACTATGCCTTAATTTTAAAGTTCATCCACATTTACTAATTGTTGTTGTTCAGTTGCTCAGTCATATCAGACTCTTTGCAACCCTGTGGACTGCAGCACGCCAGGTTTACCTGCCCTTCACCATCTCCCAGAGTTTGCTCAAACTCATGTCCATTCAGTCAGTAATCCTCCAACCATCTCATCCTCAGTCGCCCCCTTCTCCTCCAGCCCTCAACATTTCCCAGCATCAGGGTCTTTTCCAGTCAGTCAGCTGTTCTCATCAGATGGCCAGAGTATTGGAGCTTCAGTTTCAGCATCAGTCCTTCCAATGAATACTTGAGGTTGATTTCCTTTAGGATTGACTGGTTTGATCTCCTTGCTGTCCAAGGAACTCTCAAGAGTCTTCTCCAGCACCACAGTTCAAAAGCATCAGTTCTTTGGCATTCAGCCTTCTTTATGGTCCAGCTCTCACATCCATACATGACTACTGGAAAAACCACACCTTTGACTTGATGGATCTTTGTTGGCAAAGTAATGTCTCTGCTTTTTAACATGCTGTCTAGGTTTATTATAGCTTTTCTTCCAAGGAGCAAACATCTTTTGATTTCATGGCTGCAGTCACCATCCACAGTGATTTTGGAGCCCAGGAAAATAAAATCTGTCACTCTTATCATTGTTTCCCCATCTGTTTGATCTATTTGCCATGAAGTGATGGGATCAGATGCCATGGTCTTCATTTTTTCAATGTTGACCTTTAAGCCAACTTTTTTACTCTCCTCTTTCACCTTCATCAAGAGGCTCTTTAATTCCTCTTCACTTTCTGCCATAAGCACGGTGTCATCTGCATATCTGAAGTTGTTATTTTCACCTAGAAAATTAATTTCGTTATATTACAATTAAAATAGTAAGCATTTCAGTTAGTATCCCTGTAGTGTACAATCTGAATATAATAATCAGAGAAATGTGTTATTGTGTTACACTGATGCATAGAAAAAATAATTTTAATCAATCCTTTGACTATGTGTTTGTGTATAACACTAGGAAGGACACATGTGCTCAACACACCCACTATAACACAGAGGAATACATGATACAAGAAAGTAGAATATAGTCCTACCAAAACAAAAAGCATTTTATACTGCTTCATTGTTAAAATTAAAGCTAATTAAAACTAAACAATCACTTAAACATTCACTTCCTAAGTCATCCTCGCCACATGTGACCAGTGGTTACCATAACAGACAACATGATTGTGGAAATTTGTGGACTGTATCCAGTTTGTGAATTTACCCATGTTTGTTGTTTCTGTTTGTCTTTGTTATTTCAAATTTCAGGTGAAGTTTTAGAGGTCCTAAACTGTTTCCTATTGACCTTGCTTGCTTCTCTAGAAACTGTTGCTTGTTGAGGATTAGGAAGTAAAGAGACAACAGACATGGAGTTCAGGCTTTCACAGCAGAAATGGAAAGGAGTGAGAAAACATTTACATTCTCACCTATCGTTTCAATTTTTAAGAACATTCAGAATTGGTTATATTTTCTTTAAAACCTGTGGGGATAAAAATCGAAAAACATTTTTTTAATGTAAGGGTACTTTTTTTGTTAAATTAGTAAAAACCTTTTTATTTTTCTATAATTTCCATTCCTACCTATTTCTAATTGATTCATAGTCCTTCCTTGCAAGTAAATAATTTAACCATTTTTATACCTGAGTCCATTTAAGGAGTCAAGCCTTCACCATTTCTAGCATTTTGAAATCATCAGATAGACACAGGTCAAAAAATATTTAGGTGGATTTTTCCATAGTATCTTAACATCTCTGTTCTGTGTACATGAGATAATTGAGTATTACAAGTATAACATGTCATTTCCCAATACTTGATGCTTCTTATGAGCCTAGATTGGACAGTCAAAGCAAAGAAGAACCTTTTAAAATGACCAAGTCCCCAGAGTTCCATGTGGGTTCCTAACCTCCCAGAAGCCCAATGTGATATCCACATTGAAGAAAATCCTCTCCACTGTGGATCAGCTCTCATCAAGCACCTCAGTTCTTGGCCTCTGTGGTCTGCCTCCTTCTCTCTACTCCAGGAGAGGTTCTCTACTTTTCTCTCAGCTCTGTCCATACAGAAGAGACTGGTATCTTCTTCTCCTTTGAGATTCATCTCATGACTGAAAGAAGTTTCTCAGCCAAAGGACCCTGCTATACCACTTTAATCAAGGTCTCAGAAATTAGTTAATGAGGACACGAGTAGACAATAAAGGACAGTAAAGATACCACGTCATTTGACAGCAGGATGCCAGCCCTCAAGGAGGTCACAGACCAATTAAGAAAGACAAAGAACACACTTGTGACCTGTCTTAAGAAAACTTACGTATCAACAAGCACAAAGTAGGGTATAGAATGGACTAAATTTTCAAAACGTTGAGGGAGACAAGATAAAGGTGGTAAAGGCTCAATGTCAAAAATCTTTAACTGGGAACATTGTAGCTGGCCTTATGAACAGGTGTTTTTTCCATAGAACAATTTCAGGGAAACAGATGTCTACTCCATGTCCCTCTCCTCTGGATACTTTTTTTCTAAATACAATTTTTAAAGATTATGCTCCATTTGTAGTTATTACACAATATTGGCAGTATTTCCTATACTGTACAATCCATCCTCGTGGCCTGTCTTACACCCGATAGTTTACACCCCCTTACTCCCCTCTCCTCCGCTGCCATTCGCCCGCACTAGTAACCACGACTTTGCTCTCTATTTCTGTGAGTCTGCTTCCTTGTTTGTTATAGTCACTAGTTTGTTGTATTTTTAACTTTATTTTTAATATGTATTTATTTATTTATTGCACTGGGTCTTAGCTGCAGTACACAGGATCTTTGATCTTCATTGGGGCATGCAGATCCTTTTTTTTTTTTTTTTTTTTTTTTTGCAGCATGTGGAATCTTTTAGTTAGGGCATTCGAACTGTTTGGTTGCTGCATCCTAACTCTTAGTTACTGCATATAGGATCTAGTTACCTGAGTAATGATAAAACCCAGGCCACCTGCATTGGGAGCACAGTCTTAGCCACTGAACCACCAGGAAGTCCTTGCTGTATTTTTTAGATTCTACATATAGAATACAGTATTTGTCTATTTCTGACTTATTTCACTTAGTGAGAATACTGCCTGCCCAACTTTCCCACATAAATAATTCCTCTGAGTTGAAGTGCTGAAGGGTGCTATTTAATTAGAAATGTTAATAGACAAGATTAACATGTTAAGTTGTTTTGTTACCCGCAATGATATAATTGGATTATTAGATTAGTTGACCGGTCAGCTGGTTCTGAGGGAACGGGACCCAAAGGGACGCATTTTGACAGGAGAGTGAGGTGAGACTATGGAACACTGGTCTGCAGGGTGCTCAGGATGGAAGAGTAGAGAGGCAGAAAGACAGCTCAGGACTCAGAGCTGAGGGAGAAGCCAAAAGACCTGGTACTGCAAGGCAAGGCCATCAACTGGTGGGCAAGGAAGGGAGAAATGGAAAAGCTTGTCCCAGCCTGCTAGAGGCCTTTGGAGTTCACAGGGCCACTCATTCGCCACCCCAATTAAAGATGCTCTGCTCCCTGCCTGGCCTTGCTGTGGTTTTTGCAAACAAAGGCGGCTTTGTTATTGGGTGAGCACCGGGGCCTGGAAGCAGCTGTGAGTGTGTGGACTTCCTGGTTGCAGCCTTTCTCCTCTGAATGCCTAGCTGGGACCTCTTGGTCCCAAGCCTTTTATCTCCCGTGTTTCATCTGATTCTCATTGGGTATATTCTGTAATTTGCTTTGTCAACTGCCTCTCCCAAGGAATTATTCCCTCTTGATCTTTCACTCTACAATCCCTTTTTTTGTTTGGTTCAAAATGTAGTTTTTAATTAATCTTTTAGCTTAAACACTTATCAAAAGTCAAAGACTCTAAAATGTTTGTCACTAGAAAGAGCAGTTCCTTGCCTTTCCCACACTTCACCCACATGCAATTATATCTTTTAGTGACATTTTCCCCTCTAATTTACCCCCAAATTGTTACATAACATAAATATACTGTTACTTA
Organism: Muntiacus reevesi; assembly: GCF_963930625.1. NCBI lineage: Eukaryota > Metazoa > Chordata > Mammalia > Artiodactyla > Cervidae > Muntiacus > Muntiacus reevesi. The sequence goes on from NC_089250.1 coordinate 98,678,720, forward strand.
GTTCTTCAATTATGGACATTGTCTATTGGCTTCTTATTATAGTATAGGAAGACTTAGCTCTCTTTCATATCCTTCTCCTCCCTCATCCTCCCCATTAGTTACATGATAATGTTTGGGTATTAATGCATTTTGAGTGTTTTAGCTATTATGATTAAGCAAATACTGCTTACTGATAAGCCACACAGTATATATTATGATTAATTACATTCCTGATGTAATTTTTATCTCTCCTGGAGTTAATAATTACTTCATTTTAAAAATTTGCTTAGTTTAAAAATATGACCTGTTTCATGAATTTGCACATCCCTTTGGGCAAGGACTATGCTGAGCTGCTTTTTGTCTTTTCAGTTGTGATATACATACTTCCAAAGTAAATGCTTTCATGCTGCTTTGAGTCTTGATGGCTGTTTCTCTTTTATTCAAAACCCCATAAAACCATTTGTCCTTTTTGATGACAAAAGTTACCCCAGATCACAGGACCAAAACCAAGCTGTACACACAACTGATGCTACATAAATACATGAATATTCCCATTTTGCTTGTTGTCCGTGATTTTGTCCATATTCAACTCCTGCCAACACCTTTGCATATTGTAGCAAACCAAGCTTTACTTATCAGTGTTGCACACAGTGAGGCAAAAGTCACACACATCTTGCCAAGCGAGACCAGTGAGACCCTAACTCTCACAGTCCTCAAGATGCACTATAACTCTAGCAACTGGAGATAAGACTTGTGGAAACCTCATCCTTCTAGAAGATAATCTTAAATTTAGGAACAAATAGGTAGTGTCTTAGAACCTGCAGAGGAAAGCAGCTCGTCCCAAAGTGTGGGCCCTCACTCAGAGCTTATTGGATCTCATTTGGAACACAATTCTAGGAGACAAGGTTATTTCATAGTCTTAAGTAAGTTAAAAGTAGCGACAAACTAAAAAGAGGTGTTAATAGAGGTGGACGCAAGAGCAGCAGGAGTTGCTTGACCTTAAAGAAAGAATAACAAAACAAAACAAAGAAAAACCAAAGAGTGAAAATCAGAATTGTGTTTAGTTAGTATCAAAGCAGATGTTTGTAATTATGACTTGAAGTGACTTAGCAGTAGCAGCAGTATCATTCAAAAGGCATTCTAGACATATTTCTCAAATATGAAGTCCTGGTACTTGCTAGAGTGCACATGTATTATCTAGAAATATGGGTAATATTTCACCCTTTGTGATGTCAGATAAACAGATAGGTTAAGTTCCATTTGACCTTAATTCAGTGGCAATGCCAATGGCAAACTTCTATGGCCTGGGAAAGACCTTATTTCTTATAGAATGTAGTTTCAAAAACTTTACCTACAGGGTGATAAGAAATAAATTTGAGTAAAACCAAAAGGATTTGTTTTACTTTTTGTCAACAGAACCTGCAATAAAAATTTTGTGTGATAGTGGCATCCTCTCCTGAGCTTTCATATAGCAAATAAAAATATCTAACATCTTAGCAGTTTGTGAAGTAATCAGAACAGACCTTCAGTTACAGAAAGCTGATGGCTATATATTATATCCCTCTTTCCAACCAAAAAATCAGAACCGGTCAGTAGAGGAGGAAGTGGCTACATTAGAACCAGGTTAGAAATGGAGAGTCACAGTCTCATGGTCACACTTGGCCACCAAAACTAGATTGGAAATACTCTACATTAAAAAATCTATCTGGAGTGAAGTTCAGAGAAAAACTTTGCTTTCCCTAAGGAGTATACATTTTCTTTCTTGCCCAAATTGAAAAGCACATGTATGATTATTTATGTTTTTCCTCCCTCCTGACTATGAGTTTCATGGTACAGAGAATGTATCTGCTCATTATATCCTTAGAACTTAGTACAGTGCTTGATACCTAACAGACACTTAATAAGCTGCTACTGAATTAATGCTATTGAGTGATATTTCTTTTTCATGTGGTCACCAGGAAACTCTGGGCTAAATGTATAACTTCCCACTACTGTGTTACTAGGTTGAATGGTGTTCAGTTCTCTATTTTTCTCACTGTCCTGGCTGCTGCTGCTAAGTCACTTCAGTCGTGTCCGACTCTGTGCGACCCCATAGACAGCTGCCCAGCAGGCTCCCCCGTCCCTGGGATTCTCCAGGCAAGAACACTGGAGTGAGTGGGTTGCCATGTCCTTCTCCAATGCATGAAAGTGAAAGTGAAGTCGCTCAGTCATGTCTGACTCTTACTTCCTATTTTAATATTAATTTCCCCTGACATATGTTTTTATCTTTGATTATTTTATTGCATGTTTTTCTGCTACAGGCCACCTTAAATCAAGTGTTGAACAGAGCATAAAATAGTTTTTATTATGAAAAATGAGTTATTTGCTACTACCAACAGAAGCATTCTAGTAAGTCTGATAAGGATTGCCTAATTCTAAAAAGACTAATTACAATTACTGTCACCTAATTTTTCCTAGATTAAAATACTGAGAATGACTTGAGATTTTTCCTTGGAACTTATACCCACTTACTCGAATTCAGTTCAGTTCAGTTCAGTTGCTCAGTCATGTCCAACTCTTTGCAACCCCATGAATTGCAGCATGCCAGGCCTCCCTGTCCATCACCAACTCCCGGAGTCTACCCAAACCCATGTCCATCGAGTTGGTGATGCCATCCAGCCATCTCATACTCTGTCGTCCCCTTCTCCTCTTGCCCCCGATCCCTCCCAGCATCAGGGTCTTTTCCAATGAGTCAACTCTTCACATGAGGTGGCCAAAGTATTGGAGTTTCAGCTTCAGCATCAGTCCTTCCAACGAACACCCAGAACTGATCTCCATCAGGATGTACTGGTTGGATCTCCTTGCAGTCCAAGGGACTCTCAAGAGTCTTCTCCAACACCACAGTTCAAAAGCATGAATTCTTCGGCACTCAGCTTTCCTCACAGTCCAACTCACATCATACATGACCACTGGAAAAACCATAGCCTTGACTAGACGGACCTTTGTTGGCAAAGTAATGTCTCTGCTTTTTAATATGCTATCTAGATTGGTCATACTTTCCTTCCAAGGAGTAGGCGTCTTTTAATTTCATGGCTGCAATCATCAGTTGCAGTGATTTTGGAGCCTCAAAAAATAAAGTCTGACACTGTTTCCACTGTTTCCCCATCTACTTCCCATGAAGTGATGGGACCAAAATGCCATGATCTTAGTTTTCTGAATGTTGAGCTTTAAGCCAACTTTTTCATTCTCCTCTTTCACTTTCATCAAGAGGAACACTTTCTAACACCATACACAATAATAAACTCGAAATGGATTAAGATCTAAACCTAAGACCAAAAACTATTAAACTCCTAGAGGAAAACATAGGCAAAACCCTCTCCAACATAAACCACAGCAGGATCCTCTATGACCCACCTCCCAGAATATTGGAAATAAAAGCAAAAATAAGGGACCTAATTAAAATTAAAAGCTTCTGCACAACAAAGGAAACTATAAGCAAGGTGAAAAGACAGCCTTCAGAATGGGAGAAAATAATAGCAAATGAAGCAACAGGCAAAGGATTAATCTCAAAAATATACAAGCAATTCCTGCAGCTCAATTCCAGGAAAATAAAAGACCCAATCAAAAAGTGGGCCAAAGAACTGAACAGACATTTCTCCAAAGAAGACATACAGATGACTAGCAAACACATGAAAAGATGCTCAACATCACTCATTATCAGAGAAATGCAAATCAAAACCACAATGAGGTACCACTTTACGCCAGTCAGAATGGCTGCTATCCAAAAGTCTACAAGCAATAAATGCTGGAGAGGGTGTGGAGAAAAGGGAACCTCTTACATTGGTGGAAATGCAAACTACTACAGCCACTATGGAGAAGAGTGCAGAGATTCCTTAAAAAACTGGAAATAGAACTGCCATATGACCCAGCAACCCCACTTCTGGGCATACACACTGAGGAAACCAGAATTGAAAGAGACACAAGTACCCCAGTGTTCATCATAGCACTGTTTATAATAGCCAGGACATGGAAGCAACCTAGATGCCCATCAGCAGACGAATGGATAAGAAAGCTGTGGTACATATACACAATGGAATATTACTCAGCCATTAAAAAGAATACATTTGAATCAGTTCTAAAGAGGTGGATGAAACTGGAGCCCATTATACAGAGTGAAGTAAGCCAGAAAGATAAATACAGAATGCTAACGCATATATATGGAATTTAGAAAGATGGTAACGATAGCCCTGTATGCGAGACAGCAAAAGAGACACAGATGTATTGAACAGTCTTTTGGACTCTGTGGGAGAGGGCGAGGGCAGGATGATATGTGAGAATGGCATTGAAACATCTAAATTATCATATGTGAAACGAATCACCAGTCCAGGTTCAATGCATGATACGGGGTGCTTGGGGCTGGTGCACTGGGATGACCCAGAGGGATGGGATGGGGAGGGAGGTGGGAGGGAGGTTCAGGATGGGGAACACATGTATACCCATGGAGGATTCAGGTCAATGTATGGCAAAACCAATACAACATTATAAAGTAAAATAAATTAATAAAATTTAAAAAAAAGGAAAAAAAGAGGCTTTTTAGTTCCTCTTCACTTTCTGCCATAAGAGTGGTGTCATCTGCATATCTGAAGTTATTGCTGTTTCTCCTGGCAGTCTTGATTCCAGCTTGTGCTTCTTCCAGCCCAGCGTTTCTCATGATATACTCTGCATATAAATTAAATAAGCAGGGTGACAATATACAGCCTTGAGGTACTCCTTTTCCTATTTGGAACCAGTCTGTTGTTCCATGTTCAGTTCTAACTGTTGCTTCCTGACCTGCATATAGGTTTCTCAAGAGGTCAGGTGGTCTGGTGTTCCCATCTCTTTCAGAATTTTCCAGTTTATTGTGATCCACACAGTCAAAGGCTTTGGCATAGTCAATAAAGCAGAAATAGATGTTTTTCTGGAACTCTCTTGCTTTTTCAATGATCCAGCAGATGTTGGCAATTTGATCTCTGGTTCCTCTGCCTTTTCTAAAACCACCTTGAACATCTGGAAGTTCACAGTTCACGTATTGTTGAAGCCTGGCTTGGAGAATTTTGAGCATTACTTTACTAGTGTGTGAGATGAGTACAATTGTACAGCAGTTTGAGCATTCTTTTGCATTGCCTTTCTTTGGGATTGGAATGAAAACTGCCCTTTTCCAGTCCTGTGGCCACTGCTGAGTTTTCCAAATTTGCTGGCATATTGAGTTCAGCACTTTCACAGCATCATCTTTCAGGATTTGAAATGGCTCAACTGGAATTCCATCACCTCCACTAGTTTTGTTCGTAGTGATGCTTCCTAAGGCCCATTTGACTTCACATTCCAGAATGTCTGGCTCTAGGTGAGTGATCACACCATTGTGATTATATGGGTCATGAAGATCTTTTTTGTACAGTTCTTCTGTGCATTCTTGCCACCTCTTCTTAATATCTTCTGCTTCTGTTAGGTCCATACCATTTCTGTCCTTTATCAAGCCCATCTTTGCATGCAATGTTCCCTTGGTATTTCTGATTTTCTTGAAGAGATCTCTAGTCTTTCCCATTCTGTTGTTTTCCTCTATTTCTTTGCATTGATCGCGGAGGAAGGCTTTCTTATCTGTCCTTGCTATTCTTTGGAACTCTGCATTCAAATGGGAATATCTTTCCTTTTCTCCTCTGCTTTTCGCTTCTCTTCTTTTCACAGATATTTGTAAGGGCTCCTCAGACAGCCATTTTGCTCTTTTACATTTCTTTTCCATGGGGATGGTCTTGATCCCTGTCTCCTGTACAGTGTCAGGAACCTCCATCCGTAGTTCATCAGGCACTCTGTCTATCAGATCTAGTCCTTTAAATCTATTTCTCACTTCCACTATATAATCATAATGGATTTTACTTAGGTCATACCTGAATGGTCTAGTGGTTTTCCGTACTTTCTTCAATTTAAGTCTGAAATTGGCAATAAGGAGTTCATGATCTGAGCCACAGTCAGCTCCCGGTCTTGTTTTTGCTGACTGTATAATAGAGCTTCTCCCTCTTCGGCTGCAAAATGTAGCCAACAGTCACTAAATACTATTCTCTATGCCAGACATCTCACTTGTACTAACTCATTTAATCTTCACAACTCTTCTCAGGCACTAAGAATGTGTCTCAAAGAAGGAGACACAGTGTTACTAAAATTGGATTTATAAAATATGATTTATCAACATGGAATTTATCAGTCCATAACACAGTATAACAAAAGTCCATTACAATAGCAGATTGAATAAGTAAAGGCTTATTTTTCTTTGGCAAAAAAAAAAAAAAAAAAAATTTCAAGTGGAAGGTATTTCAAAGTTGGCAAAGAAGATCTACAGTGCTATCAGACTCTTATCTTTCCTTCAGCATCTTTTGTACGTCATCATGCTCTTTGCTTCATGGCCCAAGATGGCAGCACTATCCCTGTTCTTACATCTGCAGTCTGGTAGGAAGAAAGGGAGAGGCAAGAAGCAAAAAATGTTTGCTAACTGAGCATGTTTCCTTTAACACAAGAGCAATAGCTTTTCCTGGATGCCTCACCAGATGATTTTCACTCATCTCATTGGCCAGAATGAGGTCACATCACTATTCCTTTTGCTTATAAGAGAAGTTGGGAAATGTGGTTTGACACAGAGGTAAAGAATTCACTGCCAGTGTCGGAGACAAGGGCTTGATCACTGGGTTGGGAATATCACCTGGAATAGGAAATGGCAACCCACTCAGTATTCTTGCCTTGAGAATCCTCTGGACAGAGGAGCCTGGCAGGCTACAGTCCATGGGGTCACAAAGAGTCAGACAAGACTGAGTGACTAAGCATGCATGGGAAATGTGTTTCTAGGCAAGGCATATTGCTATCCCAAGTAGAATCAAAGTCCTAAGTCTCCCTTCTCCCTCTCCCTTCTCCCTCTCCTCTCCTCCCTCCTCTCTCCCTTCCCTTCCCTTCCCATTTTCAACCTCCTGACGTGAATCTCTGGAGAACTCCTCTCTCCCCTCTTCTCTCTCCCCTCTCCCCCTCTATCAATGGTATCTCTAATGTTCTCAAATATGAGTAAGCAATAGTAATATATCATGAAAATTAAAAGAAGGTCAGACTGTATAGAAATAATAGAGTTGGGTCTATTTTTATTCTAGTGTTATTTTATTTTATTCTAGTGTTACTTAAGCATAACAAAAAATTTTGGTTTTCACTGTGCTAAAGGTATATAACCAATGTCTTACATATGCTCATATATGTTATAATGTCTCTTTGTGTGTTGAGATATCACCAGATATTCTGTACTAAGAGAATTTCTGATGTGCCTTGCAGATATCCTCGTCAAAAAAGGTTTAAAATTCATCAATGTATTTAAATCTTCACACACACACAAAGACCAAAAAAAAAAAAAAAAAGAAAAGTAGTGTTAAGAAGTCAGGACTCAAGTAAGTAAAGAACATTTAGTGATAATCAGGATTAATTTTGAGGAAGATGATACTGTTGGGTCTGTCTGCTGGGTTCACAAACCAGTTAAGAGATGGACCCCCTCTTAGCAGCCTCACCAGGCACACAGTTAAAATTCCTACCTCAGCAAAGTGCCAAATTGATGTCATGATCCTCCTTGTCATTTCTCACAAGGTAAATCATGAATGTTGAATGTATAGTAATTATATAGTGCCTGGATTCTTTGAGATTCAAAATGTCATGGTTTCAGTGAAGTCCTTCTTCAAGCATTGGAGCTGCTGTCATGCTAGTTCTTAGAGAAAAGCTGTAGACTTTTGGTTAGGTAATTTATCTGAGTTCAAATCTCAACTCTACCACTTACTAGTATGAACTTGGACAATGAATTATGTAACCTCTCTGTGCCTCTCTGGCTTCCTTGTCCTGTAAAATGGGGTTAATAATAGCAAATCCTACCTCATGTAGTTATAGGGAAGATTACAAGAGCTAAACTATATGCAAAGTATTTGGAACATGGCTAACATTTGAAGCCCTGTTAGCTGTTGTCATTTTATGTGGTCACCTTACCTATATAGTGAAGACTCCTATGATTTTCTGTGAGATCTATCATCTTTCACGAGCATTAAATGACCTGTTCATGTGGAGATCCCATAGATACCTCAATTGCAACATATCCAACACTGAATTTGTCCTTTTTTCCCAATTGACCCCCTCTTCTTTTCCTTGTTTGCATGAATGGTATCAGTTATCACTCTCCATCCAGTCATGAAATATCAGTTTTACACTTAACTACTTGCTTTCATCCATCTAATTGGTCATGTTGCTTCTGCCTTTCAAATGCCATAGATTGGACCCATTTCTGCACTGTCACTCATCTCTCTTCCTTTTCTAATTCAGTCTACTTCAGGTCAGTAGTCTGGTCACATTAGTGTTGTTGTTCAGTCGCTAAGTCATGTCTAACTTTTTGCAACTCCATGAACTGCAGCACTCCAGGCTTCCCTATCCTTCACTATCTCCTGGAGTTTGCTCAGACTCCTGTCCATTGAGTTGGTGATGCCATCCAACCATCTCATTCTCTGTCACCCTCTTTTCCTCCTGCCCTCAATCTTTCTCAGTATCAGGGTCTTTTCTAATGAGTCAGTTCTTTGCATCAGGTGGCCAAAGTCTTGGCGCTTCAGCATCAATCCTTCCAATGAATATTCAGGGTTGATTTCCTTTAGGATTGACTGGTTTGATCTCCTTGCTGTCCAAAGGACTCTCAAGAGTCTTCTCCAACACCACAGTTCAAAAGCCTCAATTATTCAGCACTCAGCCTTCTTTATAGTCCAACTCTCACATCCATACATGACTACTTGAAAAACCATAGCTTTGACTATGGTTTGTTGGCAAAGTGAGGCTATCTAGGTTTGTCATAGCTTTTCTTCCAAGGAGCAAGCATCTTTTAATTTCATGTTTTCAGCCACTGTCTGCAGTGATTTTGGAGACCAAGAAAATAAAGTCTGTCACTGTTTCCATTTTTTCCCCATCTATTTGCCATGAAGTGATGGGACTGAATACCATGATCTTTGTTTTTTTGCTGTTGAGTTTTAAGCCAACTTTTTTTCTCTCCTTTTTCACCTTCATCAAGAGGCTCTTTAGTTCCTTTTCACCTTTTGCCATTAAAGTGGTATCATCTGCCTATCTGAGGTTGTTGTTATTTCTCCCAGCAATCTTGATTCCAGCTTATGCTTCATACAGCCCAGCATTTCTCATGATGTACTGCATATAAGTTAAATAATCAGGATGACAATATACAGCCTTGACATACTCCTTTCCCAATTTTGACCCAGTTGGTTGTTCTATGTCCAGTTCTAACTGTTGCTTCTTGTCCTGCATACAGGTTCCTCAGGAGGCAAGTAAGGTGGTCTGGTATACCCATCTCTTTAAGAACTTTCCAGTTTGTTGTGATCCACACAGTCAAAGGCTTTAGCATAGTCAATGAAGCAGAAGTAGATGTTTTTCTGGAATTTCCTTGCTTTCTCCATGATCTGGTGGATGTTGATGATTTGATCTCTCATTCCCCTGCCTGTTCTAAATCCTGCTTGAACATCTGGAATTTCTTGGTGCACGTACCACTGAAGCCTAGCTTGAAGGATTTTAAGCAAAATCTTGCTAGCATGTGAAATGAGTGCAATTGTATGGCAGCTTGAACATTCTTTGACATTTCTTTTCTTTGGGATTGGAATAAAAACATCTTTTCCAGTCCTGTGGCCACTGTTGACTTTTCCAAATTTGCTGTCTTATTGAGTGCAGCACTTAAAACAGATCCTTTTGTATTATTAATATTATTTTACATATTACAAATATTAAACAAAACATACAAGGTTTCCAATTTTAAATGATCTGTTTGTATGCATCTGAATTTTCTCTCCAGCTGGTCATTTTCTTAGAGATAGGAACTCACCTTTTCTCCTCTGCTGCATCCTCTCTGTGGCTGTCACAGTTCTGCGGGCAGTCAGGGCTCAATAAATAGTTGTTGATTAACAGTATCAAAGCTAATTAATTCAGCCAAAACAGGAGTGTTGTGATCTAATTCTAACACTAAAAAAACTACTTGTAAAGTTGAGTTACTATATTAATAAATCTTAAGACTGAAAACAAACACATGAAATTATGTTCAACCTCATTAACAATCAAAGAAATACAAATCAAAATACTGAACTGCTGTTCTTGGACAATCTTATTAGCAAAAAAAAATATAATGATAAGTTACTGGCAAGCATCCTGAGAAATAAATAGAATTCTAATGACTAGAGGTGAGAATGAATAACCTTTCTAGAAGGAAATTTGGCAATATGGGTGAAATCTTCAAACATGCTTATATTTTTGATACTGCAATTGTATTTGCCCTATAAAAACAATAGGGATGAAAAAATCATGTTTGAGGATATTTTTATAGTAGAAGTTACAATAGTAACAAAAAGAAATGACTGTCAGACAATAGAAAAGTGAAAATTGGTACAAATGTTATAATTTGGCAACGTTTACAGATACCTTCTATCTAGAAATCATTTTTCTATGAATTTACTCAAAAAGAATATGTGAAATGACATATATGAAAGGATATTTATTTCAGCATTATTAAAAATTTTCAGCTCTATGGAATTGGATAAGTAAAGCATGGAACCTCTGTGACAGAAGACTAGGCATCTTTCAACTTGCTGTTGTCAAAGAAAATTTATTGACATAGGAAAAGGAACACAGTAAATTGAGATACAAATGTAGTTTTCAAAACAGCATTTATAGGATGTAATCATTTTAAAAATAGAAGCTATGTTAACATTTAGGTATGCCATTGTGCTTTTATATCTTTTTCAAATTGTCTACAATGAACAAATAGTACTTGTTTAAAAATGAAAAACCTAGTGGAGGCAAGTATGCGTTTATGATTTTTAAAAGTTCAATTGGAAGCAGCTCACAATAAAATGGCACACCCTTCTGAAGAAAGCTGTTCTGTAGCTGTAGGTCAGGCACTTTACACTGTCTGGACTTAGGCACATCAATAGAAGCTCGATTAGGGCTTTCTGAAGTGCACTGCCTAATCATTTGAACCACGTTAGGAAGCTGGGGTTACTGAAGCAGAAGGCTTCCATCACCTCAGAGCCTGGACACCAACCAGGTTACTGCTTGCTCTCCTGGTCACTGTGGGGTCCAGCATACCATATATGGTTTCTCCACTATAGAAGCTCATAGCTAGAAGCCTGTCTCCAAAAAAGAGCCTGGCCTCTAGGACTAAGGCAGGAGGATGAAGAGAAAATGGCCTCATTACTCTTCCTGTTTGGTTGCTGCATCCCAGTAGGTGGGCCTCCACCTTACAAAAAAAAAAAAAAAAAATGTGTAAAGCATAGTGTTTTGCTTTCTAGCCAATTTTGTAAATTAGTGTTTTGATGTACAAGGTAGTACTAAGAGATCTGAAAAGAGTTAATATTGCCAGTAAAGTTCCAAATCTAATCCCTTTTTAAAATTTATTTTTATTTATTTATTTGATTGTGTTGGGTCTTAGTTGCAGCATGCAAACTCTCAGTTGTGGCATGTGGGATCTAGTTCCCCACCCAGGGAATGAACCAGGGGCCCCTGCATTTGGTCCAGTCTTAGCCGCTGGACCACCAGGGAGGTTCCCCAAATCTAATCTCTTGTTCATTTTAATTCAGTTTGGAAAACGTTATTGAGCACCTTAACAGTTCAGGGACCCATACTAAATGATGTAGAGAATACAAAGGCAAAAACTCCAGTTCAGTGAGCTCCTACCTTGAAGTTAGGGGCCAAACTTGAACTTCATATTCTTGATCTCTTGCATATTCCCAATCACACTGAAAAGGAAAGTCAAGTGAACATCAAGTTTCTTGGTCGTGTCCAATTCTTTGCAACCCCAAGGACTATACAGTCCTTGGAATTCTCTAGGCCAGAATACTGGAACAGGTATCCTTTCCCTTTTCCAGGGGATGTTCCCAACACAGGGATCGAACACAGGTCTCCAGCATTGCAGGTGGATTCTTTTTTTTTTTTTTTTTTTTTTTTTTTTTAATATTATTTTATTAGTTGGAGGCCAATCACTTTACAACATTTCAGTGGGTTTTGTCATACATTGACATGAATCAGCCATATAGTTACATGTATTCCCCATCCCGATCCCCCCTCCCACCTCCCTCCCCACCCGACTCCTCAGGGTCCTCCCAGTGCACCAGGCCCGAGCACCTGACTCATGTATCCCACCTGGGCTGGTGGTCCGTTTCACCATAGATAATATACATGCTGTTCTTTCAAAACATCCCACCCTCACGTTCTCCCCCAGAGTTCAAAAGTCTGTTCTGTATTTCTGTGTCTCTTTTTCTGTTTTGCATATAGGGTTATCGCCACCATCTATCTAAATTCCGTATATATGTGTTAGTATACTGTAATGTTCTTTATCTTTCTGACTTACTTCACTCTGTATAATGGGCTCCAGTTTCATCCATCTCATTAGAACTGATTCAAATGAATTCTTTTTAACGGCTGAGTAATATTCCATGGTGTATATGTACCACAGCTTCCTTATCCATTCATCTGCTGATGGGCATCTAGGTTGCTTCCATGTCCTGGCTATTATAAACAGTGCTGCGATGAACATTGGGGTGCACATGTCTCTTTCAGATCTGGATTCCTCAGTGTGTATGCCCAGAAGTGGTATTGCTGGGTCATATGGCAGTTCTATTTCCAGTTTTTTAAGAAATCTCCACACTGTTTTCCATAGTGGCTGTACTAGTTTGCATTCCCACCAACAGTGTAAGAGGGTTCCCTTTTCTCCACACCCTCTCCAGCATTTATTGCTTGTAGACTTTTGGATAGCAGCCATCCTGACTGGCGTGTAATGGTACCTCATTGTGGTTTTGATTTGCATTTCTCTGATGATGAGTGATGTTGAGCATCTTTTCATGTGTTTGTTAGCCATCTGTATGTCTTCTTTGGAGAAATGTCTGTTTAGTTCTTTGGCCCATTTTTTGATTGGGTCGTTTATTTTTCTGGAATTGAGCTTCAGGAGTTGCTTGTATATTTTTGAGATTAATCCTTTGTCTGTTTCCTCATTTGTTATTATTTTCTCCCAATCTGAGGGCTGTCTTTTCACCTTACTTATAGTTTCCTTTGTTGTGCAAAAGCTTTTAATTTTCATTAAGTCCCATTTGTTTATTTTTGCTTTTATTTCCAATATTCTGGGAGGTGGGTCATAGAAGATCTTGCTGTGATTTATGTCGGAGAGTGTTTTGCCTATGTTCTCCTCTAGGAGTTTTATAGTTTCTGGTCTTACATTTAGATCTTTAATCCATTTTGAGTTTATTTTTGTGTATGGTGTTAGGAAGTGTTCTAGTTTCATTCTTTTACAAGTGGTTAACCAGTTTTCCCAGCACCACTTGTTAAAGAGATTGTCTTTTTTCCATTGTATATCCTTGCCTCCTTTGTCAAAGATAAGCTGTCCATAGGTTCGTGGATTTATCTCTGGGCTTTCTATTCTGTTCCATTGATCTATATTTCTGTCTTTGTGCCAGTACCATACTGTCTTGATGACTGTGGCTTTGTAGTAGAGTCTGAAGTCAGGCAGGTTGATTCCTCCAGTTCCATTCTTCTTTCTCAAGATTACTTTGGCTATTCGAGGTTTTTTGTATTTCCATACAAATTGTGAAATTATTTGTTCTAATTCTGTGAAAAATACCGTTGGTAGCTTGATAGGGATTGCATTGAATCTATAGATTGCTTTGGGTAGAATAGCCATTTTGACAATATTGATTCTTCCAATCCATGAACACGGTATGTTTCTCCAACTGTTTGTGTCCTCTTTGATTTCTTTCATCAGTGTTTTATAGTTTTCTATGTATAGGTCTTTTGTTTCTTTAGGTAGATATACTCCTAAGTATTTTATTCTTTTTGTTGCAATGGTGAATGGTATTGTTTCCTTAATTTCTCTTTCTGTTTTTTCATTGTTAGTGTATAGGAATGCAAGGGATTTCTGTGTGTTAATTTTATATCCTGCAACTTTACTATATTCATTAATTAGCTCTAGTAATTTTCTGGTAGAGTCTTTAGGGTTTTCTATGTAGAGGATCATGTCATCTGCAAACAGCGAGAGTTTCACTTCTTCTTTTCCTATCTGGATTCCTTTTATGTCTTTCTCTGCTCTGATTGCTGTGGCCAAAACTTCCAACACTATGTTGAATAGTAGTGGTGAGAGTGGGCATCCTTGTCTTGTTCCTGATTTCAGAGGAAATGCTTTCAATTTTTCACCATTGAGGGTGATGCTTGCTGTGGGTTTGTCATATATAGCTTTTATTATGTTGAGGTATGTTCCTTCTATTCCTGCTTTCTGGAGAGTTTTAATCATAAATGAGTGTTGAATTTTGTCAAAGGCTTTCTCTGCATCTATTGAGATAATCATATGTTTTTTATCTTTCAATTTGTTAATGTGGTGTATTACGTTGATCGATTTGCGGATATTAAAGAATCCTTGCATTCCTGGGATAAAGCCCACTTGGTCATGGTGTATGATTTTTTTAATATGTTGTTGGATTCTGTTTGCTAGAATTTTGTTAAGGATTTTTGCATCTATGTTCATCAGTGATATTGGCCTGTAGTTTTCTTTTTTTGTGGCATCTTTGTCTGGTTTTGGAATTAGGGTGATGGTGGCCTCATAGAATGAGTTTGGAAGTTTACCTTCTTCTGCAATTTTCTGGAAGAGTTTGAGTAAGATAGGTGTTAGCTCTTCTCTAAATTTTTGGTAGAATTCAGCTGTGAAGCCATCTGGTCCTGGGCTTTTGTTTGCTGGAAGATTTCTGATTACAGTTTCGATTTCCTTGCTTGTGATGGCTCTGTTAAGATCTTCTATTTCTTCCTGGTTCAGTTTTGGAGAGTTATACTTTTCTAAGAATTTGTCCATTTCATCCAAGTTGTCCATTTTATTGGCATAGAGCTGCTGGTAGTAGTCTCTTATGATCCTTTGTATTTCAGTGTTGTCTGTTGTGATCTCACCCTTTTCATTTCTTATTTTGTTAATTTGGTTCTTCTCTCTTTGTTTCTTAATGAGTCTTGCTAATGGTTTGTCAATTTTGTTTATTTTTTCAAAAAACCAGCTTTTAGCTTTGTTGATTTTTGCTATGGTCTCTTTAGTTTCTTTTGCATTTATTTCTGCCCTAATTTTTAAGATTTCTTTCCTTCTGCTAACCCTGGGGTTCTTCATTTCTTCCTTCTCTAATTGTTTTAGGTGTAGAGTTAGGTTATTTATTTGGCTTTTTTCTTGTTTCTTGATGTGTGCCTGTAATGCTATGAACCTTCCCCTTAGCACTGCTTTTACAGTGTCCCATAGGTTTTGGGTTGTTGTGTTTTCATTTTCATTTATTTCTATACATACTTTGATTTCTTTTTTGATTTCTTCTATGATTTGTTGGTTATTCAGAAGCGTGTTATTTAGCCTCCATATGTTGGAATTTTTAACAATTTTTTTCCTGTAATTGAGATCTAATCTTACTGCACTGTGGTCAGAAAAGATGACTGGAATGATTTCAATTTTTTTGAATTTTCCAAGACCAGATTTATGGCCCAGGATGTGATCTATTCTGGAGAAGGTTCCGTGTGCACTTGAGAAAAAGGTGAAGTTGATTGTTTTGGGGTGAAATGTCCTATAGATATCAATTAGGTCTAGCTGGTCCATTGTATCATTTAAGGTTTGTGTTTCCTTGTTGATTTTCTGTTTAGTTGATCTATCCATGGTTGTGAGTGGGGTATTAAAGTCTCCCACTATTATTGTGTTACTATTAATTTCCTCTTTCATACTCGTTAGTGTTTGCCGTACATATTGCGGTGCTCCTATGTTGGGTGCATATATATTTATAATTGTTATATCTTCTTCTTGGATTGATCCTTTGATCATTATGTAGTGACCTTCTTTGTCTCTTTTCACATCCTTTATTTGAAAGTCTATTTTATCTGATATGAGTATTGCGACTCCTGCTTTCTTTTGGTCTCCGTTTGCGTGAAATATTTTTTTCCAGCCCTTCACTTTGAGTCTGTATGTGTCCCTTGTTTTGAGGTGGGTCTCTTGTAGACAGCATATATAGGGGTCTTGTTTTTGTATCCATTCAGCCAATCTTTGTCTTTTGGTTGGGGCATTCAACCCATTTACATTTAAGGTAATTATTGATAGGTGTGGTCCCGTTGTCATTTACTTTGTTGTTTTGGGTTCACGTTTATACAACCTTTCTGCATTTCCTGTCTAGAGAAGATCCTTTAGCATTTGTTGAAGAGCTGGTTTGGTGGTGCTGAATTCTCTCAGCTTTTGCTTGTCTGTAAAGCTTTTGAATTCTCCTTCATATCTGAATGAGATCCTTGCTGGGTACAGTAATCTAGGTTGTAGGTTATTCTCTTTCATTACTTTCAGTATGTCCTGCCATTCCCTTCTGGCCTGGAGGGTTTCTATTGATAGATCAGCTGTTATCCTTATAGGAATCCCTTTGTGTGTTATTTGTTGTTTCTCCCTTGCTGCTTTTAGTATTTGTTCTTTGTGTTTGATCTTTGTTAATTTGATTAATATGTGTCTTGGGGTGTTTCGCCTTGGGTTTATCCTGTTTGGGACTCTCTGGGTTTCTTGGACTTGGGTGGCTATTTCCTTCCCCATTTTAGGGAAGTTTTCAGCTATTATCTCCTCGAGTATTTTCTCATGGCCTTTCTTTTTGTCTTCTTCTTCTGGAACTCCTATGATTCGAATGTTGGGGCGTTTCACATTGTCCCAGAGGTCCCTGAGGTTGTCCTCATTTCTTTTGATCCTTTTTTCTTTTTTCCTCTCTGCTTCATTTATTTCCACCATTTTATCTTCTACCTCACTTATTCTATCTTCTGTCTCCGTTATTCTACTCTTGGTTCCCTCCAGAGTGTTTTTGATCTCATTCATTGCATTATTCATTTTCAATTGACTCTTTTTTATTTCTTCTAGATCTTTATTAAACATTTCTTGCATCTTTTCAATCTTTGTCTCCAGGCTATTTATCTGTACCTCCATTTTGCTTTCAAGATTTTGGATCATTTTTATTATCATTATTCTAAATTCTTTTTCAGGTAGATTCCCTATCTCCTCCTCTTTTGTTTGACTTGGTGGGCCCTTTTCATGTTCCTTTACCTGTTGGGTATTTCTCTGCCTTTTCATCTTGTTTAGATTGCTGTGTCTGGAGTGGGCTTTCTGTATTCTGGAGGTCTGTGGTTCCTTTTTATTGTGGAGGTTTTACCCAGTGGGTGGGGTTAGACGATTGGCTTGTCAAGGTTTCCTGATTAGCGAAGCTTGCGTCAGTGTTCTGGTGTGCGGATCTTGATTTCTTCTCTTTGGATAGCAATGGAGTGCCCAGTAATGAGTTTTGAGATGGGTCTATGTGTTAGGTGTGACCTTGGGCAGTCTGTATGTTGACGTTCAGGGCAATGTTCCTGCGTTGCTGGAGAATTTGCGTGGTATGTCGTGCTCTAGAACTTATTGGCTCTTGGGTGGTGGTTGGTTTCGTTGCATGTATGGAGGCTTTTGTAGGGTCACTTATTACTTAAAGATTCATGTAGTCAGGAGTTTTCTGGTGTTCTCAGGTTTTGGGCTTAAGTCTCCTGCTTCTGGATTTCAGTTTTATTCTTCCTATAGTCTCAGGACTTCTCCAACTATACAGCACTGATAATAAAACTTCTATGTTAATGGTGGAAAGTTTCTCCCCCGTTAGGGATACCCAGAGAGGTTCACCGAGTTACATGGAGAAGAGGAGAGGGAGGAGGGAGATAGAGATGGGCAGGAGGAGAAAGAGGGGGACTCAAGAGGAGAGAGACAGATCTACGAAGTTGTCTGATCCCAGAGTGTTCTCCGTAGCCCAGACACCCACAAAGATTCACAGAATTGGATTGGGAAGAGAAGGGGGAAGGAGGAAATAGAGGTGTTCTGAGGTAGAAAACAGAGTCAAGATTGGGAGAGAATAATCAACACACTCGTGAATAAAAATGGGAGCTGAATATTGGATTCTTAAATGTTCACAATTTATATCATATACTGAAAAACAAAAATTAAAAATCTAGAGTAGAGGTTAGACTCTTAAAAATACTATATTAAAAACAAAAACCAAAACACACAAAAGAAATTTTAGAAATATATATGAAGTTTGGTATAAAAATAGGGCTTCTCTTCTTTTTTTTCCCCTTTCTTCCCTTTCTCTTTCTTCTGTAAGGTTATAGTGGATTGAAAATGAAAATTAAGGTGTAGTAAAAGGAGTGCTAGAGGGCTTTAAAAGAAATAAGAGAAAAAGAAAAAGAAAATAGAAGAGAAGAAAAAAGAAAAGAAAAAAAGAAGAAAAAAAAAAAAAAGAAAAGAGAATGAGAAAAAAAAATTGTTTTGCGTAATTAAAAAAAATCGTAAAAATCTATGAAAATGAAAGTTAAGGAGTAATGGGGGAGTAATAAGGAATTTTTAAAGGAAAATAAAAGAGAACCAAGAAAAAAGAAAGAAAAAAAAAATTTTTTTTTTTTCCTTACTTAAAAAAAAAAAAAAAAAAGAAAAAGAAAAAGAAAAAATATATCTAGGAGTTTCCCTGGAGCTGTTGCGGTCAGTGTGGGTTCGGCTCAGCTTCAGATAGCTCCTCGTTCCAGCTTACACTTCTCGATATCTACAGGCCCTTCCGGTGTAGTCAGTCCGTGGTTTCTTCAGGGATTTTAATCTGTTACACCGGTCCCTTTGTTTATTTGGGTTCTGTTGCCGGTCTCTCTTCCGCGCCTAATTTCCGCCCTGACACACGGGGCGGAGGTGGATTCTTATTCAGGTAGCTAGTTCCGTCGCGCTGCGGCGAGGGGCTGTGCGGGGAGGGACCGGCGCTCCCGGGAGAGGCTTGCGCTCTTTTCTCGATCTGCGCTGCTCAGGCTCCGGGCTGCTCCGTCTGAAGCGCGCGCCACGCTGCGCGCGGCTCCAGCCCTCGGGCGATTCACAAAAGCGCGGCACACAAAGCCGGGCCCGCGCTCCGTCCCCACGCCGCCCGAGCGGCCCAGGCAGCCAGGCGCTTGACGGGCGCTCTCTCCCCGGGTGCGGCGCGTCCTCTGCCCCGCGCGGTCCCAGTCTCAGTCCCCGCCGGCGCCAGTCGGGAGCGCGCGCCCTCTGCCCTCCGTGTCCCCAGCCGCAGTTCCCGCCCGCGCCGGTCGGGCGCCCGCGCCCTCCGTCTCGCCACGACCCTCCCGGCGGGCTTCGGCCGCCCAGAATCTCGGTCCCTTTGTTCTGCGAACGGCCGGCAGTGTGTTCGGGCCGGTTAATTTTCTGTCTCTTTTGCTGTCCCACAGTTCAAGTTGGCAACTCACAAAAGCTCCCTCTGATTGTCCTCAGGGCGCTCAGGCCCGGATCCAGCCCCAAGTAATGCCGCCCGCTCCTCTCCGTTCCGTCCCCACTTGCTGGTGGCGGATGCGGGCGTCTGGGGTACTTTTCTGCTGGGAGTTGCTTTTAGGCTCTTAATCTGTGGGTTTTATTTATTGTATCCCTCCCAGTCAGATTCAAACTCTTGAGATTCCAACACTTCCCCCAGGCCCGCCAGAGCGAGGGTTTCCCGGTGTCTGGGAACGTCCTCTATTAAGTCCCTTCCCGGGACGGATCTCCGTCCTTAGCTCTTTTGTTTCGCTTTTTATCTTTTATATTTTGTCCTACCTCCTTTCGAAGACAATGGGCTGCTTTTCTGGGCGCCTGATGACCTCAGCTAGCGATCAGAAGTTGTTTTGTGAAGTTTGCTCTGCGTTCAGTTATTTTTTTGATGAATTTCTAGGAGAGAAAGTGGTCTCTCCGTCCTACTCCTCCGCCATCTTGGCTCCTCCTCTGCAGGTGGATTCTTTATCGACTGAGCCACCAGGGAAACCCAAGAATACTGGAATGGGTAACCTATCCCTTCTCCAGATCTCCCCAACCCGGGAATTAAACCAAGGTCTTCTGCATTGCAGGCGGATTCTTTGCCAGCTGAGCTATCAGGGAAACCCCACTGATGATCACCCCTCTGGGGGTCATTAATTTGATCCTCATTTAACAGATGACATAGAGAAACAGAGCAGATACAGAATTTGCCCAAACCAGATACGAGCTGGTGAAGCTAAAATCTGAGCTCAGATCGAGCTCATCCCAAAGCCCACATATCCCCCACTGTTTATCAATATGTCAGCATCTACTTTAGAGATTTGTAAGTCATGCACACAAATATCTTTTAAAAAGTGGTTAGGCAGGAGGCGGGAATGTCCTATAAGCTCATTTCAAACATCTAAAGTAAGACAAAGGAAAGAGAGCACCTCTTCAGGGATACTGAATGAATGAACATCTTCACAAAAGGGAACAGCAGCATACAAACCAGACAGTGGAGTTTCCTTAAGATTCTGGCAGGATGGTATCGAAATGTCTCAGCAGCTCACAACAGCAAGAGCGCATGCACAGAGATGGGACCTAGGAGCTCTGCCTGAGAAGTGGTGTCTGTGGGGCCCATGGAGGCAACAGGTGGAGACACAGCTGGCAAGGGAGCGCTGAGCCAAGCCTTAGAGAAGCCTGAATTTATCCATGGACAGATTTTGAGCAGAGGAACAGCATACTCAGAACTGTACTTCAGAATGTTTACTTAGAAATATTTGGTCCAATTGATGTTTTCCCCCTTTTTAATTTCATAAGGCAATTCTGATTGTTGGAGAGCAAATAATGGCCATCTTGAAAGGTTGGGCTTTTTTTTTGGGGGGGGGTCCTTTTCTACTTTTTAGTATGTAGATTTCCTTAGGTAAGTTCTTAACAACAGGGTAAATTTGACCATTTAAGAACGCACTGTCTGAACCTCACATATTAGTCTTTCATTATAGACTAATGTTATTTTCCCATTCACCAAATTACTTCAGTACAGCAAATGTGGATTGGTTGCCAAGATATTTCAATCAACTCTGCTTGGTTAATAAAGACTATGAATGCTGATGGATAAGTGAGTCCATCAGTGTCCCTTCTAGAGGCTGTGTCATTATAACCTCACCTCTCATTGAAATCAGCTCAAGAAGATCCACGTTTTAGGATGGGAAGCCAAGTTAACTGGCCAAAACCAATGGAGACTTAATTTGGAAGCAGGGAAAAAAGAATTCTACACGAACATAAAAAACTAGAGAAGAATGTGGTCCTCTTTTTTGTTGTAACTCTTCAGTGAGTGCTATCTGACAATCTATTCAATTTAATATAACCCCCTGGGAAGCCCACTTTCTTCCTAATCAGGAAACCATAAAATGTCAGAAATACATAAAAGGCAGCTTATATCTGAAAGAGAAAGACAGGTACACTTCTCAAAGAAACACCTATGAGATGAACCCTGAAAATTAGGCAGTTGGCACTGCTCATCTATTAACTTTTCTTCATTCCCAGCACAAGGACTGCAGCTTAGGGATCTGTTGAAAACTCCTCACTCAGTATCCCAAAGGAGATTATGAGCACCACTGGGAGAAATGAAAATCAAGGAGCAGAAGAAGGTATGATGTTCGGTTCTGATAAAGACATGGGAAGTAGGACAAGTGACTGTTTCCTCTCTGTTCCCTCTACTTCCCCTCCATACCAGGCTGAGATGCACCACCTCACACCTGAATTCTTTCACAATCGCTGCTTTCTCACCATCCCTGACTGTGACAGCCCTCTACTTTCCAATGCTTTGGATTTTCATGCAGCTAACTAAAGGAAAACCTAAGTACTGTCAGCAAGCCTTAAGGGTAGGGAAAGGCACATGGCATTTAACAACTCCTCCAGTTCTGCCAGAACTAATAATTTTCGTCTATTTTGCTCACTGAGCTTCCACTTGAGATTTCTTAATATGAAAATGGTTTTACCCTGTGCTTTCACTACCAAGGGCACTGGTTTGATCCCTGGTCAGAAAACTAAGATCCTGCAAGCCATGTGGTGCAGCCAAAAGTAAATAAGTAAAAAAAATAAAAAATAAAATTTGGAACTTTCCTGGTGGTCCAGCAGTTAAGACTCTGTGCTCCCAATGCAGGGGGCCCCGGTTCAATCCCTGGTTAGGGAACTAGACCCCCTAAGCTGCAACTAAGACCTGGTGCAGCCTAATTAATTAATTAATTAAAATAAATTTTAAAATACTTAAAAAAAAAACAAAACAAAACCTAGTGTTCTAATGGGCTCCAAAATCACTGCAGATGGTGACTGCAGCCATGAAATTAAAAGACACTTACTCCTTGGAAGGAAAGTTATGACCAACCTAGACAGCATATTAAAAAGCAGAGACATTACCTTGCCAACAAAAGTCCGTCTAGTCAAGGCTACGGTTTTTTCAGTAGTCATGTGTGGATGTGAGAGTTGCACTATAAAGAAAGCTGAACGCCAAAGAATTAATGCTTTTGAACTGTGGTGATGGAGAAGACTCTTGAGAGTCCCTTGGACTGCAAGGAGATCCAACCAGTCCATCCTGAAGGAGATCAGTCCTGAGTGTTCAGGGGAAGGACTGATGTTAAAGCTGAAACTCCAATACTTTGGCCACCTGATGCGAAGAACTGATTTATTTGAAAAGACCCTGATGCTGGGAAAGATTGAAGGCAGGAGGAGAAGGGGACGACAGAGGATGAGATGGTTGGATGGGATCACCAACTCTACGGACCTGAGTTTGGGTAAGCTCCGGGAGTTGGTGATGGAAAGGGAGGCCTGGCGTGCTGCAGACCATGGGGTCGCAAAGAGTCAGACACGACTGAGTGACTGAACTGAACTGAACTGAATGAGCGACTGAACTGAACTGAACTGAATGTTCTAATGCTTATAAGAAAGAAGGAAAGCTTACAAAGATAAAGAACATTACAGCATACTAACACATATATATGGAATTTAGAAAGATGGTAACGATAACCCTATATGCAAAAAAGAAAAAGAGACACAGAAGTACAGAACAGACTTTTGAAGTCTGTGGGAGAAGGTGAGGTTGGGATGTTTCAAAAGAACAGCATGTATATTATCTATGGTGAAACAGATCACCAGCCCAGGTGGGATGCATGAGACGAGTGCTCAGGCCTGGTGCACTGGGAGGACCCAGAGGGAGCGGGTGGAGAGGGAGGTGGGAGGGGGGATCGGGATGGGGAATACGTGTAACTCTATGGCTGATTCGTGTCAATGTATGACAAAACCCATTGAAATGTTGTGAAGTAATTAGCCTCCAACTAATAAAAAAAAAAAAAAAAAAAAAAAAAAGAAGGAAGGAAGGAAAATGCTTTCATTACCAAAATAACTTTAAGAACAATGGTTGTATATCACTGCAAACCTGGGTTCACACTTTTCATCATCTGACCCACTGGCTGTACCAGCCTCGATTTGAAACCATTCTCCTGCCCATCATTTCTCAGTACATTCATTCTCCTCCTAACTCCCTCCAAGTCATAAGTAACTCAAGACATTTCTTTGACTTCTGGCCATGTCTTGCCTTGCATCTATCTCGGAAGCATTTTCATCTCTGTGTGTCTCGTCTGCCCAGCGGACCAGAGGCTTGGGGTCAGATGGGGCCCCATCTACAGAGACATTGAGCACTCACACATGCATCCTCATTCTTGGCTCCTTCCTACCTCCCTGCCCTTGCCGAAACCCTCCTCCACCCCAGTTCAGCTACCCATTCCAGAGACTGAGCCCTCCTTTCTTGAAGCTCTTGCAGCTCTCTTGAAGAGAGCTTGCCTCTCTCATTTCTGAGGTTCCAGTCTGTTCCAAGCTCTTCTTCTCAGATCATATGCCCATCTAGTCAGCACCCCATGATTTAGCTAGCAATCATTACCTGCCTTGAATTATTCTCTGGTTGTTTCAGGTGTTGTATTTGTCTCCCTCAACCTAGCTGCAGGCTCAGTGAGGCAATGGATTGGCCCTTAACTCTTCTTGATATGGGCAAATATCATGTTTTGCTTTTAGCAAACGACACTCAAAGGTCAGTGGATGAGTCTACTTCTCATTAATTCCAATAGAAAGGAATTTTCTCTGTTTTAAAAAGCCAATCCTGCTTTCATATTTAATGCTGCAGTCACTGCTATAAAAGTCATGACCATGTATAAAATTTTCTAAAAGGAGAACCATAGCACTTTTAACCTGATTTCCATCCTGATCAGGCTTTTGTAGTTACAAATAACAGAAGTGTAGTCACACCAGGCAAATGTGTAGTAAGGTGTTTGTAAGGATTCAGGGGAGCACACAGAATCCACAAACAGCAGGTGAAGTGACATCTGGACCCCCCCTGCAGAACCAGAACTGTGAAGTAGAAAGTGACTCCCCTACCCACTCCCTGCATCCTCGCAGAGACAGACGAGTTGACTTTTCAAGTCAGGGCAGCTTCTTTGTTTCCTCAAGGCTTCTCAGTTCCCTCATGACTCCACAACATTATACAGACACACATCTCTTCCCACAGCCCCAAATGCTGAGAAACCTTTCAGTTAAGCATCTGCAACTCTCTTTCCCAGGTCCCTCTGTTCTCATCTTAAAAGAGAAAATCTGATTGACTCAGCCCAGTTGTGGGCTGGGATTCCTCATCTGTTAGGTGTCCAATAGGGAAGAAGGAGGCATGTTGTACAAAAATGAACAACCTAGGGAATCTGGGGGAAAGAAATAATATTGAAGAGGAATGACTGAGAGACAAAGACTGGCCTTTCGGTACGTTTATTATTAGTCGTAACACACTAAAATGTGCCATTGGCTCCCTCTGATTTTACCTCTTCTGTTTTTCTTTTTTTTTTTTTAATTTTTTTTTCATTTATTTTTATTAGTTGGAGGCTAATTACTTTACAATATTGTAGTGGTTTTTGTCATACATTGACATGAATCAGCCATGGATTTACATGTATTCCCCATCCCGATCCCCCCTCCCACCTCCCTCTCCACCGGATCCCTCTGGGTCTTCCCAGTGCACCAGGCCCGAGCACTTGTCTCATGCATCCAGCCTGGGCTGGTGATCTGTTTCAACCTAGATAATATACATGTTTCGATGCTGTTCTCTCAAAACGTCCCACCCTCACCTTCTCCCACAGAGTCCAAAAGTCTGCTCTGTACATCTGTGTCTCTTTTTCTGTTTTGCATATAGGGTTATCGTTACCATCTTTCTAAATTCCATATATATGCGTTAGCATACTGTATTGGTCTTTATCTTTCTGGCTTACTTCACTCTGTATAATGGGCTCCAGTTTCATCCATCTCATTAGAACTGATTCAAATGAATTCTTTTTAACAGCTGAGTAATATTCCATGGTGTATATGTACCACAGCTTCCTTATCCATTCGTCTGCTGATGGGCATATAGGTTACTTCCATGTCCTGGATATTATAAACAGTGCTGTGATGAACATTGGGGTGCATGTGTCTCTTTCAGATCTGGTTTCCTCAGTGTGTATGCCCAGAAGTGGGATTGCTGGGTCATATGGCAGTTCTAATTCCAGTTTTTTAAGAAATCACCACACTGTTCTTCATAGCAGCTGTACTAGTTTGCATTGTTTTTCAAATATGCTTGTCTATTGAAAAGTGTCCTTAATTTCAAAGTGCACGAACAGAAGGAAATCAGCAACCTGGAACCCACCTGGGTTAGCCTGAGTGTGTCTGATCAGTCAAAATGAAAACCAGCAGGGTTTGTCTCAAAGAAGCCTCTTGTGTCAACCCTCTTTAAAAATCCCCTAAATTTAAATAGACTCAGTTTTGTATCCAAATTGGAACACTCTCTTGTGCTAAAAGATTGCATTCTACTGTTTGTATTTGAGCCCATTAAAAATGGTCTTCCCTGGTGGCTCAGTAGGTAAAGAAGCCACCTGCAATTCAGGAGACCTGGGTTCTATATTTATGTCAGGGAGATCCTCTGGAGAAGGGAATGGTTATCCACTCCAGTATTCTTGCCTGGAGGATTCCATGGACAGAGAAGCCTGATGAACTACAGTCCATGGGATTGCAAAGCGTGAGACAAAACTGAATGACTAACACATACTTTCATTAAAAATGAAATTTATCTGTATACATAAAAATACATATATTTTTATGTATATGTGTTCCATGAGCTTTCCCCAGTGAATATCATTATATCGTGGGATTTTTGACTGATGAACAGCATACAGTTTGTTGTTCAACAAAGAATACTTTAACATAAGTTTAGTGTCTGAAAATCAGCACTTTTTTTTTTTCAGATGAAGACTTTGAGGAAGCATTTTAAAAAAAATTCTGTTAGGTTTTGAGGTTATCAATATTGTTTTCATTTTAAAAATAAGATAGAAAACTTGTTGCCATATAATAGTATTATCAGTCTATGGTTCTCCACTCTGCAATTTTTAACATAGAAAATTTTCCCATAAGACCAAAAATAAATGAGAATTCCCACCAGACCTCCAACAAAAACATAGTCAAGTAGTAATCTTCAGAAACAAGAAGCTTAATTAATTCTCCAGGAGAGAATTATGGAGACACAGCTAGCATTTTATGGACTAAAAGTGTATAACACCAAAACAAAACTAAACATTTTTGAGACTACTTTTACCTTCAGTGATAACAAATTATTGAATTTTCTGCCAAAGGAAAGACTTATAGAACCTGCAAGACTCAGATTTAACAGAAAACAAATCAGTATTATTGGACATTAATGATTTTTGAGTCTTTGAGATGGATTTTATAGTCAACAACAATGATTCTGTCTTACTCACATTGAATCATGTAGGAAGAAGGAACTTTGAAATTGGCATTTCCCACACAATTTATTGCCTACAACTAAAGGCAAACACTGGTTTCTCCTGGTATCTCTCAACTTCACCATCACTATTTCTGCATAAGAGCAGAACTCCTTTAACAAGGTTTGTGGGTGAAATCAGAACTCTGCTGTAGGGAAGAAGCTCCTCAGATCCTTCCCACTACCACTTTCTTCCTGAGCCTGTAGATATGCTTTGATGGATACAATATTGTCTTTGTTGATATTCTCCCTAATAATCTTCTTGATGCAATATACACATGACAGTATTGTTATTTTTAGCAGATGGGCACATCCTTTTTTCTGATTCTGAATTAGAGATAACACATTATCTAAGAATTAATTGCTCCCTCCTCTGTGCTGCCATAGCCAAGGATATTTCTAACATAAGTAATATAACCTGTGTGTGTTAGTCACCCAATCATGTCTGACTCTTTGCGACCCCATGGACTAGCCCGCCGGGCTCCTCTGTTCATGGCATTTTCCAGGCAAGAGTACTGGAGTGGGTTGCCACACCCTCCTTCAGGGGATCTTCCCAACCCAGGGATGAAACCCAGGGTTCCTGCATTGTAGGCAGATCCTTTACTGTCTGAGCCACCAGGGAAGCCTGAGTAATGTAAGTTGCATTATATATGAGTAGCTCATCAAACCACAAATGTCTCCCTTAATTGTATTCCTTGAGGGAAAAAAAGTGTCTCCATCATCATTGTATCTCCCAAGGTCCTTGATATAGTACTTGGTGGAACCAAGGGACAGCTTGTGGATGTTCATTGTCCCATTCTCAGCCATCTCAAATAAACACATTATTCAAGGGAAGTTGCACTGAACAAATGTATTAAGACAATTTCTCTAGCCCATTCCTCTTCCTCCTCCAACCTGATTGCATAACCTAAGCATGCTTCCTAAATAGAAGTTGAGCTGCCTGTCACTTAGGAGAAAGGAGTAGGAAAGAGGGCAGGAAGATCAGGAGATAAAGAGAGAGAGGAGAAGGAAGAAGAGATACAGTTAACACTTTTTGAGCCCCATCTGCCTGGAATCATGTTAAATAATTCACCTTATCTCATTTAATCCCAACAGCCCTGAAAGGGGAATATTATTATTATGCTATTTTTCAACCTAGAAAATTTAAAAGGTTAAACATCTGCCCTGAATCCCCAGTAAAGAAGCAAAGCCAAGTACTCAGAAATTGTTAGAGGATTGAGTAAATGATCTTATCACTGAGCATCACCTTCCCCCGACACTTCAGTGGGAGCAGTTGAAAACTGGAGTAAGATAGAAGCAGCCCATCGTTTCACTCCATAGCATTTCAGGAACACACATGTCCACCCGCCTATCAGGTTGAATGAAGTATGTGGTGTACTTAGGCAAGGATGCAGACAGTTGTTGGAAGAATGGAGGCCACAGAGACAGGGACAGGTCAAGCATAGCTCCAGTGTATCTTCTTCTGGTTCTTAGAATGACCAACAGGATCCCAGAGAGGTGTTGGTGAAAGAGCATCTACAGAAAGTAAGATCTAATATAACCTGGACAGCCCAGTTTTTGCTACGCTATAGCCTTCCATACTCAGAATTTCAGACAAACTGCATGCCTGCAAGCTGTATGCGTGCGTTCAGGGAATGTTTACAAATATTGAGTTCCTCTGGTTCTCTTTTTAAGTTGGAGTACAGTTGCATTACAGTGCTATGTTAGTTTCTGCTGTATAATGCAGGGAATCAGCTATATGTGTCCATATATCCCCTCCCTCTTGTACCCCCCTCTGGCTTCCCCCGGCCCCACCACACTAGGTCATCACAGAGCACCAAGCTGCGCTCTCTGTGCTATTCAGCAGGTTCCCACTGGTTATCAGTTTTACCCATGCGAGTTATATATGGCAATCCTAATCTCCCGGTTCATCCCACCTCCCTTTCAAATTCAGCTGTAGCAAGGCCACACATTTCTCCAGAAAGAGAAAGCAGTTAAAGAAGCCAGAAACAAGCACCATGCTTAAGTGCCCTGAACTATCTCTTGGCTTCCAGCTTTCCCAGCTGGGGCAGCCAGTTCCCTGCACCCTCAATAAACCTCAAAAAAAAAG
This sequence comes from Muntiacus reevesi, assembly GCF_963930625.1. Lineage (NCBI taxonomy): Eukaryota > Metazoa > Chordata > Mammalia > Artiodactyla > Cervidae > Muntiacus > Muntiacus reevesi. The sequence goes on from NC_089250.1 coordinate 98,707,451, forward strand.
AAAAAAAGAAAAAAGAATTGTGGTCTACTATTTTGAGAAGTGTGCCCCAGTGTAAACCATCACAATATTGTAATTATCCTTCAATTAAAATAAATAAATTAATTTTAAAAAATTTCTTGGTACATTTGTTGGAAAAGCTCATGCCTCACCCACCATGAACCTATGGAATCAGAATATTTAGGACTGGAAAAGAAATCAGCATTGTTAACAAGCTCTCAAGGAAAGTCTCATTTATGTGAGAGTAACCTTCCATTTAAAACATTCAAAACCCATTAGTGTGGCAAACTTTTCATTCCAGTGCCTGGCTTTGTAGAAGAAGCAGGGGGCCTCAAGTTTCAAGATTTCTTGAAATTATACTCATTAAACTGCATGTTAATCATGGATCAGGGATTGCACATAATAAAACCCATTAAGCTTTTGTGTGTTCCTGGAAGGCTGCATATTGTATAAAAATACAAATGATCCAGTGGTTAAAGTCATTGGCTATAAGGAAAAGCAAAATTAATTATGAATGACCACATTGCTTACCCAGTTGACCTAAATCATTAGCAAATGTAATGGATAGCATAAAAGTAAGACATATTTGGCTCTTATAAGCACTTTAAAGTGCTCCACAAGCATCTACTATAGTCCCCAGATCTTGTTGCCAGCTTGGAGGATATTTACAGAAGACTGTGTATGTGAGGTCAGTGATGGTCCTCTAGAGAAAATTCACTATGAATTCATGATAAGACATAATCTTATTATGATAACCTGGATTTATCATGGAAGGAAACTGTTCCCTTCTTTCAGTGAAATTAACTCTTTTGTACGAAGACCACCAAGATGTCTTCTTATTTAGCTCAATCAGCATTTCCACCAGTGTGTTCCATGGAACACTGACCCTAAGAGATGTTGACAGGGAGCTGGAAAGAGGTGTGGAGATGGATCTTCTGGAGCAAACACTTTTGGAAAATGCCACACTCTAGTGCCTTTTGGAGAATCACAATGCAAACTAGAATTTTAAGGTTCTGAGAGTCCAGCAGTAAAGAAACTCACATAAGTTCTGCATTACTCAGTGACCTAGGCTGCAAGAAGTAGGATGGATTCTGCCTATCATAAGTAGAAAAGGGAGTCAGAGAGAAGATATGAAGTAGCCTCCAGAATATATGTAAAGCTGGAAGACTAAGGATATTAAGTACAGAAAAAACACTTGAAAAATCCATCTCAAGCACTGCCATGGCCGCCATGAATCATCTCGTTTATTCCTTTGACTATGTCATTCCCCAGATGAACCATCTTAAGAGGAAGCATCTAGACAGACAAGCCAGAGGCAGAGAAAATTATTATCTATCCTGTCAGATTCCTTGCAGAGGATAATAAAGGTCCTTACTTCAGGATTTACATATAGACAGTTCCCTCTTCCAGACTGACATATATCTAGTAATACTTGTCTAGCTCAACTTTGCTTAACTAAGCATTTTCCCAAATTATTCTATACAATTTCTTCACATAGCACCTATTAATAGTAGAACACACTTTTGGAAATGGAGGTAAATAGTAGTAAACAGCATGTTATTTGGGGCATGTGATTAATATGTATCATACATAATTAGGGTATCTCATCATTAGTCTCACCTAGGGGCTTCCCAAGTGGCGCTAATGGTAAAGAACCTGCTGCCAATGCAGGAGACGCAAGAGATGTGGGTTCAATCTCTGGGTCAGAGAGATCCCCTGTAGTAGGAAATGGTACCCACAACAGTATTCTTGCCTGGAAAATCCCATGGACAGAGGAGCCAGGTGGGCTACAGTCTTTGGGGTCACGAAGAGTAGGACACGACTGAGTATACATCAAGAGCAACTGAGCACACATCATTAGCATAGTTAATTTTGAAGATACACTGATCTGTCATTTATGTTTGCAATAGGACTCTAAACAAGTCGCCCCTGGACAGGAATAGGTTCTGAGGCAAGTCATTCTAAAGGTTTCATTCTCCCCATTTTTGTTAATCTACATGACCTTCGGGTAAAACAAACCCCAAGAGCAGCCTAGATGGAAAGAAATTAACAAAAGGGCAACTTGCAGTCTCTGGGCAGGTTGAAGGGGGTCAGTACCTCATCATCTCAGTAACAGTGGTGAATAGAGTGATTTTGTTGTTTTTCTCTCCATTAATACAGAAATCTGTAGGGCACTTTGTATTTCACAGCATGCTCCCACCCACCTTACCTCTTTGATAATAAAAGCTCAAAGCTGATAGTTCTCATATGAGCCCAGGATCCTCTGAACTCCAGCACACAGACCTTCCTCCTCCTTACTCAGCAGCAGGCTCCCTCCCAGAGTCACTGTCTAGAAGTGTCTCTGACTGTGAAGTCACTGCAACAAGACCACATTCCAGGTCTTATATGATACTAAGCGAGGGCAAGACAGTACTCTCTGCCCCTGAGCACTGAGGCTTCACTTGTTTGTGTCTCCAGTTTTCCCACACTTTGGAGTCCAGAGTATTCACAGTCGGATTGATCCCCTGGGAGTAAATGAGCTCAATGCAGGGAAAATGAGGACCAGTAAGGACGCAGCTGGCCCACACATGACAGAGAGAGAGGAGCAAAGCTGGGTCTCACAAGTGTGGATGTTAGAGAGTCATCCAGCTGCTTTCAACCCTAGAGAAGAGAGCTGTCCTGCATATTGTTCTGCCTTAACTGTGTCTTAAAGAGGCACGGGTTAGGTCGACTTTGCCTGCTTCTGCCTGTGTCCAGCCTATGTCAGACACTAAAGGCCTGACCCTTGCAGACCCAGCTGTGCCAAAGCCATGAGTCCCTGCTGTGGAAGCAGGCTAGCTGCTCCTCCCCACCAGTGATCAGGGTTCTTACATTGACCTGGAACTAACTCCATTAGTGACCCTGACTGGTCAGCCAGGGGTTGGCCAGGAAGCTGACACTTCCACTACAGTTTTCCAGCAAGATGAGACACAAGCCCCATGTCCCAGGTCTCTGGGTTTGGCCCATTTTTCCTGTACCTTCTCAATAACTCTAATGAACTGCTCTATCAGACAGGATTAGATTTGGCTGCACCTAATAGAAGACCCAGAATGCGTGCATGCGAAGTCTCTCAGTTGCATCCAACTCTTTACAACCCTATGCACTGTAGGCCACCAGGCTCCTCTGTCCATGGGGTTTCCCAGGCAAGAATACTGGAGTGGGTTACCATCTCCTCCTCCAGGGAATCGTACCGACGCAGAGATCAGACTTCAGTCTTGTATGTGTCCTACGTTGACAGGCAGGTTCTTTACCATTAGTGCCAAATAGGAACCAGAATAAAGTGACTTAAACCCAGAAAATTTGTTTTTTTGAGTAAAAGAAGTCCAAACGTAAGTGGTCCAGTACTGGTAAATTGGCTTCACAAAGTCATCAGGGAACCTTGGAAAAGACAAAGGAACACTCATCTTTCTGCTCCTCAGAGACTCTCATGATCTGGAAGAGCCCCTGCAGAAAGAGAGAACTCTGATCTCTTTTCCTGTTATTATAAGAACACTAATCCCAGGATGGGGGCTCCACCCTCATGACTTTATCTAAAACTTCCCAAAGTCATCTTTTCTAATCCCATCACAGTGGAGTTAGGGCTTCAACATATGAATTTTAGGGGATACAAACATCCAGTCCATAACACACTATGGATGCCCCTGTTTCAGCATTCATATCTTTAGTGCAACTAGCTAGAAGAGAGAGAAGCTGGAGACCTTAAAGACACTTTCTGACAGTTCCATGTATCTCTCTGCTTACATACCATTAGCTAGATCTTAGTCACATGGGCACACTTTGCTGAAAAGGAGGCTGAGAAATACATTCTAGGTGGTCATTACCAGCTAATTTGGGGGAATTCTAATTATTGAAGATGAAGAAATGCATATTAGAGATAATTATCCATTTATATCACCATCTACAAGTAAGAAAGACATAAAGGATATTGGATAAGCAAATAATAATACCTATATAACTTCTGTAACTCCACTGGGACATCTACTAGATGCTGAGACATGGATTGGCTGAGAAGCTCTGTCACAGTCCTGACCCCTGTGTCTTAATTCTTGCTGTATTGGACTAGATTTTGCCTAGATCAGATTTCTCTTGAATTTGAAGTGATGGTATCACCTTGCTTCTACTGCTAAGTTGCTTCAGTCGTGTCCGACTCTGTGTGACCCCATGATAGCAGCTCACCAGGCTCCTGCATCCCTGGGATTCTCCAGGCAAGAATACTGGAGTGGGTTGCCATTTCCTTCTCCAATGCATGGAAGTGAAAAGTGAAAGTGAAGTCGCTCAGTCGTTTCCGACTCTTAGTGACCCCATGGACTGCAGCCTACCAGGCTCCTCCATCCATGGGGTTTTTCCAGGCAAGAATACTGGAGTGGGTCGCCAGTGCCTTCTCCAATGTCACCTTAGAGCTTGCCAAATCACTGCATCCTGTCTACCCTTACCCTCCTCCTTAACTCTAAGAGCTCCTGGTATGTTTATACTACAAGTTAAGCCAGTTTTAACCAAAAAAATTAAGATTCTTGGTTACTTTAAAAAATTATTTTCTACCCATTTCTGATCATAGTGTAGGTCTAGTACCTCTTTTCAAATGGACCTTTTGACAGAACCAGATGGATTTGTAACTAGAAGCATGCAGATGAATGAATGACTGAAGTGAGGTTTTAGCTTCAACTCAACCACTGAGCATTTCATACTTGTCCTCTTCAAGATAATACAGGAAGAAACTAACCAATTTTAACCAATAAAATTATGAGCTCAGCCCACCGTCTTGAAATAAAAAATTAGCCATTTTCAAATAGGTATGCCAAGAGTAATAGTTATTTTTGTCAAGTTCAGGGAAACTTTATAGAAGTTTAGAGTTTATAGGCATGTCTAGCTGGTCCAGCATAAGGTCCAAAGATCTTAGCACATTAGACTCAGGAAAGTTGATACTACCATAATGGTACCCAAGTTCCCAGCGTCCTGACTATATGTACTTACAAGAGTATTGACTTCACAATAAGGAAATCTGGTAACCTAATTTTAGCACTATTAAAACTTAGTTAACACTAGGCAAGTTTCTTTACCTCGAAGAGCTTCAGATTATTCTTTCTAATGAGGATACAAGCAGTCAGTTGTCAGAAGATTAAGTGAGTACATCTGAAGAAGCTAACACAGAAGTTGGTCAGTAAATATACTCTGAATCTGAATTTATATAGAGAAAAATTTCAGTGCTGTTAATTAAATATTGTGCACATCACTTTTTTTAAGTGGACTTAAATCTCATTCTAAATTTCTCTTTTTGAAAAGCAAACTGAATAGTTTCAAAGCTCTGTTACTAGTATAATATTTAGTACAATGAGCAAGTCAATTATTTTTCATTAAAAAATATAAAAGCTTGTATTGGAAATTATACCCATAAAGTCCATTTAGTTTTACAACTTAATTATATGTAGTAAAAATTTACTGCCACATTTAACAGGTATTAACCTAATTCTTTTCAAGCAAAAGCAATATTTGACTGGAAGTGAACCCTAAGGTGAGGGAGGGAAAGGGACTTCTTTAAATATTTCCTTAATATTTATTTTTCAAGAAAGGTCAACTCACCTAATGCATGAGTTTGCTTAATGTCTTATTTGTGTTATCTCAATATTTTTAGTAAAACAAATTTGTTACCATGGTGTTGAATTTTAGCATTACTGTGAAATAGGCCAATATCAGGAGGGCAAAACCAACTGTGAGTTTTGCGATAACAAATTTTAGTCAGCTGAGTTTATACTTTGGTTAAAACAATTTTTAAAACTCAAGGAATATCTGGGAAAGATGGCTCTTTCAGATTAATCTTTTCCTGTATTCTGAAGAATTTGTCTCTTTCTTTTATAATAAAAACAAAAAAGAAAATGAATCTGCCCAAGTGCATATTATTTTTTATCTTTATATACTTCAGAGTGAAATCTTACCAGAATTTCCATCTTATTTAATATGTTGCTGTATAAAATAAAATATTGTTTAATGTTGTCAATAAAAATCCATGACACCATAAGTATTCTATATAAAACCCCAATATGTTTCATATAGAATATTTACATCTCATAACTTCTGAAGGTGTCAGCATTCATATGCATAAGTAATAATACAGACTTCTTGGGTGATTATCTGAAATTCAGTTTGATTTTACAACTATTCATTTGACTAGTGTATAATCAGAGTTAAGTTTATATAATGAATGAGATTCATACTTCATATCAGCATTACCAACTATCACTTGTGAAGCTCCTTACAGATATTTAGCCATGTGGTAGTTTCTACAGATACAAAGATATGTAAAAATACAACCCCAAGAAGTATGTATTTATTATATATTATTGTATTATTCTTAATGTTGATAATGCCAGCATATTACATTTGTATAGTGCTTTTAAAATTGTCAAATATAGTTATATCTATTATTTCACTTAACACCCTCAATATCCTTGTAAGGTAGCTGTGGAGCAGGTAAAATAATTTCCATTTCATAGATTAAGTGAGCCTCAGCAATTAGGCAACCTGCCCAAGGTCACAAAGCTAGACTGATGGCAGAAGTAAGATTAGAACCACATTTACATCTAAGGACTTTTCCACTTAATTAACTTCTTCAAAACATTTCTTTAGGAAGCCCAGACATATTTATAAGATTTATAAAACACCTAGGCAGTATGATTCATGGCAAATAGATGGGGAAAAATTTAATTCAGTGACAAAGTTTATTTTCTTGGGCTCCAAAATCACTGCAGATGGTGACTGTAGCCATGAAATTAAAAGATGCACACTTCTTGGAAGAAAATCTATGACCAATCTAGACAGCATATTTAAAAGCAGAAACATCACTTTGCTGACAAAGGTCCATACAGTCAAATCTATGGTTTTCCTAGTAGTCATGTATGGATGTGAGAGTTGGACCATGAAGAAGGCTGAGAGCCAAAGAATTGATGCTTTTGAACTGTGGTGTTGGAGAAAACTCTTGAGAGTCCCTTGGACTGCACAGAGATCAAACCAGTCAATCCTAAAGGAAATCAACCCTGAATATTTATTGGAAGGACTGATGTTGAAGCTGAAGCTCCAATACTTTGGCCACCTGATGCAAAGAACTGACTTGTTGGAAAGACCCTGATGCTGGGGAAGATTGAAGGCAGGAGGAGAAGGGGACAACAGAGGATGAGATGGTTGGATGGCATCATTGACTCAATGGACATGAGTTTGAGCAAACTCCAGGAGATAGTGAAGGACAGGGAAGCCTGGCATGCTGCAGTCCATGGGGTTGCAAAGAGTCAGAAACAACTGAGTGACTGAACAACAATAGCTAGCATCTAGTGAGATGAGACCAGGGGTACTGCTAAACATACTGAAATGCACAGGAATGCATTTGAAGAAGAAACCCCAATAAGAAAGAATTATCCCTTCTAAAATTTCAGTAGTGCTGAAGTTGAGAAATTTTGTTTTATAAGTGTTAGTAAAGATTTTGGTTTAGTGATGGAAATGTTTCAATTTCTAAACAGATTATTATAGATAATGATAAATAATAATTACAAATGGGTATATACTATGGAAAAAATTGGGAAATATCATGAAAAAAATTATTGGGAAAGTCTAGATACCTATTGTTTCTGACCAGGAAGAGATAAAGGTCATTTCCAGAGGACAGCATTCTGGAAAATCTCAGGCAAACTAATTAGAAGCCCAAACACATCAGAAACCCAAAGATAAATTGGGTACCTTTCTGAGAAAACAATTTTAGTGCCTAAGGCAATTGTTGTGCTATTTTCCCTCTGAATTGTGGTATCATCATCTCCAACAACACTGTCAGTATAAAGAAATTAAAAATAAATAGGATAGTGTTTAAGACTCAGATTCTCATGTTCTTTAAAATACAAATTTTTTAAAATAGAGAATTATTTGGGTTTAAAAAGAGGTATCTCTCTGGGCTGCCTTTCTTGGAGTCAGCCCTTCTCCATTTCTTCAGATTCTGGGAGATTGATAATTAAGGACTCTCTTGTCTGTTCCACTGGGGTGGTCACATGACACAAGCTGGACCAATCAGATTCTTTTGGGAACTCAGAGCAAGGACAGTGAAGCAAGTTCATTTGATGTCTCACCCTGAAGAACTTGTCTGTGCATTCCTGCAAACGTGATTCCCAGGGCTACTGTGACACTTGTTTTCCATAGCCCTTGTCATTCATCTGTCTTTGGCTCCTTGGAGGAACTCCAGCATTCTCCAGACAACTCGCTTTCTTTTTCTTTAGACTTTTTGAATCAAAACCCTGGCTTCAACACTTACATCATGAGTAACCTTACAAAATCACTTAACATCTCTGTGCCTTAGTTTTCTCACTTGAGAAACAGGGATTAAAAAAAGAACCCATCTCTCAAAGTTGTGGGGAGTAAATGAGACAGTATAGGTAGAACTCTTAAAACAGTCCCTCAAAGAGGGTAAATGTCATCTTTGCTCGAACCAACAAACCCCAGGTGATATAATTTGGTATTTCGTGTTAGGAATGGTTAGTGGCTCAGAGAGGGAAGTAGGAAGAACAAGAGCCTTCTTTTTTCTAACCACTCATCCATCCTTCCAACTTCAGCAGCATCACACTTGCCCTTGAAACCTTCACTGACCATTTCCATGCAGGTTCACTCTCAGTAGATACTGTTGCCTGAAATGACTACCATTTATTTAACATGTACTGTCTTTGAAAGCTAGTGTCTTTTCCTAGTCTCTATGGCCCTATGAAGGCAGAACCACACTTGGTATTTCTTCCTATCTGTCACACTGACAATATTCAATTAGGAGTTGTTCAGTGAATATCTGTGAAAGTCAGTCTCCAAGAAGCCACCAATTCTCACCTCTTGGTGTTCATGTCCTTGCATAGTCCTCTCCCACACTGAACAGGGCTAACTTGTATGTAAAATAGGATATTGTGTAAATGAAACATTATGACTGGTTTTCATTGAAGTGCAGTTTATTTACAATGTTGTGCCAATCTCTGTGGTATAGCAAAGTGACTCAGCTACACACATAGATATTCTTTTTTTATATTGTTTCCATTATGGTTTATTCCAGGATGTGAGATATACTTCTCTGTACCTTGTTTATTCATTCTAAATGTAATAGTTTGCACCAACCCTAAACTTCTAGTCCATCTCTCTCCCTCCACCCCTGCCCCTTGGCTAACACTAGTCTGATCTCTATGCTGTGAGTCTGTCTCTATTTTGTAGATAGGTTCTTTTGTGCCATATTTTAGATTCTACATATAAGTGATATCGTATAGAATTTGTCCTCCTCCTTTTACTTCACTTAACTGATTGTCTCAAAAAAATATGATTATCTCTAGTTGCATTCATGCAGCTGCAAATAGCATTATTTTATCCCTTTTAATGGGCAAGCCGTATTCTTAATGGCTGAGTAGTATTCCATTGTATATACATACCACCTCTTCTTTATCTGTCCTTCAGTCAATGGACATTTAGGCTGTTTTCATGTCTTGGCTATTGTGAATAGTGTTGCTATGAACACAAGGGTGCATGTATCCTTTTGAATTATAGTTTTGTCTGAGTATATGCCCAGAAGTGGGATTGCTGAATCATATGGTAGTTTTATTTTTAGTTTTCTGGGTAACTGAAGGTTTATAACTTCTGAGGCTAGATCCATAGAAGATGTTTGAGTTCCTGTCTTATTCTCTCTCAGATCACTGTATCTGGGAGAAGACAGTGACAGTGTCATGTGAACACTTAAGCAGCCTTGTAGAGAGGTCCCTATGGTAAGCTCTTGCCTAGAGCTAGCACTTTCTTGCCATTTTGAACCATCTTGGAATTGAATCCTCCAACCCCAGTCAAGGCTTCACATGACTGGTACCCTAGGCAACATCTAACTCTAACCTCATGAGAAATTCCGAGCCAGAACCATCTCAACAAGCCACTTCCAAAATTTCGGACCCACAGAAACAGTGAGATAATAAATGTTTGTTGTTATTTTAAGCCATTGAGTTTTGGAATAATTTAATACAGAGCAAAAGATAACTAAAACAATAATTGATTCTATCCTGGGAGAAATGCAAACTCCACATTTATTTGAACTATAAAAATTAAAGAAGGGGTGACAAATTTGTTTCCTTGATGAAACAGTTCCTATAAACAAAATTAATGTATGGTGACTCAGTTCCACTTGGAGCCTGAAGGCAAAATCGAAAACAACTTGCATATTGTATGAACTGTAATTCTTAACATGTCAAATACTTAATAACACTACCTTTTTAGGTACTTAGCTACTAAGAGATGAACAGGGTGGATTACTCATACCGAAAAATCTTCTTCAAAAGATGCTGGAGGAAAAAAGATTAAAAGTATAGTCACCACCTTTTCTGAACCCCAAAGTAGAAAATATAGTTGGTTTTTATGAAAACAAGGAACTAGTGAAACCAAGATAGTCTTAGAAAATTTGAGAGATATGATCTCACTACTGAGCCTGCACTGGATGCTTATAAATTGTGCTAAACACTGAACTTAAACCATGGAATTAGACAGCTACTATTTAAAGATTTATTCACAATATTTTGATTTGTCTGTGAGAAGAATAGCAGCTTTGAAAAGACCTTGTACCATCCTGAGAAGGCTAATTGTGATTTTAAAGAGTAATACTGACTAGGGAAAAGCCTGTTAGGTAATGAAGAAAATAAGTGAGTCATATGCACTTAGAAAGTCAAGGTATATAATTTCTTCTCAGAGTCAAGATTTTAATAAACCAGAAGACCTGAATGTTAAGTCTCAATAACTATATTTTCTTGTTTCTTTTTGACAAACAATAGAATATAAATTTGAATCTATCTAGAAAATTCGCCACAATTTAAGCTCTATGTAGAGATATTACAGGTTTTTAGCTTATATGTACGTCTGTATATGTACATATGAGCATGTGTGCTCAGCCACTTGGTCATGTTCTAGTCTTTGTGACCACATGGACTGTTGCCCTCCAGGCTCCTCTGTCCATGGAAGTTTCCAGGCAAGAATACTGGAGTGGGTTGCCACTTCCTACTCCAGGGAATCTTCCCAACCCCGGGATTGAACTTGTGTCTCTTTCATCTCCTTCATTGGCAGGTGGATTCTTTACCACTGTGGCACCTGGGACACCCCATATATAAACATACATACATACACACATATGTGGTGTGTATTTCCATAACTAGAATATTTCTATATACACTGCATCTAGAATAAGATTCCAAGCTCTGGACATGCCACAGTGCCTACCACTCACAACAGTTTTATGCAAGCCTGCCTTTCTCATTTACTTTATTGACCTCAACTCTGTAGACATTCGAGTTTAAGACTCCTAGTTAAACCCATCACTAAGATACCTTTTTTCTCTAAATTAGATGAATCTGTATGCCTTCAGTGATAAAATCCCATGAGTTAAGTTTCCAAAGATAATGTCAAGGAGCCAGAATAACAATCGTTTCTCCTAAGTTTCACTAAAACCTTTGGAACAGTGAATGTATATGATGTACACAACACTTGGAAAGAGGTGGATCAGGGCCTCCAAAGCAGCCTTTACTCCAGATCTTTGTTCCTTATCACTACAAGGTCCAAGGCTAGCACACGTGTTCTTGGGATTTAAAACAAAATGATGGAGTGGCACATCATTAGACCACAATGTTCAAGGCTAATTCTGTGAGCCTCTGCATTAACAGGGTGATATTCTGTTTGGCTTTATTCTATTAATATTTATAGAGTACTCATTGCCATAGCAACTAAGTGCTTTCCACAGAGGACTGATCAAATTATTAAGAGCTGAACAGGAGAGGCAAGGACCACTGCAGGAGTTGAAAAGAGGCTTCTGATCCCCCTCTAAAGAACCCTTTTTCTGTGACCTACCTGACAAAGTGAGTTCTCATAGAGAATGTGCTTCATGCATTCCCTCTCAGAATCCCAGAAATGTCCAATCTTGATTCCCTGCAAAACTGCTACATGTGTTGGGCTCATCTCTGGCAAAAATGACAAAATAGAAGTAGTTCATTTTCAACCCTATCCTGCCTCTCTGTGCCCCTTTTCCCCTTACAGGGATGCAGTAAAGCATAGTGTTTCAGAGCCAGGCTTTGAAATTGAATTGTCTGTTTTTGATTTTTTAAACCTATTCATTTATTTTTGTCTGCGCTGAGTCTTCATTGGTGTACAGGCTTTTCGTTGCTGTACTCAGGCTTTCCGTAGTTGTGGTGAGCAGGGGCTACTCTATAGTTGTGGTGTGTGGACTTCTCATTGCAGTGACTTCTTTTGTTGCAGAGCACAGGCTCCGGAGCGTGTGGACTTCAGTAGTTGCAGCACGTGCGCTCGTTCAGTAGTTGCAGTGCACAGGCTTAGTTGCCCTTTGGCATGCAGGATCTTCCTGGACCCGGGATCAAACCAAACCTATGACCCCTGCATCGGCAGACAGATTCCTGACCACCGCGGAAGTCCCAAATTGTCTAAGCTTGAATTCTAGCCTTTCCACTCACTAACGAGGTCTCCTTTGGCAAGTTATTTAATGGTTCTGCACTTCAGTTTTCTCATCTACAAAATGGGGATAGAAAGAATAACTTCATAAGGTTACAATGAGAATCAAAGAAACTAGTAAATATTAAGCACATTGAAGAGTTCCTGATACATAGTAAATGCTCAATAAATGCTAGCTTCATTTCAGCATATCCTCGTCTTTTGTTCCCAGTCACCAGAGCACCCATGCTGTCCAGTGACTGAACAAAAGTTTTTTCTAAGATGAGGTTCCTCTCAGACATTACATAGAGAAGTGGAGGAGGAAAGTTGCCCCTACTTGGCCAGATCGATTGGGCAGATCAGAAATGCTTAGACTTCTACCACTGAAGACTGATGTCTCTGTGTCAAGCAATTCCTTTGCAAGTTTGTTCTCCTGCTAGATTTAACTTTCATGAAGGAAAGGAGCATGCTTCAGTCATTTGCCTCCAAATATAGAGCCACATCCCCCCTCATGTCCTATTCATACTCAGGTACAAATGAATAATTTGCTATCCTTCTCTGAAAACATGTACACAAGTATGAATAAAGAGTCATAGCAAATCTATCAGTTCAGGCTCTACAACAGGGAGTAGGGGCTAACAAAAAAGGATGGATGTATGCTCCTTGTTTCAGGAAAGTTAGATCCAGCAGGAGAAAATACTTGCACAGGACATGTTTTAGCCAAAAAATAATGTGTCCACAGTGGAATTTGAGGCACTGATTCAGGAGGAATGTAGTGGGGTCTTTGTGACCACGTGATGGAGAAATCCACCAAGGCTAGTGGACGTAAGCCCAGTCCCAGTGTGAAGGCAGATGGCATTCCTCTCCTTGGAGGTTTTCCTGCCTGGTGAGGCGTGGCAGCGCTGATCAATGCTACTGACTCATCTTTACACAATCTCAGAGAGACTATCTCAGACGAAGTCGGAAGCATCAACACCCAAACCCAAGAGTTAAGATTTCAGATAAGCACCCTTGAAACTTGGAAGAGGTCATTGTAGGATAAATAAAGGGACACATTCCTTTACACTGTGGGTAGTAAATGCATTGCCTCCTCTGCAACTTGTTACTGCAAGAACCTGTATAAACCATAAAATTAGGTTCAAGAAGGTTGAGATAAACGCATAAATGAAGAGTTACAAAGAAGCTCTTGAAGTGAAAGAGATTTCAGTTCCATAAGAATCTACTAAGGATCTACTGCTATGTACTAACTACTACTTTGGACACACACCTGATTTTCTGAAGGTCCCACTCTTTCATCAAATGATCCTTGGTGTCAGTCCTGAAGCAGGGGTCTGGAGTGAAAACAGCTTGGTAACCATGGGAAATTTCCTATATCCTAATACTCTTTATTAGCACCATTTGCTTCAGTTCAGTTCAGTTCAGTCGCTCAGTTGTGCCTGACTCTTTGCGACCCCATGAACTTCACCATGCCAGGCCTTCCTGTCCATCACCAACTCCTGGAGTCCACACAAACCCATGTCCATCAAGTCAATGATGCCATCCAACCATCTCATCCTCTGTTGTCCCCTTCTCCTCCTACCCTCAATCTTTCCCAGCATCAGGGTCTTTTCCAATGAGTCAGCTCTTCACATCAGGTGGCCAAAGTATTGGGGTTTCAGCTTCAACATCAGTCCTTCCAATGAACACCCAGGACTGATCTCCTTTAGGATGAACTGGTTTGATCCCCTTGCAGTCCAAGGGACTCTCAAGAGTCTACTCCAACACCACAGTTCAAAAGCATCAATTCTTTGGCGCTCAACTTTCTTTATAATCCAACTCTCACATCCACATATGACCACTGGAAAAACCATAGCCTTGACTAGACAGACCTTTGTTGACAAAGTAATGTCTTTGCTTACCAGGTCTTAATCAATACAAGTCCCCTTTCTCCCTAATTCACACCTTGGATAACTGCTCACAAAGGACAATGGTTTAACTCCAGAAGAACAATTAGAAATTCTAGTCTGAGTGCTAGAAAAAAAAAACAAAGGGAAGCCACATCTGCTCAAGTTTTCAACAATTTGCTTGTCCAAAGTTGAAATAGTCTGGCTAATTAAAGTTCTGGGCTCCTTAGTACCCTTTTGCCTCAACTCATTGACAAATGCACCTAAATACTAGTGGATCATAGCTTGGTCTCTTTAGGTCAGTGATTCTTGAACTGTATCATACATCAGAAATACCTGGAGGGCTTGTTATAATAGATTGCCAGGTCCCATCTCTCAGAGTTTCTGCTTCAGTAGGTTTGTGTTAGGGCCCTAAAACTGCATTTCTAATGATTCCCAAGTGATGCCAACACTGCTGGTTAAGGGACCACACTTTGGGAATCACCACTCCGGTTCATGATGTCCAGTCAAAAGCAATCTCCACCTGAGACAGATCACACTCAAGCTGTCATCAGCCTCATACATACAAGGGTGGAGAAAGTCTCCAAGAGGGGGTAGATCAGGGAAGAGGGATTAGAAGGTCAGGAGGGAACACAGAGGCTTGTGGTCAGTACTTTGCTGTTTTCCCAGAAGAGGAATCTGGGCTGCCCCTTGAACTTACCCCTGCCCCTCACACACCTGGCTACTCTTGACCCATTTTCTTCAAGAACCCATCCTCCACCACAGGACTCTCAGCCATCACCTCCCAGACTAGCAGCTCAGCATGGCTGTCACTCTTGTCTATTTCCCTGTCAGGCAACATCTGCTCCCAGTTCTCGGAACCAGCCTGTCAAGAAGTTGAGTGGCTGAGGCTGTGAATTGCAAATCACCCCGGTGCTGGCCCACGTTCCCTGCCCAAGAGGCAGCTGTATCCTGGAGGAGGGACCCTGTCCCCATTTTATACACACATGATCATATAATACACACACACAAAGAAACCCCTTCCCCACTTACACACACACACACACACACACACACACCATGCGCACCAGCAGGCCACTGTTTACTCCACCTACACAGAAATCCTTCAAATATTGCTCCTGGGCTCCAAATACCAAGCTCAGCCTCAGACCAAGAGAGCATAGATCGAAGGGGACATTTTAGTCACCAGCAAAATGCGCCAAGGAGAGGGAGGGTGTGAAAAATATCATTTATTACTCAAAGTAAGTATTTGGTTCTATAATCTCAGCATGCTTAGTCTCCTCTATCCAGACATGTCAGTTGAGAGAAACTCCACTTTAGGACAGGATGAAAACGAGGAATAAATCCACAGAGCAGAATCCGGGATCTCTGAATAATTTGCCCATGGGAGTTAAGAGTGAAATGAGTAATTCTCTGAGTCCATTTATCCTTCTTCTCACACTGATCAGCTGAGAAGTGAAAAAAATAAGGTTCACACACACTCAGACTCTTTTTCACTCTCCACTGAAGGACTTACTCCCCTGGTTCTGGAAACCCTGGCTGCTCACTGAGAAATCACATGCATAATAATTGGTGAGGAGCTTGGTCGGACTGGCAGCTGGCTGAAGGACACTCCACCTTCCTCCCCACCCTCCCTGGCTCTCTTACTTCCCTCCACCAGTCAAAAGTGTGCTGACTTCCTCACTGCTTGCATTTCGTCACCACAAAAAAAGACATCCCTGCTTTCTACAGAGCCCAAGTTTCTGGAAAATTTTCTAGCATGTCCATCCTTTTCAACACTTTTTTTTTTTTTTTTTTTAATGGAAGCAGTCATCTTTAAACCATACAACTGAAATCTCTGTTGTCAGAGATATTTTTTCCTAAATAAATAACATAAAAGTGTAATACTGCACCAAGTTAAATACCAACATTATCCATCTTGTGGCTGCCAAAAATACTAAATATATTACTTCAGTGAGAAGTGATTGCTGATACACCATTAGGTAGCTCATCTTCCACAGAGTTATTTTTAGGCATTTAAGTTGGCATGAACGTGCATCTTAATGCCTTAAATTTAAAATAATAATAATAGTGAGACTGTAAGCAAGTTGTAATTCTAAAGGTGTTTTAGCTGAAAACAGTGTCTCAGGAGGACACTTTTAAAAGACCCGTCCAAATGTTCTTTGTGCAGTTAAGTTTATTTCCCAGGTTTATAAAATTCAATTGCATTTCTGTAAAGGAAAAAGAATTCACTGTCTTCCCTTCCTTATGACAAAACCCCAGCAGCAAGTCATTATCACTTCTGACTAATCAGAGAGAAACCACCTGCAGGAATACTCCCCTTTCTGTTGACTCCCAGCAGAACCTTCCAAATGATGATTAATCACTGAATAAATGGCGGAATTGACAACAGCATAATGACAAAGAGAAAGCGGAGACAGAGCCTGAACAGTGGGTGCATGTGGTCCAGCCCCAGTGGGTGGAAGGGCCAAAGAAGATGGATGACCCTGTTAGCGCTTGACACTTGAGTATCTTGTCTTTTACAAGGGGGTCACTTCTGCCAAATTCAACAAATAAGGCAGCAGGCATCAAGTGGATATGCTTCCTATGACTGTCGGAAGCAAGGAGGAACACCTTAAAAATTAAACTAATGAGCTTAAGTTGACATCTTAAGCTCAGATGATAACAGAAATAAGAGATACTACAAATGACAGCCTAATCCATTATTGTGGAAGGCATTTGGAAGGTTTTACTGATTACAGACTCAGATTACCCTAACCATGTCCCTACTAATTTGAAAAATGATGAATCACTAAGTTCAAACAGGGCTCAGAAGAGTCAATTATACTAAGTTATACTAAGCAGTGATATCAAAAGCTCATATTTTCTACACTAAGGAATAAAACATGTTATGCCTAATAATAAACAGAAATGAAGTCTATTACCCATTCTCAATTGACCAAGTCATTAGCAATAAGAATGTTTCTCTAATTTTTCAATATTCTTTTCAGGATATATACTCTCTACCCCAAGGAATCCTACTAGCCAAAGTTTATTAACATGAAAAATATTTGTAGTAAATGAAATATTGGTTTGCAACCAGCTTAATGTCCTTCAGATACTGTCAGTTTTCAGGCTCTCTGTGCTCAAAAGAAAAGAACAGTTACTGGCCAGACTCATTATTTCCCAGGCATCCTCAATATCATCATTCATTTCATCAGGATTATCTTCATCTTTATCAGTTTTTCTTTCTGTAAAATACAGGGAATTTAAGTTCACAAAAGAGTGTCATTTACATCTTTCCACTGGTTCTCACTTAAACAGATACCCCTGGTCATTGCCCTATTCCACCTACATGACACTCTTTGACACTTATCAATTCTGTCCTATCTCATGGACCACTTTCCATACTGATTTATAGCAACAGAAAGTATATTGTTGTATGTCTGTGATATCGTGTATCAAGATTTCCCTGTATGTCTAGTTACACTTTTTTCTGCATATGTCTTGTTCTCAATCATGTCTAGAACAAAACTTAGCACATTGTAAATGCTCAGCAAATATCTGTTAAGTGACTATCTTTTGATTCTTTTTCCAGACTCAACCAATATGACACCCTTTATGTGAGATCTTTGAAATCCTTTCCAAGGGGAGTTCTCAAGCATGTAGGTTTCATTCAGACCTGAGTAAACCAGTCTCATTGAAACAGCAGAGAAATCTAGGAATAGATGATTATAGATGGACTTTGAAATAGTGAACTACCCCATTTCTCACTACTTATAATATGACTGCATTGAGATTTATTTTTCCCATCAAAATCCAATCCTACACCATCCTCCAATGGCTGGAGAGTTTAATCTCATATTCAAAATTTGACTTCAGATTCAAACTCTTTGGTCTGGTTTTCAAGACTTTACCAAAACTCACCGCAGTGCCTACTTAGCTAAGTTCCCCCACCACCTCTATACTTACCTGTCACACCACACACACACACGCAGACACTCACACATGACTCACCAAGTTCAGTCCTGTCTTTGCCTCCCCACTTCAACAGGCATACTCTCCCTTTCCTCTACTATTCACACTTGCCGCTTTCTCATTCTTCTTGCACTTCACTACCCTTCTCTGGACCACTTTTAAAATATTAGTCTTGCCTTAGATTCTTTAGGAGGCTAGAGCCAGTACCGCCAGCATGAGAGAGCATGGAATTTGGGGTCATCGAGCAATTCCAAGTTCTCCATTTACTCACTACATGACCTCAGGCAAATTGCTTAAATTTTCAAAGGCCATTCTTACATCTCTGAAATAGGGATAAAGATATATACATTAGCGCACTATTGAAAAAAATTAAATGAAACAGTGTTTGGAAATGCCTGGCCCAAATACTGCAAAGATTGTGTCATTCATTTCTGAGTTCTCAGTATAAAGGCTTGAGCCTGATATAGTAAATTTTATTCAATATTGAATGAAAAGTGAGTAGACACAAAGAGGGATAAAATATATACATCCAAGATTCAAAGTTTTTAATTTAATAAAATGTGACGGCTTTGTTTTTCTCATTTTATCTTTTATATTTAAATCATTTTATCTTTATTCTTTTAATCCCTATTTCTCATATCTACTCAACAGACAAGTTAAACATTAGATACCATTCATTAATGAGCACCAGAAACCAAATGTTTACATTTTTATCCTAGTGTGGAGTTCCAGTTTCTCTTCTCTACTCCTCCCATAGCTCCAAAGGGACGCCAGGGAGCAGGGAGCCAGGGAGCTCCTATATACATGGCAAGTGTGCATTTGCTGAAGGCGAGGAAGCACAAGACTCTCCCCACTATCTCCTCTCTGCTGGGGAAAGGAGAGGCTTAAAATCAAAAAGGACACAGAGGTCCCCCTGAAGGCAACTAAAGGGAATAGGTACTTAGGCCAAATATTAGGGAAAAATGCCACAGAAATTACTAAGTCATTAGACAAGTAATAAGTAGGAGAAAAGTAAATATGAAATGAAGGAAAATAAAAGAATAAGACTAAGTAGGTTTAATTTGATAGATTTAAGAAATTCTCAGGGATTTTTTGGTTTGTTTTTTGTGTGTATGTATGTTTTTGTTATTTTCCCCCCAACAATCATATTTTTTATCCACAGCAATCTGTTACAGTTAATGAATAACTACAAAAAGGAATTAAATATAATTATAAGTTCTTAGGGTAAAATAGCAAAATAAGTCAGAAAAAGATACTTCTTTCTAAAGACTTTCCTGGGAGAATTTCTTTGTCCCACATCTTTCTAGATTTTTCACTTTGGATTTAATCTCCAGGAACACACAAAACATGACCACTTTATAAACAAAACCAAATTCACAAAATGCATCTTTTGTTCCTAAACCAAGTAAGTTCAGATTTATAAATGGTGCTTTTAGCAACCGTAACATCAGCAACTATGTTCTACAATTCTCAACTCTTTCTTTATCTTCTCTCCTTGTCTTCAATAGATTATTCCCCCCACTGTTATTGTTTTATTTAAAGTTCATATCTTGGGAGAAGAAGGTTTGTCATGTAAAGTTTTGCACCACCTGTTAGATATTTGAATTTGGTCTTGCACATAGTATGTCAATAAAATTTATTTCATTATTCTTGAGTGTCCAGTGGAAGAGAGAATAATATTCCTCTTGACTTCTTACTATTGCATTTTACTGTCCAACTCTCCAGACAAAGCAGAGCTGTAACTCCAGGCTGCCTGCATGCAATCTAGGAGCAGTCTGGGAGTGGACTAGTCCTTCTCCCTGAGGGCCCACGCCTCCGGAATGTTCTTCCCTTCCTGATCGGACACAGGTTGAAATCTATGAACTTGTAAGTTTGGTCAGGCATTTTCCTGAAGCCTGTGGGTGGACTGGGATCAGAGATTAAAGTGGTTCAAGTCTTTATTTATTATTACTACAGAGTAGTCTACCCAAGCCGTCCATTTATAGGGACGGGAGATGCTCTTATAACTGCAAAGAACATCATTAGTGTTTTATTTCCTCTCCCAACTACCAGGCTATGGTTGTTATGCGCACTATGACCCAATCAGGGCCCAGAAACAGTTTCCTGGCCTAGGGGATGAAATGTGAGGTCGCTCATCTCCCAGGCGAGACTGGACACACCGAGACAACATGGTCCAGTGACCTGAGCAATGAGCTGGAAATTCCAGACTAATTATGCCCCGTCCTGCATCTGACTTACTGTGTGGTGCCAGGTGAAACACCTGCCTTCTCTGGACCTCTACCTGAGTTTGTTTGATACATGATGGGAATGGCTGGTATGAGATAATATGCAACTAACAGTCTTTCTGAGCCTGGGCTGCTTCATCTATAAGCCAGGAATGACTAGCTAGTGACTTCCTTACCTCACAGGGTCAGTGTAAGGGGAAAACACATATTAAAAATTCCAGTAATTTGTACAGTGCTAAACAAATTGGTTCTTCCTAGTGCCATTATTTAGCAACAAGGCAAGTCTCAGAATCAAACCCAGGTTGCTCATTCTTATTCCAGGATCCAGCATAATCTACATGGACTAAACCCCCTTTTCTTTCAATAAACATCCAACAAATATTAGACCCAATGGACTATGGCTTCATGACACAAATGTCCCTGCAAGGGTTGGAGCAGGTTCCAATAGAGGCTAAATTGAGAAATATTTTGATGCCAACAACCTTTTAGGAGTGTTACGGCCACTGTTAGGTTGAAACCAAGAAAAATGTGGTGCAACAATTTTATTTAAAGCAGATGTCAAAGTGAGCCACACTTCTAAGTTCTCAAATGTATAGAAAGTTTTCGCTTGAGGATGGAAACAGGATGGCAAGGCTGCTTCCCTCTGGGCTGAGTCACACTTGGCCCTCCCTCATTATATCCCTAGTTAATTCTTCAGTAATTGGGGAGCTATGGTCTTTGCAAATGTCACAGTTTTACCACAGTGTATTTACTTCTGGGTGGATTAGCATGAATGTGTCGATTGTCTTGGATTGCCAATTTTGTGGGAGTGATTTGAAAGCCTGCAGAATAAACTGTTATTTAACTTGGGGAAATGGGAAGGAAAAAAATGGAAGTGTTTTATGTTTTGCTCCCTTCGGTTCATATTTGCGAGAAATCCTCGTAACCCAAGGCAGCTGAACTCCCCAGGATAATGATAACATTGGTAGTGAGAGATTTGAACCTGGTTGGAAGGTGGGGCTTGTGTAGGAGGCAAATTTTCCACGCAGATGTAAAGCATAAGAAATATTTATTTATAAAGATTACATATGAGGATCAGAAAAATGGACTTGTTTCTGAGGAACCTTGTTGACAGTATAAGCCGAAAGTATTCTGCTAACTTGGTCTCCTTGTAAAGATGGTCCCTATCAGATCCATCTGCAAGCGTTTGTCATTCTGCAGGGCATTTGCTTGTCACTCTTTATCTAGAAGAAACTCTTGTTTGGAGTACCAATGCAATTAGATAATTTATAAAAATCAGTTAACTCCAAGTTGACAGAAATGTCTCCCTTTTTTCTGAAATCGCCCGAATTGAGGGTGGGATAATTAGTGAAACCGATATAAAGAGACTGTTGAGTTTTCACACACAGCCCCTGCTAACTACCGATGAGCATCCTGTGTGCTTCTGTCTCTGGATAAACAAGCTGAGGGCGTTCCTCCCCTTCTCTTTGGCTCACAGGTATCCTTTCTGCCTCGCTCCTCTGTCCTGTTTAGTCTCTTGAACAAGTTAATAATGATCTCTATTATGACATAATGTTCACTGGCAAGCAGAGACACACAAACACCAAAACGGTGGCCACCCCACCTTACTGCTGCAGGTGAATTTTGGCCACAGCCTGTTGGTGAAGCCTGGATTCTAATAGATTGCCCCCCATCGCTGCCCCCTGGAGAACAGGACATCACTGCTGGATTGGCCGGGGGCTTATGTGAGCTTGGCTAAGCAGAATCTAAATTACAAGGATGACCAATGATTATTGCTGCTTGTCTCCTTTTTTGTTTTTCAAGGAGAAAATAGAAAAACATGATGAACGTGTACTATAGTAAAAGAAGTACTTTTGGGCTAAGAGGCTAGAAACTTGGTCAGTAGTCCCAAGGCCATTCAGAGTTTGAGCATGTCACTTATCTCTGTGGGCCTCAGTTTTTCAATCTGAAAGTGAGTGGATTGAACTAGACATATAAACATTTTCAACTTTTAACCTCAATGATTCTGTTTTACCAATGTTCATTTTTTAGTAACTATTTTTCTTATTACTCAAGCATTTATGTCCAGTGTGTAGTTATAACAAATAAGTATGCTAAGTTGCTTCAGTCATGCCCAAATCTCTTTGCAACCCTGTGAACTGTAGCCTACCAGGCTCCTCTGTCCATGGGATTCTCCTGGCAAGAATACTGGAGTGGATTGCCATGCCCTCCTCTAGGGGATCTTCCCAACCCAGGGATCGAACCTGCATCTCTTGAGCCTCCTGCATTGACAGGTAGGTTCTTTACCACTGTCGCCACCTGGGGAGCCAATTAAAATCATCCGCTATCTTACTGCTCTGAAATAACTGGATTTGCAAATATATCGTAATGAACCTATACCAAATATAGCGAAATATACTAAACATTGAAAATATATTAAAACAAGCAGATACCATACCAAAGTTTTTTCCCCCAAAAGTTAACATAAGTTTCTTTCTTATTCCTGGAGTATACTTGGACCCATTCTCTTTCACTTCCTCTGTCTCATGCTGCAGTCCTGGATATGAGCTCATATTGGAATGGTGATGTCCCTGGCCATCAGAAAGAAAGCATAGAACTATAAAAGGGCACTCAAAGGAATCATAAAAATTATTTGGAACTACCCCTTCATTTTGCAGGGGAGATAGTTGAGACAGAAAGAGCCTAAGTTATTTGTCAAACATCATAGCATTCACTGGATAGCAAAGGCAGGGCTAGAACAAAGATCTCCTATCCTCAGTTTTAAAACTGTTTGCAAAGGGAAGGAATATATGTATAATTATGGCAGATTTGAGTTGTATGGTAGAAACCAACACAACATTGTAAAGCAATTTTCTTCTAATTAAAAAATAAATAAAATGCTTGCACTCCTTTATTATTCTTGTTTCGGGTTTCTCAGGTGGTGCAGTAGTAAAGAATTTACCTGCCAATGCAGGAGATACAAGAGATCCCGGTTCCATCCCTGGGTGGGAAGATTCCCTGAGAAGGAAATGGCAACTCACTCCAGTATTCTTGCCTGGAAAATTCCATGGACAGAGGAGCCTGGTGGGCTACAGTTCATGGGGTCACAAAGAGTCAGGCACAACTGAGCACACACACTACATTATTCTTATTTCAGATTTTTTTTTTTTTTTAATTTAAACAGCAGAGTCAAAACCTTTTTTTTCTGATTGGACTTTGTTTAATAACAAAACTTAATCTAACCAATTTTCCTGGTTAATTGAGGTCTCCTATTACCACAACCTGTCCTCATAGCTGGTCACAGACAGGTTGCAAGAACTGCCTGGAAAGGCAGGAATGTGTCATGATGAGAATTGTGCTTAGTAGAAAAAAAAGTACTGAGCCCATATCCCTACAACCCTTCCCAGTGATATGAGACAAGCAGTAGAACCTTAATTTTCCTTTAACTTGTTGAGTTTTCCTTGAACTAAATGAAATGACCATCCCTACACATGCTTTAAAAAAAAAAAAAATGTCAGATACATAATATTTGTTTACTGATGGAGCTTACTCCAATCAAAGGCACTGGCTTTCCTGGTGTTCTTGTTCTACGATGAGATGGGGAAATAGCACCCACCCACGCCTATCTCACGGAGAAGCCAAGAGAGTGAAAGAGACAATGGAGATCGGATCCTTGGAAGAAAAGTACTGTGTTTATTCAGATCTTGATTCTATTAACCATCCAGCCAAAGCACTTGGTCCCTGGGAGGCTACTTCTCCAGTAATGAATCTATAGGGCTTATTTTCAGTCTGCAAATGGCCTGATTCCCCAGATCATTCCACCTAACCTTCAAAACTCTTCATTCACAATTCTCCACCCAATTTGCTTTCCTAGACCATACCTGGTCCTAGCCAAAGTCAGCTGATAGACTTCAAGTCCAACTGTCTTTTCTTTCTCTCTTCCCCGCACCCGCCTTTCTCCCTTCTCTGTTGTTCTCTCAATCCCAACTCATGGAAAGGATATAATACTTTTCTAAAGACAAGGTGGGGGAGACATTTCCTTGTTTTGAATAAAACCTTCTAGATGATTTTGATCTGCCTACCACCTCCTAACTCCTGGGTGAATCTCTGATTCTGGTTCAGCTAAAGAAACCATGATCCAGAGACTGAAGATGGTATGTTCAGGATTTCATCACTGGTTAGAGGAAGCAGAGGGGTGATCTCACTCTGATTTTAACTTTTGATGATCCTTTTTTTCACTAGACTCCTATGTTGTCAATCATGACATTTAATTTTATTTCAGAGTATACATCTTGTTACCTCCCTACACAATCAAGCAAAGTGATTTTTATGTTCATTTTTATTGGTTAACTAATTTTTGGCCGGGTCTTCGTTCCTGCATGAGGTCTCTCTCTAGTTTGGCAAGCAGGGGCTACTCTCTGGGTGTGATGCTCAGGGCTCTCGTTGCGGTGGCTTCTTTCGTTGCACAGCACTGGCTCTAGGGCGCGTGGGCCTTTGTAGTAGCGGCACACAGGCTCACTGGTTGCAGTTCCTGGGCTCTAGAGCACAGGCTCAGTAGTTGTGCACAGACTTGGCTGCTCCACAGCTTGTGGGATCTTCCCAGACCAGGGATCAAACCCATGTCTCCTGCATTGACAGGCTGATTCTTAACCACTGGACTACCAGGCAAGTCCTATAGTAGATTCTGAATAAATATGTGAAGGAATTAATTAATCCCAAGCTCATTTTTCTCTGGCTAGTCTTTATTCAGTTTTTAGCACTTATCTGGACAAGAGTCTCTTTCAGTTCAGTTCAGTTCAGTTGCTCAGTCGTGTCTGACTCTGAGACCCCCTGAATCACAGCATGCCAGGCCTCCCTGTCCATCTTTAGTGGGTATCGAATGTAAGCATGCATCCGAATCACTTGGCGGGGTTGTTAAACAGATTGCTGGGTCCCATGCTCAGTTGTTTTTTGTTCTTAAACAGGACAGGTATAGCCTGATAACTTAAATGTCTAACAAGTTCCCAGGTGATGCTAATGCTGCTGGCCTAAGAACTGCCCTTTGAGGACCACTGATCTATCTTATTCAAGGACTGCCTTCTCTAAAAAGATTGGTTTTCAGCTACTTAAGTAGTCCTTTATGCTTAAGCATATTCCTAATCAGTTCTCTGATTTGCTTATCACGGATTTCCCTGGTGGTCCAGTGGTTAAGACTCCATGCTTCCAATGCAGGATTCAATTCCTGGTCAGGGAACTAAGTTCTTACATGCTACATGGCACGGCCAAAAAATAATTTTTTTAAGTTGATTTGCTTGTCAGTTTTCTTAAGTAACACCATCAGTGGTAATCTGAAATACTATTAAATACGTGTATACACACACTTAGATTAATCTTTCTGTCAAAAATTTAGTCTGGAATTTTTTTTCTTTTCTGTTATTATCTTCTCCTATACATATAAATGATGTTCATTATCAGTGGCCCATGTCTTCATCCTCACTTAAAAGAAATTAGTACTAGCACAGTATTTTGACTACTACTTATAATAATATTTTGGGGCTTTCCAAGTGGTTCAGGGAGTAAAGAATCTGCCTGCAATGCAGGAGACTTGGGTTCAATCTCTGGGTCAGGAAGATACTCTGGAGAAGGGAATGGCTACTCATTCCAGTATTCTTGCCTGGAGAATTCCATGGACAGAGGAGCATGGGGGGCTACAGACCATGGGGTCGCAAAGAGTTGGACACGACTGAGTGACCAACACTTTAATATTTGTTATAGATGATCATCAAATTTAGAACTGGAATAGGATACAAATTCAAGTACCAGTCCATTTAATAGCTGAAAAAACTGAAACCTATAAAGTGAGTTTTCCCAGATTTCACAGTTACATTGTAACACAGCCAAGACTAGACTCCAGCTCCCCTTTCTTCTATTTCTTTTTTTTAGGCCTACCAGGATGCCTCTTTGACATTGTGTGTCAAGCTATAATTGTGTGCAAGGCTAAACTGCCTAATTCTGTATTTTTTTTTCAAACCTCTATCAATGGAAGTCTTCCAATAGTTAATAGTAATTCCTCCAGTGATCTAGATTTTTTACAAATAAGTTTGCAAAAAAAGATATTCTCTATTTTCAGA
The DNA here is from genome assembly GCF_963930625.1 of Muntiacus reevesi. Classification (NCBI taxonomy): domain Eukaryota; kingdom Metazoa; phylum Chordata; class Mammalia; order Artiodactyla; family Cervidae; genus Muntiacus; species Muntiacus reevesi. The sequence goes on from NC_089250.1 coordinate 98,734,082, forward strand.
AATATCTCATTGTTCTCAGGTATCATGCTAAGTACTTTATATGAAATACTCCATTTAATCCTAGAATGAATTCTAGGGTTATGTACAATCCCAGTTTTCTGACATAAAAATTCATATTCACATATAAAAAGACACAAGAGGTTCCTTGCCCATACTACTGGGATTAGAATTTATTACTGCCATTTTCTCTATCCTCACTAGGCAATGAGCTTCATAAGGACAAAGACTATATGTGTTTATTACTATTTCCAATCCAGGGCAGAGATCACAGAAAGAGTTCAATAAATATTTGTTGAGTGAATGAATAAATGAAAATCTCTTTTTACTATTTTTGGTCTTACCTGCTGCTTCTGCACTCCTTGTTCTACCATGGGGTGCATTTAATAATAAAAACTTACAGGGACTTCGCTGGCAGTCCAGTGGTTAGGACTCTGTACTTCTACTGCAGGGGGCCCAGGTTCAGTCCCTGGTCAGGGAACTCAGATCCTACATTCTGAATGGAGTGGCAAAGTAAATAAATAAAAGCTCACAGTTATCCTGGAATGATGGAAGAATGTATTTCCTTGTACAGCAAAATCTACAGTTTATTATTACTGCCTTGAAATGTGTACACTACCAATTTTTTTCCAACTGTTTTAGCAAAATTGGGCTCCCGTGGAAGCCCTTGCTTGCAAAGGGCTTTTTAGTTATTCACAATTAATAGTCTCAATGGTAAATGTGACTCACCATCTCATCATTCCCATTGAACAGAGGGAAACACATAATCAAGTCACAACCAAGGTCAAAGTCAAATGAATGGAGGAGTCATGATGAAACCAGTGACCCTGGCCCTGAATCTAGTTAGTTATGCCTCTGGCTCCTGGTTTCTTCCAAGATTTCTACACAATTCCAACCTCTCCTCACTTGCCAGATGTTTACTGCATCTTTCAAGTGGAAGCAAGTCCTTTCAATTAGGCTCACCAGGGGAAACCCACTGTACTTCTCTGAAAGAGGAACGGCAGAACCAGTTCGTCTAAAATAAGAACTGACGTGATTCTTTGTCTGAATTCTGAAGCTGTTCGGACAGCATTTTCTTGTTGGCTAAGGTCCCACCAGTAATGAACTGGAATATAAAAACAAAGACTGTTCTCATGTCGTTTCCCAACCAAAGAGGGCTAAGCACTGGGTGAATACTGTAGTGTCGGCATGTTTATCTGAGTCTTGAGTTTGACTTTTTCCTACCTAAATATTCCATCAAATTCCCACCAGGATGTGCTCACACGAAAACTGTGTTTCCATGTCTCTAAAAGAGTCTCAGAAAACAAGCCAATTTCTATGGTCATTTAACAATTTCATCCATGATAGCTCCAGGTTTTGTTTTCTCTTGGGGGAATAAGGGAGCAACTGAAAATAAAATTGATTAAAAACTTCACTTTAAGTTAAATTTAAATGCTATGACTTGTCTTTATTCCCAATTTCATAATCAAATTTCATGCCTATACTAGCATTTTAAGGGTGCCACACGTGTGTAGTTCCTTTGAAATTTTCATAATCTCATTAATTAAAGAACTGCAGAACATAAAAGGTGAGAGAAATAAGGTCACACAAGAACAAGAGCATAGCTCAAGACTTGGATATTTAATTAGATTCACTATTAAGCTGTTCCTTCTGGAGTGATCAGCTACTGTGGATCTAGTCTAAGAAGTAACTAATAAAAGATCCTTGCAGCAGTCTTTCCAAGTTTTCCCAAGGCCTTCAGAATTTGAGACAGCAAACCTCACACCCTAAAGTATTTCTCTGGAGAGATTTCCAGGTTAGAGTGGGAACCACAAATAATTAGAGCAAGCTGAATTGTGGACAGTAGCTGCTCTGGCAAATTTACCACAAGGGCATTCCTTGGCATCCTTAGTGAGCTGGCTCCCAGGCAAGAGAGGCCAGAGGAAGAGTCTCCACTCCCGTATCAGTGCCTTGCTTGCCTCCTCCCTGTTCTTTCTTCCCCAGCCCTCACCTACAAAATAGGGAAGATCTCCAAAAATCTAGCCCTGACTGCTTCAAACTGGTTAAGGAATCACAATCCAATCAAACATATATTTCAGTGGGGAAGAGGATTTCAGCTAATATTCTACACTGTTCTTCTCTAGCTCAGCTGGATTTTTTTTTTCTTCTTCTTTGCTGCTTATGTCAAAGACAGAGCTTAAGTTAGAACAAGGCTTGAAAACTCAGTTATTTGCAGGAGAGAGGCATATAACATAAGATGCAAAGCAGAGGGTATAAGAAGCACACATCCCACTTGGCCTAGATTTAATATTATATTTTACTGTGCTGGGTCTTTGTTGCTGCACATGGGCTTTCTCTAGTGGCCAGCAGGGGCTGCTTTCAAGTTGTGGTGTGCAGGCTTCTCATTGTGGTAGCTTCTCCTGTGGAGCACAGGCTCTAGAGCATGTGGGCTTTGGAGTTGCAGCTCTCGGGCTCTAGAACACAGGTTCAATAGTTGTGGTGCACAGGTTTAGTTGGCCCGGGGCATGTGGGATCTTCCCACTCCATGTCCCCTGCATTGGCAGGCAGATTCTTAACCACTGGACCACCAGGCAAGTCCTGTATTCTTTAAATGAAAACATGGATATAAGGAACAGATTTTATTTTTTAATTCTACTATCTGAAAATAATATTTCAAGAAACATGGTAAATGGCAACTGATATTAGGCCTCAGGGTTGGCAGTAGAGAGTCATGGGGACTGTGGAAAATAGGAACACAATAAGCCCGTATGAAAGTGGTAGACATTGCACACCTCCAGCAACTTGCTGACATGCTGCATTTCGGGACCCAGGGTTGCCAAACTGATGTTTCAGGAGAAACCAGATATCTGGACTTTTCCCAAGTTGGCAACTTAGTCTGGATTTTTTTGTTGCTGTTGTTGTTGTTGTTTGTTTTACTTTACTTAAGAAGCCCTGTTTCCAGGTAATACCATGTGGTCCAAAAAAATCCAAACAAACAAACAACAAAAAAACCTGTGTACACCCTGTTTGTTTAGGTCCTGAGATCACAGTGAGGTTGGCTCCATAGTTTTTACTACCCATATCTCTCCATGTCACTCACTCAGCCCTCATCCTTCGTGCACAGCCCTCACTTTTGACTAAATCTAAATTCAGTACACAACTTTGGGATCAGCAAAGATAGCATTTGCTTACTTCTGCTTCCTAAATGAGGTTAACAGTGAATAGGACATACATTTTGAGATTTTTCTTTCAATTGTAGCAACTGGTGTGCCTTTACCTACGTGCAATCTCTGCTGTGAGTAGCACTTTGTATTAAAAGAAAATCTGTTTTTGTGAGGAGTCACATCCATGGACATGAAATGTAACAGTGCCAATTGGCCCACATTGAGTTGAACCCCAGATACCCAGGAACAAGTTAACTAAGCAACAAGAGCAAAAAATATGTCATAGCAGTAATACTGAAACTGTTAAAATCAGAGGATCATTCAGACGTAGAATATAGCCTTAACCATAAGCTCACTTCAATCCATTCATTTTACACCAGAAAGAACTGAGACCCAGAGAGATTCAATATTTAAGGGTGGCCAGAAACCTAGCTACCTGGTCAAGAAACTGAATCTAGGACCGAAGTCTCCAGTTTCTACATTCAATGTGTTTTTTGTTACTATCTATTAGCAATTCTAACAATACTCTATGTGATTGGAAATTTTATTCACCAAGTTGAAAATGAGCAAAAATGTAGCGTACCTTTTGTCAGTCACACTCATAGATTTGGGGATCTACTTTTGGATGCATGTCACATAGCTCTTTAGCTCCAGGGGGGGGGAAATGATCATATTATTTTATTTTTAATTTTTTTTCAATTAGCAGTAAATCAAGGTTTCCTATTCAGCCACTTTGCTCCTCTTTCTGTGATTAGCAGGGTCCACTGTGCTACACAGAAGAGCAGTGCACAGATGAACTCTGCACATTATGACTCAGCTCTGAATGTTTTTTTCCCTGAAATTACTCAGTCAGAAGATGACAGTACCTCACTCTCATAAATACACAATTAAATATTTTCTACAGGCAGACTGTAAGTGGAAGGTTGGAGTGGTCCCTTGAAGTCATTGTTTCTAGCCCTCGAGATTCCAGGGTAGATGGGCCCCAAGTATCTCAGCTTATGAAAAGAGGTTCTACCCTAAGATTCCTATAGCATGAAAGCATAGTATTGTAGAAAAAGCAGTGGGCCCCAGCAGTAAAGACTACCGGCAGTAGGTATGTCCACCCTTGTCCTTAAAATGACAGGATTGAACAAGATGATTCCACAAGTCTCTAAGTTTCAACATACGCTGCTTTTACCATAGCAAACAGAGATTTATTTGAGGTTTTCTGATGGAAAACACATACACACAATACATGCATAATTGGCACGTTTAGGGCTGACATATTGTATAGTGTTATTTGCTTCAGTGGTCAAGCATGTAGCCCAACCTGATACAACCTGATATTTGACTTTTTGTTGTGTTTCTGCTCTACTGCTGCATGTTTAAATATTTTTTCTATTATCTTTATATTCCAGATATGTGTGATTATAAACTTTCTAGAGTTTCTGCCTTCACAATTTGGCAATTTGTTAAATACACACACAAAATTAAGATTTTTGTTTAAACCTTAATCTTTTAGGAGACACAGAAGCAAGAGGGAAGGAAACACTTGCAATTTGTTGACTTTTGTTTCAAGAGGGAAACCTTTTTCATTTTTTAAAAATCTTTTTTTTTTTCAAAACTAACATCACAGGAAAGAGAGGAAATTGTAGCGGAGACACTAAAAAGTCCATACACTGCATTTCCATCCATCCTTTCAACATTTCTACATCTTGTGGTGCTTCTTTAACAATTAGTTGAAGATTGATGCTTTTCAAGATAATGAAGCATGGAACTACCTTAAAGACATACAGTTCCTTTTCAGCTTCTTCTCTGCATGGGCCAGGATATTGGAGAAAATCAGCAGATTTCCAAGTGTTAATGTTCAACCAGGTACAGTAATGGGTATAAAGCACAGAAGGCAAGACAGATTCGTTTGACAGATCCACCACTCCAGTCTATTGAAGTTGGCATGTTCAGCCTTGTACCTTGCCTTGTCTAATTAGCTGCTGAGCTGGACCCTGGCTCCTCACTCCTGGTGGAAACTTATGGGAAAACTGTCACCAGGCATGATGGACTGGTGCTTGATTGTGCTACAAGATGTCCTGTGGCTGCAGTCCAGACGGTTTCGACTAATCATCAACTTTGCAGATTCCAACACCAGGGCTTGTCTACCAGGGCAGGAGCCTTGCAAAGTCAGCCTGAATGATCTGTAGCTGCAGAAAGAACATAAGGAATTACTTTGTTTTATTTATTTTTAAAGGACTGACTGCAACAGGCAGCACCATGAGTGTACATGAGAAACTGGGGGTCCACTTTCATGTCAAGACTCCTCACAGCTTAAGAAGAAGGGAGCAGCACCAGCATTTGCCATCTGCTAATGGCCACATCGGAAAATTCTGAAAGAGATGGAAATATCAGACCACCTGACCTGCCTCTTGAGAAACCTGTATGCAGGTCAGGAAACAACAGTTAGAACTGGACATGGAACAACAGACTGGTTCCAAATAGGAAAAGGAGTACGTCAAGGCTGTATATTGTCACCCTGCTTATTTAACTTATATGCAGAGTACATCATGAGAAACGCTGGGCTGGAAGAAGCCCAGCCTGGAATCAAGATTGCCAGGAGAAATATCAATAACCTCAGATATGCAGATGACTCCACCCTTATGGCAGAAAGTGAAGAGGAACTAAAAAGCCTCTTGATGAAAGTGAAAGAGGAGAGTGAAAAAGTTGGCTTAAAGCTCAACATTCAGAAAACTAAGATCATGGCATCTGGTCCCATCACCTCATGGGAAATAGATGGGGAAACAGTGGAAACAGTGTCAGACTATTTTTTGGGGCTCCAAAATCACTGCAGATGGTGATTGCAGCCATGAAATTAAAAGACGCTTACTCCTTGGAAGGAAAGTTATGACCAACCTAGATAGCGTGTTATAAAGCAGAGACATTACTTTGCCAACAAAGGTCCATCTAGTCAAGGTGATGGTTTTTCCAGTGGTCATGTATGGATGTGAGAGTTGGACTGTGAAGAAAGCTGAGCGCTGAAGAATTGATGCTTTTGAACTGTGGTGTTGGAGAAGACTCTTGAGAGTCCCTTGGACAGCAAGGAGATCCAACCAGTCCATCCTCAAGGAGATCAGTCCTGGGTGTTCATTGGAAGGACTGATGCTGAAACTGAAACTCCAATACTTAGGCCACCTCATGCAAAGAGTTGATTCATTGGAAAAGACCCTGATGCTGGAGGGATTGGGGGCAGGAGGAGAAGGTGATGACAGAGGATGAGATGACTGGATGGCATCACCGACTCAATGGGCATGAGTTTGAGTAAACTCCGGGAGTTGGTGATGGACAGGGAGGCCTGGCAGTGCTGCGATTCATGGGGTCACAAAGAGTCAGACTGAACTGAACTGAACTGAACTGAATGGCCACATCTATCACCTCCTTCAAGTCATTTTATAACTATGTAACTATTCAGTTAACTCCTCACTTTCTTCCCCTGAATAGGAGTTTACATTCCCTTTGCATAACATAGTTGCAGCTCTGTGCCTCTGAAGAAATTACTTATCCTTTCTGGGTCTCAGTTTCCCAATCTTAAAGAGCTTAGAACAGCATCTGACACATGGTGGGAGGTCATTAATGTTAGCTGCTTATATTATTATTTTTATGATATTTGAACCCATCATTCTAAAAGTAAATGTATAAAACAACATCTGTTGATAAGCATCATCTCTACATTGTATATTCTAAAATTAACTATGGTTTTCAAATGATAGTTAAGAGTTTAACTAGAATCATCTTTAGAGGATTTCAATAACAGGTTGTAGTAGCAAGACTTCCAATGCAGCTTTCCTAGCTGGCTACAAAAGGAGCAGGCTGTCTGTTTTTCTCCTTGTTGGTTAGCATTATCACACCTTGGTGCTGACAAAGGTCATCCCAAGCAGTGTATTCAAGGACAGAAGCATATGCCCACTATGGGTAAAAATAGACCTGAATGTTCATACTTAACGTTTTGAATGTCTGTCACTAGCACACAATTATAACTAATCCCAGAAGAATTACCCCCTGTCAAAAATGCAGCTTTTAGCTCAGGAAACAAAGATAGAGGATATAAAATTTGGACAGGGATGGGACCAAATCAGGCCCAATCCACCCAGGCTCCCATTTTTCAAATGGGAAACCTGACACCCAGAGAGGTGACCTGCTCATTTATGTCAGAACCAGAGTCCTACCTGATCTGGGCAGAATCAGGAGCTCAGGTTGTTTCTGAGCATGGGATGAATTTCCTCTTCGCTGAGCCTCAAATTGAGGTTTTCCTCCAGTGTATCTACTGTGTCTGAAGGAGGCTTCCTGAAATACAGCCTAGTATGAAAGAGCAAACCCTATTTCACAGAGTGGTATAATAGTTAAAAATAGGCATGTCCAGTTTTTAAAAAGAAGATTCATATATATATATATATGCATGGAAAGACACTCAAAACATATATTTAAGTGAAAAAATAAGTTGCAAAATAAGTTGCAAATAAGTTGCAAAACATTCTATGGAATATCCGTAACAATCCATTGAGGGTGTGTGTGTGTGTACATACTTGTACATAAATGCATAGAAAAAAAGCTTGGAAAGATATGCACCAAATCATTAGCAATCCTCTGAAGAAAGGAATCAGGACTGAGGACAGTGAAGTAAGTAGAAGGTGGAAGGACTCTTTATTCTACCTACTTCAGCATTGCCGAACTGTTATTACAGCAGTAATTTTTTACAATAAGTTAGCTTGTATGAATGGGCTTCCTGGTGGCTCAGACGGTAAAGAATCCACCTGCAATGCAGGAGACCGGTTCAGTCCCCGGGTTGGAAAGGTCCCCTGGAGAAGGGAATGGCAACTCACTCCAGTATTCTTGCCATGGACCGAGAAGCCTGGCGGGCCACAGTCCACAGGGTCATAAAGAGTCGGACATGACTGGGGTGACTAAGCACAGCACAGTTTGTATAAACATAAACTTGTTTAATGTGTTCAGTGTATTAGCCATGGTCTATCAACATCTAAAGCATCCCCAAAGCTTTTTGCAAAAGCTGTTATAAGAAAAAGAAACATCTGGCATGTGAAGTTATTTAATTTGCTTCTGTTCTCAAACCAAGGTGTGCTATAGTGAAAGTGCTCTCTGCTGTGGTCTGGTAATAATATACCAATCTTAATTTGGTTATTAGTGGTGCCAGTAATATAAATACTATCTTAGGATATTGATTAAGTTTCTATAGCATTTTAGAGGCTTCATAAAAATATAAATCCATCAGTATACTGATTTTTTAAGGTTTGCGTATAAACATAAAAACCTCCTTTCCTATTTGTGCAGATAAATTTTGTTATTTTAAGAATTAACCATAAGCCATTCTTTCTTTACTTAGAAATTCCATCAGAGAAGAATTTTAATTGATGACAACTTTACTCCCCCAATTCCATGGTTAGATCAATCATTAGCAGCAAGCTAAAAATCAAGTACATTAACCTTTTCCAGCAAAATTATCTTCTAATCATACTTTTACTTTTCTCTAGGAAATACTAGATTATTTCACATTAAGGCATTTTCTTCACGTTAAGAAAATTTTATACAATAATGCTTATATTTGACTGTCAATGGAAATTTTAAAGTTTCTTAAATTTTAGGGCAAATTTTCCCATAAAGTAGTAATAAAAAGATCCAAACTGTTTTGCTGCTTATGTAGGGAAATCATCAGAGAACATGACTGAAACTTCTGCTTGCACTAATAATGACTAGGTAGCCGTCATTTTTAAAAAGAGTGTCACAAAAGCTATTTCGATGCTGTCATGCTTAAGAATAATTAGTTTCCATCAAAGCAACAGATTATCTGTTCATGTTGTCCACTGGGTCATTACAATGAACAACCAATACAGATAAATGATATCTAATCTTTTCTGCTCTTCTATTGGGCTGATGGATGGTTATAACATCTCCAATATTATAAGGCAGAAAAATTATGCTGACATTTAGAAGCAAAAGCGCGGAAAGATAAAACTAAGTACAAAGCATGCCCAACAGTGTTGGGGAAAAGAAGAAATATCTAAAGACAGATAGAACTGAAAGCAGAATGGCAATTAGGCCAAAGGAGAATTATGGGAGAGAATGACTATACCTTGTGGGTGGCAGGCAGCTCAATTAATTATATAACAAGAAGGGGGAATCCAGGCATTTCTGTTAAGACACATTATTAAAAGGAATATTGACTTAAGCGTCTTTTAAATTTTATGCCCTAAAAGAAGACAAAAGGGTTTCCCTAGTATTGATCTGCCTCTGAATCAGGTTGACTTTAAGGGATCATATAGTGAGAAATGGTTGGGCAGCAAATGAGACTAAGAAAGAACTGCAATTACTTACAACTCACATTTACTGAGTTCAATAGATTACAGCTCTTCCATGTCGCTTGTGTCCATGTTGTATTTGTCAAGTAGATGGAAAAGAACCATTCAGCTTGCCCGAAATATGAAACAGCAGTTTAGGACTGTACCTTTGGTCCACCCCATTAGCATTTATTAAAAAACTATGAAATGATGGCTTAGACTGAGAGTCAAGACAAAAGCCATCTTTGGACTATTTATTTTTCAGAGATTTTAAAACTATGTACCATTACAGCTATTTTTGCCCTGGAGAGTGTCAATTCCACTTTCTGTTTTAAGCAGAAATAAGGGAACATTTTAGCTCAGTGAGTGTTAATCCAGATAAACACCCTACTTAGAAAATGGAGGAGGAAATGGCTACCCACTCCAGTATTCCTGCCTGAAGAATCCCATAGACAGAGGAGCCTGGTGGGTTACTGTCTGTGGGGTCACAAAGTCGGACACTACTGAGCAACTGAACACAAGCATGTAGAAAATTAGGCTAACTGTCATCATCTGAGAATCAGCAGTTTCCAAGAATAAATTCTGTTCTTTCCATGAAAAACAAACAAAAAAGCAAACTACACTCTCTTTAAATGCAATGGCTGGTTCCAGATTGGACTCTGGAGCAGGAAACAAAGGTTTATTAGAAAACTACCATGATTATATGATGTCAATATAAGACGAAATTGGGAGGCATATGTACAGGAACATTCTGTACCATCTTTGTGACTCCTCTATCAATCTAAAATTATTTCAAAGGAAAAAATGCTTCCCAGGGACCAATCCCCTACCCCTATCACACTTCAGAATTAACAGTAAACAGGCAAGTGAGTGGATGCTTGTTAGACTTACATACAATGGCGTCATTGTGGTCCGTTGGCAAGAATTCATAGCAAGATAGAAGAGATGTTTAAAAAAAATCCTAAACTTTGTGAATGTTCCTCCTTAACATGCACACACACACATGCATGCATACATACTAAAATAAAATAACAAAATACCAGGTATGATCTTTTCTTTAAACAATCAGTTCTCAACTGTGGGTGATTTTGCTCCCCTAGGGGATGTTTAGCAACTGGGAAGCATTTGGCGGGTAGAGGCCAGGGATCATGCTAAATATCCCACAATTCACAGCAAAGGCTCCACAACAAAGAATTATCTTGCCCTTTTGTCACTGGTGCTCAGACTGAGAAGCTCTGCAATTAAGATTCAAAACTAAGATTCAAAAGCAAAATGGACGAGAAGAAATCAGACTTAAGACAAGCTGCACCAGACCCTCACTTTAAAGGAATACAATACAGGTGGGAGAGGTCCCAGTAAGGAATGAGTAATCAGAGTAGCCACACAGGTAACCGTACCACAATTTCTCCAAGTAGGACATCACACTGGCAGCATCTCTCTTCCGGGAATCTCTACACTTCTTCTTGGGGTTCATCCAAATCGACTCTCCTTCTTTAGCAAGTTAGCTCAAGTCTGACCTTAGCAGTCCTTTATAACCTCACTGACTTGAGTCATAGATTTCGCCAGTGGTTTTTCCATTTTCCAAATTCATAGAATCACTCCTAAGGATTATGTTTGGTAATGCTTTATAAGCATCCATTCCGCCCTTTACCTGGTCTATGGTAAATATTGTTTTAAATGTTGCATATCATCACTTACCGCATATTTCATTGAATCTGAGACACCATCAGTTATGAGATACACCATTATTTTATATGCCACTAAAAATGAAAAGGTATTGTCAATGATTAAGTAATTCACTACTGGTTATTAGGTACATCCCAATAATGTAGACATAAAATGTGAAAAATTCTTAGGAGCAATGTCATATAGTTTTATCACCCCTTTAGTATTCTGTATATTTCATTACTGTGTATTTTCACTATTATTGCATGGAAACATATCTCCTTAAGCAGTTGGAAATCCCCATTTTTCTTTTATTTCTATGTTCATCCTCAGCACCAAGATCAATACCTATAGCAGTGGAATCAGTACTAGAAAAACAGAAATAATAATACCACATTACATCCCACACACTCATGCTACACTGTACATTCTTTTTTTTTAATAGAAATTTCACACACTGTATTTATCAGAGGACACAAAAGCAGAGTATCTGGATCAAAACTAGCATGTGACAATCTTAAAGGTAAGACTAGCTCATTTCTTCCAGGAGTAGAAAGTGGCGTTTTCAGGTCTTCAGGTAAATAAGACTCCACACAGCCAAATAAGCCCACAGTTCTGGTTGTCCCCTGCCTTCTTATCCCCGACTCTCATGGGGATCCCTGTCTGCTGAGACCCATAAAAATATTAGTCCTGTTTCCACAGAAGTTATATTGCTGCAAGGAGTAGGGAGGGTAGCCAGTAAACTCCTATAGACATGAAGTTGCAAGAAATGTCCATCCATACATATTTACTACTTTGTTTTTTCCCTTTTTTTGGCTATGCTATATGGGATCTTAGTGCTCTGATCAGGGATCGAACCTGGGCCCCCTGCAGTGGAAGCACAGAGTCTCAACCACTGGACCACCAGGAAAGTTCCTTACCCTTCTTAATTACACAAAACATTCTAGAGGGCTTGCGTGAATTCTTATAATGAATGATGTAGATAAAATTAAGGTCTTATAATATGGTCAACTAGTATTTATTAAGGGAGCCAAGAACATATAATGGGGAAAGGGTTGTCTCCTCAATAAATGGTGTAGGAAAACTGAATACAGCAAAAGAATGAAATGAACTCCTTATGTTATACCACAAACAAAAAGCAACTCGAAGGGGGTCAGATTTAAACGTGAAACCTGAAACTGTCAAACTCTTAGAAGAAAATATAAGGAAGCCTCTCAACATTGCTCTTGGCAATGATTTTAGGATATGACACCTAAAGCACAAGCAAGAGAAAAAAATCAACACATGGGGCTACATCAAGTTTAAAAGTTTCTGCACTGCAAACGAAAAGGCAACCTACAGAATGGGAGAAATATCTGTTCAACCATGGACAGATCCCCCCTGCTTTTTGAAGATTTGCTTTATGTGGTTTTAAGCCACTTTGCTTTTACAAAAGTCCTACATTAGTGCCTGATTTTCCTAACTGAAAGGAATCAAGTTTTTCATTTTTATGGAAAAAGATAAAAAACAGAGACAGCGTTCAGTACTTGTTTTGCAGCAAGACGTCCTAGGGGGCAGTGTCACCTCAAGGGCAAGACTGGCATCACCAGGCCCCTCCCCCAGGAGCTACACTCCAGCATCTCGGCACCCCCACTCTATGGCTCTGCACTGCCTCTGAGCATCTGTGCTGTATCCCCATCTGTCTGGACATGTACGAGCAACATGTGTCCTAAGGTAACTACTTCTTCACTTTGCTCCGTTTTGGCTTTCAGAAGGTTTCATAGGAAAGCTCTGCTTTCAGAGAGTGGGGGAAATCTGTATCAGATAAGGGGTTAGCACCCCAAAATAGATTAAAAAACTGACATAATTCAATAAAGAAAAAAAAATGAACCGTCCAATTTTAAAACAGGCAGAGAAACGAAATAGACATTTTTCCAACGAAGACTTGCAAATGGCCAACAGGTACATGAGAAATGCTCAACATGACTATTGTTGTTGTTTTTTGTTGTCTAATCCCCAAGTTGTGTTGGACTCTTTCGCGACCCCATGGACTGTAGCCCGCCTCTGTCCTCTGTCCATGGGATTTCCTAGGCAAGGATACTGGGAGTGGGTTGCTATTTCCTTCTCCATACCTTCTTATAAGTGTTTTATCATTCAAAGAATGCTCTGAAGTAGTATTGTTATTATCCACATGTAGTAAATGAAGAAAGCAAGGTGATGAGTGTGCCCAAGGTCACCTAGTTAGTATGCAGCAGAATCTCAGAATAACCAACTTTTTGCATTGCAAAGCTAAGGTTCCCAACCCCAATTCCTCTCTGCCCTCATGAAACTTACACAAATCACTGTGAGCTACAAAGGGCAAGTTTAGGGTGGGCAGGACTAACTATAATATGCTTTTAGGTCAACACTCCACATGAACAGTAATTTTACAATAAATGTCATTGTCTTCAAAAACAGAAACATTAGCAACAGTAACCAGAAAATTAAATCAAAATTGTCTGTTTCCAACTGTAAGCCACTAGAGGGCAAGTATTAATAACCTTCAGTCATAAACAAAAGAACATCTAACAACATGGTGATGTTTTTGTTGGTCCCATGAGAAATTCTTTTCAAATTTGCCTTAAGATGACATCTTGTGGCACTCTTTGGGTTAAAGACCTGTAAGGTTTTAATTTAATGTCACTGACAAGATATCACATTAAGAAATATTTCAGTAAAAGTAAAAATATTTCAGTAAAAAATATTTCAGCACAATAAATTCTATCTCCCTAATCTCCTCCAAATTCTAATGTCATGGTTCCATTCCCATAAGCTTGTTTATTTTATATGCTTTTGTACATGGATCAATTCATATTCTGCTCTTTCACATGATATATTGTAAGCATCTTTCTATACCAACCTTATCAACTAGCATGTTAATTCAGGATAATAGTTCTACAAATGTGTGTGTGCTCAGTCACTTCAGTCGTGTCCGACTCTTTGCAGCTGCATGGACTGTAGCCTGCCAGGCTTCTCTGTCCATTGTATTATCCCAGCAGGAATACTGGAGTGGGTTGCCATTTCCTCCTCCAGGGGATCTTCCCAACCAGGTATCAAACCTGCATCTCCTACATTGGCAGGTGGATTCTTTACCCCTGAACCACCTAGGAAGCCCATTTCTAAATGTATTTGGTTATTAAGGCATTTCCCTAATATTAAATGTTTAGATAGTTTCCACTTTCTTATTTGAGTTGAGCTTCCTCCAACTAGCTAACTAAAATAACACCATAATAACTGAAATGGGGAGAGAGATTTCTTTTTAATTCTGCAGAATTATTGATTTAGGATTCATCTCTGAGTTTGGGATTATTGAATCAAAGGACTGAATATCATTATTATATGATTTATCAATGGTTCAGTAGTATAAAACAGATATCCCCACATTGAACTGTCTCATTGTTCTGAAAAAAAAAAGAAAGTAAAAAATAGAATATTTATAGTTAGCATTAACAAAATGCCATATGCTTTTTAAGGTGCCTTCTTTTTCAGTTTTCCTTTTATACTGGAGTATAACTGATTAACAATTTTGTTAGTTTCAAACAAATAGCAAAGTGATTCAGTTATACATATACTACATGTATCTATACTTTTTCAAGTCCTTTTATTTAGGTTATTACAGAGTATTGAGCAGAGTTCCCTGTGCTATACAGTAGGTCTTTGTTGGATATCTATTTTAAGTATAGCATTGTGTATACTTCAGTCCCAAACTTTCAATCTATCCCCCACCCCCAACACTTCCCCCCTGGATCAAAGTGTTTTCACAAATGAAACAAAATGCTCTCCAAGCTACGAGGACCTGACTGCCTCAGAAACACCATCACTGATGGAGTTCACCAATAAATGAAGTGTGTTTGAGAGAGACTATTAGAAGATAAACTAATGTTTGTTACATTAAGAAACAAAATAAAGTCTGCCAGGGAGAGAAACAGCTACCTTTAGATTCTTCAAGTGAAATATTGATCTTATTGATCATAGACATGCTAAAGGCAAAATTACATCTATCATGTAAACCTCACTTAGTTCATAAAGTATTGAACAGGAATAATCATTGTTTTTCTGTTAATGAGGCTGCAGACTATGCTTTCAGAGTGACTTGCTTATTATTTAGTTTATTTCTAAATAAAGGGTGGCTCATCGGCATTCAGCTAAATTGGACGGATTACCACCACCACTGCCAATCTCCAAAGCTGGGCTCCTGTCCAAAATGTGCAGTGGAACAGTCACCAGAAACCAAAACCACATTAATTCTTTGAGTCATAAAAAGGCCAGACTGTACTCAAACCCACAAGCTACTGTTTCCCTTGACTTGATTTTTATAACATAATCCATAACTTAAAGTCATCCTAATAGAAGGGCTTTTAAATAGGATTATAAAATTAACCAGATAAGTTAGTGAATCATATGTAGGATATTGCATATCTATCTCCAGGCAAGACATACAAGGTGACACAGTATAATGAGAGAAGTGTCACCAGAGTAATAGGATCCACACTGTGGTTTTGGAATGAGCCTCCAGAATGAAGGATGATTCTTCTCTGTCAGAATCTACACACCACTCTGTATGCCACTCACAGGTTCCCAAAGGATCTTGCTCTCATCGCTTTGTGCCTTTGCAAGTTCTAGTCTATCTTTTAAAAATACCTATTGCTGCCAAACTTGGAAACAACCAAGATGTTCATTAGGTGAATGGATAAATAAGTTGTGGCATATTCAAATAATAAAATATTATTGAATGCCAAAAAGAAATGAGTTATGAGGCTGTGAAAAGACCCAGAGGAACTTTAAATGCATATTACTAAGTGAAAGAAGCCATTCTGAAGACTACATATTGCATGATTCCAACTATATATATGACATCCTGAAAACGCAAAACTGTGAAAGCAGTGAAAGGATCACTGGCTTCTAGGTGCTGGGTGTGGGGGCAGAGGGAAGGGATGAACAGGCAAAGCACAGGGCCTTTTTAGGGCAGTGGAATTACTTTGTATTACACTATAATGATGAGTGCATGTCATTATACATTCATCGAACCCCACAGAATATACAGCAGCAAGTGTGAACCCTAATGTAAACTGTGGACATTGGGTGACAATGATGTGTCAGTGTAGGCTCATGTTGGCCTTGTTGTTCAGTCGCTAAGTCATATCCAACTCTTTGCGCCCACATGGACTGCACACACCAGGTTTCCCTCCCTATCTCCTGGAGTTTGCCCAAGTTTATGTCCATTGAATAGGTGATGCTATCCAACCATCTCATTCTCTGTTGCCTGCTTCTCCTCCTACCCTCCTCAATCTTTCCTAGCATCAGGATGTTTTCCAAAGTATTGGAGCTTCACCTTCAGCATCAGTCCTTCCAGTGAATATTCAGGGTTGATTTCCTTTATGATTGACTGGTTTGATCGCTTTGCTGTCCAAGGGACTCTCAAGACTCTTCTCTACCACCACAGTTTGAAAGCATTAATGCAGGTTCATGGATTGTAATAGATGCAGTACTTCTGGTGGGAAATACTGATAACAGGGAAGGTTTATGTATGTGGGGACAGGGGGCATATTGGAAATCGCTGTACCTTATGCTCATTTTGCTGTGAACTGAAAACTGCTCTAAACAATAAAGTCTAAGGATTTCCTTGATGGTCCAGTGGTTAAGACTTTGCATTCCAATGCAGGATATGTAGGTTTGATTTCTGGTCAGGGACCTGAGATCGCACATGCCTTGCAGCCAAAAAAGTAAAAAACATAAAATAGAAAATAGAAACAATATTGTAACAAATTCAATAAAAGACTTTAAAAATGGGAGTCTTTTTTTTAAAAAAACAAAAAACCCCCACCCTACCCACTCTTTTTCACCTAGTACTACCTGTCCTTCAAGATGCAGCAGGCCACCTCAGAGCCCTTGTTCACTTTGTCATACCTCCCCTTGACTTCCAGTCACTGAAGAACCAGGACTTTGTCTTTGCACAGCACACAGTAGAAGTGCAATAACTGCTGGCTGAATGAATGTGTTAGAGGAGAAACTTTTTCCAACCAGCTCCAGTTTTTCAAAGAGAATATCTTGGTTCCCTTTTATAATTAGCCAACATGCAGAGGTGCATTAGAAAAGAACAGAAAATCTGCCTAAGCTAAAAGACCACCCAGAATTCTGCCATCTTCTAGAAGTGCTGTGGGGTCATTTCGGCCATAATTTTAAGTGTTAAAATCCAAACATCTTATTACAGTTTTTTTTTTTTTTTAAATAAAACACCTCTTTGAATTCTGTTTTTACTTCAAGCCTCATAAGGATTAAAAGAAAGGGGAAATCAAAGCTCTTGTTTAAACCAGGTGAAAAGTATATTTAAGAGTTCCTCTGCCCTGTTTTCTGCCCACACAGCGCAGAAGTGTATCAAATGCTGGATTGTGGAGAATGTCTCACTGTGATTCCAGCCACAGAGAAAAAAGAAACTCTCCAGGCTCTGATTTACACAGTCACAAAACAAAACCCAACTTAACAGGCATAAGGGGCATATACATGGAGGAGAATAAGAGCCTGAGAAGGCAGTTGGCAAAGCAGCGTCCGCCTAATGCAGGGTTAGAAGTGAGTAATTTGCAGTGAAGAGGTGGCACTCTCATGGAAGGTCCCAGCTATAGCTTTCCTCCTGCTTCTCCAGATAATAATTTTTTAAATGCCTCTAGTTTGGAGCAGTCTAGCATACACAGAGGCAAACAACTGGTTCCTGAAAAAGAGCTTTCTAGTTTCGTCTGTATGCCAAGTTAGTGAGAATTGCTTAGTTGTATCTAGACAAACAACAGGGGATTCATTTCTCATCAATGTTTTCCTCTTTTATTTATTATCCTTTCTGTCCCAAACGTCCATCACCCCACCCCTCAAAGGACATTATTGCTGAGAGGAGTTTAGGGTAGACTTAGCGGTCATCCTTTCATTCTCTAACCCTGGCACCTTTTTTGCAGGTTGTTGTAAGTATTCAAAGTAATGTTGTAAAGTGTAGGAGAGAGAGCCTGGCACATAGAAGGTGCAAGTTGCAGGTGTGTAAGATGAAAGACAACCCCTGGGGTGCAGTGGGTGGTGGCAGTTAGACCATGGGTCCAGGTCTCACATTCACTAAAGACCTCCAATTTAGACTTGTAAAGTTATCTTCAAATAAGAGTATACATACAAATTACAAAAGCAAATCAAGAGATGGAAAGAAGTTCCTTTACTAACTTTCAAATTGTCCTCTATAACTGGACCACATTACCCTGATTGCTCTCCTTTTTATAGACCTTATATTTGTCTTATGGCTGGTACAGTTCATTACATTGCAATGTGTGTGTGTGGTTAGCCACTCAGTCGTGTCCGACTCTTTACTACCCCCACGGACTGCAGCCCACTAGGCTCCTCTGACCATGGGGGTTCTCCAGGCAAGAATACTGGAGTGGCTTGCCATGCTCTCCTTGAGAGGATCTTCCCAACCCAGGGGTCGAATCCAGGTCTACCACATTGCAAGCAGATTCTTTACCAGATGAATCACCAGGGAAGCCCACATTGCAATGTATTTTACATTAAAAGCAAAAGAATCCGCCTGCCAATGCAGGAGTCTTAGTTTTGATCCCTGGATTGGGAAGCTCCCCTGAAGAAAGAAATAGCAACCCACTCCATTATTCTTGCCTGGGAAATTCCACTGACAGAGGAGCCTGGAGGGCTAAAATGTCACAAGCAAAACATAAAACCATTTGTGTAACCCTACCTTTGGCACTTCTCATTTTTAAAAATTTACTAAGAATTTAAAAGAGACGGAAGCAGCTTGGGTCACCTTTGATCTCTGAGATCCAGACTGGAGAGGGCTGTATTTGGGGTCTTTCTTGGGAAGAATTAGCAAAATGTCTAGTCAGCAATGTCCCATAGAAATATAACCCAAGCTTTTGGGTGATCTGATCTGATTTTACTTTATATTTATTTATTTATTTGGCTGTACAGGGTCTTTGTTGCATCATGCAGGATCATGTAAGATCTAGTTCCTTGGCCAGGAATCGAACCTAGGCCCCTGCATTGGAAGTGCTTTAGCCACTGGACCACCAGGGAGGTCCCTATACCTGTGATTTTAAATTGCCTCATAGTCATACCTTAAAACCAGAAATTAATTTTAATAATATACCTTAACTCAATAGCATTAAGATAGCATTTCAATTGATATAAAAATTGGCTTTTTTGTTTTTTTTTCTTTTTTGGCTGTGGCATGCAGGATGCAGGATCTTAGTTCCTCAACCAGTGATGGAACCCATGCCCTCTGCATTCAAAGTGCAAAATCTTAACCACTGGGCCACCAGGGAAGTCCCAAATAATATAAAAATTGTTAAGGAGATATTTTTACATTCTTTTTTTTTTAACTGACTCTACTAAGTCAGTTGTGTACCTTATACTTTAAGCACATCCTTTTTTTAATTTGTTTTTAACTGGAGGATAATTGCTTTATAATATTATGTTGGTTCCTGCCACACATCAACATGAATCAGCCATCAGTATACATATGTCCCCTCCCTCTTGAACTTCCCTCCCACCACCCACCCCACACCACCCCACACCCCACACCCTCTAGGCTGTCACAGAGTACCAGATTGGACTCCCTGCATTATACAGCAAATTCCCACTGACTATTTATTTTACACATGATAGTGCATATGTTTGCATTCTACTCTCTCAATTTGTCCCGCCTTCCCTTTCCCCCATGTTAATTTATTTTTTTTAATATTATTTTATTAGTTGGAGGCCAATCACTTCACAACATTTCAGTGGGTTTTGTCATACATTGACATGAATCAGCCATATAGTTACACGTATTCCCCATCCCGATCCCCCCTCCCACCTCCCTCTCCACCCGACTCCTCAGGGTCCTCCCAGTGCACCAGGCCCGAGCACTTGACTCATGCATCCCACCTGGGCTGGTGGTCTGTTTCACCATAGATAATATACATGCTGTTCTTTCAAAACATCCCACCCTCACGTTCTCCCCCAGAGTTCAAAAGTCTGTTCTGTACTTCTGTGTCTCTTTTTCTGTTTTGCATATAGGGTTATCGCTACCATCTATCTAGATTCCATATATATGTGTTAGTATACTGTAATGGTCTTTATCTTTCTGGCTTACTTCACTCTGTATAATGGGCTCCAGTTTCATCCATCTCATTAGAACTGATTCAAATGAATTCTTTTTAATGGCTGAGTAATATTCCATGGTGTATATGTACCACAGCTTCCTTATCCATTCATCTGCTGATGGGCATCTGGGTTGCTTCCATGTCCCCATGTTAATTTAAACTCGCTACTTTTCAGGTGCTCTGTGGTAGCCTCACGTGGCTGACGATCAGTACTTTGGACAGCACAGCTCTAGAAGCCACATCTTCAAGAGGCTTCCCTTCAGGTTTGTTTGGATAGAGTGATATCTGGACAGTTGCCATTTTAATGGTTAACAGTGACATTTATAAGAAGCAGGTTTAAAAAGATGTAAGAAATGGCAACTGACACCTAGTGGAGCTAAATTGAACATTTTTAGCAAGAAAATCAATTAATAAAGTAAGTAATCCCTAATATAACAAAAATTTGAGGACTAGAAATCATTTAGCATTTCTGATAGTTTTCCCAGGCTATGTCTTCCTCCTTTGGAAATGCCCCATGAACATGCCTGCAACAAGAAACCTACTTTGAAAAATCACAGAGGTACTAAAGGAATTGTAACTGAGATACAAAGGATAGATACAATTCCATGAGCAAATTGGGGTGCCCTTCATCAAAGGGAGCCATGGACTCATGAAAGCGATCTACTTCTATGCGTCTCAGATGTAAAGTTCCTGCATAAAAGTTTGTTTGAAGAAAAAATGTTCTTAGTGGAGGGGAAAAGAGATTGAAATTCATTGATAAAAATTATCTCTTGGTTAAATGAAAGAAGTAAGACTTGAAAACTATATACTATATATTTGTATTTATAGAACATTCTGGCAAAGCAAAACTATAGTAGTCATATGCAGATGTGAGAGTTGGACCATAAAGAAAGCTGACCACTAAAGAACTGATGCTTTCAAACTGTGGTGCTGGAGAAGACTCTTGAGAGTCCCTTGGACAGCAAAGAGATCAAACCAGTCAATCATAAAGGAAATCAACCCTGAATATTCACTGGAAGAACTGATGCTGATGCAAAGAGCTGACTCATTAGAAAAGACCCTGAGGCTGGGAAAGATTGAGGGCAAGAGGAAAAGGGGGTGACAGAGGATGAGATGGTTAAGGATGGCATCATCAACTCAATGGACATGAGTTTGAGCAAACTCTGGGAGAGAGTGAAGGACAGGGAAGCCTAGTATGCTGCTGTCCATGGGGTCTCAATGAGTCGGACACAACTGAGCAACTGGGCAGCAACAATAGGGACAGAAATTAAACCACTGGTTGCCAAGGGTTGGGGTTGGAGCTAGGGATGAAGAAAGGGACATTATGGAAATTTTTGGAACAAAGGAAATATTTCGTGTTCTTTTTCTTTTTTGGTCTGGAGATCTTTTATATCTTGCTAACAGTGTTCTGTACCTTAAAAAGGTGAGTTTACTGTATGTAAATTACACTACAGTATACCTTGTTCCTTAAAATACTTCTCTCAAGTCTTTTTGGGACTTCCCTGGTGGTTCAGCAGTAGAGAATCTGCCTGCAATGAAGGAGACATGGGTTTGATCCCTGGATCAGGACGATCCCCTGGGGAAGGAAATGATTACCCACTCCAATATTCTTACCTGGGAAATCCCATGAACAGAGGAGCCTAGCTACAGAGGGGTGTAGTTCATGGGGTCACAAGAGTCAGACACGACTTAGAGACTAAACCACCACCACTAAGTTTCCTTTGTCTGACTGTTCTAGTTCATGGTTCTCAGGAAGGATGTGTGAAAAGTAATTTGGATATTCAAACTATCATTCCTTACTTTTTAAACTCTTTAGACTTCCCTGTTAGCTCAGTGGTAAGGAATCCACCTGCCAAGCAGAAGATGCAGGAGACACAGATTCAATCCCTGGGTCAGGAAGATTCCCTGAAGAAGGAAATGGCAACCCACTCCAGTATTCTTGCCTGGAAAATCTCATGGACAGAGGAAGCCTGGCAGGCTACAGTCCATGGGGTCTCAGAAGGGTTGATCAAGACTTAGCAACTAAACAACGACATGAAAGGGAAGAGCAATATCTTTGCAAGAAATATGAGTTGGTTTCTGTCATCTAGGTCTCAAAAGTAGCCCTGGTTTGTCTTTTTTATTATGTTTCCTAGCCTACTCTTTAATTTCTGTACAGAATCTGCATAATGGCTCATCCAAGATTATCTTTAAACCACCTGGCATATCTGCTTGTACTATAGATGCTGGAAATTAAGGCGTCATTTCCCAGATGCATTTGCAGCTAGAGTTCTATGTGCTATGACCCAGCATGTCCTCTTCTAGATATGTCCCCAAGAGAAATGAGAGCACTCACCTACACAAAGACATGGACAGAAATGTTTGTGGTGGCTTTATCATAATAGCAAAAAATTAGATAAAGCCAGAATATCTACTAACAGTGGAATAGGTAAACAAATGTCCTATATTTGATATATTCATATAATGGAACATTATATAACAAAAAATTATTGCTATACTCAGCACTGCTGGAGTGGCAACCGCATGGGACTGGAGCGGCTGTGAGGAGCTACCCCGCGTTCAAGGGCAAAGGAGAAGCCCAGCAGGACAGCAGGAGGGGTGAAATTGTATTTAGAATCAAACCCCATACCTGCCAGAGACGCTCAGAGGGTTCAAACAAACCTTGTGCGCACCAGAATGCAGAGACCCCACAGAGACTGAGACAGAACTGTGTTTGAGTGTCTCCTGAGGAGGTACGGTCGGCAGTGGACTGCTGCGGGGCAGGGGCTCTGGGTGCAGTAGACCTGGGTGTGGCATAAGCCCTCTTGGAGGAGGTTATCATTAACCCAACACAGAGCCACCAGAACTTACACAGGACTGGGGAAACAGACTCTTGGAGGGCACAAACAGAACCCTGTGCATACCAGGACCCAGAAGAAAGGAGCAGTGACCCCAGAAGAAACTGACCCAGACTTGCCCGTGAGTGTCCGGGAGTCTCTAGCGGAGGTATGGGTCGGTGGTGACCTGCTGCAGGGTTGGGGGCACTGAGTGTAGCAGTGCATGCATGGGACATTTTGAAGGAGGTCGCCATTATCTTCATTATCGCCACTATCCACCATAGTTTGGCCTCAGGTCAAAAAACAGAGAAGGAACACAGCCCCTTCAACAGAAAATTGGATTAAAGATTTACTGAGCATGGCCCCACCCATCAGATCAAGACTCAGTATCCCCCTCAGTTAGTCTCTTCCATCAGGAAGCTTCCATAAGCCTCTTGTCCTTCTCTCTCAGAGGGCAGACAGACTGAAAGCTACAGTCACAGAAAATTAGCCAATCTGATCACATTGACCACAGCCTTATCAAACTCAGTGAAACTATGAGCCATGCCGTGTGGGGCCACCCAAGATGGACAGGTCATGGTGGAGAGGTCTGACAAAACGTGGTCCACTGGAGAAGGGAATGGCAAGCCACTTAGTATTCTTGCCTTGAGAACCTCATCAGTTCAGTTCAGTTCAGTCTCTCAGTCGTGTCCGACTCTTTGCGACCCTATGAATCGAAGCACGCCAGGCCTCCCTGCCCATCACCAACTCCCGGAGTTTACTCAAACTCATGCCCATCGAGTCGGTGATACCATCCAGTCATCTCATCCTCTGTCGTTCCCTTCTCCTCCTGCCTCCAATCCCTCCCAGCATCAGGGTCTTTTCCAATGAGTCAACTCTTCGCATGAGGTGGCCAAAGTATTGGAGTTTCAGCTTCAGCATCAGTCCTTCCAATGAATACCCAGGACTGATCTCCTTTAGGATGAACTGGTTGGATCTCCTTGCTGTCCAAAAGACTCTCAAGAGTCTTCTCCAACACCACAGCTCAAAAGCATCAGTTCTTCAGCGCTCAGCTTTCTTCACAGTCCAACTCTCACATCCATACATGACCACTGGAAAAACCATAGCCTTGACCAGACGGATCTTTGTTGGCAAAGTAATGTCTCTGCTTTATAACACGCTATCTAGGTTGGTCATAACTTTCCTTCCAAGGAGTAAGCGTCTTTTAATTTCATGGCTGCAATCACCATCTGCAGTGATTTTGAAGCCCAAAAAAATAAAGTCTGACACTGTTTCCACTGTCTCCTCATCTATTGCCCATGAGGTGATGGGACCAGATGCCATGATCTTAGTTTTCTGAATATTGAGCTTTAAGCCAACTTTTTCACTCTTCTCTTTCACTTTCACCAAGAGGCTTTTCAGTTCCTCTTCACTTTCTGCCATAACGGTGGTATCATCTGCATATCTGAGGTTATTGATATTTCTCCCAGCAATCTTGATTCCAGCTTGTGCTTCTTCCAGCCCAGCGTTTCTCCTGATGTGCTCTGCATATAAGTTAAATAAGCAGGGTGACGATATACAGCCTTGACGTACTCCTTTACCTATTTGGAACCAGTCTGTTGTTCCATGTCCAGCTCTAACTGTTGCTTCCTGACCTGCATATAGGTTTCTCAAGAGGCAGATCAGGTGATCTGGTATTCCCCTCTCTTTCAGAATTTTCCACAGTTTTTTTGTGATCCACACAGTTGAAGGCTTTGGCGTAGTCAATAAAGCAGAAATGAATGTTTTTCTGGAACTCTCTTGCTTTTTCGATGATCCATCTGATATTGGCAATTTGATCTCTGGTTCCTCTGCTTTTTCTAAAACCACCTTGAACATCTGGAAGTTCTCCGTTCACATATTGCTGAAGCCTGGCTTGGAGAATTTTGAGCATTACTTTACTAGCATGTGAGATGAGTGCAATTGTGCAGTAGTTTGAGCATTCTTTGGGATTACCTTTCCTAGGGACTGGAATGAAAACTGCCCTTTTCTAGTCCTGTGTCCACTGCTGAGCTTTCCAAATTTGCTGGCATATTGAGTGCAACACTTTCACAGCATCATCTTTCAGGATTTGAAATAGCTCAACTGGAATTCCATCACATCCACTAGCTTTGTTCGTAGTGATGCTTTCTAATTGACTTCACATTCCAGGATGTCTTCACATTCCAGGATGTCTGGCTCTAGGTGAGTGATCACACCATTGTGATTATCTGGCTCGTGAAGATCTTTTTTGTACGGTTCTTCTGTGTATTCTTGCCACCTCTTCTTAATATCTTCTGCTTCTGTTAGGTCCACACCATTTCTGTCCTTTATCGAACCCATCTTTGCTTGAAATGTTCCCTTGGTATCTCTAATTTTCTTGAAGAGATCTCTAGTCTTTCCCAGTCTGTTGTTTTCCTCTATTTCTTTGCATTGATCGCTGAGGAAGGCTTTCTTATCTCTCCTGGCTATTCTTTGGAACTCTGCATTCAAATGGGAATATCTTTCCTTTTCTCCTTTGCTTTTCGCTTCTCTTCTTTTCACAGCTATATGTAAGGCCTCCTCAGACAACCATTTTGCCTTTTCGAATTTCTTTTCCATGGGGATGGTCTTGATCCCTGTCTCCTGTACAATGTCACAAACCTCTGTCCATAGTTCATTAGGCTCTGTCTATCAGATCTAGTCCCTTAAATCTATTTCTCACTTCCACTGTATAGTCATAAGGGATTTGATTTAGGTCATACCTGAATGGTTTAGTGGTTTTCCCTACTTTCTTCAGTTTAAGTCTGAATTTGGCAATAAGGAGTTCATGATCTGAGCCACAGTCACCTCCTGGTCTTGTTTTTGCTGACTGTATAGAGCTTCCCCATCTTTGGCTGCAAAAGAATATAATTATTCTGATTTCGGTGTTAACCATCTGGTGATGTCCCTGTGTAGGGTCTTCTCTTGTGTTGTTGGAAGAGGGTGTTTGCTATGATTCCTAAAATGTTGACATTCACTCTTGCCATCTCCTGTTTGACCACTTCCAATTTGCCTTGATTCATGGACCTAACATTCCAGGTTCCTATGCAATATCGCTCTTTACAGCATCAGACCTTGCTTCTATCACCAGTCCCATCCACAACTGGGTATTATTTTGCTTTGGCTCCATCCCTTCATTCTTTCTGGAGTTATTTCTGCATTGATCTCCAGTAGCATATCGGGCACCTACTGACCTGGGGAGTTCCTCTTTCAGTATCCTATCATTTTGCCTTCTCATACTGTTCATGGGGTTCTCAAGGCAAGAATACTGAAGTGGTTTGCCATTCCCTTCTCCAGTGGACCACATTCTGTCAGACCTCTCTACCACAACCCTTCCGTCTTGGGTGGCCCCACACGGCATGGCTTAATTTCATTGAGTTAGACACGACTGTGGTCCTGTGATCAGATTGGCTAGTTTTCTGTGATTATGGTTTTAGTGTGTCTGCCCTGATGCCCTCTCACACCTTACTTGGGTCTACTCTTACCTTGGACGTGGAGTATCACTCCATGGCTGTTCCAACAAAGCTCAGCTGCTGCTCCTTACCTTGGACGAGGGGTAGCTTCTCAGGGCCGCCCCTCCTGACCTTGAACGTGGAGTAGCTCCTCTCAGCCCTCCTGCGCCCGCGCAGCAGCCGCTCTTTGCAGGTGGGGTAGCTCCTCTTGGTCGGGGCCCCCGACCTCTGGGGTGAGGTAGTTCCTCTCTGCCGGCCGCCGCTCCTGACCTTCCGCGTGAAGTAGCTCTTCTTGGCCGCCGCCCCTGACCTCAGGCGTGGGGAAGCTCCTCTCGGCGCCGCTCCTGCGCTGTCACAGCCTGGCGCTTTCGGTCGCTACCCCCGACCTTGGGCGAGGGGTAGCTCCTCACCGCCGCGCTTCTGCATGGTCCATCGCAGCCGGCGCGCTTCTGCGCGGTAACGACATTCAAAGAAGGTCACTTTGGGCTAGACTGTGAATGGCCTTTATTACTAAGACAATAAAAATGCCTTTTTTTTTTTTTTTAACCATAACATGTGGCCTGGAGGATATTAGGTCCCCAAGTAGGTATGGAACCTATACCCTTTGCAGTATAAGTGAGGACTCTTAACCACTGGTCCACCAGGGAAGTCCCCTATCCTTTTCTTTTTTAAAACAGTTGATTTGTTTCTAAGGAAGAAAAAATAATTTTATTGTCATGTTAATTATTTCCCAGGCTTTTATAATATGCAGTGCCCTTCTATGAATAACTTGAACTATTTTACATTTAAGTTGCCACTGGGGGGAAAAAAATTTTAATTAAAAAACAACTACATATGGAACCTTTGGGATCTCTCAAGTATATGATGCTTAAACTAGTTTTGTTACTGGTTTTTCATATTTAAGGTTTCCTTAAGGCAACCTGAAAGGATGAGAACCAAAAGAAAATACTTTATTTACCATTATTAGAAATCTCTCAACTTGCCTACTCAATTCTTAAGTGGGTATTATGTAATCCCCAAACTCAGTTGAATGATAGGTTGATATGGACATCGACCTTTTAAGAGATTACAGTATAATTATAAATAAAATTAAGGTGTTCCTGATGAGTGGCAAGTAGCTTTTAGGCTTTTTCCATATTTGTCCTATATTTTAAAGAAACTACTTCCAAGTTCAGGGGATTCTTCCCTTTACTTCAGTAAAAGTATGTACTATATTTTATTTATTTGGCTGCACTGGATTGTTGCTGTGCACAGTCTTTCTCCAGTTGCAGACAGCAGGGGCTACTCTTGGTTGTGGTGTTTGAGTTTCCCATTGTGGTGGCTTCTCTTGTTGTGGAGCACAGGCTCTAGGCAAGGAGGCTTTAGTAGTTGCAGTTTGAGGGACCTAGGGTGGGGGCTCAGTAGTTGTGGCACACAGGCTTAGTTATTGCACAGCAGGAGGGATCTTCCTAGACCAGGGATCGAATCCATGTCCCCTGAATTAGCAGGCAAATTCTTTTTTAAGTTTATTTATTTTAATCAGAGGATAATTACTTTACAATATTGTGATGGTTTTTTGCCATACGTCAGTATGAATTGGCCATGGCTATACATGTGTCCCCTCCATCCTGAACCTCCCTCGTACCTTCGTCCCCACCCTATCCCTCCACGTTGTCACAGAGCACCAGCTTTGGGTGCCCTGCTTTATATTTATACATGAAACATACTGGTTATCTATTTTACATGTTATAATGTATGTTTCAATGCTATTTTCTCAAATCATCCCATCCTTTCCTTCTCCCACTGAATCCAAAAGTGTGTTCTTCACGTCTGTGTCTCCTTTGCTGCCTGCACGTAGGATCGTCAGTACCATCTTTCTAGATTCCATATATATGCATTAATATCCTGTATGTCTTTCTCTTTCCTGGCTTACTTCACTCTGTATAATAGGCTCTAGGTTCATGTACCCCATTAGAACTGACTCATATGTGTTCCATTTTATAGCTGAGTAATAGTCCATTGTGTGTATGGACCACAACTTCCTTATGCATTCATCTGCCAAAGGACATCTAGATATGTCCTAGATATTGTAAATAGTAGCAGGTGAATTCTTATCCATTATACTACCAGAAGTCTGAGTACATACTATATTTTAAAACCATCAACTCTTGGGAATTCCGTGGTGGTCCAGTGGTTAGGACTCAACAGTCTCACTGCCAGGGCCTGATTTGATCCCTGGAGGGGGAACTAAGATCCTATAAGCTATGTGGAAAATAAGTAAATAAAATTATCAACTGTTTTCAACCCATTTAAAACAAGATGGAAGTGAAAGTGTTAGTCACTCAGTCATGTCCTACTCATTGCGATCCCATGGACTGTAGCCTGCCAGGCTCCTCTGTCCATAGGTTTCTCCAGGCAAGAATGAGTAGCCTTTCCCTTCTCCAGGGGATCTTCCCAACACAGGGATCAAACCCAGATCTCCTGCATTTCAGGCAGATTCTTTACTGTCTGAGGCACCAGAGAAGTTCCCAGAAAACAGGATGGGATATAAGTAAACAGGCAGATCTTCATGGTGCTCTCTTTCCATTCCAGAAAAACCTACAGCATTTTAATGGTATGGGTTTATCCAAATTGCTTCACATCCTGGTAGTTAATGGAAGGGATGCTTATCAACCTGATTCTGAAGAATTAAAGATTGTTGCAAAACCCAGTAAGACAGTTAACAAAACTGTATTGGATACTTGAAATTTGCCAAGAGAGTAGATCTTTAATGTCCTCGTCTCTCTCTCTCTCTCTCTCTCTCTCACACACACACACACACACACAACTATGTGAGATGATAGATGTGTTAACTAACCTGATTGTGGTAATCATTTCATAATATATATATGTATATCAAATCATCACATTGTACACCCTAAGTTTACACAGTATTATTTGTCAATTACATCTCAATAAAGCTGATGGGGGGAAGCTAATATGGAAGGCTTCTCTACAACATAAACAAACATGGATAGGATGTTTATAGAAGGGGTGGGGCTGGGAGGAAATAGGAAATATAATTTTGCATCAAGGTCTTTAAAAATTATTAAAATTGTGAACAGCCTACATTTATATCTCAACTATAGGTTTCTAAACTGCATCTTCTATTGGCATTTCTTTCTACTATGGAATTGTGACACACAGATCAAATGCCATTTCAACAAATATAATTATAATAAACAGCAAATTTCAGTTGTGCTTCACAGAGACAACAGTAAGACATCTGCAAAAGGAAGTAATTTAAACAGCCTTTTGGAGTTTATTCAGTCATTCGGCTCTTCATTCAGTGAATATCCATTATGTAATTATTATGCCAAATATTGCACTAGGAACGAGGAAACAAAGAGAGTACAGTGTTTCCTTTTTAGGGTCATATTGACCAGTGAGGGAGAGAAATGACTGAATAATTACAGCAATTAGTAAGTAGTAGAGGCATGAACAGGATATAGAAGTGCAGCGGGGCCTGAGGTTGCTTGTGCTGGGGCATCATCAAAGACGTTATACTCAAGTTTACTCTTTAAAGATGGAGGAGAGGGACTTCCCTTGTGGTCTTGGGGGTTAAGACTCAGCGCTTCCAATGCAAGGGACACAAGTTTGACCCCTGGCTGGGGAACTAAGGTCCCACATACCACATGGTGCACCCAGAAAGATGGAGAGGAGTTTGAGGTAAGAGGGGCGATACGGGGAAGAGTGGCAAAAGATGAAGTTGGATAACTCAGATGGAAGCAGATCCTGAAGGACTGCATATGCCTTGCTGAAGACTATGGAGTTAGTTCTGCAGGCAATAGGGAGCTAATGAAGACTGTTCAGATAAGGAGTTAAGTCAGAGTGGTTTTTTCATAAGGATGACCTGTGCACTGGCATGGATGGGGTGAGACTGGAGGCAGGGACACCAAGTAGGAAGCTTGTACAGACAAGAATCATGAGGACAGTAGCAGAAAGAAAGAAGAAATGGGGACAGTTTTGAGAACTATTTAGAATTTATGGGAGTCAAGACATTGGGATGGGTTGAGTGTTTTGGAAAGTGGGAGGTCTCTAAAATGTCTAAAATGGCTTGACTGACTGAATGGATGGTGATATCATTAATATAAATAAAAATGTAGGAGGAGGGGGCATTTTGGAGAAAAGAAGCTAAGTTTGGTTTTATAACCAAAGGTTGAGTATTGACTGTGGGATACTCAGAGCTCAAGTAGGCAGTTGAAAATGTAGAACTAGAGTCAGATTGGCCTCATTATTTTGGTGCCCATGATTTTTCTTTTTTTGACTGCACCCATCTTAGTTGTGCCAGATAGATCTTCGATATTTGTTGCAGTATGAAGGATCTTTTAGTTGTGCTGTGAATTCTTAGCTGCAGCATGGGGGATCTAGTTCCTTGAACAGGGATGGAATGAAGGTCCCCTGCATTAGCGGGGGGGGGGGGTGGGGGGCGGTGCAGAGTCTTAGCCCCTGGACTACTAGGGAAGTCCCTTTTGGTTCCCATTCTTGCAAAGAAAACAAGAACCCCTGGAAATACCATCCTCAGTGTCTTTTAGAATAACTTCTTGATAAACTAATGTTCCCTTCTTCTTGGGACTTTGTTATCAAACTATGTAATTTGTTTAAAAGGGTGGAGATATTCAGTGCCTCTCAGAGCTGTCAGCTCAAGGCCAAGTCTTCATAATTCCATACAAAATTATTCATATTTTTCTGAAGGAAAGGCGATGAGAAATGAGATAATATATTAAAGGAAATCAAATAAATTTACAATAAAAGATCATTAGGAAATGAAATCTTGTCAGCCTAGATAAATGGGCTTGATTATTACATTTAAGTCAAACTAAATTACTGTCCATGTATCTATTAAAGCATTTATAAGTGTCGAAAATCGAGATGTTAGGATCCTGACTGTAGGTGTAAAATCAAAGTGATTTTGATAAGTTTAAACAATCTTTTATTGTGAGGGAAAGGGGAATTAAAAATCAGAAAATAATGTAAATATCACAGGAAGGTTTACAGAATTCCTTTTCTTAAACACTGCCAATGATTTGGGAGGGTTAAAAAAGAGACACTGTCTGCACAATTAAGTGTGACCATCAAATGACTTTAGCTCCACATAAGTGATTATGATATTTTAAGTCGGCAGAATGTTTATATATCCTTCTTGAAGAACTAAGAGGAAACTGCTGAAATAAATTCAACATGTAGAGGTAAAAGCAATTTGCTCACTCACTGAAGTTCTTTCTTTGTAGCAGAAAGCTTAAGTCATTATTGCTCTGATTTAAATAAAATCTCCCTTAATTAGATTCTGTCTAACCAGATCCCTTAATTAAGCAATTAATCTCATATTGTTTACTCTCTCCTTTATAGGATAAAAAGGGGAAGAAAAGAAAAATGTGTGTATGTATGTGTTGTTCTTGAATTGAATTGAATCCATTATGGAGCTTTCCCAAGGATGACTCTGACACTAGAGAAAGTGTCAGTAAAGAAAGCTCTAGATCTGGAAGCTGAATGATATGTTCACTTGTACCTATTTACCCACCTGGAAATATGGGGAAAACACTCCTGTCACTTAAACCTCTCACGTTTTCAGTTTCTCTCATGTGCAAAAAAAAAACAAGATGACTAGATTAGATAACATCCAAAGAAGTAATTGCCAAATCTTGAGAAGTGTTTTTTAAAGCAGATTCCTTGGCCTTACACCAGATGGATAAAGCAGGATATTTGGGACGAAGGGAGTTTGCTCAGTTTTGTATTTTGTTGGATTCTGTTGGGTTCACGTAAGTGAACAACCATATTTGGGTACAACAGCACTAAGCTACTGGTTTTAAAGGCCTGTGAAATTATGAATCAGACATGTTAAGATTCTTGAAAGCAAGAATTCAACAAAATATGTATGTCTTATCCATTCAATTAAATACAATGCGGTAGCCATTGCAGTTGCCTTCCTTGCACTACTGCATTCATGATCATCCTGTTCCTCACACCCATGACCCAGTCCTAAACAGTGAGATATGGGGGTCTTTAAGAAAGTTTTCCTTGTTAGAGCTATTCAAACATTCTGTGCATCTTCTTATTGCCCTCCTAGTCCATAGTTTGATTACCAGCTGTGCTTAACTCAATCTGGGAACCTACTAGGCAGGCTCTTTCTATGTGATCTCTGATGTCCTATATAGCTCACCAGCACTGATGTAAGGCCCTATGTCATTCAGGATGACTGTTGCTGCCTACATCAGAAAATCCCAACTCGATTTGGTTTAAACAGTAAGGAACACTGTTATCTTGTATACCAAGAAGTCTAGATTTGTTGCAGGTCTAAGGCTAAATGGATCTGGGGCTCAATAATATCATAAAGGACCCAGGTTCTTTTCCTTTTTCTACACCTCCATCTTTGGTGTATTGTCTTTATTCTTAATGCTGGAGACTGAATACTAGGACTGAATGCTGCAGAATGACTGAAGGCTAATGAGAAGGGACACCTCAATAAAATTAGTATGTAAAGATCAACATGTCAGTGGCATTTAGGACAAATATGGGCTGAAAAAAAATGAGGGGCCAACTAAGAAACTACAGTAATAGCTTGCAACAAACAGGTGCTTGAATTGGATTAATGGCACCAGAAATAGAAATGGAAGAAAAAGAATATTCCAGAATGGTTCCATATGGAATGATTATATAAGATATGAAATTATATCTGGATATAGACATAAAATAGAAACAGTAAAAAATTAATGAAAACCTACTGATGTTATGAGAAAATATTATATAAACATAAAAGAAGCAAAATTTATTCATTGACTACTTGCTTTCTCTTTAAAAAACACAGTAATATTCATTATTATGGTAACTTTCTTTTTAGAAGCTCTGCTAAAAGATAATGGATGTTATATTCTCTCACAAAATTTCAATCATAAATATACGAAAAGGCAGTATTTGTATTAAGAAATCTTTGAGAAATAATTTGACCATCAAAATGGAATTTATTCTGATTAGGAGCTATGTTGTGTTCCTGAATGGGATAGGGAAGACTCCTTATTGTAAGGATGTTCATTTTCTCCAAATTATGTTATATATTGAATGTAAGTTCTGAGAAATATTCCCAAAGAGCACTAAATAAGTAATTCTAAATTTTAAAAATTTCATGTGGGAAAAAAATACAAGAAGTGGATTTAATCTTTATAGAAAAATAATGAAGTGGTATCAAGATGACAGAATTCTTATTCATCATGATGACGTGGAGCAGGTTACATGGCAGGAGGTGGACATGGAAGTTGAGATGGGAATTAGAACTTGTGTTTGAGACAGATTAATTAGAGATGTCTGTTAAACATGCAAGCGGACATCCTAAGCAGCAGTTGGATATACAAATCCAGAACTTAGAGGAGGGGTCCGACCCAAGATAGGAAGTGAGTGAGAATAGAAAACTAAGTGAAGAAAATGTTTCAAGGCGGAGAGTTGGATCCTCTGTACCAAATGAAAGCTATAGGTCTATAAGTTAGAATTAACTACTGAATTTAGCAACATGGTGGTATGGGTGACAATGAAAAGCCATTTGGATCATGTGGGGATGTCTATGAATCATTATCTTCACTAATGAAATGCAAGAAAGCAAAAATTCTTGCTCTCTCTTCCTGTGGATACTGCCACTGTGAGGATGTGATGTCTGGATCTACAAGAGCTATCTTGTAAACATAAGGGGACAAGATAAGGGAAGTCAAAACACTGACCATGGCACAGTGAAACAATGGAAAGAGCCTGGGTCTTTGTTGACATTCAGAACCACTGAATTAGCCCTGGAACTACTCTGCCTCTGGACTTCTTGAATGCAAAATAGAAAATGTGGTTTTTGTTTCTTTAAATCACTTTTGGGATACTGAAAAGCTCCTAACTAATAATATACTCTATGCAGTCCCTTACCAAATGCATGCATACACTTATAAATACATCTGACAAAATGAACAAAGACACATCTTTCTCAAATAAATTGTTAGCACTGGGTGAGAATTATGGGAAATTGGAGTTACTTTTTGGGGAAAACAATCTTTAAAATATAATAGGTCTCCCATAGAAAAGGTATTGATATATAAGGGAACTGACTCTACCACTACTCACAGAACCTTATGGTAGCCTCCCAATCTCCTATTTTGCAACTGTAACCCAGATAAGCCCTCCCTGTCCCCCCCCCCCCCCACAAATCCTTTATCCTTATGAATTCACTTTTCCCTTAAAAACAAACCAAAAAATCCGCAATTTTTTTTTTAAACTTAGTGATGAGTAACCAAGATCTTATTGCTGTTTTTGAGTGTTTTTCAAAACTTCTACAATGAAAACAATTTTAAGTGCCCCAACCCTTCATCCCATATGATGGAAAGATCAGTGTCTTTCTCAAGACTCACCTCTTATGGTCAGTTCTCATTTTAATTTCCTGCTCCCACTTGGTCTACTTGTTTCCTGTGTTTAACATCATCCCAAACATTGCATAAGGCCCTCTTTGCTTTAACTTCCTAAAGACACCTCTAACACAAGGTCAGTATGTATAGCCTACTTGTAATAAAGGCTTGGGGCTAAACACTTCAACAGTTAATATTAGGCATCCTTGTAAAATTTCCTTGACCATCCCTGTCATTAATCATCCTTTCTCCTTAGGCCATTACCTCCCAATAGGCTTCTGGGCCCTCTCTCCTATCAAACCACTCAACTGAGTTCCCCACTGAGTTCCTTTTCCAGGCTTATGCTTCTCTTCCCTGGAAAATTCAAGAATCCCTCACACTTATTGAGGACAACGCATCAGCACTCTCTTTGTTTTACCTTCTTGCAGAACTGCCAGAATCACCTTTTCAAATGAAAGCTTATTTTGTTAAGTAAAAAAAAAAAAAAAAAAAAATCACCTTCCATGAGATAACTATGACATTTCCCTGGTAAGATAAAGAGAGGTAGTAGATGTAGTTAGTTTTTACAAATTGCAGTATTTTCCTTTTCACTGTGTCGGAATGCATTCAGTAGTCAATGCAACAAGCTGTTCACATGGCACAATTTCTGCCTTGATTTTGGATAAGGCCCCATGGCCAATAAGTGCCAAAGTTCATGGCATTCCTAATTAAAGCTAGACCATCTAGGACGTATTTGACAAAGCATTAGCTAAAAGTACTTTGTGGACCCCTAACCCATCAATTCACCTAAGGAGATAAAAAAATTGAAGTTATAAAGGAAGAAAGGATTTATTTGGAGAAGTGTTAATGTGCTATGCATTCTGTCCTCGTCTCAAGGAGGGAAAGGATGAAGGAGCTTATGCTTCAGTTAAATCAAGTGAGACAGGGAGTTTCTCTATCACCGAGAAAGCTCAGCATGCATTCTGGAGATGTACAAGCAAAGGACTGTGTGGTCGCATTGAAAGAAAACTGAACCGCTGTTACCAGCCCTCCTGAGTTGGTCCCCAGCAAAGGTCCTTCTGCCCGGTGTCATTATAGCCAACTGAACAAGACTTCAGTTTGTTTCAGAAGCAAATAAAAGCTTAATTCTTTAACCAAAGAATGGAGAGATGCAAGCTCCTGCTCTAGAGAATAGGCTCTCGACAGGCTGTCAACGCAACTGTTTTATTGGAGGCTCAGCGGCAGCAGGGGGTGCAGCTCTTGCAGGTCGGGCGCAGCTGTGCTGCTCATGCTCCAGATCTCAGTGCCAGGAGGCGTGTGCACGCGAACTTGCCACCGCCATCTTGAATTGAGTGCCAGTGCAGCGTCTCTACGTGCCCGCTGAGCTGAGGCGTCAGCCCCGCCATTTCACGCTAGGAACTCTCGTCTGAAGCACTGGGGAGCACTGGGAAGCACTGCATGCGGCACCCTACGAGCAAGTGACCCTGGAAGAAGCACAAAGGAAAAGAAGACAAAGTTAGACTTTATTATCCAGGTTGTTTTTATACCCCAGGGATTATTCATAAGCTTGAATGAATATCTGTGACAGATATCTCCTCTGTCTCTTGTCCTGCTCCTCATCCTTGAGGGGCACAGAGGGGCTGCAGGTCTGTCTTCTGTAACTGTTTTCTGCAGATCTGAGTGGTTGTCATAGCCAAGTAGAGGAGCAGAGCTTCTCCCAGCTGCCTTTACATGAGCATATCATCAGGACTCAGCTCTCAGTGTATTGCTGAGCGACCACTGTTTCTCTAACTTTCTGGAGACAAAGGACACTGGACAATTTAAGATTCACGGTTCAAATTAATATTTGAACCAGAGAATAATGGTCATGTGTCACATTTTTCCTAAAAATTCATGTTTCTAGGTCTTTTGTCCATAGGGGAAAGTGTGCTCTGATATGGAGGCACACTGCTGTGGCCTGAATCTCCCTGTTCAACACTTTAGTTGTTTTTCAGAAGACAAGCTTCAGGGAAGAGAGGGTAGTCAGGGGGGTTCCTTGCTCCCAGTTGTCTCTCGGGAGATTGGGATGCTCTTCACTTGAGTGCAAAGCACCCATGGGACAACCCGTTGCAGCTTCAGAGCAGAGTGGGTGGTTCAGATCACCAAATGGGATCTGCTCCACCTAGGAGTGAGCGGGTCTTGTAGGCTGGTCTTCCAGGTTCCTAGGTTCACCCAGTCTCCTGGCTGGAAGGGATATGGAGGGCAAGTTGATGCTGATTGCCCAAAGTTAGCATATTCCATCAGAGTTTTCATGATTTCTCCTACCTGCAGGCATACTGAGTTGTTCCATTTCAAGGGGGTTAAGTGTCTCTTCTCTCAGGCATGGGGAATGGGTCTACTATGCATGAGTCAGAAAGCACTTAGCTTTAACCCTTTTGGGCTAACTGCATGCAGAGCAGGGCAATCAAAAGCAACTTAATCCAGTTTTCCTGAGTTTCCTGATGCAGAATTTCCTTAAACAAGAGTCTTATTTCAAGGTCTGACTGGATCTCTCTACTTCTCCTAATAATTGGGGTCTCCAGATTGAGTGCAAGGTCCAGAATATGCCCAGGGCACTCGTTATTCCCTTAGTGACTTGAGACACAAAGGCTGGACCATTATCTCTTTCTAGGGATCCTACAGGCCCAAACCTGGGGATTAGTTCTTTTAGTAGTGCTTCAGCCACTTCAGCTGCCATTTCAGTTCTAGTGGGAAATGCTTCTGTCCACCTGAAAAACATGTCCACTAGCACCAGGAGATACCTGAAGTTGCCCATGCTCTCAGTATGACAGTGGAGTCAATTTGCCAGTCCTCTCAGAATATGTCCCTCTGGTATGAATGGGCCTTATGTGGGGTTTTCTCATGTTGGGGTTGTTACTTTTCATGCCAAGAGTTACCGTGACCTCAACTAACCAATTAAATAGGGCTTCCCTCCTACAGTGAGTTTCTTTCTTTCTTTCTTTCTTTTTTTACACATGCATTGGAAATTTATTCTGAATACCATCCTTGAATTGTCATAGAACATAGGTAAGATGAATCTCGTCAAAAAGCACTTAGTAAGTAAACACTCTGGGTCCAGGAAGATAAACACATTATAATAATAAATACAGTTCTTATGTAAATGCTGTCACAGAAATATTTTAAGATAGATATCTCAAACAAGTCCTTTAGGTTCCTAAAAGTTATCGGTAGGTCACAGCTCCCACAGTGAATTTCTTGATGAACCTTCCTCATGTCTTGACAAGCTGAAGCTGCGGGACCATATTTCCCATGTTCATTGAATATCCACTCATGGCTACCCACTCCAGTATTCTGCCCTGGAGAAATCCATGGACTGTATAGTCCATGGGATAGCAAAGAGTCAGACATGACTAAGTGACCTTCACTTTCACTTTCATGGCCTCCTAGCTCTCTATTGAAGCCCTATTTTCAGGCCTTGTCTAAGTCTTCCTTTGTGTAGAATGGGGAATAATGGATCTGGCTTTCAAGATGTAAGGGATAGTTGCCTAATTACTGTTCCAGGGTCAATCTTTTGGCAGTTGTGTCCACCTTCTTGTTTCCCTTTATTATTTCTGCATTCGCCTTTTATCACTTTATTGTAAATCACTTAGGCTTCCCTGGTGGCTCAAGTGGTAAAGAATCTGCCTGCAATGTGGGAGACCTGTATTCGATCCCTGGGTCAGGAAGATCTCCTGGAGAAGGCATGGTAACCTCTCCAGTATTCTTGCCTGGAGAATTCTATGTACAGAGGAAACTGACAGGCTACAGTCCATGGGGTTACAGAATCAGACACAACTAAGCGACTAACACTTTCACTTTTCATGATAAATCACCATCACATTTTCTAGAATCTGTACTGCTTCTAAGAACTTCAGTATGCTTCAACCATGTTTCATCTACTTATTCTCCACAGTCAGCATAACATGAAAGATCTTCCCTGTCCCGATCTCTAAGGCTCAGGTGAGAGCTATCAGCTCCATCTTTTGGGCAGAAGTCCCTGGGATAGGCTTCTTGTTTCTGTGACTTGGGTCTGGGAGGTTACTACATATCCCAGCAGGATTTTTCCCTCTCCTAAAACTGCTCCCACTTGTGAACCATTCCTCTTTAATGTTTAGGAGAGGCTTACTTCTTAGGTTGGGGGCAACTGGAATAAGTCACGTTTATGGTTTCTGTACAGTCATATTCCAGGGGTCTGTTTCTAAGGGTAGAAGAGTGGCAGGATTTAGCATATGACAGGTTTTGATGGTAGCCACTGGGCTGTCTAAAAGCATAGCCTGAACCTGAATCAACCTTCTGAGGGATAGCCTTTCTGTTCCCTTGTTGTGTATGTGTCTCAGTCACGTCCGGATCTTTGCGACCCCGTGGACTGTAGCTTGCCAGGCTCCTCTGTCCATAGGATTCTCCAGGCAAGAACACTGGTGTGGGTTGCCATTTCCTCTGTTTCCTTAGAACTTACTAAAGACTTAAACCTGGCATGAAGTCCATACAGTGATTGCTAACTTTTTGGCCTCCTCTAATAGACTGCTGCTGTCCATAGGCCATCCCTTAGTAGTTTGATCAAATTGTTTAAAGAAATAAAAGTTATGAGATCTACTTAATGGTTCATCCAAGGCTGGAAGAAAAAAATAGTCTACAGAAAGTGTTTGATGCACTTGTACATAGTAGTCTATACTTATCTAGTATCAGGAATGGAGTTTGTAGGCTAGACTATGACAAACACACAAAGAAAAACAACACTCAACAAACTAGGAATAATGAAAAGATCACTGAATCTGGCCTAAAGAAAAATTCTGTTTTGCCAATATTCTTGGGTTTATTTTGTTCAGTGGTTGTTGATGTTGGTTTTTGTTGTGGTTATCATTATTAAATATATTGTGGATATGATTTCATATCTGATAGTCTTTTAAGTTAATTTTAAAATCTAGCTTTTATTATAAAATGCATAGGTGTAGCTACTGAATGGGAGAAGGAAATGGCAACCCACTCCAGGATTCTTGCCTGGAGAATCCTGTGGACAGAGGAACCTGGTGGGCTGCCATCTATGGGGTTGCACAGAGTCAGACATGACTGAAGCGACTTAGCAGCAGCAGCAGCAGCTACTGAATAGGGTGACCAGAAATTTGTAAATAAAATTCTATCTGGTTATTTTAGCTACTTCAAATGGGTAGATTTAGTCATTATAAAAACATCTATAAATGACTAGTGAAAATTTAGAAATGAATAAGGACAATTAAGATGACCAAATACGGCCTTAAGACAGAGAGATAACCAAAACTGTCATCTAATGAACGGTCTTATAGTAACTTTATAGCATAAAAGTGTTGTTCTGAATTGAGTAAATTTAAAAATTGAACATTAATAATGTTACAGGATTTTAAATAGAAAAATTATGTATCTGAAAAACACAAATATTAAGTTTTCAACTTTGGGGTTCTAATGGTGTAATTTGGACCACCCATTTTTCTGAGGACAACTAGAAAAGAACAAAATAATGAAAAAAGACTACTTGAAAGCATTGAAAAGCTAACAAGGTAGTAAAACTACAGGCTTTTGTTAAAGAAAATGTGTAAATCAATAAAAAAGCATAAATACAATAAAAGCAAAATTTGTCCTTAAATTTAATCTTATTAAAATTTCCTGATTTTTATGTATGAATATGCATTTGATTTGTTTTTGCCTAGTATACATACTTGTAAATACTTTATTTTCTATTTTCCTTTTTGCTTGCACTAAACAGTATTATGAGCAGTTTTCCATGAATACATAATCTTTCATCAGGTGGTAATACCATAATTTACTTAATCATTTATTGATAAACTTTAGGTTTCTCTTAATTTGGGGATAATGTATATTGTTTCATGGCATCATGAAACAAGATCATGGCATCTAGTCACATCACTTCATGGCAAATAGATGGGGAAACAGTGGAAACAGTGGCTGACTTTATTTTTCTGGGCTCCAAAATCACTGCAGATGGTGATTGCAGTCATGAAATTAAAAGATGCTTACTCCTTAGAAGGAAAGTTATGACCAACTTAGACAACATATTAAAAAGCAGAGACATTTCTTTGTCAACAAAGGTCCATCTAGTCAAGGCTATGGTTTTTCCAGTGGTCATGTATGGATGTGAGAGTTGGACTATAAAGAAAGCTGAGCACAGAAGAATTGGTACTATTGAACTGTGGTGTTGGAGGAGACTCTTGAAGAGTCCCTTGGACTGCAAGGAGATCCAACCAGTCCCTCCTAAAGAAAATCAGTCCTGGGTGTTCATTGGAAGGACTGATGCTGAAACTGAAACTCCAATACTTTGGCTACCTGATGCGAAGAGCTGACTCATTTGAAAAGACCCTGATGCTGGGAAAGATTGAGGGCAGGAGGAGAAGGGGACGACAGAGGATAACATGGTTGGATGGCATTACTGAATCAATGGACATGAGTTTGGGTGGACTTTGGGAGTTGGTGATGGACAGGGAGGCCTGGTGTGCTGCGGTTCATGGGGTCGCAAAGAGTCAAACTGAATGTATTGTTTCACCATCCATAGTCCTGAGTGCTTCTTTGATTATTAAAAGAGATTAAGCTCCTAGAAGTAAAATAACTGGATTGAAGGGTATTAAAAACTATAAGCCTGGTATATGTTATAAAACTTCCCTCCAAAAGAATAATACCAATTTTATATTGCTAGCAGCATTTTCAAAGAGTGCTTGTTTTATTGTAGATTTGTCAACACTGGGTGTTAACTTTGGTTCATCATTCTCAATTAATTATAAAGTAATAATGTTCATCAATTAATTGGGCAAATATTTATCAAGTGTCTATCTAGGTATAACTGGCAAGCAAAAACAGATCCAGTCTCTGGTTCTTGGAGTACGTAATTTGACATAAGAGATAGATATTGAATAAATAGTTATACAAATTAAAATATAATTACAAAGAGATACATGCAGTGAAGAAAATGGAGTTCTATGAGAGTGGCTAGAGATAAGGGCCAAGAGATAACTGGGGAGCTTGGCATGGGGTTGGCATGATTGAATTTGAATTTTGAAAAGTACCCTCTTATTGAAATGTGGAGAGTTTAGTCAGGGAAGACCAGTTAGTCTGTTACCACAGGAAAGAGAAAATGATAGTTCCACCTAGAGTACTTCAATAGGAAGTTGAGAAGTTGAGGAGCATATTGTTGATATTTTAATCTGAATGTTTTTAGTATGAATGAATACTTTCACATGTGTTTATTGGCATTTTGTGTTTTGTGTCTGAGAAAGCAAATAAGAGAGTGAGAGAGCACTAGAGAAAGAGCAAGAGGGAGATTAACCTATTTCTTGTTTTTCACTCATTTTCAATTGAGGTTTTGAGTATTTCCTTGACTGATTTGTGAAAGTCTATATTGATGACTGTATTTCCATTGTAATGTTCTAAACAACCGAAAACCTAGGGGATTAAACTACAAACACCCATTTCTCCTGTGTGGGCCCACAGATTGGCTGGGGAGGCTCTGCTTCAGGCTTACACGGGTCCAGGTGTGTTCCATATCTCTTACTCAGACCAGTGTAGTCTCAGAACATGCTTATGCCCAAGACAGATGGCCGAAGAATGAGGTCAGACTAAACCATGCAAGTCTATGAAAAGCCTCTATTTTTCTCATGTCTGCCAACCTACCATTGGCCAGAGCAAGTCAGGTGGTGAATCCAGGTGGCCCTCCTTATACCAATAGAGCCAGGCAATTACTCCACCTGTTTTACTTGGAGGATCAGCCAAGTACAGGGCAAAATGAATAATGTGTAATCCTATTACAGAAAGGGTGTAACTGAGAACACAGCACGGAGAGGAACTGGGAACAATAACCTGATCTACCAAAGGACGTTTGTCATTTGTTCC
This sequence comes from Muntiacus reevesi, assembly GCF_963930625.1. Classification (NCBI taxonomy): domain Eukaryota; kingdom Metazoa; phylum Chordata; class Mammalia; order Artiodactyla; family Cervidae; genus Muntiacus; species Muntiacus reevesi. The sequence goes on from NC_089250.1 coordinate 98,776,886, forward strand.
TTTTTTTTGTTTTTTCATTTTGAAGAAGTACATTCATTTATTTATTTTTATATGTAAATTTTACTGGAGTAAAGTTGATTTACAGTGTTATGTTAGTTTCAGGTGCACAGTAAAGTGATTCAGTTACATATATATACAAATATTCGTTCTTCTTTAGATTCTTTTCTCATATAGGTTATCACAGACTGCTGAGTACTATTTCCTATGCTATACAAGTAGGTCCTTGTTGGTTATCTCTCTTGTATAATGTGTCTGTGTTCATCCTAAGTTCCTGACTTATCCCTGCTCCCACCAGGTGGCCAGTTGTAAAGAATCTGCCTGTCAATGCAGGAGACTTGGGTTCAGTCCCTGAGTCAGGAAGATCCACTGGAGAAGGAAATGGTAGCCCAATCCAATATTCTTGCCTGGGAAATCCCATGGACAGAGGAGCCTTATGGCCTACAACCCATAGGGTTGCAAAGAGTAGGACACAACTTAGAGACTAAACAACAGCCTCTCCCTAGGTTTCCACTTTGGTAATCAAAAGTTTGTTTTGGATATCCGTAAGTCTGTTTCTGTCTTATAAACAAGTCTATAAGACTTGTTCATATCTATTTTAAAATTAGATTCCACATACAAGTGATATCATATGGTATTTGTCTTTCTCTGTCTGACTTCACTTAGTATGAGAATCTTTAGGTCCATCTATGTTGCTGCAAATGGCATTATTTCATTCTTTTTATGGCTGAGTAATAGTCCATTGTATATATGTACCACATGTTTATCCATTCCTCTGTTGATGGACATTTAGGTTTCTTTCATGTCTTGGCTATTGTAAATAGTGCTGCAGTGAACCCTGGGGTGCGTGTATCCTTTTGGATTATAGTTTTCTCTGGATATTTACTCAGAAATAGGATTGTTGGATAATAGGGTAGCTCTATTTTTAGTTTTTTAAGGACCCTCCATACTGCTCTCCATAGTGGTTATAAAAGTTACATTCCCACCAACGTCTAGGAAGGTTCTCTTTTCTCCACACCCTCTCCAGCATTTATTGTTTGTAGGCTTTTTGATCATGACCATTCCAACCACTATGAGGTGGTACCTCATTGTAGTATTGATTTACATTTGTCTAATAATTAGTGATGTTGAGCATCTTTTCATATGCTTTTTAGCCATCTATATGTTTTCTTTGGAGAAATGTCTAGTTAGATCTTCAGCTTATTTTTTTATTGGGTTCTTTTTTTTTAAATTTAGAGCTGAATGAGCTGTTTGCATATTTTGGAGATTAATCCCCTATTGGTCACTTTATAAATATTTTCTCCCATTCTGTTGTTTTTCCTTATGCTTTGTTTATGGTTTCCTTTGCCGGGCAGAAGCTTTTAAGTTTAATTAGGTCCCATTTGTCACTTGTTTTTTATATATGTATCAATGTTTTTCCACAGGATTTCATTTGTCATCAATTTTAATGATATTCAGAAGTTTTAAATTTGTATTTAATCGAAGTTATAGATGCTTCCTTTGCATGTTACTGCATTACTTATAGGTTTAGAAAATCTTTGCCTATTCTGCTAAGTCACTTCAGTCATGTTCGACTCTGTGTGACCCCATAGATGGCAGCCTACCAGGCTCCGCCGTCCCTGGGATTCTCCAGGCAAGAACACTGGAGTGGGTTGCCATTTCCTTCTCCAATGCATGAAAGTGAAAAGTGAAAGTGAAGTCGTTCGGTCATGTCTGACTCTTTGTGACCCGATGGACTGCAGCCTACCAGGCTCCTCCGTCCACGGGATTCTCCAGGCAAGAGTACTGGAGTGGGGTGCCATTGCCTTCTCCGTTGCCTATTCTAGGTTCAGATAAATATTTGCTTTAATATTTTGCTAATAGTTTTTATCGTTTTATTTCTACACACAGTTGTTTAATTTATTTGAAATTTATTAGGGGTATATAATGTGAGGTAAGGATCTAATTTATTTTTCCCAAATAGGAAATTAGTTGCTTAAAAATGTTTTAATGAAAATTTCTGCATACAGTAAGAAGAAAAGTACCTTGTTGAAGGCTATTAATGAAACAAACTTTAAATTAATGAAAAGGTGCGGCAATTCCTGGATGTGTGTGTGTCACTCTCTCAGTTGTGTTTGACCCTTTGCGGCCCCATCAGCTGTAGCCTGCCAGGTTCTGTCCATGGAAATTCTCCGAGCAAGAATACTGGAGTGGGTAACGATTCCCTTCTCCAGGGGATCTTCCTGACCCAGGGATCGAAACTGGTCTCCTGCATTGCAGGTGGATTCTTTACCATCTGAACCACTAGGGAAGCCCATATTCCTGGATAAGAAAGTTAAATATTATGAATTATAATTGCTATGCAAATCCAATAAAAATCCCAACAGGATAGTTTTATGCCTGACAAGAAAAATAGAAAGTGTGTAGAAGAATAAACAGATGAGACCAAGTTTTGAAAAGAAGTAAACTAAATATTTTTAATTGTAATTACTAAATATTATGTTTAGATGTCAAAAATAGAAAAGACCAGTAGCATAAAATAGGTCAAAGTAAATAAACACTAAATATATCACACAGGAGAAACATTAAATCAATGGGGGGAAAGAACATTTATTTTTAATAAAATAAAATCAGAGATAAGTTTCTTTAGGGAAATGATTTGGTCAATAAATTTTGCTAGTTATCTACCTGGGGGGAATCAACAACAACAACAAAATTATAGCTATATATCTTTCATACACCAAAATAAATTCCAAGCAAGCTGAAGTTATAAAACACATACTCAAAAATTAAACAATGAAAATAGAAAAACATTAAAATATTTGTGTAAGTTCAGACCTTGGAGTCATTCATAAGGAAAAGAGAAATGCATATAATAAACAACTGAGAAATGTAGTTACATAAAATTTTAAAGGATCTATATGGCAAACAAATGAAAAACCTCTGGAGACAAGAAATATCTTGGTGAAAATAATGGCAGTATATGTGACAAAGAGTTCATATCCTTTGTACACATAGAGCTTATAAAAATTGATCAGAAAAAAAGACCAAAAAAACACTCAATAGGAATAAATGATAAAAGACTAAAATCAAAATGTAACATTATAAAATTTCAAACTTCATTAATAAAGAAAAGGTCTTTTAAGTTAAAGAAATCAGGACTCAATATCAGCAACAACAGTCAAAGTCAAAATCTTAGTTCCCTGACCAGGGATCAAACCTGCAGCCTTGGCAGTGAAAGTACAAAATCCTAGCAACTGGAATGCCAGGAATTCCCATATCTCAATTTTAAAATGTAAAAGAAAAAGTGGTACATCCATACCAGCAATTTGAAAGAATAAAAAATTGATGTACACACCACTCTGAATGAATCCCCAGAGAATTATCCTTTGTGAATAGAACAGTCAACCCTGAAAGCTTACATTAAATATGTTTTCATTTTATACAACATTCTTGAAATGACAAAACTATAGTGATGGAGAAAAAAATTGTTTTCAGAGGTTAAAAACGGGGAAGGGGCAGAAGGGAGTGGTTATAGCAATATTTTATATCTTGACTAAATCCATGTCATTGTCTTTTTTGTGATATTATAGTTTAACTATAAACTAATATAGTGTAAGTAGTATAAACTGTTATACTATAGTTTTACAAGATGTTACATAAAAGGGAAAGGCTACCCACTCCAGTATTCTGGCCTAGAGAACTCCATGAACTCTATAGTCCATGGGGTCGCAAGGAGTCAGACACGACTGAGCAACTTTCACTTTCATTCTGCGTAAAAGTTAAATAAGCAGGGTGGCAATATACAACCTTGACATACTTCTTTTCCTGTTTGGAACCAGTCTGTTGTTCCATGGTCCAGTTCTAACTGCTGCTTCTTGACCTGCATACAGATTTCTCAGGAGGCAGGCCAAGTGGTCTGGTATTCCCATCTCTTTCAGAATTTTCCACAGTTTGTTGTGATCCACAGAGTCAAAGGCTTTGGCATAGTCAATAAAGCAGAAGTAGATGCTTTTCTGGAACTCTCTTGCTTTTTCTGTGATCCAGCAGATGTTGGCAATTTGATCTCTGGTTCCTCTGCCTTTTCTAAATCCACCTTGAACATGTGAAAGTTCTTGGTTCACACATTGTTGAAGCCTACCTTGGAGAATTTTGAGCATTAGCTTGGTAGCGTGTGGGATGAGTGCAATTGTGTGGTAGTTTGAACATTCTTTGGCATTGCCTTTCTTTGGGATTGGAATGAACACTGACCTTTTCTAGTCCTGTGGCCACTGCTGAGTTTTCCAAATTTGCTGGCACGCTGAGTGTAGAACTTTAACAGCATCATCTTTTAAGATTTGAAATAACTCAGTTGGAATTCCATCACCTCCTCTAGGTGTGTAGTGATGCTTCCCAAGGCCCACTTGACTTCAGACTCCTGGATGTCTGGCTCTAGGTGAGTGATCACACCATCGTGGTAATCTGGATCAGTGAGGTCTTTTTTGTATAGTTCTTCTATGTATTTTTTCCACCTCTTCTTAATATTTTCTGCTTCTGTTAGGTTCATACCATTTCTGTCCTTTATTGTGCCCATCTTTGCATGAAATGTTCCCTTGGTATCTCTAATTTTCTTGAAAAGATCTCTAGTTTTTCCCGTTCTATTGTTTTCCTCTATTTCTTTGCACAGATCACTGAGGAAGGCTTTCTTATCTTTCCTTTCTATTCTGTAGAACTCTTCATTTAGATGGGTATATTTTTTGTTCCTCCTTTGCCTTTCACTTCTCTTCTTTTCTCAGCTATTTGTGAGGCCTCCTCAGAAAACTATTTTGCCTTTTTGCATTTTTTTTTCTTGGGGATGGTCTTGATCACTGCCTCCTGTACAATATTATGAACCTCCATCCATAGTTCTTCAGACACTCTATCAGATCTTATCCCTGTATCTATTTGTCACTTTCACTGTATAGTCATAAAGGATTTGATTTAGGTCATAACTGAATGGTCTAGTGGTTTTCCCTACTTTCTTCAATTTAAGTCTGAGTTTTGCAATAAGGATTTCATGATCTGAGCTACAGTCAGCTCCTGGTCTTGTTTTTGCTGACTGTATAGAGCTTCTCTATCTTTGGCTGCAAAAAATAAAATCAGTCTGATTTCGGTATTGACCATCTGGTGATGTCCATGTGTAGAGTCATCTCTTGTGTTGTTAGAAGAGGATGTTTGCTATGACCAGTGCATTCTCTTGGCAAAACTCTGTTAGCCTTTACCCTGCTTCATTTTGTACTCCAAGGCCAAACTTGCCTGTTACTCCTGGTATCTCTTGACTTTCTACTTTTGCATTCCAGTCTCCTATCATGAAAAGGACATATTTTTTTGGTATTAGTTCTAGAAGGTCTTGTGGGTCTTCATAGAATCATTCAACTTTAGCTTCTTTGGCATTAGTGGTTGGGGCATAGGCTTGCATTACTGTGATATTGAATGATTTACCTTGAGAATTGAACAGAGATCATTCTGTTGTTTTTGAGATTGCACCCAAGTACTGCATTTTGGACTCTTTTGTTGACTATGAGGGCTACTCCATTTCTTCTAAGGGATTCTTGCCCACAGTAGTAGATACAATGGTCGTCTCAATGAAAGTCTCCCATTCAGGTCCATTTTGGTTCACTGATTCCTGAAATGTCGATGTTCATGCTTGCCATTTCCTGTTTGACCACTTCCAATTTACCTTGTTTTATGGACCTAACATTCCAGGTTCCTGTGCAATATTGTTTTTTACAGCACCAGACTTTATTTCCCATCACCAGTCACATCTGTAGCTGGGCATTGTTTTCACTTTGGCTTCTCTTCATTCTTCTGGAGTTATTTCTCCACTTATATCCAATAGCATATTGGGCAACTACCAACCTGGAGGGTTCATCTTTCAGTGTCATATCTTTTTGCCTTTTCATATTGTTCATGGGGTTCTCAAGGCAAGAACACTGAAGTGGTTTCCCATTCCCTTCTCCAGTGGACGTGTTTTGTCAGAACAAGGTCACTTTTATTATTTCGTAGAACTGCTTATGAATCTTAAAATGAAATGCTTAAGTTTTAAAATGTACCTGATATGATTCCAGTTATGTGAATTTTTAGAAGAGGCAAAATTAACTTCTGGTTTCATAAGTCAGAGCAGCAATTTCTTCTGTGTGGAAGGAGGAGAGGAATTGACTGGGAGGAGGCATGGGGAACCTTCTGATTTTCAAGAAAAACAACTGAATCTTGTAATCACAGTGAGCTTTGTGGCATAATAATTTTTTAAGTTTTAAAAAAATTTTTTTTGCCTATGCCACTCAGCTTGGAGATCTTAGTTCCCTGACCAGGGATTAAACCTGGGCCCATGGTAGTGAAATCACCAAATTTTAACCTCTGGACCACCAAAGAATACCCTGTGGTATTTTAACTTACCCTAAATCCACACACCAGTCCCAAACTCAGTAGTAGCCTTGAAAATAATAGCCCATGTTCCCATGAACAGAAGCAGCAAACAGTCTTCACTTAAGAAGAATTGTCCTTGGTCTGATCTGTCTGGTGGCTTCCTGGGAGACACACTCAAAAGGCTTAGCTTCATTTTGCCTAATTGGAAACTCATTGCTAAAGCTGCTACCCAGGGGGCACTTGTCTAAAACATTTATAGACAAGTGTTTTAGTTATTGCTACCTGAGGCAATGAATAACAGCACAAACAGTAGATTACCCAAAAATCTTAGGAGTAACGGCTGGGGAATGAGATTTTCATAAGAGCTTTGAAAAGCTCCAAAATACTTCTGGAAATCTAGAAGGTTATATGCATAGCAGGGTTATCCACATGCTCAGGAAAAGACTAGAGAAGGCCCTAAGCTCTTACCTCTCACTGAGCTCAAGCCTCTAGACAAACAAGAAGTAAAGGCTAAGGCAGAGTTGTAAATTACCTGGCTGAATGCTGAAGGCATGCCATAACGCACATACACTGAGCCCTTGTGAGGACTGAGAGAATTTTCAATTCTAAGCATCTAAGAAAAACTCTTAATTGTTAACCAACCACTAATCTAATGGAGGGCTTCCCTGATGACTCAGACAATAAAGAATCTGCCTGCAATGCAAGAGACCCTGGTTTGATCCATGGGTCAGGAAGGATCCCTCAGAGAAGGAAATGGCTACCCACTCCAGTATTCTTTTCTGGAAAATTCCATAGACAGAGGAGGCTGGTGGGCTACAGTCCATGGACGTCACAAAGAGTCAGACACGACTGTGCAGCTAACACTTTCACTTCACTTCCAAGCTAAAGAAACAAACATTATAGCGACTTCACCTGGCAAAGAATATAGACTTTATAAGATTGGTTTGGTTAAGTCGCTAAACTAACAACTACAAGCAGCAGCAAAAGATCTTGAGAGGGAAGCAGATGACTTCCAGAGTTCCAGAAATTATTCAATTTCTAGTTTTCATTAACATATGCATACATATCAGTTCAGTTCAGTCGCTCAGTCATGTCCAACTCTTTGCGACCCCATGGACTGCAGCATGCCAGGCCTCCCTGTCCATCACCAACTCCCAGAGTTTATCCAAACTCATGTCCATCGAGTCGGTGATGCCATCCAGCCATCTCATCCTCTTTCGTCCCCTTCTCCTCCCGCCTTCAATCTTTCCCAACATCAGGGTCTTTTCAAATGAGGCAGTTCTCATCACGTTGCCAAAGTATTGGAGTTTCAGCTTCAACATCAGTCCTTCCAGTGAACACTCAGGACTGATCTCCTTTAGGACAGATATATATATATGTACAAGGCATTCAAAGAAACAAGAAATATGGCCCAAGGGGACTTCCCTGGTTATACAGTGGCTAAGACTCTGCTCTGCCAATGCAGGGTTCCATCCCTGGTCAGGGAACTAGATCCCACAAGCTGCAACAAAGACCTGGTGCAGCCAAGTTAAATACATAAATATTTTAAAAGAGAAAGAAATATGACTCTAAACAAACAAACAAAAAAGCAATCAGAAATTATCTCTGAGAAAACTCAAACATTGGATGTACTAAACAAAGACTTTAAATCAGCTATTTTAAGTATATGTGAAAGGCTAAAGGGACTCATGTTTAAAGAACTCTAGGAAAGATAGTTCTTTAGAATGAGAATGATACCTAACATAATGGAGAGTATTAATAAAGAGGTAGAAATTATTTAAAAGGAAACAAATAGAAGTTCTAGAGTTGAAAATTACTCTGCCTGAAATGAAAAATTCATTAGATGGAGTTCTTAAACATTGCCAAGAGAGTATAAAATGGTTCAGCTACTGTAAAAAGCAGTTTGAAAGTTTCTCAAAAAGTTAAACATAAAATTATCAAAGAAGCCAGCAATTCCACCCCTAGGTATATACTGGAGAGAATCAAAACATATGTTCACAGATAAGCACATGTATCAGTGTTCACAGCTGAATTATTTATAATGGCAAGAAAGGGGGATAAATACAAATCTCTGCTGCTGGATAGACCACATTTATCCATGTAATGGAATACTACTCAGTCATAGAAAGAAGCAAAGTAGTGATACATGCAACATGGATGAACCTTGAAAACTCTATGCTATGAGAGAATCCAGGTACAAAAGGACAAATATTGTATGGTCCCATTGGTGTGAAATGTGCAGAATCAGTCAATCCATAGAGACAGAAAGCAAATTAAGTGTTTGCCAGAGACTGGGGGAGAGAAGGTTGGGAAGGCCTGCTAATAGGCATGGAGTTTCATTTGGGGATGATGGAAATGGTCCAGAATTCATTAGTGAAGAGTCTTTGTAACCCTGTAAATATACTGAAAACCACTGATTTAACATTAAAATGTTGAATTTTATATGAATTCTGTGTTAGTAAAGATTTGCAAAGAATAAAGTAAAAGAATTACTCTAGATAGACATTTTCCTCGCACTGAAAAATGTTGAAATATTAATAGCTACTCTATAATTATCCTCAGTGGCCCTCCACTCTTGGTATCCCTTGCCAGGGGCTCATCCTCCTAGTTCAAATTGGCATTCTTGTTTTAGGTAACAGAATGGAGGAAGTTTCCAAAAAGGGACAAATAACACATACAAATTTTTTCTTAAGCAAAAATCCCCAGATGTTATATAGCATGTCCATTTATAGCCTACTGGTCAGAGTGAAGCATATGGTCTCTCAACAAGGGAAACTAGAAAATCCAGAGTTTATTTCTAATATCAGCAGCAATATCACCTGCTAAAAACTCTGCTAATTTTGCTATTGTGAAAGAGAGGAAGAATGGATAATTATTATTAAAGTAACTAATGAGAGATTCTTATAAAACTAAGCATGTATTTTAAAAGCCATTATTCATTCCAAGAATAGTAAAATTGTATTTAAAAAGGAAATGCAAAATTACTATACTACTTGTATTATTTACATTGTTACAAAAATCAAACACCAAATATGGATCAAGAAAACTATTTTACTTTACTTTAAAATATTGTAGTGGTTTTTGCCATGCATTGACATGAATCAGCCATTGGTGTACAGCCTCCAATTAAAATAAGTTAATTAATTAAAAAAAGAAAATGCTTTTATATATTAGGAAGAGGAGTGTAGAGAAGTGAGAGAAAGTGTGAATTCCTCATCTTGCATAATTTAAAGTCAGTAGCCCATTTCTAACTTTGAAAATGAAGAAACAGCACTGTAAGGTTAATATTTAGAAATATGGAAGAGAATGGTGAAAGAAATAACCAAGTGAAAAATCATTATTTTGAATGGAGAAGGATAGGGAACAGGTGTTTCATGTTATAAGCTTTTGACTTTTAAATATATATAAATGCGTGTATAAGTGTATGTAAAAATACAATGTATGTAGGCATTCTTTGATAATATTAAAATTTTATAAAAGATTAATAGCAATTTTCATTAATAAATCTTTTTTCTTCATTCATAAATCTTTTAATTCCCCAGTCAACACTTTATAACCTTTAATGTGGATAATAATAGTAATAATGCTAAATTGTTTATTTACCAAACTGAATTTCCTTTAAAATTTTTTCCTCTTCTGACTGTTAAAGTCTTTCATAGTCTCAAATAATAACCTCAAGTACAGAAGAAACTTTATTTAAGGCTTGCATTTCTTTGACTGTCTTAAAGTTACTATTTTTATTGGAATGTCTTTCTTGACTATTGTTTCAACTTCAAATTCTCCTTTGAATCAAACTCTATGAATAATTCATAGTGGCTAAATAAATGGGATTAGTGCTTTAGCATTCAGAATCTACAAGTCTTATCATCAAGGAAGATATAGTTTTCCATTGCTGGTCCCCCAGGAATAACAACCCAACTTGCAGCCAGCAGGTTCTCAGGTTCTTTGATCCAGTAGTTTTAATACCTGAAGGTCATGTCACCAAACAGGATGTCACCTCTCTCATCACGTTGCTAGCTTCTTTTTCCACATCCCAGTGCTCACTCTGTCTTCTCCTAACCTGTAACTTTATTTTCAGCAGCCACAGCCCTGGAGTCTCAGATGCTTTTAGAAATAGCTCATTATCAGTAGTGTTGTAACAGCAGTTAGAAACTGAATGACATTCAATTAAAATGATATTAGCAGCTCAGGAGTGATTTTGTTTAATTTACTCCTACTCAGATGTAAAAACATTAGCGACTTTTTTAATTGGACCTCATAATGTCTAACTCCTACTCGAATGCAATGAAATTAAAGACGTTGGTGCCTAAATACCGCTTAATTTACTCCTACCCATCTATAATGACATTAAAGATGCTTTAGGGTAGATATTGTTTCCAATCAATTTTATTCAAAAGAAATCTGAGCTCACAGGTACTATTATTAAGCATATAATAAAATCACACAAGAAATATATCTTTACAACTGGGGATAGGGTGCTTTCTAGTAATATTAAAAAGTCATCATGTTCATTTTAATGCAAGGATATTAAAAAGTAATATCTTAAATACAAGATTCTATAAAGTTTTCAATTGTTTAAGCAAATATATGAGTCAGAGCCTGTTTAAGAAATGTACATTGTTACATATAAATTTGAAGTGAATTTTATTCAATTATGGCATGCAGTTGGCTTATCCCTGAAATTTTGAGTTCTTATGAAAGAAAGTTTACCTTAAACATGATGAGAGAAAGCATTTTTTCAATTCAATGTTAATAATATTAAAGCTTCTTTCCCTATTGTCAGTTTTAAAAATTGTTATTTTGAACCTTTATTTTCCTGAAAAGGGTATTTTTAAACACAGAAGGATTTTGAGTTCAAACTCCTGTGAGTAGATTCAAAAAATAGCTGTGGAGAGTGGGAATAAATACTATTATCAATTATAATAACTAATATTCATAAAGTTCCTACTATGTGCCAGACACTGTGCTGAGCATATTGAATGTATAAGCTCATGAAGAATTAAGTGACATTCTTAGTTTACAGATAAAAACAATAAAATGATGAATGTTGCTGATAGAATTCTTTGGGTTGCCTTTAGTTTGAGGAGCTTCATAGGAACTTCTTAGCCTGTAATGTAAAATCCTCTCCCATGAGCAACAAGTGTACACACACACACACGGGATATTTCAGCCTGAAAAGACAGCTTTCTTTATTTATACGCTTAGGAATAATTTCTCAATATGTTTTCTTTGGAGAAAAGAGTTGAGGATATGTTAAAAGACCTAACACTAATGGTAACTGATGTGCCTGGATGTGTCCTGAGTGCACCTTCTAATTGTGCTCACAAATGCTCACAGTGTTAAAGGACAGAATTTTAGTCTTTCCAATAGTGATGCATTGGCTGAAATGCATGACTCCTCCCAGGCAGGAAGGCAGGGCCTAAGGTTAATAAATGTTTTAATAATGGATGTCAGGACAATTTTGCAGCTTCGTGGGTTTGAATCCTAGCTCTGTCACTGTTTGGTTGTTTGATCTTTAATTCTCTAATCCTCACTTATCTGTCAATGAGAATTATAAGTTCCATCGTTTTTCCCCAAAATACTACTCACCTCATGTATTTTATTTAGATGATTGCCATATAATACGTTAATAATTGCTTAATATACACACTTGGGAGTCATCCTAGATCAATCGCTTTCTCTCTCTTTCTCTGCACATCAGTGAATCACCAGATCTATTTTTTTATTTTTATTGAGGTATAATTGGTTTACAGTGTTGTGTTACTTTCAGATGTACAGCAAAGTGAGTCTGTTATACGAATTCATGTATCCTCTCATCTTTACATTCTTTTCCCATACAGGCCATTATCTTAATGGAGTACTGTTTAGAGTTTCCTGTACTATATAGTAGGTATCTATTTTATACATTTATATGTCAACCTCAGCCTTCCAATTTATCCCTCCCTCACCTTCACTCCCTGATAACCATACATTTATTTTCTACATCTGTAACTCTATTTCTGTTTTGAGGATAAATTCATCTATAGCTTTTTTTTTTGGATTCCATATATAAGTGATATCATATGATATTTGTCTTTCTCTGTCTTCACTCAGTATGGCAAGCTCTAGGTCCATTCATGTTGCTGCAAATGGCATGTTTTGTTCTTTTCGTGGCTGAATAATACTCCATTGTATATATGTACCATATCTTCTCTATCCATTCTTCTGTAGATCAACATTTAGGTTGCTTAGGTTGCTTCTATGTCCTGGCTATTGTAAATAGTGCTTCAATGAACATTGGGGTGCATGTATCTTTTAAAATTATGGTTCTCTCTGGGTACATGGAGGAATGGGATTGCTGGATCATATGATAACTCTATTCTTAGGTTTTTTAAGGAACTTCCATACTGTCTCCATAGTAACTCTACCAGTTTACATTTCTACCGACAGTGTAGAAGGATTCCATTTTCTCCACACCATCTCCAGCATTTGTTGTTTATAGACATTTTGATGATGACCATTCTGACTAGCTCGGAGTGGTACCCCACTGTAGTTTTTATTTGCATTTGTCTGATAATTAGTGATGTTGAGCATCTTTTTATGTGCTTTTTAGTCATCTGTGTAGCTTTCTTGGAGAAATGTCTATTTAGATCTTCAGTCCATTTTTTCAATTGGGCTTTTGTTTTTTGTTTTTTGACATTGAGGTGCAAAAGCTGTTTGCATATTTTAGAAATTAATCCATTGTCAGTTCCTACAATTGCAAATATTTTCACTTATTGTAAGGACTGTTTCATTGATGGTTTCCTTTGCTGTGCAAAGTTTTAAAATTTAACTAGGTCCCATTTGTTTACTTTTGTTTTTACTTTAATTACTCTAGGAAATGGATCAAATAAGATCTTGCTGCTATTTATGTCAGAGAGTACTCTGCCTATATTTTCCTCTAAGAATTTTATAGTGTTAAGCCTTACATTTAGCTTTTTAATCCATTTTGAGTTATTTTTGTGTATGGTGTTAGGGTGTGTTCATTCTTTTACATGTAGCTGTCCAGTTTTCCCAGCATTGCTTGTTGAAGAGACTGTCTTTTCTCCATTGTATATTCTTGCCTCCTTTGTCATAGATTAGGTGACTGTAGGTACATGGGTTTATCTCTGTCCTATTCTATTGATCTATATTTCTGCTTTTGTGCCAGTACCATACCATTTTGATGACCATAGCTTTGTAGTATAGTCTGAAGTCAGGGAGCCTGATTCCTCCAGCTTCACTGTTTTTTCTCAAGGTTGCTTTGACTATTCTGGGTTTCTTGGGGTTTTGTTTTTTCTTCTTTCTCTAGTTGCTTTAGGTATAAACAGAGGTTGTTTACTTGAGATTTTTCTTGTTTCTTGAGGGAGGATTGTATTGCTATGAACTTCCGTGTTAGAACTGCTTTTGCTGCATCCCATAGGTTTTGGATAATGATGTTTTCATTGTCATTTGTCTCTAGGTATTTTTTAATTTCCTCTTTGATTTCTTCAGTGATCCATTGATTATTCAGTATTATTTAGCCTCCACATGTTTTTGTTTTTTTACAGTTTTTTCCTTGAAATTGATTTCTAATCTTATAGCATTGTGGTCCTTTCATGCACTGGAGAAGGAAATTGTGCCCACTCCAGTATTCTTGCCTGGAGAATCCCAGGGACAAGAGCCTGGTGGGCTGCCGTCTATGGGGTCACACAGAATTGGACACGACTGATGTGACTTAGCAGCAGCAGCAGCCGCACTGTGGTCAGAAAAGATGCTTGATATGATTTCAATTTTCTTAAATTTGCTGAGGATTGATACTACATCTATTTTATCTCTTAAGTTTTATTCATTCAGAACACTTTAACTGCAGTGAGATACAATAGAATATATGTGGTAATAGAACATGTAAATGAATATTCATTCACCCAGCATTTTTATAACTCCAGCTTTTTGCCAGGAGGTACTAGGTTGCCAGAGATGAAGTAGTGATAATCTTTGGATTCAAGGAGTTCCCTGTCCAATGGAAGAGATAAGCAGTAAAATCCCTGGTTCCAGTATGGTATGATAAAAGCCTTAACAGCACTATAGGAATATGGTCATGCCTCGGTGCAGACAATATCAATTAGAGGTACATCTGGCTGCATGTAACCCAACTACAGTGATTTTACAAAATATGGGTTTGTGGAAACTGTAATCACTTAAAATTTAAGAGGCAGGAGCTTCCCTGGTGGTCCAGTGGCTAAGACTGCACTTTGAATGCAAGGGACCTGGGTTCAATCCCTAGTCAGGGAACTAGATCTCACATGCTGCAACTAAGACCCAGCACAGCCAAATAAATAAATTAAAAAAAAATTTTTTTTGAACAGGCAGCTTTGAGGGAATCACTGTGACTTGGTATCTGGATAATAAATACTGATTTTCCCTTAAAAATGTCTGAATTCTAAGCACAGCTTGTTATCAAAAATTTCTGCACTTCTGGATGGTCACCATTGTGTCTCATACAACTTTACCTATAAACAGCATATCTCCCCTTTCCTATACAGAGGCATGAGTTCTAATCACTCCTCAAACCACACCCACCAAGAGAATTTCATGGCCAAATCTTATCAGTGATACTCTCCAGATTTTGTAGAGAGCCATTTATACTCAAACCAAAAAATAGACTGAAACAATATTCTTTAGATAGATAAAAATGTGTGTTGTGGTAAATATACCAAAAAAGTGTAAATAGGAAAAATCAAAGATTAATTTTGTCTCTTTTAAGAGTAATAGTTTGTTATTTTTCTAAAAGATCACAATTAAAAATACCAACCATGAAAGTACTGCGTTTGATGTATCATTTCCAATGGTACATCTGATAGATTTCTAGAAGTCAATTTCTTATACATTAGTTTGATTTTTGGCTCTCTTATTTTTCACAGTGGTGGTTCTCTGCTATAGAGAATGAATTTCCCTGTGCCTAAAGAGAAAAAAATAACAGTAATAGTTGTAGTAGCACTAGTAATAGTGGTAACAGTATCAGAGGTACTAACAATAGTAATACTTGTTATTCACCATAACAGCAGAAATAGTATTTCTCCAGTTTTGAGCTCATACATTATTTTGGTACCACTAGCCCTTGCTGGAAAGTTCACCCACTGTGAATTCTGGGAGTTTCCAAGAGGCTCTCACAAGCTCTTAGCTCTGAGGGTCACCTACAGGTTCCCTCCAGCTATGGACTAAAGTCCTCTCAAAGTCCATATGTTGAAGCTCTCATCACCAATGTGATGGTATTTGGAGATGAGGCCTTTAGGAGGTAGTTAAGGTGATGCCTTAATTTTAGGTGATGCCTTGAGGGTCAGACCCCCATGATGGGAGCGGTACCCTTAGAAGAAGAGGAAGAGAGACCCGTTCTCTCCCTCTGTCACCTCCACATGTGAGAACTCAGTGAGGAAGTGGTCTGTGAGCCAGGAAAAGGGTCAGTGTCAGGAACCAAATCTGCTTACACTTTGATCTTAGACTTTCAGTTTCCAGAACTGTGAGCGAGATATGTCTGTGTTTAAGTCACTTAGTCTACGGTGTTTGTGGCAGGAACCCAAACTAAAACACCTCCTCTCTTGCTCCAGCTCCTATGGCTGTAGGGGAGGATCCAGAAAGCCCCAAAGACCCAGTTGAGAGCTGATATCTCTGCCATGGTTGGAACACTAATGCCCCTGAACTGGGAGGTCGTACTCTGTCACATGAATCCTATAATAAGGTTCCCACTAGCCATTGGGATACTTTTCAGACAATCGTAGTTAACTTTTGAATCATGGCCCCTTCCCCACGGAATCAGGCACAGGCTCATACAGGCCAGGCCAAAGGACGCTCTGCCTTGTCTCCACTTTGCTCAGCTAGAGTCTAGGGTATCATCTCACTGTTAGGTCCCCAGAACTGTCCAAGCACCTGCCCTCAATACAATAGGTGTTTGTGGAATGAGTGAACACACAAGTATTCACTTTGGAAGGGCGCTCCTTTCTTTCCTAGGAGATCTCTTGGTCCCTCAGGCAAATAGTATCCTATAAGAGAATTATTTCTGAGGTAGAAAGACATGTGTTATTATCTCCATTTCATGGTTGGAGAAACTGAGATACAGTAAGGTTTAGTGACTTGTCTAGGAGCCCCGCAACCTCACTGTGTTTACTGAGGGCCTTACATAATTTTTTGGCTTGTCATTGTTTTGTTTTTCTTTATATGACTGAAGCACCTATCCTTAAACAGCTTTTTAGCTCAGCATTTATTCTGAGGAAACAGGGGGAGTCATGTATTTACAGACTGAAAGAGGATTAACAGAAAA
This sequence comes from Muntiacus reevesi, assembly GCF_963930625.1. Lineage (NCBI taxonomy): Eukaryota > Metazoa > Chordata > Mammalia > Artiodactyla > Cervidae > Muntiacus > Muntiacus reevesi. Next base: position 98,793,540 of record NC_089250.1, read on the forward strand.
GTTCATGGTGAAAAAGCCCACTTTTTGAAAGTCCGTGACCACACTCCTCCCAAAGAATGCCCAAGGGCACTCAAGCCATTTACTTCTCCTTAGAATAAGAAGAGAGTGTGAGCCTTGTAAAATTTCCCACACTGCCTGACCGGGCAAGCTTTTCTACAAGGAGAAAGGAACTCTGTATTAGCTCCAGTTTGGTTTCTGTGCTTCCGCTCTGAATGTTCAATTGTCAGGCGAGATTCTGAAGTGTATAAATATGTAATTATACTGCACAGCCAAAAACAAATAGGTTGAGTTTTTGGTGAGGATCTGTTTTATTTTGAACCCCCAATTTCTAGTTACACAGTTTACACTTTGAATTTCTCATGCTTTGTGGAAATACACATTCTACATTCCCAAATCTGTTTTCATTTTTTTTTTTCCATTTATTTTTATTCGTTGGAGGCTAATTACTTTACAATATTGTAGTGGTTTCTGCCATACATTGACATGAATCAGTCATGGATTTACATGTGTTCCCCATCCCGATCCCCCCTCCCGCCTCCCTCCCCATCCCATCCCTCTGGGTCTTCCCAGTGCACCAGCCCTGAGCACCCGTCTCATGCATCCACCAAATTTGTTTTCATTTGAAGTGTTTAAAAATGGAGTGATTTAGGTATTTTACTTTACAATTTTGTACATATATTTTCTTGCGTCATGTAAACAACTGCATTTTAGAATTAGCCTCAACAAATATTTTAATGGGTCTATTTTTCTGTGACTAGTAAAAACAAGACGCTTGTATGAATACCAGTCATTTAAGAATTCCGTGATAAATGAAGCAGCGTCACTGAGTCTCCTGGTGACGTGTTCCGCTCCCCTTCTGTTACCTGATTTTCCTACTTCAGTGTCAAGCATAATGTATTGCATTGGGTTGGAAGAGCATACTTTGACCAGGGGTTAAAAAAGCCATCTAGGTATATCCTCAGGAGTCATCACTTGTATATAATAAAAGATAGAAATAAGAGGAATGGACAGGGAAGTTAATGTTGACCAGGCAATGGCCCATATTAAGCCCGAGTCAGGCTTCCTAACTCCTTGATTCATGCTAGATGGACAAAGGTGAGTTACTATTCTGGTGAGTAAAGCTATTGTGTTGCTTTATATGATAAATGTAACACATATCATAGATCTTTAGCAACTGTGAAAGACTGAAAAATCTTATTTTCATAATTGCCCCATTTGAAGTTGTCATAGGTCAGTGGCCTTTGGCCTCATCCTGTGGGTCTTCAGAGTCCTCCCACGCCTGCACTTCCTTTCTTTTCATCTTCTTCCCTCTTGAAAGTCAAAAGCCCCAGTACTTCAAAAGTACTGTGAAGACCAGTACTGGCACTATGCTGCAAGGAGCCTCTGCCTTCCAAATGCAGCAGAGAGGCCAGGAGGAAGTCCCCCGGTGGCAGAAGGCTGTGTCCTCATGGGTCCCAACTGCTGAAGCTAGTCAGGAAAGTCATTGGGCTGGTCAGCTGTTGGGATATTTGGTGTCATGGAAATAAAGGAACTACTTAACAGTTCTTTTCTCTCTGCTTTTGGAGGATATAGGCACAGAATAGAGGACAAAAACAGAAAAAATATCATTGGATTTGAGGCTAATGCTTTGGCCAGAGGGTTAAAAGAGGTTGTTGGATTTTAAATCTTTTCATTATAAAAAAGTAAGTGGAAAAATTATTAAAAACAAGTATAAGGGAGTTCTCTGGTGGCCTACGGATTGAGATTTAGGGCTTTCACTACCATGGCCTGGGTTCAATCCGTGGTCAGGGAACTGAGATTCTACAAACCACGCGGCGCAGCCAAATAATAAAAATAAAAAATAAGAGTAAGTGAAATAAGTCAGACAGTGAAAGCTAAACACTATTAATGATCTCTCTTATATGTGGAAGCCTAAAAAACAAAAAAAAAGCAAGCTATGTGATAGAACAGATTGATGGTTGCATGAGATGGGGGTAAGGCATGGGGAAGGTTAGGGATATGGTAGGAGAAATGAGTGAACTTATTTTTTGTTTTAAATAAATTGAATAAAATTTTTAGTAAGATAAAAATACCAACAATAAAACTTCCATTGATCTGTAAAAATAGGTAAATCACAGTGACAGGAGGATTAATTGCAGTCGGAGAATAAGTGAATCAGCGAATTAGATTAACACTCCATAAAATTTCTTCTATACTACATCTTTTATTAAAGCTGCTACATTATAAGCAGCTAATCTTCTGGACTTAAACTTCATCTCCCTCCACAATTCTAACTTTGTTAGATGTACTGACATGAAGCAAAAAGCTAAAGCTTTCCCTCAAAGAAGAGAGGAAATTTTAAAAAATATTTATCATTTATTTTGCTGCACCAAGTCTTGGCTGAGGCACTGCCAATCTTTTGGTTGCAGCATGTGGGATCTATTAATAGTTCCCTACCCAGGGATCAAACCCAGGCCCTCTGCAGTGGGGGTGTGGAATCTTAGCCACTGGATCACCAGGGAAGTCCCCAAAGGGGAAATATTGAAGGGGAAAAAAGTTATGGGAAAGTGGAATGACCAGATCAGGTGAGCAATGCTAAATTGCTAGTGACACTCTGCTTGGGCAGAGACACGTGGGTGCAGCAAAGATGAGCACCATCTAAACTAGTCAGAGAGAAGGAGGTGTGTACAGGGAAATGGAAGTGAGGAGGACATGCATACATATCCTATAACCAGACGGAAAACTGGGTTCCAAATCATTCTTTGTCAGTCACATTTCTTTACTCTTGTTTTTACAGTTATTTCAGAGAGTAAAATGACTATAAATTTTTTTCTGTTCCACATCTAATTGCATTTCTTTTTTTTAAAAGCAAAAGTTTGTGTGGTAAAAGTTCATATTTAGTAAAGGCTTTCTCTGTGCTCAGCCCCATACTCAAACCTTCTCCAACGTCTCCTGGTGGCCTGTTTATGCTTTTATGCAATTATTATATTCTCTTCATAATTTCATCATTTTAGTGTGTGTTGCACACTCAGTTCCATGAGGGAAGGCACTGGAACTTTTGTACCACTGTGCTTCCACATCGCCAACCCAAGATTGTATCCATAAATTAAAATGAACGGTTGATGAATTGGGACTTGATGACTTGCTTACAAAATACGCCATCCAGGCAGCAACCTGTGATTTAGCAAAAGGGTCTGCAGTAAGTGCTGAAAACAAAATATTTAGGGACTTAAAAACTAATGGTTGTGAGAAAATATCTTATTATTACTTTATTTATTTGACTGCACCGAGTCTTAGTTGGTGCACCCAGGATCTTTAGTTGTGGCATGTGGGATCTAGTTTCATGACTAAGGATTGAACCTGAGCCCCCCTCCTCGCATTGGGAGCATGGAACATTAGCCATTGGACCACCAGGGAAGTCCCTATATTGATTTTTTTAATATTTTGTTTATTTTGGCTGTGCTGGGTCTTCATTTCTTCAAGGACTTTTTTCTCTAGTTGTAGTGCTCAGGCTTCTCATTGCAGTGGCTTCTCCTGTTGCAGAGCTCAGGTTCTAAGGTTGCATGGGCTTCAGTAGTTGTGGCTCCCAAGCTCTAGAGCACAGTCTCAATAGTTGTGGTGCATGGACTTAGTTGCTCTGGGGCATGTGGGATATTTCCAGATCAGGGGTCATCAAACCAGTGTCTCCTGCGTTAGCAGGCAGATTCTTTACCACTGAGCCACCAGGAAAGCCCTATATTGATTGTTTTTAAGGTGAGAGTTTTTAATTAATGTGCTTTGTAAATCAGGGAGAGTCAATTTTGTAAAATAAATTATTATTTTAAAGTAATTGTTATAAATACTTCTAGGCAAACTATAACTAAAAATCAGGGGAAAGGGATGAATGTATATATACCTTCTTAAATCTTTCTTAAGAATGGGTAAAATGTTTTATATACATGAAAGTTTTGGGGGCCTGATTATTAAAAGGCAAAAACTAGTTACTGATCTTCATCAAGTGCTACAAATGTGTGTAATGTCATGAGAAATAGAATCCTGTTCAAAACTGAGCAAAAGAGTAGTGTATATTGAAAAACTAAGAACTCTTCGAAGAAGTGAATTTTCTTAAAGGTTTTATTTGCCTGATGAAGCTGAGACAAAGGCAATGAGAGGAAAATTCCTGTTAAATTTAATGCAGGAATTTATTTTACTTTAAACTTCCAGTTCCAAATATTTGTAACCTTCTCAGTAGAAATTAACTTTCACGGGGAGCAGCCTGTAATCAAACTAGGCATGGTGGGGACGTGGGTCTAGAGCAGAGCTCCACAGAGTTAATGTGAATGAACATAGCTTGGGATCTTATTGAAATACAGATTCTGGTTCAGTAGGTCTGGGTTGGGGTCTGAGATTCTACATTTCTCACAGACTCCAAGGAGAAGCTCATTGTGGCCAGGGATCACACTTTGAGAAGCAAAGCCTTTAGACCAGTAAGTAGCAGTTCAGTGACCATACCTGCTGATTCGTGATGTTAGGGAACGAGCTGTAGGGTCAGGCAGCTCCCCGTAAATACCACTTATTAGTCCACTGCATCAGGATTAGAAGCCCATGAGCCCTTTAATGGCACTGTCATTATGAAGCCATCGACCTAGGCAGACACAATCATGCTAGGCATGATTCTGTGACAGAAATAAACGGAATCCAGAGATTACCAAAGTTAAGAAGGTAAAAGTACTTGTCAATTATAACACACAGGCAGTAGAGAATACAGAAAGCTGAGAGTGTCTAATGAAAAGGCCAGAAGAACAAATAGATACAAGTGGTGAATGTAGGGCAATTCGGAAGCTAATCATGTTCTTTAGATTTCTTTTTGGGCTATTAATTTATATGCAGTTTGGCTTATTTCTCTTTCTAATAGGCAAGCTCATAAAAGGACTCAGCTGGGTTAGAATAATGTGAAAAGAAAGCTGGGATGTGCAAAATATTTGTATAGGTTTAGTGAAATCACCAGGAACAGGTGTTTTTCAGAATTTAAACTTTTTCAGATTTTGTTTGTATATTATATGCTACATAACATCCCCAGTAGGGCCTAGGGAAAACCACCTCAAAACCAAACCCATTAATATTCTTCAGCAAAGCATATGAACACTCAATTACACTGAGTGGGAAAATTAAGGAATCTAAACGGTTTCACAGTCATTCAGGGCAGGATTTTGTTTTAATTTTACTTTATTTATTTATTTGGCTGTGCTGGGTCTTAGCTGCAGCATGTGGGATCTAGTTCCCTGACCAGGGATTGAACCCAGGCCCCCTGCTTTGGGAAAACAAAGTCTTAGTCATTGGACCACCAGGGAAGTCCTGGGGTAGGTTTTTTTTTTTAATAAAAATGAATTATTTTTTTAAATCTTGTGGTTTCAAAGACTTCAGAATTACAGATTAAGTGAATGTGGACAAGCTTTCCAACACCTCAGCTTCCTATTAGCAGTGTTCAACCTTCTTCAGACAGGCAGTGCTCACATACTTCATTTTCCCATTTTAAAATGAACTTCTTAATCTCTTCGCAGTTATCCTGAGGGGTAAGTGACTAGTAGCCAGCTTAGATATACTTGCATTTTGACATAGATGGATATCCACTGCATTTTGAGGTAGATTTTTAGACACTAACCAGTTAATTAATTTTATCTAGGAATTGAGCATTCAGAAGACTCTATTTAAGGGAGATAGGATTAAGTTCTATTCAACAAAGTAAATTTTACAAAACTGAAATTTGTTTCCTGCATTTGGCTTTGAACTACCCTTTTAAAACTTACTGTACTATACATTTTCATAGGGCTTTACAGTTTTAAAAGTACTTTTATAATCATTATCTCATTCCATGTATACTAGTCTTTTTTTTTAATTGAGAAAACTGAGGTTCAAAGATATGAGGTGTCCAAGGACACAGTTGCAAAGTAGCTGGAAATCAGACCCAGAACTTTGACCAAACTAGACCATTTCTATAAAACATTGGTTAGAAAATGAGGTGGCAGTGTTTGCTTCCTCCCTGTTGGTGAAATGCAAATATGAAATTAGATGATAATGATTCACTATGGAAACAGTAAAAGACATCAGAGAGAAAATGTGTTCTTTTTTTAAATTTAAAATAATTTTTTACTTGGTATTGTTTGTTTGGCTGTGCCATGTCTTTTCTTTCATAGCATGTGAACTCTAGTTGTACTGTGTCAAATCTAGTTCCCTGGCCAGGGATCAAACCCAGGTCCTATGCATTGGGAGCTCAGAGTCTTAGCCACTGGACCACCAGGGAAGTCCCCGAATATGTATTATTTATTAGAATGATCCCACTTTGTCTGATGGTAGCTAATAGGCCGACTTTAAGCAAATGTTCAGCCTGATAAAAAATTTGTATTCCTTGTGGTGTTGTTACCATCTTCATGATTTCTAGAAGTCACAAGCTTTTGCACTCTGATTTTCCAGACCAAATTTTCTGGAGTCCTATTTTATTTTAACCATCTGACACAGGAAGTTTGAAGTGCTGTGGAAGTGGCAAGAGATCAATTCCACAAACATTTATTGCACACACCGCCTGGCTAACTATAGGTGCTCAATAAATGTTAAATGAATGAATATAGCCCCTGTAATTACAAGATTCTCTTCTATCATTTTGACTGAGTCAGTAACTCCCTCCTTCTACTGCCTCAGTAGATACAACATGCCCTAAAACAAATGTCTGAATCAAAGCGTAGGAGGAAGTTTAATTTGCTTCAAAGAATAAATCCTAGAGTTGCCTTAAAAATAATGCACCTATCTCTATGGGAAAAGCTTCAAGAGAAATATAGACTGTGTACACAAGAAAATGGAAGCTACAGCATGTTGTTTATTAATCTTCTCCAGGATGTTTTTTATCCCTCATATTTTACTCCTCCTGAGAGAAAGGCTCCCTTGATTCCACCGGTTGTCTCTTTTATGCCTGGTGTGGCGCGCTGGAGTAAAATTTTGCCGGGCTGCATACCTCACTCTGAGCAACGATACTCCTTTCTGTGTTTCACTTAACAAAAGGTGTTCATGAATCAGCTCCAAATCTCAGTTTATATTTAGATGACGCATTTTCTTCAACTGAACAACAGTCCACAGTTACAAATGCCAAACAGGAAGGGCACATCTGCGAAAAACAAGCCTCTTAAGCTGGAAGAATGAATAATGATGATGTGTGGGTTGTGCTTTCTATACAGCAAACTCTGGGAAGACCTTTCTGTGAACAGCTATCTGATCACAATTGAAGAGGCTTTGTCCTACTCACCTCCCACACTCCGTATCAGCAGCTCCACAGTGGCAAGGAAGACTGGTAGTAAAGATTCCTCAGTCATTAGAAACTCAGGTATCGATTCAGAATCTTAAAATCCTAGGGTAGAGATGCTTTTTCTCATCACTTGTAGTTCTTGATACCAAGCAAATCCTAGAGATGAGTGATTTCTTCAGGGATATGAAAGTTGTTTCCACTTTGACTTTCAAATCCCCAGTAGAACCTTCTAAGTGATGAACTATATACTTAAATAGAATACTGCTTCAATTTGGATTTAAGTAAATTTTTCTGCTTATGAAACAAATTCCATTTTCACTATAGAAGTCTTATAATAAATATGGGGTTTCTCATTTTTATTTGGCATAAACATCAATCATTTTGGTAAATGTTTAAGTTCATTTCTGATTTGAAGTGTCCTAGTATGGGGGTCTGTGTCTGTGTATCTCTGTTTAACTAAATAATCTCACCATTCAGTAAAATAATAAACACTGAGCTTGGTTAAGGAGTCAGCAAATTCACATATGCTTTATTGCAGATTTTGATTCATGGTAACCTTTATAACTAACTTTCTTAAGTTTATAGGTCCTTCTCTGTTACTGTCATAACACTGCTATAATAATAAAACCCCTCCTTTCCATGTGGAATCCCAATAACAGTTTGGCTGTTTCATCCATCTTGAGAAGAGTTTGCTACTGAGGAAGAAGCTAACAGTATTAACCCTAACCCTGGAACCTCCCACCTCCTCCCCCCATCCCCAAACTCAATTAAACCAGCATCACACCAAGAAACACACACAAAAACTGCCACCTATTTACATAACACAATGATCGAGTAATAAATCAACATTAATCATGACTGTTGCAACAAGTCACTGAAAACGATGTTGACCTCACCATGGACCAGACTCATTCATCCATGAGCAGTATTCATTCCAACTGGGAGCAACTTCCCACTCCCAAAGACAGGGTCAAGCATTTCGGATACATAAGACAGGCAGGTTTGATCTTTCCTTCCGGATATCATGTTCCTTTTTTCTATCTCTATTACTCCTCATCCTGAATCAGTCTTATCCTAGAAATGATTCCATTTCCAACACCTAACATTCCAATTACTGTTTTCTTAAGCCCTCCTTAACACCTGTTTTCTTATAGCACATTCCCTACTAAGGTGGAATTCAGCTATAACATATATCATAGTCCTAGGCTCCCAGATTCCATCTATAATTACTCTTTCTGAATATTTAAGGGAAAAATTTAACTTAAACTTTTTTGGTTAGTTTCTAATTGTTAGTTAAAGAATTGTATGAGTCACAATTCTTTAGAGAAAGGTCCTCACATCTGTTACAGTTTAAGTTGCATGAGTGTGACCTCTGCCTGTTGTCACATATTCCTGTGTGTGTACTCATTTGTGTCTGACTGTTGGCAACCCCAGGGAACACTATAGCCCACCAGGCTCCTCTGTCCATGGAATTTTCTAGGCAAGAATACTGGAGTGGGTAGCCATTTCCTTCTCCAGTCTTCCTGTTTAGGTCCACAGTTATAAAACCATGCCTGTCCAAGGTAGGTCAAATAGCAGCAGCCTCACCATAAAGCTTGGGATGAAGTCATAGTTTGGCATGCAAGTGCCCTGAAGCAGTCTTGGCATCTCTGTCTTTTTAGTATATATTAACAAGGTAAAGGCAGGTTTGTGAATTTTTCTTCTTCCTGAAAATGCTTCTGCATGTCTCTGAGCCTTTGCACCTGCTGTCATGCTTTCTAGAATCACCTTTAATCCACATTCCCATCCCCATGTGTGTGTCTAGGAAACTGTTATTTACACTTCTGCCTCCATTCAAGGCAGCTGCCCCCCTGAGAGTCCTTTCCAGACACCCCAGACTGGCTCTAACATTCTTCTCAGTGTCCATGTACTTTGTTCAGACTCCACTTTGGAACCCACCCCTGCTTACATTTGTGTAAGCTTCTTCTGCTCATTACTAGATTCTGAGCTGCTAGGAACCAGGGACCACATCTTTTTATTTTTATATCCCATAACCTAGCACAATGCTTATCTTGAGAACTGTTCAGTAAAAAAATGTGATGAATGAATGAATGAATGGAGTGCAACTTGACAGGATTTTTAAAAGGGAACAACTTATAGGATAATTGTGTTTTATAGGCAACATTCCTCTGTTGAGTCAAAATTAAACTATCTTGCAGATAGGTGTTTATACACTAGTTGATCGTTTATTTGTTGGTTGATTTAAATGGGAGTATTAAAAGAAACAATCTATGATTAATTCAGTGTTTAATAGAAAAAGGAGAATTTTTGCACATGCAACACATTCTATGTTAGACATAAATTATGTATCATACAGATTACTGGCTATGGTCAATGACATGGAAGTTTAAAATGACAGAAATATGATATTTAAATTAGTATTTTACATAGCCACATGTTAAATATGTGCCATTTCCCCCCTGACAAACTGATTAAATAACTTAGATAATATTTTAACACACATCATTATCCAAAAAAAATTAGAATAAACTATGAATCATTCTGTCAACTTGTGAGTCAATGGAACAATGTATATCTTTCATAGTTATTAATATTTAGTGTCTTTAAGTAAATTAAAAAATCAAGCTTAACAAAGGTTAAAAATATCTGATGATACATAGATGATTGTAAAAGCAATATATATTAATGAAGCTTTGTATGACTGACTTTTTTTCTTTTTTGGTTAATCACTCATGGAATTATGTCAAACATATATCAAGACTTTGGCTCTTTTTTCATCCAACCTTCCGGCATTTCATTACTATAGTTACCTGATTAATGGATGCAATAATATATATGGCATGATATGATATGTTCACATTAAATTTTAATCAAATATTACTAAATTCAGAAAACATTAAGTAAATCATGACTGATGAGGCAATATTGCTGTACTGTCATATTGATGACTCTCAAACTTCACTACTGAGAGTAACAGATTAAGCATAAGAAGTAAATTTTATGAGGAAATATAAGGATCTCAACTTCCACAGTTGTGTTTTGTTAATTGCTTTATAGCCACCAGAGGAGACATTAGATCCATCAAGTCTACCAGTGTCGCAGATCCTGTAATTCCTTTCCTCAGTTTTAAATATTGTGTTTGCACTGGAAGAGGGCTCCATTCATTATCCATGGGGATTTGTTATTTTCTAATCATGGTTTTTAACTGAAATGTGTTGTTCCTCTTATACAAGGTATCTAATGCAGTCTGGTAATAGAAACTGGAATGTGTTTTCCACTGGCTGGGGCAGTGGGGAATGAGGAGTAGTTGTTCAGTGGGTATACATTGTCAGTTTCGCAAGATGAGAAAGTTCTGGAGGTCTGCTACACAACAGTGTGACTATATCTAACATTGCTGAGTTCTTCCCAGGTGGCACTAGTGGTAAAGAACCTGCCTGCCAGTGCAGGAGATGTAAGAGATATGAATTCAAACCCTGGGTCAGGAAAATCTCCTGGAGGATGGTATGGCAGCCCACTCCAGTATTCCTTTTTTGTTTTGTTTTGTTTAATTTATTTATTTATTTTTCATTTATTTTTATTAGTTGGAGGCTAATTACTTTACAATACTGTAGTGGTTTTTGCACATTGACATGAATCAGCCATGGATTTGCATGTGTTCCCCATCCCAGTCCCCCCTCCCGCCTCCCTCCCCAGTATTCTTGCCTGGAAAATTCCATGGACGGAGAGCCTGGCAGGCTACTATCCATGGGGTCACCAAGAGTCGAGACGACTGAAGTGATTTAACATGCATGAACACTTGAATAAAATTAAGATGTTAAATTTAATATTACGTACTTTTACCATAATATTTTTAACTTATAAGCATTGTTGCATTTTATTATTTTTTAAAAATATGTACTTATTAGTTTGGCTGCACCAGGTCTTAGTTGCATCATGCAAACTCTTAGTTGTGACATATGGGATCTAGTTCTCTTACCAGGGATTAAACCCAGGCCCCCTGTATTGGGAGCATAGAGTCTTAGCCAATGGACCACCAGGGAAGTCCCTATTGTTGCATTTTAAATAGAGCTTAGAGCCTAATACCGGCTCCTTCAACCTTGCGGGAGAGAAGAAAATGAGAACTTTCATTCGTTGGGTGACAAACACAAAACTTGGGGGTGGTCATCAGTTGGATCCATTAAACTGTAGCTTGCTTAGTAAATAATGAACGATAACCTGCCTTTACTGATCAAACTTGTTTTAATTGTTTTTTCAAAAACTTGCATGTCCTCCAAGGGTTTCATAGCCTAGACAATAAGATGTTTGCCCAAGTTGCTTTTAGGAACTAGGGGTCACCTGTGTCCAGTTTGAGCTCAAGCAGGTTGGGATTGTTGGGACCACCAACCCTCCAACTGGGAATGTGCAAATGTCCAAGATCCATGACCTTTTGACATCAGAAGGCCAAAAACTCCATCCTAATGATGTTCACCTCACCTTTTTCTTACCTCCAGTCACCTTTCCTCACACTCTGCATATCTCAGCTTTAACCCATAAATATCCGGAGCTCATTGCCTTCAGGGAGGTGGATGTGAGACTTTTTTTTCTCCCATCTCCTTTCTTGGATGACTTGAGAGTAAGACATTCTCTGCTCCAGATTGCAGAGCCATGGACAGCATCTCTGCACATAGTCTGCCAAGCTGAAGTGCCAGGCACCGTGGTTCTGTGCTGGGAACTCTAATCCAAAGTGTTAGGTGCAAGGCCTGTGTGCACATGCCCCTAAAGGCAAGTGAAACCAGACTAAACACAAAAGAAGAGGCTAGTCCTTATCTTAACACCTAGATTCCATCTTACTTTTCCCAGGGACCCCAGTGGGCTTTTCTAATGATGAAATTCTTGGGCACTTTATATGTGACATCTCGTCTAACCTCACAAACAAAGCCACAAAGTGGACCTCCCTGTACAGGTATTATGTATGAAGAAACGTGTAACTGGTGCCAAGACAGACTGTCAGTCCAAAGTTATATTGTTCTTACTTAGAACTTTCCAGACCCTAGAGAATCCCATGGACAGAGGAACCTTGCGGGCTACAATCCATGGGGTCAGGGTCACACAGTCAGACACGACTGGAGCGACTTAGCACAGCACAGCACCAAGATTTCCAGCACTCATGCTGTTCTCATTTTCCTGGACTCCCAGCGGAAACATGTCCCAGCCCATCTTGCTGCTTTGCGCAGGGCCATGTGACCCACACAGGTCACTTTGAGACTCAGGCAGTGATAGGTCCCATGAGACTCTCCACATGTTCTTCCTCTGCTGTGGTCACTCTGGTAACCATGTGCTGAGGTCATGAAGCCACAAGATTGGATCTCCGAGTCTCCCTTGGAAGGAGGATGCCTCAGAGGACCCAGTTCACCTACAACAGTCTTCCTGTGAGGGAAACAGTAAGCTGGTGTGTATTAAGCTACTAGGACTTTGGAGATTCATGTTAGGTCAGGATTATCTAGCCTGGTTTGGCAATGACTTTGCTGGATGTTTGAAACTTGGTTGGTCGGGGTTAGTGCTGCAAGCCTACAGTGTTGGTCTCTGTGTGTGTCTGACTCTGTGCGACATTATGGACAATAGTCCGCCAGGCTCCTCTGTCCATGGGATTCTCCAGGCAAGAACACTGGAGTGGGTTGCCTTGCCCTTTTCCAGGAAAAGGTGGCGAAATCTTCCCCACCCAGGGATTGAATCCACATCTGTTATGTCTACCTGCATCAGCAGGCGGGTTCTTTACCACTAGCACCACCTGGGAAGCCCATATTGGTCTCTGTGATAATCAAAATTTCTTCTTTCCTTAGCCTCATCAACTGAAATTCATTTTCTACCATACCTGTGCTGTGCTTAGTTGCTCTATTGTGTCCGACTCTATGACGCCATGGACTGTAGTCCTCCAGGCTCTTCTGTCCATGGGCATTCTCGAGGCAAGAATACTGGAGTGGGTTGCCATGCCCTCCTCCAGGGGATCTTCCCAACCCAGGGATGGAACCCAGGTCTTCCACATTGCAGGCTGATTCTTTACCATCTGAGCCACCAGGGAAGCCCTCTACCACATCAAGCCTTCTAATTTCCAAACTTCTACTTCTCCTCCTTTTCTTTCTCCTCCCCCTACTTCCTTCCCTCCTCCCCTTCTTCCTCCTTTTTCCCATGAAGAATGGAATCTTGAGCCTCATTTAGAACAATCTGCAATCGACTCAATGTCAGCCTCTTCACATCTACACAAGATAATCTGTCCTGTCCTCCAAGGCCAACATACCTGACTCCAATTTTCCTAAAATGTAGTACTCCAGGTAATTTTAGGTGTTTCATGAATTATCACATTTCATTTTTACTTTATTTGTTAAATATTTATTTATCTGGGTTTCCCTGGTGGCTCAGACAGTAAAGAATCTGCCTGCCATGCTGGAGACCCAGGTTTGATACCTGAGTTGGGAAGATCCCCTAGAGAAGGAAATGACAGCCCACTCCAGTATTCTTGCCTGGAGAATTCTATGGACAGAGGAGCCTTATTTATCTGGCTGCATCGGGTCTTAGTTGCGGCAGTCTTCATCTCTCGTTGTGACTCATGGGCATAGTTGTCCCATAGCATGTGGGATCTTAGTTCCCCCACCAGGGATCAAATCCATGTCCCCTGTATTGGAAGGCAGATTCTGAACCACTGGACCACCAGGGAAGCCTCCGTTTGCATTATTTTTTGCTTTAGAAGTTACATATTCAAAAGTATGTTGCTGTTCAGTTGCTAAGTCATGTCCAACTCTTTGTGACCCCATGGACTGAAGCACCCAGGCTTCCCTGACCTTCACCATCTCCCAGAGTTGTTCAAACTCATGTCCATTAAGTTGGTGATGACATCCAACCATCTCATCCTCTGTCGCTCCCTTCTCCTCCTGCCCTTAATCTTTCCCAGCATCAGGATCTTTTCCAATGAGTTTGTTCTTCACATCAGATGGGCAAAGTATTGGACCTTCAGCTTCAGCATCAGTCCTCCCAATGAATATTCAGGGTTTATTTCCTTTAGGATTGACTGGTTTGATCTCTTTGCTGTTCAGGGGACTCTCAAAAGTATGTTAGGAAACATCAAGCCTGTGAGTGAGTTCATGATATTGTTGCTTAGGATAAGGCTAAAGGACATATTTATGTTTCAAAAGTAGACAAATATTTTTAGAAAGTAAAATCTCATGATTGGAGCTGAGGACATACTGCCAGAGTGTGCCCCGAGCCGTGGAGGGAACCCTCCAAGCAGGGTGTAGTGCCTGCCACACAGGTGGCCAGCTATGCCTCCTTCCCCAGCCTTTGGGCAGTATGATAAAAAGAGCATACCTCATTTGTGTTTCCCTACACCCCTGGGCCAGGTAGGCATGTCATCCCTGCCCAAAGTTTTCTTTCCAGCATCAGTCAGTGATCAGTAAAAGTGCAGAGGCCACCAGACAGGGCTATGAATAGTGTCTAAGAGCTAATTTCAGGCTCCTTTTCTTATTGGAGTCCGTGATCTCATTATCAGAAGCTGACCTGATTGTTTAACTGATCCCACCAGGTGGCTGATTGCTTTTGGCTGATGGGAGCAGGAGTAGAAGAACAGAACCTGGGCAGGGGTGGAGCACCTCTTGCTCAAACATTGCTGTCGTGTTTAGCATGGGCCCTTGCCAGGTTTTTGGGAGGGGGCAAGCAAACCAACTAGGTGCAGTCTGAGCACCTGGGTTCTCTGGTAAAAGGTGGTGTAAAAATGCAAAGACAGGCAGTTTGAACCAGTCTCCCACGTGCTGAAATGTTCAGCACAAATCGAATTACAGGAATAGCTTGCCCTGCCCAGAACTCCAAAAACTGCCTTAATGTTAGTATCACTCACTGACTCTGTGTTACACTATATTTAGATAAAGATGATGTCTTACTTTTCTCACAGTTCTCCCCATCCTTTGCCTTTCGTTTGACCCAGGGGAATTCACAGTGAGTTCTGGTTCTTATCTCCTGAAGGAGTTGCGGTTTCCTCACCGCCCTTGGGCATATCAGCACCTCCCTGAGCTGGTGGATCGTCACGTAACACCAGGCTGTTTTGGCTCTGTCTCCTTTCCTATGGTCTACCAATAGCAATCCCACAAACGATCGTTTTTGTGATCCTAACTCAGCAATTGGGCCCAAAAAGGAGGAGGAGGAACAGAATAGTGAGAATTGTGCAGTGATTTCCTCTTATCTGATACCAGTCTGGCCTAGGGTTTGGAAGACACCTCCAATTACCTGGGCCCTCAGGATGGGAGATGGGAAGGGAAGTGAAGGTGTCCCATGCAACCTTCATGAATTAGCACCTTTTATTTCATTTTTATAATTTTATTTATTGTTTTAACTTGGCAGTTACTTATTAAAAATTATATTAGACCCTCCCCCAAAAAAGAATTATGTTAGAAAACATAAATCCTGTGATTTCATGGACAGTATGGCTTAGGATTAAGCTAAAGGAGATCTTTATGTTTCAAAAGTAGGTAGATCTTTTTTAGCACTGACTTTTAGAATTTTTTTTTTTTATTTATTGGCCACACCAGGTCTTAGACGTGGCACACAGTATCTTCAATCTTTGTTGTAGCATGTAGGACCTAGATCCCTGACCAAGAATCAGACTCAGGCCCCTGCATTGGGCACACACAGAGTGCTAGCCACTGGGTCACCAGGGAAATCCCAGTACATAGGTATTTTTTAAAACTAACGAGCGAACAACAGGGCAGCCAGTGCACTGCCCCATTGGGTATCTACCATCAATTGTGAAAAAAAAGAAAAAAAATCTATGGATCAAAAGAGTTCATAGTGGGGAGAAAAAGAAGCAAGGGACACAGTAGGAAATAGAGAATTTTCTGAGAATGGAAAAAAGCACATCACTAATTTGTTAAACTGTGTGGGAGCCTAAAGCTATTGTGACGGGGGCTACGTAAGCAAGGAAATTTTGAATCTGCAGGTGAGTTGGATGTCAAGGTGAAGAATATGTGGCCCAAAGGGGGGAAAGAAAAACAAATAGAGAAGATAAAGAGTTGGATAACTGAACCAGTTTAGACAACTGGCGGAAAGCCCCTGGGATGTGTACCTTCTCCTGAGCTCGTGTTTGGGCCTGCCGGGGCAGCCAGAACTTCTGCCCAGGCCCTGGGGACTCTCACCCAGCACCTTGCACGGTGGGTGGGAGTTGCTGTGGGACCAGGGTTGGGCCTCTTATTGTTTCAGTCTGCGCAGCGGAGTCTCTGTCGGGAGAGGGGAGCCAAGAGAACATGGGCAGGCACGCCGAGCAGTGCCACAAGAAACACAACTTTTCCCTAGCATCGCACCCCGCCATGGGAGTTGATTTAGTGGACGTCATGGATTGTAGGATTGTTGTGGGCCCAGAGGTCTGGCCTGGCCAGGGGCTATCCCCTTCCCAGGAAGCTGCGCTAAGAGTGAGTTTATTTTGATACGCTCTAGTGGCTCAGGTCCATCCCTAGCAGGAAGACATCAGCAGTGTGGTTCTTCAGAGGTGGGGTTCTGCTGAGGGTTATGGAAGATACTCAGTAGGTAGAAAGCATCCTACGCTGTAGTTTCTTGCTTTGACTATGCCATTCTGTTACGTTTCAGAGAATAAAATTTGACCTGTGGGATATCTGAATTAACTATTAATAATCCATATACTGGTGGGGCTTTCCTGACAGCTCAACTGGTAAAGAATCTGCCTGCAATACAGGAGGCTCAGGAGACATGGGTTCAATCCCTGGGTCAGGAAGATCCCCTGGAGTAGGAAATGGCAACGCTCTCCAGTATTCTTGCCTGAAAAATCCCATGGACAGAGGAGACTGGCAGGCTGTAATCCAAAGGGTCACAAAGAGTCATGCACGACTGAGAACTAAGTACAGACATAATCCATGCACTAGCCAGGGCTATTATATTGGGTGCTGGTCTATTTTACTTAGAGAACACATTTAGTCTGTTGATAAATCTGCAGTTGGCATCTTTGCAACTTGAACTTTTAAATGAGTTGAAGCCAGACCCCAAATATCCAAGACCTACTTACTTACTTATTTATTTGGCAACATATGGCCTAATAAGTACAAATAGACAGCCTTCCATCTGTGAGTTCTGCCTGATATGGTGGGAAAGAAAGACTTTCCAGGCACACCAGCACATAGGGGAATCCCTTTTGTTTAAGAAATGCTTCTTCAAAGGATTCGGCATCCCTGCCTCCCTTTGAGCACATTGCTGTGTGGGAGGCTCTGCTGGTCTCCCTACAATGACAAACCGAGGAGCCTGTCTTGGGTTGGTGCTTTCCTCAAAATGCACAGTCTGAGCAAAAAACACAGACACAAAGCATGCACAGAGAAGAAGTCAGTGCTGAGCAGAGTGTGGGCTGAAGAATCCTGCCTCCTAAGGAGGTGACAGTCAAACCACGCTGGCTCATCATGTGTGTCAAAGGCAGCATTCGGCAGGTAAATAGCAATTAAGCATTCCCCGCCCACTCACAAATTCCATGCTGGAGACACTGGTTTTGCAGGAGCCTCTTCCACTGTTGGGTCCATTCATACCCAGGTTCTTTTTTAAGAAGGAAGCAAACAAGCCTCTAATACATCAGGCACTGTCTCAGAATGCTTTCAGTCGTAACCCCAGAAAATCTGTAATGTTTCACTCTTATCGCCCTGGCATTTAATCACTTATCCTTGCCTTGTTTTTTGGTTTTGTTTTGTTTTGTTTTCTGTAGAATAAGATGAAACACCAGTTATCTGAAAGTAAGTACAGAATCAATATGCAGTGCCTTAATATTTACTGTAAGGAAACTTAACTGAGCAGGATCTCACTTGAGCAGGACATGTGTTCGCCTGATTTTGTATTGTTACCTATCACAGCTATGTTCAGAAACACAGAACCAAAATACTCTCATTTGGACAAGGAATGAAACTATATAAAATCCCAGAAATAAACGGATTCTGTGAAAGTGTTAGTCGCTCAGTCGTGTCTGACTCTTTGTGACTCCATGGACTGTAGCCCACCTGGTTCCTCTTTCCATGGGATTTCCCATTCCAGAATACTAGATTGGATAGCCATTCCCTTCTCCAAGGAGATCTTTTGACCCAGGGATTGAACCCAGGTCTCCCACACCATGGGCAGATTCTTTAGTGTCTGAGCCACCCAGATTCTTTTGAGGCAATATGGAATACATAAAGACTATCTATGTCAAATTTAAGATAATTTATATCAAACAAAATATGACAGTATATATAATTAAAATAGTGACAAATTTCAAGTGCTAGAGAATTAAGGGGAAGAATAAGGAACTAGAGCCATCATGAAGGCTTTGTCAGTGAATGAGTGAACAATTAGGAAAAGTTGATACAATGCAATTTTTATATAGGTATTGCTTTCTAACATATCCTTAAAATATAATGCAAATAATGCTTCCACTCAGTAAAGAATGTACTCAGGTTTGACAAATGGTCATCAGTCCATGCCACTAAAAATGCTGTCTTTCAAATAGTTGATGTCTGCTTCAGTCAACAATATCTAACCCAATACTCTGTAATGACCTATATGGAAATAGAATCTAATAAAGAGTGAAGGTATGTGTATGTACAACTTAGTCACTTTGCTGTACAGAGGAAACTAACACAACATTTTAAATCAACCATACTTCAATAAAAAATTAATTTAAAAAATATATCTATGTTAACCAAATGTTATGATCTATGCAAATGTATTGCTTTGCTTGTATAGGCTCCTATTTCAGATAGCATTACTTCTTTTCACAGTAAAACAAAATAGTAAGCAATTTTCTCCTTCTCTCTCAACTTCTCGGAATAACTGCATTTTTATATAAGCCATCTATGCTGTAGAAATCTGAATTATCTCATAGAGGGAGGGGGAAAGGCAGAATAGTGAGGACTAGTGATACAATTAAATTTAAAAAATTGTGGTTTGTCTGGAGTTTTGGTCCACAATCCGCCAGGAAGTGAGTGAAGAAGTCATTGGCTGCATTTTACAAGTGCTTCATTTTAGAAGAAGGTTTTTCCCCAGGCTGGGTAAGTCAGCTTCTTGCCAACCTCATGTGTAGGAAGAAGGGCAGCCACCTATATCGCGTAATTTGATATGTACAACAAAGCCCTGCTGGCCATAAAATAGCTGTTCTACAAATCCAGAACAGCCCAATAGGCTCCTCAACCAATCAGTATTAACCAATATGCATAAAACTTTCATCTAAGTCTGAACACTCGTTCCCTGCCCAACATTTGTTGAGCACAAAAGCAAATATGAGATATTGTCCCTGACTTTAAGACCTAACAATAGGTCAGAGGGACAAACATAGAGTAGTTGAGATAATATTAAATACATGAAGATAATATAGAATTTAAATCACGTGATGAAGTTTCAAGGGCTATAGAATTAAGAGAAAGGAGAAAGAACTGGAGCAGTCATGGAGAACTTTGACAGTGAATAAGCATACAGATGGAGGAATGGAATCTAGAATGACAGCCAGGGTAAGAAGTAAGGACAGGAGATCAAGAAGTGTTGTAGCACAGAAATGGGGTAAAGGGGGCTTTCTTAGAACAATGAGACATGTCTGATCAGAAGAGGATGCTGAAACAGTGGTAGGAATAACATTAGAGCAGGGTCAGATGATGGAGGCCTCCTTTCCAGTCTATAATCCCCACCTTTACCTTTTTTTTTTTTCCTTCTGTAAAGACTAAGAAATGAAATACTTATCACCCTATTTATTTCCTTCAAAAGATTTATCACATACTTCTATTATCTTCTTTTTAATTCATTTACTTGTGTACTTACTTATTTACTGGTTATTGTCCAAATCTGCCTTGCACATACTGCGTGCTCAATAAAGAATGGATAGATGGATGAATGAAAACTCTGTAAGACACTTGGTGGGGTGGTCTTTAGTTCTCATTCATTGTCTCAAATTCACCAACTATTTTATGTTCCTCTTGAAGCAAAAGGAGCCCAGTCCTCAAGAATCCAAAAGGCAGTATCTTTCTGAGGAGTCTGGGATGTTGATATTAAGTGTCAAGGTAAGTCCTGTAAAATTTAAGAATCAATGAGTTCCACACTGCAGAACCTTTTTTTTTTCTTTTTCTTTTTTTTAGTAATGTGCACGCTGGGGAACTCTGTCAGTCTTGATAGAAGCAAGTTGGTACCTGGGGAGTGAGTGGAAGAAAAGGCATTAGAAAAATAGGAAAGACTTCAGAAGAGAAAAAGAGGTGGGTACATAGAAAGGGAGTGAGCATCAAAAGAAGACATTTCTAGGACCTACCTGGTACCCAGTTTAGAACTGTCAGAATCAGAATTTCAGTGACCCCTCCCTGGTGTCTGCCTGCAACACCGGAAGTAGCTAGGGAATCAAAAGATACATAAGAACAGAAACATCAGAGGACTTCAGTAGTTATAGATGAAAGTCTGGCAAGAATTCTCTGTAAAGGAAATGTCTGCACTTTTGCAAAACTTTATGATTTATATCATTATCTCTTCATTCATAGGATGACAGAATCTTTTTTTAATATTTGTTTGGCTATGCTGGTTGCTGTGCACGGGATCTTCAATCTCCACACAGCATGTGAGTTCTTTAGTTGCAGCATTCAAACTCATAGTTGCTGTACATGGAATCTAGTTCCTTGACGAGGAATTGAATCCCAGGCCCCCTGTATTGGGAGCATGGAGTCTTAGCCACTGGACTGACAGAAAGGACATGGGGGGTACATTTGTCAACTGTTAACCCTCAGAGAGGTTTTTCCCAAACTATTCTAAACGAAAGCCAATCTATTTTCATTTTAAAAGTTTAGGAAGGTAAAACTACTATAATTCACCTTCAATAATGAAGGTGAATTATAGAAATCTTCTATGACCCAATACTAAAAAATCCAACTTAGACTGAGCTGCATGCTTATCTAGGAATAGTTCTAAAGCTGACTTGCAGGGATTCCACCCAGGTGTGTTCATTCTTGGAACCACCTTCAAGTACCAGTTCTCTCTCCATAGACTCCTGGCTTCCTTCTTGTCTCCGTTTCCCCTGTCTTCAGTGCAAGGCAGCTGGCTACTTGTCTTTATATATAACTCAAAGTGCTTGTCCCACTCAACCCATTTCCAGTTTTTATGAGATCACTTAAGAACTAGTGCTACAGATTTACAAAATCCTTAATGTTGAAAGAAAAATTTAGAATTTTCCATTTTTTTTACAGTTTTATTCAAATGGTTTTCTGTATTTGGAGCCATATATGAAAGACTGAAAAAAAAAGTGCTTTGAAAATGAGTAAATGGGTTGATATTGTTGAAAGTCATGGTTCTTATTGTGGAAAAAGGAACTTACAAATATAAAATGAGAGGACAGAAATAATCTTTTGGGACTATAATTGGAAGTATTGGTATGAGCTATGATTTCTAAAATATTCTAAAATATGTATGTATATATGCATATCTGTGTGCATATGTGTATTATAAATATATACATATATCTGTGTGTATATGCATATGTACATGTTTGTTTTTCTTCTTCTTTTAATATTTATTTATTTGGCTGATCCAGGTCTTAGTTGTGGTATGCAAGTTCTTTTAGTTGAGACTTTCAAACTCTTAGTTGTGGGATCTAGTTCCCTGACCGGGGATCAAACGCAGTCTCCCTGCCTTGTGAGCATGAAGTCTTAGCCACTGAACCACAGGGAAATCCCAGTATTTGTTAGTGTTATACATTAAAGGGCCAAGAGGCAAAGATTTCGACCCTGCCCCCAGTAGCAATAAGCATACCTAGATCTTGGTCTCTAATGCCATTCCTCACTAAGAGGAATCAGGGGTTCTCAGAGAAACGTCTGATTTCAAGGGCAGGATAGGATAGGTGCAAAAGAGCCTGGGATATTTTGCTGTGCCAGAAAGTAAGAAGATGCTCAAACCAATGATGAGGACATGTTACAAACGCACAAGAACCAATTTGAATGGGCTCCTCCTGACCAAATCTGGGACAGTCTGAGCATTGGTGTCCCAGCATCAATCATGAATTTTAAGCCAGTGAATAAATAAGAATTAATATATCCATTCCCCAAACACATAGACAGATAATAGTGGTGATTTATAATGCTAGATAGATGATAGATAGGTGGATATGAAAAGTGAAGTCTTCTGCTTACAGTAGAATGCAGAAGACCAAATAGTAGACATGAATGTGGTGCTGGAGTTTGACAGTTATCATTTTGCAGCTGTCATGGTTAAAATCAAACCATGTTAAGTTTTGGGAGAAAATTTTGATGACATTAAGACATATGCATAGTCCTGTTAGTTGCAGGAGAGAGAAAAAATAATTATATCATGTGTTTTGGGGGGTAATAAATACATTCTTTAAAAAATATCAGTCTTGAGAATTCCCTGGAAGTTAAGTGCTTAGGATTCTGAGCTTCCACTGCAGGTGGCTTGGACTCAAGCCTTGGTCAGGGACTGAGATCTCACATGCTGCACATAGTGCAGCCAAATATATATATATATATATATATATATATATATATATGTGTGTGTGTGTATATATATATATGTGTATATATATATATATGTATGTATGTATATGATATCATAAGAGACAAAGAATATTTGTGTGATTTGCTCCAGATTAATGGAAGTTAGACAGACTAGACAACTAAATATAATACCTAACCCTAGTATAGATCCACAGGAAAGGAAAAAAATACTACAAAATGACATTACTAGATGACAGATAAAATTTGAATATGGATATGTGAATTTAAGACATAAGTGACCATCTTTCAGTCACTTTTATGAAATACACACTGGAGAATTTAGGTGTAAAGGGCCATAGTATTTGCAGGATGCCTTTAAACAGTTCAGGAAAAAGGAGAGAGCCAGAAAACAGAAACAGTGACCGAGGTGGATATTAAGGAGCAGAGATGACAAAGCAAATAACATAATGTTATATAAATGAAAGGTCTAGGAGTGTTCCTTATAATGCTCTTAACTTTTGCAACTTCTTGTAAGTTTGAAACTATTTCCAAATAAAAAGCTTAAAAAGAGAAAAATTGTAATTGTAGCTCTAAGAACAAAGGACTAAGAGGAAATGATTCAATGGGATACTGTATTATCGTCTTCTAATTATCATTGCAAATTAATTTTCCTGCTTACATATTTGAATGTAAAAATTTTTTGAAAAATATTTGAAGAACCCTTACTTGGAAGTGACATTTTTAGATGTTGCAAACCTCTGCTGGGCCCTCAGTGTCTTGTTCTAAGTGGCATAGAGTCTTGGAAACAGTCACCAGATGGTCTGGCTTGCAACAAAAACTCCTCAGCCCAAGGAACGTTGACCCCACCCACATTTATCAGTGTCAGATCCCAGATCTCAGCCCCCCTCTTCAAACTCTTTTCTTAGGTTTCAAGAACAACACCATCTTCCCCCTCAATATATTTTTAGAATTTTCCCTAAGTACAAACCTGTATTAACAAAGGAAAACAGAAAATAATTACACATTTTATCTCCTCACCTCCCCTTCTCAGGAAATGTGCTTCAACTTAGTTTAAACCACTTACATCAGGAGAGTATTTCCTGAGTAGTCACATTATAGAAATGTGAGGTCAGCATTTACCTAAGATGAAAGCAAAAATGTTTTTTAATAGCTAGTAAAGATGAACTTGAAAAAATTTTAAATGTCTGGAAGTATTTATTGCACAAAAGACAGATGTGGAATCCAAAATACAGTATTTTATTCTAGATAATCAACATGTTCTAAAGAAACCATGAGAATGTATTCTAGTAAGCTGAGCTCTTGCTATGCCAGCTGGCCCATTGCATGAAAATCTCCTCGAAAGCTGGTCACTGAAGACACCTAGAGGACATATGCATAAACTGCATGGTAACAGGCTAGTAAATGCTCTGTTTACACAGTGTTTATTCAGGATGCCTGGTGGGAGGAGGAAGCGGTTGGGCATTGGGACTTTGGTAATGAACACTGGGAAATGGATCCTCAGCACAAAACAGCATCATTTTTCACTATGCTTAATGTGCTACCTTAGCTCCATAAGAGTATGTTAAGTGATATTCCTGATATAATAGATAAGAATGAGTGTCATTGGCTAAAAGAGAAAAATCTTTGAAAATCCCTATTGTGGTTGATAATAGTCAAAGAAGGCAGAAAATCTTTGCTGCGTTTATTCTGATGCCTTATTGTGCTTTCCCATTGCTTAATGCTACCTGTACCTATGGATTATGTAAACTTTAAAAAGTCGTTTTAGGGAGATACAGTGGTTAGGACGCATGCTTCCACTGCAGGGCTGTGGGTTTGATCCCCAGTCTGAGAAGTAAGATGGCGCTAGTGGTAAAGAACCTGCCTGCCAATTCAGGAGACCCAGGAGACATGGGTTGGATCCCTGGTTGGGGGGGGGGGGGGGGCGGGGAAAGATCCCCTGGTGTAGGAAATGGCAGCTCACTCCAGTATTCTTGCCTGGAGAATTCCAAGGACAGAGGAGCCCGGTGGGCTATAACCCTTGGGGTCACACAGAGTCAGACATGACTGAAGCAAAGCATTCTTAGAAGTAAAATCCCACAAGCCATGCTGCATGGCAAAAACAAACAAACAGTTATTTTAATGCCATTGAAAATTCCCTTTTGCTTTAACCAAAAACCCCAGACGTCTGTCCTTAGTTAGAGAGGAGAGGTGACCTATCTTATTCTCTTTGGCCCATTGACCTCCCAGTATTCTTTCCAGGTTGTAGCTGGCTAATGGAGACAGTGCTTTACTGCTTTCGGATCCTGGACTTGCGCAGTCTGGGTGTGCAACACCATGCACTTATAGCTAGTGTACCGGTCTGTTAAATGTATGGCTACAACTATAACAAGAACCACTATTTTTAACACAAAATCCCATGGCCCAGAGAGAAATCTAAATATTTCAAGCAATATTTATTACAAGAATGCAGGCTGTGTCTAGCACGCCTCTGAAAAAGATTGTAAAGTAACCAAGGCCCTTCCATGGAGGTATTTTAAGAGAAATTTTCCTTTTTCCTTTGATGCAAAGGGATTAGAGTATCGATCAAGGGTAGTACTTCAGGAACATCTGCTTTATTGTCCCAATTATTGGTTTAAAATACTTGAGCTTTCTGCCTAAATTTCTTCTCTGTTTTTAGGATAGGGATCAGGGGACAGGAAGAAGTTGCTTACCAGTGTCTGGAAGCACTTAACAATAACAAACTTGAGTATGAGGCTGCATTTTTATGTCCAGACAGGGTGTGGTTGGACATAGACTTGGAACTGAGGGAAATGTGCATTTGGCAATTTTCAGTTCTTTTTCAAAGAGGTAAACAATGAATAGATTTGCTCATTCCACCAAAATCAGGAGGATTATTTGCTAATACACATGGGGATGGCATTATTGTTTGATCTTTATTGAGCCCCTACATAAAATAGACTGAACTGAATGATGTGAATAATTTTGAAGTCTTTACATAATGTGTTTCAGTCTTGGGCTTGAATGATATAATTCATTAAAATACATGTGAAAAATAAGCACAATCAAATGTTTTTGGATGGTTGATTAAGTGCAAATGCTGTTAAGAGATTCTGAACTAAAATGAACTAAGTGACCATTGCGGGAATAGTTAATATAAAAATAGGAATCCAGAAGACTCGTAAGGTAAAAGAAACAAGGCCTAATTTTAAAAGAAATAAAGCTAATGCAAACTTTTGTCTCTTAGTATCTTGCATGCCTAGAATATCTAGGATCATGGACACTATTTTTTTTCCTTTAAGTAATCTAATGGATTTTCTCAACTTGAATTTTATTCCTAAATACATAAGACACATGAGTTCGAATTTGGGGTAGAAGAATAAGAAATACTATAAAAAGTTTTCCTCCCACTCCGTTTCTTAGCAACCAGTTTCCTGACTCAGAAGCAACCAACGTTATGTTTTTTAATGTACTCTTTATTTTATACATATAAATACACACACACACACATCTTCTTTTCTTTGATTTTTACACTTGCATCAGCATTCTAAACATTGCATTCTGTACCTTGCTTTTTCCATTAAATATATATTTGAAAGCACGAAGTACATAGAACTCTCTTTTTTATAGTTTTATAGTATTCCATTGTATGAATGTACTGTAATTTATTCAGTGAGCCCTTAATCATGAATATTTAGGTTGTTTCCAAATCTTATTTTCATCCTTTGCTATTACAAAAATAGTCCAGTGAGTAACCTTGTGTATACCCGTATGCAAAGTATAGACTGGGACTTCCCTAGTGGAAGTGGTTAAGACTGCATGCTTCCACTGCAGGGGGCACAGGTTTGATCCCTGGTTGGAGAACTGAGATCCCACATGCCACACAATGCAGCCAAACAGAAAACGAAAAAGTATAGACCTACATCTACAGAATACATTGCTTGAAGTGAGATTCTGGATCAAGAGCTTGGGAACTCACAGTTTTGGTAGAAGCTGCTGAAGTTCCCCCAAAGAGGTTATACCATTTATATTGAACCAGCACTATAGGATGTGTCTGTTTCCTCACCTTCTCCAACATGGACTTTTAAAAAATACACCTCCTTCTTTGCTGAGCCTTAACATGGTAGTTTCTGTAATTTCCCTATTCTGGGTCTAGTCGGCAAAAATCCCACTACATGTAAACGTAGATCCTCTGCAGCCATCTTTCACTGTTTCCACCACTCCCCACAGCTCACAGACCTTATCTTTACCCCTTCTCTGCCCTCTGTGGGAAGGTCTTTTCCCATTAATATGTCCTTCCAACAATCACCTTTCAAAATCAAGTTCTACCTTCACCTCCTCCATGAAATCCTTCTCAGTTATATGATTCTTACTGACCTCTTCTCCTTTAAGGGCTTTTCCACAGGTGTGCCAAAAAGGGTTGCGGGCAAATAGAACTATTGATCACCCCCCGCCCCCTTGGCTCTTAGGACCTGCAGGCTCTGGATTGGTCCTTTGCCCAGGTCTACATTGTTAGTTTACCCAGGAGTTCACACAGAATTGTCATTTTCCATGACATGAAAAATGAAGGTTTGTAGGTTTTCTATATTCTTACAGGTTTTTTAATCTTTTGTCCTGTGGCAATACTAGATTTCGGACTCATGTCCTCTGGCTCTGAAGTTCATTCAAGCATTTCTACAATATACTAGCTCTTTTTAGCATGTGCTGGTGGTAGAGTTGCCACTTTGGCCTTGGCTGAGCCTAGAGACATCATTTCAGAGATCCCAAGGCAAAAAGGAGGAAACCAACAGAAGAATTATGGCAGGGATTCCACTAGTTTGTACACACATACTTCATTCAAATAAAAAAATGTCCTTTTAGGTGAACCACAGTCCCAAGTCTCAGTGAGCAGAGTGTATTTGTGTGTTGATTAAGAAAAAGTGCTTCCCCAGGCGGAAGAAGCCCATGCTAGGGCATGTTTGGCAAGTGAAGCAAAGACTGGATTTCAACTCCCACAGAATCCCTCAGCTGAGGGCCCTTCACACTTACAGCTATGTATGGTGGCTCCAAATTAAGGACAAGAGAAAGAGACAACACAATTGTCATGTAGCTCAATACTGATTCTTACAGAACTGTATTGACAGATTAGATCAAATATCTAGATGATTTAAAATGAGGTAATGTATATATAATCTGAAACTTGCTTGCCCCATTAGCCTATAAACTTAATAAGAGGTTGAAATTAATTTTGGTGTCCAAATGGCCGTGCCTCTAAATACAACTATCCAGTCCCTATCTATTCAAACAGCACTTACCTGCTAACAACACAAGTAATTTTTGGAAATCCCCAAAGAGGAGCCTCACAAGTGCCTACAACCCAGCTGGTAGTTCTAGGTACCACCTCCTTCTCCAGCTTCAACTTGCCAGCATCACTGGCTGCTTCTAAAACTACAGAAGCCTTGCCAAGGCTTTTTGGAAGCCACCAAAGCCACTATCTCTCAGAATGCCAGAGGAACACTGAGAGTGATGCAGAGTGAAGGAGAATGTCTCCTCATCTTCCATTCCATGCCACATCTTCTCACCTGAGCCCCCACACAGCTCTGTCTACATCCAGAACCTGCCAGATCTCTCATTAAAGGTGTTCAGCCCATGATCAGAATTTCATTTAGTCTTTCTGTCAGTATCTGATCATCACTTCTTAAACCAGAGAGACTCAAATTCAATATAAGGGGCAAACAGGAAACTGGCACTATCACCATCCTCTTCATTCATTCATTCAGCCATTCATTCATCCATTCATGCATCCATCCCTCCACCCATCGTCCATCCACCCATCTATCCATCTGATTGCCAGTGACTGAGGCCAATTCTGTGCCTGACACTATTCTAGACACTGAGTAAAACATATATAAAGCAAGAAAAGTTACTACTCCTACAAGGATTGCATTTTAGAGCAGATAAGCAGAGAACAATTAAACCAATCAATCAATTAACATGAATCTATTAGCTAATGATGATGGCTATGAAGAAAGTAAAACAACATGGTGCAATAGGAAGAAACTGGGAAGCTACTTCGGACAAACTTAGTATTTTTTAATCTTATAAAATCCAATAGCCTCTAGTCATAGCAAATATAAGTGTTTATGATTCTAAAATGAAATTAATAGATGACACAATCTACCTCACACATAATTTATACAACATTGACTGATTAATGTTATTAATTTTTAAAAGTTTCAGCTTTACAAGTAGTAATTCATAATGTCATGTACATTTTTAGGACTGATGTCAACTTAGGAAAACCTCTATCAAGTTTTTTTCACGAGCTGTAAGATATTAGGGCATTTTAAGTTTTCTTCTGCAATAGAAACCTTAAATTTTTTTTTAGTTAACAAGACTCATTAGCCAGTTGTCCTCAATGTCATTGTAGTGTCATATTAGAAGTTTTATGTTAGTTTCATCAGAGTCAGTTTTTCCATGTAAATTAACAAGAAATTGAAATCTTTTCCCACCAAGCAGTCCACAAGTTTATTCATTGCTTCCAGTCAAAGTATATCTCTTTCTTCTAATGTGTAACTGCTTTTAGTATGATCATCTGGCTTTTTGTTACAATTTGCTTCTCAGTATCAGAATAATTAATTTATCACTTTTGTTTCCTTTTGTCTCACATCCCATTATCTTTCCTCCATTATTTAATATGTGAATAAATTTTAAATGACATAAGAAATACACTTCATATAAGTCCAGATCAGAAGTCTATAAGTTCTCACTTACATTTTTGAAGTATTTCAAATTACTTTTCCAAATTGCAATTAAAACAACATAGTCTAATTTCACCAACTTTTGAATAAACTTCTTGCATCTGGTTTTGTTAGGCTTTCTGAGTCCTTGAAGAATATGTTTTGGAATCATCAAAACATTGTCGTATCCATATTGCAAGGCTTAGAACATCTTTAAAACAGGCAGATCATCTCATTATATTTAGATTCCTTAAAGAAAAGTCCAAGTTGGCATGTTTGTTTCAAATGCTCCATATGTGAGAAAAACCCAAAAGGGAAATAATAACTGTTACAAAATGCTGAAATAGTCACTAACTTCAGGTACTATTACCGAAGATTTTTCTCTACCAAAATTAAGAAAACTGGATATAATTAACATTTTAAAAGAATGCTGGTAGTCTTTGCTCTTATCTTCCTAACAGTTAGATGATAGCATAACTGACCATGAACACTGTTCAATGGAAAGTCGCATTTATTGAATAAAGGCACAAATAGGTGGTTTTCAGTTAGAGAAAAGTTAAAAATTGTTCACAGATGTTTCTGTTGTTAATGTAGAATACAATAATCACCATCTGATCAGCGTTCATCACTCCAGTATAGACTCTAACTAATGGATATTAGATATCTGTCTTATTTCACTACTTAATTTTGAATACTTTTCATTACTTTGATTAATTTTAATGTGATTTCAGATAAGTCACATTTGTTCTTTTATTTTGACATTTTTTCCAAGTCCTTATGCAAAAAGTAGAATTTAAGGATTTCCATGAAATTGCCTTTCTTTAAAGACCACAATTTTTTCCCTGTGATCTCTGAAGCCATTTTTATTTAAAAATTTAATAGCTGCTGCTAAACTTCTTGGCATTTCAAGATAATTCAGAATGTTTTTCCTGTTTACTTTAAAAAAAAATTGGCCTAGTGCATTTTTATTGAACTTCCATGTATTTCAAGTAAACATGGCCTACTAGTGCTCTGTGGAATGTACTTGACTTTTGAAACTTCTTAATGTATTTATCCAGTCCAAAAACCCATCTGAGGTAATGTCTGTCTTGTTGAAAACAATTTACAAACAAAATGATAAATACAACTTTTAGTTTTAGAAAAGGCTACTCAGATTCTCATAGCAGTTTGATCATTTAAAAATATTTTATAAATGTATCTGTTTGAGAAGTGTATGTTTTTCCATAATCTCTTTAATTCTGTTAATATGATTAGTAGGTCAAAATTGGGGGCAGGATGAAATCTTTGATTATTAAATATTGAATGAAATTTTTGCTCCCTAAATAGGCCACAATGAAAGATTATGGGAATTATCAAAATCAATGAATTCATCAAAGTGAGGTACCTTCTGACCTTCTTTGGTTCTATTGAATATACATAGATTTTACTTTCATTTTTCTTCTTCTGTTTTCTATTTCTTGTTTAGAAGTGCCTTGATTCCTATAATCACTTTAGACTCTTCTGTTGGCTATCATGAACCTTTCCCTAATCTTCATGATTTTGATTGCAAGAGCCTTTAGTTTCTGTTGTGATGTAATAAAAAAATATTTTTGGCATTTTCAAGCTTCTGCATATCTTTTTTATGTTTTTGGCTTCCACAAGGATACCGCCTCATCATTATAGTTAAATAGTGAAATGATCATTAATACAAAAATAATCTAAAATTAGGAAATTAAGCATATACAAGAACAATTCCAATGTGTTTTAAATTGCTGCTACATTGTGTAGAATAGGTAGTTGTAAAGTCAAACTCTTTTTAGTCTGACACATTGACTTGCTGATGAAAAAGTGTAGGAGATTGGGGTCTGGAACAATGATTTCTTCAGATCATTTGACTCTCTTGGCATCAATTTTGATGCCATCTCATCTGGAACCACCAGATTTTGAAGGACAAGATGTGGCAACTGTACTAAAAGGTAATCCAATAAAGTCAGGATGCATAAAACGTGCAGCTTCACACATGTGTGTTTTCACTGTAGCACTGATCAGGTTCCTGCCCTACAAACACAGGAATTCTGATAAATTCTTTTTTTTTTTTTTTTTTGCCTCGCCACACAGCATATGGGATCTTAGTCCACAGGCCGGGGATCGAACCCATGTCCCCTGCTTTGGAAGCACAGAGTCTTAACCATTGGACTGTCAGGGAAGTTCCAAAAATCTCAGTGCTGCTTTTAACAATTTTTATTTATTCTTTTTCGGCTGCACAGGGTCTCCGTTGCTACATGTGGGCTTTCTCCAGCCGTGGTGAGCGGGGGCTGCTCCTCACTGGGGTGCACGGGCTTCTCGTTGTGGTGGCCTCTTGCTGTGGACCACAGGCTGTAGGCAGGAGGGCTACAGCAGTTGTAGCTCAGTGGCTTCATTGCCCCACGGCGTGTGGGATCTTCTTGGACCAGGGATCGAACCCGTGTCTCCTTTTGGCTGACAGATTCTTAACCACAGGACCACCAGGGAAAGTCCCAGCACAGTGCTTTTTTAATGTATATGGAACTGAGGAGAACACTGTAGGGCCACTCAAGAACAAAACCAAGCATTTAGTGATTAGGAAAATAGAGTCACAGACTCCGCGTCTGATGCACATTCTTGACTTGTTTTACACCAGAGGGAAAAAGTTAACTGTGTGATGACCTGACTGCAGTCCTGACGTAAACTGCTTCATCTTGAGCAGTACTAAATCTGTGGTTGGCACAATTCTAAGAACTGGCCTCAAGAGATTGGGATTCACTTATTGCTCATTAATAATTGATGGGCATCAAAATAATTGTGGCTTGCTCTGCCCTATATGTAAGAGGGCAACTAAAATTGTCAGCAAAGAGATTCTACTCAGTGGGTTCAATGGACGTGAATGTGAGCAAACTCCAGGAGACAGAGGACAGAGGACAGAGGAACCTGGCAGGCTGCAGTCCACGGAGTCACTAAGAGTCGGACATGACTTAGCAACTGAACAACAACGTGTTGACATTTCCACTCTGAGAACATGGTGTCCTATGTCAGCATGAAAAAGTTATAGAAGATGAACCTTCACCTCTAATCCCATAGAAATAAAATGATGTTGGGCAGTAGGGAATTGAAAGCAGCTCTTTTGCCCTTTCCTGTTTGCCCACTTCTTTTCTAATCCTGAAAAAACCTAATTGTAGGAATGATGTCACTAAACAATTTAAATTAAATCTTGACATGCTGTCCTGAATGCACCTATGCCTTGCCTATCCTGTTGATTCTTCTCCTAGATAAAAAACTTGTAAGAGTGAAGAATTAAGTAAAAGAATGACTATGTCTTTACAGCCTATAGTCCCATAGCAATCCTATAGGTGGATCTCACAGGCAAGAAAACATCTGGAGAGTTAGTCCAACCTGCATGCAATGAAGAATGACGCAGAATCCAGCCTTCTGCATCAATGATTCACTGAGATCCCCCTGCACACACACTCGCTCTGCCAGCTACCTTTTCCTTTCAAACAGTCATAACTGAGCAGAAACTTTGAGTTGATCTTGGGACATGAGTCTACCATCTCTCCAGATTTCTGGCTTTTCTGCCTGTGGTCCATCTCAGAGGGCAAGAGAAGCCCCAAAATACAGCACAGTTAGTTGTATGTTCTTGGTAATTTCATAGGCTAATGACTGGGAGGAGGATTCCAACTCTTTTGGGGAAAGGGAAGATATTTCCAGGAATTGAGCTACTGCCCACCTTTTGGTCTTTGTGGTTGGCCTTGGAATTGTCATGGTGCCTGTGGGTGTATCATTTAACTTACTGATGTATTACAGTGAGTGTATTCTGAGGCTCAAGGTCTAGTGGCAGTCAACGTCTGCTATCTTGGACCTATTTGGTTCTAATCAGTTTATGTCGTGTCCTTGGACTGTGGCATTCTTTTAAAGTTTGTGCCCTGACCCCTCCCTTCCTGTTCCAATTTTTGTGGAAGTAACAGAAGCCACCTTGTTGTTGTTCAGTCCCTAAATCATCTCAAAGTCTTTGTGACCTCACGGACCACAGCACACCAGGCTCCTCTGCCCTCTACTGTCTTCCAGAATTTGTTCAAATTAATGTCCATTAAGTCGTTGATGCTATCTATCCTTATCCTCTGTGTTCTGCCCGTAGTCCGAGTCCCCGGTCGGGAAAGAAGACTCCTTGAAACAATGCAACTCGCAATAGAGGAATTTATTACTGACTCGAGCCAGGGCCTCCCGCCCTCACCAGGTGGGTGAGGACGAAAGGCCTCGAGCCCCAGTTCTCTCGGGTATTTATTAGGTCAAAACAAGCAGCAGGTAGTTGGCACAATCGGATTGGTTACACAGTGGGTAGTTGGCATAAGCGGATTGGTTACACAGTTGCAAGGTAATTTTTGTTGGCCCTACGTGGGGCTTTCAGCTTTCCCCTGATAGGTTCCCTTTCTTCTGGCTAGGCATATGTTGATTGGCTGGCTCCAGGAGGCCTGATAATTATGTTATCCCGGGAAACCAGGCCTACTCCTACTCTAGGCTGCCTGCCATGGCATTAGCCGTGACAGCCTCACATCTGTTGCCCCCTTCTCCTTTTGCTTTCAATCTTTCCCAGCATCAGGATCTTTTCCAATGAGTCAGCTCTTCATATCAGGTGACCAAAGTATCTGAGCTTCACTTTTAGCATCTGTCTTCAATGAATATTCAGGGTTGTTTTCCTTTAGGATTGACTAGTTTGATCTCCTTGTAGCCCAGGGGACTTTCAAGAGTCCAACACTACAATTCAAAAGCATTAATTCTTCTGTGTTCAGGCTTCTTTATGGTCTAACTCTCACATCTGTACATGACTGCTGGAAAAATTATAGCTTTGACTATACGGATCTTTGTCAGCAAATTGATGTCTCTGCTTTTTAATACACTCCCTAGGTTTGTCATAGCTTTCCTTCCAAAAAGCAAATATCTTTTAATTTCATGGCTGCAGTCACTGTTTGCAGTGATTTTGCAGAAAATAAAATCTGTCACTGTTTCCACTTTTCCCCATTCTGTTTGCCTTGAAGTGATAGGACTGGATGCCAAGATCTTAGTTTTTTTAATGTTGAGTTTCAAGCCAGTTTTTTCACTCTCCTCTTCCACCCTCATCAAGAGGGTCTTTAGTTCCTCTTCACTTTTTGTCATTAGAGTGGTATCATCTGCATATCTGAGGTTGTTGATATTTCTCCTAGCAATCTTGATTCCAGCCTGTGATTCATCCGCTCAGTGATTCTCATGATATACTCTGCATAGAAGTTAAATAAGCAGGGTGACAGCATACAACCTCCTTTCCCAATTTGGAACCAGTCCACTGTTCCATGTCCAGTTCTAAGTGTTGCTTCTTGATCCACATACAGGTTTCTCAGAAGACAGGTAAGGTGGTCTGGTATTCCCATCTCTAGAAGAATTTTCCACCGTTTGTTGTGATCCACACAGTCAAAGGCTTTATTGTAGTCAGTGAAGCAGAAGTAGATGTTTTTCTGGAACTCCCTTAATTTCTTGATGATCCAAAGAATGTTGGCAATTTGATCTCTGGTTCTGCTGCCTCTTTAAAATCCATCTTGTACATCTGGAAGTTCTTGGTTCATGTACTGCTGATGCCAAGCTTGAAGGATTTTGAGCCATAACCTTGCTAGCATGTGACATGAGTGCAAATATAGGGTAGTTTGAACATCCTTTAGCATTGCTGTTCTTTGGGACTGAAATGAAAACTGACTTTTTCCAGTCCTGTGGCCACTGCTGACTATTCCAAATTTGCTGGCATATTGAGTGCAGCACTTTTACAGCATTATCTTTCAGGATTTGAACTAGCTCAGCTGGAATTCTATCACTTTCACTAGCTTTGTTTGTAGTAATGCTTCCTAAGGCCTACTTGACTTCACACTTCTAGATGTCTGGCCCTAGGTGAGTGACTACATCATCCTGGTTTTCCAGGTCATTAGACTTTTTTTATACAGTTCTTTAGTGTATTCTTGTCACGTCTTCTTAATTTCTTTTGCTTTTGTTTGGTCTTTA
Organism: Muntiacus reevesi; assembly: GCF_963930625.1. NCBI lineage: Eukaryota > Metazoa > Chordata > Mammalia > Artiodactyla > Cervidae > Muntiacus > Muntiacus reevesi. Next base: position 98,828,978 of record NC_089250.1, read on the forward strand.
CCATTTTTGTCCTTTATCATTCCTATCCTGGCATTAAATGTTCCCTTGGTATCTCTGATTTTCCTGAAGCGATTTCTAGTCTTACCGATTCTAGTGTTTTTCTCTATTTCTTTGCATTATTCATTTTAAAAGGCTTCCTATCTCTCCTTGCTATTCTCTGAAACTCTGCATTCAGTTGGGTATATCTTTCCCTTTCTCCTTTGCCTCTTGCTGTCTTCTTTCCTCAGCTATTTGTAAAACCTCCTCAGACAACCACTTTCCATTCTTTTTCTTTGGGATGGTTTGGGACACTGCCTCGTGTACAGTGTCCCTAGTTCTTCAGGCACTCTGTCTACCAGCTATAATCCCTTGAGTCTGTTCATCACCTCCACTGTATCAGGGCTTCCCTGGTAGCTCAGACAGTCAAGAATCTGCCTGCAGTGCAGCAAATCCAGATTCGATCCCTGGGTCAGAAGATTCCCTGAAGAAGGAAATGGCAAACCACTTCAATATTCTTGCCTGGAAAACCCCATGAACAGAGGAGCCTGCTGGGCTACAGTCCATGGGGGTTGCAAAGAGTCAGACTTCACTGAGCAACTAATACTTTCACTGTATAATCATAAGGTATTTGATTTAAGATTTGAATGGTCTAGTGCTTTTCCCTACTTTCTTCAACTTAAGACTGAATTTTGCAATAAGGAACTCATGTTCTGAGCTGCAGTCAGCTCCAGGTCTTGTTTTTACTAACTGTATAGAGCTTCTCCATCTTTGGCTGCAAAGGACATAATCCATCTGATTTTGATACTGACCATCTAATGATGTCCATTTGTAGAATCATCTCTTGTGTTGTTGGAAATGGGTGTTTGATATAACTGCTGTGTTCTCTTGATAAAACTGTTAGCCTTTGCCCTGATTCATTTTGTACTCCAAGGCCAATCTTGACTGTTGTTCATGGTATCTCTTGACTTCCTACTTCTGCATTGCAATCCCCTATGTATATGCAGAGTATATCATGAGAAACCCTGGGCTGGAAGAAGCACAAGCTGGAGTCAAGATTGCCAGGAGAAATATCAGTAATCTCAGATATGCAGATGACACCACCCTTATGGAAGAAAATGAAGAAGAACTAAAACATCTCTTGATGAAAGTGAAAGAGGAGAGTGAAAAAGTCAGCTTAAAGCTCAACATTCAGAAAACTAAGATCATGGCATCCGGTCCCATCACTTCATGGGAAATAGATGGGGAAACAGTGGAAACAGTGTCAGACTTTATTTTTTTGGGCTCCAAAATCACTGCGGATGGTGTTTGCAGCCATGAAATTAAAAGACGCTTACTCCTTGGAAGGAAAGTTATGACCAACCTAGATAGCATATTAAAAAGCAGAGACATTACTTTGCCAACAAAGGTCCATCTAGTCAAGGCTTATGGTTTTTTCAGTGGTCATGTATGGATGTGAGAGTTGGATGGTGAAGAAAGCTGAGCACTGAAGAACTGATGCTTTTGAACTGTGGTGTTGGAGAAGGCCCTTGAAAGTCCCTTGGACTGCAAGGAGATCCAACCAGTCCATCCTGAAGGAGATCAGTCCTGGGTGTTCATTGGAAGGATTGATGCTGAAACTGAAACTCTAGTACTTTGGCCACCTCATGCAAAGAGGTGACTCATTGGAAAAGACCCTGATGCTGGGAGGGATTGGGGGCAGGAGGAGAAGGGGACGACAGAAGATGAGATGGCTGGATGGCATCACTGACTTGATGGACATGAGTTTGAGTAAACTCCAGGAGTTGGTGATGGGCAGGGAGGCCTGGCATGCTGCGATTCATGGGGTCACAAAGAGTCAGACACTACTGAGCGACTGAACTGAACTGATGATGAAAAGCACGTCACTTTTTTGGTGTTAGTTCTGGAAGGTACTGTAGGTCTTCTTAGAGCCAGTCAACTTCAACCTCTTTGGCATCAGTGGTTGGGGCATAGACTTGGATTACCTTGATGTTGAATGGCTTGCCTTGGGAACAAACCTAGATCCTTCTGTCATTTTTGAGATTTCATCCAAGTACTGCATTTCAAACTCTTTTTTTGTTGACTATGAGGGCTATTCCATTTCTTTTAAGGGATTCTTGCCCACAGTAGTAGATATAATGGTGATCTGAATTAAATTTGCCCATTCTCATCCATTTTAGTTCACTGATTCCAAAGATGTCAGTGTTCATTCTTGCCATCTCCTGCTTGACCCTGTCCAATTTACCTTGATTCATGGACCTAACATTCCAGGTTCCTATGCAATATTGTTCACTATAACGTCGAACTTTACTTTCTCCACTAGACAGATCCACAACTGAGCATCATTTCCACTTTGGCCCACCTGCTTCATTCTTTCTGGAGCTATGAGTAATTGCTCTCTGCTCTTCCCCAGTAGCATATTGGACACCTTCCTACCTGGGGGGCTCACCTTCTGGTATCATACCTTTTGCCTTTTCATACTGTCCATGGGGTTCTTGCAGCAAGAATATTGGAGTAGATTGCCATTTGCTTTTCCCGGGGACCACATTTTATCAGAACTCTTCACTACAATCCGTCCATCCTGGGTCGCCCTGCACAACATGGCTCACAGCTTCACTGAGTTATGCCAGCTCCTTCGCCATGACAAGGCTTCTATCCATGCAGGTGCTACCTTATTGGAATAGGTTAAAGAGAGAATGGGAAGTTAGAAAAGTGAGATGAAATATTACAAAAAATGTGACTATGATCTTTTTGTACGGATACAGAAAGATTTCCAGGATGTGTTGTTCAGTGAAAGGTAGAGATAGTGTGTATACTCTGGCACTACTGCCGTATGGTTCCTTGAGTGTTTTTCTCCAAGTACTTACAAGATGTCTCCAGCAGTGGGAATCAGCCTTTGGAATTTTTGAAGCATATCAATGTATTCCCTGGTGGCTCAGATGGTAAAGAATGCCTGTAATGCAGGAAACCCGGGTTTAATCCCTGGGTTGGGAAGATCCCCTCCAGGGATCCTTCTCCAGAAGGGAATGGCAACCTACTTCAGTATCCTTGCCTGGAGAATTCCTTGAAAAGAGGATCCTAGCGTGCTGCAGTCCATTCTGTCAGAGTCAGACACAACTGAGCGACTAAGCACATGCACGCACACGTGAAAGTATTATTTTTTAAAACATTATTTTTAAAGAAATGTTGCCGTGATGGGAAACAGTAAAGTGGCTGAAAGCTGAGTGGTGAAGAGAGGTTGTTTAAGGGTGAGGTGTTAAGCTCTGTGAGGGTAAATTTGTATTCTGACCCAAGAGAAAGAGAAGAATAATGCAGGCTAATTGTGTGCTTAGTTGCTCAGTCATGTCCAACTCTTTGCAACCTCATGGACTGCAGCATGCCAGGCTCCTCTGTCCATGGAATTTTCCAAGCTAGGACACTGAAGTGGGTTGCCATTCCCTTCTCTAGGGGATCCTCCCAACTCAGGGATTGAACCCAGGTCTCCTGCATTGCAGACAGATTCTCTACCAACTGAGCCACCAGGGAAGCCCAGTAATAGTTCAGAAAAGAGAAGCTAATTACAGGAGCCAAATGCCTGAGGGGAGAGAGAAACCTGTGCTGGTTGATGAGATAAATTTATTCTTACTGTGATAAGAGAGAGTACCACTTCATAGTCTTAAGTGTCTCAGAGTAGGGAGGGAAAACCAGGACTTAGGAGGTTTTGGAGACTGGTTTAAGGCAGGTCTTTCAACATAGGGTGGGATGAGGGCTTGATTAGGATTAGATAAGGATTGTCATATAATGGTTTAGGATCTGTGGACACAGAAAAGTGAAAGTGAAGTGCTCAGCTGTGTCCAACTCTTTGCGACCCCAGGGACTGTAGCCTGCCAGGCTCTTTGGGATTTTCCAGACAAGAATACTGGAGTGGGTTGTCGTTTCCTTCTCCAGGGGATCTTCCCAACCCAGGGATCGAACCCAGATTCCCTGCACTGCAGGCTGATTCCTTACTGTCTGAACCACCAGGGAAGTGCGTTAAAAGAGATTTAAAGGAATCATGCCAAATATCTCACTGTTTTATTTTTCTGGCAAAGACTGAAGCAAGGTCATCAATTAAGAGTAAAGGTGAGGTAAAGTCAACCAATAAAATACACCTAAGCCATCAAAAGAAAAAGGAGAGGGGAGGGAGCGACTCCCTAGTGTTCCGGTGGCTAAAACTCCATGCTCCCAATGCAGAGGCCTCATTTCATTCCCTGGTCAGGGAACTAGATCCTATGTGCTTCAGCTAAGGGTTTGTAAGATCCCACGTGCCAAAACTAAGACCCGGATAATATAGATAATCTAAGAATAAGGTCTGGTATACAACCCTGAATATTCACAGAAAGGACTGATGCTGAACTTCGATCCCTGATGTGAAAAGCCAACTCATTGAAAAAGACCCTGATGCTGGGAAAGATTGAGAGCAGGAGAAGGGGGTGACAGAGGATGAGATGGTTAGATGTATCACCAACTCAGTGGGCACGAGTTTGGGCAAACTCTGGGAGATAGTGAAGGACAGGGGAGCCTAGCTTGCTGCAGTTCATGGGGTTGCTGGAAGTTGGACATGACTTAGTGATTGAACAACAACAATGAGGTGTGCAGGTCTGAAGAGGGAAGAAAGGAAGAATATTACTGCTTTGAAACATAAACAACAGAAGGTACTTATGGAAGGACAGTATCAATAGGAATATAGTTGGCTGACCTGATGTCCTCCTAGCCTCTCAGCAATCTCTCAGATGCAGCTCACCATTCCCCACAGAACGCATCTTAAAACCATTGTCAACCCCAAAGCAATTTTATAGCTATAGAAGTGAAGTCCCTCAAAATGTCTCTGTATCAACAAAGGTTCTTATTTCTCATTTTAAGACTAACAAGCTGTTGGAAGGGTTGCTTGTTCCAGATCAGGAGGTATTTGGCCACAGGAGTAAATTCGGTTTCTATAATTTCCAACATAGAGAATCACTCAAAACTTTGAAATTATAATGTTTTTTGACTTCTAGTATTCTCAAGGTTTTAAAGATATTTAGGCCAAGTTTTGTTTTTCAGACTCAGGGCACTGGACACACTTGAGACACTGGGAACTCCTAGAAGTATTTGGAAAGAACTTGAGTTTCTTCAGAGTTGGAGTTTGGAGAACCACAACTTTGGAAATAATGTTTTGACCTTAGTTGTCACTCAGGGCAAGGCAAGTGAGTAACAGGGAACAGAGATCCCAGGTATGTTTTAACTGCTTAATACGTTGTGCTTATTCAATTTGGAAAATGAGACAACCAGTAGTTCTAAAGGGTTTATTATGAATGAGAGAGAGAGAGGCTCAAGCTTTATCATATTAAATGATGAAGACATGCTCAAAACTGGCCTAAAATTGGGGGACAGCTTAAATATTCACAACCAACAAATTCAGTCATGCTATTCAAAAGATAATTGGGGAATTTACAAAACAAATTAACTCAGAGTGCACAAAACGCATGGCATCCAGGAGGATGATGCACACTTCAAGTTGTGAGATACAAGTTCTGTTCTCAGTCTTATCTGTACCTTATCTGTATCTCTGGGGGTGTACGAGTAATTTCATCTGGAGGTAAGTATAAAATTCTGTCTTCTAAGACCTGAATGCTTTGGCACGTTCTAGCTCTGTTCCAGCGGAGAAGGCAATGGCACCCCACTCCAGTACTCTTCCCTGGAAAATCCCATGGACGGAGGAGCAGGTAGGCTGCAGTCCATGAGGTCGCTAAGAGTCGGACACGACTGAGCGACTTCACTTTCACGCGCTGGAGGAGGAAATGGCAACCGACTCCAGTGTTCTTGCCTGGAGAATCCCAGGGATGGGGGAGCCTAGTGGGCTGCCGTCTTTGGGGTCGCACAGAGCCAAACATGACTGAAGTGACTTAGCAGTAGCAGCAGCTCCATTCCAGAGATGCCTTGGTTATTGCCTGTTGCCAAGAATAAATCTCCTTTAACTACTATTAAAGAGAAAATAAGAAAATGACACAAAGCAAAAGCAAAGTCACTTAATTCTGCTGGAGTTACAGAACCAAAACCATTCAATTGTTTCTGAATATTTAGAGACTATTTTGGAATTTGGTATTGAATATTAATCTTATCTTGGTTTGTGTACAAGAGTTGAAGCAAATCAATTAGTTTTTTACAGTTTGAGATTCAAGTAAAATAATGTTTTCAGTGACTCACTCACAGATAATATTGACAGTTCAGGACTATGAATGTTGCAGTATCCTTCTGTTCTGAGGATCCTCAGCCCACCATGAGGTACCCTGGGAGTGGATATATTCTGATTTTAAAATGCTTAACATGAAAGTATAGGTATAGACCTTTAAATACACATCTTAGCTTTCATTTAATTGTTTAACATCATTGCTATATTAAAATTTATTCATTTTTCTAAGAATTTATTTTTTAAAAATGTATCTGGTTGTGCCAGGTCCTGGTTGTGGCACACGAGATCTTTAGTGGCAGCAGGCATGCTCTTAGTGGTGGCACATGGGGTCAAGTTGCCTGACCAGGGACCAAACCTGGGTCCCCTACGCTGGGGTCTTAGAGTCTTAACCACTGCATACAAAGTATTAGGTGGACCACTGTGGGGGATAATAGAGGTAGTTAAAACAGCATCTAGGGTAAAAGTTTCTGCACTTGAACCAAGATTTTATTTACAGTCCACTCAACACCATGCTCAGTCTTAAACAACTAAATCTATGGTGGTGGTTGTTTTTCAGTTGCTCAGTCGTGTTCAACTCTTTGTGACCCCATGGAGCACAGCACAGGCTTCCCTGTCCTTCACTGTCTCCCAGAGTTTGCTCAAATTCATGTCCAGTGAGTTGGTGATGCCATCCAACCATCTCATCCTCTGTTGCTCGCTTCTCCCCCTGCCTTCAATCTTTCCCAGCATCAGGGTCTTTTTCAGTGAGTGGGCTCTTCACATCAGGTGGCCAAAGTATTGGAGCTTCAGCTTCACCATCGATTCTTTCAATGAATACTCAGGGTTGATTTCCTTTAGGATTGACTGATTTGATCTCCTTTCTGTTCAAGGGACTCTCAAGAGTCTTCTCCATCACCACAGTTCAAAGTGTCAATTCTTCAGCACATAGCCTTCTTTATGATTCAACTCTCACATCCATACATGACTACTGGAAAAAACATAGCTTTGACTATCCGGACTTTTGTTGGCAAAGTGATATCTCTGCTTTTTAACACACTGTCTAAGTTTGTCATAGCTTTTCTTCCAAGGAGCAAGCATATTTTAATTTTATAGCTGCACTCATCATCTGCAGTGATATTGGAGCCCCCAAAAATAAAATCTGCCACTGTTTCCACTTTTTCCCCATCTATTTGCAAGAAGCGATGGCACCGGATGCCATGATCTTAGTTTTCTGAATGCTGAGTTTTAAGCCAGCTTTTTCACTTTTCTCTTTCACCCTCACCAAGAAACTTCAGTTCTTCTTCACTTTCTGCCATTAGAGTGCTATCACCTGCATATCTGAGGTTGTTGATATTTCTCCTGGCAGTCTTTATTCCAGCTTATGAGTCATCCAGCCCAGGATTTTGCATGATGTACTCTGCAGTTTCTCTTTAAAGTTAAAGGCAGTCCTACCTTTTATACATTATAAAGTTGAAAATGAGAGGGACTTCCCTAGCAGTCCAGTGGTTAGAACTCCATGCTTCCACTTCAGGGGGCACAGGTTAAATCCCTGGTCAGTCCAGTTCAGTCACTCAGTCATGTTCAATTCTTTGTGACCCCATGGACTGCAGCATGCCAGGCCTCCCTGTCCATCACCAGCTCCTGGAGTTTACCCAAACTCAAGTCCATTGAGTTGGTGATGCCATCCAACCATCTCATCCTGTGTCATCCCCTTCTCCTCCCTCCTTCAATCTTTCCCAACATCATGGTCTTTTCAAATGAGTCAGTTCTTCACAGCAGGTGGCCAAAGTATTGGAGTTTCAGCTTCAACATCAATGAATGTTGAAGGACCAATGAATATTCAGGACTAATTTCCTTTAGGATGGACTGGTTGGATCTCCTTGCAGTCCAAGGGACTCTCCAAACACCACGGTTCAAGAGCATCAATTCCTCAGTGCTCAGCTTTCTTTATAGTCCAACTCTCACATCCATACATAACTACTGAAATCCCTGGTCAGAGAACTGAAATCCCACATGCTGCACAGGCCATCCAAAAAAAAAAAAGGAGGGAAAGAAAGGAGGTGGAGGGGGAGGGAAGAGTCTTGCATTCTTATTCAGGACAAGGAATGACCCAGCAGGATGATGAGTCCTCATACCTGCTAAAGTATTTCTAAAGTAATACAACATTATCACAACTGCCACTTGGCTGGCAGTGATTCTAAGATCACCTGATTTCAGAGATGGTAAAATGGGAGACAACACAACAGCAAGCACCCAGGTCCACTGCCCTGCTTAGACAGAGAACAGTTGCCCACATTGTCACGACCCCCTGTCACTCTCCCTCCTTCCCACCTTAGAAACAGTCCTTGTTCCTTGTTCTAAACTTTTGAGTTTATCATTCCTTTGTTTCCTCTTCTGTTTTACCAAAAATGTACCCTAAATCAGGGGTCCTCAACCCCCAGGCCTGGTCCCTAACCTGTTAGGAATTGGGCAGCAGCAGGCAAGGGCAAGCAGGCGAAGCTTCATCTATATTTAATCACTTACAGACTCATACCAAAACCCTATCAGTGAGTGGCAAGTGACAATTAAGCTGCATCTGGTGACAGGCTTTGAGTCTGAATTTGACCCTTATTCTAGTCTGCATGTGGCCCACCCATTATTTTATTTACCACTTCCATCTGTGCCTCTTACCCACACTGTGCAATTGTCTCAGTTACCGTTTTTGTAAGCCCAAAAGCTAACCCTCACCAAAATGAGTGAAAAAACGAACATTACTGGAGAGCTGCTTTGAAAAGAGGGAAGGACCCAATGATGAGACAGCATAAGACTCTAAGACTGTTAAGAAAAAGAAAGCTGAATTTGAAAGAAAATATCAAAAGTCCTACTTAAATTATGCATTCATTGCAACAGGTGATTCACATCCAGCCTGCTTTGTACAGTATATGGAGACCAGCTATCCAATGAAGCCATGAAACCTTCAAAACTTCAGTGTCACAGGGATACCCTGCATTAAAAGATAAACCTTTGGAATTTTTCAAAAGCAGCATGAACACAGAGAACAGAAGCAATTATTGAAGGCCACCACTTTATCAGATGTGTCTGCACTGAGAGCATCGTTCTTAGTGGCTAACCACATTGTTAAAGTGAAGAAACCCTTTACTGTTGGTGAAGAGTTGATCCTGCCTGCTGCTAAGGACATTTGTCACACACTTTTAGGAGAAGCTGCAGTTTAAAAGGTTCCTCTTTCAGCTAGTGCCATAACTAGATGAGTTGATGAAATGGCAGAGGATATTGAGGTATAATTGTTAGAGAGGATTAAGGAGTCACCGTAGTATGCAATCCAGGTTGACAACTCTACTGATGTTGACAACAAGGCAACAATACTTGCTTTTGTGTGATATATTTTCAGGAGGATACGTTATGTGCATTGTTGTGGCCAACCAACACCACAGATACAGAACTATTCAAGTCTTTGAATGATTGCATATTAGGAGGACTAAACTGGTCATTTGTTTCAGTATATGCATGGACGGAGTGGTTTCTATGACTGGACGATTTTCTGGTTTTACTACTTGGGTCAAAGGGGTCGCTACTGAATGTGAGTCTATGCAGTGTGTCATTCATAGAAAAATGCTGGCTAGCTAAAAAATGTCTCCTGAACTTAATATTTTGCAGGATGTTGATTAAAATTATCAACCACATTTAAAGTACGTGCCCTTAACTCATGTCTGTTCATTCAGGTCTGTGAGGAGATGGATACAGCACACACATCTTCTCTCTTTCTTAAAATTATTTATTTGTGGCTGCACTGGGTCTTTGTTGCTCACGGGGGCTATTCTTCTTTGTAGTACATGTGCTTCTCATTGCGGTGGCTTCTCTTGTTGTGGAGCATAGGCTCTAGAGCAGAGGTTTCAGTAGTTGTGGTGTACAGGCTCCTCAGCATGTGGAGTCTTCTCCAGCAAGGGATCAAACCCATGTCCCCTACATTGGCAAGTGGATTCTCAACAACCGGACCACCAGGGAAGTACTACACACATCCTCTCTTATATGCAGAAGTGAAATGGCTTTCTAAAGGTAGATCACTGGCCAGAGTCTCTGAGTTATGAGAGCTGCTCCAAAGATTTCTTTTAGAAAAGCAGTCACCACTGGCAGCACATTTCAGTGACACAGAATGAGTCATAAAACTTGCTTACTTGTGTGACATAGTCAACCTGCTCGACAGACTCAATCTGTTACTGCAGGGAAGAACAACTGTTTTCAAGTTGGCAGATAAAGTGGCTTCCTTCAAAGCCAAACTGGAATTATGGGGGCAATCAGTGGAGATTGGGATTTTTGACATGTTTCAAACATTAGCAGAGATTTTGAAAGAAACTTATCTAGAGTCTTCTTCATCCCAGCTGATGCATGATCACCTATCTCAGCTTTCAGAAGAGTTTGAGCATTACTTTCCAACCACAAAAGACCCTCAAACTGGTGAGGAATGGCTCTGAGACCCATTGGTGAAGAAACCAGGTGAATCAGTTTTGTCTGTGCTAGAAGATCAACTGCTTGAGATCACAAATGACAGTGGCCTTAGAAGTATGTTTCAGACAATTTCAAATCTCCATACATTCTGGATTAAAGTCAAGGTGGAATGTCCCAAGATTGGCACAAAAGCACTGAAAAGCCTGCCTCCATCTCCAACATCCTATCTTTGTGAAGAAGGATCTTCTGCAGTGACAGCAACAAATACAAGATTATGGAGTAGACTGGATATAAGCAACACACTTCTGGTGTTCTGGCCTCCCATCACATGGGACCATCTAGTTGCAGGAAAACAAGCTTAGGGTGCCCACTGATTCTGCATTATGGTGTGTTGCACAATGTAGTAATAATAGAAATAAAGTGCATGATAAATGTAATAGTTTCACCCTGAAACCATTCCCTGTAGCCCCCAGTTCATGGAAAAATTGTCTTCCATGAAACTGGTCCCTGGTGCCAAAAAGGTTAGGGACTGCTTCCCTAAACAATACATTGTTTGTTCTCCTTTATGATGTGGTTGATAAATGGAACTATGTCACACATGTTCTTCTGTGACTTGCTTTTTTTTTTTTTTACTAAAGCTTAGTTGAAATTCATGCATGATAACATGTATGACTGCTATTCATTTTCATCACTGTATAGTACCTCGCTGCCTGTCTGTTCCAATATTTATCAGTTTTTCTCAGGTCCTGCTGTGAGCTCGTGTGCAGGTATGCTAAGTTGCTTCAGTCATGTCCAACTCTTTGTGACCCTCTGGACTGTAACCTGCCAGACTCCTCTCTCCATGGGATTCTCCAGGCAAGAATACTGGAATGGGTTGCCGATCTCTCTTCCAGGGGACCTTCCTGGCCCAGGGATCAAATCCATGTTTTTTCTGTCTGCCTGCATTAGAGATGGGTTCTTTACTGCTAGGGCCACCTGGGAAGCCCCACTGTGAGCTCAGTCATTACTAAAGCTGTTTGTTTTATTGAAGTTGAGGGAGTGGGGCTAATTGTGGCCAAAGCCAGGTCATCATAATCGTCATCATCATTTATATCATAATTATTATTAACTAACTACAAAAACATGAGGAATTAGTTGGAATGTCAAGAAAAATTTGGGAGCCATTTTGTAGGTGAGGAATCATGAATAAAGGAAGGCATCCTTGAGAAAAATTTTAAAGGCAAAATCTTCATGATTGGTAATTTTTTTGGATTTTGGAAGTGAGGGAAAGGGAGAGTCTCATGAGCTGAACTAGGAAAGCCGGGAGCAATAACTGGTCAACTCTTTTGTGTCTGGAGTACAAATGGAATATCCAGGTCAAGAGCAGGTTGAGGATAAAGGAATAATTTTAAGAAGAGCCTTTTTTTTTTTTTTTAAGCCGTGTCATGTGGCATGCAGGATCTTAGTTTCCTGTTGTTGTTCAGTCGCTCAGTCGTGTCTGACTCTTTGTGACCCCATGGATGGCAGCACAGCCAGGCTTCCTTGTCTTTCATCATCTCCCAGAGCTTGCTCAAACTTGCCCATTGAGTTGGTATGCCATCCAACCATCTCGTCCTCTGTTGTTCCCTTCTCCTCCTGCCTTCAATCTTTCCCAGCATCAGGGTCTTTTAATGAGGTGGCTCTTTGCATCAGGTGGCCAAAGTATTCAACATCAGTGTTTCCAATGAATATTCTGGATTCAGTTACTTTTGATTGACTGGTTTGATCTCCTTGCCATCCAAGGGACTCTCAAGAGTCTTCTCCAATACCACAGTTCAAGGGCATCAATTCTTCAGCACTCGGCCTTCCTGATGGTCCATCCCTCACATCCCATACATGCCTATTGGAAAAATAATAGCTTTGACTAACAGAGTAATGTCTAGTTGGCAAAGTAATGTCTTTGCTTTTTAATACACTGTCTAGGTTTCTCATAGCATTTCTTCCAAGGAGCAAGCATCTTTTAATTTCATGGTTGCAGTCATCTTTCAATTTTATGCATCTGCAGTGATTTTGGAGCACAATAAAATAAAGTCTGTCACTGTTTCCATTGTTTCCCCATCTATTTGACATGAAGTGATGTGGCTGGATGCCAAGATCTTCATTTTTTTGAATGTTGAGTTTTAAGCCAGCTTTTTCATTCTCCTCTTTCATATTCATCAAGAGGCTCTTTAGTACCTCTTTGCTTTCTGCCATAAGGGTGGTGTCATCTGCATATCTGAGGTTATTGTTATTTCTCCCAACAATCTTGATTCTGGCTTGTGCTTCATCCAGCGTGGCATTTCTCATGTATATTCTGCACATATGTTAAATAAGCAGGGTGACAATATACAGCATTTGTGTACTCCTTTTCCATTTTTGAACCAATCTGTTGTTTCATGTTCAGTTCTAACTTGCTTCTTGACCTGCATACAGGTTTCTCAGGAAGCAGGTAAGGTGGTCTGGTATTCCCATCTCTCAACGAGATTTCCACAGTTTGCTGTGATCCACACAGTCAAAGGCCTTAGCATAGTCAATGAAGTGGAAGTAGATGTTTCTCTGGAATTCTCTTGCTTTTTCTATAATCCAACAGATGTTGACAGTTTGATCTCTAGTTCCTTTGTCTTTTCTAAATCCAGCTTGAACATATGGAAGTTCTCAGTTAATGTACTGCTGAAACCTAGATTGGAGAATTTTGAGCACTACTTTGCTGGCATGTGAAAAGAGTGTGATTGTGTGGTTGTTGGAACATTCTTTTTTATTTTTTTTTCCATTAATTTTTATTAGTTGGAGGCTAATTACTTTACAGTATTGTAGTGGGTTTTGCCATACATTGACATGAATCAGTCATGGATTTACATGTGTTCCCCATCCCAATCCCCCCTCCCACTGCCCTCCCTATCCCATCCCTCTGGGTCTTCCCAGTGCACCAGCCCTGAGCACTTGTCTCATGAATCCAACCTGGGCTGGTGATCTGTCTCACCCTTGATAGTATACTTGTTTCAATGCTATTCTCTCAGAACACCCCACCCTCGCCTTCTCCCACAGAGTCTAAAAGTCTGTTCTGTACATTTGTGTCTCTTTTTCTTTTTTGCATACAGGGTTATCATTACCATCTTTTTAAATTCCATATATATACATTAATATACTGTATTGGTCTTTCTTTATCTTTCTGGCTTACTTCACTCTGTATAATGGGCTCCAGTTTCATCCATCTCATTAGAACTGATCCAAATGAATTCTTTTTAATGGCTAAGTAATATTCCATAGTGTATATGTACCACAGCTTCCTTATCCATTCGTCTGCTGATGGACATCTAGGTTGCGTCCATGTCCTGGCTATTATAAACAGTGCTGCGATGAACATTGGGGTACACATGTCTCTTTCAATTCTGGTTTCCTCAGTGTGTGTCCAGCAGTGGTATTGCTGGGTCATATGGCAGTTCTATTTACAGTTTTTTAAGGAATCTCCACACTGTTCTCCATAGTGGCTGTACTAGTTTGCATTCCCACCAACAGTGTAAGAAGGTTCCCTTTTCTCCACACCCTCTCCAGCATTTATTGCATGTAGACTTTTGGATAGCAGCCATTCTGACTGGTGTGTAATGGTACCTCATTGAGGTTTTGATTTGCATTTCTCTGATAATGAGTGATGTTGAGCATCTTTTCATGTGTTTGTTAGCCATCTGTATGTCTTGTTTGGAGAAGTGTCTGTTTAGATCTTTGGCCTGTTTTTGATTGGGTCATTTATTTTCCTGGAATTGAGCTGCAGGAGTTGCTTTTATATTTTTGAGATTAATCCTTTGTTGCTTCGTTTGCTATTATTTTATCCCAATCTGAAGGCTGTCTTTTCACCTTGCTTATAGTTTCCTTTATTGTGCAAAAGCTTTTAATTTTAATTAGGTCCCATTTGTTTATTTTTGCTTTTATTTCCAATATTCTGGAAGGTGGGTCATAGAGGATCTTGCTGTGATTTATGTCAGAGGGTGTTTTGCCTATGTTTTCCTCTAGGAGTTTTATAGTTTCTGATCTGACATTTAGATCTTTAATCCATTTTGAGTTTATTTTTGTGTGTGGTGTTAGAAAGTGTTCTAGTTTCATTCTTTTACAAGTGGTTGATTAGTTTTCCCAGCACCACTTGTTAAAGAGATTGTCTTTTTTCCATTGTATATTCTTGCCTCCTTTGTCAAAGATAAGATGTCCATAGGTGCGTGGATTTATCTCTGGGCTTTCTATTTTGTTCCATTGATCTATATTTCTGTCTTTGTGCCAGTACTATACTGTCTTGATGACTGTGGCTTTGTAGTAGAGCCTGAAGTCAGGCAGGTTGATTCCTCCAGTTCCATTCTTCTTTCTCAAGATTGCTTTGGCTATTTGAGGTTTTTTGTATTTCCATACAAATTGTGAAATTATTTGTTCTAGTTCTGTGAAAAATACCGTTGGTAGCTTGATAGGGATTGCATTGAATCTATAGATTGCTTTGGGTAGTATACTCATTTTCACTATACTGATTCCTCAATCCATGAACACGTTATATTTCTCCATCTATTTGTGTCCTCTTTGATTTCTTTCATCACTGTTTTATAGTTTTGTATATATAGGTCTTTTGTTTCTTTAGGTAGATTTATTCCTAAGTATTTTATTCTTTTTGTTGCAATGGCGGATGGAATTGTTTCCTTAATTTCTCTTTCTGTTTTCTCATTGTTAGTGTATAGGAATGCAAGGGATTTCTGTGTGTTAATTTTATATCCTGCAACTTTACTATATTCATTGAAGCTCTAGTAATTTTCTGGTAGAGTCTTTAGTGTTTTCTATGTGGAGGATCATGTCATCTGCAAACAGAGTTTCACTTGTTGGAACATTCTTTGGCATTGCCTTTCTTTGGGATTGGAATGAAAACTGACTTTTTCTAGTCAGTCCTGTAGCCACTGCTGAGTTTTTCAAATTTGCTGGCATATTGACTGCAGCACTTTAAGAGCATCTTCCTTTAGGATTTGAAATAGCTCAGCTGGAATTCCATCACCTCCACTAGCTTTGTAGTGATCTTTCCTAAGGTTCATTTGACTTCACACTCCAGGATGTCTGGCTCTAGGTGAGTGATCACACCATTGTAGTTATCTGGGTCATTACAATCTTTTTTGTATGGTTCTTCTGTGTATTGTTGCCACCTCTTAATATCTTCTGTTTCTGTTAGGTCCATACCATTTCTGTCCTTTTTTGTGCCCATCTTTACATGAAATGTTCCCTTGGTATCTCTAATTTTCTTGAAGTGATCTCTAGTCTTTCCCATTCTATTGTTTTCCTCTATTTCTTTGCATTGATCACTGAGGAAGGCTTTCTTATCTCTCCTTGCTATTCTTTGGAACTGCATTCAGATGGATATATCTTTCATTTTCTCCTTTGCCTTTTGCTTCTCTTCTTTTCTCAGCTATTTGTAAGGCCTCCTCAGACAACAATTCTGCCTTTGTGCATTTCTTTTTCTTAGGGATGGTTTTGATCACTGCCTCCTATACAGTGTTACAAACCTCTGTCCATAGTTCTTCAGGCACTCTGTCTATCAGATATAATGCCTTGAATATCCATCACTTCCACTGTATAATCATAAGGGATTTGATTTAGGTCATACTTGAATGGCCTAGTGGTTTTCCCTATTTTCTTCAATTTAAGTCCAAATTTTGCAGTAAGGAGTTCATGATCTGACCCACAGTCAGCTCCTGGTCTTGTTTTTGCTGGCTGTATAGAGCTTCTCCATCTTCACTTGCAAAGAATATAATCAGTCTGATTTTGGTATTGACCATCTGGTGATGTCCATATGTAGAGTCGTCTCATATGTTATTAGAAGAGGATGTTTGCTATGACCAGTGTGTTCTGTTGGCAAAGCTATTAGCCTTTTCCCTCCTTCATTTTGTACACTAAGGCCAAACTGCCTGTTACTCTAAGTATCTCATGACTTCCTATTTTTGCATTCTAGTCCCCTATGATGAAAAGGACATCTCTTTTTTGGTGTTAGTTCTAGAAGGTCTTGTAGGTCTTCACAGAATGGTTCAACTTCAGCTTCTTTGGCATTAGTGGTTGGGGCATAGACTTGGATTATTGTGATACTGAATGGTTTTCCTTGGAAATGAACCAAGATCCTCTGTTGTTTTTGAGATTGCACCCAAATACTGCATTTCACACTCTTTTGTTGGCTATGAGGGCTACTTCATTTCTTCTAAGGGATTCTTTCCTACAGTAATAGATGTAACAGTTATCTGAAATAAATTCTCCATTCCTGTCCATTTTAGTTCACTGATACCTAAAATGCTGATGTTCACTCTTGCTGTGTCCTGTTTGACCACTTCCAGTTTACCTTGATTCATGGGCCTAACATTCCAGATTTCTATGCAATATTCTTTACAGCATCAGACTTTACTTTCACCAGACACACTCACAACTGGGCATTGTTTCTTCTTTGGCTCAACCTCTTCATTTCTTTTGTTTCTATTTCTCTGCTCTTCTCCAGTAGCAGATTGGTTACCTATCAACCTTGGGGGTTCATCTTTCAGTAAGGAGACCACAGAGCCCCTCAAACTCAGAAATGGTGAGTCAGTCCTATAAGATCTTGCTTGGGCATGTCTAAATTTAAATAGTAGTATCAACCTGCAGTTACATTTACTGAATGGGAAAAGGAGCTTAGGGCATCTCTGATGCCTCAGTGGTAAAGAATTCGCCTGTCAATGTAGGAGATATGGGTTCAATCCCTGAGAAATGGCAACCCACTCCAGTATTCCCACCTGGGAAATCCCATGGACAGAGGAGCCTGGCGATCTACAGTCCATGGGGTCGCAAAAGAATCAGATACAGCTTAGTGACTAAACATCAGCAACAACTAAAGGGGCTTGTGATCGGGAGAAGCAATTAAGAACAGAAGAAATGAAAACATATAAATCACAATTGTTGACTGTTAATATCTGTTGCTAACCATACAAGAATATTTACATATGTCATTTTATTAATTTATTCATTCAAAAACATTTATTTGGGGACTTCTATGGTGATCCAGTGGCTAAGACTCTGAATTCCCAATTCACGGGGGCCCAGGTTTGATCCCTGGTCAGGGAACTAGATCCCACATGTCACAACTAAGAATCCCATAGGCTGAAACCAAGATCAAAGACCCTGCATGCTGAAAATAATGTCTGGCACAGCCAAATAAATGAAAATTAAAGAAATAGTGATCGAGCACCTGTGATGTGCTAGCTACTTTGTGAGGAACTAGGGCTGCAGTAATGAAGAAGAAAGACAAATCCCTGCTCTTGGGGGTACTTCACTCTTAAAGAAGACATAGAGAATAAAGTAGATTTTTACAGTGTAACATGATGAAGATTCTAATGGAAGGATTATAGTATGATGTGAGAAGATAGAGGAAGGATTATATATTAATTTGCTAGGACTGCCATAACAGAATATGATAGCACTTAACAACAAAAATTTACTTTCTCACAGTTCTAGAGGTTGGGAGTTCAAGATCAAGTCTGGCAGAATTGGATTCTCCTGAGGCCTCTCTTTCTGGCTTGCAAATGGCTGCATTTTCAATGTGTCCTCACATGTCTTTTTCTCTGTGTGTGCACACCTGGTGTTTCTTCCTCTTCTTGTATGGATATTAGAGAAGACTGGAGATAGTGTGGGGGCTATTAAAATCAAATAGACAAGATGGTAGTGGGAATGGAGAGAAGTATAAAGAATTGAGAAAGTCTCAGGATATAGGATTGAGAGGACTTGCTATTGAACTGGGAAAGGAGGAGAAAACCAAGGATGATGCTTAAGTTTCTGAGTTGAGCAAATGGGTGGGAAGTTGGTGCCATGCCCTGAGATAGGAAACACAGAAGCAGAGGTTCAGGGAGAGGGGAGGATGGTGAGCTCAGTTTTCAATATATTGAGTTTTAGGTGGGTTAATTATAAAAGTAAAGATATTCACAGCCTTATCAGCTACTTATTTCAATCCATGTTTTATAGAAGAGACTGGGGGAAAAAAAACAACTCTGAAGTTTCAAGAGGTTGAGTAAATTGTTTTTCCACATCCAAGTTTATCTGACTGCAAGGGCTATACCTTTTATACTATAGCCCTCAAATTTTTACCCAAACCTCTGAGAGCTAGATGGGCTTCCCTGGTGGCTCAGATGATAAAGAATCTACCTGCAATGTGGGAGTCTGGGTTTGATCCCTGGGTCAGGAAGATCCCCTATAAAAGGGAATGGTTACCCATTCCAGTATTCTTGCCTGGAGATCCCATGGACAGAGGAGCCTGGCAGGTTATGTGGTCCATAGAGAGTTGCAAAGAGTTGGACACTACTGAAGCAACTTAGCATGCATGCATGCAATGAGTGGGAGGATTACTCCAACTATTTTAGGGAAGAGGTGGGAATTTCCAGGAACTGGGCTACTGTCAACTTTGTGGTCTTTGATGGTTGGCTTTGGCACTGTCATGGTGCCTGGGGGTGTGTCATTTAGCTTACCATTGTGTTACAATGAGTATATTCTGAGGCTCAAGGTCTAGTGGAGCTCGACTGATCTGCCATTTTGGACCCATTTAGTTCTAATCAGTTTATGTCATGTCTTCAGGCTAGATAATTCTTTCAAAGGTTCTGCCCTGCCTCCATCCCCCCTGTTTCAGTGTGTGCTGCATGCTAAGTTGTTGCAGTTGTGTCCAACTGCAACCCTAAGGACTGTAGCCTGCCAGGATGCTCTGTCCTTGGGATTCTCCAGGCAAGAATATTAGAGTGGGTTACCATTTCCTCCTTCAGAGGATTTTCCTGACCCTGGGATCGAACACAAGTGTCTTAGGTCTCCTGCATTAGCAGGTAGGTTCTTTACCACTATCACCACCTGGAAAGCCCAAGTGTCTCATAATAAATACATGTACTAATACATCTTTAGTGAATTATGTGAATTTAACATTAAGTGGGATAAAGAAGAACCATGATTAGTCTCATAATAGTTCAGGGTAGGTTTTTACCACCAAATGGATACAACAAAACCTTTCTGTTTCTTACAGGGTATACTGGATTTTGATATTGTGGATAAATACATATCTTCTAGGATAATGCAATATCATGGAAACCAAAGGAATATAGTTTCAAGAAGAAAGTGGTGGTCAGTGGTGTCAGATGTTATTAAGAGATGAAGGGCAAGGTTTGAAGTAAGGTTATTAGACTTGGTGATCAAGAAGTTAATAGGGACATCTCAAATTCCCCTGTGGCCTAATAGTTCAGAACCCTCACTCTCACTTCTGAGAGCCTGGGTTCAATCCATGGTGGGGGAACAAAGATCTTACAAGCTGTGAATTGTGGCCAAAAAAAGAGAAAGGTATTGCTGGTGACATTTTCAAGAGCATATCCTTTGCTAGGATAAAGTAATGAGAGCACAAGACAACTTCTAAGGAGTTAAAGAATAAGATAATCTACATACCCATAGGATGGTTAAAATTAAAAACACCGCAAATAGAGAGTATTGACAATTAGAGCAAGTTGCACTTTCATTCAGTGCTGGTGGTGGTGCAAATTAGTTTAAGCATTTTGGAAAACTGGCAGTATCTACTCAAGTTGCTTATTTGCATTAACACATGACCCAGCAATTCTGGTTCTATAGATATGTTTTCAGCAGAAATGAATGCATATGTGCTCCAGAAAGCATGCACAAGAATGTTCATATAAGCTTTGTTTTGGAGTTCTGGTAGGATCATGGATTATATTATGAAAAGTTACAAATAAATAAAAATTGCCTACGTGGACTGTTGTTGGCCGTTGGACATGAACCAAGGATTATAATTATTTAAGATCTGTGCACTGAGGTCCATAAGAAAGGAGAAAGGTGTAAACTGTTAATGAGAATGGTCCCTGAGGAGGTACTACTCCGATCACCCTCTCTGTACACCCTTGCAGAACCACATCTTGTAGCGTTTTAGGTGAAGTGGAAAAGGATAGCTTTATTACCTTGCCAGGCAAAGGGAGACACAAACGCTTCTGCCTCGAAAAACTGTGTGTCTCAACTCAAAAGAATTTGATGAGGTTTTTAAACAGTGGTTCAAAGCTGGGGTCTCTGTCAAGATTAGGGTGTGAGCAGGACTCTGTTTTTGCTGTTGTTCAGTCTCTAAGTTGTGTCTGACTCTGTGTGACCCCATAGAGAGGTAGCACACCAGGCTCCTCTATCCTCCACTATCTCCCAGAGTTTGCTCAAATTCATGTCCATTGAGTTGGTGATTCTCTCTAACCATCTTATCCTCTGTCACTCCCTTCTCCTCCTGCCCTCAATCTTTCCCAGCATCAACGTATTTTGCAATGAGTCAGCTCTTTGCATCAGGTGGCCAAAGTATGGAGTATTGGAGCTTCAGCATCAGTCCTTATATTGAATATTCAGGTTTGACTTCCTTTAGGATTGACTGGTTTGATTTCTTTGCACTCCCAGGGACTGTTAAGAGTCTTCCCAGCACTAAAATTTGAAAGCATCAGTTCTTTGGCTCTCAGCTGTCTTTGTTGACTAGGAGGGCTACTCCACTTCTTTCAAGGGATTCTTGTTGACAGTAGTAGATATAATGGTCATCTGAATTAAATTTACCCATTCCTGTCCATTTTAGTTCACTGATTCCTAAGATGTTGATGTTCACTCTTGCCATTTCCTTCCTGACAGTGTCTAATTTACCTTGAACTGGGGACCTACCATTCCAGCTTTCTATGCAATATTGTTCTTTACAGCATCAGACTTTACTTTCTCCACCAGACACATCCACAACCAAGCATCATTTCCACTTTGGCCCAGCCTCCTCATTCTTTCTGGAACTATTTCTCCATTCTTCTCCAGTAGCTTACAGATATCTACCAATGGGCTCATTTTCCAATGTCATCTTTTTGCCTTTTCATACCATTCATAGGGTTCTCCAGGCAAGGATGCAGAAGTGGATTGCCATTCCTTTCACCAGTGGGCCATGTTTAGTCACAACTCTACACCATGACCTATCCATCTTGGGTGTCCCTGCACGGCATGGCTTAGAGCTTCCTTGAGTTACACAAGGCTGTGATCCATGTGATCATTTTGGTTAGCTTTCTGTGACTGTGAGTTTCGTTCTAGCGATTGTGGGATTGTAGTTCTTGCTTCTCCTGTCCGCCCTATGATGGACGAGGACGGGAAGTAAGCTTAGTCAACAAAAGAGTTCAAAATGCAGTACTTCAGTGCAATCTCAAAAATGACAGAAGAATCTCGAATTGTTTCCAAGGCAAACCATTCAACATCACAGTAATTCAAGTCTATGTCCCAACCACTAATGCTGAAGAAGCTTAAGTTGACTGATTCTATGAAGACCTACAACATTTTCTAGAACTAACACCAAAAAACAGATGTCCTTTTCATCATAGGGGACTGGAATGCAGACGTAGGAGGTCAGGAGATATATGGAGTAACAGGCATGTTTGAGCTTAGAGTACAAAAAAAACAGGGCAAAGGCTAACAGTTTTGCCAAGAGAACACATTGGCCATAGCAAACACCCTCTTCCAACAACATAAGAGATGACTACTCATGGACATCACCAGATCAATATCATCAATACAAAAATCATCAATGCCAAAATCAGATTGATTATATTCTTTGCAGTTGAAGAAGGAGAAGCTTTATACAGCCAGCAAAAACAAGACCTAGAGCTGACTGTGGCTCAGATCATAAACTCCTTATTGCAAAATTCAGACTTAAATGAAAGAAAGTAGGGAAAACCACTAGGCCATTCAAATATGATGTAAATAAAATCCCTTACAATTACACTGTGGAATTGATGAATATTCAAGGCATTAGATCTGATAGACAGAGTGCCTGAAGAACTATGGACAGAGGTTCATAACATTGTATAGGAGGCGGTGATCATCCTGAAGGAAAAAAAAATGCACAAAGGCAAAATGGTTGTCTGAGAAACCCTTACAAATAGCTGAAGAGAAGTGAAAGGCAAAGGAATAAGGGGAAAATATACTCAACTGAAAGCAGAGTTCCAGAGAATTGCAAGGAGAGACAAGAAAGTCTTCTTAAGTGAACAATGCAAAGAAATAGGAAAACAGTAGAATGGGAAGCACTAGGTAGAGAGCTGATCAAGAAAATTGGAGATAAAAAGGGAATTTTTCATGCAAAGATGGGCACAGTAAAGAACAGAAATGGCAAGAACCTAACAGAAACAGAAGATATTAAGAAGGGGTGGCAAGAATACACAGAACTATGCAAGAAAGGTCTAAATGACCCAGATAACCACAATGGTCATAGGATAAACTAGATGGTCACTCATCTAGAGCCAGATATCCTGGATTGTGAAGTCAAGTGGGCCTTGGGAAGCACCACTACAAATAAATGAGTGAAGGTGATGAAATTCCAGCTGAGCTATTTCAAATCCTAAAAGAAGATGCTGTTAAAGTGCTGCACTCAATATGCCAGCATATTTGGAAAATTCAGCAATAGCCACAGACTGGAAAAGATCAGTTTTCTTTCTAATCTCAAAGAAAGACAGCTCCAAAGAATGTTCAAACTACTGTACAGTTGCACCCATATCACATGTAGCAAGGTAATCTTTAAAATCCTTCAAGCTTCAACAGTACATGAACCAAGAACTTTCAGATGTACAAGCTGGATTTCAAAGAGGCAGAGGAACCAGAGATCAGATTGCAATATCTGTTGGATCATAGAAAAAGCAAGTGAATTCCAGAAAAACATCTGCTTCATTGACTACACTAAAGCCTTTGACTGTGTGGATCACAACAAACTGTGGAAAATTCTTTAAGAGATGGGAATACCAGACCACCTTACCTGCCTCCTGAGAAACCTGTACGCAGGTCAAGAAGCAACAGTTAGAACCGGACATGGAACAGCAGACTGGTTCCAAATAGGTCAAGGAGTACGTCAAGGCCGTATATTGTCACCCTGCTTATTTAACTTATATGCAGAGTACATCATGTGAAATGCTGGGCTGGATGGAACACAAGCTGGAATCAAGATTGCTGGGAGAAATATCAATAACCTCAGATATGCAGATATTGTTGTTGTTCAGTGGCCCTGTCATGTCCAGCTGTTTGTGAACCCACAGACTGTAGCACACCAGGTCTCTCTGTCCCTCATCACTTCCCAGATTTGCCCACATTTATGTTCATTGCATCAGTGATGTCATCCAGCCATCTCATCCTCTGACACCCTCTACTCCTTCTGCCCTCAGTCTTTCCGAGCGTCAGGGACTTTTCCAATCACTCAGCTGTTCACATCAGATGACCAAAATACTGGAGTTTCAGCTTCAGCATCAGTCCTTCCAACATGTGTTCAGGGTTAATTTCCATTAAGATTGACTGGTTTGATCTCCCTGATCAGATATGCAGATGATACCACTCTAAAGGCAGAAAACGAGGAGGAACTAAAGGGCCTCTTGATCAGGGTGAAAGAGGAGAGTAAAAAAGCTGGCCTAAAACTCAACATTCAAAAAATGAAGATCATGACATATGTTCCCATCACTTCATGGCAAATTTATGGGGAAAAAGTGGAAACAGTAACAGATTTTATTTTCTTGTGCTCCAAAATCACTGCAGACTGTGACTGCAGCCATGAAATTAAAAGACACTTGCTCCTTGGAAGAAAAGCTATGACAAATCTAGACAGCGTATTAAAAAGCAGAGACATCACTTTGCTGACAAATATCCTTATAGTCAAAGCTATGGTTTTTCCTGTCATCATGTACAGATGTGAAGGCTGGACTTAAAGCTGAGCACAGAAGAATTGATGCTTTTGAATTGTGGTGCTGGAAAAGACTCTTGAGAGCGCCTTGAACTGCAAAGAGATAAACCAGTCAATCCTAAAGGAAATCAAACTTGAACATTCATTGGAAGGTCTGATACTGAAACTGAAGCTCCAGTACTTTGGTCACATGATACTAAGAGCCAACTTATTGGAAAAGACACTGATGCTGGGAAAAGATTGAGGGCAAGAAGAGGGGGGGCTGACAGAGGATAAGATGGTTGGATCGCATCACCAACTCAATGGACATGAGTTTGAGCAAACTCCAGGAGATAGTGAATGACAGGGAAGCCTGGAATGGTATAGTCCATGGGGTCACAAAGAGTTGGACACAACTTAGAAACTAAACAACAGCCTTCTTTCTGGTCAAGCTCTCACACCTGTATATGACTACTGGAAAATCTAGTAGTCACAGCTGCTGGTTTGAAAAACCATAGCTTAGACTAGATGGTCCTTTGTTGGCAAAGTGATATCTCTGCTTTTTAATATGCTGTTTAGATTTGTCATAGTTTTCCTTCCAAGGAGCAATTGTCTTCAAATTTTATGGCTGCAGTCACTGTCTGCAGTGTTTTTGGAGCTCAAGAAAATAAAAGCTGTCACTCTTTCCACTTTTTCCCCTTTTATTTGCCATGAAATGATGGGATTGGATGCCAAGATGGGAGTGTAACTTGATTGCAACCTTGAGATGAAAACCACATAACTGCACTGCAGTGGAGAGATAGTGTGGGCCCCTGCTGTAAATTTGCCATGCCAGACCTGGACTGACCTCCTCTAGACTTTTTTTACAGACTTCTACTTAAGCTATTTTTATTCTGAGATTTTATATGCAGGAAAATATAATTCATAAGTAACAATTTCAATTAAATTGCCCATTTAATCTAGTCAAGACTGATTTCTGCTATTTGCAACAAAAAGTGCTGTGCTTAGTCATGTCTGACTCTTTTCGACCCTGTGGACTGTAGCCCACCAGGCTCCTCTGTCCATGGGGGTTCACCAGGCAAGAATACTGGAGTGGGCTGCCATGCCCTCCTCCAGGGGATCTTCCCAACCCAGGGATTGAACCCAGATCTCCCACATTGCAGGCAGATTCTTTACCATTTACCGTCTGAGCTACCAGGGAAGCCCAAGAATACTGGAGTGGATAGCTTATCCCTTCTCCACGGACTCTTCCTGACCCAGGAACTGAACTGAGGTCTCCTACATTGCAGGCAGATTCTTTATCTGCTGAGCTACCAGGGAATGGCACAGGATTCAAGGTTTTAACTCAAAACTTGATATCCCTTGTTTTACTTACTCTAAGCCTTGTTGTAAATAAATATTGATGAGAGTAAACATAATATTTTATCTTATCAATGATTTTAAAATATAGAATAAGCAATGATCAAATATTAACTAGAAGTGTGGATAACTGACCAAGTTTCTTCCATAGGCAAATGTCAATAAATAAAATGGAGAATCAGGAGTTATCTTGGTTAAAAGCAAATTAAGAGACTAATAGACATAGCAGTTACATGTAAGTTGTGGACTTTAATTGGGTCTTGACTTGCTACAATTTTGCTTTTTGAAAATAATTGGGAAAGTTTGACTACTGTATAGGTGGATGTTAAGGAATGGATGTTAATTGTGTAATGTACAATTAAGGTATTATAGCAGAGAAAAATGTTCTAAATTTTTTAGAGAAGAATACTGAAGTAATTGGGCTTCCCAGGTGGTGCAGTGGTAGAGTCCACCTGCCAATGCAGGAGACTAAGAGCTCCTGCAGGAGACCCAGGGTTCAATCCCTGGGTCAAGAAGATCCCCAGGAGTAGGAAATGGTAACCTGCTCCAGTCTTCCTGCCTGGAAAACTTCATGGACAGAGGAGCCTGGCGGGCCACAGTCTATGGGGTCACAAAGAGTTGGCTACGACTGAGCACAAACACAGCTAAAGTAATTAGAGGAAAGTAAAATATTATTTATTCTTTATTTCAATATTGTGGCCTCAAATGATCTAATTGGCCTATTTCTCTAATTACTTTTCCCCTTTCCCTCAAAATGTAAACTGGAAGAGTGTGATGAACATGGCAGTCAGACTGTGGAAGAGTCAATCAGAGTCCTGTGGATTCTAGTACTGGCAAGAGAGAATTCAGCGTGGAATAATCTGTAAGTGTCTGGCCAAAGCTGAAGTCTGGCTAGCCTCCATGTATGCTGTGAAAATTCTCTGGCTGCAGTCCTGAAGTCCTAAACATCTGAGGTTGCATCATTTTTCCCCACAGTTGCTTCTGGACTGAAAGTCAACAGCATATGATGTAAACAGGTCAGGATAAAGTGTAGAAAGTGTCTTCAGATTTTCTCTCCTTTCTTTTTTCTTCCTTTCTTCCTCCCTCCCTCACTTCCTTTTTCTCTTTTTCCTCCTTTCTTCTCACTCTCACCCTACCCCCTCCTTCTCTCCCTCCCTCTCTCCTTCTCCCCTCCCCAGCTTCTTCCCACCCTTCTTTTGTTTTGGAAATTCACACTTAAACAGGTTCAAGACAGATTTTGCCCAAGGATTTTTCAGTTTCCTAAAGGGTAGAAAGAGTATAAAGACTTGTGAAAAAGACCATTTCTGAAGTGAAGAATACAGCCAAAGCAAGAGGTAAAAAATTCAATTAGTGGTAAAGTATTTACTTTTTTCTGCTGCTTTGCTATGAACCCTTTATTCCCTGAAGCCCTCACAGGTCTTCCCTGGATGCTCAGTCAGAGTTCTCCTGTGCTTGTGTTGCTTAGGTGGAATGGCAGTAGGGAGCATGGAACACAGAACGGATAGATAACAATGACCTTGAGACCCTTGGCAACTGTAGAAGATGTTTTTCTTTTGTTTTTTAAAATTAATTATTTATTTATTTTTGGTTATGCTGGGTCTTCATTGCTGTGCACTGGCTATCTTTAACTGTGGTGAGTGGGGGTTACTCTCCAGTTGAGGTGTGCAGGCTTCTCAGTGATGTGGCTTTTCTTGTTGCAGAGCAGGGCGTCTAGAGAACAGGTTCAGTAGCTGTGGCGCATGGGCTTAGTTGCCCCGGGGCATGTGGAATCTTCCTGAACCAAGGATCAAACCTGTGTTCCTTGCATGGGCAAACAGATTCCTAACCACTGAACCAGGGAAGTCCTAGGAAATGTTTTTAAAGGAAGCTAGAGGCAAATTTCTCCTAGAAAATTTAAGGAAAAACAATCTTTGAACTTCTGCCTATGATTTCATTCCTTTCTTTCCTACCACTCAGTTTCTAAGTCTTCTCTTACCAGCATTTATTTAAAAAGTAATCAAACTCCATCTTCTAATAGCTCACGATTCCTTTGGCTCTTTCTCAGTATGTGGCTATTCTGTTCAAAACAAAATCCAGATAGATTAGGATTTTGCATCTGAGTGTCCAAGCAAGGGGTAGAGCTGGAAATTTGAGGTCTGTGTAATTGGAGATGGTGAATATAATGTCTCAAGAGCTTTGATTATAGACGTCTTGATGTTCTGACAAGTCTGAAAATAAAATATAGGTGAAAACTGTTTCTTTTGTGTCTGACCCAGCACAGATCAACAGGTGAATTATCTTTTACAGATAGAATTAAGGCAGTCCTACTGGTGTACCAGCGGATGCATGGTTCAAGGACATTGGGGATTCTGGAGAATTCTCTTCTGCTCCCTTATTTGAGAAACGTCTAATGCAGAACTGGTTAAATTGTTGCCTTTCTGCCTTTATTCTATGGACTTTTCCCTAGTATCGGCTTACTGGTAAGAAACCTGCACTGAAATTCTACTTTCCTTGGCTTCCCCTCTGTTGAACTTTGTTGA
Source organism: Muntiacus reevesi (assembly GCF_963930625.1). Lineage (NCBI taxonomy): Eukaryota > Metazoa > Chordata > Mammalia > Artiodactyla > Cervidae > Muntiacus > Muntiacus reevesi. The sequence continues at coordinate 98,857,140 of NC_089250.1, forward strand.
ATAGAATGCCTGACTCCTGCCTAACTTGGCTCTCTTCATCTTGGCTCAGGCTGAAGCAACTGGACAGCTTGGCCCAGAGTCCAGCGAGTTCGAGACTACAAACTCGTGGCTACCCTGCCTCTCCCTCACATGGGCTGTTCCTGCCCAGCCTGGTTTGTGAGTAGTTTTTGGCAACTACCCCAGAGAATAGAGCCACTAACAATAGCAACTCTCTTTTTAGCTCAAATCTCTTGGTACTCAGGACTATGAACTTAGGAAAACCTAAAATAACCTATGTAATTACAGTGGGTTACCCTAAGAGTCTATTTCTGCCATTACCAACTCAGGATGTCACTCCAGTAGATATTTAGCTGCTCACAGTGGAAAGAGTACTGGGCTTATGGCCAGACAGACCTAGATTCAAAAACTAACTCGGCTGTTTACTAATTTTATGACATTGGGTAAGCCACTAATTTGAATCTGTTGGAACTGAATGAGTGCCCACCTATACATATAAATGCTTGGAAACCTGCAGAGTGTTATACAAGGTTAAACCATTGCTACTGGGAAATGGGGATAAAGTTTTTAAAAAACTTAAATCTTCAAGAAGCAGATTAATCAACTTACCCTTTGTTCCATACCATAGTGTAGCGTTAGTCACTTTGTCGTGTCCAACTCTTTGTGACCCCATGGACTGTAGCCCGCCAGGCTCCTCTGTCCATGGAATTCTCCAGGCAAGAATGCTGGAGTGGGTTGCCATTTCTTTCTCCCATTCCATACCATGCTCAGTTTTAAAACTACAGGTCGTTTCCACTTAAAGGCAGTTTTCCCCCTTGGAAAATGGGGGAATGATTTGACAGTTCCTTTTATATCAAGGAATGACAAAGCAAGAAGATGAGTCCTTATACCTAATTAGTACAGGAAAGAGTGTTATCCACTTATGTGCTAACTGTGCAAGCAAACTGCCTTTCTCTGAAGTTTAGCCATTGTTTTTATTACTTACATTTTTATCTTATGTGTAGGAAAAGAGATTGGTTCTTCAGAGTTAGACATATTTTTATACTTTCTCACTACTCTTATATAAACAGAGCAGGACCCTGTTTATACAGGACTCTGTTTGTACCTACTGGGTACAGATCCTTTCCGTGTTTCTTGTTTGCAGGAAATAAGCTTCATTCAGCCTCCTCAACCTTCCCTGGGTTCCAAAGGGCACATTCTAACAGGCCGATAAACAGGAAAGGGAGGGAATGTAGGAAGAAAGGAGAAGTCAAGAAACAATAGAGCAGTCCTAGGGTAGGCTCCTGGTTCCAGCCAAAAATGACTTCTCTCGTGTCTAAGAAAGTGAAGCCTGGTTCACTTTCTCCAGGGACCACCCCTGCCCCTGCAAGCCACATGGCATGGCCAGAAAAACAAAAATAAAAACAAGAAAGCTCTGCCTGTGGATTTTACCACCTTGTAGGGGTCTTAATGGGCTTCCCAGGTGGTGCTAGTGGTAAAAAAAAAAAACCCGCTTGCCAATGCAGGAGACACAAGAGACACAGGTTCAATCTGTGGGTCTGGAAGATCTCCTGGAGGAGGGAACTGGCAACCCACTTGAGTGTTCTAGCTTGGAGAATCCCATGTATAGAGGAGCTTGGCAGGCTATGGTCCACAGGGTTGCAAAGAGTTGGACATGACTGAAATGACTTAGCAAGCATTCAGGGGTCTTAATAGTTTTCCTGGCCTTATAATAAATTACCACAAACTTAGTGGCTTAAAGCAACACACATTTATTACCTCACAAATTCTATGGATCAGGAATTCAGAAATGCTTTGATGGGTCCTCTGCTCAAGATCTCACAAGGCTGCGTTCAACCTATAGGCCAAGGTGGTGTCCTCTCCCAAGTTCACAAGGTTTTTGTGTGTGTGTATTTTTTTTTTTGCCATGGGGTTGTAGGATCTTAGCTACCAGACCAGGGACAGAACCTGTGCCCTCCACAGTGAAAGCCTGGAGTCCTAATTACTGGATCACCAGGTTAATTCCCAAGCTCAGAAGGCTTTTGAAAGGATTTAAGTGGCAGAATTCATGGTGCCTCTATCACAACAGTTTCCTTTACAGCATAAATCACATTTTTTTAACCAGTGAATTCCTGAACAGAAAGAACTCACTGTAGTGGTCTGACACATAATTGTTGAATGAATGGTATATGGTTATGGTATATATGGTATATGGTTACTTGAGACCCATATTATTTTCTTACTGATTTGTTAGCAACTTGAGGGCACAACCCTGAATCGTTTGTCTTCCTCCAACAGAGCCTAAGCCAGTGCGTGTTCTGGTGATTAAGTGGCTAAGTCGTTTCCGACCCTTTGCGACCCCATGGACTGCATGTACCCCACGAGGCTCCTCTGTCCATGGGACTATCCAGGCAGGAATACTGGGGTGGGTTGCTGTGTCTTCCTGCAGGAGATCTTCACGACCCTGGGAGCAAACCCGTGTTTGTCCCTGGTCTGGTGGCTCCTGCAGCGCAGGCAAGTACTTTACCGCTGAGCCACCATTGCTCAAATCTCATTTCTGCGGGGGGAAAAAAAAATCAGGTGCAACAACAAAGCCCGAAGCCTGAGAGCAAGGGAGGATCTGGCAATACTGGGTGAATTTGTGAGAAGTTACGCTGGAAGGACGTAGGAGAGACCGATAGCAGAAGTCGGCCACTTAAAATCCTACACAGCTATACCTCTGCAGGCGACGTTTGACTCTTCAAGCTGAAGCTAAGCTTCTCGCGAGAGGAAAGACGGACTGCGAGAAAGTCTGTTCATGCCCCGCCTTCCTTGAGCCCCACCCACTCCCTGTCCTCACTCCCACCTTGAACGAGCTGCGTGTGACGTCGTGACGCGTGCGTGGCCGTGGCGTAGGAGGCGGGCCCGCGACGCGGCGCCGGAGGAGGAAGTGGTGTGGTTGTTGCTCCTCCTGCGCCCGCTGCTGGCTCTGGGGGCGCGGAGTGGGGCCACAGTCGCCGCCGCTGCGTTCGCGCTCTCCAGCTGTTCCCCTCCATGTGCCCGGGCTCCGTCGCTCCCCTTCCTCAGGCCGCCGCTTACCCCGGGGTCTATGGAAGTAATGGAAGGACCCCTCAACCTGGTGAGTGGCCCGCAGAGTGTTGCGTCGGCTCTCGGGCACCTTTGCCTCAGGACCCCGTCTCGGCGTGCAGCTGACTGGAGGCCGGGAAGCTGGTTTGGCGCGGGGGATCCTAAAATCTGGGGGGTGCAGACAGGCTCGGCCCTACAGAGGCTCCAGCCAAGCAACCTCGGGGATCCCTGGGAAGCTCCTGCCTCCTGTTCCCGCCGCCTTCAGGCGCCCCCTGCCCCAGGGCTCTGGGCGAGGGGCTCCCACCAACGGGGGCTGCCACCTCTCCAGACCGGAGGAAATGCCTCCAAGCGCCACGTAACCACCTCTTTGCAGCCTGCAGAGACACTAAGCCGGCTGGGGCAGAAATGGTGTGTAATACTGGTTCTAACTAATAACACAGGGTCTGAAGTCTGAGCGTCCCCACTGTCGAGAAATCATAAGCTCTCACCTCCGTTTCCCTTCACCCATTCCTCACCTGTGTTCACATGCATAAACTGAGACTTTCCTTTCTCACATAAATTAGAGAAAGTTGGGGGGAAAAGACAGGGCTGTGGCTGTTGTTAGCTCAGTTTCATCTCTAGGTATCATGAAAATATGGTAGATGTTTACCTTTCTCAGAAAAAGCATTGATAACTCATAATTATGTTTTTAGGCACCTCAGGTGTAGCGATTTTAAAACAAGAAACACGAGTTCTTTTCTGCCTGGCCACTGTATCTTTTGGTTTTCCAGAGAGGTCTATTTTGGATATAAAAGTGGGATTACTTAAAGTTGTAGACAGACAAGGTAACTTTTTTAAGTTCAACTATGATAGTGGGTTTGGAAAAAAGAACATATGGAAAATTGTTTGTTTCTCACGTTGGAACCCTGAGAACACGTGTGGGAGAGCTCTGGGCTGGAATCAAACCATTCTGTAGAGAAGCAGTACAGTCTTATGGATTAAGAGTATAGATTCTGGACCTAAACTGCTTGGATTTGAATTCTAACTTTGTCACTTAATAACTATATGACCTTGGGCAAATTAGTTGATCTCACTCTTTGTGGTTTGTTACCAGGATTAAGAGAGTAAATAAGACGTGAGGAGCCTAGAACAGTACCTGGTATGTAATGAAGTGTAAGAGTTAGTTATTACAATAATCAGACCAAAACTCTTAATTTAGAAATCTCACTTGGACTTGGTGAGCTTAAAAAGTTAAAGATTCTAGGACCTAAAGCTATGGTTCCCAGATGGCTGGTGCCAGGTTAACTGCTATGAGAAGTGCTTTCCAGTTTTACTGTTGAGCCCTGCCCCCATTGGTAAGAGTTGTTTACAGTTTAAAAAGAACCAGACTAGATTTGTGATTTTTTTTTTTCTTTAAAACCAGGGAAATGTCTTGCACTTTCTTTGGTTTTAAGGTGACATATACTTGGCAGTGAAATATAATGGATGGCTCAGTACTGAAACTTGACAGGAACATTATTAGAAATAACCAGCAGTTCACAGAGTGCTTCAGAGTTCAAGTGTCCTTGCAAAATGACCATTGGTTCAGTTCCAGTTAACTTCACTTTATTTGCCTGCTTGCTTCAGCATAACCCCAGCCAACTGCCCCACTAGTGTGTGGTAGCTTATGAAAAGACTTGAACTGGGTGACAGTTTAGATGGAGCAGCAGAATCACCAGTTAGGAAAAATTAGTTGACTTGGTAGTGGTATTACCTGTTTATAGAAGGGAATTTTGAATAGTCTTACTAAGGAGTCTAGCATAAATCCATAATCCAGCCATACAATTTATGTGGGCAAGTATCAGAAATTTGGCATCTTGAATTCTTAAGCCATTTGAGATTTGAAAGATTTAAGTTTTAGATCTAGTGTTTAATGGAAGAGAACAATAGAACAGAAATTAACATTTACTTGGATCATTTTAACTGTGCTAAGTATCAGTGTCTGGCTTCTGAATTTGTTGTCACTGAATTTTAAAAGACAATTTTTTCACTTTCTGTTGTACTATATCCTTGTAGCTTATATGTTTTATGTGTAGTTTGTACCCCTTAGTTCCCTATCCTGTCTTGCCCTATCCTCCTTCCTTCTCCCTACAGGTAACCGCTAGTTTGTTTTCTGCATCCAAGTCTGGTTTTTTTTTTGTTCCTGAATATATTCATACATTCATTTTTTTCCTTTAGATTTCACATGTAAGTGATGTCTTACAGTATTTGTCTTTCTCTACCTGACTTATTTCATTTATACCCTCCAAGTCCATCTATGTTGTTGCAAATGGCAACATCTCATTCTTTTTTATGGTGGAGTAGTGTTCCATTATTTGTGTGTGTGGTGTGTATGTGTTGATATACATATCTGTATATACATATATGTCACACCCTTTTCTATTCATCTGTTGATGGCTATGTTGGTGGCTTCTGTATCTCGGCAACTGTAAATAATGCTGCTGTGAACATTGGGTTGCATGTATCTTTTCAAATTAGTATTTTCATTAGAAGACTGAATTTTTTTAAAGACAGTCACATTCTTTTATGCCAGCCAATATTCACTCTAGTATCCAGCAGACTCAACATGAGAAATACTTCTCAATGCTATAATTTTGAGTGCCTTTGAGCCTCCCATTAGTCTATACAAGCTTTTTCTAATGACGTCATAGTATATTCCAAATTGATTGGATAAGGACTTATTACAGTACCTAGGTTTATAATCATGTGTCCTCAGAGCATCCTTGAAATTAAGTAAGAATTGCTTCCCAAGCTTTACAGATAAATAAACCTAGACAAATTAAGTAGGTTAGTGACTCAAATACATTATGGAGCTACCTTATGTTGATATCATGACTTCTTTCTAGTAATTCTTCTCTCTTAATGTACTTAAAATATTCATTTTAATATGGTCCTTATCTATATTGAATTACAGATTCTTTGTCAGTATTGAGTGGCTTTGCTCTAGTACATGGTGCTAAGTCGCTTTAGTCGTGTCCGATACTATGGACCACTGAGCTCCCCTGTCCCTGGGATTCTCTAGGCAGGAAGAATACTGGAGTAGGTTGCCATGCCCTTCTCTATGGGAATTTCCCAACCCAGGGATCAATCCCACGTCTTCATGTTTCCTGCATTGGCAAGCGGGTTCTTTACCTCTGGCGCCACCTGGTAAGCCCTCCTCTGCTGTAGTATTTCTTTTATGTTAGATTTGCAGTATGAATTTATAGGCCTGTTTCCTCACAGTGATTTCTAAGATATCGAAGAGACCAGCTTGAAATAGTCATTTTAATATATAGTATGAATACTGTGTTCTAATTTTCTGGTTTTTGAAGTTGGTCAAAAGGAAAATAGGATGAATTGTATTTACCTTGTTGGGGGGAATAACTAGTCTTTGGGCTCTGGATAAGTTTTTTTTTTTTTCTTTCATCAGTTTTCAATATGGAAAATTGTAACTTATAAAATTACTTAGTGTATATTTAGACATTTCTTTCCTTGCATTTAATTTTGGTGGTGATGCAAGTGTTGGTAGCAAATGTCAAAATTTATGTGAGATAATTTCTAGTTCTTTGATTTGTTTGCGGTCTATTTGGGAATGATGTCAGACTTTAATTTACATATGGCTGTGTTGCTCATGCTTTGCTTACCTACTCTGCAAACTCTAAGGACAGCGTCCATGTGACTGTGTGACCACAATTGTATTCTTTGTGTTTTGCCCTTTTAAGAGTGCTGAGAATATGTTTGTTGAAAAGCTGAACTGCTCTTTAGAGTGCTCACTAAATAAAGGTATCAGGTATGGTCCAAAGGATGGCCTTGTATGTATGGGGTCTTTGTAACTACTCCGTGTTAATTATATTGACAATAAAAATAAAATCTTGCCCTGAAAAATATCAAGGAAAATTTCATCTTGTCACAGGCTAGGCTAAGCTTAGTGGAAGCGCTCTGAAGGATACAGTAGAGCACTAAGACTTACCTAGTAATTACAGAGGCCTGGGGTTGGCAGCAGGCACTTACAAATATTATTATTTTGTTTTCTCACTAGCTGTTTGAGACATTTCCCATTTTACAGATGAAATCTTGGAACTGCAGAGTAAGTGGTGATAGTTGGATTTGAAAGCAAGATTCTAAATAAAGTATCTCATCTTTCTATTAGATCATGTTTGCCCATTTGTTTTAACTGTGATCCGCAATAAGAAATTTTTACTTAATGACAGTACACACATACCTCAGTGTGTATTACTTCGGAGCTTGGTTCCTTATGGATGTGTCTCTTGGAATTGTGCAAAATGCAGGGACATTCATATATTTAACCCAAAATAAGACAAAAATGTAAAAAACTGAAACATAGAATGCTGTGTGTGTGTATATAGTATTGTATATGATACACTCTTGTGCTAGTCTCAGTTGTGTCTGACTCTGCAACCCCATGGACTGTAGCCCTCCAGGCTCCTCTGTCAGTGGCAAGAGTGCTGGAATGGGTTGCCATGCCCTCCTTCAGGGGATCCTCCTAGCCTAGGGATCGAACCCAGGTCTTCTGCATTGCAGGCGGATTCTTTTATTGCCTGAGCTACCAGGGAAGTCCAAGAATACTGAAGTGGGTAGCCTATCCCCTTTTCCAGGGAATCTTCCTGACCCAGGAATTGAACTGAGGTCTCCTGTGTTGCAGGTGGATTCTTTACCAGCTGAGTCTGTATAGTGTTACATACGATGCAGTCTTAATATTTACTATTAGAGTTTTTAAAATGCTGGTTGAGACCCACAGATTGATTTCAGGACCCACTGTTGGTTTTCATCCTGTGATTTGTCTTCACAGCAGATGATGGCAGTTCTTAAAAGGGGGGTGGGTGTGGGGGGGGCAAGGTAAACTGAAATCTTGAGGAAGGAAAGAGATGCGGCAGACTGCCTGTGGGAGAAATTGACTTAAAATCAAAAAGGTCTTCCTGGACCTCTCTAACAGTTGAGCAGTTATCCTAAGTACAGTTCATTGTAGTAGTTAGACAGTCGGTGTAGTACTTAGGGGATGCTACTTGCCTTTAGAAGACTCATAGTAAGTTGATTTGGAAATGGAGAGTGAATGACTTTTCTCCTCTGCTCTCCATTCAGGGCACTACCGCAGGGTTCAAGAGTACATTAGATTTTTCTCTGCCAGTTTATTGTGTTTTTCATCTTTACATACAGCTTTCCCCAAGGACACAAATAAATAAATGGAAGTTTAATAGAAAGTGATACTTTTTTTTTTCCTTTGGGAAAGAACACTGTATGAACCTGTAGTTTTGAGGCAGTTAGCATGTAGTTCTTGGTGAGGGCGGTCACTTGGTAATCTAGCTGTAAGTTAGGATTTTTGTTGGTCACAGGTGATAAAAATCCATTTCAAATTAGCTTAAATCAAAAGGGATAATTTATTGAAATCAAAAGGTAGGTGTAAAGCACTTTCCTGGAGGTCCAGGTGTTAAGACTCTCAGCTTCCACTGTACAGTGCACAGATTCAGTACCTGGTTGGGGAACTAAAATCTTGCATGCCATACAGCATGCCTCCCCTCTCCCCTCCAAAAAAAAGAAACCTGCAAAAGAAAAGTGCAGGAAGGGCAAGACTACAATGTAGGTGAGTCTAAGAACTTATGGGACCAGGGACTCTTAAGATAATCAGGTTTTCCTACTCTGCCTCATCAGACTTTATTGCTTTTCTTCTCTCTCCAGATTCTAAATCTACATTTTCCACCTGGCTAGTTAAAACCAATTAAAACTTTCTCGACATACCCTCTGGTCCTAAGCTTGAAAATATGCTGGAACAGTTTCTTTTGATGTCTAGGGGACAAGGTAATTTATAAATACAGCAAGTTCCATGGGGATCATATTGATTGTATAGGAAGAACAGTTCACAGGGTGGGCGGGGTGGGGGTCATGTAGAAAGTGTTGGCTGTTTCTGAGGAGAATTCAGCAAGGGAGGAATTTGTACAGGTCAAATGGAATAAGGGGGCTTCCCAGGTGGCTCAGTGGTAAAGAACCTGCCTGCCAGTGCAGGAGCTGTCGGAGATGTGAGTTTGATCCCTGAGTTGGGAAGATCCCCTGGAGCAGGAAATAGCAACCCACTCTAGTATTCTTGTTGAGATAATCCCATGGACAGAGGAACCTGGTGGGCTAGAGTCCATGGGGTCGCAAAAGCACTGGACACGACCAAGCACACATGCATGTAGTAGGATGTTACTACATCTAAAGCTGTTTTACTTTTTATAAAGGCTTTAGAACATTTTGTAGTATTGTGCTTTCATTTTTACTCAGCAGCGAGTAGGAAACTGCTGGTTAAAATGTCCTCAAGATTGGATGGATGAAATAGTGAATGAAGTAAATGTACCACTGACTGGTTTTCTAGTGCTCAATATAGGTGTATATACATATGTATAGTTATTTATTTTAGATTTTGATGCAAAGTTTTATTTTAGTCATTTTCTATGAAATATATTAATGCTCGCTTGGCATTTCAGAATCTTTGATTTTGTCACCAACCCTCAACATAACCTCTCTCCTCCTTCCATCCGACTAACTGTTCATTGACCGATCAAATGTATGAGCAGTCACTGTCTTACCAGGTAATCTGGACATCAGAGATTTGACAAAGTCCCTGTTCTCACAGAACTTTTATCCCATTCTGTAGTTTTCATCTGTTGTGTTCTCTTTCTCTGTTTTGTTTAGCATCTTAAGCATAGTTAGAGTTCCTTCCTATTCCAATACCTGGGTAATCTCTGGTTCTGTTTCTCTTCTGTCTTTTGTTAGTGCCATTTTCCTGCTTGATGCGCTGCTAACTTTATTGTATATTACACATTATGGATGATGCATTATGGAGATTCTGAATTTGTTATTTTCCTCCAAGGAATGTTGTTAATAATAGCTTGTTCTTCTGGCTGACAATTAAAATGCTAGTGGATCATCTTGATTCAGTCCAGGCTTGATTTTAGGCTAAACATGGTGGGTCTGTTTCAGTTTTACTCATGATGCCTAGAATGTAGTCCTTACTGACAGGGCTGGACTTTTGAGGTCTCAACTCAGAGTCCCAAGTGTTCACCAAAGGTAATACTTTCTCTAGACCCAAACTGCAACCTGGTTCCCCAACACCATTTGGCTTCTGAATTCTTTGCTAAGAATTTCTGCTCAGCTTCCTGAAATTGTGTCCTATTCATGTACAACTTAGATGTTAGCCAAGAATCTGAGAGAATATTTGATGCATACTTTCAGGGTGTCCTTCATTGCACTTCCCTCTAATCCTGGACTCCTCAAAATCTAGCTTTTACTTCCGGTTTCCATCCCCTTAATCCTTCAAGCTTGGCTTCAACAGTAGTTGAACTGAGAACTTACAGATGTGCAAGCTAGATTTAGAAAAGGCAGAGGAACCAGAAATCAAATTGCCAACATTGGTTGGATCATAGAAAAAGCAAGGGAATTCCAGAAAACATCTACTTCTGCTTCATTGATTATTCTAAAGCCTTTGACTATGTGGGTCACAATGAATTGTGGAAAAGATGGGAATACCAGACCACCTTACCTGTCTTCTGAGAAACCTGTATGCAGGTCAAGAAGCAACAGTTAGAACTGGACCCGGGACAACCAACTGGTTCCAAATTGGGAAGGGAGTACGTCAAGGCTTTATATTGTCACCCCGCTTATTTGAATTATATGCAGAGTACATCATGAGAAATGCTGGGCTTGTTGAAGCACAAGCTGGAATCAAGATTGCTGGGAGAAATATCAATAACCTCAGATTTGCAGATGACACCACCCTTATGGCAGAAAGCAAAGAGGAACTAAAGAGCCTCTTGATGAAGGTGAAAGAGTGAAAAAGCTGGCTTAAAACTCAACATTCAGAAAACGAAGATCATGGCATCCGGTCCCATCACTTCATGGCAAATAGATGGGGAAAAATGGAAACAGTGTCGGATTTCATTTTCTTGGGCTTCAAAATCACTGCAGATGGTGACTGCAGCCATGAAATTAAAAGACTTTTAATCTTTTCCTTGGAAGAAAAGCTGTGAAAAATCTAGACAGCATATTAAAAAGCAGAGATATCACTTTGCCAACAAAGGTCCGGATAGTCAAAGCTATGGTTTTACCAATAGTCACGTATGGATGTGAGACCATATTATAGAAGGCTGAGCGCCAAGGAATTGATGGCTTCAAATTGTGGTGCTTGAGAAAACTCTTGAGAGTCCCTTGGACAGCAAGATCAAAGTCCTAAAGGAAATCAACCCCGAATATTCACTGGAAGGACTGGTGCTGAGGCTGAAGCTCCACTACTTTGGCCACCCGATGTGAAGAGCCTACTCATTGGAAAAGACCCTGATGCTGGGAGAGATCAAGGGCAACAAAGGAGGAGATGGTTGGATGGTATCACCAACTCAATGGACATGAGTTTGAGCAAACTCGTGGAGATAGTGAAGGACAGGGAAGCCTGTCATGTGGCTCTTCAAGGGGTCACACAGAGTTGGACACAACTGAACGACTGAACTTTGGCCAGTGAGATACTGCCTTCTTGGACTTTATTTTCCTGTACTCTGTTTTGGAAAATGCACTCAGCATGCCAAGGGGAATGCAGGTTTCACCTTGTGCATTTCCCATTTCTTGAAAATGTATCCTTCTGTTACCTTTTTCCCTCCCCCATCTGTAAACTTGTTTCTTTATACTTCACCCAGTTTTGTAGTTATTTACAGTTGGAGGGTAAACCAGTGCCAGCTATTCCATCCTATCTGGATCAGAGGTACAAATTTCCATGAGAATTTCCACAGGATTCTCAAAATTAAATCAGTGTGTTGTAAACCCTGAGTGCCAGAAAGTACTTTAATATGAGATTGTGGTATCACAAAAGCTAATACTCCCAATATTCAGTGACAGGATATCACATCTATTTCCAAGTAAAGTTTGAGGCAGCTTACAAAAGACAGATACCATACTATTAAAATATTAGTTACCTTAAGTGAATACTAAGTGAAAGTCTCTGTTGTTTCCGACTCTGTGACCCCATGGACTGTGGAGGTCATGGAATTCTCTAGGACTCTGGAGTGGGTAGCCTTTCCCTTCTCCAGGAGATCTTCCCAACCCAGGGATTGAACCCACATCTCCTGCATTGCAGGCGGATTCTTTACCAGTTGAGCCACAGTTACCTACTGAGATAAGTTATCCGGAAATTTAGCAGCTTAAAACAACACACATTGGTTTCCCCACAGTTTCTGTGTGTCCGGGATAAAGGCAATACTTAGCTTAGTTCTTTGCTTCAGGGTCTTTTAAAAGGCTAGAGTCAAAGTGAGGGTCAGCTAGGGGTGCGGTACCATTTGAGGGCTCTCCTGAGGCAGGAGCCGCTTCCAACTTCACTCACAGGGTTGATGTCAAGATTTCATTCCTTGAGGGGTTTTGGGTTGAAGACTTCAGCTCCTTGCTGGCTGTTGGCAGGCGACCTCATACTCTGCCATGTGAGTGTTTCCTTGGGGCAGCGAACAGCTTGACTGTTGGCTTTGTTAAAGTAAGCAAGGGAGAGAGAGTGCTACCAAGATGCAAGTGACAGTCTTTTGTTACCTAACCATGGAAGTGACCCTCCATCACCTTGGTTGTATTCTATTTCTTAGTTGTAAATCTCTAGGTCCAACCCACATTTGAGGAGGAAAGATTATATAAGGTTGTGAATTCCAGGAGGGAGGAGTCATTGGGAGCCATATAAGCAGCTTACCACAATTGCTGATAGAAAAGCAAAGAAAATAAGAACTGAAGCAACAGAGAGTATCAAGAAAGTATAATCCTTTGGGGCTACATCAAACTAAAAAACTTATGCACAGCAACAAAATGAAAAGGCAACCTACCAAATGGGAGAAAATATTTTCAAATTATGTATGATAAGGAGTTAGTATCCAAAATAGAAAAAAATCTGATTAAACAACAGGCAAATATGAATATACATTTTTCCAAAGAAGACATGCAGATGGCCAACAGGTACATGAAAAGATGCTCAGCATCACTAATGAGGGAAACACAAGTAAACCAAAGCCACAACGAGATATAGTCTCTCACCTGCTAGAATGATCATGGTTTAGTTGCCAAGTTGTGTCTTGACTCTTGCTACCCCATGGACTACCAGGCTCCTCTGTCCATGGAATTCTCTAGGCCAGAATACTGGAGTGGGTAGCCATTCCCTTCTCCAGTGGAGCTTCCCAAACCAGGGATTGAACTCAGGTCTTTCGCATTGCAAGATTTTTTACTGTCTGAGCCATAGGGGAAATCCTCCCTGTTAGAATGGTGACTCTTTAAAAGATATGAAGTAACAAGTGTTGGCCAGAATTGGAGAAAAGGGAACCCGTGTGCACTGTTGGTGGGAATGTATTCATACATTGGTGCAGCTACTGTGGGAAAAGGTCCCTTGAAAAATTATAAGTAGAATTACCATACTATCTTGCAGTTCCACTTCTGGGTATTTTTCTGGAAAAAAACAAACAAACAAAAAATTTCTACTGAGATTCTCTGCGTGTGGTTTCAGTTCAGTCACTCAGTCTTGTCTGACTCTTTGCAACCCCATGGACTGCAGCACGCCAGGCTTCTCTGTCCATCACCAACTCCCAGAGCTTGCTCAAACTCATGTCCATTGAGTCGGTGATGCCATCCAACCATCTTATCCTTTGTCATCCCCTTCTCCCACCTTCAATCTTTCCCAGCATCAGGGGCTTACCAAGGGGTCAGTTCTTCACATTAGTGGCCAAAGTATTGGAGTTTCAGCTTCAGCGTCAGTCCTTCCAATGAATATTTAAGATGGACTGGTTGGAGTTCCTTGCAGTCCAAGGGACTCTCAAAAGTCTTCTCCAACACCACAGTTCAAAAGCGTCAATTCTTTGGCACTCAGCTTTCTTTGTAGTCCAACTCTCACATCCATACATGACTACTGGAAAAACCATACCTTTGACTAGACGGACCTTTGTTGGCAAAGTAATGTGTCTACTTTTTAATATGTTGTCTAGGTTGGTCATAGCTTTTCTTCCAAAGAGCAGGGGTCTTTTAATTTCATGTCTGCAGTCACCATCTACAGTGATTTTGGAGCCCCCCAAATAAAGTCTCACTGTTTTCCCCATCTATTTGCCATGAATTGATGGGACCAGATGCCATGATCTTACTTTTCCAAATGTGGAGTTTTAAGCCAACTTTTTCACTCTCCTCTTTCACTTTCATCAAGAGGCTTTAGTTCTTCTGTGCTTTCTGCCATAAGGGTGGTGTCATTTGCATATCTGCGGTTATTGATATTTCTCCCAGCAATCTTGATTCCAGCTTGTGCTTTATCTAGCCAGGCATTTCTCATGATGTACTCTGCATATAAGTTAAATAAACAGGGTGACAATATACAGCCTTGATGTACTCCTTTCCCAATTTGGAACCAGTCTGTTCCATGGTCCAGTTCTAACTGCTGCTTCTTGACCTGCATACAGATTTCTCAGGAGGCCAGTCAGGTGGTCTGGTATTCCCATCTCTTTCAGAATTTTCCAGTTTGTTGTGATCCACACAGTCAAAGGCTTTGGCATAGTCAATAAAACAGAAGTAGATGTTTTTCTGGAATTCTCTTGCTTTTCCGATGATCCAGTGGATGTTGGCAATTTGATCTCTGGTTACTATGCCTATTCTAAATCCACCTTGAACATCTGAAAGTTCACAGTTCACGTACTGTTGAAGCCTGGCTTGGAGAATTTTGAGCATTACTTTACTAGTGTATGAGATGAGTGCAATTGTGTGGTAGTTTGAGCATTCTTTGGCGTTGCCTTTCTTTGGGATTGGAATGAAAACTGACCTTTTCCAGTCTTGTGGCCACTGCTGAGTTTTCCAAATTTGCTGGCATTTTTGAGTGCAGCACTCTAACAGCATCATCTTTTAGAATTTCAAATAGCTCAACTGGAATTCCATCACCTCCACTAGCTTTGTTCGTAGTGATGCTTCCTAAGGCCCACTTGCCTTCAAATTCTAGGATGTCTGGCTCTAGGTGAGTGATCACACCCTTGTGGATATCTGGGTCATTATGATCTTTTTTTGTGTATTTCTTCTGTGTATTCTTGCCACCTCTTCTTAATATTTTCTGCTTTTGTTAGGTCCATACCATTTCTGTCCTTTGCTGTACCCATGTTTGCATGAAATGTTCCCTTGGTATCTCTGATTTTCTTGAGAAAATTGCTGTGGTTTAATCAGATTTTTTGCTTTTTATTTTTATATTGTATGAATTCTTTGTTATTTTGGATACTAACCCCTCATCAGATATATGAGTTGCAAATATTTCCTCCCGTTTGGTAGGTTGCCTTTTCATTTTGTCTTCCTCTACCATGCATCAACTTTTTAGTTTGATGTAGTCCCACTCTTGGCTTTTGTTGCTTTTGCTGTCAGTTAATAAAGAATTATGTCAGAGAGTTTTCTGCCTATTTTTTCTTTGAGGAGTTTTATGGTTTCAGGTCTTATGTTCTTTAATCCATTTCGAGTTAACTTTTGCGTGTTGTGTAAGGTAGTGGTCCAATTGCATTCTTTAGCACATGGCTATCCTGTTTTCCCAACATCATTTATTGAAGAAACTGTCCTTTCCCTGTTGTATATTCTTGGCTCGTTTGACATTTGTTAATTGAACATTTATTCATTGATTTATTTCTAGGCCATCCTGTTCCATTGATCTTTGTGTCTTTTTATACTATCATACTGTTTTGACTAATATAGCTTTGTAGGGCTTCCCTGCTGGCTCAGACGGTAAAGAATCTGCCCTTAATGTGGGAGACCTGGGTTCAATCCCTGGATTGGGAAGATCCCCTGGAGGAGGGCATGGCAACCCACTCCAGTGTTCTTGCCTGGAGAATCCCCATGAACAGAGGAATCTGGTGGGCTACAGCCCATGAGGTTGCAAACAGTTGGACACGACTGAGCACACACATAGCTTTGTAAGATAGTTTGAAATCAAAGAGCCTGATTCCTGCAGCTTTGTTCTTTGTATTGCTTTGGGTATTTGGGAGTTTTTGTATTTCTGTGCAACTGTTAGGATTGTTCGATTTCTGTGAAAAGTACCATTGGAATTTTGACAGGTTGCACTGAATCTGTGTATTGTAGCATGGACACTTTAACTATTCTTTAAATCCATTTCATCAGTGGCCTGATAGTTTTTGTGTACAGGTCTTTAACCTCTTTGGTTAAATTATTTCTAAGTACTTATTGCTTTCGATGCAGTTGTAAATGGGATTGTTTTCTTAATTTCTCTTATAATTTTTTAGTGTATAGAAATGCAACAGAATTATGTGTATTGGTTTTGTAAAATATTTGACTGTGCCGGGTCTTAGTTGTGGTACTTGAGATTTTCGATCTTCAGTTACGGCATGCAGGATCTTTTAGTTGTGGCATGCGGAATCTTTTTTTTTTTTTTTTTTTTGTGGCATGCGGAATCTTAATTGCTACATGAGAACTCTTAGTCATGGCATGTGGGATCTGGTTCCCTGACCAGGGCTCCATCCTGGGCCCCCTGCATTGGGAGTGTGGAGTGTGGAGTTAGCCACTGGACCACCAGGGAAGTTCCTGTATATTGATTTTTTATCTTACAACTTTGTACTACATTCATTGATTCTAAGTTTTAGGGTGGAATCTTTAGAGTTTTCGGTATATAATATCTTGTTATCTGTAAATAGTGAACAGTTTTACTTCTTTCTTCCTGATTTGGATGTCTTACTCTCATCTAATTGCTGTGGCTAAGAGGGACTTCCAATACTATGCTGACTAAAAGCAGCTAGAGTGGACATCTTTGTCTTGTTCCTGACCATAGAGGAAAAGCTTTGAGCTTTTCAGTGTTGAGTATTATGTTAGCTGTGGGCCTGTCATATATGGTTTTTATAATGTTGAGATATATTTCCTCTATATTCATTTTGTTAAGAATTTTTATCGTGAGTGGGTATTGATTTTTGTCAGATGCTTTTTATCCTGTTGAAATGCTCATATCATGTTTACATGTCTTCCTTTTATTAAGGTGTCGTCACATTGATTTTTGGGGTAAATTTGATTTGTTGAACTGTCCTTGTATCCCTGGAATAAATCCCACTTGATTTGCTAGTATTTTGCCAAGGAGTTTTGTACCTGTTCATCAGGGATATTGACCTCTAGCTTTTTTTTTTTTTTTTTTTCCTTATGGTGTCTGTGTCTGTTTTGGTATCAGGGTAATGCTTGCCTTGTAAGATCAGTATGGAAGTATTCCTTACTCTTCTATTTTTCTAGAAGAGGTTGAGAAGGATTGGTATTAATTCTTGTTTGAATTTTTGGTAGAATTCACCAGTGAAGGCATCTGGTCCTGGAGTTTTTTTGTGTGAGGTTTGTGGTTACCTCATTTTACTGTGCTTCACTTTATTGCACTTGCAGATGTTGGTGATTTTTTTTTTTTTTTTTAAACAAGTTGAAGGTTTGTGGCTACCCTGTGTCTTACTGGCATTGTTATTCCAAATGTATTATATTTAAATTAAGGAAATCTACATTTTTTTAAAAGACATAATGCTATCGCACATGTAGTGTAAACATAACTTTTACATGCATTGGGAAACTAAAAAATTTGTGTGACTTGTTTTACTCCGGCATTCACTTTATTGCAGTAGCCTGTAACTGAACTTGAAATATCTTAGAGGTATGCCTGTTATTGGTCTGTTCAGGTTTTCTGTTTTTTTCAAAGTTTTTGTTCTAGGGATTCATTCATTTTTTCTAGGTTGCCCAGTTTGTTGGCATATATTGATAATTGTTCATAGTAGTCTCTTACGATCCTTTGTATTTCTGTGGGGGTGGGGGAGTTGGCCACATTATGTGGCTTGTGGGATCTTAGTTCCCCAACTAGGAATTGAGTCCAGGCCGCAGCAGTGAAAGCGGTGAGTCCTAACCACTGGACCACCAGGAAGTTCCCTCATTTTAAAATTTTATTTGAATCTTCTCTTTTTTTCTTTGTAGAGTATTGTTGTTCAGTCGTGGCCAACTCTTTGTGACCCCATGGACAGCAGCACGCCAGGTTTCCCTGTCCTCCACCATCTCCCAGAGTTTGCTTAAACTCATGTCCATTGAGTCAGTGATGCCATCCAACCATCTCATCCTCTGTCGTCCCCCTCTCCTGCCTTCAGTCTTTCCCAGCATCAGGGCCTTTTCCAATGAGTTGGCTCTTCACATCAGTATACTTGTTGAGTATAGCTATAGATTTGTCAATTTTGTTAATCTTTTCAAAGATCTAGCTCTTGGTTTTACTGATCCTTTCTGTTGCTTTTTAAAAAATCTCTGTTTTGTGAATTTCTGCTCTAATCTTTGTTATTTCCTTTCTTCTACTAACCTTGGGCATCATTTTTTTTTCTAGTTCCTTGAGGTGTAAAGTTAGATTATTGGAGACTTTTCTGGTTCTGCAAGGTAGGCTTTTATCCATATGAACTTCCCTCTTAGAATTGCTTTTGCTGCATCTCATAAGTTTTGGTATATTTTATTTCCATTTTCATTTGTCTCAAAATATTTTTTATTTCTCTTTTGATTTCTCCCTTGACCTATTCGTTGTTCAGTGGCATGCTGTTTAATCTACGCATAGTTACAATTTTTCCAATTTTCTTCTTATAATTTATTTCTTCTTGTAATTAGTTTCCGTGGTGGCTGGAAAAGATGCCTTGATATGATTTCAGTCTTTTTAGGTTTATTAAGACTTATTTTGTGGTCTAACACTATTATCTATCCTGGAGGATGTTCTTTGAGCACTTGAAGAATGTATTTTGTTGCTTTCGGATAGAATCTTCTGTATATAATGAAACAGATATAAATAAATGACCATATAATCTTTGCTTTAAGAAGGATCTTTAAAGATTGTTTTAAAAGTAAGAACTACAGAAAGTAAGTTTTGTACAAGTTGAAAGAGAATGCAGTTTAGTCTCTTCCACCACATTATACATTTTATGGTGGTAGATAGCTCTGATGCTTTTAAATTCTTCTTTTTAAAGATAATATTTATTCGACTGTGTTGGGTCTTAGTTGTGGCACACAGGCTCTTCGTCGGTGTGCATGGACTCTGTGGGCAGGATGCCAGCTTCTCTCTAGCTGTAGCATGTGGGCTTGGGACCTGTGGTGTGTGGGCTCCCTAGTTGTGATGTGTAGGCTCTGGAGTGTGGGGTCAGTAGTTGCAGTGGGTGGGCTTAGTTACCCCACCACATGTGGAATCTTGGTTCCCTGACCAGGGGTGGAACTGATGTCCCCTGCATTGGAAGGCAGGTTTTAAACCACTGGACCACCAGGCAAGTCCCTGTTATTGTCTTTTAACTTTTTTAATTTTCACAACATTCTCATCCTTTTTTAAATTAATTAATTAATTAATTTTACTTTACAACACTGTATTGGTTTTGCCATACATTGACTTGAATCCGCCATGGGTGTACATATGTTCCCCATCCTGAACCCTCCTCCCACCTCCCTCCCCATCCCATCCCTCTGGATCATCCCAGTGCATCAGCCCCGAGCACCCTGTCTCATGCATTGAACCTAGACTGGTGATTCATTTCACATATGATAATTTACATGTTTCAATGCCATTCTCCCATATCATCCTGCCCTCACCGTCTCCCGCAGAGTCCAAAAGACTGTTCAGTACATCCATGTCTCTCTTGCTGTCTCTCATACAGGGTTGTCATTACCATCTTTCTAAGTTCCATATATATGCGTTAGTATACTGTATTGGTCTTTATCTTTCTGACTTACTTCACTCTGTATAATAGGCTCCAGTTTTATCCACCTCACTAGAACTGATTCAAATGTATTCTTTTTAATGGCTGGGTAATATTCCATTGTGTATATGTGTCACAGCTTTCTTATCCATTTGTCTGCTGATGGACATCTAGGTTGCTTCCATGTCCTGGCTGTTACAAACAGTGCTGTGATGAACATTGGGGTGCACATGTCTCTTTCAGTTCTGGTTTCCTCAGTGTGTATGCCCAGCAGTGAGATTGCAGGGTCATATGGCAGTTCTATTTCAGTTTTTTAAGGAATCTCCGCACTGTTCTCCATAGTGGCTGTACTAGTTTGCATTCTCACCAACAGTGTAAGAGGGTTCCCTTTCCTCCACACCCTCTCCAGCATTTATTGCATGTAGACTCTTGGATAGCAGCCATTCTGACTGGCGTGAAGTGGTACCTCATTGTGGTTTTGATTTGCATTTCTCTGATAATGAGTGATGTTGGGCATCTTTTCATGTGTTTGTTAGCCATCTGTATGTCTTCTTTGGATAAATGTCTGTTTAGTTCTTTGGCCCACTTTTTGATTGGGTCTTTTATTTCCCTGGAATTGAGCTGCAGGAGTTGCTTGTATATATTTGAGATTAATCCTTTGTCTGTTTCTTCATTTGCTATTATTTTCTCCCATTCTGAAGGCTGTCTTTTCACCTTGCTTATAGTTTCCTTTGTTGTGCAGAAGCTTTTAATTTTAATTAGGTCCCATTTGTTTATTTTTGCTTTTATTTCCAATATTCTGGGAGGTGGATCATAGAGGATCCTGCTGTGGTTTATGTCAGAGGGTGTTTTGCCTATGTTTTCCTCTAGGAGTTTTATAGTTTCTGATCTGACATTTAGATCTTTAATCCATTTTGAGTTTATTTTTGTGTGTGGTGTTAGAAAGTGTTCTAGTTTCATTCTTTTACAAGTGGTTGATTAGTTTTCCCAGCACCACTTGTTAAAGAGATTGTCTTTTTTCCATTGTATATTCTTGCCTCCTTTGTCAAAGATAAGATGTCCATAGGTGCGTGGATTTATCTCTGGGCTTTCTATTGTGTTCCATTGATCTATATTTCTGTCTTTGTGCCAGTACTATACTGTCTTGATGACTGTGGCTTTGTAGTAGAGCCTGAAGTCAGGCAGGTTGATTCCTCCAGTTCCATTCTTCTTTCTCAAGATTGCTTTGGCTATTTGAGGTTTTTTGTATTTCCATACAAATTGTGAAATTATTTGTTCTAGTTCTGTGAAAAATACCGTTGGTAGCTTGATAGGGATTGCATTGAATCTATAGATTGCTTTGGGTAGTATACTCATTTTCACTATACTGATTCTTCAATCCATGAACATGGTATATTTCTCCATCTATTTGTGTCCTCTTTGATTTCTTTCATCACTGTTTTATAGTTTTGTATATATAGGTCTTTTGTTTCTTTAGGTAGATTTATTCCTAAGTATTTTATTCTTTTTGTTGCAATGGCGGATGGAATTGTTTCCTTAATTTCTCTTTCTGTTTTCTCATTGTTAGTGTATAGAAATGCAAGGGATTTCTGTGTGTTAATTTTATATCCTGCAACTTTACTATATTCACTGATTAGCTCTAGTAATTTTCTGGTGGAGTCTTTAGTGTTTTCTATGTAGAGGATCATGTCATCTGCCAACAGTGAGTGTTTTACTTCTTTTCCTATCTGGATTTCTTTTATTTCTTTTTCTGCTCTGATGTGGCCAAAACTTCCAAAACTATATTGAATAGTTGTGGTGAGAGTGGGCACCCTTGTCTTGTTCCTGATTTTAGGGGAAATGTTTTCAATTTTTCATGATTGAGGATAATGTTTGCTGAGGGTTTGTCATATATAGCTTTTATTATGTTGAGGTATGTTCCTTCTATTCCTGCTTTCTGGAGGGTTTTTATCATAAATGGATGTTGAATTTTGTCAAAGGCTTTCTCTGCATCTATTGAGATAATCATATGGTTTTTATTTTTCAATTTGTTGATGTGGTGTATTACATTGATTTGCAGATATTGAAGAATCCTTGCATCCCTGGGATAAAGCCCACTTGGTCATGATGTATGATCTTTTTAATATGATTTTGGATTCTGTTTGCTAGAATTTTGTTAAGGATATTTGTATCTATGTTCATCAGTGATATTGGCCTATAGTTTTCTTTTTTTGTGGCATCTTTGTCAGGTTTTGGTATTAAGGTGATAAACATTCTCATCTTAAAGATGAGAAAACTTGGGCAGGAAGTTAAGAAAGCCAAGTTCCGGTATCTAATAAGTGCTCAAGCTGAGATTTGAAAACCTCAACAGTCAGCATTTGCTGGGTGTCTAACAAGAACTTGGTGTAGGACCTGTATTTTAATAGGGAATTTGATTGCTCATGTGCCAGATAACGAGAGTAGGTATGCGTTTTAAAATGAGATGTAACTCCTGAATTGGCAGAGTGATCAGAGATTGGATTTTACATGGAGAAGTTTTAGGGGAGTTGGAAGAGCCGTGAGGTCCTGGTCTTACCACTTGGAAACTTTTGGTTTCTTTGGTTTTGAAATGAAAAAAAAAAAAAGTTTATTTCATAACATAGACAGAAATAAACTGAAAATGGCTTAAAGACTTAACGTGACAACATTAAACTCCTAGAAAAGAAAATAGGCAAAACATTCTCTGACATAAATCATGGCAGTGTTTGCCTAGGGTAGTCTCCCAAGGCAATAGAAATAAAAGCAGAGATAAACAAATGGGACCTAATCAAACTTACAAGCTTTTGCATTGCAAAAGAAGCCATAAACAAAAAATCAGCCTACAGAATGGGAGAAAATATTTGCAAGCTATGTGACTGACAAGGGCTTAATTTTCAAAATATTCTAACAGCTCATAACAAAAAAACAAACAACTCAATTAAAAATGGGCAGAGCACCCAAATAGACATTTCTTCAAAGAAGATACACAGATGGCCAGTAGGCACATGAAAAGATGTTCAACATCACTAATAGAGAAATTCAAATCAAAGCTACAGTGAGATACCACCTCACATCAGTCAGAATGACCATCATTTAAAAAAATTCTACAAATTAAAGATGCTGGAGAGAAACAAGGGAAACAAGGGATTCTACACTGTTGGTGGGAATGTAAGTTGGTACAGCTGCTGTGAAGAACAGTGTTGGGGGTTCCTTAAAATAAAAATAGCTATACATATGATCCAGCAGTCTCACCTGTGCATATATCCAGACGCCAATTTAAAAAGATACATTCACACCTATTTTCATAGCAGTGCTGTTACAATACCCCACACATGGTTCATGGACAGGTGAATGGATATAGGTGTTGTGTCATATATATACATGGAATATTACTCAGCCACCAAAAAAATGAAATAATGCCATTTGAGGCAACATGGATGGGCCTGGAGGTTATCATAACAAGTGAAGTAATAAGCCAGAGAAAGACAAATATGAGATCACTTATATGTGATATTTAAAATATGACACAAATGAACTTTTCTGTGAAACAGAAACAGTCTCACAGAAAACTTATGGTTAGCAAAGGGGAAATGGGGTGGGGCAGCTTGGAATTAGCAGACATAGACTATAGTATATAAAGAAGATAAACAACAAGGACCAACTGTATAACACAGGGAATTATATCCAATATCCTGTAATAAACCATAATGAAAAAGAATATGAGAAAGAAAAAATATTCTCTTATTGTGAAACTTGTAGTTTAACTAGGGAGCTTGATAAATATGGTCCAAGGTAGAAAGGGATTGATGTCATTGGACAGAAACTAAAGACACAGCGTTAGAATGAGGTAACCCCAGAGAGCATCTCATCCCTGCTTCTCAAGTGTGTCTGGGAACCTGTGGGTCTAGCTTTACCAGTGGAATCTGAGGTCCTACTGAGGAAGAGTCTACATGTATTCTGCAGGGGATTCAGATTCAGTTAAAACTTGAGAAGCACAGATGTGGTCTAATTCCATCATTTTACAAGTGAGGAAGCAGACCCTGAAAGCCCAGGTAATTTGGCTGGTTTAGTGGGAGAGTGAGGACTTGTGCCTGTGCCCCAGGTTCTTCATGGGCTTTGCCGACTCTGTGCCATCCTAGTTAGAAGGTACTTTCGGATTTCAGAGAACTCTGTCTCTTCCGGAGGACTTCTTTCAAAGCTTAGAGAGGTATAGGAATGTGCTGATTCTTTCATTTCTCCCCTCTACCTAGAACCTGAGTGTCACTTGCTTCAGCTGTACTCAGAATACATTTCTTGGAGAAATCATGTTGGTCGTAACTTTGTTTTCTTTCCAAAGATCTCTATCATTTCTGGATACTATCTAATATTCCTGTGTTCAGAACATGTTTTTTCCTTCAGTCCAAGACTCCATGGTTGAAATTAATTTCAGCCCATAGTCATTTTGTTACACCCCCACCCACCCACCTTTTTTAGGAATGAATTGAAACTTAGAGAAAAAGTTTGTTTACTGTTTGAAGAGTAAGAAGCCTCTGAAACAATTGGAAGAATAATCTTGTTTCTAAGAGTGTTACTTCTTCCTTTCTAAAATAGAACCAGGAGAAATGTGAACAGCATGCATTTGCTAGAAGTGCATATGTAAATAGCATGCATGCATTGCTAGAAGTGTACTGTTCCTTGCTTTTGTCTTCACCTGTTTTCCACTGAGCATGATTTGTAAGCATGCTCAGAATATTTCTAATCTCAGCTACAAGAGTGATCCTCTGACATGGTTTTATGAGGCATCAGTGGCACATTTTTTGAAAAACATTCAAGACGAATCATTTTATACCTGACACAGATTTGATTTTTGCTGTTAAACGCACTAAGGTAAAGTACAGAGAACATACAATTTTCCATCTCTGATTTTTTTTTTTTTAATTAAAAAAGTTTTTGACCACACCATGTGGCTTATGGGATCTCAGTTCCCTGACCAGGGATTGAACCTGGGCCATGGCAGTGAAAGCCCTGATTCCTAACCACTAGACCATCAGGGATCTCCCACATTTGCCGTCTATAATTTTTAAATGTACAGTTCAGTAGTGTTAAGAATATTCACATTTTTGTGCAGCAGATGTCCAGAACTTTTTCATCTTGTGAAAATGAAACTGTACACCCATTGAATGAGAATGCCCCATCTTTCTCTCCCCTGGTTTCTGGCAACCACCATTCTACTTTCAGGTTTTATGAATTTGACTACTTTAGATATGTCTTTGGGGTTCCCAGATATCTCAGTGGTAAAGAATCAGCCTGCCGACACAGGAGATGAGGGTTCAGTCCCTGGGCTGGAGGATCCCTGGAGAAGGGAATGGCAACCGACTTCAGTATTCTTGCCTGGAGAATCCCATGGACAGAGGAGTCTGGTGGGCTGCAGTCCATGGGGTCTCAGAGAGTCATGACATGACTGAAAGACTGAGCGCAGATACCTCATACGTGGGGTCATACAGTATTTTTTTTTTAAGTGGCTCATTTTATATTTCATTACTAGCTTAAAGTCCTTAAAGTTCATCCATGTTACAGCATGTGTCGGTTTTCTCGCTCTTCAGGCTAATTTTACACTGTACATACATACCATGTTTTGTTCATTTTTCTATTGATGCTTAGGTTACTTCCTCTTTTTGACTACGGTGAATAATGCTGTTATGAACATACGTGTATAGTGCTTTTTTCACTTTGAGTAGCTTTGTTAAATTATCTGTGAGTTTGTTAGTGAGGAAAACATTAGCCTAGTTGGAAGACTTCCATTTCTTTTTCCTTGCCTGCTAACTATATAAGATATGTGCCCACTGTGAGTGTAGGGAGCTCCTTTTGTAAGAGATGAAACACATTTCACAGAATTGTAATAATTCTTAAATGTAACACAGATGTAAGGAGACAAATGACTACTTAGTTAATCCATATGCGTTCAGTACTTCTGCGTTAGTTGTTCAGGTGAGTTGTACCTGAAAAAATATCCTCCATAACATTAAATATTGGTATAATTAATTCCTCAACTATATAATGAATTTTTTATCTTTAAAATGTAAATAGTAACTTTTAATGTTGAAAAGGAAGAATGAGTTAAAAAACAAGAAAGTATACAATTTGAGTAACAATCTGATTTTAACTCTTGGTTAATCTCTGACGAATGTGAGCACCTTGGAGGAGTTTAGTGCCTGGTATTAACCTTGATAGTTTATTAGTAGAGTTGAAAGAAGTTACCAGTCCTTTCAGATACTACACATTAGATTTCCCCAGTTTCAGGTAGAGTTGTAATGGTTTGGCATATGTGGCAACAAACAGCATTATTGTCTTAAAAGTTCTCGCTTTTTTCAAGTAAAGAACGCAGGAATGTTTGTCTTCTAGGCCCATCAACAGAGCAGACGAGCAGATCGTTTGTTAGCTGCAGGGAAATACGAAGAGGCTATTTCTTGTCACAAAAAGGCTGCAGGTGAGTATTCTTTTTAAGTAGTACTGAGTCTGAAGCTGCTGGGCAGTTTGTTTTTTCCAGTATCTCTCAACTCAGTATTTAGAATGAAAGTCACAAGAGTAATGATGTGTTATTGCCCTGCGTATATACCACACTGACACTACTGACCCACTGGAACACAGCTTAGAATATTTTTCAAGTGAGTGTGTTTGATTTTCCAGCTCCTCTTAGCCTGGTCTTTCTAAATCATGGAAATTGGATGTGCTTTATTGGTAAATGATTCCTAGACACAACTTTCTGAGCCGGAAGATCCCCAGAGACAGAAGTGATTGCCATAAGTGTCTGTTGATTCACCTTAGTTGTTATAGAGGAGTTTGGATTTCAAATATTTAGCCATTTTGAATTCTGGAATTAATAACTAATTTAATTCCAGCCAATTAATTTTCACTGAGTTTCTGTTTCCTACGGTGCTGATAATGGAAAACCCATTGAAACCCTTTCCTGTGGTCTTTCTTTAGCTTCCCTTCTGAAAGTTTCATCTATACATTCATGCCTATAGTATCATGCCGCTGATGACATTTAGAATTACTGGATTCCTTTCAAACACCTTATTTTATCCCAGTCATAAAAGTTAGTGGTGTATGTTGAACTCAGAAGTAGCTCTCTAGGGTCTCTTTTGTACAGACTGGTTTCTGTTGGCTGAGTAACAAACCTAAAAGCTTAGGAGTGGGAGTGGTACATCCAGAGTCGGTGTGGCCACCGTTCTTTGAGCAGGCCCTGTAGTCTTCCTGCTAGAGAAAGGCACTTCCTTTCCCTGAGGCCAGTACCGCAGTCAGCGTCCTGTTTTTTCCTGGCAGAATCTTCTTCTCCTGTGTTGCCTTACTGCTGAAATATAGATAGCACAGTGGAGACTGGCTTAGAAAAGTCCTTCTGTGTCAGTGATTTTTGCCTACAAGTCAGTAATTTTAAGAGAAAATTTCAAGTCTTACTGTTGAAGAGTTAGTTTTGCCACTGAAATGTACCCTTCAGCTGTAGGGCTGAGCACATTATATGTATCCCATAAATCTTTGTGGTTTTTAATTTATTATTATTACTACTTGGCCATGCCTCACAGCATGGATTGTGTGTTGATTGGTAAAATATTCTTTTTTTTCCCCCCAGAGAAGGAAGGATTTATTACTTGCAGCAAGAAAGGAGAACACTTGCTTTCCCAAAGCAGTGTCTCTGATTGGTAGGATATTCTGAGTATATAAAAGGTATAAAAGTTGTGTGGTTTTTTTTTTTAAGTTTTATTTATTAATTTTATTTTTGGCTGTGCTAGGTCTTTGTTGCGGTGCCCCAGCTTCTCGTGGTGGCGGCTTCTCCTGTCGTGGAGCACACGGTCGAGGGCACATGGGCTTCAGTAGTTGCATGCACAGCCTGGGCTCAGTCCTTGTGGCTTGCAGGCTTAGGTGCTCAGCAGCACATGGGATCTTCCCTTCCTGCTTGGGAGGGAAGTTTCTTTCATTCCTAGTCTATATTCCTGTCTTCATTGGAAGACTTAAAATTAATGTTGGGGGCTTTAAACACCTCTCCCCCTTTCTCTTTATCTAAATTCTGTGACTTTCTCAGGGGTAGAAAAGATAAAGGCAGTCGGTTGGATTCCATTAGCTCTAACTTCGGAGGTACAACTTTAAGTGTGATTACTTGATCCCACCCAGCCGATTTGATTTGGAGTTTAGACTTGTTTGAAAATAGCCTTGTGTTGTGTTTCAGAGTAGAGTTGTGAATGTAATGCTAGTTTGAGAGTTAATGTGGATGGAATGAACTCTGTTTTCTAAATTGCCTTTAACATCTAGGCTTGAACAGAGCTGTTTTGGGAGGTGTGGATGTAAATATATCCTGAGAGTAAGCAACTTAGTGTTTGGAAATCATGTTAGAGACACAACAGGGGAAGGTCGTCATCTGAGGAATGTTGGGAACAAAAGCCTGAAGTGAGAGAATTCACCAGCAGAAGAAGGGGCCTCCGCTGAAGAGCGGAGGGAGACCCTGAGACTCCAGCGCTAAGGACTCATATCCTCTGTGCTTGGTAGTGTTCTGATAGTGCTTTGTGAATGTGTAGAAATACAGAGGTTACTTGATCAGCTGAGATACCAAACTCAGAAAGAAAAAGCCATCTAAATCTGACAGGGAGTAGGGAGGAGGAGGGGAGGAGGTGTACTTATTTTTACCACCCTATATTGAAAAAAAAAAGTTAAAGAAGCTATAAACTACCAAGAATTCCCCACTGTTAGAGGACTCTTGCTTTAGATCCTTGATTGGCAGCTGTATCTGGGTTGCTGTAATTCTCCCTTGGCAGTCTTATGCAGTCCAGTCTCTAAGTGGATTTCTTTTCTTTTATAGACAGCAAAAAGGGCAAAAGCTTAAATGGGAAGTTGGTAACAGCCATTAACAATGTTTAGAACTCAAAGTGAACTTTTCGAAAGGTGAACAGACTTGAGGGTGTGTGTTTATATGTATTGAAAATAGATCTTGACCTGAACCTTCTCTGAGACTGTGGTGTCACAGAAATGATTCGGAGCACATCAGTCTTTGTCGTTCAGAGTCAGTGCTGTGTGTGCAGTCAGTGCTGTGTGTGTGCAGATAGGCTGTACAATCTGCTGTGCAGATAGGCTGTGGCAGCTCAACAGATTCATGATGGACTAGTAGTAGATGTTGTTAAAAAGTAATAGATTCTTCAGATATTCTTAATTCCTTTTCCTCATCATTTACTTAGTATTTATTTTAAATATTAGCCTCGTATCATGATTGAAGGAAGGAGTTTAACCACATTGTTAGATTTTCTGAGACAAGTATTCTCTACTGACATTTCTGTCATGGTGGGCACTTGTTCCTGTTGTGGCTGTGGGGCAAATTCATTACCATGTAAACAGGTTAAAAACCACCACCACAATATTGTCATTATCCTCCAATTAAAATAAATTAATTTTTTTAATAAATTTTTTTTCTTTTAAAGTAACTTTTAAAGGCTCAGATTTTAGAATGACATTGGGTAAATCTTTTAAATGACAGTGGACTCTTGCTGAGTTCTCTGTTCTTTGGGAACTCAGTGTCCTTGGGTGTCTTCTGTCATGTTATAGTTTCAGGATTCTCCAAAGGGAGGTATTCCATTCGGGTTAAGCATAGTTTTGTGAAACTTGCATTTGTTAAGAAACTGAATGTAAAGCAAACCATAGTTCATACAGGGAAACAGATGTATGCAGAGGGAATGGGAGGGATGGCTAGGGAAATTCATCCACACTATCACAGTAAGAACTAGAATGTCTCAACAGACTTAAACATGAAGAAAAGGAAAAGAAATGGTCTGTATGCAGTTATACAGACTTAATATAGGAGTAAAAGAAAGTTGAGGAAAAAAAATTTAATATGGGTGGAGCAAAGGCTGTATGACCAACTCTGTTTTCTGATGGAGAGGGAGCACCCAGTTAGTCTGTCTTAAAGACTGTGATAGAACCTGGCAGACAACAGTTCCAAGTCACGAACTTAGAAAATCATTAAAATATTTGGATTAAGAGTAGATAGAAAGCAGTGCCTGTAGTGTCAGCAAAAAGGCAAGAAGGAGCTTAATGTGTGAGAGATGCCAGAAAGTTTATAGTGAGGAAGAGATAAAAAATGAGGATTAATTGGACACAACCTGTTACTAATACTACTTTTTGTTTTTACTGTTGCTAATAACACTTGTTATTTATACCCCGTCTTGTTCCAGACAAGCTATAAAAGGGCTTACAGAGGAATACAACAAAATGTAAAATCCATAAAAAGATAAAATGGGAAAGGGCTGGGAGTATAGTTCACAAATGCATCACGAGTTCTTGAAGGGAAACATGGCTCCGTGCTTTCCAGCAGTTAGTTCATTTTCATAAATTTCATAATACTGCCTGCAACTGCTTATTATAAATGTCAGTGAGTTCTTCAGACTTTTACCTACCAAATTCATAGTAGTCTGATGATATAACTTAGAAACAATTCAATAAAATGGTTTTATAGGAGGCCACAATGATAAATCTAGGTATTCATGTGTGTAAAAAGTAATTGATAGTCACTATCTTGATATTTCTGTGAGCATAATAGGATTTTGATAGGTTTTTGTATAATTTTAATCTTCCCTAATTCTGTTTTTCTGATTATGTCATGTTTACTTCCTTAACTGTGAAATCTACAGTGATTTAAAAGAACCAGCTCCTCCAGGTGAAGTATGGGATATCTCCATTTGATTACCACTGATCCCCTTTTTGGGGAAGTTAAGAATACTTTTTTAAAAAATCCTTTTCAGGAATAGGATAACTGTGTAGCCGAATTGCTTCTAAGACCAGTTCTCTTTGTCATAGGAAGAGTATATCTTACTTTAATCTTTTAATAACAAAATGATGACATATATTAATGTGCCTTTTTTTTTTTTTTTTTTTTAAATCAGCATATCTTTCTGAAGCCATGAAGCTAACACAGTCTGAGCAGGTAAGACACTTTTAATATTTCCAACAAGGGTTAGAAAGGTTTTCTTGTGGAGACTTGAATCATGTATAAAATAAAGTTCTTGAAGGGAGATGAGTTCTTGAAGGGAAAAATGGCTCCTCCCAAAACACTGCAATCAAAAATACATAAAATGGGGAAGAGATTAGTTTTTCAAAAAGGAAATTAAAACTAAATGAATTGACATACACATACTACTATGTATAAAATAGATAATCAGCAAAGACCTACTTCACAGCACAGGGACTTCTACTCAACACTCTATAATGACCTGTATGGGAAAAGAATCTAGAAGAGTAGATATATGTGTATCTGTAACTGATTCACTTTACTGTACACCCAAGACTAATACAACTTTGTAAATCAACTATACTCTGATATAAAATAAAGATTAAAACTGAACTGCTGCTGATGGCATGCAGAAACTACTTGTCCTTTTTTCCCTAGGGTTTTCTCATAGACCTTAGATTGCCATGTGTGTCCTTTAGAGACCTCTCTTAATGCCTTTTCTGCTATTTAGCTCACAGTAAGCAAGCCAGCCTGGCCAAGGGGAAACCAGTTGGCCTTTCCTTTGCTTGTCAAAGATAATTTATATCCAAACCTGTCTTTCCCTGAACCCCTAAGCAGTTCTGGCACTTTTATTTCATCAGTGGCTTTACATTGTCTTCTGTGTTTGGGGGGGCCTGCGTAGGGTTTTAAAATGCCTTTATACAAAGCTAAATCTTCAACCAAAGGTGATTTTCTGATAATAAAAGTGGCAGATATATAGGAGTTATTTGGTAAATCTTTAATTGACTTGAGAAGATCTGAGGGGATCTCAGTGACAGGGGAAAAAATAACCAATTCTGTAGAAATTGTGTTCCATTCTGTGCACTTCCTTTTGACTGTCCAGAACTGCTTGTGTGATATAGACATGCATCGAACCCTTGTTGATAGAAAGACTTTAGCTAGTTGTAGAATAGAAGTCCAAACAGGAAATTTTCTGATTTTAAGCTGAGTATAAATAGCATTGCAGAGGGCTAAGGCACATTCAAAAAAGGTACGATTCAGTGTGTTGACTTGGAATTGGAATGGGACTTACTCTGACTTCTCGAACAGTGTTTTGTTTATGAATAAAGATGGTAGCTTACCTAGAAAGACTGTTTATTATTTTGGAAAATGTTTGGCGTTCTGTGGAGTTGCAAACATAGTATAAATTTAAAAGATTCGAGTGATACTGGCTTATTCAGAAAGGAAGATGCTAGAATAGCGTTTACTGGATATTGCTAAAGAGACTAAGAAAATGTTAAATTGTCCCTTTCTTTCTGTGTGATAGGCTCACTTGTCACTGGAACTGCAAAGGGATAGCCACATGAAACAGCTCCTCCTCATCCAGGAGAGATGGAAGAGGGCCAAGCGGGAGGAGAGGCTGAAAGCCCAGCAGGGCGCAGACAGGGATGCAGCTGCCCAGCTTCAGGCGTCTCTCAGACCCTCCGCGGAGGATGCAGACAGCCAGAGCCCCCTGCTCTCTCAGAAGTACAGCCCTTCCACAGAGAAACACTTGCCTGAAATTCAGGGGGTCTTTGACAGGGATCCAGACACACTACTATTTTTACTTCAGCAGAAGCGGGAGCCAACAGAGCCGTGCATTGGAAGCAAAGCCCCAAAAGATGATAAAACAATTATAGAGGAGCAGGCCACCAAAATTGCAGATTTGAAGAGGCATGTGGAATTCCTTGTGGCTGAGAATGAAAGATTAC
This sequence comes from Muntiacus reevesi, assembly GCF_963930625.1. Lineage (NCBI taxonomy): Eukaryota > Metazoa > Chordata > Mammalia > Artiodactyla > Cervidae > Muntiacus > Muntiacus reevesi. The sequence continues at coordinate 98,889,557 of NC_089250.1, forward strand.
GGAGAGAGAACAAACAGCTAAAGGCTGAAAAGGCCAGACTTCTAAAAGGCCCAGTAGAAAAGGAGCTTGATGTAGATGCGGATTTTGTGGAAAAGTCAGAGTTATGGAGCTTGCCACCACATTCAGAAACTGCAACAGCCTCTTCAACCTGGCAGAAGTTTGCCTCAAACACTGGGAAAGCCAAGGATATTCCAATACCCAATCTCCCTCCCTTGGATTTCCCATCTCCAGAACTTCCCCTCATGGAGTTCTCCGAGGATATTCTGAAAGGATTTATGAATAATTAAAATGGAAGGCCATAGAAGAGGTAAAGAGAGGAAATAATATGGTAATACAGATAATCCAGCAAAAATAAAAAAGGGAAAACCACGTGCAAAGGTAGTCCCGGAGATGCTGCACCTGGCATACTGCAGAGAAGAGGCATTGACAGGACTTGGCAACAGTCACTGTGAAACATGTCGCGTGTCTGATTTACTGACTCAAGTTAATGATTCCAGACTTGGCAGATACTAAACTGTTGGAGGTTCACTTTCTCCTGATACAAACCAAATGGCTACCTGGAATAATTTTTTTCAAGCAACAATTATTTTTCTTATCTTCAGGGTTAAAATGTATAAAAGTATGTTATGTGTAATTAATCTATAATGCCATAAATGATAATGCAAAACCTAAATAATATGGTTGCCTGAGGGGCTGCCTTGTATTTGAAACATGCTTTCTATCATGCATTGACTGTATGCATCTTGTTATGCACATTTCCTTTGTCTAATAAGGTGTGTAAGGCACACCTTTCTAGAAGAAACTGTGCCACACTTTGCACTACTCGTAACATAATGATAACCTCAAGACTATCAGGAGAAATATTTAAATTTCCATTTATGAAGAAAGGAACCAAATTATTAGTTATGCTTTTTTTTAAAATTACCAGTTTACATAATTAATCAGGGTGCATTTTAAGTTCTAACTTTGTTTATTGTGTAATGCATCATTTGAAAATATCAAGGAAATATCCTTTTGTTTTTAATGATGCTTGAGTGGAAGTAATGCTAGTCGGCAGTATTTGATTGTAATAAATCAATAAAGTAATTGTATTTTATACCTTTGTTAAAAGCAGGTTTTGTTCAGCTTCTGTGTTGGAAATTTTGAACATGAATTTGAAGACATTCTGTCAAACAATTACTTCGATACATTAGAGATTTTCTTCATGTTTTGTAGTCAGCTACCTCTACAGCTACGGTGGAAGAGAACAAGGAAGTCGCTGAGGCCTCTATGTACCCAGCCTTCGTGGGCTGGCACACAGGGACAGTGTTCAGGCTGGAGGCAGACGTGCCCCAGTTCAGAGCAGGGGTAGCGAAGCACTGCTTGGATCCTCTCCTCTCTGCAGAGTCCAGTGATGTTCCAGGAGTGGGAAGAAGAGGAAGGTGTAAGTGAAACATGAGGGTATAAGCCACTGGGTGTGTTTAAAGCATACACTTGGTTTATCTTGGGAGAGAGGCAAAAATATGGATGAACAGCCTCTCCTGAGGGGATGGGGACCACTGGGCTGAGGGGATAAGGTTGGGCTCACATGTCTAGTGATGAAACCAGCAGAAGGACGATGAGATGAAGTGACCATGCAGAAGTTCCTTTTTTCCCGTGTCTCATCTTGGTGCAGATGAAACCAAAAATAAACTTAGCTTCTTAAAATAGGATAAGAGTTCTATTCTCTGTTGATTGTCCATCTCAGTGTTGTAGTATCCTAGACTCAGAATACTTTGCTTGCCTAACCTTTCTCATAAAAGTTGAAATTTAAAAGATTGTGCCAATAATGATACTGTTATTAGCCTATTTCACTTTTAAAATGAGATATTCTGACGTGAACACTTCGTAAGACACCCTCCCTTTCTCCCCCTACCATCTCCCTCCTCTCCCCCCGCCCCGTTACGTTCAGCAGTTTGACATATTCCACAGGACCCTGTTCTGTGCATTTCCACTAACATACATGTTAAATGGACTGACTTTACTTTTCCATTGTCTTTGAAGCATTTGTTCACACTTTTTAGTACTCCTGTTTCATCTTGTTTTTAGGTTTTGTATTTGAGTCTATCAGTAGAGTGTATTGGGTTGGCCAAAAGGTTTATTTGGTTTTTTCCATCAGCTGGTTCTGGTAGCACTTACTTGTCTTTGACATCACTCAGAACAGTCTTGTTAGATTGTATTGTGACAACTGTACATCAGTGTGCATTTAAAAAAAGTTATCAAAATTGGTGAATTTTGTGTAGCATTTTTAATATTGAGAATGGAAGAAAATATTTCTGACATATTATGCTTTATTATTTCAAGAGAGGTAAAAATGCAACTGAAATGCAAAAAAAAGATTTGTGCAGTGTATGGAGGTGTTCTGACTGATGCAATGTGTCAAAAGAGGTTTGTGAAGTTAGCGATTCTCACTAAACGATGTTCCACAGGCGGGTAGACCAGTTGGAAGTTGATAGCGATCAAATTGACACATTGAGAACAATCACCATTATACCATACAGGAGAGAGGCAACATATTTCAAAATATCCAACTCAACTATGAAAATCAGTTGCATCAGTTTGATTATGTTATTCCCTTTGATGTTTCAGTTCTACATAAGTTAAGCAAAAAAAACCTTGACCGTACTTCTGCACATGATTCTCTACTTAAATGTAATGAAAACACTCATTTTTAGAACAGAAATGGGCAGTGTGACAGGCGATGAAAAGTGGATGCTGTACCATGAGGTAGAACAGAAGAGATCATGGGGCAAGCGAAATGAACCACCACCAACCACACTTAATTCAGGCCAGTCTTCATCTAAAGAAGGTGGTGATGTAGATATGGTGGGATTGGAAGGGAGTCCTCTATTATGAGCTCTGGAAAACCAAACAATTCCAACAAGCATACTGCTCCCAGTTAGACCAAGGGAAAGTAGCACTCCACAAATAGTGTCTGGAATTAGTCAGCAGACAGTGCATCATCTGCCGTCAGGATAGTGCGAAATCACGTTTCTTTGATGATCAGGCAGAACTTGACTGGGAAGTTCTGATTTATCCACTGTGCTCACCAGACATTGCACCTTCGGATTTCCATGTATTTGTGTCTTTACAGAATTCTCTTAATGGAAAAAAAAGGTCAATTCCTTGGAAGACTGTTAAGGTACCTGGAATTTACTTTGCTTAAAAGGATAAAGGTTTGGGAAGATGGGATTATGAAGTTGCCTGAAAATTGGCAGAACATAGTGGAACAAAATGGTGATTAACATTGTTCAATAAAGTTCTTGGTGAAAACAAAAAATGTGTCTTTTATTTTTACTTAAAAACCAAAGGAATTTTTTGGCCAACCCAGTATGTGCCTTTTGACCAGATGACTTGGTACGTTTGCAGGAACCTCACAGTGTCTCCATGGAGTGAGTGAAAGTTGCTCAGTGGTGTCTGACTCTTTACTCTATAGTCCATGGAATTCTCCAGGCCAGAATACTGGAGTGGGTAGCCTTTCCCTTCGCCAGGGGATCTTCCTGACTCAGGAATCGAACCAGGGTCTCCTGCATTGCAGGCAGATTCGTTACCAACTGAGCTATCAGAGTGGATGCTTAAAACACTATTCCCCAGGCACATGGCCAGTCTCCTAGCCGGGGTTTGTAGGTGCTCTCTTCTCTCTGTGTAGCTTAAGGCCCTGAAAGGGATTTAAGGAAAGCTTCCTTCCACTAAAGGAAACTGAATTATGCACGTACTGGAAGTGGAGTAGACTCTTCTCCTTCCTTCCTCACTGGTGGCCTCTTGTTTTTGAACCCAGATAACTATCTGGGCATTAGAAGGCAGTCCCATGTTCTTACTCTCAGCTTTTCACAGAATGTCAACAAAAACATTTCTTTCAGAAAGTTAGTATGTAGTAACAGTCTTAGTATAATGTCATGGTAACCACAGGTAAGTCCATACTGAATTCAGAAACCATGCTAACGAGGAAATAAGATACTTTCAAAATCATTCTTGAAGCCATTGTCTATCCCTAGTGTTTTAACAAAAGGTTATTGAAATAGTGAAAATGTTTTATCTCTAGATAAGTTAATTCAAAACATTAAAACACTATCTTTCTGCTTTTAACACTGTATAGGTACTTTTTAAAGAATTGTAGTGTTTTTTTTTTTCATTTATTTTTATTAGTTGGGCGCTAATTACTTTACAATATTTGTAGTGGTTTTTGCCATACATCGACATGAATCAGCCATGGATTTACGTATGTTCCCCATCCTGAACCCACCCCCCCACTTCCCTCCCCATTTTACAGTATTAGTTTCAGGTGTACATACAGTGATTTGTTATTTTTATAAATTTTACTCCATTTAAAATTAAAATATCAGCTGTATTCCCTGTTCAGTATATCCTTGCAGCTTATTTATTTTATTCATAGTACTTTGTACCTCTTAACCCCTTATCCCAGTCTTGGCCTTCCCCACTTACGTGTCCCCAGTGGTAACCCAGTAAGTTATCTGTTTTCTATTATCTGTGTCTGTTTTTGTTATATTTAATCATCTTTTAAGGTGATAACATACAGGATTTGTCTTTCTGATGTATTTCACTAAGCATAATACCCTACTGGTCCGTGTTAATGCAAATGGCAGAATTTTTATTCTTTCTTATGGCCAAGTAATATTACATTTTACAGCCACACTGACAGGTGTGAGGTCATATCTCATTGTGGTTTTGATTTGCATTTGTCTGACTAGCAATGTTGAGCATCTTTTCATGTGTCTGTTGACCATCTTCTTTGGGAAAATGTCTTTAAATTTACTATCCACATTTAATTAATGAGCTGTTTATATAGTTCAGATACTAACCTATATTAGTCATAACACAAGTATTTTCTTCTATTCAGTAGGTTGTCTTTTTGTGTCTGGTTTCCTTTGTTGGATGAGAACTTTTAAATTTGATCTCACTTAAGAGCTTGTCTTTTCTCCATTGTGTATTCTCCTTTATTGTAGATTAGTTGGCCGTATATGTATGAGTTGGTTTCTGGGCTATTTTGTTGCATTGATCTTTGTTTTTGTGCAGTATTCTACTATTTCAATTACTGTAGTTTTGTAGTGTAGTTCAGAAGTCAGGGAGCATGATACCTTTGGCTTTGTTCTTTATTCTTAAGATTGCTTTGTCTGGAACCTTTTTTTTTTTTTTATGTGATGTTAAAATTTTTAGGATCTTTAAGAACTATTTTCTAAAAGAAATTGAGACCCTACAGGTAGGAGTTATGTAAACTTGTCTACCAGATTGGCAGCAGAGCCCAGAGAGGCCTAGCCTAGCAGTCCTGTGCTACTGTCCCTGGGCCACGCTCGGGCTGTCTTAATTGTCTTACCCTGGCCCAGCGGCCTGGCCATTCAGGTTTCTCTCAGGTGCGTACTCTCCCACTCACCCCAGCTACCGTTTTCCCAGCTACTTTCCCCCAAGTTGGAGACCACCCGTTGAAAGCTGAGCTTGTCCTTACAATCACTTGTAGAAATCGTAATGTCCATTTTCTGTGGTTTTTATCTTTGAGGAGATGTGATTGAAGTTTTGTTGTTTTAAAAGATGAACTCACACCAGAGTGAGGCAGTCTGCCACAGGGTGTATCTGCAACCTCTTTGAAAAGACATGACCTGTGATAATAGTAACAGCTATTATTAGTTACCGAATCATTCTAGACAATGATCTTTATCATATTTTGTCATATTCCTAGTGTAACCTAATTGAAGATCTCTGCCAGAACGAGTGGCAAGACTGTTTCAGGATTTGTCTGTCTTGTCCCAGCTGGAAGCCTGTCCTAAGTCACTGCTGCCCAACGGAGCCATCTAGTGGATGGTGAGAAACCCTTGGAGTTCGTGGTGGGTTGCAGATGAAATCATTAGTTGGTGTCTAGTAAATCATTCTGTCAAGAGTGGTTTTATATTTATGAATAAGCAAAAAAAGTTACAGGGGTGCAATATGAATACAGGCAACAGATATTTATTGAATACCACCGTCCACTAGTACTATAAAATTATTTATATTGCCTTCATCAAAGTAGTGATGTGGTCAGAAGATGGGGAAATGGCTTCCTAGGTAAAGAACAAAGGCATGCAGTAAGAAATGAGGAGGAGGAACTGAGTAGTCTTGGTCAGAATGAGGTCATGGCAGGACACGTGAGAAAATACTGGGCAGCTCATATGGATTGTCCTTGCCCATTTCCTAGGAGTGAGGGGGCCAGGCTTCCTGGTCTTGAGGAATGGAAAATACTTGGGTTGGTTATGTTTTCAAGGCTAGGATTTGCTCAGTAGCCAAAAGGGTCCTGGTAAGCTGGGGCCAGTTTTTATGGTCCTTTGTGTGGTAGACATTAAATTGGGGGGAGAAAAGGGGTAGTGTCTTCTCAGTATGGCAGAAGGTTGAGAGGTGGAGGACTCAAGATACAAATGAGATTCTCTTTAAGGTTAACAAGTCCAGGGAGAAAAAGGATACAGTAAAGTTTAGATACTTTGTGACCTCATCAGGGGTTTCCAGAAGTAAATGACAGTTTTGAGAAAAGAGGGTAGGAAAGGGAGGCTATAGAGGTTTGAGGAGCCAGATGACTTTCAGGCCTATCTTCCTGGAAGTTGCTTCTCCAAATAAGTCTTGGCACTGAGAGTATTACAAAGTCCCAGGACCTCTGTTGCTACCAACAGGTTTTTTATTGGCTTCAGATCATATTATTTCACTGTTCTTATGAGAAAATGCCTGTGTTCAGGGAAGGGCCCAGGTATTTGAAACATGCTAATCACTGGTGCAAAATTCTTGAGTTTCAGGGTAAATAAAAACTAAAAGTTGTGTGGAGGCAGTAACAGGGTCACAGACCAACGTTATTTAAATAACCAATACTCTGAGTCTTGTAAATTCTAGAAGGACATTTGCTTTGGTCTTTCAGGTTAAATAATAGTACTTAAATTTTTAAAAATTATAAAGCGTAAGACTCAGTTGGTGCAAAACTGGCAAAAGAATGAATAGGATCACAGTTCAAGACAGGGAATTAGACTTTGGTGTAATTTTTCAGTCCAGCTGAAAAACTAGCATTGCCTTTCCATGGTTGTATTCAGTTGCATCTGACTCTTTGCTACCCTTTGGACTATAGCCCACCAGGCTCCTCTGTCCATGGGGATTCTCCAGGCAAGAAAACTGGAGTGGGTTGCCCTGCTCCCCAGGGGATTTTCCAGACCTAGGAATTGAACCAGTCTCCTGCATTATAGGTAGAATCTCTGCCCACTGAGCCATCAGGGAACATAGCTCAGTAATAATAAGCAGTAAATCTATTTGTGGGATTATAAAGCTACTAGAAATATTTAGGATTACATACTGGTTTTTCCCAACTAACACAATAACCAGCTTTTATAGAACACATAATCTATGCTCTGTAAAGCAGAATAATACAAACAAAAAAGACTTGTGGCAAGTAAACCAATAGTGGTCATCCCCTTTTACCCTCGATCCTTTATACTGGTTGGTACTCGAGTATCTTGATAAATCAGGAAAACACAGATGATGCAACTTTGAACTCCTGTAGTTTTAAAAAGTGAGTAATTTCAGGATGACTTCATGTTCATCCCTGTCTTACCTTTTAATAAACCCTTTTCCCCAGTTTAGACAGTAATGGAACTGCTACTTGGTTGAAAAGATGTGATTGGAACACCGAGACCAAAATGTGGACTCCCCCACTCGAGTGCCATACATGAAAGTGGGGTACGGTGGGTCCTGTGTAGTGCCTCAGAGATCCACTAACCAGGATGGATCCCCGACTCTACATTGTGATTTCTGGAGCTTGTACATTTTTTTTAGAACACATAACCATATGTCACCAGGCTCAATTTAAGTGGGCTTACTGTTGCAACTTTAATTTTTCCTCAGGGAGGGTGTGTGACAGGGTGATTAAGTCACATGATAACCAATTAACAGATGTTTCAACTTTTAAAATATTAGTCCTAGAATTTGTTTCTGAAATTCTATAGCTTCACTGGATTTTGAAAGCTTTGATTCAAATAATCTTTTGTTGTACAGTCACTTCAGCTTCTTCAAAAATGCAGATTTACCCAAGCATGATTAATATATAGGAAACAATCTGAACATACTGTTTGCTTCAGTGGGAATTCTGACTGCAGGAAAAACCATCCTGAAGTGTGGCACCTGAACTATCACTGTGGTATTGAGCCACACCCATCTACGTTTGGCGCTAAAACGTTTTCCTCTAGTTCTGATGCCCACTTCCAAAGCAAGCCTCCGGTCTTCAAGGTAAAGTGTCATACTTGCAGTGTTAATCTATTTCGTAAACATTTAACACATGTAAAACCAGTACTGCCTGTTAAAAATGTAGTTCTGATAAATGTTGTGAATGTTATGCCCACATTCTATTTCCCCCCCCTTTAAGTCCCATAGTTTTTGTGCAACTGTTTGCACAGTGCTATGATTTTTAGGAATTGGTTATAATGGGATTCTGTCTCCTTTAGTAAAAGGTTATAAGGTGGAAAGGTTGTAGGCTGGCTTTTTCCCTTTCTATCTGGAAAAAGTTTGCTAACAAAGTTTTGTTCAACATTTGTTTCTGAAATGTTACATTTATTAGAAAATTTTGGTGAAAAGTTCCCATATATGCCATATACAGTTACTAATTTCCAAAGGAACTGCTGGACATCTTAGGCTGGCTAACGTTTCAGCTGATTAAGAAAAGCACCTCAGGTGATCAGTGTGTCTCCAGGTGTTTGACAGAAAAATAATTTGCTCTGAACCACAGAATAGGGGAGAAGAGACTGCACTCCCTTGCCTGTGATACACCCTGGAAGGTGTCTATTGAACTCTATCCTCCATGGGGATTTGTGATATTCACCTCTTAAAATGGTAGTCCTAGCCTAGAAGCAGCTCCAGTCCTCTGCTCCTTTAGAAGATGAAGGCAAGTTAGTATGTCCCTTAAACAAACAATTAGTATGTTTCACTGCCAGGCTTGATCAGGTTCAGCTTTTGTGTAGGGTTTGTAGTATGGTTTACAAGTGGCTCGAGCAACAGCAAGAGAAGCAAAAACCTTTCGGAAGAAACTCACCAAAGACTGGGCTCCCGGCTGACTTTAGGGGGCCAGCAGGATAGTCTACTCCAGAATTAGTATCTTGGGCTTGAAATTAATTTCACATCTAAATTAAATCTGATGGAATGTATGAAAATATTAAGCAAAAGATACCATGTAAGGAGTTGAGGCACTTTTTGAAAAATGGTATTAAAATATAATAAACTTACAGAAGCTGTAGTCATCAGCTCCTTTATTCCCATCTTTAAACCACTGGCCCTGCAGTTATCATCCATACCATTAACTATGTAACTGTCACATCCTGGCTGGAACTTGACTGGGGCAGAGGGTGACATAGCCTAAAATGGTGGACATGAGCAAGAGAATAAAAACTAGCAACTTATCTCGAGGTCATAATTTAGGCTACTGTTTTTCTGTTTGAAATGATGTGCTTCCAGCTGAGAAAAGCTCATGCCTTCGATGTCCTGCAGGTGTCAGTGGAGGGCTGCATTTGTTCAGTAAAACTCAAAAGGTTGGGCTGATGAGCTTCAAGCAACCAACTAATAGTCGTCAGCTATTAAAGCCAAGACTCCAAATTAATGCAGCTACCAAGGTCGCATAACAAGTACAGAACTCATATTTAATCCAGGTTGAGTGACTTCAGGCTCTTCCCTGCCTGCGTCCTTGTCTCCTCACACCCTAACTGGATCCTAGCAAGGATCTCTGCAGTGAAAAACACTTACTTGAAATTGTATGATCACAAAATCTCAATCTCATAATTATGACATAAAATGTATGAGTTCCTCTGTGAAATAAATTTGTTCACAAATAACATGTTGGAGTTTTCTGTATTCATCAGCTGGGCCACAGGACAAGAAACTCAAGGCACTTACTGTGGTGGCCTGAAAAGAGCTTACAAGAGGGCAATGTTCCGGGAGAGGACGCTGTACAAGAAAATGCTGGTGAGTCGCCTTGATGATGATGAAGCCCCCAGAATACACGTAACAAGAGGGAGAACGCTTACACAAGCCCATTTTTGATAAAGTCCTTTTAATGGAAAATGTAAAACCCCTCTCAACTTTACAAAGCCATATGTAACACTTGCACTTTAACAAATAAAAGCAAGCCAATGTTTTAAAAAAATACATCATTAAATGTATATATGTATATATTTACATAGCATATTAAGTTTAATATTTAGCTTTAAAAGTTCACATAAATTTTACCAAAATGAGACAATTTTAAATAAATTACACCTTTTGAAAATGTTTAATTGTACAGTCAATAGCTTCAACAAAATATTGAAGTGTCTGTAGTATCTACTTTATATACTTTATATTTTACAAATTTTACAATTATTTGGCAGTAATTTTCTGATTATGACATGTATGCTGTGCGATTCAGCAATTTCCCAAATGCAGGCAATAGCTGGTGTTTGTGTCCTATCCTCACAGTAACTGTCTCAATGTAGTGAAAAATATCAGTTATTTTAGTAAACTGTACAAGGTCACATTTACACTTGATCAACAATATAGCATAGAATTTTGTATTTTTTTTCCAAAAATAAATACATCATTTTAAATCTGGCATTTTCACAAACATCATATACACTATAATACAAAAACAGCTATGAACTGCTGCTTTTAAAATTTAGCTTGTTTTAATATTGAATCACAGGAGCTGTGACTTACGCTATACTGCTGTGGTGTCAGTAACAAGTAATTACTACATAGAGAATTTCTTGGCACTGATGGTTTTATGAAACTTAAGTCAGTGTACATACATACTAAGAGTAAGTAATTCCAGTTCAATGGTCTAAAAACATTAAACTGGACCACATCTAATTTTCTTCCATAGCCTCTACTTCATCTTCATGTATCTTCAAAGCTCTCACCATTTCCTTGACTGCATGATACAAGATATTTTTAACCTGAAAGAGATATTGTATTTCTGATCACTTCAGCAGGAGATAAATTAACAAATGAAAACTGTGTCAGGAGTTTTAAAACAAACTTAAGCCAAAGTTAAAATGAGTCACACAATTAAATACTGGTTTGGTTGGTACCGTACTGTGACAAGCCAGGCATGACAGCCTAAGCTGTTATGCATGAATCATAATTCTGAAAAAAAGTCTGCAGAACAGAAGTAGCTAGAAAACTCATCTCTTACCTGTAGTTTATCATCATAATTGATTTCTTCCTTCAAAAGTCTCAGTTCTTGTGTTAAATGAAATGACTGCACGAGATGTTCTGGAGACACAAAGTCTTCAGTTACCTGAATACAGCTGTGAAAATTTTGTACCTATTCCCCAAAGAGAATAAAACAGAAGTTTTAGGAGGTGTGAATAAAGAGATGCAAAGTGGTTGTCTTAACAAGAGACAATTCACCAAAGAACTTATTTTCTCCAAAACATCAAATGCATTTCAAAGTGGAACACCACACTTTATGAGAAAGTTTATCACTGAAAAGTTTCATGTAATGTGACTTCATGTAAATGGAATATTTTTAAATGACGCAAGAAAAAGAACTTTTCCAGGAATCCTTCAGAGAGGCTGATAATTGGATCCTAATTATCAATTTTGTCCAGGTAGATTTTTGGGTGTTAATTAAGAACAACAAAAACAAACCACTGTATGGAAGGTATGTTTTCCCCATCAGTGCAGTCAATCTGATGTCTGATGTTGCTCCTTTGGTCGTTTCACTGTTAAGTTTCATTTCCTTTAATCTACTCTCTAGTGTAAAACTCAAGTTTGATTATTTGTGAGGAACTGTGATGAAAACTAGTTCCAGAAAGATCTTCTGACTACACAGTTTTAGAAGTCTCTTAGGATTTTTTTTGTGCCTTTCTTTCAAATCAACCAATTAAAGCTATCCTTCAGTCTCTTGTGTTATCAATACAACCGTTTTTCCACTAGTTGTTTTTCTCTTGACTAAATGGTTTCACAAGCCAGTCAATATCATCTGTTATTTGTCCAGCATGTACAAACTGATTCTGCACTTTACAATTTCTTTAGAACTGCTTTCTATCAATACTCAGGATAATGACAGAGAGAGGATCAAACTTATCCAATCTGGATTATTTCTATGCTATAAATCCAGTGATGTTAAAAGATATCATAAAATTCCTGGGAAAGGAGAAATAACTGAAAAACTAAGCATTTACATTTATTCTCATTTTTAAAAATATGAAAATTAATTGAGAGAACTGTGAAGGGGGAGATGGTAAGTGGGAAATAAGAGACTGTGGAAAAAATCTGATAAGAGTGATGAAATTCCGAAGGGGCTTGAATTTCTCCTCTGGGCATAATGACCACCTGAACAGTTGCAGATGTCTTTATTCTTTAACTCAAGCACTGTGCCTCTACTGATAACTTGATAGCACATATATATTAAACACTTTCTTCATGTAATCATTAGGTTGTTGGTCCCTCTGGAGGATGCACATAGTGGATGCCTCAGCATCGCTGTACAGTCCCAGTGGGTCTTCATTATGTGTCTGTAGAACAGATGCTCTATTTCACAGAGCACGAAACTATGGACAAGAGATTCAGCGCCTGTTCCAAGATAAATCAGCCAATAAATGGCAAGTCGATAGGAACCCAGTTCCCGTGATCTCTTGTGTAGCAGAGATGCTTTACAATCCTGCATTAACTCAGTCATGCCAACATACACAGTCTCCAAATGCCCTGTCCCACCTTACATTCAGCTGAACAAGCTGTGGGGAGTACAGCCAGTCTTTCTGAAGTTCGAGCCTTTAACTTTTAGCATGTGAATCTTTTTTTAAAAAAATAACTTTCTCTTCATCAATATTCTAATTTTGTTCATACATCATTTGCTGCCCCCCACACCCCCTCCACCTTTTTCATAGTCCTTTAGCCCTTTGAGCATATTTAAGATAACTGACTTGAAGTCTATGTCAAGTAAGTCTGATGTCGGGCCTTCCTCAGAACAGTTTCTGTGGAGGTATTTTTTCCCCTGTGAAGGGGCCAGCCTTTACTGTTTCTGTGTATCCTCTGTGACTTCTGGTTGAAAACTGGGTATCTAACATTATAATGCAGTAGCTACAATCAGATTCTACCCCCTCTGGAGAGTGCTGCTATTGACTGACATGGGTTGTAGTCATCCATTTGTTTTGTGATCTTTCCAAACTACTTTTGCAAAGACTGTTGTTTTTGGGTCTGTTCATTGATGTCTGTGTTAGGTCATCTAAGGTGTTAAGAGATTTCCTTAAAGACCAGAAACCAGATACCCTTTTCTTCATTAAGCAGGCCCCTGGCCAATGTTAAGTGTTTTTTTTTTTTTCAATGTTAAGTTTTGAATTAGATTCTAGAACTCTGAAAAAATTGATTCTGTCGGTCTTAGCCAATTTATGGTTGTTTGAAAAACACTCTTAGATGATGACTGTTTCCTGATGACCTCAAATTGATATATAGATTGCTTAAAGACTTTAGGGTTAGTTTGAAGAGGCAAGGTTTAGTTTTAAAGCAGAACAAATTTAGGGCTCCCTTGTGGCTCAGGCTGGTGAAGCAGAATATATTTGAACGCCCCATTCCACTTACCCCCAAGGGCCATCCTGTGAGTCATTTTACATTTCACTTCCTGGGTAGATTGTCTTAATTCATACTTGCCTTCAAGGATCAGTTGTAATCATAAGTAGATAATGTTTAGAAAATGTAACTTGTTTTCAAGGTAGGAAGGTTACCTTAACACTGATTTTTGTCTAAGTCCTTTTAGTCATAAGAATGCAGATAATTTACAAATTAGGAATATTATTAACTTACTGTGAATGACCAAACACAAATCAATTAAGCAAGTAAGGAAAACATTACCAGTAAAGATTCTGTGTTAATTTAGAAAACAAAAAAAACTGTTGTTGTTTAGAACTAAAAGCTACGCTAAACCTCAGGATATTAGAACTGAGACAAAGTAAATCCTGGCGGTCATGATCCATCTGCTTTGTCCAAGGATATACAAACACGGGGTTTCACAGACTCAGCCATGTTTGCAACAGAAGATTTTTAAGCCTGCAATTCTAGAGTAGTTCTTAGAATATAAGGAGGGCTGCTATGACACTTTCCCTCAGCTTGCCAAGATAGATATACATCTGAATGCCCCTGCTGAGTCACCTGCGTGCCTCCCTCCCCTAGCCCCATGTCTTGCAAAGTGTTCACTGCTGACAAAGACAAGTGCATTGATTCTTCCCTAGCACTGCTGGACTGTCAATTCATGTGCTCTCATTTGGTTTAAAGTTTTCTGATAGATGCCTTGGGTTTGCCAAGTCTTTCTATTTGTGCGGTGTTTAAAGCATGGTTCCCGGACAGTAACATCAGAGTCACCTGGGAACTTGTTAGAGATGTAGAATTTCAGGTGCTTCCTCAGACCCACTCTGGGCTTAAGGTCTAGCATTACTGTTACATCAAGCGCTCCAGAATTCTGGTGTATGCTATAGTGTGAGAAGCACTGACTTAAGCTCTGGGATTATTTTTAAGGGCTATTATTTTTAAGGGTTTGGTGGAAGTGTTGAAGCCCTCAGTGAAAAGTTTTCAGGACTTAGTTCTAAGAACTAAGTAAGTTGTAAATAATTATGCATCTTAAGTCCAAGTTACACTGTGAATGGAGTTTGTACTTCCTTTTAGTTCTCTGTAAAAACCACATTACCACCACTTGTGAGTCACGGCCAACACCCTTTCAACAGAGTGCAAATAACTGCACTGTCATTATCACACCATGGAAAGGAAGGAAGGTAGAAATGCTTGCAATTTTATGCCAAAATATGCAGTAGATAAGTTTTTATTTTGGAACACTCAACAATTTAGTGGCAGAGCTCAAAATAGAATTTGCCAGTTTAGGTCACAGATGCTGCTTCAGTCTATTTAAGCACAGCATCTTAAGTAGGAGTGTGTGTATATACAGATCAGATACAAGTACGCAGAGATGCTAAAGCACAGTGACTTCTGAACTTTAAACACGATTATTTTGCCCACTATTTTGAGGGAAAAAAGACTATTCTCTTCCCTCTCTCCCCCTCAAGAAAGTACAAGCAGTAGAGAGACATTCACACCCCTGGATTCCTGGTGGTTCTCCGCTAACAGTGAATGCCTCAGGGTAGGGGAACCGAGGGGAGAGGTGAAAAAATACTTAATTTTCACTGTCAACCCTCGTGTACTGTCTGAATTTTAAAAAATCGGATGAATGTATTACATTTTCAAAAGATAAAATATTTAAAAATAGCTGGGCTTCCCCAGCTCAGTTGGTAAAGAATCCACCTGTGATGCAGGAGACCCCAGTTCGATTCCTGGGTTGGGAAGATCCGCTGGAGAAGGGATAGGCTACCCACTCCAGTATTCTTGGGCTTCCCTGTGGCTCAGCTGGTAAAGAATCTGCCTGCAATGTGGGAGACCTAGGTTCGAAAGATCCCGGGAGAAGGGAAAGGCTACTCACTCCAGTATTCTGGTCTGGAGAATTCCATGGACTAAGTTCATGGGGTTGCAAAGAGTTGGACATGACTGAGCAACTTTCACTTTTTCCTAAACAGCACTAAACTGAACCTCCACGTGAAAAAAGTGGAGGCACAGTTCACAAGCACTATGTACAAATAGTAACTAAAACATAGATAACAGACCTAAATGTAAGACTAACAACTATAAAACTTCTAGAAGAAAATTTAAGAGAAAGTTTTTTTTGATCTGGACCTAGCCAAAAATTCTGCAGATACAATAAAAGTATAAATAAAGAGAAAAGTTGATTAACTGAACTTCATCAAATTTTAAGAACTTTTGCTCTTTGGAAGACACTATTAAGAAAATGGAAGGATAAGCAAGCCACAGATTGGGAGAAGATATGTAAAAAATAAAAAGCACATATCAGATATAGGATACTTAAGTAGAGTAGGTAGACACCCCCAACACAGTAAGGAAAAAGAATCCAATTACAAAAATGTATATATAAATGCATTGCAAACACTTCTACTCTTTGGATTACATTTTCACTCTCTTAATAGTGCTTTTTAATGAACATAAACTCTTAATTTTAATATATTCCAGGTTATGCATTTTGAAAAAAACTGGACAAATATCTAAACACACATTTACCAAAACAGATTTACAGATGGCAAGTAAGCACATAAAAAGATGTTCAACTTATTTAGATATTAAGAAAATGTTGTAAAGCCATAATGAGATAACAATGCATACATTCAGATGCTTAAAAACAAAACTGCCAGTAAAGAGAGGAAATGGAACTTACATGTACTGCTTTGGGGAATGGAAAATGGTATAACCACCAGATTTGCAGTATCTTATCAAGTAAATCATACACTTATCCTGTGACCAGGTTGGTATTTACCCAACTGAAATGAAAATCTATGTTCATACAAAAACCCTTATGTGAATGTGGCTTACAGTGCCTCTGTTACTAGTCCAAACTGAAAATAACACAAATGTTTAATTGGTGAACAAATTACAAAACCAAGTGACACATTTAAGCAATGAAAAACTACCCAGTAATAAAAAGAAGCAACTACTGATACAACAACATGGATGAAACTCCAATCCATTATATTGACTAAGAAAAGTCACACTCAAAGGCTACATATTATATGATTCCAATCATATGACATTCTTATAAAGGCAGGGCTACAGGGAAAGAAAATAGCTAAGTGGTTACAGGAATGTCAGGTAGGAGAAGAGCGACTAAAAGTCAGGGAGAGGTAAGTGGAACATGATAGAAAGTTTAGAGATAAACCCACACACCTACGGTCACCTAATCTATGACAAAGGCAAGAATACATAACGGAGAAAAGACAGTCTCCTCAATGAGTGGTACTGGGAAAACTGAACAGTTATATGAATATAACTGGACAGTTAAACGAATGAAACCATAATCCTCCCTAACACCATACATAAAAATAAACACAAAATGGATTAAAGACCTAAATGTAAGGCTGGATACTATAAAACTCTCAGAGGAAAACATAGGCAGACCACTCTCTGACATAAATCACAGCAAGATCTTCTATTTACCTCCTACAGTAATGAAAATAAAAATAAATGGGACCTCATTAAACTTAAAAAAAAGGAAATTATCAACAAAAAGAGAACCCTGAGGACTGGAGAAGATATTTGCAAACAAAGCGACTGACAAGGGACTGATTTCCAAAGTACAACAGCTCATGCGGATCAATAACAAAAAAAAAAACAGCCAGTCGCAAAATGGGGACATGACCTAAACAGGCATTTCTCCAGAGACATACAGATGGCCAAAAGGCATATGAAAAAATATGCTCAACATCACTAATCACTAGAGAAATGCAATCAAAACTACAATGAGGTACCAACCTCACACTGGTCAGGATGGCCACCATCAAAAAATCTACAAGCAAAGGCTGGAGAGGATGTGGAGAAAAGGAACACTCCTATACTGTTGATGGGAATGTAAACTGGGGCAGTATGGACGTTTCCTAAAAAACTGAAAATAGAACTATCATGTGACCCAGCAATCCCACTCCTGTGCACACATCCGAAGAAAACTGTGATCTGAAAAGACACATGCACCCCAGTGTTGAGCACAGCACAAGTGACAACAGCCAGGACGCGGAGACAGCCTGCACGCCCAGACAGAGGGGCGGGTAGACGCGGCACACGCGTAAAGCCAGAAAAGACAAAATCACACGCAGTAACACGGGTGGGCCTAGACATAATCACAGGCGAAGTTAAGAGAAACACAAACAATGCTGTCACTTACATGTGGAATCTAAGGAAATGGTACACATAAACTTATACACAAAAAAGAAACAGAGTCGCAGAGGTAGAAAACTTATGGTTACCAGGGCGAAAGAGAGGGGGTAAACTGGGAAGCTACACACACTACTACATACGAAACAAGATAGACGATCTACTGTACAGCACAGGAAACTCTACTCAATACTCTATAATGACCCCCATGAGAAAAGAATGTAAAAAAGAGTGGATCGATGTATAACTGATTCACTTTGCTGTTTACCCAAAACTAACGTTATAAATCAACTACATTCCAATAAAAAACTTTTAAAAAGTTGGGGAGGACATAGGAGGAGGGATTTTTTGAAGCGATGGCAATGTTCTTTATTACCTAATTACACATTTGTAAAAATTCACAGAACTGTATAGTAAAAAAGGGTACATATACTATATATAAATTATACCTTTAAAAAATGCACTATCCAGTTTGACTTTGAAGAAAATGAATTTTGGATAAACTGAGTATGTGAATAAAGATTTTCAAGGGAACCTGTTTTGTGTTATCAGATAATTACTTATAGTTGCAAAAATATAGACTGTATTATTCTCTTAAACAGACTGCTCCTTTCCTGAAAGGAACATTTTACATTTGGATAAAAACTAGCTATTTTCTGGGCTTCCCTGATGGCTCAGATGGTAAATAATCCACCTGTAATGCAACAAATGTGCGTTCAATCCCTGAGTTGAGAAGATCTAGAGAAGGGAAATGGCTACCCACTCCAGTATTCTGGCCTGGAGAATTCCACTGACAGAGGAGCTTGGCAGGCTACAAGTCCATGGGGTCACAAAAAGTTAGACATGACTGAGAGACTTTCACTTTACTATTTTCTGGTAAGATGTTAGAAGGCCAAGAATGATATGTGGGGTGCATCCCAATTAAACATGAATCATAAATGACACATCTTTGAAATTATTGTATTAAGTCCATGGGAAAATAAAACAATCTAACATCCTAGAGAAAAAACGTCTTTAAGTGTAATTTTTTCTCTAGGATGTCATTGTAGAGAAAAAGATACAATGACGACTATATTTTACTACCATAAATGCTACTCAAGATTTAAGAATGATAAATCTAACCCTAAACTTGACATTTTAAAAACTTATCACTTAAGGAGTATTTGTGGCTATTATAACAATGTCATAAATATATGCAGGCAGTAATTGTGTATCCTTGGTCAAAAGACACACATCAGCTACATCTCAATACATCCTTGCCACCTTTGGTGGCAAAGGCAGGAAACCAACTCTGAGACAAGCCAGCCTTCTGTTCCTGGGCTGCCTCTGCACTCGTGTTACCATGAGGCTGAACTGCTCTCTGGGAGCTTCAGTCTATTTATAGAAACCCAGTGTATGTTTTTAATCCAAACCTTTCACGTCACTGTCTATTCTATGCCATTCTTCTGGGTGCCACACGGTCAAGCCCCAGATACAAAAATTAGGTGTTTAAAGTTTTGTGAATCAATAGCTATAAAAATTATGTACCCTCTTTCGTTGGACATGCTACTGTTATGTTAAACTAAAGGAAGGAAGCCATGTTAGCAAAAAATAGGAAGGAAGCATAGTGAAAGCCTGAATTATGGAATGGTCTATCTAACAATTCATTCTATTCATATTTGGTGCCTTAGAAAATGTATCATCTCTAAGACCTGATATTCTCCCCTTCTTCTGTTAACTGTTGAGAACTGAATATATATAGTAACTCTCCTTTTTTCCCTAAAAAGTCTTTAAAATTAGACTTCAGTCCACTAAACCAGAAACAACACAACAATGGAAATCTGGTTCATATTAGTACAATTTACAGTCTCAGAGCATTTAATTATATCAGATCTCACCAAGCACTGAAATGCTGTTTTCTTAACAAAGGCATACTAGTGCAGGTCATTCTCCTTCTTGTGTCTTCTCTGATTTATATTTAACTCAGGACAACTTCTGGTTCAGTAACAGTGTGCTACAAGTAGCTTTACGTACCTGATGAAGTGCTCCTGCTGGTAGGACGATGGCATCACCAAGGAACTGAACAAGAGTGCAGGTCTTGACCCCATACTCCTCAAGCAGTCTTTGGCGAAGCTTTCTGTTTACATACCAGCTCTGGTCACGTATTGGATCATGTTCTGGTAGAACTTCGAGGCCTTGTTCTTTTGAAATCTGAAATATGGATTAAAATTAAAATATACACCCCAATTAAGTAAAGGAAACGGTGAATCCTGTTCAGCTAAACTTCAGTTTACCATAAGTCTTTTGTTCTCAGAATCTTCTGGAATGACAATTAAGCTTAAGTTAAAGAAAATCATGTTCTACAATTGGAAAAGCAAAAGGATATGAAACTGTTGAGGAGTGATGTAATGTTAAAAAAGTAAATTATACTGGTTTCCTCTTCTTTTAAAATAGTAATAATGATCATTTTTTCCCAGTTTTTTTGGCTACACCACGAAGTTTGCAGGGATCTTAGTTCTCTGACCAGGGGAACTGGACTCATGCCCCCTGCAGTGGAAGCACAGAGTCCTAACCACTGAACCGGCAGGGACTTCATTGACAATGAGGTTTTCATCCATTTGGTTCCTTCCAGCAATTTTAAGAGTATAGCACAAGGATGGGGGAAAGGTTAGTTTTGTAGCTTTCTTCCAAAAGCCAAGCCATTTGTATATATGAACTTCACAGATATTTTTTGATGCTATTCTTTTTTTAAGGTAGGTACAAAGATAAATACCTTATATTGCTAACCTTCTAACCCGTGAGAAATCAATTTCAAGGAACCTTTTGACTAACAAGTGAAGTCTTCTGCTTTAAAAAGCATAATTTATAATAAATTAAAAGACTGGTAGGTGGTTCTGGGATAAGATAGTAGTTACAGGGCCATAGCTCCTTCACTTTTACACGGACCAAAGACAAACCTTAAGTTCATTCAGAAAGAATATGAAAACCAGCAATTATGGTCCCTTAAAAGAAATCCTTATCATTACAAAATTCAGAAAATATTGAGACAATGGTTTGAACTAATTTCAGATCAACATGTCACTTTTTAACAAGTAAATTAAATTTACAATTACTCAAAATCTCAACCTATTCAAATATCACAGAGCGACCAGATATGACAGTAAAATTACTCCTTAGGTCAATAGCCAAACATATCAATAACATTAAAAAAAAATCTGCTTTCTTCACATGTTTCTATGACATATTAAATTTTATATTCTATAATTCCAATCACTACTTTTCACCAAGGGTAACATGTGACTCATTAACAGGTTCTTTATGGGGATAAAGAATACTAGTAACTAAGAAGAAACTGCCATTCTAATTCCTCAAAAGAAAGGAGCTTTTGATTTTCAGTAACAAAAAATTCCATCCTCCTAAGTAAAAATTATTTAATCATCTTATACTGCTGAATGCCAATGAGGTTACATTAAAAATTAAGTCTTTGTTCAAGGTGAAGAGATAAAACTATGTATAGGACCTAAAATTATACCTTCTGAAGAAATTCCCGTATCTTGTCAACATCTTTCCCAGCATAAATATGCCACAGAGCACCAGGTATTTCACTTGAGTCCTTCAACCGTTTTCTTAAAATGTCATCCAAATCTTCTTCCTCAAATTTCTTGAGTATTCCTAAAACGCAGAATATTTTCATACTGGTAAATAAAGACTACCAGAAAGTCAAGTTGCCTAAAATTGACCTCTCAGAGAAGAATACTGCCTGACTAGACCAGACTCTTAAAGAGGAGATAAACCCAGTTAAACGTGAAAACTGTGATAACTACAAGAGCAGAGAACACTGACCTGGGTACCTGGGGACAGTAACTTTCCCCAGTTCATTTCTTTTCTGTAAACCAAGGAACAGGAGATAAAAACTCAAGGACCTTTACTCAAAATTAACCAACTTTTTTCTTCTTGTCCCAAACTATGGTCATAACAATGTTTTATACTCATAGCATTTCATAACTTCCAAAGGACTTTCCTGACCACTATTAGGCAAGGATCATAATCTCTATTTTACAGCTGAGCAAAAAGGTTCAGTGAGGAGAAGGGATTTGTTCATTACCATGACTAACGAATGGCAGAGCAAAATGTCTCATTTACTATTATTGATTAATCTATTATCAAATGCTAATACTTCAGGTGCTATGATTGAGGAGGGATGAGACCATTCTGCTAATATGTTGACAAATTAAAAACTGTACATATATATATATAATGTATAAACAAATGTTAGCTGAAGTTATCTATGAGTGAAGTATAGAAATGTCATCATTTTCAAACCGCTGATTTCACTACAATAAACATTTTAAAGAAATGTTTTAACAGAAAAGGAAATCTATTGCTTAACACAAAGAATATATCAAATGTTTCCTAATTTATGATAGTGAAATCTTTTTTAAAGTTGGCTGCAAAGATTTTTTGAAGTCAAACATTAGATGTTTACAATATACCAAACACTGCCCTAGAATGTTGGGGATTAGTTAAGACTTCCTGGAATAAAAGAGGCTATTAGTAAGTGTAGGTAAACAAGAATATCACAAGTGCAATCATACAAGTTAAAAGGATGCACAAAGACTAGTTCAGTCCTCAAATTTTTTTTCTTAGTTTTTATTTTTGGCCTCACTGTATAGCAGACACGTGAGACCTTAGTTCCCCAACTAGAAAGCAAACCAATGTCCCCTGCATTTGAAGCATGAAGTCTTAACCACTGGACCACCAGGGAAGTCCCCTGTCAATTGTTATCTTTAAACGAAAAAGAAAAAGAAAATTGTTACTGCTCTGTGAATTTTTAAAGGCTACTACAAAGAATACATCACGTTTCCTACTTTATGAGAGTGATATCACAAGGACAAAGAGGACTGTTGGGAGCAAAGAAGGTTTACACTTGAATGAAGACCTCGATCTGATCTACGTTTTGAGGAATTTGAATGAATACAGGAATTTGCTAGGGAGACAAGGAAGTTGGGGAGCCATCGTAGGTGGAGGAGAAAGCATGTGCTTTAAGTAGGTACCAAAACATTCCTTTTTATGGTGACCAACTACAAAAACTGGCAAATTAAAAAAAAAGTCCAACAATTAAAGTGCTAATGAACTTTTCTCAAAAGATCAAATATTATGATATGAAAAAGAGGGATGGGAGATGAATTAGGAAGAAAGATGAAAAAGTTCTAGCATTTCTGGACATGAAAGAAAAGCAGGGGAGAAAAGCAGATTGTATAACCTACAATAACCTCTGTATCACAAACTAAGTGCTACAGGGGATAATTTGAACGAAGTACAATGAGGTGCAAATGATTTACCTTAGTCTCTTCAAAGGACTGGTCCCAGGACCCTCCACCCCCACCCACGGCAGATACCAAGTTCCACAGATGTTCAAGTTGGTTAAGTGCTTTTACCCTCCCTCACCCTGTATACTTTTAGACCATGTATAATACCTAATATAGTATAGATGTTATGTAAATAATTATAAATACAACACGAAAAACACGCAAACAGTTGCCGGACACAGCAAATTCCTTTTTCATTTTTTGGGTGGCAGAATTAGCAACTTTTGGAGTACACCATATTTTTTTTTTATTGGGGTACCTTGTTGTGTTAGCCAAATTCAAGTTTTGCTTTTTGAAACTTACTAGCATTTTCTCTTTCCTCAGTTATTTTCTATCCTTAGTTGGTTGAATCCACACATGTGGAACCCACAGATTCAAGGGGTAACTCTAACTCTGTGGCCCTACAGGCTTTGAGAAGGTAAGTAATCTGGTACCAAAGGACACAGATTTCTGTGCTGGAGCTCAGACTAACTCAAGCGTGCTCGACTTTCAAATCCTTGGGAGTGGGGGAGGTAGTTTTTACCGATTATAACAGTTACATTAGCTGAGAAGCTATGAGTCTCTATAGTCTTGGAGGAATTTGGCTTGTGTATCATGCATGTGTATACTCTCAGTTGCTAAGTTGTCTCCCACTCTTTTTGACCCCATGGACCGTGGCCCATCAGGCTCCTCTCTCCATGGGATTCTCCAGGCAAGAATACTAGAGTGGGTTGCCATTTCCTTCTCCAGGGGATCTTCCTGACTCAGGGATTGAACCCGAGTCTTCTGCACTGGCACGCAGATTCTTTCCACTGAGCCACCTTGTGTATTACAGAAGCTATTAAATACACATGATCAGAGTGAATACTGTAATAAACCTCCAGGTCCTAAGCACCTAGCCACTAAGCTGCAGATACATTCTGGGTTCCAGAAAAAACTGTTGAACTAAGTAGCGGCTGGAAATCACGTATAGAATTTCACAGGAAGTGCACATAAACCAAAATGAGAAGAAAGTCTATAATTCTAGGAAGGTCTGTGATTCCATTATACTAAGAATGAAAGGTGTAGTGTTACTGAAGCCACAGTCAGTACTTGAAGAAGAGACAGTGATTAACAGTATCATTTGTTGCAGACGGTTTAAATAATAAAAGGACCAGAAAGAAACCCCTGTACGGAACGCTGACTGTCGGGGGAGCCATAGCAACACTAATCTCAGGAGGGTGGCAGTGGGTAGGGGACAACCTGAGCTGAAACATGAAAGGGAGGTGACAGACACAGCGAAAAATGCATCACGAGGGCAGGGGGAATAGGACAGTGGCCGGGAAGACAAGGTTCGAAGAAGGTTTTGTGAGAAAGGTGGAAAAGTCTACAGTTTGCTCCTACTCTCAGAAAAGAAGCCAGTGTAAAAAGAAGTTTAAGGACCAATGTCTATCATGAAGGGGATAACAGATGGGTAGATGGAACAAGGTTTCAAAAAGACACCCAGAGGGCAGGATCTAAAATCTATACACTGGATAGAAAATTATTTCTACTTAGGAAAAAGGCCCTTTCTCTTTGGTACCAGAAGGGAAAAAAGCATGCTTGAGATACAAGCATGTCTTCATCATCTTCAGAACAAAGACCTAGTTTCGTTTCTTTACTAAATGTTTTTAAGTGAGTTTACCATTTTATTTTCATACACTCAATAATAATATGAAAGGAGTAAATAAAAAATATTCACTTTTAAGACTTCCCTGGTGGTCCAGCAGTTGAGAGTCCACCTGTCAATGCAGGGGGCCACAGGTTTGAGCCCTGCGCCAGGAAGATTCCATATGCTCCAGGGCAGCTAAGCCCAGGCAACACTCCTGAGCCTGAGCCCCAGAGCGTGGTTCACAAGAGATGCGACATAATGAGAAGCCTGTGCGCCACAACTACAGAAAAGCCTGACAGCAGCAAAGACCCAACACAGCCAAAGATAAACCAAATTCTTTTTTTGGTGGTGGTAGTACAGTTGCTGAGTCATATCTGACTCTTGTGACTCCATGGACTGTAGCCTGA
Source organism: Muntiacus reevesi (assembly GCF_963930625.1). NCBI lineage: Eukaryota > Metazoa > Chordata > Mammalia > Artiodactyla > Cervidae > Muntiacus > Muntiacus reevesi. Next base: position 98,914,675 of record NC_089250.1, read on the forward strand.
CAGTCTCCTTTGCCCAAGGGATTTTCCAGGCAAGAGTACTGGAGTAGGTTGCCATTTCCTTCTCCAGAGGATCTTCCTAATCTAGGGATCAAACCCACGTCTCCAGCATTGCAGGCAGATTCTTTACCAACTAACTGAGCCACCAGGGAAGTTCTAAAAGTGAATTTAACTCGCTTTTAAAATTGAAAATCCTTTGTGTAAAAGAAAAAAAAAAGCCAGGTAAATTAATCATACCTCAAAATGAGTATTAAATATCCCTAAATACACTGCAATTTTGGGGGGGAATCTTTGATGTTAACTCAGAGGCTGACATTCTGGATAGTACTACTGGATCTGGTTATTCAACTGTTTTTCCAAAACACCACTATTCTTAAAGTTTCTTTACCTGCTTTTGAGAGAATGCCATTTCCTTTTGCTATGCCAACATAGACTAGAATATTTACAACATCAGAAACTTCAACATGTAGATTTGTTGTTCCTATATCATGATCTTTAGCAGCAGCTACACCTGTGTATAAAATAAAATTTTATTCAACATAATACTTTATATACCCTAGATATTCCTTCCAAAATCAACTCTATGAGGAAAGTCTGTTAGTTATAATTTGAGTTTTAGTCTCCTTATTCTAACACCTACCTACCCACAAAATATCAAATATCCATGAAGTATACCATAAGAGTCAAGTTAATAGAAAATGTAACTATATTTTTACACTATTGGCTATTAATACCTAATATACCACCGGTCTGTTTCTTTCTTTCTTTTTTTTTTTCCCCGGTCTGTTTCAAAAAACATTTCAAGAATTATTAACGGAACAGATTTAGTAGAATCTAAAAGTGATTAGACAATTTATCTTTGGTCAGAAATTATTTAAAATTCCACATACTCCAAGCTGATAGAAATGCAAATATATACTTACCATAAGCACTGCACAACCTGGGTCCTAGATCAGGGCGTACAAAAAATCCCGGTAAATGAGAGGCCAGGTTGAATCGTCCTTCTGGATTACAATATTCTGGCAATGGCAGGCTTTTTAAAAGATCTTCATATCTGAATAACAACATTGACTTCTTTTGAATAAAGACTTACATTCTTAAGTATTTTCAAATATATAATGTTCAAGTTGTTAAACTTTCCATAAAGCCTCTAACAGTTAAAACTTTTCTTGGCTTCATTCAAAGTTTAAACGAATGCATAATATACAGATAAGCAAAGAACAGAAGTGATACTGACTAAAACTGCAATTCTGCTTCCCTAAACACAGCCAACCGAGAGCACCAAGAGAAGGGAGGTCCCAAGCGGGGCCTCCTGTTCTTTGACAGAGCACTCTCTTCTCCTCTGCACTAGCAAAGACATTCACAGTCCCCTGCTGAGACCACAGAGATTCAGTTCTGTAATTTTTTTTCTTACTTCCTTTTAATTGAGGAAGATACTACTTAAATCTCACATTTGTAGTTTATTATCTCACTCCTCGGATAACCTCAGCTCAACCTCAAAAGTCAAGAGTCAAAATAGCCAAGTATAAAAAAATATACCTTGCTGGCATCATAGTCTTGAAGTCTTCTCCTGAAGGGCAATCTTTCAATTTTAAAACAACTGTTTCTCCACTTTTTGTTTTTTGTCGTTCTATAAGAATGCAATTGATTATTAAAAAGATAATTTTTGTCTTTCTATTCTTATTAATGTTTGAAGAGGAAAGAAAAAACATAAAATGAATGAATACCTCTATTGTCATACAGTAGGTACTTAAAATAATGCTTTTATTTATGTATTCATATAGTATAAAGATGTTTATTCCTTATGTAGATATTTGCAACATCACTAAAAAATTCTTTTAAAAAAATATCTCTTTAAAACTGTTACTAAGGTTAAAATTATAATCTTACATTTTTAATTTTTCAAAATGTTTTACACAAAGTATTTAATCCAAGTTTCAAAAGTTTTTGGGGTTGGTTGCCAAAAATATTCCCCAGGAATATTAATATACTGAATATGACATAAACAGAATGACTTTTTTTGGCAGGGGCAGTCACTGCACCCCCTGATTTGTGTAATCTTAGTTCACCCACCAGGGATTGAACCTGGGCCATAGCAGTGAAAGCCTGAGTCCTAACTACTGGCTCACCAGGCTATCTCTAAATGACTTCTTTATCATTAAAGGAAATGAGGGGCAGAGACAGGAAGAGCACCAAGTCTCTTGATTCCAAGTACTTGTTTCTTTTTACTAGAAAACAAAGTAATACAAATGTTTCAAAGGTTTAAACTCTGATGTTAAGTCATATTTCCAATTTATCATTTTGGGAAGATAGGTTTAAGAAAACAGTAAAACAAACAACAACAAAAAACCCAACATACTTGAAACTTCCTCAAAACCATCCCAGAATTCCTTAACATTGGCATTTGAAATAATGCTGTCTTTGCAGTTGAGGAGATCAGCTTGGTGGTCTCCAAAATCAAGACTAATTGAATCCGCCTTCCACAAGCTAATGTTCATTTTCTTATGCACGCCAGAAACCACTGCAGGCTTATAAACGATAGATAAATAAAAGTTAAAAGATATACATGGACACTTCCAAAATTTGATTTTATACACAACATATAGAAAACAGTTAACATGTTGAATTTATGGACTAATTAATGACAAATTGTGAGAATTAAAGCAGCTTTTAAAAATAGTTCCTGACCTGGAAAGATGTTCACAATACATTTTCAAAGAGAAAAAGTGATAAGAGAATGCCATGTACTGGCAGAGTACACTGTCATTTTTGAAAACAATAATTGTAGTATGTAGTATTTTTCAGGAAAGAGTCTGAAAGGCTACATTAAAATTTTCATTTTTAAGCTAAATGTTTTAATGTTTTCTTTACAGATTCATTTCTACAGACAAAACACAACCTTGTACATATGTAATATATGTAGTAAGATTTCTAAATAAAATATATAGTCTTTGGACTAAAACAAATTATATCCATTCTGATTTTATATCACTTAGAACACACACATATTCTTTACCTCTACAGAGATCATGACAAATAAATATATTAACAACCAAGTACAACAATAAATTTAAAATCTATGACTGATTCCCTGAAAGTCAATTGGTTCTTTGAAATCACATGAATTCCAATTTCCTCCACACTCTCTAACCCAAACACCAACTATTGAAGATTTTTAAAACTCCAATGCCAATGTCGAAAAAAGACCTCTAAGGCAATCTGATGCATTATTCTTAGGTTTCTTCTTTTTAAATCCCCACCCCCCCTCAAAAAGAAAACAGAAAGTTGTGACTTAAGGAGTCTCTTGTAAAAGATATTTTTTACATGCTCTTAAAACACATAAAATAAGTCTGAGGAGCCATGAGTGCAAAATAACCTCAAGCTAGGGTTGTTATCACAAAAGATATGTCAAAAACATAAAACAAACACTACACTAAGAAGTTAACAACCTGGGTAACTGCAAAATTAAAATTCCTTTCAATGGGCTAATAATATATCCAACTATTAAAACAGGTTGGCTATTAGATAATTAACTATGGCTGATAATTCACATATTAATTTCCAGACCTTATTATGTCTATTCAGTAATACTTCTATCCAGCCTTGTAACATTCCTTATTACAGTAACCAGCAGCTTGGGAAAAGTAAAATTTTAAAAGTATATTAGAATATTCTCAAGCAGAATTCTTAGGCTACTATCATCATCATCTTCCTGAAATACTTAAAGCCTTTGTAATTTGACCCCTTGCCTCTAGTCTTATTCCCTTCCAGTTCAACTTCTAATCTGCTTTGCTGTGTTATTTTATGTTGATCTGTACTACACATGAAATACAGCCAATATTTTATAACAATCACAAATGGAGTATAACCTTTAAAAAAAAATGTGAATCACTGTATTGTACACCTATGACATATAACATCAACTATACTCCAATTTTTAAAAAGTCAACCCGATTACTTTGATTCTTCAATTAAAACTGTCATCTATAGGATAAAGTTCAACTCTTTAGCATGATATAAAGGTCCCTCATAATTATAACTAAACACCTCATTTCCCCATCATTACCCCACAAAACTCTTTTGTCAGGTAATCAAAGCTACTGAACAGTTCCTCTAACACCTGATCCTTTTTATTTCCAACCTCCCATCCATCTAGAAAATCCCTGAAACAACATCAATCTAGACTACCAGCCCTTCTGAATTAGTACTCTAGCTTAGCCATTCACTCTTTTAGGTTTCCATAGTGCCTGAAACAAAATTCTTAGCAAATTTAACATATTTATAAAAGTATTTATTTATGAGGCTATTTAAGCCCACACAAGCTTAAGCTGTCTAAATTGCAACCTAGCAATGGCATCAGGGATTCAAGGCAGAGCCAACCAAAAAAATATGTATTAAAAACTGCATATAGGTAATGCATGGGTGTGTGTATTTTTTCTGGGGTGAGCAACCAAGCTATCATCAGATTTTGCAAAGGACTAGTGACCTAAAAAGATTAAGAATCATTGTACAAAAATGGTTCTTATTTATTTTTACATAACTTATTCATTTTTATATTCTTATTGGCCAGCACAAAGACTATATTTTACCAGGTGCTCAGTAACTATCTACTGAATGAAAAAAATGAAGTAAAATAGCAATGATGTTTTCCAGAATGCAAGGAAAAAACTGAACATGACACTAAGTCATACAAATTCCTAATTTATGCACTAATGTAGCAAATTACCACCCCAAACGGGTATCAAACATTATTATGTCAAAACCGGTCAAACAGAAAATCATTTTTATCTGAGCAGAATTAAATAATGGAGTTTCTCATTTAAGATTTGATGAACTAACTTAAAAATAAATGTCCTACGGTCAAAGGCAAACACATCTACACTTATCAGTTCAAGAAAAATGCTCTCAGTATGAACATTGTAATAGCAGATATGAATCTGTTAACTGGACTAAAATACAAATGTAAAGAAAGGAAGGCGATACCAAACTTTGTAAATATGTGACTTATTAGAAGTCTGCTCACTAGCAGACTGAAACTATAACATCAAATATTCAGCGCTTCCTTATTAATTCATAAAAATCTGGCCAAAAAATAAAAATTCAGAAATAATCATTCTGATAACATTTTTGGTATCTTCCAACCCAAATGTGTCAAGATTATCTTTCCCTTTTCTCCTTAGTCCTAAGGAGAAAACCATTTTCCTATTCAACCAGCTTCAGTTCCACTCAGAGAATACTAAATCAGCTTAAAATACTCACTTGTCCATATTTCCAACACTCTTTGAAAAGCTTCCAATTATTAATATTTTTATAATCCTTAAGCCACAGAATATGCTTCTCACAGATCCAAGAATGTGGTATGTCACTGTACGATCTATTGTTTGCATCCATGGCAGATTTTCTGCTTTCTTTGGGCTCTTCTTTGAACTCTGATTTTACATTTATCTTAGAGGCTTTATTTGGTGGAATTTTGTTTTCAACAACTGAAGCAATTATGTCATCAAGAATGTTTGGCATAGTCCTTCCACTTTTACCACTCTAATAAGAAAAAAATAAATATTTTAAGCAGAAACGATTACATTTGGAAACCTCTGCTTTAATTTTCCATTAACATGGCAAACACCACCACAAACAATATATCTGGCTTCAAGAATCCAGTCAGTGGATTTGAATCTCTAGTGCCTACACTGCTCCTGACAATGGGAAGCAGAAGTTGGGTGGTCTCCATGTGAAAACTGTGGGATCTGCAGAAACTTGAAGTATGGTCTTTCTTGCTTTTACAACGTTTTAGGATCAGGGTAGAGGGAATAGAGATTAGGAAGACTCGCCCAACTTTTAAAAGCTGCTAAAAATTTGTCTCTACCTGTGCAATTATTCTGCTTGTATTTTCTTTCTGGTGAAAAAGCAAAAATTGATGTCTATATATTTTAAGTAAGAAAACTTCCATTCACATCCATCCCTCCCCCTCACCTCTAACTAGACACATGGTTTCCAAGTTTTGAAGGAGTATCTTAGGGCGGCTTTGGAATCAAAATGTCCCTCCCTCAACTCTTTTCACCTGGAAAAGAAAATCTCTGGATTTTAAGTTATCAGAATTATAATGCAAATAGGAACATGCACAGCAATTTGGTATATTTGATTGCATCTGCATCTATTTATTGTGTAGTTCACAGCAAAGACCCCGAATCTAAATTTAAGGCCCATATGAAATACAAAAATCTAGCTTCTCACTCACAGGGGTTCCCATTGAATAAACTGGTGCAAAGGCAATGCCAGCATCTGTAGAACCCACACGTAGCTTGCCAGCAGTTGTGGTCAGCAAATCTCGTAATGTTGAACCTTGTTCATTATTCTGGGATACAGGAGGTGATGTTCTGCTATTTGGAGAATTAGGGTCATCTTGTTCTCTCTCTTCTTTAATTTGCTTTTCAAGGGCAAATTCTTTGTTTTCTAAAATGAAACATTTTAAAAAATGCAAATAAAATTAAACATGCTATTGAAGTACAGACAAAGGAATTCTACATTTTACAGCAAGAGGTGAAACACTAGTGATTTAAGCACCTGGGCACACACCAGAGGATGGGTTAGATCCTTTAGGAGTCAAATAGTTTGAATATGAGAAGGCCTTCCTCAATATTTTAGACATGAAAGTGAGTTTGCACCTGTCACAAATGAAAAATGCTTTAGCTAAGACAGGGACAAAGTGTAGATAAGTTACAAATCTATTGCCCTGGTGGCTTTATTAATGTGCTCATCTACAGATGATTCTGTACCTAGCTTTGATATGATCATGAAAGCTGAGTTCCTAGTAAGAAAAATGTTTTACTGACCCTAAGCCACAATGCAAGCAAAAGCCAAAACTAAAGTGTTCTAAATGTACTAAATGTACTAAAAGTAGTACATTAATGTATAATAGTACACTATTGATCACAAATCTTCTATCAGATGATAAATTAGATTTACCTTTTTTTTCCTCTCTGGCCTTCTGCTCTGCAAGATCTGCTAACCAGTGCAGGGGTGACTGGGATTCTGGAGGAGCTAACTTGCTGTCTGTGCTCACATCACTCCCTGGACTGCTGCTGCCATTACTTTCAGGCTTCTGAGGGGCACTTTGCTGCTGAGACTCAGGCATGCACAGAGAAACTTTATTACTGTGATTAAGAACATTCTGTAAAACCTACAAAGGTAGAACAGTTGAATTTTAAAAATACTATCTTTTCAATTATTCAGAGTTAAAAGTAGAGGTTACAGTTATATAGTAACATGGGAAACATAATTTATAAAACTTTAAGTTCTAAAGTGGATTTCAAATATCAAAGTTGATTCTTTTAACCATGAAGTTTACTTGAATAGAGAATTTTCACTCACTTGAGACACACCATTCATAGGAGAAAAATTTCCAACTTGTATATTCTGTTTGTTAGTACAATGACAATGGGATTTAATACCATATTTTTCTCTAAGAGTGTGCATCGCATCCAAAAGATCTGTCAAAACTACAAAATATAATGGTTAATTAAAAGGTTATCATTAGTTGTTAAGATTATAAAAATTTTTTGTTTTTCTTGTGTCTTTTCACATTTCTTCTATTTTTCCTTCATCCCTTCTATCTATTTCAGGTTAGATCATTCAACCAAATTCATGTTCTCTGTTCTTTCCTCCTTTACCTCTATAATAAAAAATCAGTATGCTCAAAAAAAAAAAAAGCAGAATAACCTGTAATAAATAAATCTCATACACTCTTTTTCATTACATTCTAGTTCCCCTCAACCCCACTTTCTCAGCCAAGCTGCACAGCTTGCAAGATCTTAGTTCGCCACCTAGGGATCAAACTCGAGCTCCCATGCAATGGAAGCATGGAGCCCTAACCACTGGACAACCAGAGAACTCCTAGTTTTCTCCATCTAAAATAGTTCCTCTATGGCTTTCTGCATCACTGGGTTTGGGCTTATCCTGCTAACTCTTACACAGAGGATTCTAAGAACAGAAAAAGAACATTCAAGATTAGATAAACCTTATTTCTTCATTCTACTACTACTACCTATTTCTAAGTAATCTGGAACAATGAAAAGCTGTTACACTAAGTCACTAATGCATATTTATACTTACCAGAACCAGGTATAATTTGAGTTGGCATCAAATGTTTGTGATCATGAGGCTGTCCCTTCACACACTTCATCCAAGCATACAATTCTTTATCTGTAAGATTATAACATAGTACATATGTTTATAAGATTATAAAAGTACACAACTTTTATATCAACAAGTACACAAGATTATAAAAGTACACAACTTTTATATCAACCATGGTTTTATAATTATAAAATTGATGGTATATATAAAGAGCTTAACAATTATATAAAATGTCAATGGTAGGCTTCATACATTTGCTTCTTAAAAGAAAAAAAAAATCAAACAAACATTTCCACTATTCTGAGAATTCTATAGAAACAAAACATATGAAATGTTACTAGCCTTTTCTAAAATGACTGTTCTTTAATCTCATTAATGTATTAGTCACCTCAATCTTTCCTGTAGCTAATTTTTTTACTCTTAGCTATTTGTGGCAAACAGGCTTTAGGCCTGATCTTGGTACCTTAGACTTCTAAGTTTGAAGCTGCTGCCAACTCATTTTTTTAATGCGTCAAAGACATAAACTGTCAGAAGACATGTAAAAAGCTTCAACTTGATAGACAGTATTTAATAGCTATTACTGCAACAAGGCTCCATACCTGGAGTAGTCAGTGTATTCACACATAGCATGAGGCATATCATACACAAGAAAAAGCTTCGTACCTTGATCTCAAGATCTTCTTCTATAAAACTAATGATATAGATAACTACTCATGATATGGCTGTAAGGGTTTCAATAAATGTTAAAAAGTTCATTAAATTCAACATAAAAAAATCTAGAGCTATTTCACAAAAAGTTTTAGAAGAAATAAAAATTCAAATCCAGAAAAAAACTGATTTTAAAAGTGTTGACTTTCCTACAAAACCTATGTAGTAACTTGTAAATGTTCCTACTTATGTTTTAGATACTTAGGTTAGTTACCACTATATAGCTATAACCTAGTCAGTGTGAGCTTACTGCAATATTTATCAGTGAAATAAGGAGATATATAAATAAAACAAATATATATTCATATATTTATAAGACATAATAAAACTCAAGGCATATAGATTACACTTTAAAAATCTATGGTTGACTGACAGACTATACTTTCAAAATTAATAGTACTATGGTATCTGACAGCAACACAACTTAGGTTTATTATATTTATACACACCTTATCTTGTTTAAGAAAGGAGTCATGCTTACATATGCATACAATATAAAAAATACATTAATTTCTTCTTAATTTGGCAAAGGGACAATGAAAGTAACATGGGACCAGTAAAAAGGAATGGAGTTTTATAACGCTGCAGCTAGTTCCCTCAACTGAAAATATCCAAATAGACTCTTAAGGTTCTGAAGATACTTAACTGCCTAAAATGCATTCCTTATTATAGCTATACATAAGCATAATCACAGAGACAACTAACTGTGGAGCTCTCCCACTTGCTCAGGGTGCTTTGGTAAGTGCTGGGTATATAAGAAAAAGGCTTTAGTAGTTCTATCACTGGAAAAGCCACTAGTGGCTAAATCGCAGTTCATCTATCTGACACACCACTTTGAAAAAGAGCTGCCTGCAATGAAAATGACATTCACTGCTTTTAGATACTGAATAGTCTACCACTAAATGTGATTTTACTTCTAATACTTGCACAATTTGAATCCTCTCATTAAGACTAGACCCCCAAAACCTTCAGGTTACTAATATTTAAGCAGCTACTTCCTTAATTGCCTTGGATACACTTTTTCTAAAACACCTGTACAGCAGGAGAAAAAGGTAAAATTAGTTACTTTCTTTTAAAACTTTCTAATATCTTCCAGCAGGAAGAACACTGATTTTGTGCCATTTTATTTTTCTAGAATTTTTAAAAAATAATTTAACATATAATACTTTTTCATTTTCTAACTAGGGATAAATAGTGCTAGTGGCAGCATATTCTTAAACACTATGATTTAAGCTTTATGGACCAATTTTTGGAAAAATCAATTCACTCTAGCAAGTATTCAATTGTGACTTCGTTGCTTGACTATGTAATTAATAGGTCTTCAGGCTCTGAAACAGTGGACTGTGAAGGCAACAAAGCCTAACCTAATTTGGGCTACATTAAGAAAACCTCTACCTGAGAGAGTGGATCTACTAATCAGACTAAAAAGGTGTAGATAGTTTTATTTTAGAAAATTTGGCTGTTACAACAAGCTGTGGTTAACTTTTTTAAAAAAATAAACTTCACAAAATTTCCTATTATATTCGTAATTAAGGAAGGCAGGGGAAAAAGCCTCTAATTCATCTAATTTTCCAGATCAGTGGTCCTAAAGAAAACTATCTTAATAAAAAAATTTCAATTTAGATGAAGCTATAACTAACTAACCTCTAGAACTCTTCCTTTCCTTTGCCTTGTAACAATCTAAGCAGACCACAAATCCACATTTTTGGCAGACCCAGTGAATGTTAAACAATGTTGCTTCACATGCATCACACATCTCCCGGACTCCTCTCACTGCTCTTTTCCAGGCAATTTTGGCTGAAATACAGAGAAATAAAAGTTTAAAGGCAAACATGCTCTTTTCCATACAATTTTCACTGAAATGCACAAGACTTTAAACCTAGGATTTCAAAGGATTTATTAACGGTCAAGAGCAGATTTCTTGATGTAATTAGTAATTCTCTTCAGAAGACTTACATCTAATGGAGGGTTTCTCAATCTTGGCACCCTTGACATTTGCATGAATAATTCTCTTTTGTGGGGGACTAAGAGATCTTCCCTGGGCTTCCCTGGTGGCTCAGAGATTAAAGCATCTGCCTGAAATGCAGGAGATCCAGGTTCAATCCCTGCGTCGGGAAGATCCCCTGGAGAAGGAAATGGCAAGCCACTCCAGTATTCTTGCCTGGAGAATCCCATGGACGGAGGAGCCTGGTGGGCCACCGTCCATGGGGTCGCAAAGAGTCGGACACGACTGAGCTACTTAACTTGCACTTTCAAGAGATCTCTTCAAGAAAATTAAGAGATATCAAGGGAACATTTCATGCAAAGATGGGCTCAATAAAGGACAGAAATGGTAGGGACCTAACAGAAGCAGAAGATATTAAGAAGAGGTGGCAAGAATGCAAAGAACTGTACAAAAAAGATCTTCACGACCCAGATAATCACGATGGTGTGATCACTCACCTAGATAGAGCCAGACATCATGGAATGTGAAGTCAAGTGGGCCTTAGGAAGCATCACTAGGAACAAAGCTAGTGGACGTGATGGAATTCCAGCTGAGCTATTTCAAATCCTGAAAGACGACGCTGTGAAAGTCAATATACTTTCACAATTTGCACTCAATATAGCAGCAAATTTGGAAAACTCAGCAGTGGCCACAGGACTGGAAAAGGTCAGTTTTAATTCCAACCCCAAAGAAAGGCAATGCCAAAGAATGCTCAAACTACCATACAATTGTACTCATCTCACATGCTAGTAAAGTAATGCTTAAAATTCTCCAAGCCAGGCTTCAGCAATACGTGAACTGTGAACTTCCAGATGTTCAAGCTGGTTTTAGAAAAGGCAGAGGAACCAGGGATCAAATTGACAATATCCACTGGATCATCGAAAAAGCAAAAGAGTTCCAGAAAAACATCTGCTTTATTGACTATGACAAAGCCTCAACTGTGTGGATCACAATAAACTGGAAAATTCTGAAAGAGATGGGAATACCAGACCACCTGACCTCCCTCCTGAGAAACCTATATGCAGGTCAGAAGCAACAGTTAGAACTGGACATGGAACAGACTGGTTCCAAATAGGAAAAGGAGTACGTCAAGGCTGTATATTGTTACTCTGCTTATTTAACTTATATGCAGAGTACATCATGAGAAACACTGGGCTGGAAGAAGCACAAGCTGGAATCCAGATTGCCAGGAAAAATATCAATAACCTCAGATATGCAGATGACACCACCCTTATGGCAGAAAGCAAAGAACTAAAGAGCCTCTTGATGAAAGTGAAAGAGAAGAGTGAAAAAGTTGGCTTAAAGCTCAATATTCAGAAAACTAAGATCATGGCATCCGGTCCCATCACTTCATGGCAGACAGATGGGGAAACAGTGGCTGACTTTATTTTTCTGGGCTCCGAAATCACTGCAGATGGTGACTGAAGCAATGAAATTAAAAGACGCTTACTCCTTGGAAGGAAAGTTATGACCAACCTAGATAGGATATTAAAAAGTAGAGACCTTTGCCAACAAAGGTCCGTCTAGTCAAGGCTATGGTTTTTCCAGTAGTCATACAAGGATGTGAGAGTTGGGACTATAAAGAAAGCTGAGCACCAAAGAACTGATGTTTCTGAACTGTGGTGCTGGAGAAGACTGTTGAGAGTCCCTTGGACTGCAAGGAGATCCAACCAATCCATCCTAAAGGAGATCAGTCCTGGGTGTTCATTGGAAGGACTGATGTTGAAGCTGAAGCTTCGATACTTTGGCCACCTGATGTGAAGAGCTGACTCACTGGAAAAGACCCTGATGCTGGGAAAGATTGAGGGCAGGAGGAGAAGGGGACGACAGAGGATGAGATGGTTGGATGGTATCATCAACTCAGTGGACATGGGTTTGGGTGGACAAGACTAAGCGACTGAACTGAACTGAACCTGCGCAGAGTAGGATGTTGAGTAGCATCTATGGCTTGCACCTATTAAGATGCTAATTCTCTACACCCCCAACACCTTTCAGTTAGCAAGGAAAGGCACCTTTTATTTCATTCAGTTTGGCACCTTTCAGATGCCAAATGTCCCTGGGAGACGAACTGCTGACTTGAGGGATGCGAAAAGAAAAGAAGCTGATGTTTAGGGCGCCTAGTATGTTGGATGCTTTCCTTAGTAAATATTACTTTATAAACAAATCTATGAGGCAGTTATCATTCCCATTTCACATTCATACAGTTAAACAAGGAAGAAAGTTGAGATCCAAATATAAATTTATCTAACTGCAAAGTCTGTGATGAATAAAAAGCCTAAATACCTGGGAAGGAGTATGTCTGGCAAATGCTGAAATTTCCCAATCTCACATTCAAAGAGTCTTTATTGTGCTAAATTATTACCAAAATGTTATTGTAATTTCACAAATTGCTAATCATTCAATTCAACCTCAAGTGGAAAATACATTAACTGAATACATTTAGGTGTATTTACACATAAAAAAGTGTCATTATCAAAATAAAAGTAAACAAGCATAGGCAAGGTAAGATTAAGGGCTTCTCCCATAGGTAAAACATACCCTGAAGAGACATTCTTAAAACGAAATGTGCATAGTTGCATGTTCTAAGTATTTAACTTTCTTACCATCCTTTTTCACCCAGGACAAAGCTGTTTTTTCAGATGTTACCAACTGACAGAACTTATCACCTATTATATCCAAGATGTATTTTGACGTTTCTATGTCTAGTTCATCATCTTCATAATTTTCATGTGTCCATAAACTCATAGCTTCATCATCATATTGGTCAGGAGAAGAGAAACCATCTATTCTAACCACTCCGTTTTTACTAAATGACAGTCTGAAAGATTAAAACATAAAAGCATTATCTAACAAGACACAAGTCTAGGCTTAAAAAGTTATACAGTGAATTTATAGTTTTATATTATAAAACTATAAATTTACAATTAAAAATAATGAAAATAGTGTGGTTCTTTACATACACAAACTTTATTAACAAAATTTAACCAACTTCTGACTCCCATAGTGCTATACAAATGGCAGTAAATGGTATCAATTTCAGGTTGTTTCAAGAAATAATAAGATCTTCCCTATCACTTAAGTTAACTAGTTAACTCTAATCAAATGAAACTATCCAAGTGGTTCATGATGACAAGACTTAAAATGCTGGCCAAAAGCTGTCTTGAGCAATGCAGTTACTTTATACATAATCTAAAGCAGCAACCTCTACAGTTGAAAGTGCTCTAAATCATCTTAAGACTGAGATTTTTTTAAATGCTAAATTAAAAAGTACATTTTCTTCATTAATTAAAATGACACTTCATTAAAGTGATTTGGAGGAACAAGACTGAAACAGTGTGACAGGAAATCCACTGGTGTGCTTACTTCCTTTTGTGAGCTTCTGCCCTCCAATTTCTGTAACCCACTCAATTCAGGTTCCGTTTAGGGTAAACAGAAGGCAAAACTGTCATTTTCCTACAGGCTGATGGTTATTTTTCAGTTATTTTTGTTCTCACTCAACTCTCAAAGAGAGGATATCAGTAGTACATTACAAATCATTCTGTATTTTTCAAATGGACAATACCAGCAACATTCCTTTACCACCTTTTCTTATCGTTTTATTACCTTTCCCTCTCTTTCTTAAAAAAGTAACTTTCTCCTTTCATTACAATTCATATTATTTCAGCTTGTGCTATGTTTATGTTTCCTTAAAACTTTCCCAAAGGTTTTTTTTTTTGCCATTTATTGATTTTTGGCTGTGCTGGGAGCTCCATGCTGCAAGGACTCCTCTCTAGTTGTGACAAGTAGGGGCTACGCTTTATTTGTGGTACATGGGCTTCTTACTGTGGGGGCTTCTCTCGTTGTGAAGCATGGGCTCTGGGACTCCTGGGCTCCACAGCACAGGTTCGACAGCTGTGGTGAACCAGCTTAGTTGCTCTGTGGCATGTGGGATCTTCCCAGGTCGGGGATCACACCCGTTGTCTCCTGCGCTGGCAGGGAGATTCTTTACCACTGAGCCACCAGGTTCAGCGGTGCCCTCTGTACCCTTCACAAAGGTTTTCTTATCTCTTCAAACCCACTCTCCTGATTTCTTTTCCATCTTCTCTGAACTTCCACGTGGACTACCTTCTATAACAATTCTTTGAAGTTGTTTGTCCTTTGGGGACTGCTGTCTAGAAAAACCAAGAAGAAATATTCTCTTCACACCAACACATATTTTTGGGATCTCCACTGGGCCATAGTACCTCTGTTTGCCAGAGCAAAGTGCTTCTTAACTTTTTAGGAAGATGATGACGATGATTTGGAAAAACAATTGCAGATAACATCAGAGGAACACTTCATACAAGCTAGGGACTATGCTAAGGACTTTGTGTACTTTATCTCATTCCACTTTCATGAAATCTCTGAGGCAGGTGCCACTATCATTCTTATTATGCAGATGAGACAGGGTTAGCTTTAATCCTACTACAGTTAATAAAGTCATATAGGAACTAAGGGATGGAGCTGGAACTGAAATCCAGGAATGACTGATTCTGGAATCTGAGACATTAACTAGTCTCTACTGGCGGGATTACCCAGCTGTTCATTAAACTCTTACAAATTTATAAACTTTTGGTATTAAAATATTATTTAGTAATACTAGTATTACAGTAGAATATAAGTTAGAAACTATTAAGTTGTTTTTATATTTACTGCAACCTGTGAAATGCGGCATGCTACTAACAAATCTTTCTAGTCATTTTATAATGCTTATAGTACATAGATTTATAGACTATCTGTTATTGTGGCTAATGCAAATATATATGTGACATTATTTTGTTTTATACAAATAAACTGCTGTTTCCTATCATTTAGAAAAAAAAATACTAACATTTTCTCCTTAAGGAAGAATAAATCTCTCAGAAGAGGAAGGCCCTATGAACACTAGCAGCAAGAATATGAGTTTAGTCTAACATTTAACTATTCTTAAATTGGCACACAAGACTAAATTTAGTAACTTTTTACAATGCTTTTATAATGCTTCAGAAACACAGGCTCAAAGCCTCATTCCCTTCTCTAAAAGATCCTCAGAATGATAGTATAACTTCCAATATCTATTAACATATTTTCTCCCCATCATGAATTTTCAACTTACCTTCTAAAGTAGTAAAATCTACAGAATACTGGTGAGTGAGTTGGTTCTTCTCCCTTCTTATTCCGAATAAGTCTACATTCTCGGCACTTTTGCAAATTAGGCCCTATCTCACAGCAGGAGTCATCCTGTAAAAAGGATTCCCCAGTTTGCTTCAGCTTCTTGACTTTCCGCCAATCTTTCAACACTGAACGAGGGATGCCAGCTGTAAGACCAGTAGGAGAGTATCAGCAAGGCTGTACCTTTTTACAGAGGTCAGCTCTGTAAGATAATATTCAAGTCAGTTAAAAAGATCACTTGGAATGAAGGCAAAAAAAAAAAATCACGTCAATTATACAATTATGACCATATATTAAGACTGTAGAAAAGAGATTACAGTTCTAGGTACTCATTACAACTAAAAAATTCATAGCAGCATTTTTATTATTCTACTAATCGAATGAACTCTTAACGTCAGTATGATTGAAATGCAGAGCTAAGTGAAATTTCCAGCTGACTGAAATCTTCCTAGGTTCAATATTTGTATCCATTTAGTAGGAAATGAGAATTGTTAATTTTCAATGGTAACCTACAGCTAAAAATATAGTTCTACACATAAATTTGGTGTATGTAGGAAGAGTCTCTTTCAAGATGCACATGAAGAACCTAAAGACCAAAAAGTTAATACTTCTTAGAAACTATAGGATAGTTTCAATATATTTATATAGTTTTGAAATACTTAATCTGATTCTGCAAGGTAAGTGTGAACCAAGGCATATGTTGATTTTATCACAATATATTTGTGGGAAGAGGGCTAAGATTCTTCTACTAATATCTCTCCCTTATTATAATGCCCTTCATTTGATATCAATATATTGATAGAAGCAGTATCTTTTAGAAAAACAAAAGGGTTTGAAGGATGTGAAAGAAAAAAACCAGTATTAAACTGGCTGTTTTTATTGATGGTATAAAGAAAAGAAGTCAGAGAAGTCTAAAGAAAAAGAAAACTCAAATGCACTATACCGTGTAATATTTACAGGGAAAAAACTATTTACTGTCCTCTGCATCATTGCTCGATCACATTTATTAACTTGAACTTAATGGTTGTTATAACACTGGCTCAAGTAATCAGTCATCTGTAGAGCAGCAAGAACTCATAACATCATATCTAAATTAAATGCAGCCTATTCAATTTTTAAAAATATATTCACTTAAAAGCTTTACGTTCTGGGACAAGCAAATATTTGTTGACTCCTACAAGCACACTCATACTACCCATACTAACCCAGTTACATGCTAGACTTGAGAGTTACAGTTTGTTACTTCTGTCATGGTGAAAGAATAAATTGTACCTCCTACTATCGTGTTTACTACTCATGCCCATTTTGTGGATCAGAGGCAGTTCAAGTGTTCTCCTGAGATAATATACTTTATGCAGAAGCATACAGCAGAACTGTTGTCCTGAGTGCTCACTACCACCTGTTGATAGCATGCACAGTATAATTACAGCAAGATCACATACATCTTAACATAGGAAGCGCGGGGTTTAAACTCCAGGGTGGCCCATTTCAAACAGGCTCCAGTATCAAGCTCTTTTATGACTGCTCCTGGTTCTTTACAATTACATGTTCTGTCACTAACAAAAGGCAAGGGGCCAGTTGGCTTAATCCACTAGAGAAACACGTATGTAGGCACACACATACCACTTATGGAATAAAAAATGTTTCCAGAAGGCTTGTGTAAAAGGCTTGTTATTTCTTCCACTGTGTATAAGACAGATTTCTTTGATGAACTATATAAAAAAATTTAGAGCTTCTAGAAGTCAGAATGAACAACAGAATAGTACACTGCTGATACTTTTTATTTGTTACACTACTTACAATCATTTATTTACTGCTGCTAAGTTGCTTCAGTCGTGTCCAACTCTGTGCAACCCCATGGACGGCAGCCCACCAGGCTCCCCCGTCCCTGGGATGCTCCGGGCAAGAATGCTGGAGTGGGTTGCCATTTCCTTCTCCAACGCATGCATGCATGCTAAGTCGCTTCAGTTGTGTCCCACTCTGTGCGACCCTATGGACAGCAGTCCACCAGGCTCCTCTGTCCATGGGATTCTCTAGGCAAGAATACTGGAGAGGGTTGCCATTTCCTTCTCTGCACTTATTTACTACTTTCTTATAACAGAATAAACTAAGTGAAATCTTTCTACTTAAACTGAAAAAGGACTATTAATCAATATACTTTTACATTCCAGACAATGGAACAGTTCGAAGTATGGATAACCATACTACTGTGAACAATTTTAAATATAGTATTATAAGAAAGAGTGAGACATTCATTTCAAAGCAACTCTCAATTCTGTGACAGAAATGAATACTTAAACCATTTTTTTAAGTAAATGAGTAAATTATTAAGATAGGAAGTCCCAGGTCATATAGAGGCTGTTTTTGATATTATATCTTTTGCTTCTAGCCTAGGCCAAATGTGACTGTGCTGAAATCCGTTTATATATTTTACTGTAATATTATTTGAATAGTAAATAAAATAAAACTCCATTTTCAATTCTATGTATATAATTTATTGGTGCCATCTAAAATCTAAAAGTTTGAGACTGAGACACTTGGTCAACAACAAAAAAGTCTAACTCAATGGATATTTATTCTTCCTTTATACCAGATTCAATCTTAGTTTTCTGATTTTCAGCAAATCCTCAAAGCAACTGCTCTAGCAAAAGAAAACTAAGGGGGAAGAAAATAAGAAAAATACATACTAACCTTTAATCTGTGATACCTGCCATTATCCACAAAATATTTTTTTGAGGTATAGAAATGAACTTGGGTAACAGTTAAACCACTGTTTTTGTGTATCACAGGACTTAACTTACATTTAAATTTGACAGGTAATTTCAGTACACAAAATAAAATTATGTAAAGAATTAGTCAAGGAAAAGCAGACAACTTTTAATTATCAGAAACAAAATGCAGCAAATATGAAGATATTCAAAACAGCAGATAAAGCTAATTCTATTCTACCTGGCTTTAGAATGTACTAAAAAACAAACCACATTATGATGTTTCTTTGTGTAATGATTATATATGTATAATAATCCATGCAATCATATTACACTCTCTATGTACAGACCTCACTCTTTTTTCAGTTGACTATGACTGATGACAACCCCAATGAACACCAAAAGGACAAAGACTTAATCCATGAGGGAGATAATTGACTCAGGTTTAGAATTTATGACCTCCCAATTTAAAGAACTTTTCTAGAAAGCCCAGAACAAAATCAAACCAATCTGCCCATAATTAAGTCACTTAATATTATTAATTAATAGTCACTTAATATTATTTTGGACTTGGGAATAAATGGGACTTAAAGTATTCTGTGTTATGCTAAATGTTATTTACTATGTGGGGGAGATTTAACTAAGCCTTACAACTTGGAGGGGGAAGTGCTGATTCCAGTCTGTCTTAAAACTTACTTGGAAACATGTATAGTCACTGTTTCCAAATGAAAACAGAATATATACTTTATTAAAAGTTAATTTTATAAATTTAAGTTTATAACAATATTGTAAGCATTAAAAGCTGGAAGATTCCCATCTCTGTTTTCTGTAAGTTTAACTACAGTATTTGAATACTCAACACCAAAAGAAATGTTTTGTGAAACAAAAGAGAAATCACACCTATTGACCACTCTAAGCCTCTTGAATTCATTAGGGAAGTAAGCAGAACACAGTAGAGAGAAAAAGCAACAGGGTAAACATTCCAATTCTCAAATAAATGGCACGTATCCTGTGCCCTTTTTGTCAATCTCCCTCTCTTTCTTTCTTCTTCTATTGGCATTTCAGTCTGTCAGTCTCTCTGGCTCCAGTTGATTTCCTTCGTTCTTTCACTTCTGACTGTCCTTTTCTATGATTCCATCCTCTTGCTTTTCTTTCCTTTACTTTGCCTCTGGTTTCCACATAGGCATGTGGGAAAGACCTCATTCAGAGAAAAGGCCCAAATAAGAGCCTTTAAGCATTCAAATGTTTTATGAAAGTACTTCTGGAATGTCCACATTGTCACAGATATTTCATATATTGCATGTGGATGAGTACACAGATAGTGAAACTATGAACCTCTTTCTGCATTGTGCAACATACCTAAAAAAATAAGCAAACTGAGAAAAACGACTTCTAGAGTTAAAAACATATAGACGTTTATATTTATAAATAAATATGATTTATTCTCTCTCTTGTAGCCACAAACACATTTTGAAACTTTTACTAATTATGGAAATTCTTCTTGAAAACAGAAATGAACACACAAAACCACAAAACCCCTGCTTTTCTTTAACTTGTACCCATTGTTACGGACTACCTGAATGAGTAACATTAGTAGTTAAATAGAAGGTAATTTTCATTAGGTTTTCAATTTTGTTTCCAGATGACAGAAGGGTGAGATATGGGTCATAGCCACACTATTCTGTAGTTCTCTTCTAAAAGTGAGACTTTTTTTTTGTCATTTATTTTTATTAGTTGGAGGCTAATTACTTTACAGTATTGTAGTGGTTTTTGTCACTGACATGAATCAGCCATGGATTTAAAGGAAATTTCTGTGAAAAGGAATACTTTTTTCAACTATTATCTTGTTATAGGCAAATATCTAATACAGTCATATCTTGGGAGATGGTGTGGGTTCAATTTCAGGCCACCACCAAAAAGTACACAAATTTTCCTCTTTCTCAGTGCATATAAAAGTTACATTTACACTATAATGCAGTCTAGAGTGTGCAACAGCATTATGTCTAAGAAACAATACACATACCTTAATTTAAAAATAGCTTACTGCTAAAAAAAAAAGAGGCTGACCATCATCTCAGCCTTCAGTGATTTATAATCTTTTTACAATAGTAACTTCAAAGACCACTTTTTCAGATCACCAAAACAAGTATAACAATGGAAAAGTGTGAGTTACCAAAATATGACAGACATGAAGTGAGCAAATGTTGGAAAAATGGTGCCAACACCCTCCTGACACAGAGTTACCACAAACCTTCAAGTTGTTTTTTTTTTTTTTTAAAAAAGGCAGTATCTGCAAAGCACAGTAAATCGAGGTATGCATGTATTAGAAATCCAGTTTTAGTGTATAGAAATGGTCAAAATTCTGAACAACTACTAAAGTACACAATGGGTTTTTGCCAACATGAGTGCTATGTAAAAACATATTTCCACAAGGCTCTTGAAAAAAGCAATAGACCTTCTCTCATTTCCTCTTACCGGTACTTGTGAAATGTAGAAATGAAGTCCGTGAGCGCATTACACTAGGGCCAATGAATGCAATCGAAGATGCCTTTAAGCTCTCTAACTCTTAGAGAGCATTGCAAGAACATGCAGCCCATTTTACTTGAGATAAAAAGTAATTAATTTACTTACCACTATTACTGTTGCTTTGCAACTTCAATTTACTTTTTTCTTTGGCACTCCTGCTGAGAATCCCATTGGGTTTTAAATCTTCCTCCATTTCACCTTTTCTCTTTTGAAGATCATTTTGCTTTTTTTTGTAAGTTGGTTTAGGTTGCCTTTTAGTCCTTTGCTCTGATTTGCTTTCACTTTCGTCTGAATCTCCACTTTCTGAGCCAGATTCATAAGTTCGTTTGGCTTTTCTTCTATTTACTTTATCATCTTTTACATATTTATCAACTATGATCTTACTATCTACACTATTTTGTAGATCATTAGATGTAGAGGCTATTAAATTGACAGAACATGGCTTAATAATTTCTGATACAGAACTCCCTGAATTTTCCATTTTATTAGTATTTTTATCTTCTTCTGAATGTCTCGTAAGCCAGGCTTTTTTCAGTTTAGTATGGTAGTTTGGTTGACTTGTCTGGGACGCTTGCCCATTTCCTACAGAGTCTGCTTTGTTTATTGTACTACAGACTACAGTGCTATCTAAGAGATGGGAGGCTGAAGATGTCTGATTTTTCGCAGCATTAGGCTCAGTCTCACCGACATTACTACTTTTATACTGAGCTGCAGCCAACGCTGCCTTGTGCTTCTTTAAGTGAATAAAATCAGTTGTGCCTGAAAACCCGGAGCTGGGCTGCACAGCACTTCCTGTCTTACTACTGGCTGGTGTAGCTGGAGCTGCGATGCTGACCGTGCATTCCTGTGTGTGAGCCACTGAATGACTGATGCTTTTTGAAGAGGTACATTCTAAGGGTTTAGAGGCCAAAATGGTATTTGATAATGAGTAAATTATTTCTGACCCACCCCAGCTGGAAACACTGGGGGTAGTGGCGGCAGATGTGAACGTATCCGTTTTGGTATTACACACTGTATTCACAGCAGACATGACTGAACTGGGCACACTGCCCTGCGAGACAGCCTGAAAGTTTTTTTCGGATTTTATGTGAGCACTGTCTGAATTCACACTTGGCAGAATGATTCTTCCACTCTCTCCAGCTTCTGCTGGTTTGAGGCAATCTGTCTGATTTGCCCCAAGTGAAGATCTTTCACTAACTCGGTCTTTGGAAGCGAACTGCACTGCTGGCACACTATCAAGTTTCGTACTAGAAGGTGGACGTACAATGACAGATGCCATAGCAGCCTGTGACTTTCCGCTGCTTTTCTCTACATGCCATTCAGCTTTCTCTTTGCTGAGGTTATTATTAGATTTCCACATTTCTGTCAAACTCTGTTCAGTAGAACTCTTAAAACTTGCCTGAGTATCTTTTGGCTCAGGAATCAGTGTTGGAGGCTTTTGTGATTCTTGAACTTTCCCACCAGCATTTACAGGCATTACTGGAGTTAACGTTGGAGGGGAAAGGCTACTATAGCTGCTTTCCTTTCTTTCCAGGCTATGATGGATTGGTGGGTGAAATACTGGTGCTCTATGTAAAGCAGGCATACTCCGGAGTGTATTTGTAGACGAAACTGTCAAATGAGTAGGACTCCTACAGTCATTTCTGAAAGTTGTTACTGAGTGAGAAGTAATTTGATGGGAAAGATGTTCTGGTACCTTGCCTACTAAACCTTCACTTTCTGGCTGATGTTTTATCAAAGGTGGAGGCTTTGAAAGAGATGATATAAATGAAGTCAGAGTTTGAGGATTAGCTGCTGTTGCAAGGGTATTACTCTGTTTTTCAGTGTAAATATTTGAAATCTCTTTGGATGGGTATGACCTTGGTGGTTCATTGACTACACTATTAGACAATGTAGTGAAATAGTTACTTTGAGGCAAACTCTGAGGCACTGAGTGCTTCATTTTATAAAGATCTGATTCTATATCCTTGTCTTGTTTGATGACATGGCTCTTAGGGCTAGAAGATGACGATGCTACCCTGGAATAGTTATCTCTATCACATTCAAGACCCTTGATTTTAGTCGTAAAGGGAGCAACATCAATACTTTCTTGAAGAATGCGACGGTGTTCCTCCTTATATTTGTTTAATCTCTCTCCAGTTTCCTGGGGTGGTCTCTGTAATTGGTTCAATACAGGATCCACAAAATGCCTATGCAAGTGACCATCTTTTCCAGTCTGTGACCTATTTAGATCCAGGTCATTTTTGGCTGATGTGGATGCAACAGAACGCAATGGTTCAATAAAAGCTTTCCTCTCCAATTCTCTGTAAAGAAAATACACGAAGGTTTCTGTAAACACTTTTTCTTGTATGATACAAATATAGCTTCTATGCATTACTATTGTATCTTAAGAGTGAAACATGACTTTGCAAGTGCTGTAATATTAAGAAAATTAGAAGGGATATAAAATCAGAATAATAATAATTATTAAGCTTAGTTTTAAGACATTTGTTAAAAACACCTATTTATAAACAATTAAGAAACACTATAAAAGGTATGTTTTAAGCATTGGCGAACTTACTCTTTATGGTGATCTACTAAACATTTTGTCAATGGTGGACTGGAATGTGCTGTGATTTTAAGAGGCCGATGAGGTTCTGCACTGGAAGGTCTGACAGGAATGTGACTAAGTAATCCAATACCATCTGCTGAGGTCACAGGGGTAGGTTGATGTAACCAAGGACTGGGAGAATTCTATTAAAAAAAAAAAGAAAATCCTTCAGTTACTAGAAAAAGCTAAACACAATATCAAAGTAGGACTTTGTATTTATGAAGAATGTGACTTTCAGTAAATGTATTTTATGAGAAATATTGAGACAACTACCATAGTTATGTGGATTTTTCCGTATGATGAAGAAAGTTAATCAGCATTAAGACAGTTCTGTCCAGGGGATTCCCTGGTGGTCCAGTGGTTATCTGTGCTTCCACTGCAGGGGGGATGGGTCTGATTCTTGGTTGGGGAACTAATATCTCACATGCCAGGAGGTGTCGGCAAAAAAATTTATTTCCAGAAATTTGTTATTATTTACTGATTGCAGATCTTGAAGCCACTGTCTTTATCTTACAAATGACATATGGAAAACCCAGCTTTTATGATTTCCTAATATTATAACACCAAGACTATATTGCTACTAGTAGAAAAAGAAAACATGTTGCTGAAATACATTTCACCAGATTTCATAAGGTTTATTTGCCAATTTTTGCTGTCAAAAGTAGTTTTTCCAATGTCATAATTCATTTAGATTGGGCACAAAAATTATATTTTCAAGGCCCATTTATACTCCATTTTACTTTAAGCATTAAACCTGGAGGTGTGGAGGTACAACAAAATTCATTTTTAATAGTAACATGCTGCCTTTCTCATAGTGAGTATCTGGTGACACTGATATCTATGTTGAGACTTACAACTATCTAATCACATGCTTCAAGACTGTTTCTATACTATGACTCACTAAAACTCTTCCAGAACATGCTTTGTTGAGTTATACTGTATTGAGTCTGATATTGGGAAAATATAATCCTTTGGTTTTAACAAAGTGAATAAATTTGACATCTCAAAATGAGAATGTGAAAACAATATATCACACCAAAGATACGCTGCTATAAAATTTCTTAGACTAAAAATATACACCATAAACCTCACATAAGAAAAAAAAAGTAAATATATATATACACACACACACACAGACATTGCTGCTGCTGCTAAGTCGCTTCGGTCATGTCTGACTCTGTGCGACCCCACAGACGGCAGCCCTCCAGGCTCCGCCGTTTCTGGGATTCTCCAAGCAAGAACACTGGATGGGTTGCCATTTCCTTCTCCAATGCATGAAAGTGAAAAGTGAAAGTGAAATCCCTCAGTTGTGTCTGACTCTTTGTGACCCCATGGACTGCAGCCTACCAGGCTCCTCCATCCATGGGATTTCCCAGGCAAGAGTACTGGAGTGGGTTGCCATTGCTTTCTCTGATATACACATTAAGATCATTCAAATATATGTGTAAAAGGTTTCAATTTTACAAGATCCAGAAATCTGAAGTTATACAGATTACAAGAGTTACTGGTATATACCTATATATACATAAAACAGAATACTGCACAGCTTAAAAAAGGAAATCCTATTACATGCTACAAGGATGAACTCTGACAACATTATGCTCCATGAAATACTGTATGAGTTCACTATATGAAGTGTATAAAACAGACAATCATAGAAACAGAAAGTAGAGGTGGGTGTTAAGAACTAGGGGGAAAGTTTCAAGGGCAGAATTTCAGTTTTGCAAGATGAAAAAGTTCCAGAGATCTGTTGTATAGCAATGAGAGTATACTTAACACTACTAAACCGTACACTTTAAAATGGTTAAATAAATTTAATGTGTGGCTTTTATTACAATAAAAATAAATTTAAAAAAACGTGTTTTAGAAGATTTTAGAGGATACTTAAAGTGCATCCTGGTCCACATAAAGGTTTAAGTTGTCTCTTGGAGTTTAGCAGTGATCCCCAATCTCCCATTTTTTAGAATGGGGTTGGTAATGCCCTCAACAACCATTTCTTAGCATGAAAATTAATTTGGTTACCAAAACCACACAGCTCATGAAGGAATAAAAGCCCTGCACCACCATCTTCAGGAATACTCTGTCAAGCAGAGAGAATATCAGCCCCATCTTCACTCCCAAATATCAGGAATCTCCAACATTAGTGGCCTTAAGAGAAAAAGGGGCTTAGGCATAGCTTGTAGTATACATCAGTGACATATCAGCTGGGAAATCTAACAATTTTTAAGAATTACTTGGTTATACATAGCAAAAGTGTTAAAATTTTATATAAATTTTATATCCAGAAGTTTCACTTCGAGGAATTTACCTGAGCAAAAATAACTATGGGTATATACCATAATTAATTATGAAGACACTCATTTTTCATAATAGGAATTTTAGAAACAACTTAAGTTTACTTCTTTCAATTGGCTTTAAAAACAAAACAAAACAGGACTTTCTGAGATTTCAGCTTTACAGTTCCAAAGTTACTAAGCATCAAAACTTCTACAACCATTACAAAAATAATTGTTTAAAAAATTCTAGCATGGGTTTCTCTGATGACTCAGTGGTAAAGAATTCAACTGCCAACGCAGGAGACAGGGGTTTGATTCCTGGTCCAGGAAGACCCCACCTGCTAAGGAGCAATTAAACCCATGAGCCACAACTACTGGGCTTCCGTGGTGGCTCAGTTGGTAAAGAATCAGCCTGCAATGTGGGAGACCTGGGTTCAATCTCTAGGTTGGGAAGATCCCCTGGAGAAGGGAAAGGCTACCCACTCCAGTATTCTGACCTGGCGAATTCCATGGACTGTATAGTTGGACAAGACTGAGTGACTTTTATTTTCACCACAACTATTGAGCCTGTGCTGTGAAGTCTGGGAGCCACAACAACTACTGAAGCCTGAGCACCCTTAAAGCCTGTGCTTCACAACAAGAGAAGCCACTGGAATGAGAAGCCTGCACACCACAACTACAAAGTAGCCCCTGCTCTCCACAAAAGTCCATGAAGCAACGAAGAGCCAGTACAGCCATAAATAAATAAGTAAAAGTATATATATATAAAATTCTAGCACATTTTTGTAGTAAGAAATCTAAAAACAATTAATGGGACACTGAAAAAAGCACCTGTATATATGTTGATTATTAAAATGAGACATATGGTAAACCACAGCTTAACTTACCCTCCTTAAAGAAGGTTCAGCATTAACCGCATTTTCTGGGTGAACCCACTTAGAATGCAGACCAAGTCCTGAGTATGCATGTGTTCCATTTGGATATTGCCAAATAATTGGATAAAGTCCAAGCTGATTATATGAAGCAGATGGATGGGCTTGTCCAAGAAGATGAGGTGACTGGTGCTGTAACAACTGTTGCTGTTGCTGGTGTGCTAATGCTAAGTGGCTCAAGCTGCTGGCATGAGCAGTCTCTAGTCGTGGGTGGCCACCAAGTAAGGAGGCAGTAGGCACTCCGGGTAACACAGTAGGAAGTAAATGAGGGTGATGAACAGAATGGTGTGGACCACTAGTCAGAGGATGAGTATTAATGGTAGGTAATGGAGTTTGACTGGATGATCCAGCCAGTAAGTGGGGTGCAGGAGTTAAGGCAGGATGATGGGTACCTGGATTTAAACATGTTCTATGGGATGAAGAATGAAGCGGAAAAGGATGCTGGCCTAAGAAAGGTGAAATGTGGTTAGCTCCTGTATCTGACCCAATAAGTGCAGGATCTCTGTAAACTGTAAAATGTTCATTTTTATCAATGATCAAAGGGCTTTTTGTAGTTTCTAATGTACTGCCTCTAGTAGGAACCGCGTGAAAACTGCATCTTGGTAACTCATGTTCTATCTTATTTGCTGGTCTTCTTTCACCAGCAGCTTGGCTGTTTGCATAAGTGGCTTTAGACTTTACAGAATCAGGGGAATGGTTGACTTTAGGCTTAACAACTTCAGGTGAGGGATTGGACTTTGTCTTGTGAGCATCTACGGAAATATTAAGTTTAGATTTTATAGTTTCTGGGGGTGGACTTCGCTTATGCAGCTTATCTTCCGTGACAGAAACGGCACTTAGAGAAGGTAAGTAAGAGACATACTGATTTTTCTCTTTTTCCATACTCAAGTTTTCATTTCCTGAAGAAGCATTCCTTACATTTGATTGGGTTAAATCTACTTTAACTACATCACTGACCCAGTTCTGGTCAGAATCTTGGTTTCCTGTTTCCAAGTATTTTGTATTTGCCACTGAATGTTTTGAATCACTAATAGTAGGATCCATTTTCTGAAGTGTTTGAAGGCCAAAGGTACTACTTGAGGTTTCCTGAGCCACCTTTTCTGTGTTAGTGTCATTTGTAATATCAATAACACATTTTGGAGTGGGCGGTCTGGATACAAACTTCTCCTTTGGTAATAATTCCACTGTGTGTGTCTTCTCTGTATTATGTTCCTGAAGAAGTAAATCACTAGAATTATGATCAGAAAGTGTGGCCTGTTCTGATGAATGGATAACCATTTTTTCTTGACGCTGAAAGTCAACAGACTTCTGTTTCTCTGTTTCTTCATGTTTTTTATCTTCCTGTATTTGATCCCAGGGATGCTGGCTATCTATTAGTGTCTCTTCTCCTGCCTTCTCATTATTCTGAGATTTTCCTTCTTCTCCGTTTATCTTTGAAGTGTTTTTATTTTTCAACTCATTCTCTGGTTTCTGCTCTGAGGAATTATTTATTATTCTCTTATTTGAATTTTCTGAGTCACTACTCTCAGAAAAGTCTGAAACATTATCGGTTCGCAGTCTTTTCATATTTAGTTTCTTTTCATCCTCCTCAGCTTTCCTCCTTTTGTTCATCACCTGTTTTTTACCTTTAGGATTTTCTAGGAGATTAAAAAAAAAAGAACAGTTTTACCTTTCATATCAATATTAAATAAGCATATTTTAAGTGAATTTTTGTTTTATTTTTCCCCATGCCCTTAAAAGTTGGTGGGTCCTACCTCCTCGTGCTATATAATCATATTTTTCCTCCTTCATCTTCTCTTCATCTGGTATACTGCTATCTGAGCCCTTCCTCTTATTTGGACGAATATTTCTTTGTTGCTGGTGTGAATTCTGTTTTGGTACAGCAGTTTGGGAGTTCATTGCTGGTCTGGGACTATTTGCTTGGGCACGTGTATAATGACCCTAAAAATAATTGATGATGACTATTTACTACCTGTTCTTAAGTAATTTAAGGGAAAATATTTTACAATTATCCATCATTAACGATATACATACGTGAATAGTGTTGCTATTTTGACTGGCACGAGACCTTCGCCGTGATGTAATGCCAATATTTTCACCTTTTAACAAAGAGTGAACAACATCATCTAGAAAGGTCATTTGAACCATAGAAGGATCGACATTCTGTGGTTCTAGTACCTAATTCATGACACAAAACAAGAACAAAATTAATTCCAATCAGCTAGCCAATAATGATAGGAACAATTTCTTTACTGAGTAAAGATGTTTAGAAATCAGTTTGAGATACCTAATTTGTAAGACACAGTCAGACTACAATAAATCACCTTTGATCATTAAATATAAAATTATCTCCCAAACGTTATGAAGGTAACTACTTCATGTTCTAACCAAAACTTAAAAAGCAAACACATCTATTGCAGGTATACCTAGAAAAACAAGGATTAGAGTTATTCGAGAATATATTGCCAAGTCATAATATGTATTTCAAAAATAAAAAGTAATTTTCAGAAAACAGCTGTAAAATAAAACAGGAAGGTAAAGCATGATGGGAATTCCCTGGTACGTCAACAGTTAGGACTCCTTGCTTTTACTGCTAGCCTGGGTTCAACCCCTGGTCGGAGAACTAGATTCTGCAAGTTGCACAGTGGCCAAAAGAGAAAACAGAGCATGGGAAGCAGAAAAGGACAAAAACTGTATAAATGAACAGTAATCTTGAAAAATCAGGTTAAAGAAAGAACTATTTTAAAAACTGAAGGCAATTTTGTGCTTCAGTGAGATCAAACTTTGTTAGCTTTTAAGGAAATAAATTATACAATTTATTTAGCATTTTGATGAAAATTTTAACCAAAGCATCTGCATTGTTTATAGAGGGAGTTATTATTTATTCAGATACCCTCCACAACCCATTCAAGCAGGAATATGCAAATATCTATTTTCTGGGGGGTAAATATAGTACAGCTTTAAAAGACTTGAAATTAAGAATTTAATTTCTGACTGTTGCTTAAAACTCCTACGAAATTCATATCCTTAACATTCTCCATATTCACTATAAAACTTAAGAGGAGTAAAACAACTCTGAAATTGAATGTAAAAGAACTTTAGAGTACATTTAAGTTTTCATTTGTGAAAAGAAACCATTTGGGAAATATCTTTTATTACTGGAGAGACAGAACAGCTAAGACTTTAAGAAAGTTTTACCTGACTTAAGGATAAACCAAAAAAAAGACTAAACAATTAAGAGAGTCTGATGCCTCCATTTCAGGGACTGATTTTCTCAGTGCTGAAATAAGTTTGGCATCACTATCTTCTTGTAACTTCAAGTGAACTCTATGTAACATCATATAAATGTGAACTTTTTAGGATTATATGACTGCAAAAAACCTAGAGATGGAAAATAGTATCAATCTGTTGACCCACCGGGCGTGGCGGCGGGGGGGGGGGGGGAGATGGAGTATGTGAATTGCAAACAGTTTCTTTTCCAAAACTGGACTATTTACCTGATCATTCATAACGATCATGGTGCGAGTGAAGAGATCATGATGAGTAATTATGCCAGTAAACCACTGGGTGGCAGAGTCTTGTCTATATACTCTCACTCTGTATCCATTCAAGGAATAAGGACCTTTAAAAAAAAAAACCACACACACATCATATACGACTTCATGGATGAAATGAAAAGGTAATGTGGAACTTGTTGTATGAGCCTTTTAGTTGCTAAAACTTTTGCCATAAGCAATTACAAATTTTGATTCCTGCAACAGTTTGGAAAACCTGCCAAAGTCTTAAAACATGCAGAAACTGTTAACTGAATTTATAAATATGACAGTAAAATGCCATAATGGTGTACTTCTGGATTAAATTCACGTTGTAAGACAACAATATCTGTATGTATATATAAGTATCTTTCAGAAAATAGGCAATGATTACATAATAAAAGATATATGCATATATCTGTATATATTTAAATATGTCAACAGAATGGAGATTAAAAAATGTTTTCAATTCACAGGTACTAAAATGATATCAAATATTTGAAAGTTTAAAAAGAATTGTGAGGGATGGAAACTAGTACATTTTATTAATGATAGTATTATACATTAACAATTTACAAAATGCTTTCACAATTTACAAATGCTCATTTAATCTTCTCCAACTCTGAGGTATTTTCCTGTTTATAAACATTAAGAAAGTGAGGTTGATAGGTTAAATAAATTTTTAAGTGAAAGAGCTAGGACTGAATTTATTTTTCCGATTCCTAGGTTGATGCCTTTTCTTCTAGAGTTAAGACATTTAGCACATCAATGAATGGCTTAATGTTTTCCAGTTTTTAAAAAACTATGCCAGTAACAGTCTAAATATATCAAATTTAACAGATCTGTAGAAAGCATTCCATATTACTTGTAAATTAAACATATTCATACCTATAATCAGTTATACAAACTATAGCCTTAGAATTTCTAACTATGGAAGAAACAGACTCCAAATTAGTTTTTCTGAATGGAATATTGTAAAAGCTTACAGAAAAACTCCAAATATGCCAATTTTCAGCTCCCATCAGGACACTACCTTAACGGTCTTGTTCTACCACCAAATGCAATCTGGAGTCAGCCTCAAATAATTCTGTTTAGGATGGAATGAACTACTGCCTGAATCATTTCATCTCTAAGAATATGACAAGGAAAAAGGGTTACTTAAGAAAATAGTAGCCTGGTGTCTTCAATAAAGTGCAAAGAAAGAAAGGAAGAAAAAAAAAAAGAGGTCATATCAGTCAATTTGTGGACATTTTTTGGGTCCCGGATTAAAAATAAGTAAAAGGTAAAAATCAAGTCTGTGAAAAATCAATGAAGACATTTATGAGGCAAATGAAAACTTGAACCTGAGTAATCATTATTTGAGGAACTATTAATTTTTAGCATAATAATAGTATGGTGTCTGTTTAAAAACAGAAGACAGTAATGTCTTAAAATTGATGGTAATAAATAACAGATGGGGCAGAATCTATCAAGATTTCATTTTACAGTCGTTGGGGCTGAGAGAATATTTCAGTGAACTTTTATGTGCCTATTTCTATATATGTTTCACATCCTCCATATTAAAATTTTAAAAAAATATTTAGCTTAACAAGAATGTAGTAAGTAGATGATTTGCTATTAAAAAAACATTCAAAGAAAAGAAGCCACAACTTTTGAGATTATCTCTATTAGTGTTTAAATTAAATGGCATGGAAGCTGAGGCTGAGATAAACATGGGAATTTAACAAGATTACCTTTTAAAAACATTCAACCAAATATTGATACTGCATGTCATATTGGTCCAGTTTCAGTTCAATTTCACAAAAAGCTTATGTTTTTAATACATGGTTTTACTGACAGGAAAAGAAATCATTTAGAATCATAAAATCTCAACTGAAGACAAGCTTATACCTTACTAAAAAAAGGAAACAAAACTAAGACTAGTATTGTGGTCATTGCTGAGGAAGGCAAACTGAAATAAGTCACTTTTATCAGATACCAACAGCATTCTTCAAAGGAAATCAACTGTGGCTTTGGGCAACCCTCCACAGAAAACAATGCTTCCTTCTCCAGGAAGGACACACCTAAAGCATTCTGTAATATGGAAATTTTCCTATCAACAAAACACCTGTGTGGTCGTAATTTTATTCCAGGCATTTAGCTCAAATTAGTAAACTAGTGAAGTTATCAAGTTCCTATTGAAATTATTCTGATTTTGCTATTACTTTCTGTGGCCTGTATATAATTGAAAATATTAGACTGGGTCTTCTATTTATACTGTACATAATTAAACAACCAAAAGCAAATGAGAAATTGCCCAGTTCGAAAAACAAAAATATTAACGCATAACTCAAAACAGTTACCTTGCATAAAAATCTCCTGAACCTTTTGTTCCTTTACCCAGACTTTCACTTCTTCCTGAAGTTGCGGGTTGTCCCTGAGAACTGGGTTTAGGCTGTCTATGTCGTCCTAGAATTACAGATTAAGAGAAAGGTCCATGGTTATGCTGTCCTAACATTAATGTTACCAACCTTCCCTCCTATATGTTCTAAGGACTGAAGAAAATTCCTTTATCTAAATGTATGCAAAAATGCAAATTCGTAAGTTATAGTTCATTAGCAATAACATAACAACAGTGCCTAAGAAATAAATCCATGGTAAGATTTGATCTTTGACAAGAACGTATTAAGGAAATCTACTGATGTGTTCTCTAACTGCAAGCCTTAAATAAGTCACCTTTTTAAGGGTTTCAGTGTTAGAAGCAATATACAAACCAAATAGCTTCAGGTCATGTAATGTTGGTAGCAAACAAACCAAGTTGAATATTTGGGGAGCAATACATACATACATAGATGAGCTGTCCTCTCCCCACTATACCTAAACATTAGTTTTAAAACTAACAAGGCATTGTTTGACAAGACAAGCCACTGTCTTGATTTAAACACCATCAAATTCAGTTCTACTCAAACTCATCTGACCAGTAACTTCACTGATAAAAGTTTTTATTTTTTCAAGCCTAAAACATTAGTTTTAAAGAAGTCATTATTTGACAAGACAAGCCACTGTCCTGATTTAAACACCATCAAAGTCAGTTCTACTCAAACTCATCTGACTAGTAATTTCACTGATAAAAGTTTTATTTTTTCAAGCCAGTGTCAAAGCATCCAGGCAATTTAAATTACGTTATTGATGATATTATCCTCATAACAGGGTGGATCTAGACACAGAAACAACCGGTTCTCTCTCCTTGGAGATGTGAATCACACAGTCACATGGTTTCCCACAATCTGCTGGTCCCCCGATGGACTCTGACATTCTGTTCTCTCTCAAAGCACCTCTGCTGCTCCCGCATTTGAGCCCAGCGGCAAGGAGCCCTAGAGTAGAGCTGGGAAGAACAACAAAGCAGCGCTGTCAATTTGGCGGCCCTTTGAAAAGAGGACTAGCAGATCATGGAAACCAGCGAGCAGAGACGAGCTACAAGAAGAAACTTTTATCTGGTGAATAAAAACAATTTGGCAATTTGGAAATGCCAAAAAAGGGCTGAAGAGTACAAAGAATCCCTAATCAAGCAGATCATATTTCATTCTTTAAAGTTTATCCAAATAAAGCACTTTTCTTCTTATTTCATCACTGCTTTAAGGACCACTCTGCATTTCTGAAATAATATTGTGGTAAACACTGATATTTTGTTTATACCTAGTGAACACCAACAAACAAAACTATAAGACTTTTAAACTTATCACCTATGCTCTCCTTGGAAAATATACAAAAATGTTGCTTCACAGCAGAAGCAAATACTGAGGGGAAAGATGTTACACAAAAAGTAGGTAAAATCTGTCATGGGGGCGATCGGGGAAGCCCAGACCATGACCTGTCTTCCTTTCTGTAAAGAAACTTCTTAATACTCCCTTTTCTCCATTCCACTTTAATAATACACTGCACATTGAGTGAATCTCATTACTTGAGTAACAAAAAATACCATGGGGAGTTTAGACTCTAACCCTCTTGATGCACCCGAGGTGACAGTGAAGTCCATGACAGACAAAACACAGGAAACTTTCTGTTTCCCAAGGAAAACAATTACCATTTCCAGACAGTTCCGACAGATACCAAGTTATTTCTCACTTTATCTTCCATACACAGATCCAAACTTAACTCCTTGGAGTCAAACACAAGCCTAATCACTTTCCTACATGATGGTCCTTCAAACGCTGAGTTATGGTTTTATGTTTGCACAGCTTGAGTCCGCTCTAGTTTCAATGCCTATCTTTATCATGATAGTTCTTACTGTTATTCTAGACACTTAACGAGCACGAAGACGACGAGCACGTGGAAAATTCACACAGTTACACGGGGACCACAGCTGACTGACATGAAATTTACTCTCAGTGTACTGCTGCCAAGCCTTTATATTTTGGGGGAGGGGAAGAGTATAAACTGCTATTAAAGCAGCACTGCCAATACTTTGTAGACAAGTACAGGCAGGATTTATAAAATCAGTTTCCTATACAGAAATTTTTATAATTAAAACTACTGACATGTAAGTTTTGCTCAATATTTATTTATGTTTTATTTATTCAACAGGTTAGGCTTCCCTGGTGGCTCAGCTGTAAAGAATCCACCTGACAATGCAGAAAACTCAGGTTGGATCCCCTGGAAAAGGAAATAGCAACGCACTGCAGTATTCTTGCCTGGCAAATCCCTTGTACAGAGGAGCCTGGTGGGCTACAGTCCATGGGGTTGCAAAAGCATCAGACACAACTTAAGTGACTAAACCTTTTTTTATTCCCCAATTCAACAGACTGAAAAAAGAGCTATGTTTCCAAAATCATTAGACAGCAGTTATCATCTCAATAATGACCCATTCATTTCTAGGGAAAACAAAGTGTACTAATAAAAGTTGATAGTAAAAAAAAAAAAAAAAAAAAAAAGTTGATAGTATCAGTCTACTTACTCAAATAACCTTATGTAAGTTCAAATTTCTATGTATCAATTTCCTCATCGTTTTAAGTGGGGTTACTAATATCTCTTTTTATATTAACGAGTATGTTTCTATAATAATTTTAAAAATTTTCAGAAAACAGTCTTAACACATTCAATTCTAATTTAACCAGGTACTGACATGCCATTTACAAAATTATGAGTTAATTATGAAATTAAAACCCATGAAAATTATCCCAATATAACGCCTGACTATGACAGTCATACTGTTGCTGAAATCTTGCTCTACATATAGTGCTTTATAAGTTAGAGGCATTTTTATTGTTCTTAAAATTCTTATAGCCTGGTTTCAGTTTTGATCCTCAGATGCACATGATTACCTTTTTTTTAGCTTTCTGTCTTGTCACCAACCATTCCCACTTGATGGGAATGTATCTGGGGAAAAGGCCACATGATCCTTCTGACTCCATTCAATGCCTAAGGACACCCTGCTTCCTTTACTTGCATCCCACAGACTATTTTCCTTCTCCTATTCACTGCAGCAACTCTCCGGAGTTGATGAGATTATGTTTATCTCCCTATGTACCCCACCTATCCTGAATGGTTTGTCATTGTCTTTGCCTTTAAAATCCTTTCCCTTCCTCTCTTTAAATAATAATGGGGCTAGATTATACCCAAATCGCGCCACCTGATGTGAAGAACTCACTTACTGGAAAACACCCTGTGCTGGGAAAGATTGAAGGCAGGAGGAGAAGGGGACGATAGAGGATGAGATGCTGGATGGCATCACCAACTCGACAGGAGTCTGAGCAAGGTCCAGGAGCTGGTGATGGACAGGGAAGCCTAGCGTGCTGCAGTCCATGGGGCCAAGAGCTGGACACGACTGAGTGACTGGACTGAACTGAATGTAAGTGCCTTCCCAGCAGGGACAGTGTTTCCTGTATGTTCTCTATTGTGCTTAGTGCACTGTAAATGCTCAACAAATAATGACGATGGGAGGCAGTCAGTCTTGATGCCAAGAGTGAGAAACTGAAATCTTCCCCCACCCCAGAAAGAGGTATTTCTGTAGAACTGTAATCATCATTTACCATTTTAAAGAGGCTCACAAAAGAATAAAAGATCAAATCTTGTTAAGTTTTAGCAGGTTGCCAAATGAAGTTTCTCCCCCCATTTATTGACCTAATGTTGTGAAAGTGTAAAAAGAAAAAATGAGATACAAGGTGATAATGCAGACTCACAGAGAAGGGCATTGTAATCATAAATTACTAATAAATATTCACTATCTTTGACAGAATGCAACTAACAAATTCAGTTGTGCCTTGAGCTTTTCATTAACTGCAATTACCCCCCCCAACAATTTCATATTATATAACTAAAATAATATGTATTCATTAATCTCCTCTCCCCAGACAGTGAAGGAAGAGCACTCTCTGAATCTTCTCCATAAACTCCATCCAATGTATTAATTACACAAGTTACAACCTCCAGCAAATGACTAATGGGAAAAAAGAAAATCAGTGCAGCAAGATCTGCTGTACTAGAAATTTATATAGAAAATATGGGAAAGTTCTAAACAATGCCTTAAGTGAAGTTCTGGACTATATTTATTGCTCAGTTGTGTGCTGTTACTTTCCTTCTTTTGAAAAGACAGAGGTTACCTTTAATTGAGTATTAGTGACATCTTAACATAATTAATAAAAAAGAAAAATAGCTAACAAGATTGTGCATTTACCATGGCAGATACTATGGATGCTTTCCAAACCTATGAATTTTTGTAGAGCTGAGATTATTATACCCCTTTAAGTGTTATACACAGAGAGGTCCATGGTTATAGTCAGGATGTGATGGAGAGAGCTAGCACTTGAATGTAGTTCTGTGACTCTAAACCCCAGCCTCTTCACTTATTCTGTTTTCTCATGAACTAGTGTAACGAAAAGGCAAAAATAATAGTCTATTTACTGTCAATGCCATTCAAAATCTGACATATTTCTTTCATTTTATGGAAGAGGTGAAAAATAATATCTTAGGTCAGATGGGTTAAAAGCAAAGAATTCAACATTAGGTGGAACTTATCTTTCTATACAACCTTATATTGGCCATGTGAATTTCTGCATATAGAAACAGTCTAACACTCATCAAACAGAAAAAACTTAGGATGTTAAATTCATGCCATCTTAAAACAAAAAAGTATAAAAGAAAGAGAAGACAATCACTTTGGCAATGTGACATAATCATGATCTACAAATTCTCAAAAGCTGTATTTTTGGGTAAACATTACCCTCAATTACTATGAGATGATCGAAACACAGATGTATTCCTCATGAATACAGAAGAATATGATGAAATTAAAAAGCACCATTCCTCAAAATATAAAAGCTAAAATCAGGTTGGAATCTGTACTCTGATAGTAAGACTACTGCATTAAACTAATTTTTGTGCAATTCTCTACTTCATCCCAGTTCAAAGGGAAACAATAAAAATTTTTACTAACGTGAAAACTAAGATCATAGCACTAAAATATTCATATATGCCTGACTAGGTTTAAAAAACAGCAATAACATGACAGTGCTTAAAGTATATATAACACATTTTCTAAGAAAATGGAGAAATAGTCTGTCATACCATAACAGTGCTCCTTACTGTTTCAACAAATATTTTCTTTATGTTACACATCCTCTAGATTTAAATACTGACCAAAGAGCCAGCAGAAGCATGAAACAGGTAACAGTATACCAGTTGTTAGTTTCTATCAATATGACTGAGTTGACTGGCTTAACAATTTTAAGAGATTTGCTCTAAAGTCTTAACTGATGACTTTCACTTTAGGATACAAGAAATATAGGGACAAATTCTCAGAAAAGTATAGTCTCCCAAGACTGAACCCGGAAGAAACAGAAAATATAAACACACCAATCACAAGCACTGAAATTGAAACTGTGACTAAAAATTTCCCAACAAACAAAAGTCCTCCCAAGAAACAAAAGTCCAGGACCTGATAGCTTCACTAGCAAATTTTTATCAAACATTTAGAGAAGAGTTAACACCTATCCTTCTGAAACTGTTCCAAAAAATTGCAGAGGAAGGAAAACTTCCTCATTTTATGAGGCTCCCATTGCCCTGATACCAAAACCAGAGAAAGATACCACACAAAAAAGAAAACTACAGGCCAATATCACTGATGAACATAGAGGCAAAAATCCTCAACAAAATACTGGCAAATTGTATCCAACAATACATTAAAAAGCTCATACACCATTGATTTACTGGGATTCATCCCAGGGATGCAAGGACTTTTCAATATCTGCAAATCAATCACTGTGATACACCATATCTACAAACTGAAGAATAAGAAATATACAACTGGACCAACTTCTCTCCCTTTGGACAATTTTCGATGGAGAATGACCTAAGGCCTGCTTTCAAACTTATACTGAGTGTTCCTTAGTAACAGAATTTTTTTCCTCCTGCAATAAAGTCCTTGACCTTTGTGATGACATCTTAAATCCAATTATATTACATAAATTCCCCTATAAAAATCATACTTGACTGTGTTTTATAAGAGTAATCATAAAAGAAACTGTATCTTGAATGTCAGATTGGGTGATTGAACATGCTTTGCAACATCACTTTGCCACAGTCATAATTTAAATTCATGCTTCAGCAAAACTACAAATGCCTGTCCTTAGATCCCTGAGGTTGCTAGCCAACAGTGAATAATATGAATGATAGGTTCATATAGGTCAAGAGTGACATCAACTGCTATTATTGCCAGTTTCTGTATAACTTATAAAAGAACCCAATTTGTTAATAAGGCTCTACTGAAATTGGAAACCTATTAAGTCTGAGAGTTACTATAGAGGTCTTCAAAAAGCACAACTGTCTAACCATCTGCAATTTAATTAAATGCAGCTACCACTGAGGGCTTCCATATATTTTCCTGATCTAAACCAAGAGTTGGCGAACTTTTCCCCTAAAGGGCCAAGAGTAAATACATTACGCTTTGCAGATTATACCATCCCAGTCTCAAATGACTCAACTCTGCTACTATAGGGCCCAAAGCAGCCAAAGAATACCATAAACAATATATAACTGAATAGGTATGGCTGCATTTCAACAAGGTTTATTTACTGGCATTATATGAAATCAGAATTTCACAGATTGATCAGTGTCGTGACATTCTTTTGAGTATTTTTTCCAACTATTTAAAAATGTGAAAGGCCTTATAAAAAACAGGAAGGAGGTTTGATTTGACCTGTGGTCACTTTGCCTACCCATGATTTAAAAGAACACATAAACCAAAATTAAAAACTTCTCATCAAGGCAATGCAGTTCAATAGCAAATAGACTGCAAACTGTTTCCATAAATGTCTGCATATTCATATGTATAGAAAAACAAATACCAAAATCTTTTCATTATTAAAGAAAGAATATTTTAAGATAAGTCATTTTTTTAAGGTTTTCACAAGTAAAACAATTTCCTGGGTACATTGCTGCACCATGTTTAGCTCTCTGAAAATAATAATGTACTTGATTTCAGTGTAGAAATGTTATCAGTTTTGAAAGATAAGATTCAATTCTTTGGGTCAATGAGAATTATATACAGAGGTCAGTAATATGCACTTCTCTGGACTCCAGAGTAGGGTAAAAATAACAACATGTATTGAAAAAGAAGAAATTTTCCAAAATTTACCCTATGGTTCATATATCTTAAGACTGAAAAATGAGTGTTTTCTCCATAACATAATTTAATATAATCTCATTTATACTGCCTCCTAAGGAAAACAGATATTCATTCAAAACAAACAAACAAACAACAGGGGAGAGGAAGATCCAAACAGGGAGACAAAGAAATCTTAATTTCTTTGCTTCTCTACTTCCTCCAAGGGCTGACCATGTGACAACTCTGAAAAGAAAGCCATTAGGGTTAAGAGGAAGAAAACACATCACCACACCCTGTCACAAAATTGTCTCAAAATACTACTGGGAGGAACGACCAACGTATTTCAAATACTTTACCTGATATTTTCTATTACATAAGGTGAGTGATATGTTGTTTCTAAAATACCTGACTCTTTGTGACCCCATGGACGCTACATACACAGTCCATGGAGTTCTCTAAGCCACAATGCTGGAGTGGGTAGCCTCTCCTTCTGCAGGGGATCTTCCCAACCCAGGAAATAAATTCAGGTCTCACACACTGCAGGTGGATTCTTTAACAGCTGAACCACAAGAGAAGCCCAAAATCTTTCTAACATAATTCTAAGTCTTGTATTGCCAATTTTGGTGACTTCTTCATAACATATTATAAGATAAAATCTAAAAATTTCCAGATTCTTAATCACTGTTAAAAAGTTTAAGTTTTAGGCAAAATTTAAATTGTTAATAGTTTATTTAGAATCTATCTGATTCCCTGCATATAAATCACACATCAATATTTTAGAGTTAAGAGTACTGCACACATTACTTATACACACTACACAAAACCTCTGGAAGAAAAAACAGTTCTCTCACCATCATTCAAGAATTACCAAATTTAAATGTATTCTAGTTTTTCTGTCAATCAGATTAGAAAATGTAAAAAATTTATGACACCATTCATGGGAGAGAAAACAACGTTTTCTGAAAAGCAGTTGGACTACACATCCTATCTGAAATAATGAATGTTTCTGCAATTCATTTCCGCTCACAAGAAATTGCGGGAAAATAGGTTAATGAAGTCAGTATAACAAAGAAGTAATGTTCATTCCTTGAGTTGAGCTATTTCAAATCCTAAAAGATGATGCTGTGGAAGTGCTGCACTCAATATGCCAGCAAATTTGGAAAACTCAGCAGTGGCCACAGGACTGGAAAAGGTCAGTTTTCACTCCAATCGCAAAGAAAGGCAGTGCCAAAGAATGCTCAAAATTCTCCAAGCCAGGCTTCAACAGTACATGAACTATGAACTTCCAGATGTTCAAGCTGAATTTAGAAAAGGCAGAGGAACCAGATATCAAATTGCCAACATCCTCCAGATCATCGAAAAAGCAACAGAGTTCCAGAAAAATATTTACTTCTGCTTTATTGACTACGCCAAAGCCCTTGACGATGTGGATCACCACAAACTGTGGAAAATTCTTAAAGAGATGGGAATACCAGATCACCTGACCCGCTTCCTGAGAAATCTGTAGCAGGTGAGAAAGCAACAGTTAGAAGTGGACATGAAACAACAGACTGGTTCCAAATAGGGAAAGGAGTACGTCAAGGCTACATGTTGTCACCCTGCTTATTTAACTTATATGCTGAGTACATCATGCGAAATGCCAGGCTGGAGGAAAGCACAAGCTGGAATCAAGTTTGCTGGGAGAAATATCAATAACCTCAGATATGCAGATGACACCACCTTTATGGCAGAGAGCGAAGAAGAACTAAAGGGGCTCTCGATGAAAGTGAAAGAGGAGAGGGAAAAATTTGGCTTAAAACGCAACATTCAG
The DNA here is from genome assembly GCF_963930625.1 of Muntiacus reevesi. Lineage (NCBI taxonomy): Eukaryota > Metazoa > Chordata > Mammalia > Artiodactyla > Cervidae > Muntiacus > Muntiacus reevesi. The sequence goes on from NC_089250.1 coordinate 98,956,621, forward strand.
AAAACTAAGGTCATAGCATCTGGTCCCATCACTTCATGGCAAATAGATGGGACAACAATGGAAACAGTGACAGATTTTATTTTTTTGGGCTCCCAAATCACTGCAGATGGTGACTGTGGCCATGAAATTAAAAGACGCTTACTCCTCGGAAGAAAAGCTATACCAACCTAGACAGCATATTTAAAAGCAGAGATATTACTTTGCTAACAAACCATAGTCAAAGCTATGGTTTTTCCAGTAGTCATGTATGGATGTGAGAGTTGGACTGTAAAGAAAGCTGAGTGCTGAAGAATTGATGCTTTTGAACTGTGTGGTGTTGGAGAAGACTCTTGAGAGTCCCTTGGACTGCAAGGAGATCCAACTAGTCTATCCAAAAGGACATCAGTCCTGAATTTTCATTTCAAGGACTGATGCTGAAACTCCCAATATTTTGGCCACCTGATGCGAAGAACTGACTCACTGGAAAAGACCCTGATGCTGGGAAAGATTGAAGGCGGGAGGAGAAGGGGATGATAGAGGATGAGATGGTTGGATGGCATCACGGACTCCATGGACATAAGTTTGAGCAAGCTCTAGGTGATGTTGGTGATGGACAGGGAAGCCTAGAGTGCTGCAGTCTATTGGGTCATGAAGAGTCGGACACAACTGAGTAACTGAACTGATCTGCATCTTCTTTTATTCTGCTTTCGACTCCATAATCCGGCAATCTCAAGTCTTCCTTACACATTCTTAATATCAAGCAAACTTCCTCTTACCCTTAGAGTAGTGTATATGCCTAACTTTATTAGAAATTTGTCATTTTAAAGTCTACTATTTTACATGATTATTATTTTATGTGCTAGTACTCTCAAAAAATTTGCGTAAGCTTTGAACAATCTACTCCCATGCTATTTCTCAAAATTTTCATCACTGTACAACATAAGGTTTTCCATAGTTTTAGTATCTTCAACTACATACTCTTCTACCCAACATTTAACTTTTGAGTACTCTGAGGAAATAAATGAATAACAAATCAAATTAATGCATGTATATGGAGGGTCTATGTGTTTTAGAACAGAAAAAAGGTTTTTGTTTTTCAGTTGATCATATACTCATATAAGAGAATAAAACAGCCAGTAAAATGATTATAAACTCAAACTGAGTGACACAGAAGGAAGCTAATGACAGAAAAAAAGGATTAAAAACTTCACCACATGATATTTAAAGATAATCATATTATAATTTTCTATATATAATTAAAACAATAGATAATTAAGTCCTGTCTGTATATAATTTCATAATCCCTGGTTGATTTTGGTTAATTTAGATGAGTGGTGTCCTTCAGTTTCAATATAGCATAAATATATCCTAAATTAGGAGGAGGAAATGGCAACCCACTCCAGTATTCTTGCCTAGAGAATCCATGAACAGAGGAGGCTGGTGGGCTCTTGTCCATAGGGTTGCACAGAGTTGGACACGACTGAGGTGACTTTGCATGCTTGCATGCATTGGAGAAGGAAATGGCAACCCACTCCAGTATTCCTACCTGGAGAATCCCAGGGACGGAGGAGCCTGGGGGGCTGCCACCCATGGGGTCACACAGAGTTGGATATGACTGAAGCGACTTAGCAGCAGTAGCAGCATATCCTAAATTGACTATATATGATTAATGGGATGAATCTTTTCTCAGCCTTTAAAAAGTATCTATTTAATAAGCATATTCACTTAACAGTATAAACAATTTTTAAAAAATCTTAAATTTTGATTGACAGATGAGATTAATACTTCACAAATATTAACATTATTTAATCCTAACAAATTCCTTGCTAGTCTGATATTATTCTCTCCATTTTACAGATGAAACAAATTCAAGTATTAAGTAATTTACCCCAAATCACATGGCTGGAAGACACATTAGCAAGAGTCTGCATAATGTCAAAGCCCCTTCCACAAAGCCATTGTCCAAACCATGAACTGGCAGAATAAAGAATCTGAATACTCTCTGCTCGGTTTTCAAGTATCTTCCCTATGATATTAGTGTCATGATGACAGAAGTAAAAAGAAATCCAATTAACCAAATTATTTTGTTAAGTCGGTTCACGGGAATATAGTATTCCAAAATTTGGAATAGTTATCAAAAACAATAAACTCTCATTTATCAGGTATAAGTAACTTATCAGATCTCAGATGGGATTTTAGAATAGGATATAGTATATTAATATACATGTCCTATTACATCAATTCTTAGGGGGTTTTGTTTTTGTTTAAAATGTATTTATTTGGCTGTGCTGGGTCTTAGTTGCAGCATTTGATATCTAGTTCCCTATCTAGGGATCAAACCTGGGTCCCCTCCATTGGGTGTCTGGAGTCTTAGCCACTGGCCCATCAGGGAAGTCCCCTATTGCATCAATTCTTAACAAAGCACCTACTTGCTTTATTTTTATTTGTTCAGTTATATCAAAGTTAAAGAAAAAGATAACTAGATTATAGTAAATTAATATAATTAATAATAAAATAATTATATATTTTATTTTTGTAATTAATTTAAAACAACTATTATTTGGGTTTCTCTGCTAATCTCCAAACTGAATGAAGCTGACCTTTTAAAAAGTATTCTCTTGAGTAAACTTTATTAAGACTTATAATATTTCTGCATTTTCAACTACAACTTGCTAAGTGTCCTCTCCTCTCAGAATTACCACAGAGCAAAAATCAGAACAATTAACTAAAACTTTTAAAACCACTTGAAGGAAAATGTGTTTCCTTCTAAACCACATGTTAATATTCTTTGTGGTACCTTTTATAATAGTTTTGAACTTTTTATGGCAGTTCAAAAGTCTGGAAGGCAATTTTCCTTTCAAGTTATTTATCAGCATGGTTTTTACACAGTTGAGTCATCCTGAGTTCAACCGATTGAGTCACCTGCTTACAGCATCTGCCAACCACAATTTACTAACTGCAGTTTCCTCAAACTTACAACTGAACAAACTCAGGAAGGCCTGGGAACTGTTTAATGTTTTCCAAAATAGTAACTGAAAATATTCTTTCAGAACAGGCTAAGTTTAAGAAAATAAAACAAAAAAAAGCAACTCTCTTCCTCTTGATGAGCCCTCCACCGATGGCAGTCTCACTCTATCTTGGGAAGAGGGAGAGAGGGAGCTCAATCTAAGGAGGAAACAAACTTATATGCTTGTATAATTTTTTGGAAAGTAATCCACTAAAAGTAATCCCTAGTCAATAACTATTCTGAACACACAGAGTGAACACTTATTTTTAAAATATAAAACACGGGGCTTCTCTGGTGGCTCAGTGGTAAAAGAATTCACCTGCCAGTGCAAGAGACATGGACTGGATCCCTGGTCTGGGAACATCCCACATGCCTTGGAGCAACTAAGCCTGCGTGCGCACCACCACTACGGAGACTGTGCTCCATGGAGCCTGGGAACCGCAACTAATGAACTCACGTGCAGCAACTTCTCAAGCCTGTGCGCTTCAACAAGAGAAGCCACCGCACCACAACTAGAGTAGCTCCCACTTCTGCACTAGAGAAAAGCTAGAAAAGATTTAATTTCAAAATTAACACCATACCACGCACGTTCCAGGGCTGATTTTCACTATTTCCAATATACTGCTATGGAAATGACAAACCTATAAATTTAAGATTATATAATAATTCTCTTAGATAAGAAGAATATAACAGTATATCTAGTCCAAAATGAAATAATCAACAAGTCCTGTAACTTGACAGTCTTGTTGGATCTGCCAAGTGACTTAATTAGACTTTTATCATATGACCCCAAGTTAAGTATGTTTCCTCATTAAGTCTATGCAAATTGCAAATACAAATACATGACAAATGTGTCAAGTTATTCAGAAAAAAGGAGGGAGTTAAAATTACAACTCCAAAGTCTCATAATAAAAGAACATCTTAATTACCTAGGACTGCTAAGCAAGGTAGTATGCATAACTGTACTTTATCACAATTACCAGGTCACTGGTTTTGCTATTCTGAAAGGGTAAGTTTAATGTACTTAGAAAATCTTATCAGGAAAAAAGAGAACATAAAATGAGTGGGGCATGTTAAATGATTATAAAAAGAAGGGCACTTTTTAAACATTACAGAATTAAGAAAATTTATCAAAATTCCACTCATTCTGAAAATATTTCTAGAGTTCCTTCATTTAATAACATACTAAATAAAATTTTAGCTTTTCAATAATGTAATTATGATTGATTACTGTTATGATATAGTCTAACACTGACTGATATAAAGTACTGTTGGTTCTACACCAAACTGTTCTAGAAAGACAAAATTTGAGTTGTAACTACGTTTTAGTTTCTCCTGTAACCTTTTGTGCTATCAAGCTCCCAATCTACCATCATCATACTTTTTAAAACTTTGTTTTTGATATTTCATATGCTATGGTAGAGGAAATCAGATTAGATAATTTGTTTGAATTATGTTTGAAACACTAAGTGCTGGAGATTGAGTAAAACATATTAGAAATAATTTCATTCAACAAGGTTTCTAAATACCAAATTTCTGCCCCTGTGAATCTTACAGCCTCTAGAATGATATTACAGCCTGCAGGAACAGAGACTAACAGACACATCACTGCAAAACAGATTAAACGGTTTTACATGTAACACAGAGCTGGGACAAAGACGGTGGGGAAAGACAGTCCTCTTAAGTACATATCAGGAAAGATACCACAGAAAAGGAGGCATCTGAGTTGGGACTTGAGAAAAGCATGAATATCTAGATTCTTGAGTTGAAACTTCAAAAACACAATGGCACCGATCAGGATGTGGTAGAGCAGAAAAGAAGAGCTCTTAGGACACGTGAAAGGCATGTGCAGACACAGACACAGATGCAACAGTATGGCCCACATGGAGAACTCAAGGTACAATAAGATGGATTAAATGAGAATAACGTTGTAAGCGAGCAGGAAGACTGAAGGATACTATTTAGAGAGCTCCATAAAAGTCCAGCCAAATGAGGATGGATGCTTTACAATAGAGATGAGGAGGATGTTGTGGACAAATACAATGCTAAAGCTGAATCAGCAATTTTTGGAGCCAATAAGTAAGGGCGAGAGAGGAAACTAAAACATTCCCAGATGTTGATTTGAGTGACAAAATGGAGTAGATACTGTTATGCCATTAGCCAGGATACAAAATGATTAGGAAAGACAAGGGTTGAGTGCTGAAACTCTAACACTGTAGTAGGCAGCAGCAAATGCAGGTTTCACCTTCTCAGTGGCATCCACCGTGACCACAGTACTCCAGCCTGCCTCCCCCTTCTCCATTCTCAATAGTTCTTAACTTTGCTTTACTTCTTTTATCGTGGCAATAATTAAGCTATCACACTGTACTACTTACCTATTATTATTTTCTACTGTGCCCTTTCTAGAATTTAAGCTCCAAAGGGACAGGAACTTATGCTTAAACAATGCTGGACACTTAGAAGAAGCTAAAAAAATAAATGTTAAATGACTGACAGCGTAGCAAGGAGGTCTGGACTAGAGGTACAGACTCAGAAGATGAGAGTTTTTAAACGATAGTGAAAGCAACTGGAAATATGACACTGCTGAGATTGAGTAGTGAAAGAAGACACCAAAAAGCAAGACTGTGGAAATGACCCAACATTAAAACTACATAAATCTTTGAAGCAGTTAATAAAAGTATATACAAGACAGTGATTCACAGTGCTAAATGCAAAGGTCCAGTAGGAGAGGAGTGAGAACTGAAATAAACTATTTTTTATTAAGAGATTATTAGCGATCTTAACAGCAACATTAGTTTTGTGGAAATGGAACTAGAAGTCAGGCTGCAATAACTGGAGATGCTACTGGGAGGTTAGAAAATATAAGATTTTAAATATAAGAAGATTTTAAGTCCAGCTATGTAGCTATAGGAGTTAAGAATGGGTGTGATCAGAGAACCTTTATATTTTATATTAGGATGCAGATAACTGAATTTATTTATATAATGAGAAGAAAAAGAGGAATAGGTTTAAGATAAGGTAAATGAACACAATGTATATGTGAAGATCGATTTCAGAGTACAAGGACAGGGATATACTCCTTTTAAAACACAAGGCATAAAGAGGAAAAATTTCAAGACAATAATACACATGGAAAATTAAATGAGTATATCCCTAGTGGAATGTATCCTAAAGATAAATAAGAACTGCAACAAAAAATTTAGACTGCTTTCAGTAATTATACTGCTGGTAATGTTAGTACTTTGAAGGTGGTAAGCTGCACAATGTACAACAAAGCAAATGAATAAACATGTGACATTCTAATTCTATTATTTCTAATGTAGTTGAGAACTTGTAACTTTTTAGAATATAACTAATGTAAATACTTAGAATTAATTACATAGACAATTTTAAATTTATTTATGTACAGACACACATAAAGAGAAACATTTGGTGATGAATACTAATACATGGGATTATACATAAGCAGCAGTAGCACAAACGATACTGGCCATGAACTAGTAACTGTTACACCTGGAAGACAGGTACATGGGAATCCACCTTACTATTCTACTTTTGTGTTCTAAACAAAAATCTTCTCAAGGTTTCTACTCCAATTTTAATCAGAACAAAAAATAAAGTCTTTATAAAAAAGCACCCCCAAAGCCCCACTTAAATCTACTTTTACTATCTTACTTACTTCATCCTCTGGTAGTGGTGGTTTACTCGCTAAGTCGTGTCTGACTCTTGCAATCCCGTGGACTGTAGCCCACCAGGCTCCTCTGTCCATGGGATTTTCCAGGCAAGAATACTGGAGTGGGTTGCCATTTCATTCTTCAGGGGATCTTCTGGACTCAGGAATAGAACCCTGGTCTCCTGCATTGCAGGCAGATTCCTGCATTGCAGATGGATTCTTTACTGACTGAGCAAGAGGGAAGACCGCATTCCCTACTAACCTCTAGATAGTTGTTTCTTGATGTTCTTGGAATGCTTTCATTTTAGGGCCTTTTTATTTTTGCTGTTCCAGCTAACACTTCTTACCAGGTTTTATATTTCTCCATAGCATTTATGTCTTCTAATATACTCAAATAGTTGCTTTGTTTGCTGTCTGTCTGCTGACTAGGTTAAGCTCCCTGAAGGAAGGGAAATTATTTTTAGTTTTTATTCACGGCTATACCTTAGAAAAGAAAGCAGAAAATGAGGTCGCTCAGTTGTGTCAGACTCTTTGTGGCCCCATGGACTGTAGCCCACCAGGCTCCTCCATCCATGAATTTTCCAGGCAAGAGCACTGGATTGGGTTGCCATTTCCTTTTCCGGCTATACCTTAAGTACCTGGAAATGTGCCTACAACATAGCAGATGCCCCCAAAGTATTTGTAAACTTGAATCAGTCATGGAACAAAGGGACACATCTCTTGAGATCAAGAGAAAAGGAGGTAAGCGAAGATACATAAATAGGTGTAAGGACAGGAAGTTAAGGGGGTTCCTGCTTATAACCTCAAATTCCTCTGTGCCGCAGGAGCACAGTCATCTTCTAAGGGAAAAAGGAAGAAGTTGAGTAGAGTAGTGACACCTTGGAATAACTGCACTAGGAAACAAAGCTCAAAGGGGGCATAGAAAAGGCTGCCAATTGGTACCAGAAGCTCAGCCGAGGCTGGAGACAACACAATGACACCAGAATACATTGGTGTAATTTTCTCCTTTCATGTTAAACATTCATGAAAAGGCTTTCGAGAAGAAATTTCTGCACTGATATAAATGTTATATACCTGCACTGTCCTCCATGTGGCGATCTGAACACTTGAAATGTGGCTAGCATGACTGAGGAAATGAGTATTAAATTTACTTTTGCTTAACATTTCCCTAGCAGTCCAGTGGTTAAGACTTCATGCTCCCAATGCTGAGGCTATGGGTGCGATCCCTGGTCAGAGAACTAAGAGTCCATATTGGGCAGCCAATAAATAAATAAATTAAAATTTTAAAAATAAATAAATTTACATTTGCCTCATTTAATTTAAATAGCCATATGTGATTAGTGGCTACCACTAATGGACAGCACATTTTCATTGAAATAAAAGTGGAGAAAATAAAACTACTACTCCAAAATAAGAAATTAAAAGGTACATGTGAAAGAAAGACAAAGGCATAAGGCAGCTACGGTGGTTAAGTATGACTTAAATAATATATCACATGAGAGAGATTTTGGCTGGAAATAAAGAGAAAACTTGGAGAATGTAGGAAATTGACCAATTAGGTTGACCACTGCCAATTATGAGACCACTGGAAACGTTGTAAGGTGTGTGAATGACATCTATTTTGTGCTCAGGGTTTAAAAATTAATTACTTTGAATGGGCTTCTTGAAGGTAAATGTTATGCATCATGAACCAAGATTTACCCAACCTGACCTATTTATTTTCTGAACTACCATATTTACTTTGTCACAAAAATTTTTATAGGGTACAAACTTTTTTCTTATATGTATCTTACAGACAATAACAATTCTATGATGAAACAGGTACCATACAGCTAATTCTAAAGATGAAAAATGAAAGACTGGTAAGTGGTTACACACTTTGCCTAATATTCCAGACATTAAACAGCAGAGTTGGGATCTGAGTCAAAGTTGGCCTTGTTCTACCACCACATTCTGATATTTTAAAAGATGGAAACTTTTGTTTCCATAGGAAGAGCCAAAATTCCCTAAAATTATAAATTTTATATATGTGTACTTAGATGTATTACTCAATTCAGTTTAGTCACTCTTTGTGACTTGTTGCGATCCCATTGATTGCAGCATGCCAAGCTTCCCTGTCCATCACCAACTCCTGGAGTTTAACCAAACTTATGTCCATTGAGTTGGTGACACCATCTACCATCTATCCCTTCTCCTCCTGCCTTCAATCTTTCCCAGCATCAGGGTCTTTTCAAATAAGTCAGTTCTTCACACCAGGTGGTCAAAGCATTGGAGCATCAGCTTCAGCATCAGTCCTTCCAATGAATATTCAGGACTGATCTTCTTTAGGATGCACTGGTTGGATCTCCTTGCAGTCCAAGAGACTCTCAAGAGTCTTCTCTAACACCACAGTTCAAAAGCATCAATTCTTCAGTGCTCAGCTATCTTTATAGTTCAGCTCTCACTTACATACATGACCACTGGAAAAACCATAGCTTTGACTAGACAGACCTTTGTTGGCAAGTAATGTGTCTGCTTTTTAATATGCTGTCTAGGTTGGTCATAGCTTTTCTTCCAGGAGTAAGTGTCTTTTAATATCATGGCTGCAGTCACCATCTGCAGTGATTTTGGAGGCCCACCCAAAAGTCTGCCACTGTTTCCACTATTGCCCCAGCTATTTGCCATGAAGTGACGGGACCGGAATGCCATGATCTTAGTTTTCTGAATGTTGAGCTTTAAGCCAACTTTTTCACTCTCCTCTTTCACTTTCATCAAGAGGCTCTTTAGTTCTTCTTTGCTTTCTGCCATAAGGGTGGTATCATCTGCACATCTGAGGTTATTGATATTTCTCCCAGCAATCTTGATTCCAGCTTGTGCTTCTTCCACCCCAGATATACTCTGTATGATATACCCTGCATATAATATACTCTGCATATAAGTTAAATAAGCAGGGTGACAATATACAGCCTTGACATACTCCTTTTCCTATTTGGAACCAGTCTGTTGTTCCATGGTCAGTTCTAACTGTTGCTTCCTGAAATGCATCGACGTTTCTCAGGAGGGAGGTCAGGTGGTCTGGTAATTCCTTCTCTTTAAGTATTTTTCCATAGTTTGTGGTGATCCACACAGTCAAAGGCTTTTGCATAGTCAATAAAGCAGAAGTAGATGTTTTTCGGGAAGTCTCTTGGTTTTTCGATTATCCAGAGGATGTTGGAAATTTGATCTCTGCCTTTTCTAAAACCAGCTTGAACATCTGGAAGTTCACGTTTCACATACTGTTGAAGCCTGGCTAGGAGAATTTTGAGAATTACTTTGCTAGCGTGTGAGGTAAGTGCAATTGTGCCGTAGTTTGAGCATTCTTCAGCACTGCCTTTCTTTGGGATTGGAATGAAAACTGACCTTTTTCAGTCCTGTGGCCACTGCTGAGTTATCTAAATTTGCTGGCATATTGAGTGCAGACTTCCACAGCATCATCTTTTAGGATTTGAAATAGCTCAATTGGAATTCCATCACCTCCACTAGCTTTGTTCGTAGGGATGCTTCCCAAGGCCCACTTGACTTCACATTCCAGGATGTCTGGCTCTAGCTAAGTGATCACACCATCGTGACTATCTGGGTCATGAAGATCTTTTTTGTACAGTTCTTCTTTGTATTCTTGCCACCTCTTCTTAGTATCTTCTGCTTCTGTTAGGTCCATACCACTTCTGTCCCTTGTTGAGCCCATCTTTGCACGAAATGTACCCTTGGTATCTCTAATTTTCTTGAAGAGATCTCTAGTCTTTCCCATTCTATTGTTTTCCTCTATTTGTTTGCACTGATCACTTAGGAAGGCTTTCTTATCTCTCCTTGGTATTCTTTGGAACTCTGCATTCAAATGGATGGATCTTTCCTTTTCTCCTTTGCTTTTCTTATTTTCCCAGCTATCTGTATATATTATCGGATATATGTGTGTATATATTACTAGATATATTATTAGATATCCTAAAATAGAATTTCAATAAATTTAGCAATTTATTCTTTAAACTGTTTTGTGCTGATTTTTACTCTTCTTTATATATATTTTCATTTGATTAACCTGTCAATTATTTTTGATTTTTAATAATATTTGCACTAAATCAGACACTCTTAAATCCTCAAAGAGTTTGAAGCAAAAGGTAGAGCTACCAAGTTGTGTCATCGTTCAAACTGAACTCATAAAAAATTTAAGTACAAATGTGTATTTATATCTATCATGGAACAAGACAGAAAGGAGAAGAGATACCTTGGACTGATCAAGACAAATAAAAACTAAGCAGTAGTTCAGCCTGCTCCTTTACCGTGGTGATAGGGATCATCATTAAGCAATGAACTACACACCATAGTCAGAGAAGAGCTTCACAATCCTTTGCAATTTTAAAAATATGCCAGTCAGATGCTTCCAATTGATAAGTGTGCCTAACTGATCTATATGTACTGTATCATATGCAGATCATGATATATATGATCTATATATGTATCTAACTTGTAAGAAAATTTCTCAACAATGGGTTTTGCTAAGCATTAAAAGGAATTGTTACTATATGATGGAACTTAATTCCTTGAAAATAAGAGTGAATGTGGAAGGAACAACATTAAGCCTCATCCTTCTGAAATATTTCAGGTATTGCATTCTGGAATGCCTATAACATCTTAATGGCCTTCAAGCTTGAAGATTCTACATGAGGAAGTCGTATATATCCAGGCCTTACTTATACATAGAATTTAACATTTCCAAAAATGTCTACTCTATACATGGTAGAGGGGAGACAGGTTATAAATGGAAAACAATAACAGGTCATTTCTATGTAGAATACCCGACTTCCAGGCAAAGAACTTCTAGAGAATCATCGGATATATGCATTATTTTACATACTGACAAATCTGTGATATATAGGTATCCCTATTTAAGTACAAATGTGATAGAAAGATATTAACCATTTATAATTAATAACACTTATGAAATTATTAGGAGAGATCTAGAGATCTTAAGAGAATGTGAGAGTGATATAAGAATTTGGTCTGGCATGAGACTGAATTGGTATGGGATTTGAATATCCAGGGCAAAATGGCACAGTATTGAAACTCAAGAGGAAGCAAACATTGAGAAAGAAATGATACTTTCTTATTATTAGGGTGCTTAGAGAATATGGCAGGCCAATGTTTGCTAAGCATTTCTAAGTGCCTTGACAAGATTACTTTGAAGGCCTCTACTTTTCTAGTTGTCTTAATTTACAGTGCAATAGCTCTAAGTGAAGTGGGGAAGGGCACTGGAAATGTGTGGGGATAGTCTTTTTTCTATTAACATAGTAACCAGAAAGACATTTAACTGTTGAAAAGCCAGGGATACCTACCATCCTAAAATTCACTGTAAAACAAAGAACCAAGTATCAATAGTACTGGTGATTGTTAATTATACATATCAACTTGGGTAGACAATGTCTAAATGTTGCTATGAAGGTATTTTTCAATCAGAAGACTGAGTAAAGCAGACTAACCTTCATAATATGCAAGGGGTTCTTTCTATTAGTCGAAGGCCTTAAGAATAAAGAATGAGGTCCTCCAAAGAGGAAAAAGCCTGTGCCTTCAAACTGCCTTTAGAATCAGCATCAACTCCTGCTAGAATTTCCACTATTGGCATGTCCTGTGTATTTCAGAGTTCCCACCCCAACAAGAAGGTGAGTCAATTTCCTTAAAATTTCTTCTACTCCTTTTCTCTCTATACACACTTGTATACACCCCCACACCCTATGGTATTGTTTCCCTGGAGAATCCTAAAAACGTACCCCTGTACAGTCAAAGCTATGGTTTTTCCAGTATCCATGTATTGATGTAAGAGCTGGACCATAAGAAGGCTGAGCACCAAAGAGCTGATGCTTTCAAACTGTGGTCTTGGAGAAGACTCTTGAGAGTCCCTGAATTGCAAGGAGATCCAACCAGTCCATCTTAAAGGAAATCAACCCTGAATATTCATTGGAAGGACTGATGCTGAAGCTGAAGGTACAAATACCTTAGACACCTGATGCAAAGAGCTAACTCACTGGAAAAGACCCTGATGCTGGGAAAGACTGAGGGCAGGAAGAGAAGGTGGCGCCAGAAGATGAGATGGCTGATGATGTCAACTCAATGGACATGAGTTTGAGCAAACTCTGGGAGACAGTGAAGGAAGGAAATTCTGGCATGCTGCAGTCCATGGGGTTGCAAAGAGTCAGACATGATTTACTGACTGAACAACAATAACAACTATGAAACACTATTAGCTTTCCTTATCTCTTTTCCTTATCTTCTAAACCCCTGCTGTCTGAGAAAAAGTAAAACCACAAAAAAGAGAAACAGGCAAATAACTGATATTACTACATCAGGTGATTCTACAGTACAGAACACTATAAATATATCTCTACTTTAGAACTTATAGCACATTTCTGTAATTATATTTAAGGCTCTCCTCGTGGCCTGAAAGAGAACCAAGTATTTTATCTGTCTTTAAATCTCAGTAGCTAGCAAAGAAACTAGCACAAAGCAATAAATGAGTGAGTGACTGTTACAATTCAACAATCACTGGATCTTTTTCCCTTGCATCTTAAAAACATTGCTTCTCTAAAAGGCATGTCTATGTCTAATAATTTAATGACAGGAATCATACTCCTAACACTGACAGATGCTTCAGAAAATGTCAATAGTTACAACACAAAACAGTATACTTTAAAATAATTTATCTTTAGGGTTAACAATCATTTGGACAAATTACACAGTTGCAGAAAAGTAGGGGAAGAAGATTGTCTCAAGTAATCAATACAGACATATATAACAAAGCGACAGAATAGAGCCCAGAAATAAATTTTAGAATAAATGGTCAACAGATTTCCAATAAGGGTGACAAGACTGACTGTTTAATGGGAAAAGGACAAATTAACTTTGGAAATTGGGGTATCCACAAGAACTAATTTGGATTTTTCCCTTATAAATGTATTTAATTCCCTCTAAAAATTTATTTAAAAATGAATCGATGATTTATATGTAAGAGCTAAAACTACAGAACTCTTAAAGGCCATTTTTCATGATGCTGGCGTTGGTAACAATTTCTCAAATACGATACTGAAAGCATAGGCAATGAATAGCTATTATTTAGAAAATGAAAAATAACAAGTGTTCTCACAGAGAAATTGGATCCCTGTTTGGTGAGAATGTAAAATACTGCAGAGCCTGTGGAAAACTTTTGAACTGTGGTGTTGTAGAAGAGTCCTGAGGGTCCCTTGGACTGCAAGGAGATCCAACCAGTCCATCCTAAAGGAGATCAGTCCTGAGTGTTCATTGGAAGGACTGATGCTGAAGCTGAAGCTCCAATACTTTGGCCACCTGATGCGAAGAGCTGACACATCTGAAAAGACCCTAATGCTGGGAAAGATTGAGGGCAGGAGGAGAAGAGGACGACAGAGGATGAGATGGTTGGATGGCATTACCGACTCAATGAACATGAGTTTGGGTAAACTCCAGGAGTTGGTGATGGACAGGGAGGCCTGGCGTGCTGCGGTCCATGGGATCATAAAGAGTCGGACTCGACTGAGCGACTGAACTGAACTGTGGAAAACAGTTTGGCTGTTTCTCAAAAAGTAAAACATAAACTTTCACATGCTCTAGTAATCCCATTCTTATGTATATACCCACAAGAAGTGAAAGGTGGAACTCAAACAAATATCTGTACACCAGTGTTCACAGCAGCATTACTCATCACAGTAAAAAGGTAGAAACACCCCACCAGCCCATCAGCACACGAATGGACAGCCACAACGTGGTGAATGCATGCCATGGGGTATTATTCATCCATAAAGAGCAACGACATGCTGACACATGATACACAGGTGAGATCTGAAGACATTACATTAAATGAAATAAGCCAGTCACAAATAGGACAAACTGTATGAATATACTTACATGAGACATCTAGGAGAGGCAAAAATAAATAAATAAATAAATAATAATAATAAAGACCAAGAAAAGAGAACCAAGAGGTAATCAAGGGCTGGGAAGAGCAGGTTACTGGGAAATAGGGAGTTATTGTTTAATGAATGAAGAGTTTCTATTTGGGATGATGATACAGTTCAGAATGTACATAGTGGTGATGGTTGCATAATACTGTGAATATATTCAATTCCACTGAACTGCACACTTAAATGTTTAAAATGCTAAGTTTTACTGTTATCTTTTTTAAAACAAAAGCCTGTTATTTGTCTACTCCAAAAGGACAACAAGGTTGTAGCCAATCAGGTGGCTGACCCAACTAAAAAATGGTTAAAAAATTTCTGTCTAGTCAACCATTCCACCTTCATGGGAAAGGTATGATTAGAGCTAATGCAAGTGGAATGCAACAGACATTATGCTTATTCACTTTATTTCAAGCATTTAATCAGACCTATTGTCTTAGTGACTTTGCTAATTTAAATTCATCCTGAGACAACTTAGGGAGTCACCTAATCTAAGAATAGGGGTATCCTCTCTTTTTTCTCCCACAACCAGGGTAGATTCCTTATACCTCTCTGGTGTCTGCTACTTTTTCTGTATTTTGCCTATATTTACATTTGTATTTTTCTATGCACTTCCACCATTAGATTATAAGATGTACGAAGGCAGTGTATTTGTATGCTTGAATACAACACAGAAGGTCCTCAAACATATGAATAAAAAGCCCCCAATCATTATTTATTGACTAAGGGCTAGTACTGTTTTGCCTTGAGTCTGAAGCCTAGAAAGACTTGTATTTTTAGAAATAATCCTTTTTTAACAAAAGGCTAAAAGGGCTTTGTTTTAAAGTATCGCTTTTTAATTTTAACTCTGAACAAATCTTTGAGCAAAACAGAGAAAACTAGGCAGCTGAGAAAACGGAGAGGGCAAAACATCTTAATCTGTTTGGATTCTTGTCTAGGGAACAAGGGAATCTGAAAACAATGCAGATTTGGGGTACAGCTTGATGCCAGTATTTGAAAAGTCTAAGGAGATTGTGCAGGCAATACAATTAAGGAAAATTTTAATCTTATATATATAGGAAAGATGGCAATCCTAAGAAAAATACCAAAGTGCCAAACAAAAGAATGATGCACAAATAAGAGATGTTTCCCATGGGATGGCTCACGAAGGCAGGGTGGCACAGTAGAAATAACATCTTGGAATCTGACGTTTTTGGTTCAAGTTCTGTTTAGGCTACCACTAGCTATGTGAACCTAGATGCCAAATCACAACTTCCCTAAACCTCAGTTTCTTCGCCTATAAAAATTGCTATCCTATATTCTCTCCCTTCCTCATCTTTCTTCCTTTTTCTCTCTTCAGCAGTTTATTCTCCTACACTCCTACCCTTAATTTTACCAAGAAATACACATATTAGATTTTAAAAGTCCTGCAAAGGAAGGGGTGTGGGAGAATCGACACTAACACACAAAAGTCACGTGGAAACTAGTATTATGAGAAGCAAAACCTATAATTTAGCAAAAGAAACCTGTCTGCAGAAAGAAAACTGAGGCATGGGGGGAAGAAGGAATATGTGACTTGAGTTTCTGACCTTCTAGTTCCTAATTCCATTCCAAATAAGGTTCAGCTGTACTTTCCTGCAATGGATATCCAAGACATTTTCTATTGTATCTTTTTAATAGCCCCATCCCTTTAAAAATAAAACTCATTTATAAGGTTTTCCATTTCTGCTGCCTGTTCACTATAAGTTAATAGGTACGTCTCAGAGTTACATGGATTAAATTAATATATGTACCCTGAAAGCATTATATATAATAAAATAATACAATGTTTTCCTCATAAGGTAAACATAAGAATTAAATAAAACAGTACACATGTAAATATTTTGGAAAATGTTGAACCTTATAAATACATTAACAGCACACTGAGAAATTAAATTTTAAATGATATTTTAAATAAAGTGGCTGTGCTTTAGTAAGAATCTGGGGGTGGGCAAAAGGAATAAACAAACAGTATCAACCTATTTTGACTGGCAGAAATCCTTCTCAATGATAACTAACTGATTGATGGCTTAGAATCTTTGGAATCTGATGTCTACAAGCATAATTTCACATACTTTAAATTCATAACAGCAGTCACAAAAAATTAAAAAGAGACTGGCAGATTTTTCAGCATATGATCATAGCAGATTTGGGACCAGGAGAGAACTTTTGCAGACCGTGACTTATAAATGTTTTTAATCTGAATATTGCAGAACAGCTCATATGCGGGCCAAATTTCAGTCAAAATAACATGTTCCTGAACTTCATGAATACATTTTCAACACACCAAGTTTTGCGACTAATTTTTTAAAAATGAAGAACTCCCTTTTAATAGCAGCAGACAATACATATTGGCATACCTAATTCATGGGACCTAATGTTTCACAATTATGGCAATATAAAATCAGGCAAGTGGGAGATAAAAACAGCACGTATACAGAATGAAGAGCAAAATTACTGAATATTAAAACATGATGTACCAATTTAAAAATTTTAAAAACCTTGCTTAAAAAGGAAGTACAATGATTCTGTTTTAGCTTCTGGTTCTGCTTTTGTTACTGTCCATTCTACTTTCTAGGCTTCAGCTTGGCTCTCCTATTGCAAGCTGTCACTTTTGACTAGAAATGGAATAAAGCCAAGTACCACACAATAGCAGCTTCCTGCTCTGGTCTCATCTCCCAGACCACCCCCAGGCCAACGCCTGCCCACTGACGCTGATTCTACCAAGCCATATCACACCCGCAGTCAGTTCAGAGCTATGGCTGTGACCCTGTACTGTATACAGTCTCAGCACACTGTATATCCTACAATCTCAGCTCTCATTTTACTGACATTATGGCAACAAGGCACTTCTCAATCTCAACCAAATGATAATACGAAGGTAAAGTGAAATGGACAAGGGAAACGCACACACAAACTTATGGACTAATTGAGAACGTCCTCAACTCTGTCAAAATATAATTCAGAAACTGATATAGAAAAATAAAGACGAGAAAGCTCTCAGAATAAGTGCAACTATCACCCAAACAATCCTGTTGTTTCAATTTTGTATAATTTTGATTTGCATCTGGTATTGCCTGGTTTACTAGTTTTCTCTCTTTTGAGATAAACCTAGATTTAGGTTGAATGTTTCTTATCCCTGAGACTAAAATCCATTAGCCAGAGATTAGTTTGATTAGGTCAACGTTGGTCACAAATGTTTGTTCACAGTCAAGCAAAGAAAAAGAATTAACTTTCTGAATATCAGTTCATATTTTTGGAGATAAAATATCCATCAGCAGCAAGTAGAACTTACTATCATCCCTAGGGAAAAAATATAAGGATGTGTTGTGGGGAGTAATACCACAATTTCTGCATCTTTTCTAATATCATTTTCTTAAAATAGGAGCTTAAGCAGTCACTGAGGAATCTTACCTAAATACACTCTTAAAATAGAGAGAAGGAAAAAGAAACACTACTACAAAGACATGTTCTGCTATGCAGTGACCATGGCTTGTACCTACACAGAAAGAGTTTATCTAACACCAGCTGCAGAAAGAATGCTTGAGAGTTCCAGAGAAGACAAAGAAAACAGACTGTTACAAGAAGAGGTGCAGATGGTGGCAGAGAAATGTCCAATGGTTGCATATGGTAAGAAGAGAAAGGAGTTTCAAATATCTACCACAAAGGTTTAAGACACCATCTACAAAAAGGGTAATTCAGGGCATGTCTAAATAGCAGCGACCTTCTATTGAGCAGTTTCTATATAGTATTAAGCTCGTAACTGTCATTCATTTAATCTGAGGTGGATAGTATATTACAGATGAGGAAACCAAGTATATAGCATGCTTTAGGCTTTTCCAATGCCACGTGCTAGCAAAGCTAGGATTTGACACAATATCTGCATGAATTGACTTCAAAATTCATAGCTGGGCTGATTCTCTAAAACAAAAGATCCAATCAATTAGCTCCTTCTGATGTCATTGTTAATACTTAATTTGACAAAATATAACATTTGGCTGTAGAAAATTTTGGTTTTGTTATTCTCTTGCTTCAAAGCTTCCAATGATTCATAGGGCCTACAAGATAAAAGTCAATTAGTAACTGTACTTGGCAATCCTTTTCCTTTTTTATCTGACCCCACAATACTTATTTCTCTGGTATGATGTCTATATTTAAAACCAAACTCTCTTCTCTAGCTAGACTGATATTCTACTGACCTCTAAACCTACCTCATCATTGATCATGCAATCCTTTCTGCCAAATGTCTGCCTCACTCTCCCGAGCTTTCACTTCCCTCTCCATTCAAATAAATACTCAAGTTTCACCCTCTTCATGAGATTTCTTTATACCATTTTAATCTCCACTAACTTCTCCTTTCTTCTGTATTCCTGAAGTCTTCATTGTGTATTTTTTTGGCTCCTTTGATTTGAATAAATCAAATCTATTTCAAGGAAATTTTTTAAAATCTAAGTTCTCATCATGGCTTATAAAAGTCTTGAAAAAAATAAAGACTATAACTTACACTTTTATTAACTTTTTCTTTTTGGCTACACTGTGTGGCATGCGGCATCTTAGTTCCCTAACCAGGGACTGAACCTGTGCCTCCTGCAGTGGAAGCAATAAAGGCTTTAATCACTGGATTGCCAAAGAAGTCCCTTTAGCAACCTCTAAAAACCATCAAGCACCAAAGCAGGATGCTGTGAATAGGGAAACCACATAATTTAAATAACTACTGAAGGAATGAAGTCAGTTGGGATATTTCTAAGGCTAGACATTACAACTTTTTAAGGGTAAGTCAAAGGGAAGTAGAGTCTGAGCATAAAACTGCCATTTAAAGACTCCTTTCTGGGGAAAACAACACAAAAAACATCAAGTGAGCTAACAGTAAGTAGGACACAAGAGCTCCAGGCCCTCTCTCCCCTGCTCTGGGCCTGTTTCTGCCCATCTCAACTCAAGGGCAGAGGCCCTCATTCTTGAAGGTGGGGATGTGAGTGCCCGCCACTCCCTTATCCTAATAGGTGTTTCTTATGAATATCTCTTTCTCAAAATAAAAAGTTCAGTTATCATTATAAAAACAATACCAAAACTCCCACTAATTTCTATGATAAAAATAAAACAATAGTTTGCTAGGCAGTTTCTGAAAGTCTGTTTTTTTTCTCTTTTAGTAAAATTATGAGGGAGCAGTAATTTGACAGCAGAAAGAACAAATCTGAGAGGAATTCTGGGACTAGGAATAAATCCTGTACTAGGTCAAATTTTCATTTCCTCTATAGGAACGTTAGTTTAAAAATGCTCTGAAGTAATATATCTATACTACAAATTGAAATGAGAGTAAAGGAAAGTGTGAAAAAGTTAAGTCTTTTCTCCACCCACCAAAGCAATATTAACAATAAAGTTCTGTTTACTTCCTTTTCTAAACTCTTAGCAGTATCATCACAGTACCCTGAAGAATAAATCTGCATATAAGTCAAATCACCACCACCAAGACTTCCAAACTTGTCAGTGGCTCACTTATGTCAAACACTTAACAAAATATAATATCTGGTTGGTGACACTGAGGAACTAGCTACCTGTTCACCTGGGCTGTCTGCAGGCTAAGCTTCACCACCCTCAAACTCATCTCAATTCCAAATAACAAAAATGTAACAAGGAAAAACACATGTGTCTGGTACACTCCACTCTTTAAACTACCGGTAACTTATCCTGGGCAATCTTTCAAGGTATTTTTAGTAAACCAGATGTGCTGAGCAACAACTAACTTAGGGATATTCTGAAACTGTGGACAATGAATTTATATAATAATGGAAAAACTGTGCTTCAAAACAGACTGCAGTGATTACAATGATAAACAGAGCTGACACAGTTCAGACACTTTCATTAACAAAATATTTGAAGACTTTGGTCAAGTCTTTAATCAATCTTTAGTCTAAGAATGAAGGTTTGCTCCATGCATTCCCTTCAACGAGCAATTCACAGCTCAACAGTACCATATCAAATACTTTAAATAAAGTGTTCAATGCCTGTGTTTTGTGATGATAGAAAATAAAGTGTTAGTAGTCTTATCTCTGAACTTATAGCAGATTAGAATGACCAAGAATTTCAAATAGGATTATTCCTTTAGGTCTAGGATGATTCTACTTTATTCCAGGGAAAATACCTCATTACTCCAAAGAATTTTAATATATAAAGATTGACATAGGGAGTAACTAAAAGCAAGCACATTCTGCTTCAAATCTTGAATGGTTTTCACTAGTGCCCTTTGTATTATTATTCCTTTATTGCAGGTGTGTGCATGGCCAGAAGCCAAAATCCAGGACAAGATGATTTCAAAATCATGCTAAAAGTTCAATGTTCATATTTCATTATCAAACTGTTTTTTACATTTGCTTGATCAAAACTTCAAATTTTAGTGGCAAGTTTTAAAAACTTCTCTACTCATCCTCCAAAGGCAATCATACATAGAAATCATGGTAATTTAAAAAAAAAACACCCAAAACTATAAAAACAAATATTTTTTCCCTCCTCCTTCCCAGCCAGCTGAAAGACACAGTAGAATCTGAAGAGTTTCCTCCTACTTCCTCTCTTTTTCCCTTCCCCCTTTACTTCAAAGAAAGTTAACTGCAGCAAGCCTGATCAGGAAGTCTGAAAGGAGGAAGCAGAAACTCATTTGTGTGCAAAAGGAAGGAAAAAACAGAATTAACAATACCATGGTACACTGCTTCAACAATGTATTAACATGCTTTCATTATAATGTCTATAAGATGTTGATTTGATTTCTCTCCTCATTCAGTGTTCTTTCCAAAATATTGAAAACTATGATCAATGATGGTGGCATTCTGATTAACCAATCACAAGTCACTTTAAAAAATGACCAAATCAACTAAGTTAATACAAGCCATCTGATACTCAATACACTGAAATTATTCAGAGAGATAAATGTAGGATTCAAACCAATAACCTAAAAGTGAGTCATCTGAAAAGATCTGTATAATTTTGAGTCATCAGTTTTCTAACCATTATCTTACAATATATATTATTGTGATATATTAAATAGGGCTGTACAACTAAAAGCTAACTTACACGAGCATTCTGCTATAGAATAAAATGCTGAGATGAGAATTCAAGGGAAAAGACGGTGAATGGGATTCCCACTATGAAATCATATAAATAGACACAGTTTAGCATCATTTGGAATTTTTCAAACAAAACTTAAGCGTACTCATCACCTAGTACAGAAAAGCCATTTCCAAAGACTTTTTTTTAACCTACCCAGATTCAGAAGAAACTGCCTCTTGAGATTTAAATAAGTGAGAAAAAAACAGGGAGACCATTTTTAAAACTTAATTTTCCCCTAACTCCCTTTGACTTATATAAGGTTACTCTAAGGTTAAGATATGTCAAGGCACTATTTACAAAATCTATGCCGGGAACAGCTGCCATGTTTAACATGCCAAGGAATTTAATGTACTGTTTGGACAACTGGTTAGAGAAAAGCATTCTGGGATAAAGCCACTCTAATTACACGAACTCTGAAAGTCTTTCCGTATGTGGACTATACCTATATTTTATAAACTCATTTAAATAAATAACTTTGAAAACCTAGACTGAGCATTCTTCAGTCTCTGGAGTAAATTTTCATTCAGAATATTACAGTAGGTGCCTATAATTTACATATTGGAGTATGTACTTTTCTATTTTAAACCTGTTTTAAAAACATGAAATACAGAAATTAAAATGCTACAATAAGCTTTATTGTGTATCATTTATTCCTTCAAAAACACTTAAACACTAAAATTCACATTATTTATGAAACACAAACAGTTAAAATGTTAAGTGAATAACATCACCTTTGGAAGACAGTATATCCCTCTAGGCCAGAGAGCAACTTACCTCTACTAGCAAGGGAAATATACATAGCTAACAAAGATAATCATACAAATCACCAAATCAAATAAGACTTTAGCATATTACACAGGGTTTTTTGTACACATTTTAAAACTGTTTTAGATTCTGACAATTTTATTATTTAGAAATTATTAGAAAATTATTATTTAGAAATAATAAAATTGTCAAAATCTAAAACAGTTTTAAAATGTGTACGAAAAACCCTGTGTAATATGTTAGTGCGTTCTTTTAATCATTACAATTTAAAAAAACATGTTGTAGAGTTTTAGGCCACCTGGCAAGAGTTTATTTTTATAAGTAATTTCTATATAATGATTTCAGTTCTCTGAATCAAACCCTAGCTGCAACTTCTGTAGTGCTAATCAGAAACCACAGAATTAAAATGCTAAGATGGAAGGTTCCTTTGATTTCACCTAAGTCTAATTCCCACTAAAAGACTGTTAGAAATGAGACAAATTATAGTAAGGCTATAAGCAAGCAAAATGGCAATCACAACTAAAACCAAAACAAATAAAAACCAAGGGAAAAGCTCTAACACCTCCAGTATTAAAGTATAACTTGTTATAATTTTTTAGCTGTAAATACCAAATCAAAGAGCAAAAGCTAACAGTACAAAAATGAGGCCATTTAATGAACTATGAAAACTAATGTGTAAAGACAAAAGCACATCCATGAAGACTTCAAAGAGAGAAATAACACTTAACTAAGGGAACTATCATCTACTTTTGGTAGATCTAATAAAAGAAGAACCTAACTACTAATTCCCTAAGTATTATAACCTCACATACAACAAACCACTGCTCATTAACTCAAGCTCTTGTTCTTTCCATGGAAACAATGCCTCTATATTTTACTTCTGAAATCAGTAACTATTCTGAAACGAAACAGGAATATGGACTTTCAGCTTCATTTTAAGAAACAAGTCAAACTAGTCCAGTTGTACTTTCTTTCAATGTATTTACTATGTTACCTTAAACATTTAAGGAAAAGAATAAAATACTGATATAATTCAATCTAAAATTCAAATATGAAAAGAAAACAAACTGCTGTGCATTTTAACTTTTACCTTTAAAAAATCAACTCATAAAACATAACTAGAGATTTTAAAAAACATTTAGCTTACTACTTTTGATATGAGTTTCTTTACATGATTTAAATCTAAAAACCAGCTAGAAAACGTTTTTCCAATTAAGTTTTGTATTTAAATTGCAACAACTGGGAATTAAAATCTAGAAACTGAACAATTCAACTTATGACAATCTAAAGGAAAATTACCACTTAAAAAGAAAATGAACTACTATTATGCTAAACTGATATGCATGTATATAGTAAATACTAATCTCATTTAATTACATGAATTGACCCAAATCTTAACCTTTAGAGCTGGAGACAAAGATAATTTATACTAATATCTAACCAGTTATTATCTAACAATGAACATCATTTGAATGGCAGGGACTTTTATTTTGCTCACTTGTGCATGTACAGCCACAAGATGCTGCCTGGCTCATAGTAAGTTCTCTATGTATACTGACTGGAAAAATCAATCATTTATCCTATAATCAAACTTTATCAAATGCATTAAGTTTCTTGATGTTAGCCAGAAAGCTAGACTTAAATATTCAAAAGAATATCTGAATATCAATGAAGCTTAGTGAATAGATAATTTTTTAAAGTGACCTGAAATTTCTTACCTGGTAGGGTTGAAAGGCACTATCTTCAGTTAAAAAATCCAGTTGTTTATCTACAAGGAATTCTACTGCAGTGATTGAACTGGGTACACTTTTTTCAACCAGGGGTTTGAAAGTCTGGTAAGAGAGAAAAAAAAATTCTAATGGTTATTTTCTGGGTTTTATCCTCAAAATGTGAAGGGGTATATAGAAACACAATGTATTAAAGTCATTATCATAACGATTTTAGGCTACCAATTAATATGTTTTCATAATCTAAAGTAATGCTTTTATCTGGAATATTTTTGTATTAAAAGGAAATTAAGTTGATTTTAAGAAAAGATTAAAAAAAAAATCCCAGTCTATTAATAAATCCCAGTTGTTTAAAAGGATGTAATCAAATATACATATGTATTAAAATTTGTATGTATTAAAATACATACATATGTATTAAAAATTCCTAATATAAAAACAGAGAAATTGTTTCCAAAAAAGCAAACTGGGTAGGAGAGGTTATTATCCCAACTCTTTTAAAATATTGTTAAGCATTATTCTTTATAAAACAGAGTAGTTATGATTTACATGTACAGTTTATTTCCTAGCTCATTCACATCAAGGATTTTAAATGATCAGGATGCATCTGGTCTTTTAACTCCACCCCATGTACTACTTACCCCCGCCCCTGCCCCAAGCACAAATAAAAATCCAGCTGCTTCAGTTAAGAGCAGCACTGGGGGAAGGGCACAGGAAAAGAAGAGGGAGGTAAAAGTATTACACAAAACTCCCAATCACCTTCCAGTAAACTCCAGGTTTCCACTTTTATAAAACAAAACAAAACAAGGGGGCACGTGGTGGTGGGGCTGGGGGGGGGTGAATTGAGCAAATCCATAGTCATTTGAAGACAACTTTTACATAAATGAATTTATTCGTATCTTGGGTAGGAGGTGGGAGTGAGGGAGGCAAGAGAGGAAGAGGAAGGAAGGAAATAAATGTACTAGATATGCACTTTTTATGACTATCCTAATTATTTTCAAAGTAGAAGTAATTTGAATAAAAGCCAAGGATATTATATCCATGATAGTGTTTTAAAACTTATAAATGAAAACAATATTCCACTGTTTTAAAAACATAGTGACTTTACTATTAAAGAATCTAAGTTTGGAAAATGAAATTAAAAAGCAACTCAGTTTCTAAAGTACTTGCATCACAAAGGGAAATCTTTCTTGCTACAAGTAACTTGTGCGACCATTTGGATGTAAACCAAAGGTTTCTGCAGACAGTAAAAATCTCCAGAAGATACAAAGCCGTTGTAATTCCCTCTTCTCTTATTTCTGTCTTCAAGAAATCTAACATCTTGCTAATCACAACTAAACACTCTGCTGAAAAGCCTTTCAAGATTTTTAAATCAGAATGGCTCTTAAGCAGTTAATGTCTCTATTTAAGAAATTATCTTTAAAGCTTTCATCAGGAGTCTATGTTTTGAAAAAGCTGAAAACACAAAGAATAAATAAGCATTTTAAACATGATTTATTCCTATACTATTCACTTCATGAACTAATAAATGATACATTCTTTCATAAATGAACATAAAAAATTATCTTACATTTCCAATTTATTTTCAGTATTTATGATTAGAAAACCTAATCACAGTAATATCCTCCTTCCCATGTTCTAAGGCTAACCTTTTATGTATCAAAAGTATTTTTTTTGTGTGAGAAGTTACATTTTCAAAACAGGTATTTCCCCATTATTTAGCTATCTCCTGCTTCTGTGGCCATCTGACACTTTCCATTTACCATAACTAAATTCTTTACGTGAAATATGTAACATTCTCAAATTAAATGTTTAATTTTTAGCAAAAAAATTAGAAAACACTGGCAGCTTCTCAAGACAACTTTAAATCCCTGAACTTTATCAAATGCTCTTATTTCTTTCTAAACAGTACCAAATCAGGTCAACTTGGGAAGGTTAAAAAAAGGCCCACAAAAGGTACTACCTAAATGCCTAAAGATATTGTACCGATTCAATTAAGGAGGACTGGAGAAAAAAAGTAAACTTCTCCACTCCGAGTGCCTCTTTCTTACGCAAATAATACAGGTGGTTTGCATTTCCTATGAGACCTAGTCATTTTATAATATGAAAAACATTCTTGTGAAGAGAACCTCTCAGAACTCTGCTTTTTAAGGTAAGTCAGAGATCTAAGGGTAAATTTCAATAGGCCAATTTATCATAATTTAAATTACTGAGAAAAAAAAATTAGTTTCCAGGCTAAAATAAAAAAGAATTTCTCATTTTAGGGTATCTAACTGAAAGCCACTGGTAGAATCTAGCTATCAGAAATGTTAAAAGACTAGTTTATAATGGTCTATTTCTGATGCATGAGTATTTATAATAACCAGGTACAAATGGAAGTCAAAAGTACACCATGCTTCTTAAATAGCAAATAGGACAAAGACTTGGAAATTTTAAAACATGCAATTACTCTTAAACTACAAATATGTTCCCAAGTGACGATACTTTTATAGTACTTGTTAAAGAAATGTTTCAGTATGTATTAAACAAGCAACCCTAAAAATGTGCCACTGTGTCTACTTTACTGAAAAATTAAAGACAAACAACATATAAAACTAAGAGTTAAAATAAATCCTAATTCCCTAAAGTGGCAAATAAATGATGTAACCATTAATAATCTTTGTATCCAAATCAAAAACATCCACTTAAAGGAAATTAGCTTAAAAATAAAAACAAGTATTTAAATAAAAGTGAATGAATCCTACAGATTTTGGATGAATCTGTAGTATTTCATGGGTCTAGGTGCACTGGAATGCAAAGAAACTAGAACTCATGCATAGCTAAGTAATTCAAGACTCTAAAGATACACCATTCTAAGAGGAACTTCCACAGCCTAAGGGGAAGCTACAAGCTACCATCAGATGAAAGTCACAGCAGAATGTGACCCTAATCACAAAATGACTTCATTCTAACGCTGAAAAAAGTCTTTGAAAATCCAAATTAAAACTGCCAATTAAACAAAACACTTTTTCAATTTCATTAATGGACTGAGAGTTCATTTAAGGTCCTTTGTCTTTGTTAACTGCACTTTAAAAATAGTATAAAGTCAAATAAATACTTAGAAGAGAGCCTGCATTTCTACTAGGGCCTACCATGCTATAGGAAGAATGCTTAGAACAACTGTATCCTGTTTGGGGCTCCATGCTGCACCACATTCCATTCACATGAGGAAGAGGCGAACAGATGAGCCCTCCTCGAAAAACATTTTTAAAATAAATCAGCTACAGTTCTCAAACGTAACTCAGCTGCTCAAACAAACCATGTTAAAGCTCACCATTTAACATCTGACTGGAAATTCACAAGGTTTATGCCTACAGTTCAAGTTTCTAACAATCTCCAGTTAACATTTAACAATTCCTTTTCCAAGTGAAAAAAATTAGGCTCATAAACTACAAAAATCTGATATAAATCTCACTAAAGAAATACTAAAGCAGAAAACAATCTAAGATACATTTTAGAAGTCAAGGTTTAGTCTTAAAAAAAAAAAAAAAGATTGGAGTGACTCGAAAGAACAAAGTCCAAATTCCCACCCAAGCAGGTCTATTGAAAAACACGATACTGTTAGAAAACAAGTTGGGGGTGGGGACAAGCTTACACCAGACAGAAAAAACCCTCACAAAACAAATAGCCCTGCTTCCCTTAAAACATTATATTCTTAAAACCCTAGTCCAAAACATTTCTGCTACAATACTTTAAACAACTGAGCTTGTTTTTTTATCATACAGTGTTATGAAATTACTACCGACACAATAAATCACTCTCTAAACAAATGAAATCATTAAAAATTTTAAAAAACTAAGACCACGAAAGCTGGATCTGAAAAAGACAGTGACCTTAATTCCTAAAATCGAGAAGCAAAACCAAATGTAAATTAAGACAAAAGAAAAAGGAAGCAGAAAAATACAAACCGTACTTTGTTCTTGAGAATTTTAAAGTATCTTTAAATCTCCGATATCCACGACAAGGCTTTAAAGGTCAAGGAGTATAGCTGACATTTCCATTTTGTTCTTGAGCAGTATTTTTTTTTAAATCTAGCCTCAATAATTCTTAAGTCTTCAAAAATCACAGGCAAATGGCTCTCAAACCAAGCATTTCTGAGCTCACTGGCAGCGCCGTCATTGTATGGTAAGAAAAGCCAAGACGACAGAACGAAGCCGAGGCTGTACCCTAACAAGTCTCCGACCAGCAAGTGACGGTTTTCTGTCTGCTCCGGCTCAGAGCTGCCAGTGCTGAGGATTACAACTCGCTCTTTGTCATCGGCGCTGTGGTGTTAACGACCAAGAAATCCTGCAGCTGAAGCACTACCGCACCCTCCGATCTGGGTCAGGGTAATTTCTCCCGAGGTCGCTTACATAACCAGTAAGATACTCCAGATAGAGAGAACGGCCATCCATCAGCTAGAGAGAGCCTTTTCCCACTGTACTCTGTCTGTGTGGAAAGACTGCAGTGGCTTCCAGCAGCGCAGACACCCAAATGAGAACGACTACTTGGCTTAGGGCAGACTGAGAGAAGGGAAGAGGCGGTGCTCTGTAAACTGTAACTAATCCTCCGTCACAGGTGCTGATGGAGTCACTTCCAGCACGAGTCACATTACTGGTGATTACTCATTTGGCTGCGCCATAGAGACTGGCTCATAATTTTAACAACAGACAAAGACAGACTAGTGGCGAGACTGAGAGCTCAAGTTTACTGTCTCCTTCACAAGGCAAATGCAAATACAAAGTTTTCGCCTTACAGATTTACCAAGGTGAGAAAGTGCAGAGAACAAGTAATATGTAAATCTCTCTCAAGTGGGCAAAAATAAAATGTAACTTTAAACCTATTAAGAATACTTTCAAGTGTGTTTTCAAGTAAAGAATTTACTTATAGTTCACTCATTTCTCATTGGAAATATACTGGTATTTTTAAAAACACAGGGGGAAAAACAGTTTAAAATGTTTCTGGGGTAATAATCTAAGTGAAATCAAATGACATAACCAACACCACACCAACACTACTCAAAGGAAAAACTAACTGGTAATATTTATTTTGGCAGATTAAAAAATACTCCTGAAACACTTTTATTATTTGTAAGAATAATTTAAATAGTTCATAGCTATAAAAACCTTTAATAGCTACAGATGGCTATTCAGCACCTGACGTGATTAGTCTGAACTGAGATCTGTGCTGTATGTATAATAAACACGCTGAATATGAAGAAAGAATGTCAGATATCTGCAAGTACAAGAAAACACTCACCTATTTTTAATGATGTGCGTGAATGGCCTTTTATTTTAAATTTGTCCCAATGTTAGGTATTGCAATTTCAATAAATCTAAAAATTTACACTGATTTTAATACCAACAACCAATTTATCAAATCATGTTGAGAAAAACTTCCATTCCCAGCCAATGCCCTGTCCCTTTAAATCTATTCCAGATGTATCAGCTTCATTTCATAAAAAACATTCAATTAACTACTAGAAAAAAAGATATTTTTAATTTAGTCTATTATGCATTGTACTTACGAAAATCTCAATCCTTTTTTATTTTAAAGATGAAAGAGAGGAACAGTGATTATTCTAAGAATATTAGTAAAGTTCAGTTTTAGAACAGTGATAGAAATGAAATGTAAATGAAATGTACTTTTTAATAATGAGTCAAGTGAATATTAAATCACATATAGAATACCAGTATTTCATTTCATAATTACTTAAGATGTGATCATAAAACATGTACGGAATTAAAAGAATTCAGTGGAATGTAAGTTACCAAAAAAAAAAAAAAAAACAAAACCAACTGGAGTAATATGGCAGCCTTATTCTGAGCCTGAAACAAACAGCAAATGCTTGATTCAGGTTATTACATTATATTATAAACTATCAAATTTTAAATACATGTCATACTACTTTTCTACAGTTTACTGTATATTAGAGAATGAGTTAAATATTTCACAAGATGCATCTTACAATCTCACATAAATTCAGATTTATTATTAACTTAAAAACATGTTTGTTCCTCAAGTACTATGTCCCCTACAAAATCAAGTAGCTTTAAGAACTATACTCAACTAACAACTGCCACAGTATTTATATATTGCTAGTGATACACAATTAAATAATTTTATAAAATTAAAATAATTAATGTCAGTACTGAAAAAGCACTCATTTTTATTTCATACTGCATCACGTTACATTAAAGTTAGATATTTTTCCATTACCATAAATACTACATTTTTGTTGTTTAGTTGCTAAGTCCTGTCTGACTCTTTGCGACAGTCGACTTTTAATGGAAACAAATAAAGGTTACAAGTGCAACTAGCTGAAAACCTTACGTATCTTCTTAATGTTTAAATTGGGCTTGATAAATATTTTTATAGGGCTTCGTTGGTGGCTCAGATGATTAAGAATCCGCCTGTAATGCAAGAGACCAGGGTTCAATCCCTGGGTCAGGAAGATCCCCTGGAAAAGGGAACTGCAAACAACTACAGCATCCTTGCTTCGTAAATCTCATGGGCAGAGGAGTCTAGTAGGCTACAGCCCATAGGGTCGCAAGGAGTCAGACACGGCTGAGCAACTAACACAAATATTTTTATAAATATATAAATATATGTTTGGTCTGGTACACTGACAAATTTCTAACAAATAAAAATATTGAAGTAACAACACGGAGAAAGCATTTAGAAGCAAGCGTAAGTTGCTTAGCTTTTACAACATGTCTTCTTAAATTCTCTCTTGTTCTTAAAACTGTATGGGATGCTATTAAATATCACCTTTCAGACGGCAAAAAGCACAAATTTGAGGAGAGTAGCACTGTAATCCTTTAAACTGGTTCTTCTTACTCCTTATACCTTCCTCAATGAAGGTATAATGAATTAAGGAAGGAAGTTGAAGAGTTAAAATTTTTTTTTCTTTTTTTTTTCCGGCTGGGTAAAAGGTCTTTTCTGGCAGCTAAACCAGGCTAGAGGAAGAGGAAACTACTCCAGTTACTGCCCAGAAATACACATCTCTGACTTCCTTCCTTTTTAGCTGGTTTCTAGGTTACAAGCTGAATAAATCAACAGAGGTGAGAAAGTAAACAGAGGCTAAAAGGAAGGCAATACTGTATGGCTATCTGAAGAAAATCTGTTCCTTCCAATAATTGTAGAACTTTTATACATATAATTAAGAGTTAAACTAACATTTTGGTTCCATTTATTTTGGACCATGAAAGAAACTCCTCATCTTTACAAATACGGAAATCTAAACAAACAAGTGGATTTCTCCAAGTAAACAGACTGTACAAAACACCAAAAACCTCTAAGGTTCAGTGCTTTAGCGTTTTAAGTACTTTATCAGACACAAGGATAGGAAAATAACAGAAACAATAGTAATTTAAAAATGATTTGAACTTGATTTGGCCTTATCTGAAGCTGATTAGATTGAGGAAAATACTTTTCAATAAGTCCTATTGATCTATGATAACATATAATCAAATGTGTAACTCTTGCATCATGGTATTACCCTAATGATTAACATCTTCACATTGATATATCTATGTAGATATTCCAGGCACTGCAAGGGTGATGTAGCATGGTACACTTCAACAGACCATGAAGTTCCAGGATTTCCAGATAATACAGACCTAACACTGATTTTTAAACTCTCTTTTCTCCCCTAAGCATGCAGGATGTTCAATCAACCAATATGTGTGCGCTGTCTTAAATTATTGCACTGCTCCCTCCTTTCTTCACTATATCCTGGGTAAACTGCCCCAGTCATAAGAGGAAAGTTACGCAACAACAGAATGTATTCATTTTTTAACTTTGGAAATATTTATCATAATTTTTATGACATATAGTTGACTAAGAAAAATCACTGCTGAGAACACAAAAGCACTATGCAAACAGTCTCTGTGTTTCAATAAGCATTATGGCTGAATCCAGTGTCCTTTTATCTTTT
Source organism: Muntiacus reevesi (assembly GCF_963930625.1). Taxonomy (NCBI): domain Eukaryota; kingdom Metazoa; phylum Chordata; class Mammalia; order Artiodactyla; family Cervidae; genus Muntiacus; species Muntiacus reevesi. The sequence continues at coordinate 98,988,821 of NC_089250.1, forward strand.
TCTTCTAGTCCTTCTGAGTACTAATAGAGCACATACTCTAACTGGAGTAGTACCATCAGTTTGTCGTTCTCTATGGTTTCTCTCTAAGACTCTCCCTGATCAATCTTTTTTCTTCCCAATATTATGAGGTTTCACTTACAATCATTCCTCTGTAATGACAAGGATTAGGTTTCAGGGTCTAGGAGGATATCAGAATCTTTCAAGGCTCAAGTTCCTTACATGAAACAGAATAGTATTTGCATATAACCCTCCCATATACTTTAAGTCATCTCTAGATTACTTATAATACCTAATATAATGTAAACACTATGTAAATAGTTGACAGCTTTAGTGGCCCAGTCATATCCAACTCTGCGACCAAATGGACTGTAAGCCTGCCAGCCTCCTCTGTCCAAGGAGTTCTCCAGGCAAATACTGGAGTGGGCTGCCATTCCTTTCTCCAGGGGATCTTCTCAACCTAGGGATTGAACGTGGGGTCTCCTATATTGCAGGCAGATTCTTTACTGTCTGAACTACCAGGAAAGTTCCCAAAATTAATAGGCACAAGGAAAATTCAAGTTTTGTTTTTGAGAATCTTTTGGTATTTTTTCTTCTGAAATTTTTCATCCATGGTTGATTGACTCCTCATATGCAGAACACACAAGTAGGGAGGTTTGACTGTCCTTTTCCTCCTCTATAGCTTCATGGGTGTATGCCATTAAGATAACTAATTTTTCTTTCCATTAATAATTCCAGGACTTCCCTGAGGGTCAAATGGTCAAGAATCGACCATGGTGACATGGACTCAATCCCCGGTCTGGGAAGATTCCACAAGCCACGGGACAACTAAGCCCATGGCCCACACCTACTGAGCACTGCAACCACTGAAGCCCAAGCCCCTTAGACCCGGAGAAGCCGCCCGCAATGAGAAGCGTGCGGCGCAGCACCATTAGAGTAGCTGCCACTTGCCACAACCAAGGAAAGCCCATGTGAAGCAGTGAAGATCAAGTGCCGCCAAAAATAAATTTAAAAATTATAGCAATAGATTTTTAGGCCTGAATTTTCATCTTATTCTAACCTGTATTTTACAGCTTTACTATTGGAGGACACAGATATACCCTGTAACCACATAAAACCAAAAATAACTAGAATTAAATGCTAAATTTTCATGCTTCTTTCAAAACCACTATAAATATTCTCACTACAATTTCAGAAATAGTTCCCTCAAAATTCATTAATACAGTGATATCTGATGACTTTCTTTGGTTCCCTTGCTCATATTATAATATTCTGAATATCTGATATTTTTCTTTTAAATCTGTCAATTAAAAAAAACTATTCCATAATTTTAGTATGACTGATAAAAATATCAAGAACATTTTGAAAGTAAACACATCAAATTTACGGAAAATATAATCATACAAGTTCTAGAAAGAAAGAAAAAAATAAATACAAATCAATGATATGAAACTAGCCATAAAAGATACAACATATTTTTAATGCTTTAATTAATACAACAAGGGGAAACTGGAACACAACACACATAAATAATAATCAATGGATTGTTAAAAAGTCCCAAAATAGTTTCAGGTAAGTATGGGAATTTAGTGTAAAATAAAGGTGGATTTTCAAATCAGAGGGGATAAAATGAAAACGAGGAAATTTAATACAAGAAAAACAGCTGTTAAAACAGAAATGGAAGTGATTAAGGTTCTCATTTTTACAGATGAAGAAATGGACATTCAGGGAGATTAAGTGACTTTTGTCAAAATACTAGTAGAATCCATGCAACTAGAAACAAGAGTTCTTAATTCATATCTGAAGGGATGAATTTTACTATGTAATATAGTGTGAAAGAACCATGTTTTCTTCATGCTTGTTGACATGAGGTAGCAGAGAGCAAAGTATCTTGCTATCTGCTGAATAAAGCTTTAAACTCTGAACGTAAAATGGAGGAAACCAAAGATACTTATTTCACCTATCAAAAAGAACAAGCACCTATCAAAAAGAACTAGGTAAACAATTCAACATAAAGGAACTTTTAAAGATAACTTCTGAAAAACAGCATTTCAGACAATGATATTAATAGTTTTTCAGTTTAATTCTTATTTTGTCACTAGTATTTCTGTCAAGAAAAAAATATTTAAATGTAGAAAGTGTAAACTAGGTATTAAAAATAAACTAAACTATAAAAAACACATTGGATCCTGTTTCTAGAAAAAATTATAGATTTCTGTATAAATAACATAATTATTTTCAGATCAGTTCAGTCGCTCAGTTGTGTCCGACTCTTTGTGACCCCACTGACTGCAACACCCCAGTCATCCCTGTCCATTACCAACTCCTGGAGCTTACTGAAATTTACGTCCATCGAGTCAGGGATGCCATCCACCTATCTCAACCTCTATCGTCACCTTCTCCTTCTGGCTTCAATCTTTCCCAGCATCAGGGTCTTTTCCAATGAGTCAGTTCTTCACATCATGTGGCCAAAGTATCGGAGCATCAGCTTCAGCACCAGTCCTTCCAATGAATATGCAGGGTTGATCTCCTTTAGGATCGATTGGTTGGATCTCCTTGCAGTTCAAGGGACTCTCAAAAGTCATCTCCAACAACACAGTTCAAAAGCATCAAATTCTTTGGTGCTCAGCTTTCTTTATAGTCCAACTCTCATATCCACACATAACTACTAAAAAAATCATAGCTTAGACTAGACGAACCTTTGTCAGCAAAGTAATGTCTCGGCTTTTTAATATGCTGTTTAGACTGATCATAGCTTTTCTTTCAAGGAGCAAGCATCTTTTAATTTCATGGCTGCAACCACCATCTGCAGTGATTTTGGAGCCCAAGAAAATAAAGTCTGTCACTGTTTCCATTGTTTCCCCATCTATTTGCCATGAAGTGATGGGATCTGATGCCATCATCTTAGTTTTCTGAATGTTGAGTTTTAAGCCAGCTTTTTCATTGTCCTCTTTCACTTCCTCTTTCACTTTCATCAAAAGGTTCTTCAGTTCCTCCTCACTTTCTGCCATAAGGGTGGTGTCATCTGCACATCTGAAGTTATTGATATTTCTCCCGGCAATCTTGATTTCAGCTTGTGCTTCATCCAACCTGGCATTTGGCATGATGTACTCTGCATATAAGCTAAATAAGCAGGGTGACAATATACAGCCTTGACGTACTCCTTTCCAGATTTGGAACCAGTCTGTTGTTCCATGTCCAGTTCTAACTGTTGCTTCTTAACCTGCACAGTTTTCTCAGGAGGCAGGTCAGGTGATCTGGTATTCCCATCTCTTTCAGAATTTTCCCCAGTTTGTTGAGATTAGAGAATAATTGGAAAACAAAAGAAATGAGTGTAGAAAAGGGTCTCACAGTTCTAAGCATGAACGCAGTCAGTGAAACATTTGCCCTTTTGACCTTTCTTTCACAAGTATGTATATCTGTTACCAATTTTTTAGGAACATATGCTTTATAAGTTGCTCATTTCACTTAGTACTCTTTTTCCCTTTCTTTTTTGGTCCACCACACAACTTTTGGGATGACAGTTCCCCAACCAACAACTGAACCAGGGCCCTGCAGTGAAAGCACAGGGACCCCTAACCACTGGACTGCCAGGCAACTTTCCACTGAGCACTCTTCTCATGCTATTACATTGCCATCATTTAAAATATCTACCTGATAAATACTTAAGGAAATGAACATTAAGTTTTTACTACACCTTTTCTCAGTGTTTAGGCCTTCTTCACTTTTCCACTAATACAAAAATCAGAAGAAAATCATCCTTCTTTTGTTAAACAACCAAAATTCCAAGTTTATATGGGTTCAAATAAATTACATGTTAGAATATTAAATTGACAGATACAAACACAGAGCCATTACAGGCAATCTTTGGAGAAAAAAATAACATTATCAAGATACTAGAGATAAGTAATCTATTTATATTTATTAATATTTGTAAATAACGGAGCTATTCAGAAAAAAAAATACATGCTAGAAAATGAACTTCAGCAAAACTCCAAGATGGACAATTAGAACCATGGAATAGAAAAAAAAAAAAAATCCACACATTGATTACTAAGAGCCAAGTATATTCACTGAGAGTAATTTGTCTTTTAGTAAAAACAAAGGTTACTTTTATGAAGAAACTCTGCAATAGGTAAATCAATGAAATATGGGCTACATGACGGTTCTTGGTACATTTACATCTAGTTAAAGAGTACTGAATAATAGTATTACTTTTAACATATAACATACAATCTCTTCATCTTTCATCTTACACACTATCACTTGAAGGCTACCTTTATTTACAAATTAATATATGACAGAATTATTCCAAAATAAATCTTACAAAAAATGCAATTAAGACCTAGATTTTAAAATGATCAAGAAAACTGGAATAAGGATTATTCCCAAATTTAATAGTCAAAAATTAGGTTCTATTTTTAAGTTGTTAAAAAAATCAACTATACAGGTAGAATGTAAGAGAGATGCAGATTGCTAGAAATTCACGTCAAAGAGTCCTAGAGGATTTCAAGACACTAAGCCAATAAAAGTTATGTATTTTTTAAAAAGAAAGGACAGAGTGGGGGTAAATCAAATTTTGACACAAAGCACCCAGACCAAGGCAGGTACTGGTCCCCTTAGACTTTACATTGGTTATGCTATGTCGGAATATCTTTTTCAATTTGGGACATAAAAGAGGAACAATTACACGTTCGACACGTTAAAATCATGGATTATCAGAATCATTTGAAAGAATGAACAAACAATATCTAATTAAATACAATTATTTAAAGGGTTGGGTAATTCGAAAACAAAGAAGCTTATAAGCAAAATTTCCAGGAAGCCAATTCTAGCTCAACACAAAGAATGCACAGATTTTTAATAATTAAACACTATCAAACCAACACAGACTTACTTATGAAGTAGTGAGCTTCCAATAACTAGAAGCAATCAAGAATCTGGATGAAAACTAACTTGACAAGCTTGTCACTGAAGGATCCCATTTCTGGCTTTGGCAAAGGATTGTTCATGAAATATCAGACATTTTCCAGTTCTAAGATTCTAATACTGTATTCTTTAAGCAGCTTAATGTTTAAGAGCAAACTGAAGATAAAACTAAACTAAACTTTTCATAAACACTGCTACTGTTGCTTTTGCACATAAAAAAGCATAAGAAGAGTACTGCTGAATGTTCATGTTCACCTTATTGATGTAAGGTGGCAGAATGAAAAGTAACAAGTAACATCTCTCATTTCAGATTAAATTAACCAAGACTTGCTCTGCTTGGTAGAAATAAAACTATGTGGGAGACTTTCATGACACAGAAATTTCTGTAGTCCACAGATCCTTTTATCTCTTATGATGAAAAAGTAAATGTAATTTTGTGAGAATAAAAAATATTACAAAATTAAGTCAACTCAACCATAAATGCAAAACATGTGTTAAAATGTTAATAACCAGAAAATCACAGAAGAAATTCAAAGTTAAGCTAAAGAAAACATTTAAAAATATTTTTTCTGATTTTTCTTAATCATTTCACTGCTTGTACTCTTGGAAACTTTAACATGATATCTACTTGGTTTTGATAACTTCTGTATGGCAAACATCTGTTACTTGTGCAGCACAAGTCCTCTACAATTATTTCTCCATTATATCCTTGTTTGTTAAAAACCCTGATGGTATTAGCAACAATCTGGAAGCTGAATTTTTCAACTAACAAGGGGAATTCACAATCTCCATTAAGTATAATACGTTAACTATTTTGGTTATTTTAAAAATTAATACATTTTAGGTGATAACTATCACATATGCTAAACAGTAGTTAGATTCAAAATACAGTAATATCAAAGTTATCAAAATTTCAAGCATATTTCATTAAGTATTGATAACTTATGCCAACATTTTGACAGCCCTGAAATAAGAAAATACCAGTTACAATACCAAGTAAAAAGAATACAACAGAACAGAGAACTTAAAGACTTTGGCATTTAAGTATTTTCTTTGAATTACTATCAAATTATGAGTCATTCAAAATGAACTTCCCTTCCCTTCTAATATATTACAGGACAACTGAAAGTTATATTGCAAAAAACCCCACAAAAACAAAACAAAAAACCCCCCAGAGAAAAGGAATACCCATTATTTAATTTCAGGTTAATATATAAAGTAATTTTGCTATACCTCCTTTAAACAGAGTCCTCCCCTCTTAAAGCTCTGTTTTCTTAACTTAGGTCAATTCCTATTCCATTGAGGACATCTCCATCTAAGAGGATGAGGCAACCAAAGTCCCAAGGGTAAGTGGGAAGGGAAAAAGGTAAGACCCATTAGTGATACACAGAAGCTTTTTGCTTAAGTTTATACAGAGAGAAAATTATCACAATTAGACTCTTCATAGAATAAAGATTCCTTACAGGATCTTCCTTTCCTTCAAAGTTTCAGCAGCCTGTAAGCAGTCTGGGCAAATAAACTTCTTTGGGAGTCCCATGGATTTAATGGTGTTTTACCGCTTTCAAAACTCCCTGAAGAACTGGCTTCTCCTCAGGGATAGCTTCTCTGCACTGACTACTTACCACCTGCTTTTAGAATTTTTTAAAGTGGAACAAGTTTTCCTAATTTCAGGAATCCTTAGGATCATCTTCCCTATTTCCCAGCACGTTTACATCAAACTATATTTTATATTTTAACTTTGACTATATTCTACCTTGGCCTTGGATAACATGAGCACACTTAGAAAGTTACATTATTTAGTTAAAAAAAAAAAATCAAACCATTTAAATGGTCATGTAACTGTGAATTTTTCTACTCTAATGGTAAGAAACACTATATAAGGAAGCAAGTGCTAAAATAACAACAAACGAGTGAATATAATGGAGAAGGAAATGGCAAGCCACTCCAGTAGTCTTGCCTGGAGAATCCCAGGGACAGAGGAGCCTGGCAGGCTGCAGTCCATGTGGTAGACAGTCAGACACAACTGAAGCAATTTAGCAGAGTGAATAGAATTTTTTAAAAAAGCAGACCCACATTATGGAGAAAAAACTAATGGTTATTGGTTGGGAGACAAAAGGGGGGAGGGGATTAACTAGCTTATTTTATACTGTAATATATAAAGCAATATATATGTCAATCCTAAAGGAAATCAGTCCTGAATATTCACTCGAAGGACTGATGCTGAAGCTGAAACTCCCAATACTTTGGCCATCTGATGTGAAGAACTGACTCACTGGAAAAGACCCTGATGCTGGGGAAAAATTGAAAGCAGGAGGAGAGGGGGATGGCAGAGGATGATATGTTTGGATGGCATCACTGACTCGGTGGATGTGAGTTTGAGTAAGCTCTGGGAGTTGGTGATGGACAAGGAAAGCCTGGTGTGCCGCAGTCCACGATGTCACAAACACCACTGAGCAACTGAACTGAATTGACTGATATAAAGCAAATCTCTTAAAAGAGATGGGAATACCAGACCATCCTTATTTGTCTCCTGAGAAACCTATATGGGGGTCAAGAAGCAACAGTTAGAACCCTGTATGGAAGAACTGATTGGTTCTAGATAGAGAAAGGAGTATGATAGGGCTGTCTGCTGTCACCCTGTTTGTTTAACCTACACACTGAGCACCTCTTGAGAAATGCCAGGGGGCTGGATGAGTTACAAGCCAGAATCAAGATGGGGGGAGAAACAACCACCACCTCAGATATGCAGATGATACCAGAAAGCAAAGAAGAACTAAAGAGCTTCTGATGAGGATGAAGGAGGAGACTGAAAGAGCTGGCTTAAAGACTAAATATTAAGGCTCCAAAATCACTGCGGACAGTGACTGCAGCCAAGAAATCAGAAGACGATTGCTTCTCGGCAGCAAAGTGATGAGAAACCTAGACAGCAGTTGAAAAGCAGAGACATTATTCTGCAGACAATGGTCCCTATAGTAAAGGCTATGGTCTTCCAAGTGGTCATGTACAGTTTTAAGACCTGGACCGTAAAGAAGGCAGAAGGCCAAAGAATTGATTCCTTTGAACTGTGATGCTGGAGAAGACTCCTGAAAGTCCCTTGGACAGCAAGGATATCAAACCAGTCAGTCTTAAGGGAGATCAACTCTGAATATTCACTGGAAGGACTGATGCTGAAGCTCCAGTATTTTGGTCATCCGATGCAAGCAGACGACTCATTGGAAAATTCTGATGCTGGGAAAAATCGAGGGCAGAAGGAGAAGAGGGCGTCAGAGATTGAGATGGTTGGATGGCACCACCTATGCAATGAAGATGAACTTGGGCAAACTCCGGGAGATGGTGAGGGACAGGGCGGTATGGTGAGCTGCAGTCTATGGGGTCGCATAGTCGGACACAACTGGGTGACTGAACAACTAAAAACACCTACGTACTTTCCACTGCCACTTGCTGTGTCAGAAAGGAGGGAGCTTTCTTTACCATTCTCTTATAATAGTGAGCTAGACTGAGCTTTAGTATGCTTCACTAAGTTTCTTACTATATTAATTGGTGAAGAATCCTGAAGAATATTTTACTTCCAGAGCTTAATGCTGAAGGCACAGAGTGGTGTTAGCCAAGTCCTAAAACAGTGGTTCTCAAAGGATAGCCCTCCAACATCTAGCTACATGAACAATATCAAGGAACTAGTTTAAAATGAAAATTCTCAGGCTCCACCACTACTAGGATCAGAATTCCTGGCAGAAGAGCCTAGCAACCTGTTTTTAACAAGTGCTTGGGTAGTTCTGGAGCACCTTAAAGTCTGAGGACCACTGAATCAAGGAAATGCTCTTAATTTAACCTCTTTGGGGTCAGTGTACTCTCTGATTCTGATGAAAGCTATAGGTCCAAAGAAACACGGCAACAGAGAATTTTGCATCATAATTTCAGGGATGTCCAAGATCATCTGAGACTCTTCTAAGAAAAAACATTTGTAAGCTTTAACCCTGATCATATACTCAATTAAAAACTCTGAGGATGTGGCACTTTATTGTAAATATTTTAAAAACTTCATTTTTAAAACTTTTCCCCTACTGCCTCAACATACCCACAAACTAAGCACCCTGCCCAGGTGAGCAGGCGTACCTGGATGATAAGGTTGGCTTCTGCCACAATTTCCCTTTCCTGCCTTCCTCTGACCATGACCTAGTAACATTCAAAGGCCCCAGTGAAATCTTGGCTCTTCTACTTGGGTAATCCAACCTGACCTCCCCCCACACCCCCAAGAAGGACACTAGCCCACAGGCCCCTGTGCTCTCCTTTGGCACCCCATCTGCTGCTTGAGCTTTCTCCCTTGTGGCACACACTGACTCTCTCTCTCCAGGACCCCTGAGTAAAATAAACTTTGTTTTCATGTTCCTCTCCTGTGTCTCTTCTTGTGGCTATACCTCAAATAAAAGAACACGGAACAGGCCTAGGAATCCTCAGTTTTAAAATGCTATCTGAGGTAAATCTGAGGTTCAGTCAGCTTTGAGAACCATTGCTTCACGGATCCATGAATGTCGGTTGAAAACACCTAGCCTAGAGTGATCATATTCAGGATAAACTGCCCCAGTTCAGGGCTTAGAAAGTCTCTTGACAGACCAGTCTCATTATCACTTCAATAACTCAACCTTCTACTCTCTCAGAAAGCACAGGGTCTTTAAATAGCTTGTCAATAGCTTTACATTGGAAAGCTGTTCATTATCAGTGTGGTGATAGGAGAATCATGTAGAGATCAATTTCACACACCAGGTTCTCAAATTCAAATCAACTAGAAGGAAATGGCAGTCCACTCCGGTATTCTTGCCTGGAGAAACCCATGCACAGAGGAGCCTGGCAGGCTACAGTCCATGGGGTCCCAAGAGTCAAACACAACTTAGCAACTAAAGAGAGAGACAGAGGGCTAGTGGAGGATAAGCTCTTCTGTATTATGCAGAGATACCTGTTTAAAGATGCCTTGGATTCTTAAAGATACCACAGCAGTCAAAGAAGCATGCTCAGAAAGTGGCAACGCTACATCCCTAGATTAAACAAAAAGAAAGGACAGAGCCCAAACAGTAAACAATGTAACCACAATAGTGGCTTTTTCTTGATGCTTAAAAAATATGAGTAATCTAATCATTGCTGTTCCTTACTTTCTACTCAATAGGAGAAACAGAGGAAGTTCAAGGGCAAATACAAAGAGCCAAAAGTACAGTTAATCATTCAACAAAAAAGATTTCCAAACTGATTAAAACTGCCTGAGAAGGAGCAAAATAATTTCCCAGGTCACATGAACTATGAACCAGGAATTAGTTGGCTTAAGATTGTGACCCAAGGAGGTGTGAAATGAAATGTATTTTTTTCAGTCCACAGAGGTGATGGCCCCCATTTACCTCACAATCTTCTATCATGTTTGATCAATTATAGCGATTTGGGGGATGGGGGGAGATGGGGCACATTAAGGTTAAGTATTTTATCCCGACATCTAGAAAATACACATGAAGTTACAATTTAAGGTACTCTTCTTTAGAATGATAACAGTTATACGTGGAACCTAAATACGACACAAATGAACCTATCTACAAAACAGATTCACAGACACAGAGAAAAGATCTGTGGCGTAAACAAAATGAATGGACAACAAGATCCTACTGTATACTATCCTCACTGCCTTGTGATGAACCATAATGGAGAAGAACATAGAAAAGACTGTATATGTATGGCTAAATCACTTTGCTGTGCAGCAGAAACTAACACAACATTGTAAATCAATCATACTTCAATTAGAAAAAAAAAAAACCATTTACGAATAGTGAATCAAGCTCTCAATTACATGCTTTAGTTATTATTAATATAAATGCATGACCATTAATTATTCAGTTACCAAACATGTGTGTATAGCCCCTATAACATGCTACACATCTACTACGCACATACATACAGAAAGTAAGAATTACCATTTTTTGTTCGTTTTCCTTGACCTCTTATCTAGATAATAAAGGAACTAACTGCTCTTGTACAACGAAATTTAACAAGAGTAAACGTCAAATCCACAGTTTAGGTTCCAAAAAGCTACTACTTAAGTATGATGCAACACGAACTCACATCCCACCTCTCACAGGCCTACATTACTATACTATGCAGTAAAACTTGTCTGGCCGCTTTTGATGCAAAAAAGGATTAGAAGTTTTATTCATTCCACAAATAGTCACTGGAGTATCAACAATGAGACAGTTAAGCACTGTCTCAGAGATTTGTGGATGATGCAAAGGTGAAGCTAAACAGAAACTCTGTATAAGGCAAGAATGTACTGTGACGTGAATGCTAAAATTGCTATTACAGAGTTCTAAATACATGAATTACAATCCCAGTGATTGACATCATTTCAAATGAAGATCAAAGTCATCCCATTCAGAAAGATATAGATATTAAAATAAAGATAAAAGTAGGTGACATGGATAGAAAAGGTCTGTCTAAAATCAAGGTATGTTAGGACTGGTTAAAGGAGCTGGAAATGTTTAGCCTAAGGTCTTTATTATGCATTAACATACAAGAAAAAAGTGACATTATCTTGTTCTATAGCTGAGGATCTAAACCTGTCTTTTTTTTTTTTTTTTTTTAACCCTTCAAAGGTTAAATCCTTGAAATTGTTAAAAATGTATGAATGTGAGAAAAATTCCCCCCCTGGGAAAAGAGTTCTTGATACAATCTATCAGATTTTCAAAGGAGTCCCTGACCCAAAAGACTTTAAGAAACAGCTCCCAGAAAATAAAGTAGGTTCAATATATGGAAGTTATGTCTAGCTGGTTCAATGTGAGGAAAAGCTTTATAACAATTTTAGCTAAGCAGAATAGGATGAGCTACTTTATGAAGTAGTAATGTCTCAGAAACAAAGCACTCCTCCATGTAGAGGGTATTCATTTATATAGGTCACTACAATGTGAAAGGTTGTGGACACACTTCAGAATATGAAAGAGCTCTGATTCTGAAAGATGTTTAAAAATTTTAAATATCAAAGAAGAGCAAGAGTTTTCAGTGTTTATCAAGAGTATCACCTGTTAAAATCATTGTTACTTAAGAATTTAATTTATGGGTAGGATGTATATGGCATAATAAATCGCTATAAACGTGTGTATGTTGTATTTTTCTGTATAATATCTAATTCTCTTCTAGACAACAGGAAAAAATGGGATGTATGAGTTCCTAAGATACAATTACTATAGGATGCAATAATTGTGTGTGGCATATTGGACACTGGGCGAACATAAAGAGGATAGAGAGAGACTGAAGACAAGGCAACACCAAGGAATCTAATTATTCACTGAGCGCAGATCATCTCACCACATATCTATAGCTCTGTCACCTGTGAAATGCACATTCACTGGTGGTAACTATCACGATCCCATGTGTCTCCTGCCAAAAATGTGAAAGATAAAAAAAAAAGACCACCACCACAAGAGAAGATTCTACACATGTATTCACTGGTGGTAACTATCACGATCTCATGTGTCTCCTGCCAAAAATGTGAAAGATAAAAAAAAAAGACCACCACCACAAGAGAAGATTCTACACATGTATTCACTGGTGGTAACTATCACGATCTCATGTGTCTCCTGCCAAAAATGTGAAAGATAAAAAAAAAAGACCACCACCACAAGAGAAGATTCTACACATGGACATCTCAGATGTTCAATACTGAAATCTGATTGATTACAGTCTTTGCAGCCAAAGATGGAGAAGCTCTAAACAGTTGGCAAAAACAAGACCAGGAGCTGACTGTGGCTCAGATCATGAAATCCTTATTGCCAAATTCAGACTTAAATTGAAGAAGGTAGGGAAAACCACTAGTCCATTCATGTATGACCTAAATCAAATACCTTACAATTATGCAGTGGAAGTGACAAATAGATTCAAGGGATTAGATCTCATAGAGTGCCTGAAGAACTATGGACAGAGGTTCCTGACACTGCACAGAAGGCAGAGATGAAGACCATCCCCCCAAAAAAGAAATGCAAAAAAGCAAAATGGTTGTCAGAGGAGACCATACAAATAGCTGAGAAAGGAAAAGATACAAAAAGCAAAGGAGAAAAGGAAAGATATATCCATTTGAATGCAGAGTTCCAAAGAATAGCAAGGAGAGATAAGAAAGCCTTCCTCAGTGATCAACGCAAAGAAATAGAGGAACAACAGAATGGGAAAGACGAGATCTCTTCAAGAAAATTAGAGATACCAAGGGAACATTTCATGCCAAGATGGGCTCAATAAAGGACAGAAATGGTATGGATGTAACAGAAGCAGAAGATATTAAGAAGAGGTGGCAAGAATACACAGAAGAACTATACAAAAAAGATCTTCATGACCCAGATAACCATGATGGTGTCATCACTTACCTAGAGCCAGACATCCTGGAATGTGAAGTCAAGTGGGCCTTAGGAGGCATCATTATGAACAGAGCTAGTGGATGTGATGGAATTCCAGTTGAGCTATTTCAAATCCTGAAAGATGATGCTGTGGAAGTCTGCACTCAAAATGCCAGCAAATGTGGAAAACTCAGCAGTGGCCACAGGACTGTAAAAGATCTGTTTTCATTCCAATCCCAAAGGAAGGCAAAGTCAAAGAATGCTCAAACTACCACACAATTGCACTTATCTCACACGCTAGCAAAGTAATGTTCAAAATTCTCCAAGTGTGTCTTCAACAGTATGTGAACCATGAACTTCCGGATGTTCAAGCTGGATTTAGAAAAGGCAGAGTAACCAGAGATCAAATTGCCAACATCCACTGGATCATCAAAAAAGCAAGAGAGTTCCAAAAAAAAATCTACTTCTGCTTTACTGACTATGCCAAGGCCTTTGACTGTGTGGATCACAACCAACTATGGAAAATTCTTAAAAGATATGGGAATACCAGACCACCTGACACGCCTCCTGAGAAATCTGTATGCAAGTCAAGAAGCAAGTTAGAACTGGACATGGAACAACAGACTGGTTTCAAATTGGGAAAGGAGTACATCAAGGCTGTTATACTGTCACCCTGCTTATTTAATTTATATGTGGAGTACATCATGAGAAATGCTGGACTGGATGAAGCACAAGCTGGAATCAAGATTGCCAGGAAATATGAATAACCTCAGATACGCAGATGATACCACCTTTATGGCAGAAAGGGAAGAGGAACTAAAGAGCCTCTTGACAAAAGTGAAAGAGCAGAGTGAAAAAGTTGGCTTAAAACTCAGCATTCAAAAAACTAAGATCATGGCATCTGGTCCCATCACTTCATGGCAAATAAATGGGAAGACAATGACAAACTTTATTTTTGGGGGGCTCCAAAATCACTGCAGATGGTGACTGTAACCATGAAATTAAAAGACGCTTGCTCCTTGGAAGAAAAGCTATGATCAATCTAGACAGCAGATTAAAAAGTAGACTTTACTTTGCCAACAAAGGTCCATCTAGTCAAAGCTATGGTTTTTCCAGTAGTCATGTATGAATATGAGAGCTGGACTATAAAGAAAGCTGAGCGCTGAAGAATTGATGCTTTTGAGCTGTGGTGTTGGAGAAGACTATTGAGAGTCCCTTGGACAGCAAGGAGATCCAACCAGTCCATCCTAAAGGAAATCAGTCCTGAATATTCATTGGAAAGACTGATGCTGAAGCAGAAACTCCAATACTTTGTCCACCTGATATGAAGAACTGACTCATTGGAAAAGACCCTAATGCTGGGAAAGATTGAAGGCAGGAGCAAAAGGAGACGACAGAGGATGAGATGGTTGGTCGGCACACAGACTCTATGGAACCCCATGAGTTTGAGTAAGCTCTGGGAGTCGGTGACGGGCAGGAAAGCCTGGTGTGCTGCAGTCCATGGGGTTGCAAAGAGTCAACATGACGGAGCAACTGAATGGAACTGAAGAACAACAACTGCTCGGAAAGTCTATGGTGAATTATACTTGTGGCCAGGCTTCGGTACTTCTACACAACTAAGCAAGTATTGATTCTACCTGGTCCCTTCTCTCCACTAGCTTCCTAGGCTCTTCTCCATCTCTGGTTCTTACAATTATGTTATCAGCAGAGAAAGTTGTGTGCCATAAATAGACAAAGAAACTTGGAACGACTCAGAAGTGAGCACCATGGTCTTTTTACTTCAACTGTACCCTATCCTGAGATATTAGCCAACCTCATATCTTTCCCCTTATTTTTAAATAGACTTTATTTCTTAAAGTTGTTTTAGTTCACCGCAAAACTAAGTGAAACATTAATAGTTTCCATACAGCTCCTACTCCCATACATGCACAACTTCCCTATTATGAATCAGAAGGATACATTTGTCATTAATACAATCAATAAACCGTAACTGATATCATCATCACCGAAGTCTATTGTTTACATTAGGGTTCACCTTAGTGTTGTATCTTCTATGGGTTTGGATAAATGTATGCCTTGTAACCATCATTACAGTATCACACAAAGAAGTTTTGCTGTGCTCTGCATATTCATCCCTCTCCTCCACCCCTGACACTACCAATCTTTTTGCTGTTTGTATAGTCTTGCCAACTCTGGAATGTCATATGGGCTTCCCCGGTAGCTCAGCTGTTAAAGAATACACCTGCAATCAGGATATCTCAGTTGGATTTCTGGGTCAGGAAGATCCACTGGAGAAGGGACAGGCTACCCACTCCAGTATTCTTGGGCTTCCCTGATGGCTCAGCTGGTAAAGAATCTGCCTACAATGTGGGAGACCTGGGTTCAATCCCTGGGTTGGGAAGATCCCCTGGAGAAGGGGAAGGCTACCCATTCCAGTATTCTGGCCTGGAGAATTCCATGGAATATCATATAGTTGGAATCATATAGTATATGGCTTTTTCAGATTGGCTTCTTTCACTCAGTAATATGTGTTGAAAATTCCCTCCATGTTTTTTCATCTCTTCAAAGCTTTTTCGTTTCTTTTTTTTAGTGATAAATAATATTCCATTGTATGGATGTGCCAGTTTATCCATTCTCCTTTGAAGGACCTCTAGGTTGTTTCCACGTTTTTTATAAACATCTATATACAGGTTTTTGTATGAATGAAAGTTTTTAAGTCACTTATAAAATTTCAAGGATTATGACTGCTGGATCGTATTATAACAGTATGTTCAGTTTTTAAGAAACTGCTAAACAGTATTCCAAAGTGGCTGTGTCATTGTGCATTCTCACCAGCAATAAAGAAAAGCTCCTGCTGCTCCATATCCTTGCCAGCATTTGGTGTTATTAGCATTTTGGATTTTTTTCCATTCTAGTAGACATGTAGTGGTATCTCTTGCTTAAATTTGCTATTCTCTAATGACCTCTGATGTTCAACATATTTTCACATGCATATTTGCTAACTGTAAATCTTCTTTGATGAGCTTCTTTTACTCATTTCTTAACCAGTTTTCTTATTGTTGAGTTTCAGGAGTTCTTTGTATATTTTGGACAGAAGTTGAAACCGTGTACCCCTAAAACCGAATTCCCCTGCAGAGCTCATGATCAACCTCTCTCTCTATCCAAAACTTCACTGCCTTTCTTGCCCCACAAATGTTCCCCTCAGGACTGAATAGTATCAAATAAAAGGGTGGTATTGAAACCTAGCAGGACCCTGTGAGGCCCTTCCGGGTATAAAAGCCTTTCTGGGTTCTTGCTTTTTGTTTGCAGAGTAAGTCTTAAGTCTCCTAGACCTTTCTGAGTTCTTAAGAACAGATTAAAGCAGTTAATAATTAGGGAAGTGAGAGAATGTAGAAACAAACAAAAAAAGCATTCAAGAAACAATGGTTCAGCAATAAAAGTCCTAGTTCCTCCTCAAGGGATATACCTAACAATCTGATGCATATTTTTAAGTAGTTCTGTAGGATCTAAGATCCCCACCCACGTGGAGGATGTGACAAGTTGACAGCAATCATGTAGACCCCAGACTGGTTAAAAGAAGAAGGCTGATGACTAAGATCCCTGAAGCACCACCCTGTTACCTTACCAGCAATCAGTCAAAAATAGTCATGCACCCTGGAGCCCTCAGTCCAAATGCTGTCTTTAGAAACTCTTCTCTGAAAGCCATAGGAGAGTTCACCTGGTCCTTCTGCGCATGAACAGCTTGTTCTCCTTGTTTTGCCCTGCAATAAATCTTCCTCTGCTCCAAACTCTGACATTTTGGTTTGTTTGGCTGCATGTCCTATGTCCAAGTTCATAGGACATATGAACTTGGCTTCAAACAGCAGTCTTTTGTCAGAAATGTCTTTTGCAAATACCTTTCTCCTAGTCTATGGTCTGTCTCCTCATTCTTTTAATCTCCTTAGTTTCGCGATGTATATTTAAACTGATTTAATATCTTTGTTATCTCTATATTTTAATATAATCTGTGGGTCTTTCTGTTGCAGACTCTGGGAAACTTTAGTCTTCTAGTTAGTGCAAAAGAAGGTACAACTTTATCAGGGTAATTTCTCATATAGCACCAGTAAACTTCAGCTCACCTATCAAAAATTCAGAACTACTGAAGTTTAAATCACTGTACTTCTCCTCAGTAAACTGAAGCCCAAATTTTTTGGTAGTTATATAAAAAGGTTTTCCTATGATTTATTCCTGTAAGAATTTTCTAAGCGAAACTGAAATTTTTCTGTCTTGGAAAACTGGTAATTTAATTTACAATTATTCATTTTACTAGGCACATGATAAAAATGATTTAAGATCTGAAGTAAAGAAAAAAGCATGAATGTAAATACATGACTGGAAAATATTAATTAAAATAGAAAAAAAAATGTGTGTGTGTGTATCCATGTACTCCTGTCCGACTCTGTGATCACATGGAGTATAACCCACCAGGTTCCTCTATAAATGGGATTTTCCAGGCAAGAATACTGGAGTAGTTTGTGATTCCCTTCTTCAGGGATCAAACCCGAGTCTTCTGCATTGGAAGGCGGATTCTTTACCTCTGAGCCACCTGGGAAGCCCCTCACAAAGGACTGATTGATAGTAGAAAGCATTGGGAATATTTCTTTTCTCTTTTTTGCAATTGCAGCAGTAATCCGCAGTCTTAAGCAATGAGCAGTGACTTGTTTTCATGAAGTGACTAGTACTATTTGATGGATGGTATTAACATATTTATAGTTTACTTGTGTATATTTTAAGTTAAATTCCACTGTAATTAAGCTCCAAGGGACAGCATAAATTCTTTTCTAAGTATTAAGGCAGTCAATATTGAAGTCAGTGGGTTACTGGTGGACTCTTTAAAAAAAAAAAATTCATTTTTAAAAACAAAGCTTTCACTACAACTGTATTTATTATAATAAGGTATTGTATGTATATAAATGCAGATATTACAGATATTTTAAATTATGGTATTTTTAGAAAGTTAATTCATTATTCAAAAACCTGATTATAGAACAAAAATTCTAAGATGACTTTTACTTACAAAATTTAAAGAATTTAATAAATTATTAAAATCACAGAAAAATACCTAAAAGATTACCGCCTCAAAAAAAAAGCTCCAATATGTACAATGGAGCCTTTTTCAAATAAAGAGATGATAAACAGGAAAACACTTTGAAAATACATAAACTACACATGAATGCTCTAGAAAAGTGAAAGCAACTTCTAGCCAAAAATAGGAAAATAT
Organism: Muntiacus reevesi; assembly: GCF_963930625.1. Taxonomy (NCBI): domain Eukaryota; kingdom Metazoa; phylum Chordata; class Mammalia; order Artiodactyla; family Cervidae; genus Muntiacus; species Muntiacus reevesi. The sequence continues at coordinate 99,007,358 of NC_089250.1, forward strand.
CCTTAAAGAAAGGTCTAAAGGCACAAATTTGACAGCTGGGGAACTTGGAAATACACAAAATTTCTGAAACTGCTAAAAACACTGGAAAATAAGTAAAATGGGTTGAGAAAAAGCTCCTGGGGTAATACTATAGGGCAAGACCAATAGGATTTGTCCATCTTTAATGTTTATGATTCCTCAGAGAGACTTAAGGAAAAAGATTAACATATGCAATGTTACAAAATGCTGGCAATTTTGCTCTTAATAGAAAATATTTATATTGAAATTCATTTTACAATAAAAAGACAAAAATGAATAAATGAAGCTGGTTAAAGGACTTTAATTCATGAAGTCACGAAAATAGTTTTGACAAGATAAGAGAATCAATGCGAAGTTTTCTTTTTGGGGGTAGATAACTAATCTTGAGAAAAAATACTACATATGTTAGTTATTAATCTGTGGGACCATTTGCAAATGCTGTTGGTTATTCAGTAAGAAAAACCTGATCAGTACAGTACTTTTGCTGCCCTTTTCTCTATTAAAAAAAAGCCCACTTAAAAGACTAATCTTTTAACCTAACATTTCTGTTTCTTTTCTCTATTTTTGTGGGGGAGGGAGAGTGGGATAGAAGAGAGATATATACAGACATAAAATATTTATATTTCCATTCTATATTTTAATTCCATTCCCACAAGCTTGTTTTTAAAAATTTGTTTTAAAGTCATTCCAGTGGTCATTCCCACAGGCTAAATGACCACTAGGATCTATTTAAGTCTATGGGAGTAATTAAGACAGGACAAATGTCATTAGATCATACTAATGTTCTATAAACATTCTAATGCCAAATCCACTTCATAGTCCATCATTACTAACATGATATAAGACCACCTACTATTCTTAATCTCTTCTTCAGGGCCATAACCCACCTCCAATCTAGCCAACTATTTTTTCTAGTATGATTACACACTCCAATCCTCCTAACCAAGAATAATCAATTCAGCTATTGTTATTTCAGAACCAAACCAAAAAAGAGAAGGACACCCTTGACCTTTTACTGAAATGCTCTCCTTGCCATCAAACCTTAACTAAAATAAAACTTGGCCACTCTATTATATTCATCCACCTAGCCATCAAATCAACCAACAAGTACCTGGAGAATAAGCACTGTGTAGAATCAAAGATCTGCTCTCACAGAATTTTCAGCTTAGTGGGGTGGATAAACAATAATCATTACTTTTCTAGCCATATTCTGAAGTGAAGACCTCTCCTGTTTTGTTATCACTGATGGCCACTGTTACCACTCTCTTGGGTGCTATAACACAGATGACAATAGTTACCATATATTTGTCCTGCTTTTGGAAAACATTTTACAATATCAATGCACTCCCTGTCATTAAAATAGGGCCTCAGTATAAAATTTTCAAGTCATCCCAGTTTTACAATCCAACATAATCTCTTGCAAATGATCCTAAAACAAATTTGACTGAGTCATTCCCTTATTCAAATCACTTGGTATTACTTGCAGAAAGGTGTCCAATCTTCTTCATCATGCAGATGAGCTTCCCTTTTTGCCTCATTTTCCACTAGTGCCTTTACCTAGTTACGCATATCTTATATCCTGAAACATTCTCTGTTCTTTCTCATTTATTTGCCTCTATTGGGTTAGATATTTTTCCATATCCACATTAAAAACCACTCGATCCTTTCCAGGCACAGTTCAAACACAGATTTTTCTATGACCTTTCAGATATTGCCAGTCAAAATTAATGTTTTCCTACCTCATAATCATTGATGTTTATTTAGACTTCTACTGTAACACAACAAAACAGCTTTAATTGCTTCTTTACTTATTGGCTGCACTACCTGGTATGTGGTATCTTTGTTCTCTGACCAGGGATCGAACCTGTGTCCCTTACAGCAGAAGCACAGAATCTTAACCAAGGGACTGCCAGTAAAGTCCCTAATCGATAATGTATTTATGCGTGTATTTATCTCCACAAAACTTTGAGTCCTAGGTCAAAGATCTCTTCATATTCACCTCTGTATTTTCCATAGTATCTAACAAAGAATTTGTGCAACAAATACCATCATGAAATATCTGTAAAGAACATTTAAAAATCGATAGTCCTTAGGGAAAACACTTTCCAACAGATCTTAGAAAATTAATTTTTAAAAGGTGCTATTGAAAATGCAGAACTAAATTGCTAAAGCCAGTATGCAGTTTTTTTATGAAGTTACTATACAAGACAGTGTAACAAACCATCTTGAGGTCACCAAGTTGAAAAGGGAAATTCACTTTAGGGATTCTCCCTTGAAGAGGAAGAAATCTTTCAAAAATGTAGTATTTAGAAAAATTCTGAAAGAAGCTATAAATATTATAAATTGAAAACATGAATAAGAATTTAAGTGCTTCAAGCTCATGAGTTCTTTCCTCATGGGTTCCTTTCTTGCTTGGATTCCATATAGGTTCACTAGTTAGCCTTCTGATCAAGAAAGAGGTAGCTTTCATAAACTATAAACTTAATTTTGAAAATTTCACAAGCAAGAGCTTCTTCACATGCAAAAATACCTACAATTTACTTCCAATGTGTCAGAGGACAAGTTTTTAAATATTTCAGTCAATAAATACAGTTGTAAATAGAGTTGTTATTTTCAGTAGTTATGTTCTATACAGTCTCTGCAAATGACAAAATACTGAGTCAGAGCCCCTAATGGAAATACAGAGGTAGATTCCTGGAGTCTCTGGTAACAACATTTTCATCAACCTATCAATGTATAACCTTCTTTTATGTGTGCTTCTTCTTAAAGACATTTTATCTAAATATACTGTTGATTCATTAACATTGAAATCAAAGCCAAGAGCACTGTAACTCATGCCTGAATGAAGCTTACCCAAGTGTCTCATTTCTCAAAGATTGGCTCTGATACAAAATTTAAGTATCACTGCGTTTTTAAGTCATTCCTGAATGTAGAGGGAAAAAGTTTGGTTAATTAGAACTTTAGCTATGAATATGGCACGAAGTTATCCTCTCAGAAAAGTTAAAGCCATATTAGTAATTTTGAGGGAAAAAAAAAACAACCGTATATATTATGTGAAAAAAATACACTTTAACATACAAAAAGTAACATCAACTTTTAAGGCACCTGTTTCTTCATTCACATTTTGATTTTCCAAAGCCCACTGGAAAGATGGATATGAAAACTCAACCAGATTGTTTCAGAGAATAAGAGCATTCTAAAGGAAGTGATGAGGGACTTCCCCAGCGGTTCAGTGGTAAGACTCCGCACTCCCAATGCAGGGGGTATGGGTTCAACCCCTAGTTGGGTAACTAAGATCCCATGTATTGTACAGTGTGGCTAAAAAATTTAAAAACAAACAAAAATGCTTCCAAAAAAAAAAAAAAAACAGTTTGGGCTTCCCTGGTGACTCAGTGGTAAAGAATCAGCCTGGCAATGCAGGAGACACAAGCTGGAGATTCTTGATTTGGGAAGATGCGACAAGCCTCAGAGAAATTCAGCTCCCGCACCAAAGAAGAAAGGCTGACTCTCGGATGTCCCTGGGGGTAGAGTGGTTAAGAACCTGCCTGCCAATGCAGGGGGCACGGGTTCTGTCCTCGGTCTGGGAAGAGCCCACGTGCCATGGGGCAGCTAACTCGTGTGCCACAACTGCCGAGCACAAGCCCTCTAGAGCCTGAGAGCCACAGCTATAAGCCAGCGCTCTGCGCCGAGAAGCCCGCACAGCGCAGTGAGGAGCAGCCTCCTGTAACTAGGGAAGGCCGTGCAGACCCAGGGCACCGCACAACCAAGGCCCAGGGCAGCCAAAATTAATTACCGAATATTAAATAAAAAATAAATAAAGTCATTTAAAAAGGGAAGAGATGAGACAGTTACAATTTTCTATCTGCAAAGCAGAAAGGTTGGACAAGATGATTTTTTTAAATTTATTTTTAATTGAAGGATAACTGCTTTTCAATGTTGTGTTGGTTTCTGAAGTACAGCAATGTGCATCATATGTATACATATACTCCCTCCCTCTCTGACCTCTCTCATGGACGCCCCCCACCACAGACAAGATGACTTTTTAAAGTCCACTGTATTTCTCTAAAACTACAGCTGTTTCCCCCAGCCCCCAAGGACCATTAGCGATCATGATGACAAGTTCAGCTATATCTTTGGTGCATAATTCAGTGTTTCATCATGCCCACATATACAGACTTGACATTGTGAAGAATAAAGGGTTCATTTTATACACTTGATAGGTAAACCTAGATGAAAGGACTTCTACAGCTCGGCTAGAGAAAAGAATGAGACTGTAGGAAGCAATAGACAAAGGAAAAACATAAAGGATGTTTATGATCAGGAAAAGGTGAGAAAAGAAAAGGTTAAAAATAAGACTAATTAGAATGTGATATAAATTACAAAAACATAAACTAAAAAAAAAAAAATTTAACTTGTTATACATTTCCCTAAAGCTGCTGTAATGAAGTGGCTTAAAGCAATAGAAGTTTGCTGTTTCATAGTTCTGGAAATGAGAAGTCTGAAAAGAAGTTGTTTACGGGTCATATTATCTCTGAAAACTCTAACGGAGTTTTTCCTTGCCTCCTCCTAGCTTCTGGTGGTTTTCTGGCAATTTTTGTGCATCACTCCAACTGGTCTCCATCATATCCTAATCTGTGTCCATTTCTCTCTTTTTATAATAACACTAGTCTTACCGGATTATAGCCTGCTATCTAATAACCTCATCTTAATTTGATTGTATCTACAAAGATGCTGTGTTCAACTAGGTCACATTCACAGGTGTGAAGAGGTCAGGGCTTCAAAATATCTTTTGGGAGAACACATTTCAACCCAAAGTATATTATTTCCAAACATTTATATATTTGAAGTGTACTTACCACAGCACTTAAAAGGCAGAATTATCATAATGTCTTAAAATTATTAATAGTTTATATACTGAATAAACATTACAAAGTTCATAGCGCTAAGAACAATTTGAGAAATTATGTACTATGAAAACATTTAGAAATCAAGATGATATTTGAATTACTACATATTTAAATACTAAAACTGGATTTCCTACTATAGCATATTGGAAAGTCCATTTTACAATGGATATTTTTCAAGAGAAAAAAGTTCACCTGTTTCAAATGCCCTATAAACAAATATCCACTGTATTACTGCTGCCCATAGTTCTTGTACAATAACATTAATTCATAATCTTACCTTCAGCAAAATCATAATCATAAAACAATTGCAGACAACCAAATTTTATCAACTCATATGAATTCTAAGAAGCTCTACACGAATGCCCTTATCCTATTTTCTTTTTTCAGTTATGCTGTGCAGCTTGCAGGATCTTAGAGTTCCCCAACCAGGAACTGAACATCCTGGTCCTCAGTAGTTAAAGCGCAGAGTTCTAACCAGGGAATTCCTTCTTGTCCTATTTTCATATTTCAAGACTGTCAGCAAAAGTCATCTCTACAAGAAACAAAGAGACAGCTTCTCACAGAACCCAGTCTTTTTGAATTTTCTGTTTGCAGTAGATGATTAAGTTTTCAAATTATTTCATTTATAGTAACAATGATGATCCTTTAAGTTATTCCTAACAAATACATGTGGACTGTTAAATACTTAGAAGTGGAATGTCTGAGTTAATGGGTATATTTAATTAAAACTGCTGATAATCTGCATTTTCTAAAGAAACGCAGTAGTATGATACATTTAAAACAAACGTATTACTTAAATGGCTATTCCACTAGGTAATTATCACACTTCAGTGAATATAACATACAACCAAGTACCTAAGGTAGCATGTTAATTCATAATTCAGTCTGGTCAGAGAGCTCTGTTAATTATAGTTCTCATGAAGCCAAGGTTAGGAACTCTATCTCACACATAGCATTACATGTTTGGTTTCAGGGCCACACACTACCCTCTAAAATAATAAGTCGGCATAGTTATCAGAAGAACAATAAAACTACCAATGATGTATTAGTACCAAAGGGAAAGGAAGGCTATATGTGTCTAGATATAAAAAATTTTTTTGCCCATCTTTCAAATTTGCTACTTCAGGAAATATTACCATTTGGAGAAGCTAAAAAAAAAAAAAATCTGTCAAAGAAAGGATAGTTTTATAAAATCATCTTTTTTACATGAATAAATATCTTTGGTAACTATTTCCTCCTCTGAATCTTAAAGGGAGATCACCTAAAAGAAATTATCATTGCTTTCAGGGTGAAAGTTGAGATTCAAAAGAAAAATCATTAAGAAAACTATAATAAACACTTTATATTCAATTTAAAGGCTTCAGCAGATTTCCTCAATACCTACTAAAGTATAAACTATAGGAAAGGCAATAAGGGAAAATGCTTGAGAATCACTGTCTCTCAGAAACACAAAGTACAAAATTAAAATATATGCAGGGAAACACCAGCTACCATTTTATCCCAGTAAGCACATCTGATTGCTTAGCCCAGAGGCAGTAAGTTTTAACAAATTCTTATTTTTTTCCAGAAATAATGTATGCATATTTAAGCATGCATGTATGTACACATAATATATAGGCCATGGACGAAACAAATTTTTTTCCAAAATTCTATACATTGTTCTTCATTCAAAAAAAAAAAAACAAAACTTTGCTCTATTCTGAAATGAATCCATTTCCTGTCCCTATATACAGAGCTGTATCATTCTTTTTAATGGCTGGCTACATCCTACTCTATTGGATGGATGTATCATACTTGACTTAGTAGCTATTTATGCTGTCTCCATGCTATTACACACAAGAATAATCCTTGTAGTTAAAGTCATTTCCCAAAAATGCATGTAGACTGTAGGATAAATTTCTAAGAGAAAAATATCTGAGTTGGTATATAATTAGAACTCTAGGTCTTCAAGTTTATACCAAAATACACTGTCAATGAAAGACTGGCAGCTTCCCCACAATCTTTTAAAAAAAAAAAAAATGTTATCAACAATATTGATCTTTGTTAACTCGGTATTTGAAAAATGATGTTCCATTAGAGCTTTCTCTTGCAGGAGAACCTTTTTAAAGAGCCAGTAAGTTGTACGTTATCTTCATAGACAGCTAAGACTGGAGAAAAAGTGAAAAGCAATCTACACAACATACTATAACTACATGTTTACTATTTCTTCATGATTGAGCATAGCAGAAAACAGTGCTGTGTCCAAATAAAGCAATCAACAAGAACCTGTTATCTGACTTTATCAAGCCAAAAATTACAAAGATTCTATTTATTATTAGATTATAAAATACTCTAAATTTTTTACTGAGACTTTTTCTGCTATCAACCACACACTTTCAGAGGGAAGAGTTAGGATATCCCTGAGCAGCCACTTTCTCTTATAACTGATAAAAGACACAATACATTCTTATGGCATCAACCTTACTCTACCTTGAATTACAGTAATTATCATGCTTGTCGGGTTTCCCTTGTGGCTCAGCTGGTAAAGAATCCGCCTGCAATGTGGGAGACCTGGGTTCGACCCCAGGGTTAGAAGATCCCCTGGGGAAGGGAAAGACTACCCCCTCCACTGTTCTGGCCTGGAGAATTCCACGGACTGTACAGTTCACGGGGTCGCAAAGAGTCGGACACGACTGAGGTACTTTCACTTTCTTTCAGTGTGCTTGTCAGAGCAAGAAACTTGCCTTACTCATCTTTGTATCCCTAGCAGACTCTGTCAGAATATCCTTCATATGAAAGTGAAAATCACTCAATTGTGTCTGCCTCTTTGCGACCCCACGACTGTACAGTCCATGGAATTCTCCAGGCCAGAATACTGGAGTGGGCGGCCATTCCCCTCTCCAGGGGATCTTCCCGACCTAAGAACCAAACCGGGGTTTCCTGCACTGCAGATTCTTTACCAGCTGAGTTACCAGGGAATCCCATCCTTCATATGGGTGGTATAAATGAAATCTCTTTAACTGTTATGAACTCAAAAGGGACAAAAAGGCCAAATTGATGAAAATTTCAAATCATCAGATATGAATGATAGTTAGCTACTTCTTTTGTCATTATCAGGAATGCGATCAAAATAACTCATATTGGATATCAGAAGGAGTTCATAACAGAAGTTTGGGCATAAGGCTGTCTCTTTTCAGACACAGGCATGCCCAGATTGCTGGGCTACCTCTGAGGGAATGAGGACTTAGGATTCAGAGCCAGGAATTTAAAACACAAAAACAACTACCCAGCTGCCTGTTAAACTTCAAAATGGAAAAGTACTCAAGTATAAATAAAAGTATCATGCTTTATGCGAACATCCATATTAACAAGTAAACTCTTATATTTTAGGTTGGCAGGAATAATTCTAAGATTCTTTTGTCTACACTGCAAAAGCAACATTTATTATTGGTAGCATCTGCCATAAGAATACCCACTATGATAAAACCTGTATAGTAAAAACACTGAGCCCTAGACTGGGTTAAATTAGAAAAACTCAGATCACAGATATCAGTTGCTTTTATTCACTTTTCATCTGTACAAAAGGTCTATTGGCAGAGGCTCTTCAAACAGACTTGATAGAGTACTCCATTGTGAAATATATATAATATATATAATTGGTAAATAGAAATAACATATTTTATTTTCAAATTGATGTCTTTTAAGACTTACCTTTTGGTTGTACCACAGGGCACATGGCATCTTAATTCCCAGACCAGGGATGGAACCCTATTCCCTACATTGGAGGCACAGTATCTTAATCACTGGACCACCAGGGAAGTCCCCTTTTAAGACATTTTTATATTGACCTAGCTATTCACTTAAAACAGGCAAAAACAAAAAACGTTTTAAAAAGTTAAACTATAACCAAAGTTAAGATTCAAACACATTAAGAAAATTCTATCCAAATTCTAAAATAATAGCTTTTGCTATACTCCAATTAATAAATTAACATTAGCTGCTTAGCACACCTAACTAAAGAATGACTAGGGTTACCTACAGACAAAGGGATACAGGTAAACTTAAGTGGAGGTGATGCAGTGGTAAAAGAACCTGCCTGTCAATGCAGGAAACACAAGAGATACAGGTTTAATACCTGGGTTAAGAAGATCCCCTGGAGTAGGAAATGGCAACCCGCTCCAGTATTCCTGCCTGGAGAATTCCACGGACCAAGGAGCCTGACAGACTACAATCCACGGGGTTGCAAAGAGTCAAACACGACTGAGCACACTAAGCATAAACATCATCTATTTAAGCATTTGTTAAGTGAAATCTATTTTATGTTTTAGGGTTTGTATAACAAAAATGTGAACCTCAATCTGCCTCTAACTGGATGATTAGTCAGCTCTTCTTGAACTAGTGCCGAGATTTCATTACTCCTTCCTTTTCAAAGTTATGTTTCTGATAATAGGAAACAAAGTTCTCACTGTTTATAAGTACACGTTTTAATAAGTGATTTCGTATCTTGGGCAGACAAAGCCCCTACTTTAAAAAAGACAAATTTTTGTAATAGCATGTGTTGTGGACTGAACTGTATCCCATCTAAAATGTTCTTATGTTTAAGTCCTAATTCCCAGTACTTCTGAATGTGACCATATTTGGAGAAAGGATTTTTACAGAGGTAATTAAGTTAAAAAAATGAAGTCATTAGGATGGGACATGATCCAGTATGACTGGTGATCATTAAGAGTACATGGATTAAGAGGGGAGGTAATATAAAGACTCAGGAACAAGGCAGCTATCTATAAGGCAAGGAGACTGTGGACAGGTCCTTCTCCCATACGCCTCAGAAGAAACCAACTCTGCTGACACCTTATCTTTGATTTCTAGCCTGCAGAACCATGAAAAAATTAATTTCTATTGCTTAAGTCACTCAGTCTGTGATACTTGGTTATGGCAGCTGTAGCAAACTAATACAGTAGGTGTTTCATCATTTAACATACTTCACAAAAAAAGTTCTACAGAAACTGCAGGGAACCTGTATTTAAAAAAAAAGTGAGCAAAGCATATGCTATCACCACAGAATTTTGTCTTCTGAGCAAAATTTCAGATTGAGTCATCACATCCTGAGTAAAATTCACACTAAACACTTCTTGCCTCCACTGAAATAGGGCTTTAGGGGTAAAAACCTACGTGATTCAAAGAAAAAAGGACTTGGTCAGACAATAATTTGCTTTTTATTGGCCTTTATTTTTCTGAAAGAAGACTAAAGCTATCTGAGTGGTTGAATTTTAATATGCAAAGCAACACATTTTCAGATGATGGATACTACATATAAGTTTAAATCAAGAGATAATAACAATAAATAAGAATCATAAATAAAAACTGCTAGATGTCTCTTAACAGTAAATAGTAAAATACATACTTAAAAAAAATACATTGACGAATTAATGACTAATTTCTGCCTTGACTTTCAGAATATTTCTTTGGATCTTTTTCTGCATTTTAAATCCCCAAACTTTGAAAGGACTAGCAGTATGTGAGAGGAAACTAGAATACTCTTTTAAAAAGTATACCCTGACTTACTTATTCTATGATTTTTTTAAATCTTCAGAATCCAAAATATTTAGAAAGTATGCATTCAAATGCAGTGACTTGAAGTACTACCACCATTAAGCTGTAGAAGAATTTTAACCATCTATAACCTAATAGTAACACCAGATTTATCATCAAGATCAAAGAAAGACTTTTTTGTTTTCCAAACATTCAAGCAATCACCACAGTAAATAGGTAAATTTTGTGGGTGGTTTTACTACCATAAGAAACACAGCTACTTTCCAAAATATTTTTTCAGATTCCTAGTTCAGTCTGGTCAATCATTTTCTTTTTCTTCTTTTTGGCTTACATATCCCTGAGTTAACTAAACTTATACTTTAAAGTCTTTCTCAAAGGCATACTGCTATAATTTGATTCAAACCTTACACGACGCAAGCAATTTGATTAAAATAGACTTTCTGGATGCTTCTTAGTGTTTATATTTGAAAAGAAGGTAATAAGTACAAAATTTCTTTATTTCAATATTTTATAGTGGTTGCCACCACAGTAAATAATTTGGCAAATTCCCCTTTCTTTTCCTTATATCCCCTTTCTTTTCACCTAGTTCCTTTACTTCAAAAAAGACCTATGAATGTTGACATTCACAAAAATAGTTAATACTTTTTACTCAATGATTTATTTAAAAAAGCATGCAGGGAACACCTAGATATCACATGTTTCAGGATATTTCAATGTTGCATCATAAATAACATACATGTAAAAATAAGTAGGACCATTAAAAAGCAGGTTAAGGTTTCTTGGGTTAAGTTGGCAAATTATATACAAGCATTTAATTTTAGTCCATCCTGAAATCCTACTAAAAAATAAATCAGAGAAATTCTTTTGAATGAAATACTTCAGAAGGCTAGGAGTAAAACGTGAAGAAGGTTTCATCACCATATACAAATGAAAATTGAAAAATTAAGTGACTACATATATACACACACACACACATATATATATACACACACACATATATGTATATACATAAACACACACACTAATAACCTAAAGGCAGAGACTTCAGCCTCTTCCGGGTTTGGTACCCAGAATCCTTACAGGCACATACCTGACAGGTAGGAGACTCATGTCTTTCCTGGGGAAAGTAACCAATTTGAGAAATTACAAGTCAAAATCCTACTACTGCATCTGACCCACAATTACTTTTCCAGATCATCATTCAGCAAAGTTCAAAATAGACAAATCCCATCCATGGACTTGGAACTTCCAGTCAACACCTGACAATAATTTACTCCTCTACCATGAGCAGTCAGCCAGCAATTACTTGGTATCTGTAGAAAGCCTCTAACTTAAAAGATAGACTCTATAAATAAATAGACAAATAGAAAAGAGTTATCTGCAGGAAACAGAGACTATGAAGAGCTAACAAAACATTAACGACGAAAACTTACATTCTCAGAATAAGGTATTTCATCCATGGAACCCAAACAAGATGCTATTAAAAAAAAAATCAGTAAAAACCTTAAAAGCAAAGTTGAGGCAATTTACTTTCTAGAAAATCAGAAACTGATAATAGAACAAAATACACAGAGAAATAGAAAACAGGACAGAAAATTAGAGAACCAGAAGAAAAATGAAGAACCAGCATCCATTTTAGGAGAGAAGAGAAGAAATGGAGGAAAAGTTTTAATCAAAGGGGGAAAAACAAAAATAAATAAAACTAAGAGAATCTTTGGGCTGAGGAAGTAAACTGTCAGATTAAAAGGGCCTTAAACCCAAAGGATGAAAACAGACTCAAATACAGAAACCTCACAAGAAAATTTCAGAAACTTTGGGGTAAGGTGAAGATTCCACAAGGTTCCAGGAAAAAAAATGGTGACATACAATGGATCCAGGAAACAGTTGGTCCTCAAGGCTTCTCAACAACTACCTTGAAAGCTTTTAAATGTAATGCTGCATCTTCAAAATAGTGGGCGGGAAAAATTTCTAAGCTAGAATTAAATGTCTAAACTATTACCAAGGAACCAAAAAAACGTATCTTTCACGCACTCTGTCTCAAAGAGGTATTCATGATGTACTCCACCAAAATGACAGAGTGAAGAAAGACAAGGATATAAGAAACAAATGAGCCAACACATAACAGGGAAGAAAGTACCCTATATAAATACAGTAAAGGTATAGAGTTCAAGGTTACAGCTATGTAACAGACCTGGCTTCCCAGGTGCTGCTAGCGGTAAACAATCAGTCTGCCAATGCAAGAGACACAAGAGAGCAGGGTTTGATCCTTGGTTTGGGAAGAGTCCCTGGAGTGGGAAATGCAACCCATTCCAGTATTCTTGCCTGGAAAATTCCATGGACAGAGGAGCATGGCAGGCTATAGTTCAGTTTTAGTTCAGTCGCTCAGTTGTGTCTGACTCTTTGCAACACTATGGACTGCAGCAAGCCAGGCCTCCCTGCCCATCAACAACTCCCGGAGTTTACCCAAACTCATATGTCCAATGAGTTGGTGTGCCATCCAACCATCTCATCCTCTGTCATCCCCTTCTCCTCCTGCTTTAATCTTTCTTAGCATCAGGGTCTTTTCCAATGAGTCAGTTCTTCATATCAGGTGGCCAAAGTATTGGAGTTTCAGCTTCAGCATCAGTCTTTCCAATGAATATTCAGGACTGATTTCCTTTAGGATGGACTGGTTGGATCTCCTTGCAGTTCAAGGGACTCTCAAGAGTCTTCTCCAACATGACAGTTCAAAAGTATCAATTCTTCAGCACTCAGCTTCCTTTATAGTCCAACTCTCACATCCACACATGACCACTGGAAAAACCATAGCCTTGACCAGACAGATCTTTGCTGGCAAAGCAATGTCTCTGCTTTTTAATATGTTGTCTAGGTTGGTCGTAACTTTCTTTCAACTTTTCTTCCAAGGCTATAGTCCATGTGGTCGCAAAGAGTCAGACGCGACTGAGCACACACACACACAATAGATCTAAATGGTAACCAATCTACAATGTGACACTGTGATTCAAAAAATAGGTATACTGAGGTTTATTATCAATAAGCTCTTTGCTTCTATAACTTCTTTTGTAGCTTGAGGACTGAACCCGAGTTTAAGTCTATATATATAATGGCTGGCTTTGACCACGTGATAATGAAGCTCATGCTCTCTGCTGTGCTTCATATACATTAACTGAGAACATGCATTTCATGTTTCGCCTTACTCCTGAGACTCAGAGGTAAACCACAGTGAATTCAGAATTATGAAGGAGACAGTAGCCCATTCTTTCTGACTATACTCTACTGAGGCATCTTATAACTAGTGTATAATAAAGGTCTGCTACATGCCTTAATGGCAGTAAAGAGGATTCATCATGACTCATCACTATTCACTTTATGAGTGAGTCTTTATGACCTTCCCCCGAAGAAACTCTGAAGCCTCACAGTAACCTAGAAACTGTTCTAACATTTTCTACTGGAAGCCTTCATCAAACAGTGGCAATAACACATTCTCCATACAGAGTTAAGTCTGTTTTTGTTACTCAGTTTTTGAAAGTAAACAGTAATTGTTTATGGATACATACTTTGGTTATAAAACTATAAATAAAAGCAAAGGAATGATAAAAGTCATCACACTAGTTAAATGTTTCGGGATAGAGGAGGAGGAAAGATAACTGGGAAGGGGAACACTGATGAATATTGATAAGGTTCCACTTTTTAACGTGAATGGCAGCTGAAGAATAAGTCATTTTATTACATAAACTCATACAAAATAAAATTTTATGTAAACACATTTTATATATGATTTTTATAGTATATTTCATAATTTTAAAAACAGATTTATATTTCCTGAACTAGCAACAATATGTCAGATTAAAAAATTTTTTTTCTGTTAAATTCATCTAGACTTTTCTCCAAGACTTCAAAGACTGTTTTATGAACATAATTCACCATATTAACATATTATAGAGTAAAAAAGGACATATTATAAGAGAAAAAAATGTACGTATCTCATGAGATGCAGAAATAGCATTTGATGAAATTCAATAATCATATATGAACAAGAAAGAACATTCTTTAAGCAATATAAAAATCAAGAAATACCTTAACTAATAAATGGTATCTATGGAAAATTCAGAGTTAATATCACTTATTAGTAAAACACTAGAGCAGAGATTTTCAATTACAATGCCTCTAACAAGTAGAAGGGTAGTAAACTTGTTCATGATTTAAATGGCTTCTGGGACAGGTGAACAAGACATAAGGTGATAGGAACCCTAAATATAAATTGCATTATTTAAGTTCAAAATGCTTGACTGCTCTAAACTATAATATTTTTACTCATTATGAATTGAAAAAATGAGCTGCTCAAGATGACACATGTAATATTTTTAAAATGAGCTGCTGAAGATGATATATGTAATATAAAACCACTAAAGGATTAGTATCTAGAAATACAAAGAAATCCTACAAAGTAATTTTTTAAAAGAAACAATCGTCTATTGAAAAACAGACTTTGAAGTCATGTCCAACTCTTTGAGACCCCATAGACTGCAGCCTGCCAGGCTCCTCAGTCCATGGAATTCTCCAGGAAATAAAACTGGAGTGGGTAGCCATTCCCTTCTCCAGGAGGTCTTCCCAACCCAGGGATTACACCTGGGTTTCCCACACTGCAGGGAGGTTCTTTCTACCATCTGAGCCATGAGGTGGGAAACAGTGCACATACTGGAACAAGTGACTGAAAAAAGAAAAAAGCTAAAGGGTCAACAAATATATGAAAAGATGTGGGTTATCAAAGAACAAATGAAAACAACAATGAGATACTACTTTATACCATTAGCTGCAATTACAAAGACACATACTAAATATTGATGAAGATGTGAAAAAAATAAAAAGCTGATGGGAAAATACATGGAGACAATGGTCCTGGAGAGCAATTGGGTAATACCTAATAAATTAAGTAAGTGTGTCCTAAATGCAGTATTTCTAGTTCCAAAAATACACCTTCAAAAAGGTGTCACTGTACACCAGGGACATATGTACAAAAACATTACTATAGCAGTGTTTCTGACTTCCCTGACAGTCGAGTGGTAAAGACCCCATGCTTCCAATACAGGGCGAGCGGGTTCAATCCCTGGCTGGGGGAACTAGGATTCCCATATTTTGCATGGTTAAAAACAACAAAAAAAGAAACAACCTAAAAGTTATTAATAGAAGTATGGATAAATATATTTGACAAAAATATAACTGAATACTATACATAAGTTAAAATAAATGAACTAAAACTGCTAAACCACAAAAAAATTAAAATGAAAAAAGCATACTACACTCATTTAACAAAAACAAATCACATTCATTTAATAAAGTTAAAAAAAGCAGATTATATATACAGTGTATCAAGTTTAAAACATGCAGAACAAAACCACATATTGGTTATGGATGACTATATGTAAAATAACAATACAGCAGCACACAGGAGAATAAGAAACGAAAAATTTAGGGAGCTACTTACTGCCTAGGGAGAGTGAGAAAAGCTATGAAAGGAGAGGTATATGACGGCTTCCCTGGCGGCACAGATGGTAAAGAATTCACCTGCAATGCAGGAGACCTGGGTTCGATCCCTGGGTTGGGAAGATCCCCTGGAGAAGGGAACAGCTACCCACTCCAGTATTCTGACCTGGAGAATTCCATGCACAGAGGAGGCTGGCAAGCTACAGTCCATGGGGTCGAAAAGAGTCCGACACAACTGAGCAATTTTCACTATCAACTTTTTATATGAGGAGGACTTTACTTTCAAACATAAAAGGCCTGCAAAGTGTGAAGATAATGCTGCACAGTATGAACATAGAGGAACATCAGGTTATTCTCATTTACTTTGCTTTCAATACATCATTTTTCTATTTTAAAAAATGTAACTATTAAGCCATACATCTATTAAAAACCATGTTAAGTTTAATTCTTAGCAAGATAAAAAGCAAGCACAACTGCTCATAATAATATTTCCAATCTCTCATTGATTTACTCCAGGTAATCTAAACATTAAACTATTTATTTATTTCTGTGTCTGATAATATCAAAACTGTAAGAAGTGTGAATAGAGTTAACCTAATCTGAACCAAAGGATTCCTTAAAGAAAAAAACTGAAAATAGCTAAATAAAAATATGTTCTATTAACTGAAATAGGTACATAAGAAGTATAAGATTTTAAAAAGAAGAAAAAACACCCCAAAGTTTATGAGATATATATTTTAAAAGTTGTAAGAAGTGGAAATGTAAGGTAGAAAATTTACCATTAAGAGTTTTATAAATGCCTTGTATGATATGTCATAATACTCTCAATTCCTGGATTTTCTCTCTTCTCTCACGCTCTTTAGAGTTAATTCTTCTGCTATAAATAGTCACTTCCTTTAAAAAAATCCTCCCCCCCCAAACTAAAATCCAGGACCGGAGGGGTTTTCTGGTGAATTCTACCAAACATTTAAAGGAAATTAACATTAATCCTTCTCAAACTCTTCCATAAAACAGAAGAGAGGAGAACTCTTCCAAACCCATTATAGAGTGCCAGCATTACCTTGATACTGAAAACAGACAAGGATCTCCTTCACACACACACACACAGTTACACACCAATAACCCCGATGACCATAGATGCAAAAATCCTCAACAAAATATTAACAAACTAAATCCAATAATACATTAAAAGGATCAAACCTCACTATCAAGTGGAATTTATTCAAGGGATGCAAGGATATTAAATATCTACAAATCTTCCAATGTGACACACCATGTTAAAAATTAAGGACAGAAACTCTATGATTATCTCAAGATGCTGTAAAAGCATTTGATGAAATTCAACATGTATCATATATTTATGATTAAAAACTCTCAACTAAGCAGGTAGAAAGGGAATATATGTCAACACAATAAACGCCACATGTGACAAGTTGATAGTCAACAATAGTAGTCAAGGGATAAAATTTGTGAAAGCTTTTCTTCAAAGATTAGGAATAAGACAAAGATGCCAATGCATGCCAATTTTACTCAACATAGTATTAGTGGTCCTAGCTAGAGCAATTAGGCAAGAAAAAGAAAAGGCATCCAAATTGGAAAAGAGGAAGTAAAACTATGACAACTTGCACATGACATGGTATTATATAATTCTTACCTAAGGCCTCCATCAGAAAATTATTAGGACTAATAAATGAATTCAGTAAAGTTGGAAGATACAAGATCAAGACACAAAAATCTGTTGTATTCCTTTACACTAATAATGAACTGTGAGAAAACAAATTAAACAACCCTATTTACAACTGAATCAAAAAGAATACAATACCTAAGAATAAATTTAAGCAAGTGTAAAATCTACACTGTAAACTACAAAACATAAACAAAAGAAACTGAAAAACACACAAATATAACAAGATATTCTGTGCTCCTGGGTTGTAAAAATTAACATTGTTAAAAATGTACACCTTACCTAAAGCAATATACACATTCAATTCCTATCAGAATTCTAATCCTATTTTTCACAAAATAGATCAAATAGTCCTAAAATTTCTATGGAATCAGAAAAGACCCTGAATACCCAAAGCAACCTGGAAGAACAAAGTTGCAACAATTAAAACGGTATGATATTGGTATTAAAAAAGCAGACAGTGGGATATAATAAAAAGCCAACTCCTATGTACATGGTCAACTAATTTATAACAAAGTGGTCAAAATATAAAGAGAAAAGGGAAGTCTCTTCAATAAATAGAGTTGGGAAAAGTGGACAGGCACATGCAAAAAATGACAGAAACTGGAACACCAACTTTTACCATTAAAAAACAAAACACTTCGCAATGGATTAAAAAGACCTGAATGTAAGATGTGAAACCATAAAACTCTTAGAAAAAAACATAGGTGGCAGTAACCTCCTTAATGCAGGTCTGGGTGATGATTTTCTAAATTTGATACAAAAAATAACAAAAGCCAAAATTAAACAAGTGGGACTACATCAAACTAAAAAGCTTCTTCACATGGGGTAGAAGGTTCAAGAGGGAGGAGACATAGGTATATCTATGGCTGATTCATGTTGATATATGGCAGAAAATAACAACATTGTAAAGCAATTATCCTCCAATTCAAAATAAATATATTTTTTATAAAAGTTTTTTCACAGCAAAGGAAACTGACAATAAAATTAAAAAAGCAAACTAGTGAATGGAAGAATATAACTGCGTTATATATGTGATAAAGGGCTGGTATCCAAAGTATATAAAGAACTCACAGAACTTGGTAGCAAAAAACCAAAAAAAAAAAAAAAAACAGCCCCAAAGATAAACGAGCAGAGGATCTAAGTAAACATTCTCCCAAAGAAGACATGCAGATGCCCAAAAGGTCCATGAAATAACAAGTAATGGCGAGAATGTAGAAAAAGGGATCCATTCTGCACTGTTGGGGAATGTAATTAGTGCAGCTACTATGGAAAAAAGTATGGATGGTCCTCAAAAAATTAAATATAGAACTACCATATAATCTAGCAATTTCACATCTGGGGATTTAACTGACGAAAATGAAAACACTAATTTGAAAAGATATGTACTACCCTATGTTCACTGCATAGATACAGAGAACAGAAAGGTGAAATATTTTTGCTTTTATCTTTTAGTTTAAATAAATTGAGTAATTTTTGTAAAAACCACAAAAATAAAAAATAGAGCACCAAACCAAATTTAGGATTCTAAGGGTATCTGCCAATTGTTAATTCCTTTCCTGAAGCTATCTAATGAACATCTGCAAGTTCTCAGTTCATGTACTGTTGAAGCCTGGCTTGAAGAATTTTGAGCTTTTCTTTGCTAGCATTTGAAATGAGTGCAATTGTGCGGTAGTCTGAATATTTCTTTGGCATTGCTCTTCTTTGGGACTGGAATGAAAACTGGTATTTTCAAGTCCTGTGGTTATTAATTATGCAGTATTTCCATTTCCATGTCAGTCAGTTCAGTTCAGTTGTTCAGTCATGTCCGACTCTCTATGACCCCATGGACTGCAGCACACCAGGCTTCTCTGTCCATCACCAACTCCTGGAGCTTACTCAAACTCATGTCCATTGAGTCAGTGACACCAACCAATCATCTCATCCTCTGCTGTCCCCATCTCCTCCTGCCTGCAATCTTACCCAGCATCAGGGTCTTTTCCAATGAGTCAGTTCTTTGCATCAGGTGACTAAAGTATTGGAGCTTCAGCTTCAGCATCAGTTGTTCCAATGAATATTCAGGACTGCTTTCCTTTAAGAAATCATTTCTTTGTAATGTCTGTTAAATTATCTGCCCTCTTTCCTCATCCCCCATTCACATTCTTGTGTGCTATTAATTTATAGAAATTATTTAATATAGTCAATTACCTGATTTTTTGAAACTGAAAAGTGTACTCATGAGGTCCTTGTGAACCCATTCAATGGCTCTGTGTGTGTGTGTATACATATTTGGGAAAGATTCGATTTCATCCTTTTCCATAGGGTATCATTTTTCCCCAGCTGTATAGATAGTAAAGTCCCCCCTTTTCTGATGCTTTATCTCTGTCACAAATCAAAATTTCAAAACATTCTCACTTCTGTTTGCAGGCAGATATTTTACTGCATTGGTCAACTTGTCCATTCCAATGTCAAATGTCACACTGTTTTAACTGCTGAAGCTTCACAGACATTCTCTTAATTCATAGAAAAAAATGACCACCTATACCCGGTTCTTCTTTCAAAAAGTACGCTATTTTTAGTCTTCAATTTTCCAAATAAAATTTACTTTATCAACTTCAAAGAAACTCCACTATGTTTACGACCAAATTTGAATTATATCTGTAAATGAATATAACACAGAACTGACATCATATTAAGTTATGTGTAGATCTGGTATTATTTCTTCTTTGAATATGTGTGACAGAATTCACCAGTGAGATTGATTAGTGAAAACAGTTTACTTTTTGGAAAAGTACCTCACTATAAATTTTTTTTTTTAATACATGGAGAGCTAATTCAAGTAATCCCTTTCTTTCTGAGTAAGCTTTGGAGTTTGTGTCTCAAGGAATTTGCTCATTTCAAGAATATAATCACATTTTTAAATATAAAGTTTTCCATTATGCTTGCTTTATCCTTCTAATGATGTAGATCTGTAGTGATAATCTCTTTGCATTTCTTACACATAGTAATGTATATATTCTACCTTCTTGACCAGGCTTGAGGCTTATCAATTTTATTAATCTTTTCAGAGAACCAGCTCATGATTACATTGATACTGTTTTATTTCACTAATTTCTCTGTCTTTATTTCCTTTCCTACTGTGAATTTAATTTTCTCTTCTTTTTTCAGATTCTCAAGTTCTAGTTTTGTCAATCACTGATTTTGATCCTTTCTTCCTTGCTCATATAAGGATTTCAAGGTATAAATTTTCTGTTAAGTACAACATTTTAGCTATATCTCACAAATGTTATTGTTTTCATTTTTACTCAGCTGAAAATATTGTCTTAATTTCCTTGTGACTTTGCTTTTTGACTCACCTAGTAGTGCATTAAATCTCCATATATCGCCACATTTTCCAGGTAACTGTTACTGACCCCTAATCTCTAGCTAGAAAAATTTTAAGTTTATAGTCTACCTATTCCTTGTTCTCAAGTGCAATTTATCTGATATTAACATAGCCAGCTCACTTCTGTTTTAACTGCTGCTTGAAGAGCCTTTTCATCTCCATACTTTTACTTCTTAACATATAAGTGTCTTTTATTTTATATTTAATGTGCTTTACTCCTAGATGGCTTATAGCTGGGATTTGCTTTAGCTCCCATTTAATAGTCTTTGCCATTTACTTGGGGTGCTTGGGTAATTTACAGTTCTTTTAAATACTGATTTGTCTAGTTTAAAATCTACCGTCTGGCAATTTGATTTGTATTCGTCCATTTACTGTCTTTTCCCCCTCTTGGGATTATTTTAGTTTATGCTTTTATTTTTACTAATGACTTATTAACTCTCTCTCTCTTTACTGTTTCCAATGACTGCTCTAGGGTTTACAATAAGTATCATTAACTTATTATAGTCTACCTTCAAATAATGTATCATTCATTTATAAAGCAGAATTCTTTCAACAGTAGTTTTATTCCTCCCTCCTGTTCTTTATACTAACGTCATGATACTAATGTCTTTATACTTAATTTTACCTGCTAGCAAACTGACAGATTTTTGCTTTACAATCAGTCAGTGACTGGACCAATTACATATATAGCACAGGGAACTCGGCTCAATATACTCTAATAACCTAGTTGTTGTTGTTCATCACCCACTTGTGTCTGACTGTTTGCAACCCCATGGAGTGCAACACACTGTCCCTGTCCCTCATCATCTCCCCAAGGTTGCCCAAGTTCATGTCTGTTGCATCAGTGATGCCATCCAGCCATCTCATCCTATGACACCCTCTTCTCTTGCTGCCCTCAATCTTTCTCAGCATCAGGGACTTTTCCAAAGGGTCAGCTGGTCACAACAGGTGGCCAGAGTATTGGAGCTTCAGCATCAGATCTGCCAATGAATATTCAGGGTTGATTTCCCTTAAGATTGACTGGTTTGATCTCCTTGCTGTCCAAAGGACTCTCCAGAGTCTTCTCCAGTACCAGAGATTGAAGGTATCAATTCTTTGGCCTTCTGCCCTCTTTACGGTCCACCTCTCACAACCGCATGATCTTTGTCAGCAGAGTAGTGTCTTTGCTTCCCAAGACATCGTCTAGGTTTGTCATTGCTTTCCTGCCAAGAAGCAATCGTCTTCTGGTTTTATGGCTGCAGTCACCATCCACAGTGATTTTCGAGCCCAAGAAGAAGCAATCTGTCTCTGCGTCCACCTTTTCCCGTTCTATCTGCCATGACGTAATGAGGCCAGATGCCACGATCTTAGTTTTTTCTTTTTAATACTGAGTTTTAAGCTGGCTTTTTCACTCTCCTCCTTCACCCTCAGCAAGAGGCTCTTTAGTTCCTCTTCGCTTTCCGCCATTAGAGTGGATCATCCCTGTACCTGAGGTTGCTGACGTTATTCCTGCCTATCTTGAGTCCAACTTGTAACTCATCCAGTCCAGTCTTTCTCATGGTGCGCTCAGCCTATAGATGAAACAAACAGGGTGACAGCAGATAGCCCTGTCGTATTCCTTCCTCAATACTGAACCAATCAGTTATTCCATACAAGGTTCTGTTGCTTCCTAACACACATATAGGTTTCTTAGGAGACAGGTAAGATGCTCTGGTATTTGCATCTCTTTAAGAACTTTCCACAGCTTGTTACAATCCACAGAGTCAAAGGCTTTAGCAGAGTCGATGAAACATAAGTAGATTTTTTTTGGAATTCCTTTGTTTTCTCTATGATCCAGGGAATGTTGGCAATTGATCTTTGGTTCCTCTTCCTTTTCTAAGTCCAGCTTAGACATCTAATAACCTAAATGGGAATAATCCATATATTCCTGGCATCTATTCAGAGAAGTGTAAAGAATGCAATGCACTCTTTTGTAAGAAATGTTTTATGATTTTTAAACTAAATTTAGTGAACAAATAAGTCAATGGTCATTTAAGGAAACTAAAAAACTCTCCAAAATACCCAAAAACCACACACATGAAAAGCTTAAAAAAAAAAATCTGTGTTTTCGAACAAATTAATAATTCATTTCAGGCTTCAGTCCTCTTATGTAGATTCAAGTTTTCATGTGGTTTCACTGTCTTCTGCAGATTCAAGTTTTCATGCCATATCACTGCTCTTCTGCCAAAAGGCCCTTAACACTTCTTGATCTTCATGTCTGCTAGTAAAAAATTTACTTAGTGTCTGTTTGATAAATCTTTTCATTTCTCTTTATTCAGAAGTTTTTGCTTTCTGCACCAATAATTGTAGGTTTAGTGTTTTCTTTCAGCACTTTAAAGATGCCATTCCACTACTCTGTGGACTGAAAACTGTCTGGCAAGAAGTCCATTTGTCCACCTGACGGAACCTGTCTTTATTCACCTGTAGTGCTGTGCTTACTTGCTCAGTCAGGTCCAACTCCTTGCAATTCCATGGACTGCAGCTCCCAGTCTCCTCTGTTCATGGGGACTCTCCAGGCAAAGTTACCATGTCCCCCTCCAGAGGACATGTCCTCTTCCCTACCCAGGGATCGAACCCACGTCTCCTGCACTGCAGGTGGACTCTTCACCATCTCAGCCACAGGGGAAGCCCAATAATACTGGATTGAGTAGCCTATCCCTTCTCCCGGGGATCTTCCCGACCCAGGAATTGAACTCGGGTCTCAAGCATTGCAGGCGGATTCTTTACCAGCTGTGTTACCAGGGAAGCCCTACATTCACTTGCTACTTTAAGCATTTTCTCTTTCTCAGGGATTTGATTATGACATACCTTGGTATGTAACTGTTTTCCTTTTTGGTGTGTTTGTTTTGTTTATGTTACTCTGAGCTTCTTGAGTCTGCCAATTTATAATGCTCTTCACAGCACTAAAAGTTTTTGGACATCATTTCATCAAGTATTTTTGTTAGCTGCCTCTTTGCTGGACCGATAATCATGGATGTGTTAGAATGTCTGATATAATCCAATAGGCCACCAAGACTTTACTGGGTCCTTACGCTCCAGTTTTCTCTGTGCCTCACTTGGAATAGTTATTATTACTACCTTAAGATCACGGATCTTTTCTTTTGCTGCATCTAATATCCTGTTAAGCCCATCCAGGCAATTTTTCATTTCAGTAACTGGACTTTTATCACTAAATATTCACTTGGGTTTTTATATTTTATATTTCTGCCACATTCATGTTTTGCATAAATCCTTGTATACACTGAGTGTATTAAAGTAGATTTTCAAGTCTTTTCTGCAGTTTTCCTTCCTATCAACAGTTTGTCTTTTGGAAGTATCGATTTCTTGTCTACAAAGTACAGGAGACGAAAATACATGTGTAAACATTCTTATACCAGTGTGACTTTGCTAGGACATCAATGTTTATGGTTTTTTAAAATGTATGAAAGTTAGGTCTGAAAAGCTAAAAATTAAAACACTAAAAGTTCCTTCAACACAGTTTGAAAAGTACTGATATAGACTTTTAATTCTGAATTAGTATTTTCTCTATTCTTTGATCTTAGTTAGATTTGTTTAGGGGAAAAAAAAAAAAGTAACTGAAGTATTTTATTACCTTTACTTCATGTATCACTTTCAGTTTTAAAATTTTTGTCTGTTCATTTCAATGCTTCATCTAAATCTATTTTCATTTTTAAAAAAAAATTATTCATTTATATATCTTCAGCTGTGCTGGGTCTTCATTGCTTCAAGGATTTTTCTTGAAGTCAGAGAGCAAGGGCTATCTTTGTTGCAGAGCGCAGGCTTCTCACTGAGGTGACTTCTCTTGCCACAGAGCATTGGCTCTATGGTGTGCGGACCTCAGCAGCTCTGCCATGTGGGCTCAACAGTTGCAGCTCCTGGAATCTGGAGCACAGGCTCAATGGTTGAGGTCCCTCGGCTTTGCTGCCCCACGAAATGTGAGATTCTCCCGGATCAGAGATCGAACCTGTGTCTCCTACAACTCCAGGCAGGCTCTTTACCACTGAGCCATCAGGGAAGCCCTAAAGCTATGTTTAAAGTGAAAATTTATATAGCAGACCTTTGAAGACTAACATGCATACTAACATTTTTTATTTTGCTTTTATATTTGAATGACAGCTCGACTAGATGAAAAATTTCAAGTTATTTTCAAACTTTTGTAAATATGAAAGCATTTCCTATTCATATTCAGAACTGCTGTTAAAATGTGATGTTATCTAATTTCTAATTTTTCATTTAATAGGACTTGTCTCCCATCTTTTGAGAAGTTTTAGATATTTCTTTCTGTTTGACAGTTTCACATTTAATCTTGTGTTGTGGGTTTTTACTAATCTCTCCTTTGACTCTTCTATGAAACTTTTTTAATCTAAAAATATTCATCCCACCTTCCCTCCCTCTCTCTAATTCTGGAAAGCCCATCTTCTTTATTCCTTCAAATATATTCTCCTCTACTTTTTTCTCCTGAGATTCCTTTCATTGGAAAATTAGTACCCTCATTTTTGTTTTCAATATCTCTCAATCCTTCCTTACATATTCTATATTCATAACCTTTCCTGCTTTTTTTCTGTGAGATCATCTCACTGGAATCTTCCAATTAACGATTTCATTCTTCTAACAGATTCATTCTATTATTTATCTTATTTTTGTATTCAATTTTAGCTGCTCAAACTGAATTATTTTCTTTTGAATTTCTTGTTTTGCACTGTTAATAACTTTCTTGAAATTTTTAAGCATGTATACATATGTTTCATAATAATTCCATAGTCTCTGTTTGCCTATTTTTGTATTTCTGTTACAAATGAAATCTGTAATCAGTACATTATTTTTGTTTTCTGTGCAATGTCTTACTGTTTTGGCCCGTGTCCTCATTTTCTTCTAGGAAAACTCACTCAAGGAAAGTATATGGAAGAATGCCAGACCATAGTCTCTGGCAGCCCTACTAGGCTTAGAATACTGAGGCAGAAAATATCTAAGGTAGAAAGTTTCAGGCACCAGAAGAAAATTACACCTGATGTATGTTCTCTATAGTAATACAATTCTACCTCAAAAAACAAAGAAAAATCTCAAAACAATAACCTAACCTTATTCCTAGAGCAATTAAAGAGAGAACAAAAAACTCCCAATGTTACCAAAAGCAAAGAAATCATAAAGATCAGAGCAGAACTAAATGAAAAAGAACTAAAACAATGGCAAAGATCAATAAAACTAAAACCTGGTTCTTTGAAAAGATAAACAAAACAGATAAACCAATAACCAGACTCATCAACAAAAAAAGATAGAAGACTCATATAGAAATGAAAAGGAGAAGTTGCAACCGACACCACAGAAATATAAATCATCATGAGAGAGTACTACAAGCAACTATATGACAATAAAATGAACAACCTGGAAGAAATGGACAAATTCTCAGAACAGTACAACTTTCCATGACTGACCCATGAAGAAACAAAAGATATGAACAGACCAATCACAAGCACTTAAATTGAAACTGTGATTAAAAATTTTCCAAAAAACAAGAGCCCAGGGACTGACTGCTTCACAAGCAAATTCATTAAAGTGAAAGAGGAGACTGAAAAAGCTGGCTTAAAACTCAATACTCAAAAAACAAAAGATCATGGCATCTCGCCTCATCACTTCATGGCAAATAGATGGGGAAACAATGGAAACAGTGACAGAGTTTATTTTCTTGGATTCCAAAATCACTGTGGATGGTGACTGCAGCCATGAAATTAAAAGACGCTTGCTCCTTGAACGAAAAGCTACACCCAACCTAGACAGCATATTAAAATGCAGACACATTATTTTGCAGACAAAGGTCCATCTAGTCAAAGCTATGGTTTTTTCAGTAGTCATGTATGGATGTGAGAGTTGGACTATTAAGAAAGCTGAGTGCTGAAGAACTGATGCTTTTGAACTGTGGTGTTGGAGAAGCCTCCTGAGAGTCCCCTGGAAAGCAAGGAGATCTAACCAGTCCATCCTAAAGGAAATCAGTCCTGAATATTCATTGGAAGGATTGATGCTGAAGCTGAAGCTTCAGTACTTTGGCCATCTGATATGAAGAACTAACTCACTGGAAAAGACCCTAATGCTGGGCGAGATTGAAGGCAGGAGGAAAAGGGGATGACAGAGGATGAAATGGTTGGATGGTATCACCAACTCGATGGACATGAATTTTAGCAAGCTCTGGGAGTCGGCAATGGACAGGGAAGCCTGGCGTGCTGCAGTCCATGGGGTTGTAAAGAGTCAGACACGACTGAGCGACTGAACGGAACTGAACACCTATCCTTCTCAAACTCTTCCAAAAAACTGCAGAGGGAGGAACACTCCCAAACTCAAGGCCACCATCACCCTGATACTAAAACCAGGCAAGATAGCATAAGAAAATAAAATTAACGCCAGTATCACTGATGAGCACAGTCATAAAAATCCTCAAAATATTATTAGCAAGCAATCAAACAACACATTAAAAGAATCACACACTATAATCAAGTGGGACTGATCCCAGGGATGAAAGCATTCCTCAATACATACCAATCAATCAGTATGATATACCATATTAACAAACTGAAGGATAAAAACCATATGACAATAATCTCAATAGATGCAGAAAAAACATTCAACAAAATTAAATATCGCTTTATGATAAAAACTTTCCAGAAAGTGGGCAGAGAGGAAACTTACCTCAACATGGGGGCTTCCCTGGTGGCTCAAACAGTCAAGAGTCTGCCTGCAATGCGGGAGACCTGAGTTTGACTCCTGTGTCAGGAAGATCCCTTCGAGAAAGGAATGGCTACTCACTCCAGTCTTCCTGCCTGCAGAATTCCATGGACAGAGGAACCTGGCAGGCTACAGTTCATGGGGTCACAAAGAGTTGGACATGACTGAGTGACTAACACGCACAGCTCAACAGAACAAAGCCCATGTATGACAAACCAACAGCAGACATTATTCTCAATGGGGAAAAAAAATGAAAGCATTTTGTTTAAGATCAGAAAGAAGACACGGGTGCTCACTCTTTTCACTATTAATTCAATATAGTCTTGGAAGTCCTAGTCATGGCAATCAAGAACAAAAAGAAATAAAAGGAATCCGAATTGGAAAAGAAGAAGTAAAACTGTTAGTGTTTGCAGATGACATGATACTACACACAGAAAATCCTAAATATACCACCAAAAAACTAGCTAATCAATTAATTCAGCAAAGTTTCAGGGCACAAAATTAATACACAGAAATCTCTTGTATTCCTATCCACTAACAACAAAAAAATGGCAACCCACTCCAGTATTCTTGCCTGGAGAATCCCAGAGACAGAGGAGCCTGGTGGGCTGCCATCTATGGGGTCGCACAGAGTCAGATACGACTGACGTGACTTAGCAGCAGCAGCAACAACAAAAAATGAGAAAGAAAAATTAAGGAAACAACTCCACTTACCACTACAACAAAAAGAATAAAATACATAGGAATTAACAACCCACCTAAGGAGAAAATGACCTGTATGCAGAAAAGTATAAGATACTGATGAAAGAGGACACAAACAGATGGAGAGATATATCATGTTCCTAGATTGGGAGAACAATAATGTGAAAATGACTGTACTGCAGAAAGCAATCCACAGATTCAATGCAATGCCTATCAAATTACCAAGGCCATTTTTCACATAACTAGAACAAAAAATTTTACATTTGTATGGAAACACAATGTACCTTCCATAGCCAAAGCAATCTTGAGGAAAAAAAACGGAGATGGAGGAATCAGGCTTCCTGACTACAGACTATACTACAAAGCTACACTAATGAAAACAGTAGCATTCTAGCACAAAAAAGAAACATAGATCAATGGAATAGAAAGCCCAGAGAGAAACCCGTAGACCTATGGTCACTGTGTCTTTGACAAAGGAGGCAAGAATATGCAATGAAGAAAAGACAGCCTCTTCAGTAAGTGGTGATGGGAAAGTTGGACAGCTACATGTAAAAGAGTGAAATCAGAACACTTCCTAACACCATACACAAAAGTAAACTCAAAATGAATTAAAGCTCTAAATGTAAGGCTAGACAGACAAGTCTCATAATGGGAGAAAATATCTGCAAATGAAGCAAATGACATAGGATAACTTTCCAAAATATACAAGCAGCTCATGCAGCTCAGTATCAAATAACAAACAACGCAATCAGAAAATGGGCAAACTGACAATTATCCACAGAAGACATACAGACGGCCAACAACATGATGACACATGAAAAGATGCTCAAACTTACTTATTATTAGAGAACTGCAAATAAAAACTATGATGAGGTATCACCTAACACAGGTCAGAATGACCATCATCAAAAAAGGCCTACAAACAATAAATGTCACAGAGGGGATGGAGAAAAGGAAATCCACTTGCACTATTGGTAGATACGTAAATTGATACAACCACTATGCACAACAGTATGGAGGTTCCTTAAAAAACTAAAACTACCCATATGACCCAACAATCTCACTCCTGGGCATACATCCTGGAAACCCATAGTTGAAAAAGACACATGTACCCCAATGTTCATTGCAGCACTATTTACAATAGCCAGGACATGGATGCAACCTAAATGTCCATCAACATATAAAGAAGATGTAGTACATATATACAAGGGAATGTTACTCAGTCATAAAAAGGTATCAAAGTGGGTCATTTGTAGTGATATGGATAAACCTAAGAGTCTGACACACCAAGTGAAGTAAGTCAGAAAGAGAAAAGCAAATATTGTATATTAACACATATATATGGAATCTAGGAAAATGGTACTATAAATCTATTCACAGGGCAGTAGCAGAGATGTAAACGTAGAGAATGAACTTGTGGAAATGGTAGGAAGGAGAGGCTGTGCTGAATTTAGAGAGCAGCACTGACATACACACACCAGCTATCTGTTGTATATATGTACATACACACAGTATATACACTATTTGTTTAAAACAGATAGCTAGTTGGAAGATGCTATTTAGCACAGGGAGCTCAGCTTGGTGCTCTGTAATGACCCAGAGGGTTGGGAAGGGAGGTTGGGTGGGAGAGTCTCAAGAGGGAGGGGGTGTGTGTGGGGGTGTGTGTGGGGGTGTGTGTGTGTGTGTGTGTGTGTGTGTGTGTGTGTGTGTGTGTGTGTGTGTGTGTAACTGATTCACAAGGAGAGTCTCAAGAGGGAGAGGGTGTGTGTGTGTGTGTGTGTGTGTGTGTAACTGATTCACATAGGGCTTCCCTGATAGCTCTGTGTGTGTGTGTGTGTGTGTGTGTGTGTGTGTGTAACTGATTCACAAGGAGAGTCTCAAGAGGGAGGGTGTGTGTGTGTGTGTGTGTAACTGATTCACAAGGAGAGTCTCAAGAGGGAGGGTGTGTGTGTGTGTGTGTGTGTGTGTGTGTAACTGATTCACATAGGGCTTCCCTGATAGCTCTGTGTGTGTGTGTGTGTGTGTGTGTGTGTGTAACTGATTCACAAGGAGAGTCTCAAGAGGGAGGGTGTGTGTGTGTGTGTGTGTGTGTGTGTGTAACTGATTCACATAGGGCTTCCCTGATAGCTCTGTGTGTGTGTGTGTGTGTGTGTGTGTGTGTAACTGATTCACAAGGAGAGTCTCAAGAGGGAGGGTGTGTGTGTGTGTGTGTGTGTGTGTGTGTGTAACTGATTCACATAGGGCTTCCCTGATAGCTCTGTGTGTGTGTGTGTGTGTGTGTGTGTGTGTAACTGATTCACATAGGGCTTCCCTGATAGCTCTGTGTCTGTGTGTGTGTAACTGATTCACATAGGGCTTCCCTGATAGCTCTGTGTGTGTGTGTGTGTGTGTGTGTAACTGATTCACATAGGGCTTCCCTGATAGCTCTGTGTCTGTGTGTGTGTAACTGATTCACATAGGGCTTCCCTGATAGCTCTGTGTGTGTGTGTGTGTGTGTGTGTGTGTGTGTGTAACTGATTCACATAGGGCTTCCCTGATAGCTCTGTGTGTGTGTGTGTGTGTGTGTGTGTGTGTGTGTAACTGATTCACATAGGGTTTCCCTGATAGCTCTGTGTCTGTGTGTGTGTGTGTGTGTGTAACTGATTCACATAGGGCTTCCCTGATAGCTCTGTGTGTGTGTGTGTGTGTGTGTAACTGATTCACATAGGGCTTCCCTGAGAGCTCAGTGTGTGTGTGTGTGTGTGTGTGTGTGTGTGTGTTACTGATTCACATAGGGCTTCCCTGATAGCTCAGTTGGTAAAGAATCCGCCTGCAACGCAGAAGACCCCAGTTCAATTCCTGGGTCAGAAAGATCTGCTCGAGAAGGGATAGGCAACCCACTCTAGTACTCTTGGATTTCTCACTGTGGCTCAGCTGGCAAAGAATCCACCTGCAATGCAGGAGACCCGGGTTCGATCCCTATGATGGGATGATCCCCTGGAGAAGGGAAAGGCTACCACTCCAGTATTCTGGCCTGGAGAATTCCATGGACTGTATAGCCCATGGGGTCACAAAGAGTCACACACAACTGAGCAACTTTCACTTTCTTTTTCACTTTCATAACTGATTCACAAACTCAACAATGTAAAACAATTATATTCCAATTTTTTAAAAAACCAATGTATGAAAAATTCACATATAAATGAAAATTAGACACTACTGGGCAAAGAATAGAGAGGAGAGCATAGGACAGAAATGGTTACCTAGCCAAAAGTCAAGCAGGGCCGGGCTGAGACATTAAGTAAGACAGAAAGTCAAGAAACATTTCATTCATGAAAGAAGTGCCTAGTCAACAATACAGGGAAAGTTTAATGGCTACAACAAACTAATTGAGCCTAGAGATAATACTAGTGTGTCTGGAAGTGCAAGTTGATAAATAATGGCTATGCATTCAGAAAACAGGAATTACACTGAGTGCAAGAAAGTTAACAGGAAACTAAGAATCAACTCTCATATATTCTTAGTATACTTAAATGTGATATAAAATGAGATGACAGGTACAACAGACCTGGCTTTTTTCTTCTTGAAAATGATTGCAAATAACAATAAAACAAATAAAAATTAATCAATACTTCCATCATCTAAACAATGACAATGGCTAAATTTTATTAAGCTTATTACATACCAAGGATCATGTTATGCATTCTCTCAATTTTTAAATAATTTATCTTGGATGTGCTCAACACTACCTAGTTTATCCTTATAACAAACACCATTTTTATACGTAATAGCTTGAGAAATCAAGGTTAAGAAAAATAATCAAATTTCACAAAACTAAGTAAATGTCTGAGCCCTAACTCAAACTCATGTCCTATCTCAATGAGGAGCATGTTAAGACTCTTTAAGGGAGGTAGTAGCCCAAAATATGGCCCACAATCCAAGGAGCTTCCAGTAGTGATGGAGACCAGATAAATACACATGAAACACCATAAAATTATTTTATATTGACTACAAGATATAAATAGAGAAGCCCAATGGAAAAGAATGTTCTTATTTATATACACTTATTCATTCAACAAATGTTTCCGGAGACCCTGATATGTGCCAGGCACCAGTAGTAGCAAAGCAGATACATCAGTATAGCAACAAAATTCCTGCCTATGGAGATCACAGTCCTAACATGTATGTGCATGACTGGTAAGGAAATGGCAAGAAACAACAAGTCAGATGGTGGGTAAGTGCATTTTAGAAAGAAGAGAGAGATTTTCAGTGCTTTAAACTTTCTTTGATTAAAGTTATATGCAGTGATTACTCAATAATCAGAGAAAGTTTAAAATGCTGAAACACTAACCAACAGAATGATCTGAGAATATTGGGGAATGATTGGCAGTACACTTGATAACTCTTGAATTTGTGTATATTTGAAATTTTTCATGATAAAAGAACAAAATATTCCAAGAATTCCCTGGTGGTCCAGTGGTTAGGATCTGTGCTTTCATTGCCAAGGGCCCAGGCTCAATCCCTGGTAGGGAAACTAAGATCCCACAAACTGCTCAGGATGCCCCCACTACCAAAAAAGACAAAAGATTTTCAGGAAAGATTCTAGCCCCCCAAATTATTACAAACAGACAGATATTTTCATAAATAACTTAAAATAATATTATATTTGTGGACATGTGTGAAGTGTTGGGCTTATTTCCAAAGTTGTACCAGTGAGGGCTTACTATCATAGCTGATTTATATTAGATATGATTTTGTTAACAAAATTGAAAGTCAACATATATATATATATATATATATATATATATATATATACATGTACAAATGTGGGAATAATTTTTATTTAAAACTAAGTGTTTTTCTTCCCAGACAGTGTATTTCTCGAGAACACTGATAAATAACTTTGCATCTTTCTATTCCAAGTACATAACATGTGCTAGCATCTAACATAATCTTAATGTCTAATAGATAGTCATATTAAAAAGTTTAATATAGTTTATGTATTTTAACTCTGCTAAAAGGAAGACTCTTTAATCTACTCAATCTGAGGCACTGGTTTTGCTTATATTTAAGAAATTTAAATAGGCGATTATGTAGAAAACATTGTATTTTAATACTATTTCACAAGATTTAGGATTCTTAGCATATTCTATCTACAGATTATGAAAACTATTAACTTTAAAAGGTAAGATACTAATTTCTTTTAAATGAGACAGATTATTTAAATGTAAGACACAACATGCATACTCCCTTCCTTGCATATGAGGAAGGTAAAATACTGCTACTAGAAATTTCTCCCAAAGAAAAAATTTG
Source organism: Muntiacus reevesi (assembly GCF_963930625.1). Classification (NCBI taxonomy): domain Eukaryota; kingdom Metazoa; phylum Chordata; class Mammalia; order Artiodactyla; family Cervidae; genus Muntiacus; species Muntiacus reevesi. The sequence continues at coordinate 99,041,073 of NC_089250.1, forward strand.
AGTAAAAATGCTACTACCATCATGACTGCCCTGCAAAATTTTCCCACCTATTTCAAGTTACAATCCACTGGGAATTATGAGGCAGAAACCTAAAAGCAATAACCACACAGTTATCCTGCTACAAAAATAAGGAAATGCCTTTAACAATCTCTTCATATGAACACTTGCTATTTTGTCTTAAGACTTTTTCAGTGCTTGCAAATGAAGTACAAGGCTCACTTCACCTTGATCTCATTTCTCAGTTAAATTTTGGATATTTAAACACTTACGACTTTTTCCAACAAAATTTACTTCTAAGTATAAACATATTTCCTTAAGTCAAATGCCAAAATGAAATCACTAGGTTGTTTCTTAGGACAACTAAAGAAATAAAATGTACTAAAATCCGAGATTATTCTGAGTGCGACTAAAAAGCAAAGAAGGAACCTGAATGATACATGGCACCCTTAAATAACCTTCAAAGACTGTACTGACTAAACTCTGGGGTGGGGGGTGGAAACTACTGTCACAGAATACATTAAATGCTAACTCAAAGGAGGTAACAGACATATTCTATTATCCTTTGGCATGTAACACTTTTTAGCACTATTAAATCTGATTTACTGGCATAAAAAGTTTTGATTAACAAAGGTGAAACACAACATGGTCTTTGCTATTCTTCCCTAATATAAATTGTGTTGAAACAAGTTTGTGGGTTTTTTTTTGAGACTTCTTTATAGTTTAGGAAAATACATCTAACTTGGCCTTTACTTTAATACATCAATAATCAAATTTTATCAATTCCATGTTCTCTGAATTAAAATAGTAATGAACACAAGTTAATATCATCTATAATTACATGTCCTATGAGTACATTCAGGCAATTTTGTTTTAAATTGTGATTTCTTTTGTTTTCTGTTTCCTAGCTAGGAAGTTCTGGTCCTTCACAGAAAGAACTGGCCTAGAAAAATGGAGACACTACCTCACAGAGGATAAGGTCAGACAGCACAGTCTGACAAAATGCCTCTGGATACTGCAATCAGAAACTGTCGTTCTAAGTAGCTTCAACCTTGATAATAAAATCTGTAACAACCAACCTGGATACAGAATGCAAAACTGGTGTTTATCTAGGAGTGAGAACAATGCAAGAAAACTCTTTGTACTGTATGAAACATCTTCAGTTCAGTTCAGTCGCTCAGTCGTGTCTGCCTTTGCAACCCCATGAATTGCAGCATGCCAGGTCTCCCTGTCCACCAACTCCCGGAGTTTACTCAAACTCATGTCCATCAAGTCGGTGATGCCATCCAACCATCTCATCCTCTGTTGTCCCCTTCTCCTCCTGCCCCAATCCCTCCCAGCATGGGGGTCTTTTCCACTGAGTCAACTCTTCACAGGAGGTGGCCAGAGTATTGGAGTTTCAGCTTCAGCATCAGTCCTTCCAATGAACACCCAGGACTGATCTTCTTTAGGATGGACTGGTTGGATCTCCTTGCTGTCCAAGGGACTCTCAAGAGTCTTCTCCAACACCACCGTTCAAAAGCATCAATTCTTCGGCACTCAGCTTTCTTCACAGTCTAACTCTCACATCCATACATGACCACTTGAAAAACCACAGCCTTGACTAGACGGATCTTTGTTGGCAAAGTAATGTCTCTGCTTTTCAATATGCTATCTAGGTTGGTCAAAACTTTCTTTCCAAGGAGTAAGCGTCTTTTAATTTCATGGCTGTAATCACCATCTGCAGTGATTTTGGAGCCCAGAAAAATAAAGTCAGCCACTGTTTCCACTGTTTCCCCGTCTATTTCCCAGGAAGTGATGGGACCAGATGCCATGATCTTGGTTTTCTGAACATTGAGCTTTAAGCCAACTTTTTCACTCTCCTCTTTCACTTTCATCAAGAGGCTTTTTGGTTCTTCTTCACTTTCTGCCTTAAGGGTGGTGTCATCTGCATATCTGAGGTTATTGATATTTCTCCCAGCAATCTTGATTCCAGCTTGTGCTTCATCCAGCCCAGCGTTTCTCATGATGTACTCTGCATATAAGTTAAATAAGCAGGGTGACAATATACAGCCTTGACGTACTCCTTTTCCTATTTGGAACCAGTCTGTTGTTCCATGTCCAGTTCTAACTGTTGCTTCCTGACCTGCATACAGGTTTCTCAAGAGGCAGGTAAGGTGGACTGGTATTCCCTTCTCTTTCAGAATTTTCCAGTTTATTGTGACCCACACAGTCATGCTTTGGCATAGTCAATAAAGCAGAAAGAGATGTTTTTCTGGAACTCTCTTGCTTTTTCGATGATCCAGCTTAGTACTATATAAAAAACTTTATGTTTTTCAATATAGTGCAAAAGTAGAGAAGAATATGATCATCAGATGCCGTATTCCATTAAACTCAGTATCTATTCATGATAAAAAGAATCAGACAAAATACAAAAACTTCCTCAACCAGCAGAGACAAACATAATATGGATAAATCTTAAGTGTGAAATCACATCTATTTACCACTTCAGTGACAGTCCAATGAATAAAGACAAAAAACTTTTTTCTAAATTTAAAAATCACTGAAACACATCAAAAAATACATAAATACATGCAGAAAACAGTACAGAATGAAATGTCAATAAATGTTAGTACTTCCTAAATTGATGTAATTGCAATAAAAAATATCCACAGTGATTATTGTGCAATTTGACCAGAAAATTTGCTACTAACTGTGGTATTTCAGTTCTACAATGTCCTCTTGATTCACTTTCATTTTTAATTTTCTTGAATGTGTCTTTATTTTACAGTTTGAGTCTTCATTATACCATTATGTGGATATTCTGTTCATCTGTTTCTACTGTACATTGGTTTATTTGGTTTTTCATCCCTGTATCCTTTTAGCCTGGACAGAGATCTTCTAACTGGTTTTGTCAGATACTATATACGAGAAAGAAAAGAGATAATTTGAAGCTTTTGGTAATATTCTTTCCAGGGATAGAATAACATTTGTTTTTAACAGGCAGCTTAAAGCAAAGGATACTAGTAAAGCTCGGATCATTGTAAACCAGTGATGGTGGTGACTGAACACTGGGCTTTAATTCCTATAAAGCCTGGTCTATTTCAGTATACTATTTAGTGTTTCTTAAAAGGGGGTGACTTTGTTGACTGGAGAACATTTGGCAATATATGGAAACATTTTCCATCATCACAATGAAAATACAAGTAGGGGTTGGTACAGGTGTCCACTCAATAGAAAGAGGAATGTAGCTAAACGTCTTTCAATGTACAAGACGGTTTCCCACAACAAAGAATTACTCATCCACAGTGTCAACAGTGCTGAAATTGAGAAACACTGATTAGAGTATAGTTTCCTCAGGTTTTCACATAAAATCTAAGAGATTTAAGGAAACAGTTTTCTTCTGAGAGGTCACGAACTCAAACTTTTTATCTCCCTAGTCCAGTAAGTGTGACAAGGTAACTACTTAGCTTCTCAGCCTCTTGGTGGTCTTTTCTAGAATCTGCACCCCATAGGGGATAAAAGAAAGCCCAAATGCCAGTCTCAATATATTAGCTTTCTTTTCTCCCCAGAGCTTTAACCCTGTAATTTTTCACAACTTTTTTTTCACACACTCTATATGACGTCCTAAAGATTATTTAATTTTTATTCAACTTCTCCAGTGGCTCTCAATAGTAGAGCTGATTCAAATTATCTTCTCTACCTGACAAGATTCTAAATATATACAGGAGAACAGAAGGACAAGCAGCAGCACTATACTCCTGAAGAACAACAAAACGGTTGGCTTGGCTTGCCCCACCAGATTTCAAGCCATTCTGACAAACACACAGGAAAAAAACATTTTTTTAATTTAAAAAACGAGACCAAAAACCCGAAGAACAACAAAAAATCCTCAAATAAATAAAGAAATACTAATTACACTATGTGTTACTAGAATATGAATATGGAGTGGGGGAGGATAGAAAAGATAAATCCCCCAAATAAGCTAAACATACATGCAAACAAATGACAAAAGCAGGCATTAAAGACTGACAGAAAAAGGACCGAGTCTTTCCTGAGGCAACTGATAACACAAATAAAATAAGAAAGTGAACATTTAACAGCTACCTCACAGCATATACAGTCAATTCTAGGTGGAATAAACAGGAAGAAGAAAAAAAAAAAAACGTGTATGGCAGCTAAAACAAAATAAATGAAAAAACTATCAAACATAATCAAACTGTAAAATGGACAACAGTCATGGTCAGATTTTTTTAAATTTTTTTTTATGGTCAGATATTTAACTGAAGAGGAAATACAGATGGCAAATAAGCACATGAAATCAACATCATTAGCCATTAGAGAATTACAGACTAAAACTACAGCATGGTATTATTTCACAAATAACTGAATGACTAACATAAAATAATTGATGACACCAAATGCTGGCAAGAACACAAAGAAACTGGATCATTCATGTATTACTGACGAAAATGTAAAATGTTACGGTCACTACAGAAAAGAAAATGGCAGTTTCTTATAAACCAAACATGTACTTGCCACATGACCCAGTAAAATAAACTTTCAGGTGGCATTTATCCCAGAAAAAAAAAAAAAAAAAACTAATGTCAAAACAGAAAACTGTTGATGAATGTTCATAACACCTTTATTCATAATAGCAAAAAACTGGAAATAATGCTAATGTCCTTCAACAGGTGAAGATGAAACAAACTGGTACAGCTATATCTTGGAAATGTTACTCAGCAACAAAAGAAACTTACTGATTCACACACAAACTTAAGGAAATTGTGCTTAGTGAGAAATTCTATCCCTTTTCAGATGGATACAGTATGATTCCACTGAGACAATATTGTTGAAATTATAGATATAGAAAAAGCTTAGTGGTTTTCAGGGACTGGGAACTACAAAAGGGTATCTCCTGAGGGATCCACATGATGGAAATATTCCATATCTTGACTGTGGTGATAGTCACATAAGTCTAAACAGTGATCGAACTGTATACAACACATACAATCACAAAGTACATTAAAAAAAACTGGTGAAATCTGAATACACAACTGTATTTCCTCACTGTTTGGCAATAATTCAGCACTATTCAGCAATAATACTGAATTATACTATTGCTGAATAAGATGTCATACTATTAGGAGAAACTAGGTTTCTTTCTGTGTTTCCCCGGGTAAGTCTCTTTCCCTCTCTGAGCCTCAGGTCCTGTCTGTAGGTGGATTCTAATTCTACCAGTTTCTTCTAGCCTAGCAAGTATAAAGAAACTCATCCTTAGACTGCAGGTGTACTATAGGGACGCCACTGAAAAGAAAGGCAGAAATGCAACAAATTCAGGACAGCCAGTCTCTGTGCCCAAACGAATGCCAGACAGCTCAAAGAAAGAGGAGCAATCCTGTGGCCCCAGAAACCATTTATTCATGAGCAGGGTGACAATAAACAGCCTTGAAGTACTCCTTTCCAAATTCTGAACCAGTCAGTTGTTTCATGTCTGGTTCCAATTTTTGCTTCTTGACCTGCATACAGGTTTCTCAGGAGGCAGGCAAAGTAGTCTGGTATTCTCATCTCTTGAAGAATTTTATAGTTTGTTGTGACCCAAACAGTTAAAGGTTTTGGCATAGTCAATGAAGCAGAGTAGATGTTCTTCTTAAATTCCCTTGCTTTTTCTATGATCCAACAGATGTTGGCAATTTGATCTCTGGTTCATCTGCCTTTTCTAAATCCAGCTTGTACATCTGGAGGTTTTCGGTTCATGTACTGCTGAAGCCCAGGTTGAAGGATTTTGAGCACTACCTTGCTAGCATGTGAAATGAGTGCAACTGTGCAGTAGTTTGACTATTCTTTGGCATTGCTGTTTCTCTGAGATTGGAATGAAAACTGACCTTCTCCAGTCCTATGGCCACTGCTGAGTTTTCCCAATTTGCTGACATACTGAGTGCAGCACACTAACAGCATTATCTTTCAGGATTTGAAATAGTTCAGCTGGAATTTCAATACCTCCACTAGCTTTGTTTGTAGTAATGCTTCCTATGGCCCACTTAACTTCACACTCCAAGATGTCTGGTGAATGATCTAGGTGAATGATCACACTGTCGTGGTCATTTGGGTCATTAAGACTTTTTCTGTACAATTCTTCTGTATATTCTTGCCACCTCTTCTTAATCTCTTGTGCTTCTGTTAGGTCCTTGCTGTTTCCGTCCTTTATTGAGCCCATCTTTGCATGAAATGTTCCCTTGGTATCTCCAATTTTCTTGAAGAGATCTCTAGTCTTCCCCATTCTATTCTTTTCCTCTATTTCTTTGCTTTGTTCACTTAAGAAGGCATTTTTTATCTCGCCTTTCTATTCTCTGGAATTCTGCATTCAGTTGCGTATAATTTTCCCTTTCTCCCTTGCCTTTCACTTCTCATTTCAGCTATTTGTAAAGCCTTCTCAGACAACCATTTTGCCTTTCTGCATTTCTTTGTCTTTGGGATGGTTATCATAAGTTTGTTTTCTAAGTCTGTGAGTTTGTTTCTCCTTTGTAAGTAAATTCATTTGTATCATTTTTTTGGATTCCAATTATAAGTGATATCATACGATATTGTCTTTCTCTGTCTGACTTACTGGACTTATTATGATAATCTCTAGGTCCATCCATGTTGCTGAATATAGCATTGCTTTATTTTTAAATTTAACTGCTGTTTTATACTGAAGTATAGTTTATTTGCATATTTTTTATGGTTGAATAATATTCCATTATGTGTGTGGGTGTATATATATATATATACACCCACACACATATATACACCACATCTTCTTTATCCATTCCTCTGTCAATGGACATTTTGGTTACTTCCATTTTTGGCTGTTTTAAGTAGTGCTGCAATGAACATTGACATGCATGGATCTTTTCAAATTATGGTTTTCTCTGGACATATCCAGAGAAAATGCCCAGGAGTGGGACTGCTGGATCATATGGCAGTTCTATTTTTACTTTTTTTACGGAATCTCCACACATTCTCCGTAGTAGCTGTATCAATTTACATTCCTACCAGCAGTATAGGCTGGGTCAGGAAGATCACCTGGAGTAGGAAATGGCAACCCACCCAAGTATTCTTGCCTGGAAAATTCCATGGACAGAGGAGCCTGGCATGTTATAATCCACGGGGTTGCAAACAGTCAGATATGACTGAGCACTCATGTACAGCAATGCTGGAGGGCTCCTTTTTCTTCACACCCTCTCCAGCATGTATTGTTTGTAGGCTTTTTGATGATGGCCATTCTGACTAGGCAGGATGTAGTTAATATGGAGAGTAAAAGGTGATTAGACAGAAATGAATTAGGCCTGTGACGCGATAATGGAACAAAAAAGGCAATGTGGTAAGCCAGTACATGTAAGATTTTTTAATAGAACAAAGAGTTCATACTACTGCTTCAAATCAAGACATTTACTATTAATGAAATAGAACTAGAAGTAAAAAATAAAGCAACACATATATCAAGCGATTTTCAATAGAGATGCCAAAGCAATTCAATGGAAAAATAAGTCTTTTCAACAAATGGTGTTGGTACAATTGGATATTCATTTCCCAAGAACAAAAGAATTTCTACCTTTCCCTTGTACCATGAACAAAAACCACCTTCTATAGTAGACCTAAATATAAAATTAAAAAACGTAAATCTTTTAAAAGAAAACCTCTATGATCTAGATCTGGGCAGAAGTGCCTTAGTTTATTCAGTATGATATAACAGACATACCATATCTTGGGAGCATAAAAATAAATTATTTCTCACAGTTTAGGAGGTTGGGGACCACGGTCAAGGTTTGAGCAAATGTCTGGTAAGGGCCTGCTTTCTGGCTCATAGATGGTGTCTTTTCACTATGTCCTTAAGTAGTAAAAGGGAAAAGGAGCTTTCTAGGGCTGCTTTTATAAGGGCACTAATCCCATTCATGAGGGCAGAGTTTAGCCTCATTACCTCCCAAAGGCTTCACCTCCTATCATCACTCTGCAGGTATTACAAAATACGAACTTGGGGAGACGCTAGCGTTCAGTCCACAGCACTGAGAAATGGTCACAAACTAAAGGAATCTAGAGAAACTTGACAACCAAATGCAATGTGGTAGCTTGGACTGATCCTAAAACACAAAGAGGACACTGACGTAACCAATGATGAACTCTAAATAAGGTCTCGACGGTAATGTCACTTCTCGGTTTTGACAATTATATCATGGTCATGCAAATTTTTAACAACGAGGAAAACTGGATGAAAAGTATAAGGTAAAACTCTACTTTGTACTAACATGCAGCTTTTTCCACTCTAAATTATTAAAAAATAAGTTTTTAATATTTCAAAATATTTTTTAAAAAATGGGCAAAGAGTTGATCAAAAAATACATACACTGTGCCAGATTCACAGGACAAAAAAGATGATGTCTAATTTGCATACAACAGTGAAATCAGGGGGGAAACAAAGTTAATATATGATGATTCTCCAGTAACTGACCTCTATATCTTTCTCGTCTCCTTCCTAACAATTTGGGACTCATCAACCTCTCAGTCTTTCCTTGACTACCTATATAAAGGATAGGATGATTTTTAGTGAAAAAGGCAGAGTAAATATAAAGGAAAAGAAGAGAATACATGAGGACTGGAGGCTGAAAGATGTGAAGACTGTACTAGGGATTAGGTTGGGACTGTTTTCAAAAGATAAAATTTTTATAAGTAAGGGCTAGACAGAAAGCAAATCTACAAATATAAAAGTTGGGAAAAAAAGGTTTTGTTTTAGAAAAAAGCCTGCTGTGCATTACACATACAACCTAGTTATGGTTACTTTTTGAAGCTACAGAAAAAATAAAAATAATTTCCATATCCTTAGATAACTGCAATATTAAAGAGATTAATACTGAGTGCCACTGAGGTACTAAGTAAGGAGACCTGCCAACCTGGATAGGATAAGTTTGAGTCTTTAAAAAATGGGTTCTTATAAAATTTGTTCAATTCTCCTTGATTTTATAAACTTAAAAGATTGTAATCAGTCACCTTCATTTTGAAGTACTGTGACTTTCTGTGCATTTGATTCAGATGTCCTAAGAACCAGTCTGTTTCTTCAGACTAGTCACTTGGGAAATGGGAATGTGTCTATGTAGTAGAAATGCTTACAAAATGACAAATTTTGAAATGTAAACAACAAAGAGTACTTCTCATCACAAATAGCAGAAAAATAACTTGAGGATAAAATAATTATAAGATTACATAGACATCTCAGAATCCAAAAAGGAACAAAAGATGAGGGTCTCACAGATTATATCTATACCTAGGAAGTTGTTAAGAACCATAACGGTCCTCTTCATCTCTCACTGTTGCTTCTTTTTTGAAGTTTGAAGCTTCCTACTAGAGAAAAACTAAAACTTGTATGTGTACCTATTCAAAGAGGGCCACTAACATTATTCCAAGTTTAGCAATATACAGGCTAGGTGTCCATCCTTGATCTGATCATCAAAGACTAGGAGAAAGAAGGATGCTGCAATACAAAAGAAAGCTATTCAGGTTTTCTGATACTGAAGGGAATAAGGCAGTTTTCAGAAAAACTGTTATCTTCAACAAAGAAGGTGATTTTCAGCACAGGTAAAAAATAATATAAATATATGTAACATTTTGGGGCCTCCCATATATCTTACAGGCAGATTATCAAATGTAATTCGTGTTTTCGTATCTTAAATCTTTAAAAGAAAAACACTACACTTTTTTTGTTTGTATTACATGGGATATCAACTAAATAGTTCAAGAATCCAGTATTTTCTGAGCTACCAGATATTCTTCTATGACCTTATATTTAAGGTAACTACCATGTCTGAAATCAATTTTTGCACTGGTCTGATAAGTAACCTAGAACAGGGATGGTCTGATTCAGCTGCTGCTGCTAAGTCACTTCAGTCATGTCAGACTCTTTGTGACCCCATGGACTGTAGCCCACCAGGCTTTTCTGTTTACAGGGATTCTCCAGGTAGGAATACTGGAGTGAGCTGCCAAGCCCCCCTCCAGGGGAACTTCCCAAGCCAGGGATCGAACCCAGGTCTCCCACAGTTCAGGCGGACTCTACCATCTAAGATACCATGGAAACCCATATTTCCTCCTATTTTGCTCCTATTTCAAATTACCTTAGAAAATCAGTGTCACAGTAAACTACCCCTTCTCTTTCACATCATAATTTAGTTCTATTAAAATATTATTTTAAAAACTAGTTCAAAATTCATTGGCTAATGAGAACTTCAGTTTTGGGGAAAAGAAAGTTTAAAAATGTCTGGATTTAGTTGCTCCTACATGATATGGCATTCCAACTGTATTTTCATATCAAAAGTAAAGTTGGCCCCTGAAGGGTGACATTTTGAATAAACTTTTATGACTCCACAGTATGGAAAAAGGTAAAAAATGAAAAATAAATTTTTATACAATGTGTGTGTATGTATGTATATACATATATATAATATAATCTCTGATTCAAGGGCTTTTTTCCCCCCTATATACGAACATTCAATCAGAAACAAAGGAAATGAGTTTCCTTAACTTCAGTTACAAAAAGGCACAGAGGTCAATGAGTAAACAGATGACTGGAAAAAAAAAATTAATAGACCATATATTTCAGTGGTTCTCAAAATACATAAGACAATATGCAGAGGAAATTCCATCCCTTTGCCCATCCCTTTGTCCATTCCTATATCTATATATCTATTCTTCAAACAAACAGTTTGAAACATACAGTATCAGGAAGGTAACCAGTATTATTGATTTCTTATGCACCCTTGTGGAGTTCCTCTAAGAGTATTTAAGTACACACAAAAATGTATTAACTTCTCTTATACTTACTTTGAAAAAAATAATATAAGGCTATATGTCAAACAGTACAACTTGCTTTCACTTAATAAGATAATATGAAGTTATTTTTAATTATCATTACATTTAAACTACTAATGATAAAGACAAATATGAGGCTAAATAAAAGGCCTACATTTAAACGTTAAACACACACTCACAGATTTAGGTTTCAAGGCTGTCAGCAGTACTGATGTAAAATCATATTAGGAAAATGTTAATGATTTATACGACTGTAAATGAGAAATGAGATTTCCTGGGAGTTAGCTGAGGTTGCTCACCTATCTTCAGTAAAACATTAACCTCAGTGAGATCTCAAACGGCCTCTGTAAAAAGTATGGCAACTCCAAGGCTTAAGCTTAAACTTGACCACAACTAATATGTGAATAAACAAGTTACCTAATTAAAGTCAAGAACCTCCATTTTCAGCCCAGTAGCTATTTAGGTGAAGTGGCTAAAAACATAGAACTGAATAAAGAAAATATATTCCATAAATGGACAATACTATAACAATTTCTCACTTCCTCCCGGTATAAAGCAGCATTAAAGTTGCAGGAACATTTAAAACCCAGAAATTGTGCCATGCAATTTTTTTCTGCTTCCAAATTCAAAGAGGGGATAGAAACAGAAAACATTTAATTCTCTAAGCTAAAATGTAGCCTAGATTCTTGTTACCTTCAAATGTATATCTTTCTTGTGCAGAAAAAAATCTTTCATAAGAAAACTATATGTTAATATGAGCCCAAAGCATTTATCATGAAATCACCATAGTAAAAGCAAATATTAAGAAGTTTGTAAAAAAGAAAATTAAGACAATACTAAGTATTATCAATTTTTAAAGCAAAGCAACCCAAAGTATTGCTAACCAATGATAATGTTAAGAAAACATCCAAGTGTCATCAAAGTACCAAAAAAAATGTTGGTATTTCCACCAAGAGACAAACTAAAGCAGGTGTCAGTGGGTAAGCAATGAGAATTTATGTCATCATCTCACACCACAAAGACTATGGAGATATACTAGTTATTTAATCTAAGACTAGTCCAGAGTTCACAACATGACTAATAAGATGCTTTATATAATCCATAAGTATGATTCATTCCTACAAATAGTTTACTAGGTAAAATATAAGGACCTTGAGTGTGGATAGGCTATGCTTTAGTCCCGTATCTGTCAATCACAAGCTGCAGATCCCCAGACAAGTTGCTTTCATCTATACCTTCAGTTATCTCATCTACAAAATGTAGATGATAAAAAGCTGCAAAGATTTAATTAGATGATACTTTTTAAAGTACCTGGTATGAAGTAAAAGGGGTTCCTTGGTGGTTCAGATGGTAAAGAATCTGCCTGCAATGCAGGAGACCTGGGTTGGATCCCCGGGTAAAGAAGATCCCCTGGAGAAGAGAATGGCAACCCACTCCAGTATTCCTACCTGGAGAATTCCATGGACAGAGGAGCCTGGGAGGCTACAGTCCATGGGGTTGCAAAGAGTCAAACACTACTGAGCAACTAACACACACGTACAAAGTAAAAGGTTATCAATAATGCTGTGTTGTCACATACTATATGTCATTGATATTCAAGATACTATCCTCTAGTAGCTTGGGGATAGAGATACCTCTAAGGGAATCTCTTGGGAAAAGAGAAATTAAAAATACAAACAAAACATCTTTAACTATCATCCTCAAAATGCTGATAGAAAAATATGGAAAGCAAGCATATACAGAAATAGACTGCAAGGACTTAACAAAAATATTGGATATTCTTATAAAAGACTTCTATGTATTTACAAAGAAGATTCTCTAATTACAATCAATGGAATTCTTGAAATGATGGATGAATACGAATCACTCTGAATTTGTAGGAATTTAATGAGCGCCAAAAAATTGATGCTTCTGAACTATGGTGTTGGAGAAGGCTCTTGAGAGTCCCTTGGACTGCAAGGAGATCCAACCAGTCCATCCTAAAGAAGATTAGTCCTGGGTGTTCAGTGGAAGGACTGATGCTGAAGTTGAAACTCCAATACTTTGGCCACCTCATGCAAAGAGTTGACTCATTGGAAAAGACCCTGATGCTGGGAGGGACTAGGGCAGGAGGAGAAGGGGACGACAGACGATGAGATGGCTGGATGGCATCACCGACTCGATGGGCATGAGTTCTGAGTAAACTCCCGGAGTTGGTGATGGACAGGGAGGCCGAGCATCCTGTGATTCACGGGGTCACAAAGAGTAGGACATAACTGAGCGACTGAACTGAACTGAATGAGCAGAAATAGATAAAAAGTGCTTCCAGGTAAGGAAAAAGTATGAACAAAAGAACGGAGATGTTGAACTGTATACTATTTTTCGGAAGTGCTAAGCATAAACAGGTATAGATAGAATGTAGTATTGTGGGAGGTAGGAGGGAAAGGTAATAAATTTAGTAAGACTCTAAATGCACTAGAATAGTAACAGATTTTAAGCAATAGGAACTGATGATAGGCAAAGAGTTTCTAAATAAACACACTATTTAAAGCTTTAGGGTTTTAAAAATCTTTAACATTATAAGCAATCTAGCTTGTAACTAAAAAGGAAAGTACTTATTACTTCAGTATCATAAGCATCTGGTAACATCATAAAAATCTGTACCTATAAAATTATGCAAAAGGAATAAAAATATTTTTAACTATTTATCTGAAAAGAACTCGCCACGTTTGAAAGTTACTTCACAAATGCACACTTCAATCTTTCCTGTTACTTTGAAAAGTAACATACTAAATGCTTTCTTATGTTTCTTTTTCATGTATTTTAAAACCTTACTATTAACCTGAAAATCATTCTACCATGTTACTTGCAATTAATATGTCAACAATTGTTTAAAACAACTGCTTTTCATTCTCAATGTCATGTTAAATTCAGTATAGCAGCAACACCAACATATGACATGAATTGAAAAGATCTATATGAGGAAAAGACTGTAAAGCTCAGAGTCAATCACAATCTACATATGAATACTTTGAAAGTATAGATTAAATCAGTAAAATCTAATTTTAGGTTTGCATTTCCTAAGAAATATTAATTTCAGCTGCTTTCAAATCCTCATATTTAAAAAAGGACATGCATATAGACTTACTCTGAGGGCACTAGCTGAATGGGGGCAACTTGAGCTGAAGTTTATAGAGATTCTGGAGAAGTAATAACAACGCAAAAGCCACAGCCTGATCAAAGATAGAAGGCTAGCAAGAGACTTACCGGCACAAACCTGGAACCACAAAGCAGAGTAACAAACCAAACCTTGAGGTCAGGGTAAAACTACCCTACTCTTTCTACCCTCCTGGGTCTACAAAGAAAGCTGAGTCGGTAGTGAGCAAACAGAACTTAAAAAAAATTTCTCTGAAGTTGTAACCATGAATCAGCCCTCACATGGACTCATTCACATTAACTTAGTAATACAAAAAAAAAAAATTTTAAGCTTAGAATTTAAAGTGATCTAAGACCATCAGACCAGTTCAGGTCAGTTGCTCAGTCATATCCGGCTCTTTGCAAGCCTATGGACTGCAACACTCCAGGCTTCCCTGTCCATCACCAACACCCGGCACTGACTCAAAACTCATGTCCATCAAGTCAGTGATGCCATCCAACCATCTCATCCTCTGTCATCCCCTTCGCCTCCTGCCTTTAATCTTGCCCAGGATCAGGGTCTTTTCAAATCAGTCAGTTCTTCACATCAGGTGACCAAAGAACTGCAGTGTCAGCTTCAGCACCAGTCTTTCCAATATTCAGGACTTCATTCCCTTTAGGATGGACTGGTTGGATCTCCACGCAGTCCAAGGGACTCTCAACAATTTTCTCCAACACCACACTTAAAAAGCATCAATTCTTCGGCCCTCAGCTTTCTTTACAGTCCAACTCTTACATCCATACATGACTACTGGAAAAAACAAAATTTTGACTACACGGACCTTTATTGACAAAGCAATGTGTCTGCTTTTAAATATGCTAAGTTGGTCATAACTTTTCTTTCAAGGAGAAAGCGTCTTTTAATTTCACAGCTGAAGTCAGCATCTGCAGTGATTTTGGAGCCCCCCAAAATAAAAGTCTGGCACTGCTTCCACTGTTTCCCCATCTATTTGCCATGATGTCATGGGGCCAGATGCCATGATCTTAGTTTTCTGAATGTTGAGTTTTAAGCCAACTTTTTCACTCTCCTTTTTCACTATCATCAGGAGGCTCTTTAGTTCTTTGCTATCTGCCGTAAGTATGGTGTCATGTGCATACCTGAGGTTATTGATATTTCTCACGGTAATCTTGATTCCAGCTTGTGCTTCCTCCAGTCCTTTCTCATGAAGTACTCTGCATATACATTAAATAAGCAGGGTAACAATATACAGCCTTGACATACTGCTTTCCAATTTGGAAACAGTCTGTTGTTCCATGTCAAGTTCTAACTGTTGTTTCTTGACCTGCATACAGATTTCTCAGGAGGCAGGTCAGGTATTCCCATCTCTTGAAGAATTTTCCACAGTTTGTTGTGATCCACACAGTCAAAGGCTTTGGCATAGTCAATAAAGCAGAAGCAGATGTTTTCCTGGAAATCTCTTGCTTTTTCGATGATCCAACAGATGTTGGCAATTTGATTTTTGGTTCCTCTGCCTTTTCTAATCCAGCTTGAACATCTGGAAGTTCACAGTTCACATACTATTGAAGCCTGGCTTGGAGAATTTTGAGCATTACTTTCTTAGCGTATGAAATGAGTGCAAACTGTGCAGTCGTTTGACCATTATTTGGCATTACCTTTCTTTGGGACTGGAATGAAAACTGACCTTTTCCAGTCTTGTGGCCATTGCTGAGTTTTCCACATTTGCTGGCATACTGAGTGAAGCACTTTCACAGCATCAGTTTTCAGTATTTGAAATAGCTCAGCTGGAATTCCATCATCTCCACTAGCTTTGTTCATGGGGATGCTGCCTAAGGCCCATTTGACTTCACATTCCAGGATGTCTGGCTCTAGGTGAGTGATCACACCATCATGATCATCTGGGTGGTGAAGATCGTTTGTATAGTTCCCCCGTGTATTCCTGCCACATCTTAGTATCTTCTGCTTCTGTTACGCCCATACCGTTTCTGTCCTTTATTGTGACCAGCTTTGCATGAAATGCTCCCTTGGTATCTCTAATTTTATTGAAGAGATCTCTAGTCTTTTCCATTCTACTGTTTTCCTCTATTTCTTTGCACTGATCACTGAGGAAGGTTTTCTTATCTTCCTGTTATTCTTTGGAACTCTGCATTGAAATGGGTAAAACTTTCCTTTTCTCCTTTGCCTTTCCATTCTCTTCTTCCTCAGACACCATTTTGCCTTTCTTTTTCTTGGGGATGGTCTTGTTCACTGCCTCCTGTACAATGTCACGAACCTCCATCCATCATTCTTCAGGCACTCTTATCATATCTAATCCCTTGAATCTATTTGTCACTTCCACTGTATAATCATAAGGGATTTGATTTAGGTCATACCTGAATGGTCTAGTGGTTTTCCATACTTTCTTGTATTTAAGTCTGAATTTGGCAATAAGCAGTTCATGATCTGAGCCACAGTCAGCTCCTGGTCTTGTTTTTGCTGACTGTATAGAGCTTCTCCACCTTTGGCTGCAAAGAATATAATAAATCTGATTTCAGTACTGACCAACTGATGATGTCATGTGTAGAGTCTTCTCGTGTTGTTGGAAGAGGGTGTTTGCTATGACCAATGCATTCTGTTGGCAAAACTCTATTAGCCTTTGCCATGCTTCATTCTGTACTCCAAGGCCAAATTTGCCTGTTACTCCAGGTATCTGACTCCCTACTTTTGCAATCCAGTCCCCTATCATGGAAAGGACATCTTTTGGGGGTGTTAGTTCTAGAAGGTCTTGTAGGTCTTCACAGAACCATTCAACTTCAGCTTCTTCAGCGTTACTGGTCGGGGCACAGACTTGGATTACTGTGATATTGAGTTGTTTGCCTTGGAAACGAACAGAGATCATTCTCATTTTTGAGACAGCATCCAAGTACTGCATATTGGACTCTTCTGTTGACCATGATGGCTACTCCATTTCTTCTCTGGGATTCTAGCCCAGAGTAGTAGATATAATGGTTATCTGCGTTAAATTCAGCCATCCAGTCCATTTTAGTTTGCTGATTCCTAAAATGCCGATGTTCACTCTTGCCATCTCCTGTTTCAGTTCAGTTCAATCGCTCAGTCATGTCCGATCTTTGCAACCCCATAAACTGCAGCACGCCAAGCCTCTCTGTCCATCACCAACTCCCGGAGTGCACCCAAACCCATGTCCATTGAGTCGACGATGCCATCTAACCGTCTCATCCTCTGTCATCCCCCCTCTCTTACTGCCCTCAATCGTTCCCAGAATCAGAGTCTTTTCCAATGAGTCAGCTCTTCGCATCAGGTGACCAAAGTACTGGAGTTTCCGCTTCAACATCAGTCCTACCAATGAACACCCAGAACTGATCTCCTTTAGGATGGACTGGTTGGAGCTCCCTGCAGTCCAAGGGACTCTCAAGAGCCTTCTCCAACACCACCGTTCAAAAGCATTAATTCTTCGGTGCTCAGCTTTCTTTATAGTCCAACTCTCACATCCATACATGATCACTGGAAAAACCACAGTCTTGACTAGATGAACCTTTGTTGACAAAGTAATGCGTCTGCTTTTTAGTATGCTGTGTAGGTTGGTCATAACTTTCCTTCCAAGGAGTAAGCGTCTTTTAATTTCATGGCTGCAATCCCATCTGCAGTGATTCTGGACCACTTCCAATTTGCCTTGATTCATGCACCTAACATTCCAGGTTCCTATGCAATATTGCTCTTTATAGCATTGAACTTTACTTCCATCACCGGTCACATCCACAACTGGGTGTTGTTTTTGCTTTGGCTCTGTCTCTTCTTTCTTTCTGGAGCTATTTCTCCACTGATCTCCAGTAGCATATTGGGCACCTACCGACCTGGGGAGTTCATCTCCAGCGTTCTATCTTTTTGCCTTTTCATACTGTTCATGGGGTTCTCAAGGAAAGAATACTGAAGTGGTTTGCCATTCCCTTCTCCAGTGGACCACATTTTGTCAGAACTCTCCAACATGACCTGCCATCTTTAAAGTGATTGAAGATCATCACAATGGTGCTACTCCAGATATGTGGCAGACTCAACAGCACATCCTCTCTACCTTTATTCTAGGCCTCACAATATTCCCACAAAATCCCCCAACCATGTTAGCCTGGAAAGGGGGTGTGGAGAGTCAATAATTAACTAAGCAAAAGGTATCATGGACAGCAAACAGTAAAAACTTTAAGACATGAGAATTAACAGATAGTTTAACACAGGATAATTACAAGTTGTGAATGCTTAAAAATATAAAAGCTTGAAATGTGTAAAAAACAGAATCTTTTTTTACCATTTACAAGAAACACAAGCAGAATTAGAATCAGTTAGAACTTCTAGGTACAAGAAACAGACAAGTTGAAAACAATTTTTTTGATTATTTATTTTTTGGCTGCACTATAAGGCATGTGGGATCTCAGTTCCCCAACCAGGGTTCGAACCCACATTCCCCTGCATCCCTGCCTTGGAAGCAGGGCATCGTAACCACTGGACTACCAAGAAGTCCCCTTAGTTGAAAATTTTTGATAACAGCAATGGATGGTTAAAAGCTTATTAAATATCATTGAAAAGAGTAAGCGAACTACAAGACACATCAGAGGAAACACAGCACAAAGACAAATCAATAAAACAGTAAAAAACATATGAAAAGGAGAGTGTGATCAATTGTACTTTAAGTCTAATTCACTGTTTCACTAACAAAGGAGAGGGATGGCAAAGTTGAACAAGAACAAGCATAGCCCTGCCCCCATGAGTTAAAAATTCTAGCAGCAGACTGACACTCATCACATAATCACATAAAATATATAAAATTAAAATGTAAAAATTGTAACTGTGATTGATAAAAGACATTACAAAAACTTACTAAGTACTTTTCTTAATTTAGACCATGAGTATAGAGCCCTTTCATGAAGAAATGAAGTAATATCTGAGGTATAAATCAAGTTATTTGGGAAAGTGTTCTAAAGCTGAGATAAGACAATGTACCAAGGCAGGAGAAAATATGCTGTTTCTTAGGAATTCAAAGAAAATAACATGGATGGGCTATGAGGAACATGGGGCAACAGAGGATGGAGATGTGTGATGAGAAGGGCAAGATCATGCAAAATCTTGCATGTTTGCTAAATGGATGTTTGCTCTTTTTTTAAGATTAGAAGACACTTAAGACTTTTAAGGAAAGCAGGTAAAAACTAGATTTTCATTTGGAAAATATATTTGTAACTGGCTTTTCTTGAGAACCAAGGAATGCTGGGAATTCTTTCTAAAATCATTATCAATTACAGCATACTAACACATATATATGGAATTTAGAAAGATGGTAATGATAACCCTATATGCAAAACAAAAAGAGACACAGAAGTACAGAACAGACTTTTGAACTCTGTGGGAGAAGGTGAGGGTGGGATGTTTCAAAAGAACAGCATGTATATTATCTATGGTGAAACAGATCACTAGCCCAGGTGAGATGCATGAGACGAGTGCTCAGGCCTGGTGCACTGGGAGGACCCAGAGGAGTCGGGTGGAGAGGGAGGTGGGAGGGGGGATCGGGATGGGGAATACGTGTAACTCTATGGCTGATTCATGTCAATGTATGACAAAACCCACTGAAATGTTGTGAAGTAATTGGCCTCCAACTAATAAAATAAAATTTAAAAATAAATAAATAAATAAAATCATTATCAAAATTACATTTTTATAGTAATCACATACTTAACTGTAAACATTAAGTACAAGTTAATCACAAATACAATAAATGATGTAAAGAAGGTCATTATGAATTCACTGTCCCAGCAGTGAACTTCCCTCTTTAACTGAGAGAAAAGAGAAAGGCTGTCACCAGATAGCTTTGATTTTTAGACCTCTAAAATTAATAATGTTATGCTTTTATTTTATGTATTACAATTGAGATGAGCATGATGGACAGGGACTTTTATATAAATTCATATAATTTCACTCTCCTCTATTTCTAAAAATAAGTTTACTATTTTAGTTAACTTTTACATTTACTTTCGACTACCTTTATTGTTCAGAGTATATTCTATTTGAATTTTCAATTTCTTTAGTTTATTCTATAATTTTTATCACTTCCTAATCTTTCAGCAATTTGTGTTAGTATTTTTATATTAAATTTTCAAAAATTTAATCTACTTTAATTAAAAAAACAAATACCTTATAGAACTTTGCTGAGAAGGGAAATTTTGTTTAAAAAAATAAAAAGCATGAAAGTGTTTCTCAAATTTCTCTCACATGTGTTGTGATCTTTTTTCTTTTTATTTTGAAATAATTATAGCTTTATAGGAAACTGCCTAAAACAAAAGTCATCTACTTTCTTATAAGAGTAACATCAGATAGAACTATAACATAATGTCAAGACTTTCGGGAAAACTGATATTGGTACAAACTACAGATCCTATTTCACCAGATTTACATGTACTCCTATCTGTGTGTGTGCACATGCATGCAATCTATTCAATTTTATCCTATGTCCAGATTCATGCATTCTATTCAATTTTATCCTATGTTCAGATTCATGTAATCATCACCACAACCATTATATAGAATTGTTCCATTACCAAAAAGATCCCTAATGCTTTCAAACCACTTATAAAAACCTTGAAACAGCGAAAGGGTATAAAGCTCCTTTTGGAAGAGGAAGATTCAGGCAGTCTGTGGATGAAGAAAGGTCAAAGGTTGAGCAGCATGCAAAATATTTTTGAGGGACAGTTGTATGAGAGTAGCTCTTAGTTTAAGACAAAGACGGAAAGATTTTGTTAAAGCTTTGTTCTGTTTTGTGATTTCTTCTATAGCTACTTATTCAAAAAAGATAGTGTATTGCTCATGTGCATTAACTTTTGATAATATGTAATAATGAGAGGGATGCCAGGTTAGTGGGCTTCCTGGTGTGGTGGCTCAGATGGTAAAGAATCTGCCTGCAATGCAGGAGACCCAGGTTCAATCCCTGGGTTGGGAAGATCCCCTGGAGAAGGAAATGGCAACCCATTCCATATACTCGCGTGGAGAATTCCATGGACAGAGGACCCTGGCCGGCTACAGTCTATGGTGTCACAAAGACACTGAGTGAATTACATACCAAGTTAGGAGTAGAGCAGGCCCAACTTTATTTGTACTACACAGTGATGAAATTTTAAAGCAAGCCTACTTAAAGCCCAGTAACACCATAATTCAGCTGAAATAGGAGACTATATGCATCGCTGCTTTTCTAAAACAAAATTCATCTGGTGTTCCAAAATTAATGTTCTTCAGATATGCTATATTTAAATGGACTCCAAATACTCCAATGAGAAAAAAAAATAGCATTTAAATTTAAAATTATAGTAGTATTAGGGCTACACTATGTATCTGTACATAACAGTGCTGCATCACAGTAAGAAAAGGACTGCAAAAGATTTTATCCAAACCCATATATACCACTACTACATATATATTACTGACTCTACCTCGGAGATTATGAAAGATAAGATTTGTCTGCACACATACAATATGCCATAATACCAGGTGGAGGAGCGTATACCAGAGAATTCCAGGCATTATTAAATCAAACGTAGGAGACGTACATTCAAAATGACCAAAAAAATTCTAAATCTATAACTATTTCTTCACCCAAAAAAGTCAGCCCCCCTTTTTTTCACTGTGAAAGTGAATTCTTTTGCTATACCTTACCTTCAAATTCTCCTGAAAATTAAAAAAGACCTTAGAAATCATCTTATATTCTTTGAAATCCACAGGGAAGCCCCAAGATTATCACAACTATCTTTGAGCTTACCCAGTTTAGAAGTCACAATGGCTTGCCAATCTTTCATGGTTCATATTAACTATTTCAACTTAATGACCTTAAGATATCAAAATCACACTTAATTTATAATGCACTACATGCACTGTAAGTTACCTATTTAATTTGGAAACAAGACTTTTGGAGCTCATTTACCAAGAAGGGAGGAAGAAAAGTAGGAAACTCTAAAAGGACAATCTGTTAACTAGAGATACCTATGGGAAATATATGAAAGTGAATGAGAAAAAAATATCACTTCTACATAATTATTTGAACTTTTCAATAGACAGTTACTTCTTTCCTCAGTTAACCATATCATGTCTCAAGTTTACTTATCTATAAAATAGGGATAATAAACATATCTACCTCAAAAGGATAATGTAAAAACACTGACAAAATTCCTGGAAGTTTCTAAGACCTCAAAATTCAAACAATGTTATTATTACTTATACTATTACATGTAAAAAAGTAACTAAAACTTACATCATATTTTTTCAAACAGTAAGTAAAAATAAATATACTTTAAAACACTATCAAGAGAAATCTGCATTTTTCATACAACTCTTCACAGGTGCATTTAAATAATTAAGTGTTGGACAGCAAGGAACATACCTATTGGATTTACGGTACTTACATAATGCTTAGCATGTAGCAAACTTTAAAATATATATTGAATGAATGAAATTATCATGTAACATATATATAATGCTGCTGCATTTTAAGTTACTTGCAACCATTTATAAACTAAAAAAATATACAGTGAAAAGGGAAGCTACTTTTGTAAAGAGGCAAACATCTAAAACTCAACACCAAAGTAGAGTTTTTCCATTCAAGAGCTGAATATAATTTCTCAATGAGAACACATGGTAAACAAACAATCATATTTCTGGACAAGAAGAATATATAATCAACAATATCTATCTGTATTTTATATGGCTACTTGCTTTCAGCTGCTTTCAACTATATAGCAATAAAATAAAAATCCCAAGCAATTCCAACTGTAACAAAAAAAGACAGATATGGGCGAATACTTATAATGGGAAGGTCAAACCATCAAGAAAACGATTCCAAAATAATTTTAAGATATAAAGGCTTTTAATAAATTATTAAACATTCAATATCACAGTAATCTAAATCTATGCATCAATCACTGATGCTAAGGAAACTGATGCTGACTGGTTCTGTGAAGATCTACAACACCTTCCAGAATGAACACCAAAAAAAAAAACAGATGTCCTTTGCATCACAGGAGACTTGAATACAAAAGCAGGAAGTCAAGCGATACCTAGATTAATAGGAAAGTTTGGTTTTGGAGTACAAAATGAAGCAGGGCAAAGGCTAACAGAGTTTTGTCAGAGAACGCACTGGTCATACCAAACACCCTCTTCCAACAATACAAGAGACGACTCAACATATGGACATCACTAGATGGTCAACACTTAAGTCAGACTGATTATATTATTTGCAGAAGAAGATAGAGAAGCTCTATACAGTCAGCAAAAAACAAGACGTGGAAGTGGCTGTGGCTCAGATCATGAACTCCTTATTGCAAAATTCAGGCTCAAACTGAAGAAAACAGGAAAAACCACCAGACCATAAAGGTACGCTGCTGCTGCTGCTGCTAAGTCGCTTCAGTCATGTCAAACTCTGTGTGACCCCATAGACGGCAGCCCACCAGGCTCCGCCATCCATGGGATTTTCCAGGCAAGAGTACTGGAGTGGGTTGCCGTTGCCTTCTCCGATAAAGGTATGACCTAAATCAAATCCCTTATGATTATACAGGGGAGGTGATTAATAGATTCACGGGATTAGATGTTATAGTCAAGAGTACCTGAAAAACTATGGATGGAGATTCATATCACTGTACAGGCGGTGATGACCAAAACCATCTGCAAGAAAAAGAAGTGCAAGAAGGCAAAGTGATTGTCTGAGGAGGTCTTACCAATAGCTTAGAAAAGAAGAGAAGTGAAAGGCAAAAGAAAAAGGGGAAGACACACTCAACTGAATGCAGAGAGTCCCTTGGACAGTAAGGAGACCAAACCAGTCAATCCTACAAGAAATCAACCTTGATTATTAACTGGAAGGACTAATGCTGAAAGCTCCTCCAATACTCTGGCCACCTGATGCGAAGAACTGACTCACTGGAAAAGACCCTGATGCTGGGAAAGATTAAGAGCAGGAGGAGAAGGGGGCAACAGAGGATGAGATGGTTGGATGGCATCATGGACTCAATGGATGTGTTTGAGCAAACTTAGGGAGACAGTGAAGAATAGGGAAGCCTGGCGTGCTACAGATCATGGAGTGGCAGAGTTGGACATAACTGAGCAAGTGAAAAATGAATTTTATCCAGAGAATAACTCACCATGACCTATGATGGGACTCTGAGCCACACATTATCAGTTGTGACCTCCAAAGGAAGTGATAATTAAAAGGTATTAGTCTGTCCCTCTGGGAGGGGCTACAGACTAAGTCAGCCATGTGAACAGTTTATTATCAAGTCCCAGTAAAAACAATCAAAACCAAGGGCTTGACTTAGCTTTTCCTGCAAATTTTAAAAGCTGTGGTCAAGAAGAGATAATGCTATTCATGATTCCACAGAGGGGTGATCAGAAGCTCCATGGGACTCTGTACCTTTGACAGATTTTCATTTACACCTTTTCTCTGCAACAAACTACAGGCTGGCGCGTAACAGTTTTCAGTAAGTTCTGAGTTCCCCCCAGCAAATTACTGACCCTGACGATAGTTTTCAAAAACCCTTGAATTTGCAGTGGTGTCAGAAGTAAGAGCAGTCTTGTAAAGACTGTTCAAAGCTGTGCAGTTAGCTGAGCTTGGTGCAGCTGATGTCCGAAGTGGGGTTTGCATGACAAGTGCTAACTACCTCAACCATGTAGTTGGGGAGAAAAAGAATGAGAGGGTAGGGGATGATAAACCTTCTGATTCATGGGTGCCAAAGAACCATTCACGGTATACAACTGTAGCCAGACAACGATCAGTGAGCAGAGCTGAAAGTTATCAGTGGAATTTAGGAGGATAAATCTAACTCAGAGATCTGGCACATTGAAAACATAAATGCACAAGTTTTTAAATGAGTTAACTACACAACTCCTTGACTAGTAGTAACCGTAACACCGAAAAAGAAAGAAAAAGCAACATTAGGCCTGACACCTGGTCAAGCTTGGGAAGAAAAAATTTACTAACTAGAATAAGTAGATTAGAGGGTCTCTCTTCTACGAGGAAGGCCAGAGATGGCAACCAGCCTATAAAAATGAGCTTTTAATGAAATGGGTCAGGCAGACTCAACAAATAATGCCAGTTAGGCACCAAGAGAGGGAAAGAACTTGTACTCTGACTCACAAGGGCCGTCTGACAGAATGAAGTCAAAATAGACTTGGGAAAATGGCCCTCCATCTTAATTGCTAAGGTTTCAACAGCACACCCATGGGCTTCCTATAGACCTCTACACCTACTAAGGTTCTTCTGGGGCACTTGCAATTTGTACCAAGACACTATGACTGCCCTTGCCCTGTGACTGATCACAATAAGACATATCTTAAAATACAGTTTTAATATTAATGTAATTAATATAATTCTCATTACTCCTTGTGTACTGCCTGTAAGAGAGAAGTGAACCTTACTATCGATAATATCCAACCCCACACAATGATAAACAGTCTTAGTACAAGCTTGTGAACTAAGTGACACAGAGTGACTGTTTCTAACTGACTTAAGAATTCCAATAAAATAAGTCAGGACCAGTTATAACTAAGTCTGTTCATAATAGGATCTGATATATTGCGCAAAAGTCAATTCTGTTAGCGGCATAGCAAATTCCTCTGCAATACAGACTGGTCAAAGAGTCAGACACTGCTGATCAGCTAACATTTTCATATATAAATATGTGTGTGTGCGTTTACATATGTGTGTCTGTATAAAATTCTTCTCTATTACACCTTACCACAGTGTAAAGTGTAAGGTAAACATAATTTCATGTGCTATAAAGTAGTACCTTATTGCTCCGAGGTTTGTATCTATAAATCTTGTTGCTTAACCTTTACAACTCTACATAGTAAGTACTATTATTATGAAGGTAGTGAGACATAGGGAGAATAAATTATTGAAGTTCATTCAGATACTAAGAGTAAAGGGCACAACAGAGGTTTGAAACAGGAAATCCAACACCAAGGCTTATGTTCTTTAATACATTGCCTTCCTAGATGGCTGCTAGGCTTTTGTTGTCTTTTTCAGCCAACTGCATTCTCGAAATCTATTTTAGAAGATCTCCAAGGTCACATCATGCCATGTAAAATCCTGGGCAAACAGTAATTTAGACAGAATTAAACCAAAGTCTTAAATAATACTTAATATATTTCACTTGGTCAATGTTTCAATTGTCAATTTTATCAGAAAGTCTTAATTCTTTCAACTGCTAAAAAGATTTTTAAAATGCTGATTAATATAAATAGCAGATATCAAAATATATCAACAGAAACTTAAAACAAATAAACTAACTCATGTGAAGAAAACTATTTCCAAAATAAAACTGCCAGATAAACTGATTACATTAGAATTTCTACTTTCTTGGAAAACAACAGTTGTTTTTATTAAAAAGAAATTATCACTAGGCATCAACCTTCCATTTTGAAGGATGATTTTGATTACTATATAATACTTTCTAAAGTTGATAATTTTAACACCACTATAATCAAGATATTTCTACTTAAATTTTATTTGTTCATGTTTCTCTAAAGTATTCAAAACTATAATCTAAAAGCTGCATAATCTCTCAGATTATCTTGCAATACCAAAGAAGGGCAATGCCAAAGAATGTTCAAACGATTGCACAATTGCACAAATCTTACACACTAGCAAAGTTAATTCTCAAAATTCTCTAAGCCAGGCTTCAAGAGTATGCAAACCATGAACTTCCAGATGTTTAGAAAGGGCAGAGGAATCAGAGATCAAATTGCCAACATTCGTTGGATCATCGAAAAAGCAAGAATTCCAGAAAAACATCTACTTCTGCTTTATGGTTTACACCAAAGTCTTTGACTGTGTAGATCACAAACTGTGGAAAATTCTTCAAGAGATGGGAATACCAAACTAACTGACCTGTCTCCTGAGGAACCTGGATGCAGGTCAGGAAGCAACAGTTAGAACTGGACATGGAACAACAGACTGGTTCCAAACTGGGAAAGGAGTACGTCAAGGCTAGATATTGTCACCCTGCTTATTTAATTTATATGCAGAGTACATCATGAGACACGCTGGGCTGGATGAAGCACAAGCTGGAATCAAGATTGCTGGGAGAAATATCAATAACCTCAGATATGCAGATGACATCACACTTATGGCAAAAAGCGGAGAAGAACGAAAGAACCTCTTGATGAAAGTGAAAAAGTAGAGTGAAAAAGTTGGCTTAAAGCTCAACATTCAGAAAAGTAAGATCATGGCATCCGGTCCCGCCACTTCACGGCAAACAGATGGGGAAACAATGGAAACAGTGACAGACTTTATTTTTGGGGGGCTCCAAAATCACTGAGGATGGTGACTGCAGCCATGAAGTTAAAACACACTTGCTCCTTGGAAGAAAAGCTTCGACCAGACTAGACAGCATATTTAAAAGCAGACTTTTACTTTGCCAACAAAGGTTCGTCTAGTCAAGGCTACGGTTTTTCCAGTAGTCATGTATGGATGTGAGAGCTGGACTATGAAGAAAGCGGAGTGCTGAAGAATTGATGCTTTTGAACTCTGGTGTTGGAGAAGACTCTTGAGAGTCCCTTGGATAGCAAGGAGACCCAACCAGTCCATCCTAAAGGAAATCAGTCCTAAATATTCATTGGAAGGACTGATGCTGAAGCTGAAACACCAATACTATGGCCACATGATGGGAAGAACTGACTCATTGGAAAAGACCCTGTAGCTGAGAAAGACTGAAGGCCAGAGGAGAAGGTAATGACAGAGGATGAGATGGTTGGATGGCATCACCGACTTGATGGACATGAGTTTGACCAAGCTCTGGGAGTTGGTGACAGACAGGGAAGCCTGGCGTGCTACAAGCCATGGGGTTGCAAAGAGCTGGACACGACTGAGTGACTGAACTAACTAATCTCTCAGAATACTAATTCAACACCACTCACAAATTTTCAGATATCTGTTTCCTTTTTTCTTCTTTAATAGGACTTAATGAACAACTTCCTGCACATAACATTATGTGTTTAATTTTTCTATCTGCATGACTATCTGACTCATCCTAGGTATCTGATAAACAGTGGATGAACTAAAATAATTTTTACTTATTAAAAAATTTTTACTTTTTAATAATTATTTTATAAGGATAATTTCCTAAGAGAAGAAGTAATTAATCAAAAAGTAGAAACTTCTTTATGGTTCTTGCAACTTAATACTTTCCCCCCAAATTATGTTATTTGATGACACACAAAAAATGAAAGACATGCTTATTCATTGGAATCCTTCTTAGTAATAGACTTTTTCATTTAAAAAGTTTAATCCTTTACAATATAAAATTTAATCTCATAAAATGCTTTATCTTCCTGAGAAATAATAATCCTAAAGGTATACTATTTCATTATTTACTAAGTACAAAGAACTATAAAACTAAGAATTCTAATTCTGAAAATGCAACAATCAATATGTAAAAACTCTCTAAACGAATTTATGTCAAAGCTCAATTCCCAGAATATGGCATATCTTCACATTTCAGTAAAATTTGGTTAAAGTCATAATGTAACCAAGTCTGGCAACATAAGAGCCGGACATAAATGCCAAGTGCATCCCAAAGACAGGTGAGTTCTATTCTACCTTGAGAGGGTTTCTTTCAAAATAAAGAAAAGCATTTTCTAGACAAAAAGTAAAAAGCATTTTCATTAGGCAAAATAACCAAAAGGAAATATACCGATGAAGGTTTACATGCTTATGATCTGATCACAATTCCGGGTCAAACCAATCCAGAATAACTTATTTAGTGAAGGAAGAGTTGCACTGGGAAAAAAGAGAAGTCAGAGCTTCTTAAAACTCATTCCAAAAATTCAGATCATCATTGTAGATAGGAAATTTTAGTTGACAGTGAAGATATTTCATTTCCCCCTATGAAAACTTAAGGAATCACATTCGTATTTTATTAGAACAAGGGTATTTATTCTAAACATTTTTGCTGTTTATTTATAACTACTTACCATGTTTAACACTTGTAACTGACATTACTACAACTGGCTGATGATGCTCTCTTATACTCTGATCTTAGCATAAAGTAACAGGCAGGAAATCTGCTGTAACTCCTAGTGGGGTTCTTTTTCACTAGTTGGGATAGAGTAAATTCATCACTTTAAGCATTCACTCACTGTCTTAACATGGGTAAGGCACTCTGCTAGAGTCCTAGGATGATACAAAGATGACCATGACATGATCCTGTCCTCAAAGAACTTACAATCTATTAGAGAAAGACAGACACGTAAACAAATAGGTATAATACAAAGTAGAATGTGCCAGTTGTTAAAACAGAGCTACAAAAACCATGTTCTAAAAGAGCACAAGATAGTGAAATTAACTCTGGATGGGGTGGTCTGGAAGGCTGGGCCAGCAGAAAAGTAGCAGAAAACTCAGCCCCTTAGAAAATGCAGCAGTGTTACAGCCCAGCTAGGTTAGGGTCAAAGCCCCACTCCCCACAGAAGGTTTTCCTAAAGGAGATGGAGCCAGGGCCCTAACCCAGTTAGGTAGGCAACTCGTTGATTTCAATTATGAATGCAACACTTTCTTTCCCTGGTGCAGATAAATGGGACTTCATGAGTATTTTATTTCATTAAAAAATAAAATAAATTTAACAACATAATAAGTAACTTACATTTTTATGTAAGTTACCCTGGCCTCTATCATCGGAATGGCCTCAGGTGGTACCCTGATCGAACAGGACCAAGTAGAAAGAAAGACACCACTTCAGTATGTTATACATGCAGTGCTTCAATACATGCTATGCTACTGAGATCTTGGGGAGAAAGATGAAAGAGACAAGAGACACTTCCAGAGAAGTAACCTAGGTATTACTTTACTATCCCACATTTTTTTGACATTTTACTTTAAAAATTTTAATGTAAACTTTAGAATAGGTAAATGAGATAACAGGATTTTCTTTTAAGTCATGATTCCAAAAACCAGCAGGTATATTTGCTGGTTTCTATTGATTTCTTAGAATAAGGAGTAAACTAGATAATATAACCAATATGTAATATTTAACAGGTACCACACGAGGTGTGAAAACAACTGGAAAGAAGATAACACAAACATGTTTAGGTACAGAAGAACAAGAAAGCAGTGATATTGTGCAAACAATTACAAACATTAAATCTGTAGAGAATTAAGAAATAAGACTAACTCTCCACTATGTTTCATCCTATTGCCATTTCATGTTTCCCTAAATAACTCCAATTTGTATGTACAATATTTTACTCTGCTATATGAATTTTAAAACTCTGAAATTCATAACTACTGGCTATAGACTTCCTTAAGTAAATTTCATTTTAGTGAACAAATAAATAACAGAATCTTAGTCACCTATATTACACATAAATGAATATTTGCAAAGTCTTAAGAAAGTTAAAATGATTATTTTCTAGGCTATACCATCCATTCTGATTTTTATTATTTGTTCTATTAATTTTTACAGCTCCCTGGAACAAAGGAAACAGAAAGGAAGACACGTCCTATCTGAATTAAGTATGACATTACATTAGACAGACTTTCTTTAAATATAATAAACATACAATTCAAAAAACTTTCTCTCCTAAAACGAGCTGAGCAAACCACAAGACAAATATATCTGTAATAATATTTTAAATGTCGTATTTAAAAAACACAAAACATATTAGAAAAACACAAAACTCTAATATGTAATTGAAAATAGTTCACAAAAGTACAAGCTGCTGATAAATATGATAAAAAAATTCATCCCATTAAAGAAATGCAAATTAGAACAATAAAATCATATTTTAAAATACCAAATTAGAAGATACAAAAAAGCAACACAATTTGTTCTTGAATTGTAAAAATTCCCCTTTTTAAAATGTTTGTTCAGGTTTTAAAACAAGATGTTCTGAAAGTAAGTAATCAATGCTTATAGGGAAGGAGCTGAAGGCTTAAGAGTCAGGGAGGGATGAGAACACTCAGTTACTGGGGACAACAGAAGTGAAGGGTAACTTTCAAATAATGTGTGTTCTGAGTATCAGGATATTTTAGATTTTGCTGTTTTCAGGTTCATACCCTTTAGATTCTATTACTGTGACTCTAAATTTTAAAAATAGTCAGATTCAGACAAATATTTATATATTTATAACAATGATACTGATCACACTTTTTTTCTAATAACAAAAATTTAGAAAAAATCAAATCACCAAACTAATTACCAAATAGATGTGAAAAGAAAAAGAAGCGATAAGCAATAGAGAAAAGGAAAGACAGAAGCATCTGAATGCAGAGTTCCAAAGAATAGCAAGGAGAGATAAGCCTTCCTCAGCAATCAACGCAAAGAAATAGAGGAAAACAATAGAATGTGAAAGACTTAGAGATCTTTTCAAGAAAATTAGAGGTACCAAGGGAACATTTCATGCAAAGACTCAATAAAGGACAGAAATGGTACAGACCTAACAAAAGCAGAAGATATTAAGAAGAGGTGGAAAGAATACACAGAAGAACGGTACAAAAAGGATCTTCACAATCCAGATAATCACAACGGGGTGATCACTCACTTAGACCCAGACATTCTTGAATGTGAAGTCAACTGGGCCTTAGGAAGAATCCCTAAGAACAAAGCTAGTGGGGGTGATGGAATTCCAGTTGAACTATTTCAAATTCAAGAAGATGATGCTGTGAAAGTGCTGCACTCAATATGTCAGCAAATGTGGGAAAGCTCAGCAGTGGCCACAGGGACTGGAAGAGGTCAGTTTTCATTCCAATCCCCAAAAAAGGCAATGTCAAAGGATGCGCAAATGTCCACACAATCGCACTCATCTCACAGGCTAGGAAAGTAATGTTCAAACTTCTCCAAGTCAGGCTTCAGCAATACGTGAACCGTGAACTTCCAGATGTTCAAGCTGATTTTTAAAAAAGCAGAGGAACCAGAGATCAAATTGCCAACATCCTTTGGATCATCGAAAAAGCAAGAGTTCCAGAAAAACATCTATTTCTGCTTTATTGACTATGCCAAAGCCTTTGACTGTGTAGATCACAATAAACTGTGGAAAATTCTTAAAGAGAAGGGAATACCAGAGCACATGACCTGCCTCCTGAGAAACCTGGATGCAGGTCAGGAAGCAACAGTTAGAACTGGACATGGAACAACAGACTGGTTCCAAATTGGGAAAGGAGTACGTCAAGGCTAGATATTGTCACCCTGTTTATTTAACTTATATGCAGAGTACATCATGAGAAATGCTGGGCTGGAAGAAGCACAAGCTTGAATCAAGACTGCCAGGAGAAATATCAATAACCTCAGATATGCAGATGACACCACCCTTATGGCAGAAAATGAAGAACTAAAGAGCCTCTTGATGAAAATGAAAGAGGAGTGAAAAAGTTGGCTTAAAGCTCAACATTCAGAAAAATAATTATCATGGCATCCGGTCCCGCCACTTCATGGCAAATAGATGGGGAAACAATGGAAACAGTGACAGACTTTATTTTTTGGGGCTCCAAAATCACTGAGGATGGTGACTGCAGCCATGAAGTTAAAACACACTTGCTCCTTGGAAGAAGAGCTTTGACCAGACTGGACATATTAAAAAGCAGACACATTACTTTGCCAACAAAGGTCCGTCTAGTCAAGGCTACAGTTTTTCCAGTGGTCATGTGTGGATGTGAGAGCTGGACTATAAAGAAAGTTGAGTGCTGAAGAATTGATGCTTTTGAACTGTGGTGTTGGAGAAGACTCTTCAGAGGTCCCTTGGACAGCAAGGAGATCCAACCAATCCATCATAAAGGAAATCAGTCCTAAACATTCATTGGAAGGACTGATGCTGAAGCTGAAACCAATACTTTGGCCACATGATGTGAAGAACTGACTCATTTGAAAAGACCCTCATGCTGGGAAAGATTGAAGGCAGGAGAAGAAGGTGACGACAGAGGATGAGATGGTTGG
Source organism: Muntiacus reevesi (assembly GCF_963930625.1). Classification (NCBI taxonomy): domain Eukaryota; kingdom Metazoa; phylum Chordata; class Mammalia; order Artiodactyla; family Cervidae; genus Muntiacus; species Muntiacus reevesi. Next base: position 99,073,953 of record NC_089250.1, read on the forward strand.
ATGGCATCACCGACTCAATGGACATGAGTTTGGGTGCACTCCGGGGTTGGTGATGGACAGGGAGGCCTGGTGTGCTGCGGTTCATGGGGTCTCAAAGAGTCGGACAGGACTGAGCGACTGAACTGAACTGAACTGAAATTACGAAACACTAGGGAGATGGATCATCATAGGATACAATATCATGCAGCCATTAAAAACTGAGGAGAAATAAACAGAATGAAACATTACCTAATAGAAAACCCAGGACCTACTTTTTTTTTCCAGGATCTACAATTTTAATGAAACCTTAGCTAAAACTAATGATTAAAGGAAAGACTCTATTTTGTATCCGGCTGCTCTGCTGAGTTCATTAGTTTTTTCTTTAAGTTTTGATGTGGACCATTTTTCAAGTCTTTATTGAATTTGCTACAATATTGCTTTTGCGTTTTGGTTTTATTTATTTATTTATTTTTGGCCTTAGGCAAGCAGGATCTTATCTCCCTGACCAGGAATTTAACCCACACCCTTTGTACTGGAAGGTGAAGAGTTAACCACTGGACAGTGCGGGAAGTCCCTCATTTACCAGCTTTCACATTTGTGTGTGGTATGACCACACAAAATCATACCACTGGCAAACAAAACTTTTACTACTTATTCTCCAAACTTAGATGCCTTTTCTCCCCGTTGTCTAAGTATCATCCTTGTCTTGTTCTGGAAAAGCTTCCAGGTTTTCACAATTAATCTGTTAACTAGCAGAAAGATATAAAATCGGCACATGAAAGTCAACTACATTTCTATACTCTAGTAATGAAAAATATGAAAATAACATTAACAAAACAATTCCATTTACAATAGCATTGAAAAAGCTGAATTACGTAGGAACTAATCACAGAGGGAAAACACTGGTACACTGAAAACTACAAAACACTGCAGTGTGTTAGTTGCTCAGTCGTGTCTGACTCTTTAAAACCCTGTGGACTGTAGCCCACCAGGCTCCTTTGTCCATGGGATTCTCCAGGCAAGAACACTGCAGTGGGTGGCCATTTCCTTCTCCAGGGGATTTTCTGGACCCAGGGACAGAGTCCACATCTCCTAGGTCTCCTCATGGCAGGCAGATTATTTACCATCTAAACTACCAGGGAAGCCCATAAAACGCTGCTAACAGAATTAAAAAGACACATAAAATAAATGGAAAGATACATGTTCATGGACTGGAAGGCTCATTAAGAGATCAATACTGTCCAAAGTGATCCACACATTCAATGCAATTCCCATGAAAATCCCCACATTTCTTGCAGAAGGAGACCCATCCTGAATCTGAAATGGAATCCCCAGGGACACCAAACAGCCAAAACAATCTTCAAAATAAACAAAGTTGAAGGACTTACACTTCCTGATTTCAAAACTTTCTATAAACTAACAGAAATCAAAGCAGTGTGGTACTGGCATAAAGACAGATATACATAAGAAAAAAACTGAATAGAGACCAGAAATAAAATCTTATATATATGGCAAAAAAAGTTTTGATAATAGCATCCAGAATATTCAGTGGTGAAAGGACAATGTTTTTAACAAACAATGGCAGAAAACGGAATAGTCACTAACAGAGGAATGGTGCTAAGCCTTATCTAATGCACGTACAAAAATTAACTAAGATGTATCAACAGACTACACCTAAGACCTAAAACATTCAAATTCTTAGAAAACATAGGACAAAAACTTCATGACAATGAAATTGGCAGTAATTTCTTGGCTATAACACCAAAGGCTAAGATAAGAAAAAGTGGGCAAATTTAACTTACTTAAAATTTTAAAATTTTGTGCATGGAAAGACACTATCACCCATGTAAAAAGGCAACCCACAGAATGGTAGAAAATGTGTTGCAGATCAAATCTAATAAGAAATCAAAATCCAGAATACTACAGAGAACCCCTAAAATTCAGTAACACAGAAACAAACAATCCAATTTAAAACTTGGGCAAAAAATGTGAAGACTCATTTCTCAGAAGATATACAAATGCCCAATAAGCACATGAAAAGATGTTCAACATCACTAATCATTAGGGAAATGCAAATCAAAACAACAAGGAGATTATCACCTCAAACTCATCAGGATGACTATTATCAAAAACTGGGCGGGGAGTAAGAGTTGGCTAGAATGTAAAGTAATGTGGCTGCTCTGACAGTAGCTGCAAAATAAATTAAAAGACAGAATTACCATATAATCCAGCAATTACACTTCTGAACATTTACCCCAAAGAAGTGAAAGCATGGTCTCCAAGAGATATACATACCCCTAAGACCACAGCAGCATTCTTCACAATAGCCAAGCAGTGGAAGCAACGCAAGTATACACTAATAGACAAATCACTAAACATGATATAGTATATACATACAATGGAATACCATTCAGCCTTATAACACAAAGGAAGGAAATTCTAACACAGGTCACAACACAGATGAACACTGCAGACATTATGCTAAGTGAACTAAGTCAGTCACAAAAATACAACTGCTGTAAGATTCCACTTATGTGAGGTATAGCATAGTCAAAATCATGAAGACACAAAGTAAAAAGATGGTTCCTAGGGTCTGAGAAAAGGAGGGAATGGGGGTTAATGTTTAATGGGTATAGAGTTTCAGTTTTGCAAGATGGAATAATTTCTGTACACTGAAATACAGTGAGAATGTACTTAACACCACTGAACTTTACACTTAAAAATAAGTAAAATGGAAAATTCTATGTAAGCATTATACCACAATTCCAAAAAACTATTTAATTCTATGCTTGAAGAAAAAGAGCGCAGAGACATATGCTTTTTAAGAAAACATGTCAAAGAATTAAGTTAGAAACACTCCTTGGAGGCAGAAGTAGAATGATTATGATTTTCTAGTTTACACTATTTAGCACTTTCCAAGTTTTTTACAATGTGTGAAAGTGAAAGTGTTAGTCACTCTGTTGTGTCCGACTCTTTGTGACCATGGACTGAAGCCCATCAGGCTCCTCTGTCCATGGGATTCTCCAGGCAAGAATACTAGAGTGGGTTGCCATTTCCTTCTCCAGTATTTTTTTTAATTTAAAAAATTAGTTGAATTTTTAAAAGTTTGGTGTTTATTTAAGTAGTTTTGTGGGGTTAAAAGATTTAACAGAAACAAATTTGTAGACTATGATAAAAATTATTATTAAATAGTATTTCCTAATAGAAACTTTCTCCAAAATGAATAATTTATAAATATACATTAGGAATTCACCTTAATTTTAACTGTCTCTAAGAAAAGGCAAAGATTTTTCTAAAGTTCTGTCTATTCTTTAACTATGTTACTGGGAATACTTTTTGGTATTATTAATATTACTACTTTTGAAACTTTTCATTCAAAATTCACATACATGTGAAAATTACAGATTTCATCCAATTTTTGAGTTGTTTATAAAATTAGAAAGCATAATAGTGATGGTTTAAAAAACTTCATATTAACAATCCAAAAGAGAGGATGAGATAGATGGATAACATCATCAACTCAATAGACATGAGTCTGAGCAAACTCTAAGTGACAGTGAAGGACAGGGAAGCCTGCTGCACTGCAGTCCACGGGGCTGCAGAGTCAGTGACGACTTAGCGACTAAACAATAAAATACTCATTCAACAAATATTTTTTAAAAACCTATCTTGAATAATATGATCTTCTTTATTCTCCCAGAATATTCAAACTATCCTATCAAAATTATAGCTCATAAATATTACCTTTCATCTTTCCATATTATATTCTCTTTTTAAAATGTCTTTAATTCATTTTGTCCTTTCTCTCTTTCCCTATCTTTGCTTTTTACCCACTTACCTCCTTAGACTTTGAAAGGGTTAACTAAAAAAGAAAATTTTATTTTGTTATTTTTATTGAGGTATAATTGACATATAACATTATACTATTCAGATGTACAACATAATTCAGTGTTTGTATTACAAAATGATCACCACTAGTTAATATCTATCACCATACTTAGTTATAATTTTTTTTCTTGTGATGAGAACTTATAAAATCATCTCTCAGCAAATTTTTTAAATTTTTTCTTACTAATTTTATTTATTTATTTATTTCCACTTATTTTTATCAGTTGGAGGCTAATTACTTTACAATATTGTAGTGGTTTTTGCCATACATTGACATGAATCAGCCATGGATTTACATGTGTTCCCCATCCCGATCCCCCTCCCACCTCCTTCCCCATCCCATCCCTCTGTGTCTTCCCAGTACACCAGCCCTGAGCCCTTAAAAAAGAAAATTTAAAGCACTACAATTACCAGCAAATTAAACTATTCTTCCATGTAGTTAATATATGTTGAAAATTTTCTAAAAGTACCTACCTTGATAATATATATACACCAAACACCTAAAGTAATGTTTCAATGCCTTTAATGTATTTCTTTGATATTAATATAAGAAAATTATTTCATTCAAACTGAATAATTATTAAATGCTGAATACTCTGCCAGAAAACAGGGATAATAATGGTTAAAGAGATATGACTTTTTCCCCACAGAATTAATGATGAGAATTCACTGCAATCTATTGTTTTCTTGAATGGAATATCTCCTGATATGAAGTAAATTTTACTATCTTAACATTCACAACTGACCCTTAAACAACATGGGGGTTACAACTCAACCCACAAAGCAGTTTAAAGTATGTGTATTTAACTTTTCGGTTCATTCTCCATGCCTGTGGTCCCCCATTTGTCAAGTCAACCAACTGCGAACAGTGCAGCATAGGAGTACATCTTTATTAGAAAAAATCCACATACACGTTGACTCACACAGTTTAAATCCACGTTGTTCAAGGGTGAAATGTAATTCTTCCATAAATATCAAATATTATCCACAATGATTCACTCAATTGTGACAAAATTTAACAAACTAAGAAAACCATATGCTACTTAATGATTTATAAAAAGTATCCCACCAAGTGTCATTCAGCAAAATTCTTTCACATTGCATACAAATCAGTCAACTACCCCTTAGCAGTCATCAATTCAATTTATGTTTCCCGTAATTGAACAGAAAGATCTATTTGTGGATGAAATATGCTGAAAGAGTACTAACAAAAAGACATAAAATGTTTGAGAAAATGGAAGTAGTATTTTGAAATATCTGCCAGCTGCTTCAGAGCTATGTTGTTTTTGTCTAGTGGCTAAGCTGTATCCAACTTTCTGTGATGTCATGGACTGCAGCCTGCCAGGCTCTTCTGTCCATGGGATTTTCCAGGCAAGAATATTGGAGTGGGTTGGCATTTCCTTCTCCAGGGCATCTTCTCAACCTAGGGATCGAACTCATGTTTTCTGCATTGGTGAGGGAGAAGCCACCACTCAGAAATATTAATCTATAATCACTAAGAAAACTCTAAACGTATATTTAGCTCTTAATTCTTTTAAAACAACCGAAAATGATTAATGAAATAATGAATACAGATCTTACCAATGCAGGCCACTGAATCTGTTTGCTCTTTGATCCCTGAGTCTGGCTAGGGTTGTTCCTTCTGGCCCAGATTAAGTGGTATTCCACCAAGAAGGTTGAAAAATCTTCATAAACTTTAACCCACTCTCGTTTATCCCACTCAAGATCATCAAATTCCACATACACCTAGGAAAAGAAAAGAAAACTCATAAGCAATAGAGTGTGATATTTTAAAATTTAAGCCATGAAGTTAAATTACAAAAGCCATTAACAAATCCATTATTCAAATTAACAGTTCTCTTAAAAGTGATTATTTAACTCTCTTTAAACAAATTATAACACTTACTTATTGTATAAAGGAAGATAAACAGTAAGTTTACCAAGAAAAGCAATTTACATAATATTGGTCAGTACAGATTGCTGAGTATCTACTAATGAACTATGTCGATACTGATGATTCTAGAAGCAGAAGTCAGGAAATGCTAAGGACCAAACAGTAATTATTTTAGGCTTTGCAAATCATATGATGTCTGTCTCAACTACGTATCTCTGACTTTCTAGTATCAAAATAGCCATAGACAGAACATAAACAAATGAGTTTGGCTTTTTTACAATAAAACTTTTCAGTACAAAGACAGGAGGCAGTGTAAGGATGGTCAACATATGAAAAATCCATTAATGTAATATACCAGATTAACAGAATGAAGAGAACGACATGATCATTTTAACTGACAAAGAAAAAGCACTTGAAAAACTGATCACTCCGTCATTACAAAAATAGTCAAAGAGAACTAGAGAGAAACTATCTCAACTTAATGAAAATAATAATGAAAATGAAAATCTCACAGCTGAATCCTACTACTGTTTCATGGATTCTGGCAAAGGACACAAGACCCCTAAGACTTCACTCCTTAGAGCAAAAGCTACTTATTACTTAAAACAGAGTATCAGCATGCTACTTATGTTGGTTCCTCGTGCCTCCCAACTCCCATGGGAAGGAAGTGAAGGGCCCAGGATGAACACCTGTATACACAGAAAGAAGAACACTGACCATGGAATAGACTTCCACTTTTATTTTAAGCAGAAGCAAGCATGCTCTTTTTTTCGGAAAGTCTTTGCCTCATCCCTCCTTGCCACTCACTGCAAATACAACCCTGAGAAAGGGCCCAGATAAAGAGCAGTCAGGGTTTTGCTTTCTTGGTATACGTAGCAAGAGATACACAATGCCAATGTTAGATTACCTATACCACCAACACAGATAAGATTTTGTACCTTGCTGACTCGATCAGTAACAAACTTACTAACCTTACAAAATATGGGTATGCAAATGGGAAGAGGCTGAGGAGAGGCATAATTTCTTTCAATCTGTAAACCTATCTAAAACACTGTAAATACCTACTTTTGTTTAATTAATACATTGTGATGTGCTTAGTAAATACTTTTGTTTAACTATCACATTACTTTGTATTAACTCCCTCCTCATTCATCTCTATTAGATCCTTCTATCCACTTAGTTCCCTGTCTTACTAGTTAAAATACAAGATCTTTGAGGGCAAAGATTAATATACCTTCATCATTTTTGGCATCTCTAGTGCCTAGCGAAGTAAGGTCCTTGTTAAATTTTTTGAATATCCACCACTGTGCAAAACATATTATAAACAAAAATAAATGACAAATTTGGGGGAAAAAACACTACAACACTAAAGAAAAAAGGTACTAAAGGTAACATGAATACAGTTGATCTATTTACTGATTAGTCACTGGGTTCATAATTATGTGGATAAAACGATGAAGAGTTCACACAGTGAATACCAGATTTCATATTAGAGCCAATCAAGAAGAACACTGGAACTTCAGAAATTAGAGATATACATCAAAAGTTAGCAGTCATGCATACACAGCAACAATTTACCATGCAGTGACTATAATGAGAGAAAAAGGCTAAACAAACAATTAACAAAAATAATCACTAAGTGATAGTAAATGTGTGGAAAATATCTTATTCCCCCTCATGTATGATAAGGGGCTTGCGTAACTCAATGGAGCTATGAGCCATGTCATGCAAGGCCACCCAAGAAGGAATGGTCTTAGTGAAGAGTTCTGACAAAACATGATCCACTGGAGTTGGAAACGGGAATCCACTCCAGTATTCTTGCCACAAGAACCCCGTAAAGAGTATAAAAAGGCAAAAAGATGTGACACTAGAAGATAACCCCTCCCACCTGACCCAGGTTGGAAGATGTCCAAAATACTACCTGGGGAAGAGTGGGGGGCAATTACTAATAGCTCCAGAAAGAATGAACCGGCTGGGCCAAAGGGGAAATAACAGTTGTGTACGTGTCTGGGAGTGAAAGTAAAGTTCAGTGTCATAAAGAATAGTATTGCATAGGAACCTGAAACATTAGGTCCGTGAACCAAGGTAAATTGGATGTGGTCAAGCAGAAGATGGCAACAGTAAACATGGACATCTTAGGAATCAGTGAACTAATATGTATGGGAATGGGCAAATTTAACTCAGAAGACAATTGTATCTACGACTATCAGCAAGAATCTCTCAGAAGAAATGGAGTAGCCCTCATAATCAACAAAAAAGCCCAAAATGCAGTACTTGGGGGCAACCTCAAAAAAGACAGAAAGATCTCAGTTTGTTTATGAGGCAAACCATTTATCATCACAGTAATCCAAGTCTATGCCCCAAACACTGACGCCAGTTGGATGTGGTAGCGAATGAACAACAAATATTTCATTAGCTCAAGATAGTGTAACAGTGAATTCTAAGAACTGCTCACTGGATAGTTAAAAAACTGTAATGTCTTTCTTTTAATATGTGCTTTCTACAACAGATATCAACATGCAAAGATTCTCAGTTTTACGTATGTTTAATAGGAAATCCTTGAAAGAAAAGCTGTCAAACTGTTAAAGCAATCACTGGCAAGAAAGAAAAAAAAAAAACATAAATTGCAATCATGCGATTCAGTTCCTGCTACTATGCCCATTAAAATTAACCTAACCTTTGAACTCTTCACACACAGTTACTGTTTATGTACAGAATGTCTCTTTTCTACTACATGGCTTGATTGCTTCAAAGTAGCAAGTGGATTCTGCTCACTTGATTTCAAGACGTGTATTCAGCTTACATGAATCTCTTAATTTTTCTACAACCACAAAATAAAACAATGACCACTGGAGGAGGACATGGCAACCCACTCCAGTATTCTTGCCTGGAGAATCCCATGGACAGAGAAGCCTGGCCAGCTACAGTCCACGGGGCATCAGAGAGTCAGACATGACTGAAGTGACTGAGCACATAAATGAGGAAACCGAGGCACAGAGAGAGTACTTAAGTTTGTCCAAGGTCTCACAGCTCCTAACTGGCAGAGTTGGGGTTCACACCAAGTCTGGCTCTTACCCAACAAGCTTCACTGTTTCCATAAGCAGTTGTAGCCTGTGGGAGGGTTGTGATCGATTATTCTGAAAGTGGGAGAACGGAGAAGATCATGGCTTTACAAGGCTGGGCCGGAAAAACTGATCCTTAGCCTGAGATCTCTTCATTAAAAAAAAAAGTTATCATTTTAAAAAAGGATAATGTACACATAATACACAATTGACCACTTTAATAATTTTTGAGGTACATAGTCTACTGGGTATTAAATACCCAGTATTTTCACATTGTTGTGTGACCTTCACCACCATCCATCTCCAGACTTTTTCATTTTCCTGAACCGAAACTGTCCCCATTAAACAATGATTTCCCTATTTTCCGCCGTTGCCTCAGCCCCTGGCAAGCACCATTCTACTTTCTGTCTCTGTAAATCTGACTGCTCTAGGTACCTCACGTAAGCGGAATCACACACTTGTACTGTTCTGACTGCCTTCCTTCACTTAGCACAAGGTTTGTCTTCAAGGTTTGCTGCTTATTTTTTTTTAAATTCTGTACTTTCAAATTTCTGTGGCCAAAATATAAGAAATCCAAGCTTGTTTTTAACAGCCTGATATAGTCATAAGAAGGACATGTGATAATATATATTTTTTGTTCTGACGCTGTATTACAGAAGTTACTCATATAACCCAGGAGAGAGATGCCTAAATTACACAGTAGGCTCTTTAAATTGCATAGGATGTGATGAAATAAGAGAATTAAATATATTGAGTTCTGTTTGGGAGTAAAGAGCATAAGCTGGTAGAAAACAGGGGAAATGGGAGGAATTCTCTCCTAAAGAGGGGAATTGAAGAGTTAGTCATTTAAATACTTTCCTGGTATTGGTCTCTCAGCCTCCAAAAATAGGTCAAAATGTGTTTAAAAAAAAAAAAACTTAAATTCCCCAAGAGATTTATGCAACCTCTTGTTTAGATTTGCTGTCAATGATATGTCCATGATCAAATGCTTCCTTAAAATCTATTGTACAGATCAAGGAAAAAATTTTGGAAAGCCTCCCTCCTTCCCTTTGGGGTGAGAGCGTCTTGCTTTGTTTTTTAATTTTGGCTGTGCTGGGTCTTTGTTGAGGCATGCTAGCTAGTGGGTTCTCTTGCTGTGGTGTGCAGGCTTAGTTGCTCTGCAACTCCTGGGATCTTAGTTCCCTGATCAGAGATTGAGCCCATGTCCCCTGCACTGGAAGGCAGATTCTTCACCACTGGACCACCAGGGAAGTCCCAAGAGACTTGTTCTCATTCTTGCTGTGTTTCTGCGTACACTATCCAATTAGCTTTTCCAAATCTGCCTGGGGTAGGTGGATGGTGGTGGAGCCGGTCTCACCTTGAAATGAGGAACTAAATGAACAAGTAGCCAGATAACTCACTCAGCCAGTGTCTCACTGAGGACTTTAAATAAAAACGTTTTTTGCTTTGGTTTAACATGTGGGTACATTTTCTGTCTTTGCCTTTTCTTTTTCTCAGAAAAAATAAAATAAAATAAAACAATGACCATAAACTGAGAAAAGCCCCATTCTTTAACAATATACTCTATTTAATGACATTTATAAAGAAAACCACAATGGTTTCTTCTGCAAAATCAAATGATACAAGACAAATTTAGTTATTTTTACCATGGTTTCAATAACAGTAAGTTGCTATCACATGAATTTAGTGCAATTATCAGTTCAGTTTAGTCGCTCAGTCATCTCTGATTCTTTGTGAACCCGTGAAATGCAGCACACCAGGCTTCCCTGTCCATCACCAATTCCTGGAGCTTGCTCAAACTCATGTCCATCGAGTCAGTGATATCATCCAACCATATCATCCTCTGTCATTCTCTTCTCCTCATGTCTACAATCTTTCCCAGCATCAGGGTCTTTTCCAATGAGTCCGCTCTTCGCATCAGGTGGCCAAAACATTGGAGTTTCAGCTTCAGTCCTTCCAATGAATATTCAGGGTCGATTTCGTTTAGGACTGACTGATTTGATCTCCTTGCAGTCCAAGGGACTCTCAAGAGTCTTCTCCAACACCACAGTTCAAAAGCATCAATTCTTTGGCGCTCAGCCTTCTTTATGGTCCAACTTTCACATCAATACCTGACTACTGGAGAAACCATAGCTTTAACTATCCAGACCTCTGCTGGCAAAGTAATGTGTCTGCTTTTTAATATGCTGTCTAGATTGTTCATAGGTTTTCATCCAAGGAGCAAGCATTTTTAATTTCATGGCTGAAGTCATGATATGCAGTGATTTTGGAGCTCAGGAAAATAGTCCGTCACTGTGTCCACTGTTTCCCCTTCTATTTGTCATGAAGTGAGAGGACCGGAAGCCATGATCTTAAGTTTTTCTGAATGTTGAGTTTTAGGCCAGCTTTTTCACTCTTGCCTTTCACTTTCAAGAGGTTCTTTAGTTCCTCTTTGCCTTCTGCCATGAGGGTGGCGTCATCTACATATCTGAGGTTATTGATTTTTCTCCTGGCAATTCTGATTCCAGCTTCTCCTTCATCAAGCTCAGCACTTCACAAATCAGTGCAATATAGCATCATCTTTTTATTTACTCCAAACGAAGGGTGAGGATTTACATAAGGTCATGTAAGAACTAAGAATTCCCAGACTTGATTCTGCCAAAACTAACGAGCAACACAGGCTAAAACTACTTACACTATAAGAAACTTTAACATTAAAAATAAAAGGACAGACTACACCAAGAATCATTTCTTTGTATATATTAATAATAAGCATTAGAGAAGTCAAGTAAGTCATGCACAAAGTTCATTAACTAATAAGGTAAAGTAACACATGTCTAATTTTACCACAGGTCTTCAAGGCTTTTAACATGCTAGTATTCACTTTATATTATTAATGGGAGAGTTTATACTGAGAGATTTCCCCAATTTCTTTGTCCATAAAATCTTCTCTCATGGGATACCTAGCAGATATTTTTCTATAAACTAGCAGTAGGGGGTAAACAGACTAGTTTTTTCCACAAGATTTACCTATTTACAAAGCTATATAAATATTCTGATAATAAGAAATCAATGTGTAAGAAAGGAGAGAGTTTAGCAGATGCAAACTATTATACATAGAACGGATAACAACAAGGCCCTACGGTATAGCACAGGGAACTATACTGAATATCCCATGATAAACCATAAATAGTTTTATATATACATTTTACATATAGGCTTCAAATTTTTTTATTACTGCTGGTATAGAGTTGTATTTAAAATAAGTTTTCTAGATTACTGGAAGAAATTGTGAAAACAAAAGTACAATCATTTGGAAAATTTCATTTACTAGTTAAGACAAAAATATATTAAAGAAAATAATTACATATAAATTACATAAAATAAGGAAATTAGGTCTCTTAAATTTCACCACATAAAAAAATAAACAATGTAACTGTAATTTTAGGTTCCTTCCAAAGTTATTAACACTAGGGTCAAAATCAATAGGCATTCACATGAACTAGCCCAAGCTTAAACAAACAAAATATGTTGAGGAATAATCAACACATATAAGAATTATTTAAAAGAAACAGGTTGATCTTAAAAAATAATTAACTGAACTTGGAATTAGAGCTGAAAAATAGTCTTGCATAATCCAAGGAATAACTGGCTTGAAATAACATAAAAGGTTTCTGCTATTTTCTCTTTCATTACAGTCATCATTGTGAAGTGAAGTAAAGTGAAGTTGCTCAGTCATGTCCAACTCTGCGACCCCACGGACTGTAGCCTACCAGGCTTCTCCATCCATGGGATTTTCCAGGCAAGAGTACTGGAGTGGGTTGCCATTTCCTTCTCCAGGGGATCTTCCTGACGCAGGGATTGAACCGGGGTCTACCCACATTACAGGCAGACGCTTTACCATCTGAGCCACCCAACTTTTTAACAAACAAGTATTATATTCTGTGTAGTTACATTAAATTTGCTAAGGTGAACTAAAATTAAAATCATAAGGACAATTCCATAGAGGAGTAGAATACAAATTCACACTAAAATAGTATCTTCCTAGAATGACAATCATAATAAGTAAAATTAAAATATGCATTGTGATACATGAATCTAGGTTCTGAAAATTCTGAAACAGTCTGGAGATCACAGATAATCATTCATCTCCAAAGGGGTATTCAAATGTCTATCACAGTTAGCAAGTATTATTGATAATGGAAAAAAAGGCAGTATCAGTAACAACAGCAGCAGCAGCCAGCACTAGAACAGGGCCTGCTGTGTGCATACATTAGGGGGCTCCACAGGTGGTTCAGTGGTAAAGAATCCACCTGCCCAGCAGGAGACAGGGGTCCAATCCCTGGGTCAGAATGATGCCCTGGAGAAGGAGATGGCAACCCACTTCAGTATTTTTGCCTGGGAAGTCCCATGGAAAGAGGGGCCTGGCGGGCTACAGTCCATGGGGTCCCAAAGAGTCAGACAAGGCCCACCAACTAAACAGCAGCAGCAAGTGCATCTATTAAGCCATTTGACCACCACATATGCCCTCTAAGTAGGCACTACTGTGACCAACTTTCTCAAAAGTGGGAACAGATCCAGAGCAATTAGCTGCCTAACATCAAGTAGTTAGTTAATGAAAACAGTAAAATATCTTATAAGAGGTTGAAGTCATCTAGCAGCACAGGCATAGTCCCTACAAGCTGATACACACAGCATGTGATAAAATCATTGACTAGAGAGGGCTGAACGGGTAGCTGACTCCTTTGTGGCATAAAAGTGGAAGAACCAAACACTTCAAATGGCCTTAAGATTTTCCACATTAAGTCTACAAGTTAGAGCCCTACAGTGCAAAATAAGAAAAAGGGTCAAAAAAGAGAGCAAACAGTAAAATAGAGACCAAGTTTGCTTTCAGTATCTATTACTGTAGTAACTATTAAATTACTATTTAATAAAGTGAGACTAAGCTTGCTTTCAATATTTATATTGTTTATTCCTTTATGAATTAAGTTACCTAAATAATCTTACTACTTGGTGAACAAAATGCATCAACAATTGCAAACTATTCAAAGATGCTTAAGTTTCAATTACTTTTCTCTACATCCAATAAAAAAGAACTATATTCCTATCATGTCATTTAAGTTCCTTATTATAAAATTTGGTACGTATACTACTTGGCTTCTCAGGTGAATCTAGTGGTAAAGAACCTGCCTGCCAATGCAGGAGACATAAATACTACTATCTTTTGGAAAGACTGAAGTGAAGTGAATGAAAGTCGCTCTGTCATGTCTGACTCTTTGAGATATCAAGGACTATACAGTCCCTGGAATTCTCCAGGCAACAACGCTGGAATGGGTAGTCTTTCCCTTCTCCATGGGATCTTCCCAACTCAGGGATCGAACCCAGGTCTCCCACATTGTGGGCAGATTCTTTACCAGCTGAGCCACTAAGGAAGGCCAAGAATACTGGAGTGGGTAGCCTATCCCTTTTCCAAGGGATCTTCCTGACCCAGGAATTGAACCGGGGTCTCCTGCATTGCAAGCAAATTCTTTACCAACTGAACTATCAGGGTAGGGGGGTGGGCTGGAAAGATTAGGTATAGTATTTAATACAGTATCACTGATGATGATGATTATCTTAATCTGCATGTGCTGCCTTAACAAAATAACAAAAACAACAGAAACTTATTTTCTCACAGTTTCAAATGCTAGAAGACTGAATACATCAAGGTTTACTTAAGAGAAGGATCCTCCCCTTGACTGCAGACAGGCTGCTTTCTCAGTGTGTCCTCACATGACCTCTTCTTTGTGGGAGCACAGACAGTCTCTCCTTAGGAGACAACTAATCCAATCATGAGCGTCCCAGCCTCATGACTTCACCTAGCCCCAATTATCTCCCTCTCCCGAAGACCATCATCTCCAAATTCCTTCACACTGACGGTTAGGACATATGAATTTGGGGAGGACAGAAAACTGAATCCATAACATTAGTAATGATAACAGCAGCTAAAATCTGAGTGCTTACCATGCACTGGGTAAGGTTTTACAGAAAAGAAAACAGAGAACTTAAGAAACTTACAACTTTTGGACAATTATTCAAATGATACACAATTGAACATGGCTAAGCTTAGAGCTCTCTTTTGAAGTACTGAATGGCTAAAAAGAAGGAAAACCATCAGAACAGTTCTTTTTTAGCATACGGAGGCATTCTAGAGACCACAGTAAATTCTAGACAATACAAAAGATAAGTAAGATCAGGAGCTTTACTAAACAAGGGGTGGGGATGCTTTCCAGGAACACAAATTCTGAGATTGCTTTTAAAGCACGGGAATGAATTAATGTAGACAGCTTTTAGATGGGTTAAGAGAAAAGGAATTTCGGGGAGTAGTTTACAAAACTGAACGCATGAGTATGTAACCCAAGAGTTTCAAGGAGAAGTATAGCAACTAAAAATATAACGAAGAAAAATCCAAGTTAAATGCAAAGTCCTGAATACTACACAAAGGCATGTTAATAAATTTCCAACATAATTTGTTTAGAAAAAAGACTCAAATTCTGGTTTTAGTTTTTTGAGATATGATTATAAATTAAATATAATGTTTTATAGAAAAGAAGCCAAATATATGCAGAAGCTCCCATACCACTCCAATTCTAGGAGTACCTTTTAAAGTAGGTTGGAAATCTTATGAGATAACACAAATATCAATCATTTCTAAGTATGACAGCTTTTGATTTTTTTTGCCTTGGTATTTGATTATTAGCCTCTTAAACTCAATCCTAGAGCTCCACAAAACTCCTAGAGATTTATCTTTTGAAAATTTATGCTGGCAGTTTTCTACTTTCTATCACCTAACTGGCAAGCCACTCTCAAAAGTTTTCTGTCACTACTGAGCGCCGAAGAATTGATGGTTTTGAACTGTGGTGTTTGAGAAGACTCTTGAGAATCCCTTGGACTGCAAGGAGATCCAATCAGTCCATCCTAAAGGAAATCAGTCCTGAGTATTCATTGGAAGGACTGATGTTGAAGTTGAAACTCCAATACTTTGGCCACCTGATGCGAAGAGCGGACTCATTGGAAAAGACCCTGATGCTGGGAAAGATTGAGGGCAGGAGGAGAAGGGGACAACAGAGGATGAGATGGTTGGATGGCATCACCGACTCAATGGACATGAGTTTGGATAAACTCCAAGAGTTGGACAGGGAGGCCTGGCGTGCTGCGGTCCATGGGGTCACAAAGAGTCGGACACAACTGAGCAACTGAACTGATTATTGCTACCAACTCCAAATCCAGTGACTCCTTTCAGAGTTTTCTGTTTCACCTGAAAGATTGTTTGTTCCTTCTTCTTGTAATTTAATAAAAAAACTAGGTCTTTCCTCCTAGTCTATAACAGAGACTATACTATGTTCCTGTCTATAACCATGTGGTCTTTCATTAACTAGGCCCCAGAAAACAATGTAATAGGCAATTAGTCCATCAGATTGCTGAGGTAACTCAAAATCATCACTAATATTCTTTCTAACAGATCTGTCTTTCCAGGTAAGTAGCTTCCCAAAGAGTTGGCCAGAGGTAAAGTAGATATCTCTTTGACACTCTGAATTAAAAAACCCAAGTCCTTCTATTCCTTCTTTTGACACTACTGAAAGCCACCTCTGCTTTCACTTTTTTGGTATCGATAGTTTCCTCCATTTACCTTCTGAAACAGATTTTTAAGAAAGCTACTATAGAAATATAGACTTGTTATAACAATGTAAGGTAGTGATGAATGTCCTTTTTTACACTATTTATAAAGAACTCAGCACTGGGGCACTGGTAACAGTCTGTAAAATTAAAATATGCTTCTGCTTCTCAATCTAACTGTTCACATTTGTTAATGAAATATTTAACTAACCATGATAAAGAAACATGCCACTTACTTGATCAATGAAGAAAACTAACAAAAAAGAGTGTGTCTTCAAATATATTTGAGTGAAATGAACAGTGTCCTAAATATAGTATTTTCCTGTAGGGCAGTAGTATTGCTATCCATCTGAGATACAAAAGAACTAAAAAATAAGCTAAAAGGCTCATACTGAGCAAAGAAAGATGTTATAAATTCCATTCCCTAAAAGTAAATGCACTTTACCCAAAGGTAAACTCTCTCATCTTAGGTCAAAGCTTACTGACAATAGTACACAGACAATAATAAACTACATTATCTATTTTCCAAGTCCAAAACAGATTATAAAGGCAAACAAGCAGAGTCCTTGAAGACATGCTTTCACAGCATTCTAAAAACCGTACAAAGTTTCATAGAGATTTTAGAAAATCTTCTACACGTGGACTCAAAATTAGTCAAAAAATAGTATTACTGTATTACAATTCATTATTAAATAGACATTTAATTGAAAAATACATGCAAAGCACTTAAAAAATTTTTATCATTTACTGTATACTTTGTGTACCGTGTGACACAAATCAAATGTGTATATTTAACGCTTGTCCCCTCTACCACTAGTTTGTAATATCTGTTTAATGAGCGACAGAGGAAATGTCTAAATTTATATTCAGAATAGTCTAAGATCATGCAAAAATACATTTCAGAAAACTCTCATGGAAATAGCTAATGCATTTAACATTTAAATTCTATAACATTTGTATACCAACTTTATTCATAATTGCCAAAATTTCAAAGTAACCAACCAAACTGTCTTTCAATAGATGAACAGATAAATAAGTAGTGGTGCATTCATACCAAAAAACAAACAAACAAACAAACAAAACTTAATAATTAAAAAAAAAGAAAGATCATCAGAATGAAAAATTGCTTTCCATCACTGTTAGAATTCACTACTAGTGTATTACTAAACATTATTCAGTCCTTCTTTAATACTTCTATACTTCCAGTCAACCAACACAGTATTCAGTATCAGAATTTTTAAATGAATAATTATACAAGGCTTTTCCTATCAACCTAAGGTCTGAAGATGGTGCCAATGTAGAGTGATCTGAAGAGCACTGGGGAAAGAAATTTTAGCCACCTAGCTTTTGAGACATCAATGGCACGTAAGTAGTTAAGTCATCAAAAATTATAATTAAAACTAACAGAACTTTTAAATAATGGTACCAGAATATTCACTATCAGAATAAGTACACTCATACTAAAATTGTGCACTCATTTTCAGGTAGACATTTATTTTTTCTACTGCAGAAAGAAAACTATAAGATTCCAAGTCTTTTTATTTTTCTAACTGAAAGCTAGAGCCTACTATCCTTGTAAGGCATTTTAGATAAAAGAATTACTCTAGCATAGGAGAATGACCTAGTTATGTTTCATCCCTATCATTGGCTGATACCTCTATTAAAGCACAGCAAGTGTCACTACAAAGGGTCACTGCAAAACCATTATTAGTTGTCTCACCTATAGACGCCGTACACCAAGACAACTATCACCACAGATTCTTGACACTTAGGTTACAGAGATCATTTGGACTTCCTTTTCAGTTCCTTTGATATTAAATTGATTCTGAAACCATTTAAATGTCTTGGGCTGTCAAATGTATTTTCGAGAATAGAGCTATGTGTGATATTTCTGTAAAAATAAAGAAGATAACCTACCAAGCAAGGATCAAAATATGGACCATACCTTTGCTTATTTCCAGGGATCTAGAACATCTATTTGGAGAAGATGGCAGCCCACTTCAGTACTCTTGCCTGGAAACTCCCATGGACAGAGGAGCCTGGTAGGCTGCAGTCTATGGGGTCACAAAGAGTTGGGCATGACTGAGCGACTTCACTTTCACGCATTAGAGAAGGAAATGGCAACCCACTCCAGTGTTCTTGCCTGGAGAGTCCTAGGGACGGGGAGCCTGGTGGGCTGCCGCCTATGGGGTCACACACAGTCAGACACGACTGAAGCGACTTAGCAGCAGCAGTAGCAGAACATCTATTAGGACATCTACCTAACTGGGCTAGAAAATCTACTAGTGGATCTTGTGCAAAGAGTTGGACACGATTGAGCAGCTGAGTGTGCACAAGTGAGTGCACACACACACACACACACACACACACATAAACATGTAAAGTCAATTTGTTGTACATTTGGAACTTCCCACAACTAACTTTTTTGCAAAAAAAATTATAATTATAATTTTCTTTTCCCCTCAAGGATACTGTGGCTATCAATATGTTTCACTATGAATTTACTGAGTCACATCTAAAACACACAATTACCATTAAGATTTTACCTTAATTCAGTTATAAAGGATAGTTCCATCTGGCAGATAAAAGTATGAACTATAAAATTTATGAGAAAAAAATACATGAGGAATCCCTCTTCTCACAAAACAAGCAATCTGCACCTTTGAGACTGCATATGCATTCTGATTAAAAATACCTATATCCCTGACAGAAAAGTGTTAGTCGATAAGTCGTGTCCAATTCTTTGCGACCCCTAGAACGTAGCCCGCCAGGCTTTTCTGTCAATGGAATTCTCCAGACAAAAGTACTAGAGTGGATTGCCATTTCCTTCTCCAGGTGATCATCTTGACCCACGGGATCAGACCGAGGTCTCCTGCATTTTGAGTAGATTCTTTACTGTCTTAGCCATGAGGGAAGTCCTATTCACAAAACTATTCACTGAATTATTCAAACTTCATAATAACCCAAAGAGCTACAGCTCCCATTTCAGTTCAGTTCAGTCATTCAGTCATGTCCGACTCTTTACAACCCCATGGACTGCAGTACGCCAGCCTTCCTTGTTGATCACCAACTCCTGGAGCTTACTCAAACTCATGTCCATCGAGTCGGTGATACCATCCAACCATCTCATCCTCCATCGTCCCCTTCTCCTCCCACCTTCCTTTCCCAGCATCACAGTCTTTTCAAATGAGTCAGTTCTTCACATCAGATGGCTAAAGTATTGGAGTTTCAGCTTAAGCATCAATCCTTCCAATTAATATTCAGGATTGATTTCCTTTAGGATGGACTGGTTGGATCTCCTTGCAGTCCAAGGGACTCTGAAGAGTCTTCTCCAACACCACAATTCAAAAGCATCAATTCTACAGTGCTCAGCTTTCTTTTACAGTCCAACTCTCATATCCACACATAACTACTGGAAAAACCATAGATTTGACTAGACAGACCTTTGTTGGCAAATAATGTCTCTGCTTTTCAATATGCTGTCTAGGTTGGTCATAACTTTTCTTCCGAGGAGTAAGCATCTTTTAATTTAATGGCTGCAGTTACCATCTGAAATGATTTCGGAGCCCCCAAAAATAAAATCTGTCACTGTTTCCCAATCTATTTGCCATGAAGTGATGGGACCAGATGCCATGATCTTAGTTTTCTGAATGTTGAGCTTTAAGCCAACTTTTTCACTCTCCTCTTTCACTTTCATCAAGAGGCTTTTTAGTTCCTCCTCACTTTCTGCCATAAGGGTGGTGTCACCTGCATATCTGAGGTTACTGATATTTCTCCCGGCAATCTTGATTCCAGCTTGTGCTTCATCCAGTCCAGCGTTTCTCATGATGTACTCTGCATATCAGTTAAATACGCAGGGTGACAATATCTAGCCTTGACGTACTCCTTTCCCAGTTTGGAACCAGTCTGTTGTCCCATGTCCAGTTCTAATTGTTGCTTCCTGAAACCTGCATACAGGTTTCTCAGGAGGCAGGTCAGGTGTTCCCCTCTCTTTAAGAATTCTTCACAGTTTGCTGTGATCCACACAGTCAAAGGCTTTGGTATAGTCAATAAAGCAGAAGTAAATGTTTTACTGGAACTCTCTTGCTTTTTCGAAAATCCAACAGATGTTGGCAATTTGATCTTTGGTTCCTCTGCCTTTTCTAAAACCAGCTTGAACATCTGGAAGTTCACAGTTCACGTACTGTTGAAGCCTGGCTTGGAGAATTTTGAGCATTACTTTCTCAGCGTGTGAGATGAGTGTAATTGTGTGGTCATTTGAGAACTCTTTGGCATTGCCTTTCTTTGGGATTCAAATGAAAACTGACCTTTTCCAGACCTGTGGCCACTGTTGAGTTTTCCACATTTGCTGGCATATGGAGTGCAGCACTTTCACAGCATCATCTTTTAGGATTTGAAATAGCTCAACTGGAATTCCATCACCTCCACTAGCTCTCTTCATAGTGATGCTTCTTAAGGCCCATTTGACTTCACATTCCAGAATGTCTGGCTCTAGTTGACTGATCACACCATCATGATTATCTGGGGGGGGGGGGGGGGGGGGGGGGGTTTATCAGGAATTTTGCAGACTCTTATGTTTATATGAGAGGCAAAAGATGTAGAACAGATGAAACAATTTCTAAAAAGAAAAGGCTGTATGACTCACACTGCTTGGTTTTAAGACTCACTATATAAAGCTATAGTAAACAAGACAGTGTGGTATTGTCAAAGACATATACACAAGTCAATGTAAGAAAATAAAGTCCAGAAACAGATCCATACAGAACTGACAACTGATTTTTGAATAAATGTACAAACACAATCAAGGGAGATAGTCTTTTTAACAAACTATGCTGGGGTAACTGGTCACGCACATGCAAACAAAACAAATCAACCCCTCCTCAAAAACCCTTCAATCCATATCCCACAGTACATATAAAACTTAAGCCAAAACAGGCTACAAATATAAACTTAAAACTTTCTGGAAAAGAAGAAAAAACAAAGTCTTTGTGGCAAAGACTTGAACCGACACTTCACAAAAGACAATACACAAATGGCAAATAAGCTAAATGAAAAGATACTCAAAATCATCAATCACTGGAGAAACCAAATAAAAAATGCAATGAGATACCATTACATACCTAACAGTAGAACTAAAATTTCAGTCTTGTGGAATAAAACTTGTACTTCCACAAAAGCCTATATATAAATGTTTAGAGCAATTTGATTTTTAATAGACAAAAGCTAAACAACATAAATAGGGAATGAAAAACCAAACCTGCAAAAATATGGATAAATCTCAAATGCATTAGGATAACTGAAAGAAGCCTGACTCAAAAGGCTACATATTGTACGGTTCTATTCACAGAACATGGGGGCAGCGAGACACAAAACAAGGTCAGAGAATTGATTATTAGCTGTCCAGGGTTAAAGAAAGTGGAAGATTTGAAGATTTAACTACAAATGAGTGGTAACAAAAGGAAATTCTGTGGGACAGTAATTACACTGTTCAACAGTTACCCTACTACATCTTGTCCTAATTCAAAGAACTGTTTTACCAAAAAACGTAAACTTAAAAAAAAAAAAAAGTAAGAGGAAAATTCAGCTAAAAAGGTAAAGAAGGAAAGCGCAAGATGGACGACTATGTCACTCTCTTCTCCCAAAGTGAAAGTAAAAGTGTTAGTCCCTTAGTTGTGTCCCTCTTTTTTGGCACTC
Source organism: Muntiacus reevesi (assembly GCF_963930625.1). Taxonomy (NCBI): domain Eukaryota; kingdom Metazoa; phylum Chordata; class Mammalia; order Artiodactyla; family Cervidae; genus Muntiacus; species Muntiacus reevesi. The sequence continues at coordinate 99,096,105 of NC_089250.1, forward strand.
ATCGACTTCAGCCCACTAGGCTCCTCTGTCCATGGAATTCTCCAGGCAAGAATACTGGAGTGGGTTGCCATTCCCTTCTTCAGGGGAATCTTCCCTACCAAGGGATCAAACCTGGGTCTCCTGCATTGCAGGCAGATTCCTTACCATTTGAATCAACAGGGAAGGCCACCTTCTCCCAAAGGAATGATGTTATAGAACTATCCTGACTGGTATTATATTACAAAGCTTCATGTGCCTTCTGGGGTAAAGAACAGAAAAATGAGATGGCAATCAAATATCCTAATGGGCCAGAAATATCTACAATTATACATTATCATGGTACACCCAGGATGCTTCTTCCTCGAGAAAGAAAGAATGTAAGTCCTCTGACATACCCACCTCCACCATTCCCATTTTTTTTGCTTTGAAAAAGCAAAAGTGGAAATGGGGGTGGGGGGAGGGAGAGGGAAATGAAAGAGCTATGGAAATACTTAACAAACTGAAATTAAACACATGTAACTAGTAATATAAAGGCCATAAAGCTGGTAATGTAACAACTTGCACAGGAAGACAAGAGCATGCCCTGAAATTAAAAAGGACATAAATTTCAGGTCCCAGAAAGTTTAAGATAGGCAAGCATATTTATAAACTTGCAAATGTTTTGTTTCCAGGAGCTCTTAGAAAGGGTTACCCCAAATTTTTTGGAAAACAAGTGGCAGCTTTTCATCCCAGGCACAAGGGGGCACCGGAGCACAGAGCACTCGGTATGCCTTGAGCTACACCTAAGGATTTCCCTGCGTTCCGCCAAAAAGAGGAACCCGCAACAGGCGGCATACTTACTGGATGTTCATTTTTTTCAGCTGAAAAATTTCACAAAACTGGATTTCAATGTCTGCAATTTTCAACAAACTCATGGAATGAATTTCTCTTCCCATCAAATCCTATTAACAAAAACTGTTTTCATCTCTTATTTATTTTTGCCTGCGCTGGGTCTTCATTACCGCACACAGGCTTTCTCTGGTTAAGAGCAGGCTACTCTAGGTGCAGTGCTCGAACTTCTCACTGTGACGGCTTCCTGACGCAGAGCATGGACTCTAGGGCACTAGGGCCTCAGTAACTGGGACACACAGGCTTAGCTGCCCTGTGGCATGGAGGATATTCTAGGACCAGGGATAGAACCTGGGTCCCCTGGTCAGAGTGCTGGATCCCACATGCTGCAACCAAGGGTCCGCACTGTTGTTTGTTTCTGTTGTTTAGTTGCTAAGTCCTGTCCAGCTCTTTGTGAACCCATGGACTGTAGCCTGCCAGGTTCCTCTATCCATGGGATTTCCCAGGCAAGACTACTGGAGTGGACTGTCAATTCCTTCTCCAGGGAATCTTCCTGACCCAAGGATCGAATCCCAGTCTCTGCACAGCAGGTGTTTTCCTCAGCGCTTAGCCACTAGGGAAGAGTTCTCATGTCACAACTAAAAGATCCCAGGTGACACAAGTTAAGACCTGGGGCAGTAAAACAATTAATTAAAAAATATAAAATGGCACTATTTTATATATTTGCATATACTTTTATACGCAAATAAAAGTATTTGCATATAAGCTATGCACCCCCATTAACTTTAAATCATCTCTAAATTATGTATAAAATCTAATACATTATAAATGTTATGCAAATAGTTGTAAATACAATGTAAGTGCTACATAAAGTTATCAGTGATAGGCAATTCAAGATTCATTTTTGGAGCTTTCTAAAATTCCCCTCATTCCCTACCCCAAGTTTTTTCAATTCTTCGTTGGATGAATCCAAAGATATAGAACTCTCAGACATAGAAGGTCGTGGAAAACAGACTGTAATGATTCAGTAGCCTAATCCCCCATAATGGTAAATAAGAGTTTGCTTTTTTTTTTTAGGGGAGGAATCATCATCTAAAACTCTTGGATTTAAATAAATGTAGTAATGTTTTCAATCACTACAGTTATTACTTCTATTGCTTTCAAATTTGTCATCTTTGGCCAGTGAGAGCCTCTTCAATTAGTTTCTGAATCTTCTAGATATAACCATAGTAGTCTTGGATAGTTTCCTTGCTTCTACACCAGGGCATTAACCTGTCCAACTCCTACCTCAGACCTGAAATCAGTTATATACCCAAGGAACCCTAAAAATTCAGCAGAAAATGGCATTCAGAGACAACAGTCTGGGTTCTAGGAGTTCTCATTACTCCTGAACTGGTCAAGTATACTAGTCAGACTTAGGATATCTTTATATTGGTATTTCTATATATGATTCTACATGTTTTTGTAAATGGCATGACTCTTATTCCTGACTCATTTCTCCCATATTGAAGATCCTGTTATACAAAAACATCAACATAAATTCATTTGCTTGGCTGCATGATACATATATAGCAGTCTAGGGATAATACAAAAACTACTTAAAAAAAAACATCTGTTTCATTTTGTTTTCATTTTTAGGATCTTTCTTTTTTTAATGATTCAAACTTGTTTTAAAATAATGTAAAACATTTACATAGTTTCAAAGTTATATCTAAAAAACAAATGTGCACAGAACTCTATAGATATTCCTTCTGTCCTTGTTCCCTATGATTACACAGTTTCTGGTTAATTCCTAAGTTAAAAAACTAAAAGCAGAAATGCACATAAACTATGAATACAGGTAGATAAGTAACAACACCTTATAAATTTTTTTATATCTTATTTTTATTTCATAATATGTACACTGGCCCTATAATGAAAAGGACATCTTTTTGGGGTGTTAGCTCTAGAAGGTCTTGTAGGTCTTCATAGAACCGTTCTACTTCAGCTTCTTCAGCATTACTGATCAAGGCACAGGCTTGGGTTACTGTGATACTGAATGGTTTACCTTGGAAACGAACAGAAATCATTCTGTCATTTTTGAGATTGCATCCAAGTACTGCATTTCGAACTGTTTTGTTGACCATGATGGCTACTCCATTTCTTCTAAGGGATTTTTGCCCACAGTGGTAAATATAATGGTCATCTGAGTTAAATTCACCCATTCCAGTCCATTTCAGTTAACTGATTCCTAAAATGTCAATGTTCACTCCTGTTTGACACTTCCAATTTGCCTTGATTCATGGACTATGCCAAAGCCTTTGACTGTGTGGATCACAACAAACTGTGGAAAATTCTTCAAGAGAGGGGAATACCAGACCACATGACCTGACTCTTGAGAAATCTGTATGCAGGTCAGGAAGCAACAATTAGAACTGGACATGGAACAACAGACTGGTTCCAAATAAAGAAAGGAGTAAGTCAAGGCTGCATACTGTCACCCTGCTAATTTAACTTATATGCAAACTATAACATCACAAACACTGGGCTGGACGAAGCACAAGCTGGAATCAAGACTACCGAGAGAAATATCAATAACCTCAGATACGCAGATGATACCACCCTTGTGGCAGAAGCGAAGAACTAAAGAGCCTCTTGATGAAAGTGAAAGAGGAGAGTGAAAAAGTTGGCTTAAAACTCAACATTCAGAAAACTAAGATCATGGCATCCGGTCCCATCACTTCATGGCAAATAGATGTGGAAACAGTGGAAACAGTGACAGACTTTATTTTTGGGGGCTCCAAAATCACAGCAGATGGTGACTGCAGCCATGAAATTAAAAGACGCTTACTCCTTGGAAGGAAAGTTATGATGAACCTAGACAGCATATTAAAAAGCAGAGACATTACTTTGTCAACAAAGATCCATCTAGTCAAGGTTATGGTTTTTCCAGTGGTCATGTATGGATGTGAGAGCTGGACTATAAAGAAAGCTGAGCACTGAAGAACTGATGCTTTTGAACTGTGGTGTTGGAGAAGACTCTTCAGAGTCCCTTGGACTGCAAGGAGATCTAATCAGTTCATCCTAAAGGAGATCAGTCCCGGGTGTTCACTGGAAGAACTGACGTTGAAGCTGAAACTCCAATACTTTGGCCACCTGATGTGAAGATCTAACTCATCTGAAAGGACCCTGATGCTGGGAAAGATTGAAGGTGGGAGGAAAAGGGGACGACAGAGGATGAGATGGTTTGATGGCATCACCGACTCGATGGGCATGAGCTTGAGTAAACTCTGGAGTTGGTGATGTACAGGGAGGCCTGGCGTGTTGCAGTCCATGGGGTCACAAAGAGTCAGACACGACTTGAGCGACTGAACTGAAACCAGCCAACACGACACAGAAGATCCTGTTTATTTGCTTGTATAAGTGAAAGCAAAAGTGACAGTTGCTCAGTCCTCTCCAACTCTTTGCAATCCCATGAACTATACAGTCCATGGAATTCTCCAGGCCAGAATACTGGAGTGGGTAGCCTTTCCCTTCTCCAGGGGATCTTCCGAACTCAGAGATCGAACCCAGGTCTCCTGCATTGCAGGTGGATTTTTTACCAGCTGAGCCACCCTGGAAGACCAGAATACTGAAGTGGGTAGCCTATCACTTCTCCAGCGGATCTTTCCGACCCAGGAATTGGGGTCTCCTGCATTACACGTGGATTCTTTACCACTGAGCTATTAGGGAAGATTTAAAGAAAAAAAGGTCAGTGTCAAAGAGGTGGAAATAAAAGTGTCACTACGAAACCCAAAAGAGTGGCCCAGGGTAAAACAAGTTTTACCTACTACTCCCAAATCCCTATTTCCTATCCAAGTTGCATGAACCTTTTAAAACCTTAGAAATATGCATCCACAATACATTCTAGGTAAGCATAATTTAGCAAGATCAACAATGGAAAAAGGGAGATCTTAAATTCAGATGATGAAGTTACAGAAGTGATTTCATGGAAGATATGGAGTGATGTTCAATGTTCTGCATCATTACTTTCCAGGTCACGTATTACAGTGTATACAGAATATTCTTTTGAATAAAGAACACTGAGACTTTGGCAAAAATTGATTGAGCCTCAGTTTTCAAATTAGCAAGATAGAAGTAATAATAGATACTATAGAGAGTTGTGGTAAAGATTAAACATGATATGGCAAGAAAAGAATTCAAAGTAACTGACACATGTTGGCTTCTCGTTTTGTCCTTGAAGCATGATGACTAAAGCATGATGACTGAAGCATGATGACTTCATAAAGACTAAAAAGAAAATGTTTGGCTAGAGCTTTATCACCATGATCAAGGCTGCACTGCACTGAAATGTTATACATGATCCATAAAATAGTTATTCAGGAAAATTAAAATGAATTTAATATTAAAAGAACCATCAGAGAAATAGGCCAGTTTCACTTTAAAGTAAGAGTGGGAAAGGGGAGGGGAGAAGACACACACCCACTAATATTTTTAATGATTTTTTAATAATCCAATGGTTAAATCACATTAATATTTAACCTGTATTTAGTATTATAACATAAAAAGCAAAATTCTCTTCAAATATAAAAGGGAATTTGTTATCAGAATACAGCAACATGTCTTTATCTTTCAAAAACAGGCAAAGGAGGAGGATTACTGAGTAGCAGAGATGCAAGACATCCAGAAATCCACAAACCTAAGGGTGACATCTTTCCTTTCCCAGCATCAGGGTCTTTTCCAATGAGTCAGTTCTTCGCATCAGGTGGTCAAAGTATTGGAGGCGGGAAAGATTGAGGGCAGGAGGAGAGCGGGACGACAGAGGATGAGATGGTTGGATGGCATCACCAACTCGATGGACATGAATTTGAGCAAGCTCTGGGAGTCAGTGATGGATAGGGAAGTCTGATGTCCATGGGGTCACAAAGTCGAACATGACTGAGTGACTGAACTGAACTCAAGCGTGACATTATGGAAATTTGGGAAGGAGCACAATCACACGCAATAATATTTACAAGTATATAATGGAAATTGGCCATACGGAGAATTTTTGTTAAAACATATGGGTACTAATTATTATCAACAATGAAACTGGTGAAAAGAAATAATCAACAAATTTAGGCAATTCAATTTGAAATTTTAAGTCATTGCTATTTACCATCTGCAACAGGTAAAAGTCTATGCAACATAATTATCGCTCTCAAGGAGATTTACAATCGTATTTCAAAAGGGCTGCAATAGATATTTAGATGGCAATCCTCATTAAAAACACCATTATAAAGCATTCCAAATTTAAGTTCATATGATACATGTACATGCGTTTCTCAATTCTTTTTTAACATCTAAATTCTCTCAATTCAACTCTATAAAGTAGATATTAAGTACATTTTATAAATGAGAACTTTAAGACAGAAAGATTATAGGAGTTATCCAACATTACACAGTCAACATTTGATAGAGCCAGAACTCAAACATAAACGCTACTATTATAATAGTACACACAGTTCCAAAATGAAATACTATTCAAAATGTGAATGAGAGACCAAAGAGCAAAAGTTAGTTTTTAATTATACAGATGTGAATAATTCTAATGAGAAATGGAAGACGATATTCCCTATGAAAATATGAACTCTACTAAGAAAAGTACTATCTTACCAATATTTTATTTCCCAGGGCCTGATACACTTTAGGAACTTAAATAATTTTAGTGGATTGAATTAATGAAGGTGATGAGTGAGTGAAATAGTATGACTACATATAATTTTCAGATACCAGATTTTAAAAGGACATATATAAATAATGGAAGGAGGGAAATGTAACTAAAAATGTTTATAAAATTAACACAAACTTCCTACGAATAGTAAATCAGAATAAGCTAAATTTTATAAATGATACAAAGGAAAACCAAACGGGTCCACTGGCTGCATAAGAGATGAACTAGGAAGAAACAAGAATACTGCATGGAAAAGATGATGTAATGTTAACAGATGCAGAGAGAATAAAGAACTACTCACACCTTCTCTTTTGCATCCATCTTCTCCACCAAGGAGAATTGAGTAGAAAACTGGAAAAGGTAGAAGAAACATAGTTAAAAAGTAAATGAAGTTGAAATGAGTAAAGAAGACAGTGAGAGAATACCTATCTACTTTTTAAATTATGTTTTCTCTACAGAACCTGAATTAGGCTGCACCTCTAACGTGTATAACCTGTAGAGCAATGTAAGAAAACAATTTCTAAAACACTAATTTTGAAAAGAAAAAAATTTTTAAGAAAATTATGTTAAAAATATATATATATACCCTTTGAGTTTAAAAGATTTTTGACAATCCGTTAAAGATCTGTATCTGAAGTACAAAAAATTTTGTTTGAAGATGGCTTATGAGCACTAAAAAAATTAAAAGGCTATCCCTAGAGCATATTTCTTTTCCACCACAAATTATGCTAAACTTATTTATCAGTATATTTCTTCTTTTCAGATAGACTAGGGTAACACTTGATGTTTTTAACTAAAATATTGTAGGGAAAGGTTCTGAAAATCTTTAGGAATAAAATTTTAAAATATAAGATCATTAAGTACAACAAGGTACTCATAACTGTATAAACAAACATAATTTACAATATTAACCAAGAACTAAAGTAAAACTGAATGTCGTCAAAAGTAATCCACGGGGTTCTATCTTCATATTTTAATCAAAATACTCAGATGACTCCACAGGATTCAAATTTAAGAAAAATAACATGTTGGATGATAATTTTAAGAAAAAGACTCGATTGGAAAATAGAATCAACTAATACTAAAATAACAGCAATAGCCATGGTAGCAGATTTCATGAAATGAAAGATTAAGCTAAAGTAAGAATTTGGGAAAGCTGATAAACACTCCAGCTTACAGCAGAGAAGCCCCCAAAGGGTCAAAAATTGGCTGAGGGTAAAGTAGGTCTAATCAAAAGAATTAGTCTGTTTAAGCAACAGCCAGACCCACTGATCTCTCCCTGGCACTAGCCTAGCCAACTGCCTCCTCTCCCACTTTGGCAGAAAAAAGAGTTTTTCCCCCTAGAAATAGATTATCAGAGAGCCTCTCAATCAGAGCTGAAATCACTACTGAAATAGGATGACAAAGTGAAAGTATACAAAGTGAGATGTTGAGAACCAATCCCTTCCCTCCAACACTCAGTCTTTTTACCCAAAAGGGTTCAACTTTTGAGAGTCAGGGAAAACACTAATTTGTTTCTCTGGGAAACCTGACCAATTTAAGATAAAAGACATTCAAATATACAGACATGAGGTGCTCCCCAAGGACATGATCTGATCTCCAAGCAGGTGAGACTACAGTCAACAAATCCTGCCCACATGCTAAAAGCTCCCACAGTGTTTTCTAAGATTTATGAGGAGTCAAAAAGAAACATCAAATATTTTATGTGAAGAAAACATGAAATATAAAACCCAGAGACTGGATTACACAGAGAAAAAAGCAAAAAAATAAGACTCTGAAGGGAGAAGAAAACAAGCAAAAAACACACAAAAGCTAATATTAATAGTCTCAATAATATAATAGAGACAACATAAAAAACACAAAGAGGATTATAAAAAAATTTTTGAATAACCATTCAGGGAACAAAAAAGTTTAAGGAAATAAAGAGCAGAAATGAAAAATATATAGAAAGTTAGAATATATAGTTGAAAACTTTTCCTACTAACTGGAACAAAAAGAGAACAGTAAAGAAAAGATATGGTAAGAAGAGGACCAGTATGGTCCCATATCCCAGTACAAAATTTCCAGAAAAGAGAAAAAGAATTCAGAAAAGACAGAATTAAAGCAACAATTCAAGAAAGTTTCCTGTAATATCAAATTCCAAGATCCCATATTGAAAAGTAACTCCTGGAGAGCCAAGCACACAGATGAAAAGAGATGTACATCTAGAAATGTTATGGTGAAATTTCTAAGCACAAACAAAAGAGAAGATCCCACATGCTTCTATCTTATAAAAGAATAAAAAAGCAGAACGATATGACTTTTCAAAGACAACATCAGAATCTGGAAGCTATATCGGTGCCTTCAAAACTCTAAGGAAAAATGTCCCATCTTTAATTCAGAATTTTATATCCAGTCAGACATGAGTCAAGTTTGAGGGTAGAATACAGATACTTTCAGAAGAACTAGCCATTAAAAAATGTCCAAACAAAAAGTCCTTTTTAGAGAAATTACTGGAGGATACAGTCCACTAATACCAAAGAATAAGCCAAGACAGAATTTAGGAACATAATCTGAGAAAAAGAGGGGCAAAGGAAATGCAGTGCTTCACATATAGTAAGCTTTATATAAAGTCTGTTTCATAACTGTTTTTACTGAGCAAGAGCCTGTGGGGCCCTCCTAGATACAAATCCCTTCCATATCTTTGTTTCCAGTTTGTAGGAAATAGCTTCATTCAGACTCCTTAATTTTCCCTGAGTTCAAAAGGGCAGATTCAAACAACTGCTCATCAGGAAAGGGATTGTGAAAAGTTGCTCAGTCGTGTCCAATTCTTTGTGACCTCATGGACCCCCTATACAGTCCATGGAATTCTCCAGGCCAGAATACTGGAGTGGGTAGTCGTTCCCTTCTCCGGGGAATCTTCCCAACGCAGGAATTGAACCCAGGTCTCCTTCATTGCAGGCAGATTCTTTACCAGCTGAGCCACAAGGGAAGTCCAAGAATACGGGAGTGGGTAGCCTATCCCTCCTCCAGCGGATCTTCCCACCCAGGAATCAAACTGGGGTCTCCTTCATTGGAGGTGGATTCTTTACCAACTGAGCTATGAGGGAAGCCCAGAAACAAAGGAGGAGCAATCAAGAAGCAAGTGCGGCAGTAAAGCAGGGTCCTGATTCCATAACATCATAATGCCTTACCCAAGTGGAGGATAGTAACTTCAAACTGAGCACAAGACGCCAAGACCACCACCTTGTCACCACACTACCAATCAAGCAGTGGAAGACAACTGAGACTCTGATTCCACCCCCCCACCCTCCCATCCCAGTAACTCCTGCTTTAAAAACTTGCATTGTTGAGCAGAACTTTCAGAGCAGGTTTTTGGACTAGAGTCTGCCATCTCCCTAGGTTTCTGGCCTCCTGGATAAAGTGACCTTTCATTTGCAACCAAGGCCTGTCTCTGAGCAGTTAGCAGCTGAACCTGAGCTCAGTAATACCTCCAGTCACAATTTCTTTCCAGCTCATCTAATACCACCAGATTATCTTTCTTAGAACAGTTCCTTTCATCATCTCACTTTAATGTAAAATATACATGACTACATTCTGAATCAAGATCAAACTTCTACATCTCATATTTATAGCTCTCCATTACATCTTCCAAGGGTCAGCAAACAGGTCCTACAAACCAGTTACCTACTTTTGTACGTAAATTTTTATTGAAACACAGCTACCCTCACTAATGTATGCACTGTCCACAGATGCTTTCTCACGCTGGTATCAGAGTTGGTTGGGACATAGTCCATAAGACCCACAAAGCATAAAATGTTTAATATTTGGACCTTTAAAGGAAGTATTTGCCAATCCCTGACTAGTTCAATTTCTTATCTGTATCAATCGCATATACATATTTAGCATGTCTAAAACGGAACTCACTTTTCTTTTCAGAGATTGGCTCTTCTCAACTTCATTATTTTATGAACATTTAATAAAAACCTATCACGACTTTGTTACATGCCAAACACTCTTTTAGTAAGTTGGTATGCAGGGGACAAAAAGAAAGCCCTCTTACAGAGCATAATTTGTTTCAGAGTGCAATAAACCAAAAATAACCTATACACCTAAGTATATGTCAGTTGGTGATAAGTGCTATGAAGAAAAACAGGTATTTAGGGTAATACAATGACAAAAGAATGGGGTGATATTTTAGATATGATCTTTCTAATGAACAGAATCTTGAATTTAAACAGAATCTTGAATTAGAAAGTAAAGCAAAGGAATGCTTTGGGGGGAAAAGCAATCCAGCAGCAGAGGGGAACTCAACCCCTAGAGAGGTGTTTCTTTAAATTTGGAATGAGTACCTCCCTTGCCTCACTCTAGTCCCAAATTCTGTTGTTAACCACATATATACAGAATACATAAAGGAACCTCCTACCAATCAAAAAGAATAAGCAAGCAATCCAAATACACAGGGACCTCAAAAAAGATACATATCCAAACAGCCAATAAGCATATGAAAAAGTACTCAACAAATTATTCAATGAAATGTAAACTAAAATTAAAGAAAAATACTATTACACATATCTGAAAATAGGCAAAATTTCCAAGTGAATACAATTTTATTCAAAATCCAAAAAATCTGGAAACAACCCAGCTACCTGCAATTTGGAAAAGAGCTCAATTTTATGCCAATAAAAAGAATAAATTTCTGGTAGACCCAATAACATTAATGAATTTATCAGTTCCCTATGCCTACATTAATACATCATCAAAACACTATCTATTATAACAAATCACATTAATGAAACAGAAAAACCAATAAAACTGGGAGTGAAACTACACAGGACCCTGTGGGGCTCCTGAGCATAGAAGTTCTGTTTCTCCCATGTCACATCTGTAGAGACTAGGTTTCAACCTCCATGATCCTTCCTGAGTTCCAAAGAGCAGCACAAATAGTTGCAAAAGATGCAGAGACAAGGGACAAACAGCCAAGGAACAATAGTGCTGTCTGGGGGCAGGGTCCTGGCTCCACCTCAAGGCACACATAACAGGGTCTTTGAGCTCTTCTGTAGACCGTACATGCGTGCTGAGTCACTCCAATCATGTCCGACTCTGCAACCCCAGGGATTGGAGCCCACCAGGCTCCTCTGCTCATGGGATTCTCCAGGCAAGAATACTACAGTGGTTGCCATGCGCTCCTCCAGGGGACCTTCCTAATTCAGGGGAAGAACTTGAGTCTCTTAACTCTAACCTGCACTGGAGATGCGTTCTGTAACACTAGTGTCACTTGTAGAAGTTGCTGTTGTTCAGTCACCAAGTGGTGTCCAATTCTTCACCACTCCATGACAGGCTTCCCTGTCCCTCCCCACCTCCTGGAGTTTGCCCAATTTCATATCCATTGCATTGGTGATGCCATCCAACCATCTCATCCTCTGTCACCCTTTTCTCCTGCCTTCAATCTTTCCCAGCATCAAGGTATTTTCCAATGACTCAGCTATTCGCATCAGGTGGCCAAAGCATTGGCCTGTAGAACTAGAACTTGCCAGAACTGGTGGAGAATGATGCATTTTTCATTCCAGAGAGAAGGTGACAATGTGATAATCTTGAAAGGCATAAAAATTCATTAGGAGACCACCTGAGGCTAGATAAAAGGAATGAAGGCCTTTCACATACCTTTATCCTTATCAACCACTGGTACAAAACTCCTCACCAAACCGCCCCCCCACCCAGGTTGGAACACACAGTTTTGAGGGCATTAGACTACTACAACACTCCCTTAGCCTGGCAAAACAATAAAGCTCTTCTTTTCCATTGCACCTAAAAGTCTTTCTCTGAGATTCAATTCAGCATTGGCATCGGCAAGGGGTACATTGTATTTTGAGCTTGATAGTAGTTACATGAATAGATAAAAAACGTATTTTTCTTTAAAGATCAAAGAATAACACTGAGTCATCAAAAAACTGAGTTACCCTGCTGAGTTTGTGATTAACCTCTCTACCCAAAACTTTGTTTCTTCTTTTCTCCTGCCTCTGTGCCCTCACAATTCAGTTCAGTTGCTCAGTCCTGTCCAACTCTTTGTGACCCCAGGGACTGCAGTATGCCAGGGTTCCCTATCCATCACCAACTCCTGGAGCTTGCTGAAACTTCTGTCCATCAAGTTGGTGCTGCCATCCAACCATCTCATCCTCTGTCGTCCCCTTCTCTTCCTGCCATCAATCTTTCCCAGAATAAGGGTCTTTTCTAAAGAGTCCATTCTTTGCCATCAGGTGGCCAAAGTATTAGAGCTTCAGCATCAGTCCTTTCAATGAATATTCAGGACTGACTTCCTTTAGGATGGACTGATTTGATCTCCTTGCAGTCCATGGGACTCTCAAGAGTCTTCTCCAACACCACAATTCAAAAGCATCAATTCTTTGGTGCCGAGCTTTCTTTATGGTCCAACTCTCACCATGACTACCAGAAAACCATAGATTTGACTATCCAGACCTTTGTTGGCAAAGTAATGTCTCTGCTTTTTAATATGCTGTCTAGGTTGGTCATAACTTTTCTTCCAAGAAGCAAGCATCTTTTAATTTCATGGCTGCAGTCACCATCTGCAGTGAAGACCAAAAAAAAAAAAAAAAAAAAATCAGTCACTGTTTCCATTGTTTCCCCATCTATTTGCCATGAAGTGACAGGACAGGATGCCATGATATTAGTGTTTTGAATGTTGAGTTCTAAGCCAGCTTTTCACTCTCCTCTTTCACTTTCATCAAGAGGTTCTTTAATTCCTCTTCGCTTCTGCCATAAGGGTGGTGCCATCTGCATATCTGAGGTGATTGATATTTCTCCCGGCAATCTTGATTCCAGCTTGTGCTTCATCCAGTCTGGCATTTCTCACAATGTACTCTGTATATAAGTTAAATAAGCATGGTGGCAATATACAGCCTTGACAGACTCCTTTCCCAATTTGGAACCAGTCCGTTGTTCCATGTCCGGTTCTAACTGTTGCTTCTTGACTTGCATACAGATTTCTCAGAAGGTAAGTAAGGTGGTCTGGTATTCCCATCTCTTTTAAGAATTTTCCAGTTTGTTGTGATCTACACAGTCAAAGGTTTTAACATAGTCAATGAAAGACAAGTAGATGTTTTTCTGGAATTCTCTTGCTTTTTCTATGACCAAAGGGATGCTGGCAATTTGATCTCTGATTCCTCTGCCTTTTCTAAATCCAGCTTGAACATCTGGAAATTCATGGTTCATGTACTGTTGAAGACTCACTTGGAGAATTTTGAGCATTACTTTGCTAGCATGTGAGTTGAGTCCAATTGTGCGGTAGTTTGAACATTGTTTGGCATTGCCTTTCTTTGGGACTGGAATGAAAACTGACCTTTTCCAGTCCTGTGGCCACTGCTGCATTTTCCAAATTAGCCAGAGGTATAACTGAGCACACACAAATGTTGATTACCTAATGGCATTCACACTTGCCAGAGAGACTAGAGCTGTCTAGGAGCCAAAGCAAAAGATAATGAGTTAAATAAGCCAGTATCTTACTATGTAAGATAAAAATATGTCAACAATTGCACTGATACAATAAATACAGCCATTTAATTTGAAGTCCTACAAGTGGCATGTATACACATACTTCAGAATCACTTTCTGTAACAGGCTAAGATAATGAAGTACAAATATTTAATCTGTGATTTCATCTGAAGGTAAGTTTAGAGCTGTGCTAACTACTAAATTTGCTGTGCTAACTACCCATCAGCCACAACTGCTGAGCCCGCAGACTCCAGAGAATACATGACCGAACTAAAGAGCCCATGCACTGCAACTTCTGAAAGGCCACAGACACTGGAGCCTGTGTGACACAATTAGAGAGCCCATGTGCCACAACTACTGAGCCTGTGCACTCCAGACTCGACAGGCCACAGCTAGTGGGCCTGCGTGCTGCAACTACTGAAACCAGCATGCTCTGGTGCCTATATGCCACAATTACTGAGCCTGCACACCACACCGAGAGAGTCTACGCACTGCAAATGATCCTGCATAATGCAACAAGGATCCCACATGTGGCAACTAAGACCCAATACAGCCAAAAAAATAATTACAAAAAAAAAAACACCTTACTTGAAAACCATTGGCAAGTTCAGGTCTTTTGCACATAAGCTGCTCGTTTTTCCTTGCTTGGTGCCCTGAAATAAATACTAAATTTTCTTTTACCATGACCCAGTGTCAGTACACTGGCATGCTGAGCAGTGGTGAAAAGACCCAAATTGGGTTCAGTAAGAACAGAATATATTCTTTGACTATGACATGGTTTAAATAAAAGAAATAACGATAAGACCACAATACAGCATAAACATCCAAACAATCATAAAATAGTTGCTAAATAAAATATCATTGAAAAATGACTAGTTCAGAGCTATCTAAAAACCTAAGTCATTTAATCAGACTAAAAGAAATATCATTTTCAAACAGTTAATATCATTTTTCAATATATGGCTTTACCTTCAAAAGAGAATGAGAAAATAGGTCAAAGACAAGCACTCTTCAATAGCTGATTCATAGATAGCTCAGTTGGTAAAGAATACACCTGCAATGCAGGAGACCCCAGTTTGATTCCTGGGTCAGGGAGATCCCCTGGAGAATGGATAGGCTACCCACTCCAGTATTCTTGGGCTTCCCTTGTGGCTCAGCCGGTAAAGAAGCCACCTGCAATGTGGGAGACCTGGGTTCGATCTCTGAGTTGGGAAGATCCCCTGGAGAAGTGAAAGGCTACCCATTCCAGTATTCTGGTCTAGAGAATTCCATGGACTGTATACTCCATGGGGTCACAAAGAGTTAGACATGACTCAGTGACTTTCACTTTCACATACAATTATTTGGACTTTAACAAGTCTGGAGCTAAATACCAAAATAGATTATTTACTTGTGTTTTGCCTTTTATATATATGAGTGATGAAATAAACTTACTTCTGCCTATATTAACATTAACATCTTAAAAATATGACATTCTATATTAACATGTATAGATTTATAAGAATGGTATCCTGAGAGTAGCAAAACAGACACAATTTCACACTGTAGGAAAATTTTATGAAATAGTGGCAACTACTGGAAAGGAGGAAATCTTAGATTAATTTAGTAAAACGGTTAAACTCCCTTCTGGTGGGAAAAATACCCTTCACAGCTGCCTTACGTTGAAAAAAATTTTCTCCCTTTTGATAGGAGATAAAGAAATCAGGAGGTAAGATAATGGCAGAGGCTCTGCATATGTGTTGTATGTGTGTGCACCCATGCAAGAGAGCGATAAATGCTAAGACATCTAAATAAATTCTTTTAACTTTTGCCAAGTAATTAAACTTTTCTCCTTCTAGTCAGATTAAAGGCTGAATGCAAGAAAGTCACAAATATTTTGTGATGAGAATTAGCAAATTTAAAAATGACATTTTGGGCTTCCGTGGTGGCTCAGCTGGTGAAGAATCCGACATGCAATGTGGGTTCAATCCCTGGGTTGAGAAGGAAAAGAAAAAAAACAGGACAAACACTGATAAATCTCAGGTCAATAGGAAAAAAAATAAAGATTGATTCTAACCAAATCAATGGAGAGAGGACCTGAGTAAACAGCAAACAATAAATACTGAAAAGACTGAAAGCTTCACACTTCTACAAAGGAATTTAGACTTCTTACAATGTGAGCTGAATACTCTATGTTCCTCTAAAATTATTGATTATTGAGAAAACCTTATCTAAACTTTCTTATTGGGTTTTGTTTTAAGAAGCACATGACTCTATGTGATGTATTTTCTGATTTACAAATTCCAATTTAAATATCAAATTTAACCAGATCACAAAAGGGAAGGTGCTCAAACCATTCTCACAGTTTCTTCATGACTCTTATAAGTACCCTCACCAAAACAAGATTGTGATGCTAGTAATCTGAGGTAAAAGAAAGACAGAAATGCAGAAAAACACTTTATCTAACAAAAAAGAATTATTCTGACACTGAAAGAAAGCAAGCAAGCTCTGTTGGATAAACTGAAAAACAACAACTTAAGTTTTCCCCAAAATGCTTTAGGAGTGAATTCGATTAGATGCCTTTTCTCCTACTGCTGCCCACACTACAATCTAATCCCCTCTTTTTAAGATCCAACTCCATTTTACTGGTTTTGAAAATGAGTAGAGCTTCCCTGGTGGCTCAGTGGTAAAGAATCCGCCTGCCAATGCAGGAGACACGGGTTCAATCCCTGATCCAGGAAGATCCCACGTGCCACAGAGCAACTCAGCCCATGTGCTGCAACTACTGAACCTGTGCTCTCGAGCCCGTGCTCTGCAACAAGAAAAACCACCACAATGGGAAGCTCGTGCACCACAGCCAGAGGGCAGCCCCCGCTCACCCCAACTAGAGAAAGCTCACACAGCAACCAAGACCCAGCAGTCAAAAATAAATAAAGAAATTTTAACAAAAGAAAATGAGTAAATGTAGCAGCGTGTGCATGAGTAATAAAAATATGGTTATTTACTTAAGAAGGTAATTTTTCTACATATAAAGTTACCTCACTAAAACTTTAGTATACGTAATATCACAGGCACAGTGAAGATAAACTTCATTAGAATTTTACCTATAATTGTTTCACTTTTGCAGCAGCAGCACAGAAAAGTTTATTGCAAGGAGATGGGTGGCTCATGGCCTGAAAAGCTGAGAGCTTCGAATTTTACCTATAAATTTTAGTGTCCTATCCATATACATATTTTTAAAAAGTCCCAGCTTATTAATAACTTTTTCAACCTAAAAAATTTCATATGTGACTTGTATCAGGATACTCTATTATAAAAAGTTCCTGTAATTTGATAACATTACTGAAGAAATAATTACCCATATTGTTTTCTTTAAAGTTTTTATGTACAAATGTATAAAATTGGCTTTTATGCAGTGTAATTGATACTGGCCATTAAGTTTGGTTCATTTAGATTCAACAAAACTATAGCATAGATGTTAGGCTTTTTAAAGTTTTAATTTAATGTAGTTATTCTTAGACCACCTGATAACCTCTAAAAAACCTTTTAATTTTTTTAAGGTGAAATATAAGCTATACCAACTCATTATCAACTGTAATCCTTTAAAGAACTAGCTCAATATATAATCTTAAAGCATACATAATTGTTACAAAACCAAAAGTAGAACTAAATATAACATTATATTTCTTAAATGTTCCTTAAAATAAAATTTTTTACCCACATCTGACACAATGAAAAGCAAATACGATATTCCATGGAATAGAAACACCTGCAAGAAAAGATCTAGCCTGGCAACTGGTAGTACTATAAAATTAACACCTAATTCTCAAACATTATGATACTCCTTTTCCTCCTTCCTATACATTCAAAGGATGTGACTAAAGGAAACAGAGCTTAGAGTTCATGCTGAACACCCTCACCTGCACAGCTGAATCTCTTACATTCTCTAAAAAGAGACTGTCCTTCAGAAAACAGTCTTTAACACACATTTATGCAGCCATCCTGCTCCTAGTTATGAGTTCCAGATATGATAAGAGTTCAGTGATACATTAATCTCTATGTAAAAATTCTATACTTTTGAACGGAATTTACAACCAAATAAGAACACTAAAATAAGAGAAATGTGCAATGTTTACACTGCACAAGAAAAAAAAGACCAAGGCAATAAAAAACATGCTTTAATCCTGAATGACAATTTCATAAGCAAATTTTTCAGTTAAGTAAAATACTATTCACTCAACATACAGAATTTTCTTGTTTTGTTGTTTTCTAAAATAAACAGTCACATTTTAAAACTACCTTAACTGTAATCCTTGACTTGGGAAAAATGACATATCTCATTTTATCAATATTTTTCAAAGTGCTTTTAATATTTTAGAAATATTTTGGTATTATGAAAAAAAAAAAACGTTTAAATTTCTTTGGTATGTTACTAAACCACTAAAGGCCTGTCAAGTAACAAGGGGAAACTGTCTAGTTGGCTGATGCTGTCTGTGCTGGCAATTCCTCAAACATCTGTTAAAGGTCAGATTTCCAATGCATGGAACCAATCAATAAACTACACAATTCTCCTAGCACTATAAGAAGCTAAACAAAGAACACTATTTTACATAAGAAGAGAAACAGAACCTTAGCTTTGTAATTAATAACTTACAGCAAAGTCTATCCCTTTCTCATCACAGAAGTCATACATTTAAAATCTTAAGTTTTGTATATAAAACTCTACAATTTAGTCAAGAATTTGTAACTGACTTTTTAATTTCACACTCCACAGAAGGGCTGAATGTCCAAATGAAATTTTAGGAATAATTTTAACATAAAAATATTTATAGCAATGATTTTTTATGACTATGAAAATTTTAATAGTAGCAACTTAATTGAGTGATTCATTTTGCAACTAATTCACATTAGGGGATAACTGAGTTTACAAGAAGATATACCATTAAAACCAAATTTGTCACAGAAACATTCAGATTTTTATATAATAAGAGACTGATGTCAACTACTTCAAAAAAATTTTTGACCCAAGTCATCTTAAACACATTCTTTACTCTATGACTTGATCAAGTAACAAAGCACCACAGGTTACCAAAGAATAACAGTATCACAAGAAGCATTCTCAGTATACATATATAGATAAGGCTACTTCTCCAAGGTCCAAAAAAATAATCTACCAGATACATTTAAAATTTTAAAAGTATTTTGTATCAGGCAAAATGATACGACAGATGAACATGTTCCAGGCAAAGGATAAAGAAAAGCCCCAGAAGAATTAAGTTCAAGAGAGTGACCATAAAAATGAACAAAGAACTCAAGTGAAGATTGCACAGATCAAGAAGCTAGAAAATTTTAACAAAGGGATAGAAAATGTACAGGACAACCAAAGATGAAGAATACAATAACTGAAATGAGAAATATACTAGACTCCAGGGGTCATCAACCTTGACACACTAAAAGGGTCATACACCATCAAGTGGGATATATCCCAGGGATGCAAGGATTTTTTAATATCCACAAATCAATGCAATATATCACATTAATAAAAAATTATCATCTGATCCTCTCGATAGATGCAGAAAAAACTTTGGTCAAAATTCAACACCCATTTATGAGAAAGAAGGCACAGAGGGAACAAACCTCAACTAACATACTCAACAGGGAAAAGCTGAAAGCATCTCCTCTAAGTTCCAGAATGAGACAAGGATACCTATTCTCAAACTTTTATTTAATATAGTATTAAAGTCATAGCAACAGCAATAAAAAAGAAATAAAAGGAGCACAAACTATTAAGAACTGTTCACAAATAACAAGATACTACACACAGAAAATCCTAAAGACATTGCCAGGAAACTATTAGGTACGTCAAAGAATTCGTCAAGTTGCAGGATACAAGGTTAATACGCAGAAATATGTTGCATTTCTATGAAAAACAATGAATAATTATAACAATAATAAACAATTAGAGATAAATCACAGAAATAATCCCATTTACCAATGCATCAAAAAGGATGTGTAGGAATAAACCTATCAAAGGATGCAAAAGACCTATACTAGAAAAACTATTAACACACTGATAAAAGAAATTAAAGATGACACAAAAAGATGTGAAAATATATTGTGTTCTTGGAATAGAATTGTTAAAATGACCACATTAGGCACGGAAACCTACAAATTCAACTCAGTCCCTATCAAAGTAACTCAACAGCATTTTTTTCACAGAGCTAGATTAAATATTAAAATCTGTATGGAAATAACGAAGACTCTGAATAGCCAAAACAATCTTGAGAAAGAAGACCATGAGTGGGGGAATCAAAGTGCTGCCAGACTTCAGACTATACTACAAAGACTCAGTAATCAAAACAGTGCAATACCAGCACAAAAACAGACACAAGTATCAATGTAAGAAAACAGAGAGTCCAGAAATAAACTCATACACTTACAATCAATTGCAGTCAACAAAGGAGGCAAGCATATACCATGAACACAATCTCTACAGTAAGTGGTGCCGGGAAAACTGGACAGCTATCTTTAGAACATTTTCTCACATCGTACACAAAAATTAACTCAAAATGAATTAAAAGATCTAAATACAAGACCAGAAACCATAAAACTCCTAGATGAAAATAAGTAAAACACTCTTTGACATGAACTGTAGCAATTTTTTTTCAATAAGTCTCAAGCCAAGAAAATAAAAGCAAAAATAAACAAATGAGATCTAATCAGACTTAAAAACTTTCACACAGCAAAGGAAACTATGGACAAAACTAAGAGATAATCTACTGGATGGGAGAAAATAATTGTTAGTTGTATGACTGGTAAGGGTTTCTACTGAAAATATATATTAAAAGCTCATAAACTCAAAATCAAAAAATAAACAACCTGATTAAAAACTGGGCAGAAGACCTGAATAAATATTTTTACAAAGAAGACAAACACAGGAACAACAGGCATATATAAGATGTTCAACTTTGTTAAACATCATAGAAGTGCAAATTTAAACCACAATGAGATATTACCTCACACCTTCCAGATTGGCTATAATCAAAAGACCACAAGTAACAAATCCGGTGAGGACGTGGAGAAAAAGGAACCTTATACAGTGCTGGTGGGAATGCAAATTAGTGTAGCCACTGTGGAAATCAGAATGGAGGTTTCTCAAAAAACTTACTGGAACTACCAAATGACCCAGCAATTCCCCTCTTGGATATATATATATAATATTTGAAAAAAATACCAATGCTCACAGCAGAATTACTCACAATTGCCAAGATATAGAAGTAATCAAAGGGTCCATCAACAGATAAATGCATAGTTTATAGGTATCTACACACACACACTGGAAAACTACTCAGTCAATAAAAAGAATGAAAATTTTGCTGTTTGTAACATGTACAGCCTTGGGAGGGTATTATGCTAAGTGCAATAAGACAGAAATAGAAATACTAGATGTTATCACTTCTATGTGAAATTCAAAGAATGAAACAAACTGGTGAATATTAAAAAAAAAAAAAAAAAAAAAAACAGACTCAAAGATATGGAGAAGAAACTAATGGTTACCAGCAGAAAGGAGTAGTGAGAATATTTTACATGTAGCTGTAACTGTGATTTAAATGATTATAAAACTCTAGTAGAGTAACAGAAGTTTTATTCCCTAAGTTAATGTCCATCAAAACTCACTAAAAGAATAAAATAGATAAATCTTATAAATGATTTTAAATAGATTGAAGAAGATCATTTCATTACAAAGAATTCACCACACACTGAAAAGTAGGAACAGTGTGTCATAAATCAAAAAAGAAAAAAGAAAAAAAACAACTGAATATTTTTAAAGCTCTAGTGTTTAGAATTTACTCCACAATGAAGAACCAAATTTTTCCTATACAAAGGCAAGGTTTGGGAATAGACAAGAAATTTTGCCTTGACTGTAAGCAAAGATATGTGTTGGAATAAAACTATTCTCTAAGGTTACAACTGATCATAGTAGTTGTAGTTGTCCTTGTTGTTTTCTTAAACATAACTCACCTCACCAGATACTCTGGAAACAAAACATGAAAGGAAATTGAGAACAATGCAAAAAAAGAAAAGGAAACAGTAAGGTTAAAAAACTAAAACTCAAAAAAAAACAACTGGTGACTAAAATACATTTTAACTTTTTCTTATCCTGGGCTTTTATTTTAGTAAAGTACTAAAGTACTTTAGAACTTAAAATTATTATAACATAACTATTAATGTAAACCTCAAAGTCTAAAAAGGAAAAAAAAAAGTCTTTGTCAGAATAGGCAAGGTGATAGAACTGTAACAAAGACCCACAAAACCTCTGCAGCTTAAAATAAAATTTATTTCTTTTTCATGCTCTTTGTCCATTATTGTTGACAGGAGGGTGTTGTTCATCTTTCTAACTCAGACACCAAAACCTATGGGAAAAACAGCATCTCAAAATTCTACCAGTCATGATCCAAAGGATGACGAAGAACAAAAAGGACAGCTTTAAAAAATTCCAAACTTAAATACAGCAGCATTATACTCGAAAGAATATGGAGAAAAGGGACCCAAGTACACTGCTGACGGTGCTGGAAACTGGTGCAGTCACTGTAGAAAACACCATGGAGCTGTCTTACAAACTAAAAATAGAGCTACTTTTGTGATCCAACAATTCCACCCCCGGGTATACACCCAGAAAAAAGTGAAAAGGCTAATTCAAAAAGACACATGCACCCCAGTGTTTATAAGCAGCACAATTTACAACAGCCAAAACATGGAAACCTGTCAAGTGTCAATCAAGACACGATTAACTTAAAAACATGTGAGATATATATGTGTGTGCATGTATGCGTACACACACACAGACACATATGCACAAAGAACTATTATTCAGCAATAAGAGGAAATGAAATATTGCCATATGTAGCAACAAGCATGAACATGGAGACTACTATGCCTTTTTAAATCAAAAAAGAAAAACAAATATTAATACTATGTGATACCACTTACATGTAGAATCTAAAAAATAATGCAAAGAAATCCAAATACAAAAGAGAATCACAGAAGAGAAAACTACCAAAGGGGAGAGATAATGGGGAGGAACAAATTAGCAGTAAGGGATTAACAGATATAAATCACTACAGATAAAAGAGATAAGCAACAAGGATTTACTATAGCACAGAACATAATACCCAATATCTTAATAACCTATAATGCAATATAATCTGCAATAAGAAAAGAAAGCCAATATATTGTACACCTAAAACTACCATAATAAATTAACTATATTTCAATAAAAAAATCAGCATCATAGAATTAGAAAAGAATATACTTGTTTTCTTTCATACATCATTTTTTCTAACAACCCATTTATTGGTCAGAATTAGTCACACAGCCCCAAGTAACACAAGGGGACAAGGAAAAGCAATCTTGTTCTGTCCCCTGTAGTACAAAATATATCTGGTGAGTAGTATTAACAAGCAAAAACAAAGGCATTTCATTTGAAGACAAAGCTCAAAGTTGTCTGCCAGGAACTCAATATGAGCCAGAGCCTACCCTGTTCTAGAATGTCCACCAGTTGAGAAAACAAGACCCTGGTATTTCAAATTAATATGATGACGCAATATAATCACAAATAAAAACACACACACAAAAACAGTGTGTGTGTTTCATCACTGGGCCTCTTAATTATTACAGTATTGAATTTGTAAAATTAAGAGTAATATCTATGACTCTAATACTCCAGCTGTGACTTCCTCAACAGTATATAAATTCACCCATTCTCAATTTCTTCACAGTGAAGTCATTTACACGTTCAACAAACATACTCAGATTTCCATTAGGAGTTACTTACTAGTCTTTGAACAGATAAATATTACCTCATCTCAGGATTAAAAACTCAGCCCCACTTCTAAATATCCAGAGTCAACACTAAGAATAAAAATGTTTCTTCATGAATAACTACTTACAAAGTAGTTCTGAAAAAAGTTGGAGTACCAGAACAATTTAACTGGGGAATAAATAGTTCAACAAACACAGAGTGGGGAAAATGGATTTCCAAATAGAAAAAGAATAAAGTTAGATTCTTACACCTCACACTACATACAAAAGTTCACTGAAAATAAATTAGAGGTTTAAATGCAAGACATAAAACTATAAAATTCTTAAGAGAAAAATCTTCGTGACCCTGGATTAGGCAATGGTTTCTGAGATAAAACACAAAAAGCACAGTAACAACAATAAAAATAGGTGAGAGTCACCAAAACTAAAAGAACTTTCTGCTTCAGAGGACATTATCAACAAACGGAAAAGCACCAGAAGAGAAGAATGCATTTATAATCATTCTTTGATAAGGAACTTGTACTATTAAAATGTGAAAAAATGTCAAACTCTTGAAAATATTCTGCTAAATGAAAGATAACATATGCAAAAGGCCACATATCATTTGCTTTGGCTTATATGAAATGTTGGAATGGATACTCATACAGACAATAAGTAAATGACTGGTTACAACAGACTGGAGGTTCAGAAGG
This sequence comes from Muntiacus reevesi, assembly GCF_963930625.1. Lineage (NCBI taxonomy): Eukaryota > Metazoa > Chordata > Mammalia > Artiodactyla > Cervidae > Muntiacus > Muntiacus reevesi. The sequence goes on from NC_089250.1 coordinate 99,120,585, forward strand.
AGATAGGAGGTAATGAGAAGTGGCTGCTAAATGGGTCTAGAGTTTCCTTTGGAGGTGATAAAAATAGCTTGTGTTCACTGTTGCCCAAACTTGAGACACTAAAATACCAATGAATTATATACTTTAAAGGAGTCAATTTTATGGCATGTGTTGTTGTTTTTGTTTAGCAGCTAAGTTGTGTGCAAGTCTGCAACTCCACAGACTACATCGAAAAAGGACTCCCTGTCCTTCACTATCTCCTGGAGATTGCTCAAACTAAGGTCCATTGAGTCGGTGACGCTATCCAACCTTCTCATCCTCTGTCCCTCCCTTCTCCTGCCCTCAATCTTTCCCATGTTCAGGGTCTTTTCCAGTGAGTCGGCTCTTCCCTTCAAGGGGACAAAGTACTAGAGTCTCAGGATCAGTAATTCTAATGAATATTCAGGCTTGATTTCCTTTAGAATTGACTGGTTTGAACTCTGGGTAATCCAAGGGACTCCCAAGTTTTCTCCTGTACCACAGTTCAAAAGACTGGGATGACTGTGGCTCACATCTTGAACTCCTTATTGCCAAATTCAGACTTAAATCGAAGAAAGTAGGGAAAACCACTAGACCATTCGGGTATCACCTAAACCAAATCTCTTACGATTACACAGTGGAAGTGACAAATAGATTCAAGGGATTAGATCTGATAGAGTGCCTGAAGAACTATGAATGGAGGTTCATGACATTGTACAGGAGGCAGTGACCAAGACCATCCCCAAGAAAAAGAAATGCAAAAAGGCAAAATGGTGTCTGAGGAGGCCTTACAAATAGTTGAGAAAAGACAAGACTGGAAAGACAAAGGAGAAGGAAAATATACCCATTTGAAGGCAGAGTTCCAAAGAACAACATGGAGACATAAAACCTTCCTCATTGATCAATGCAAACACAGAGGGAAACAAGAGAATGGGAAAGACTAGAGATCTCTTCAAGAAAATAAGAGATACGATAACGAGGGAACATCTCATGCCAAGATTGGCACTTAATAAAGGACAGAAATGGTATGGATGTAAAAGAAGCAAAAGATACTAAGAACAGGTGGCAAAAATACATAGAAGAATTAAACAAAAAAGATCTTCATGACCTAGATAACACCGATGGTGTGATCACTCACCTAGAGTCAGACATTCCGGAATGCAAAATCAAGTGGGCCTTAGGAAGCCTCACTACGAACAAAGCTAGTGGAGGTGATGGAAGAACAAAGCTAGTGGAGGTGATGCAAGTCCAGTTGAGCTATTTCATATCCTAAAAGATATGCTGTGAAAGTGTCACACTCAAATACGTCAGCAAATTTAGAAAACTCAGCAGTGGCGACAGGACTGGAAAAGGTCAGTTTTCATTCCAATCCCAAAGAAAGGCAACACCAGAGAATGTTCAAACCACCACACAATTGCACTCATCTCACACGCTAGGAAAGTAATGCTCAAAATTCTCCAAGCCAGGCTTCAATAGTACGTGAACCAGGAACTTTCAGATGTTCAAGTTGGATTTGTAAAAGGCAGAGGAATCAGAAATCAAACTGCCAACATCCACTGGATCATCGAAAAAGCAAGAGAGTTCCAGAAAAACATCTACTTCTGCTTTATCGACTATGCCAAAGCCTCTGACTCTGTGTATCACAACAAACTGTGGAAAATTCTTAAAGAGAGGGGAATACCGGATCACCTGACCTGCCTCCTGAGAAATCTGTATGCAGGTCAAGAAGCAACAGTTAGAACTGGACATGGAATAACAGACTGGTTCCAAATTGGGAAAGGAGTATGTCAAGGCTGTATATTATCACCCTGCTCATTTAACTTATATGCAGGCTACTGCTGCTGCTGCTAAGTCACTTCAGTTGTGTCCGACTCTGCGAGACCCCTGAGATGGCAGCCCACCAGGCTCTGCCGTCCCTGGGATTCTCCAGCAAGAATACTGGAGTGGGCTGCCATTTCCTTCTCCAAGGCATGGAAGTGAAAGTGAAAGTGAAGTTGCTCAGTCGTGTCCGACTCTTTGCGACCCCATGGACTGCAGCCCATCAGGCTCCTCTGCCCATGGGATTTTCCAGGCAAGGGTACTGGAGTGGGGTGCCATTGCCTTCTCTGCATATATGCAGGTTACAACATGAGAAATGCTGGACTGAATGAAGCAGGGGCTGGAATCAAGATTGCCAAGGTAAGTATCAATAACCTCAGATATGCAGACACCCACCACCCTTATGGCAGAAAGCGAAGAAGAACTAAAGAACCCCTTGATGAAAGTGAAAGAGGAGAGTGAAAAAGTTGGCTAAAGACTCAACACTCAGTAAACTAAGATCATGGCATCCAATCCCATCACTTCATGGCAAATAGATGGGGAAACAATGGAAACAGTGACAGACTTTATTTTGGAGGGCTCCAAAATCACTGCAGCCATGAAATTAAAAGGCACTTGCTCTTTGGAGAAAAGTTATTGACAAACCTAGATAGCATATTAAAAATCAGAGACATTACTTTGCCAACAAAGTCTAGCCAAAGCTATGGTTTTTCCAGTAGTCATGTATGGATGTGAGAGTTGGACTATAAAGAAAGCTGAGCAGCGAAGAATTGATGCTTTTGAATTGTGGTGTTGGAGAAGGCTCTGGAGAGTCCCTTGAGACTCCAAGGAAATCCAACCAGTTCATCCTAAAGGAAATCAGGCCTTAATATCCATTGGCAGGGCTGATGCTGAAGCTGAAACTGCAATACTTCAGCCACCTCATGCGAAGAACTGATTCACTGGAAGACCCTGATGCTGCAAAAAGATTGAAAGCTGGAAGAGAAGGGGACAACTGAGGATGAGATGGTTGGATGGCATCACCGACTTGATGTACATGAATGAGTTCAAGTTAAGCTCTGGGAGTTGGTGATGGACAGGGCAGCCTGGGGTGCTGCAGTCCATGGGGTCGCAAACAGTTGGACACGACTGAGCGACTGAACTGAACAATTCAAAAGCATCAGTTCGTCAGCAATCAGTCTCCTTTATGGTCCAACTCTCACATAGATACATGATTATTGGAAAAATCATAGCTTTGACTATATGGACCTTCATCGGCAAAGTGATGTCTCTGCTTTTCAATGTGCTGTCTAGGTTTGTCATAGTTTTCTTTCCAAGTAGCAAGTGCCTTTTAAATTCATAGCTGCAGTCACCATCCCGTCATTTTGGAGCTCAAGAAAATACAATCTGTCGCTATGTCCACTTTTTCCCCTTATATTTGCCATTAAGGGATGGGACTGGTTGCTATGATCTTACTTTTTTCAGTGATGAGTTTTAAGCCAGCCTTTTTACCTCCTCTTTCATCTTCATCAAGAGGCTCTTTAGTTCCTCTTCGCTTTCTGCCGTAAGGGTGGTGTCATCTGCATATCTGAGGTTGCTGAGGTTTCTCCTGGCAATCTTAATTAATTTCAGCTTATGATTCATCCAGTTCAAATTTCGCATGATGTACTCTGCATATAAGTTAAACAAGCAGGAGCTAATATACAGCCTTGTCGTACTCCTTTCCCAATAGGGAACTGAGTAGTTCTATGCTAATTCTGTTGCTTCCTGACCAGCATACAGGTTTCTCAACAGACAGGTAAGGGGGTCTGGTATTTCCATCTCTTTAAGGATTTTCCAGAGTTTGTCATGATCCACACAATCAAAGGCTTTAGTGTAGTCAATGAAGCAGAAGTAGATGTTTCTCTGAAACTCCCTTGCTTTCTCTATGATCCAACAGATGTTGGCAATTTGGTTTCTGGTTCTGCTTTTTCTAAAACCAGTTTATATCTGGAAGTTCTCAGTTCATGTACTGCTGAAGCCTAGCTTGAAGGATTTTGAGCATTACCTTGCTAGCATGTGAAATGAGTGCAACTGTAGGGTAGTTTGAACATTCACTGGCATTGCCCTTCTTTGGAACTGGGATGAAAACTGACCTTTTCCTGTCTTGTTGCCACTGCTCAGTTTCCCAAATTTGTTGACATACTGAGTGCAGCCCATTAACAGCATCATATTTCGGGATTTGAAATAGCTCAGCTGGAATTCCATCACCTCCACTAGTTCTGTGAAAGCAATGCTTCCTAAGGCCCACTTGGACTTCACACTCCAGGATGTCTGATTCTAGGTGAGTGATCACAGCATCAGGGTTATCTGGGTCATTAAGGCCTTTTTTATATAGTTTTTCTGTGTATTCTTGCCACTGCTTCTTAATCTCTTCTGCATCTGTTAGGTCCTTATAGTTTCTCTCCTTTATCCTGTCCATCCTTATATGAAACATTCCCTTGATATTTCCAATTTTCTTGTAGAAATCTCTAGTCTTCCCCATTCTATTGCTTTCCTCTATTTCTTTGCACTGTTCACTTAAGAAGGCATTTTTATCTCACCTTAGTATTCTCTGGAACTCTGAATCAGTTGGGTATATCTTCCTCTTTCTCCCTTTGCTTTCAGCTTCTCTTCTTTTCTCAGTCATTTGTAAAGCCTTGTCAGACAACCATGTGCCTTGCATTTGTTTTTCTTTAGGATGATTTCAGCCATCGCCTCCTGCACAATGTTACGAACTTCTGTCCATAGTTCTTCAGGCACTCTGTGTACCAGATCCAATCCCTTGAATCTATTTGTCACCTCCACTGTATAAACCTAAGGGATTTGATTTAGGTCATACCTGAATGCCCTAGTGGTTTTCCCTATTTTTCAATTTAAGCCTGAATTTTGCAATAAGAAGCTCATGATCTGAGCCACAGTCAGCTCCAGGTCTTGTTTGTGCTGAGTGTACAGAGCTTCTCCATCTACAGCTATAAAGAATATAATCAGTCTGGGATTTCATTATTGACCATCTGGTGATGTCCATGTGTAGAGTCGACTCTTGTGCTGTTGGAAGAGGGTATTTGCTATGACCAATGCGTTCTTCCAGCAAAACTGTTAGCCTTTGCCCTGCTTCATTTTGTACTCCAAGGCCAAACTTGCCTGTTACTCCAGGTATCTCTTGACTTCCTACTTTTGCATTCCAGTCCCCTATGATGAAAAGGACATCTTTTTTTGATGTTAGTTCTAGAAGGTCTCACAGGTCTTCACAGAACCATTCAACTTCAGCTTCTTCAGCATAATGGCTGGGGCAAAGACTTGGATTATCATGATGTTAAATGGTTTGCCTCAGAAGTAAACTGAGATCGTTCTGTCATTTTTGAGATTGCACCCAAATACTGCATTTCAGACTCTTTTGTTAACTACGACTTTTGTTGACTGGAGGAGGGAATGGCAAACCAATCCAGTATTCTTACTTCGAGAGCTCCACAAAGAGTATGAAAGGGCAAAAAGATATGACACCAGAAGATGAGCCCCCTATGTCAGAAGGTGCCCAGTGTGCAACTGGGGAACAGCAGAGAAATAGCTCCAGAAAAAATGAAGAGACTGGGCCAAAGCAAAAACAATGCTCAGTTGTGGATATGTCTGGTGCTGAAAGAAAAGTCTGATACTATAAAGAACAATATTGCATAGGAACCTGGAATAGTAGGTCCACAAATCAAGGTAAATTGGAAGTGATCAAGTAGGAATGAAAAGACATTAATAATCTTAGGAATTAGTGAACTAAAATGGACAAGAATGGGAGAGAATTTATTTCAAATGACCATTGTATGTATTACTTCTAAGAATCCCTTAGAAGAAATGTTATTTGTAATACATCAAAACAAAGCCATTAATGTTTTTAAAATAGGTATACCCTTATTTTGAAATGCCATAAAGTCTATAGTAATCAAATGACAACAAAACTAATGCGGATAGTAACAAACAGCAAACAAATTCAGAAACTATGCTTTAAAATCAAATATACCTATCAGCTTCATAACAGAACATGAATGAAAAAACTATTTTAGTTAGATAAATTATATATTGATTGACAAACATCAATCACTTCTCAACCCTTCCACAAAGCATTTCAAAAGGATTATCACTGTACCTCATTTTAAAAGCTCAAATATTAATTGAGAAAGTTAAGAATAAAAAACAGGGATTAAGAATAAAAGTAGGATTAATGCACTAAACACCTGTGAATGACATATTGTAGTATATGACTTTAGAACCGCTGACTTCCCTGGTGGATCAGAGGAGAAGAATCTACCTGAAATGCAGAAGATCCAGGCACAATCCCTGGGTCAAGAAGATCCCTTGGGGAAGGGAATGGCAATCCACTCCAGTATTCTTGCTGGAGAATTCCATGGACAGAGAAGCCTGGTGGGACATTCCATGGGACAGCAAAGAGTCGGACATGACTGAGTGACTGACTCTTTCACTTCTTATAAAAATAAAAATGGCCCACTCTATAGTAGTAAGAGGTTCCCGAAATATGGTGGTTTCTGAGGCATGAACTTTCAATTGTACATCCAATGTCTATCTGACCCTGTTTTCTTAAAATAAGAATACTACCTTTGTTAAGGAAAGCAACAGCCTTTCCTAAGTTCCTAAATTCCCCATCCTTCTTGGTGATACAATGTCACAGGGGCTTCCCACTTTCAATGCAGGAGACCCAGGGTTGATCTCTGGGTGGGGAAGATCCCCTGTAGAAAGAAATGACAAGCTGCTCCAGTTTTCGTGCCTGGAAAATACCATGGACTGAGGAGCCTAGTGGGCTACAGTCCATGGGGCCACAAAGAGTCAGACACAACTTAGTGACTCATTGCAGATGGATTCTTTACCAACTGAGCCACTAGGGGCTTGACGGTAACAGATGGTATTTACTAATAATTCACTTATATCATTCATAAAAATCACAATAATAATTATCATTTTCTAGCTTCACAGCAATGATGAAGATAATTGAAACATATCTCAGAAGGCAAGGCACATGATGTAATTTAAGTGAATTTCGAAAGAGGATAAAAGTGATGCCAAGCAGGGTCCTGTGGGGAAGGCTTTCTGTCCCTCATTCCTTGTAGGCAAGACTCCGCCCTTGATGACTTCTAATTTCCAAAGAGCAGAATAATTACTAAGCAGAAGAAGAGCAGCTAGGAAACCATCTACGTCAAGATTAAAGTGACCATAGATGCTCATCAAAATTAGGAGACTAGACAACCTAAGAGTCACTGGAAAAGACCCTGATGCCAGGAAAGATTGAAAGCAAAAGGAGAAGGTGGCAGGGAGAAGATGAGATAGTTAGATAGCACTATGGACTCAACGGACATGCCTCTGAGCAAATTCCAGGAGGTAGCTGAGGACAGAGAGCCTGGCATGCTGCAGTTAATGGGGTCACAAAGAGTAGGACACAACTTAGCAACTGAACAACAACAAATCAGAGTAGAAAGACAGTGAAAAATCAATGAAACCAAAAGGTGACTTTTCAAAAAGATCAACAAAACTGACAAACCTTCAGCTAGAAGTAGTAAGAAAAAGAGAAGACTCACATTACTAAAATGAGAAATGGAAACAGGACACCACTGCCAAGTCTTCAGAGACAGAAGGATGATGAGAGGATTCGACAAAACAACTGTAATTCAACAAGTCAAATTAGATACCCTAAATAAAATGGACACGTTTCTGGAAACACAAAAACCTATCAAAACTAAATCAAAAGGGGAAAAAAAAGAAAATGCAAACACACCTCTAAGTAAGGAGGATTGAATGAACAGTCAAAAATCTCTCAACAAAAAGTTCTGGACCTGATGGCTTCACTGGTGAATTCTAAGTAAAGACTAAAATGAATCCTTCTCAAACTTTTCCCAAAAACTGAAGAGAAAGGACAATCTCTGAGCTTATTTTAACCAGGCCAGCATTACTCAGATATTAAAGCCAAATCAAGACACTATAAGAAAACTATAGACCAATATCCCTTATGAATGAGGATAGAAAAAAATCTTCAACAAACAACTAGCAAACTGAATTCAACAGTACATTAAAGAATCATACATGAAGTGAGATTTATTTAAAGAATGCAAGGATGGTTCAACATACAAAAATTGGTTGATGTAATAAACTACCACATTAATAGAATGGAAGGAAAAGGTCCCACAGGATCACCTTATTTGATGCAGAAGATTGTTGCAGTATCTGAAAACTTCAACATCCTTTCACAATAAAAATAATAAAACAGGAATAGATATAAAATACCTCAGCATAATAAAAGCCATATATGAAAAACTCAGTGAATAGCATATTCAGTGATGAAAGGCTAAAAGCTTGTTCTCAAAGATCAGAAATAGGCACTTCAAAGGAGGTATTTCATTTGCAACAGCAAAAAAAAAAGAGTACCTAGGAATTAATGTAACCAAAAGGAGACAGACTTTCAAAATAAAAACTATAAAACAATGTTGAAAGAAACTGAAGAAAATATCAATAGGAGGAAATACATCTGATGTTCACAGTTAGAAAACTTAATATTGTAAAGATATAAATACCATCCAAAGTGCAGATTCAATGCAATCTCTATTCAAAAAATCTCAAATACACTCTCTTGCAGAAATAGGAAAAAAGCAATCCTAAAAATTCAGAGGACCTCAAGGGATCCTCAGAAGCCAAACTAATCTTGAAAGAGAAAGCTGTAAGACTTAAACTTCCTAATTTCAAAACACACAACAAAGCTACAGTAATCAAAATGGTGTGATACTGACATAAAGAAAGACATAAAAGACTAATGGAATAGAGATCCCAGAAGTAAAACCTTGCATATATGGTAAAAGAAGTTTTAAAATGGCATCAATCACATTCAAGGGAGAAAGGATGGTCTCTTTTTTTTTAACAAATGATGCTTGAGAAACTGGATAGTCACATGCAAAAGAATAGACTTGACCCTTACATATTTTACAGTTAAAAATGGATCAAGGACTCACATGCAAGATCTAAGAACAATAAACTCTTTGAAGAAAACATAAGACAAAAGCTTCATGACATCAGATGGGATGATTTCTTGGATGTGATCACTAAGGCAAAAGTAAGAAAAATAAAATACAGGCAAATTGGACTAAGTAAAAATTATAAAATTTTGCACATCAAAAGAGACTACTGATAGAGTAAAAATGTAAAACACCAAATGAAAGAAAATGTTTTTATATCACATATCTGATAAGGGGTTAATTTCTAGAATATACAGTAAACTCCTAAAACTCAACATTATAAAATCAACATGGCTTCCCTGGTGGTTCAGTAGTTAAGAAACCACTTGACAATGCAGGGGATACAGGTTGGATCCCAGGTCTGGGAAGATCCCGTATGTTGTGGCGCAAGTAAGCCCATGCACGACTACTGAGCCCGCACACCGAGAGCTGGTGCTCTGCAACAAGAGAAGCAATTACAATCAGAAGGCTGCTGCACACAGCAACCAAGAGTAGCCCCCACTTGCCACAATTAGAGCTTCTGCACAGCAATGAAGAGCCATAGCAGCAGAAAACAAACAACCAAATTCAAAAATGAGCAATGCGGCTTCTCTGGTGGCTCAGTGTTAAGGAATCTACCTACCAATGCAGGAGACACAGGTTTGATCCCTAATCCAGGAAGCTACCATGTATAGTGGAGCAACAAGCCTGTGCATCATACAGTTACTCTGCCTATGCTCTAGAGCCCAGAAGCTGCAACTACTGAGCCCGCATGCCACAACTACTGGAGCTCTCATGCCTAGAGCCGATGCTCCGCATCAAGAAAAGCCACCACAATGAGAAGCCCGCATACCGCAACAAGAGAATAGCCCCTGCTCATTGCAACTAGAGAAAAGCCTGTGTAGCAATGAAGAACCAGCACAGCCAAAAACAAATACATAAACTTATTTAAAAAAAAAAAGTGCAATGGACTAAGTAGACATTTTATCCAAAAAAGATGTACAAATGGCCAATAAACACATGAAAAGATGCTCAATATCATTATTCATTAAGGAAACACAAATCAACATCATAAGGATATACTACTTCACACCCATTAGGATGACTAATATCCAAAAAACAGCAAACAATCATTGGTGAGAATGTGGAAAAATTAGAAACCTTGCACAGTTAGGCATGTAAAACAGTAAAGCCATGTTTACAGTGTTAAATATTTTGGCAATTCCTCAAAACAGTAAAAACAGAATTCTATGATCCACAATTTGGGGTATATACCCCAAAGAATAGAAATCATGGTCTCAAAAAGAGATATATACACCCATATTCATAGCAGCATTATTCACAGTAGCTGAAACATGGAAGCAACCCTAGTGCCCACTGACAGAAGAATGAATAGCAAAATGTGATATATACACGTAATGTTTGATGGTTTTCAGGGGGTTGAAGAGAAAGGAAGTATGAGGAGTTACTCTGTAACAATCAAAGAACCTCAGTTTTACAAAATGAAGAGTTATGCAGATGGATGATCATTATGGTGGTACACAAGATAAATGTTAAATATTTAATGGCATTAAACTGTACACTTAAAAATAGTGACTGACAAATTTTGTGCTATGTGTAATTCACTACCAGAAAAAAATTTTTAAATAACATCACAATGATGTACCTCAAAGCAACCAATAAGGATGTCTAAAATTTTAAAAAGCTCTGTCCAGTGTTGGTGAGTCTACAGAACAACTAGAATTCTTATGCATTGCTGGTACCAATTGTGTTGGTATGTTCAGAAGTTTGGTATTGTCTTAAACACAATAAATACCATATGACACAGACACTCTAATGCTAGGTGTTTTCTTCCCCCAAGAGAAATGAAATAATATTTCCACAGTAACTTTAAATGAACTATTGATCCATGTTAACAATATAGATATATCACAAAATAATTATGCTGAGCAAAAGAAGCCAGACAAAAAAGAAAACTTACTTTACGATTATATTCAAGCAAAATTCCAGAAAATGCAAACCTGTCTATAGTGAGAAAAAGCAGTGAATAGCTCCTAGTATTAGCGGGTGAGTGTAGGGATTTACAAAGAGATTCCAAAGCAATTTTGGGGATTATGAGGTGTTTACTTTCTTTTTTCTTGACTGAAGTATATAGTTAACATACAACATTATAATCGCTTTCTGTGTGCAGCATACTGATTCAATATTTTTACAGATTATACTCCATTAAAAGTTATTACAAGATAATGGCTATAACTCCCTGTGCTCTATACACATACAGTATATCCTTGTTATTGATCAATTTTAAATACACAACTTTGTATCTTTAAATTTCATAAGTATATCGTGTGTCTGCCATCTCTTTCCCTACTTTTAATCCAGTCTGTCCTCTGTATCTGTGAGTCATTTTTTGTTGTGCTATATATCCCTTTGTTTTAGTTTTTAGATTTCACATATAATGATATATAGTATAACTCTTTCACTGACATATTTCACTAAGCATAATATTCTCTAGGTCCATCCACATTACTGTAAATGGCAAAATTTCATTTGCTTTTTTATGGCTGAATAATATTCTGTGTGTGTGCACAAATGTATATAAAACACAAGAAGGTATGTTTATTTTCTTGATTATGTTAGTTTTATCTTGGAATCATGTATCTTTATATGTGCCATTAAAATATTTACAGTTTACTCAGTTACAGCTCAGCAGAGCTGTTAAGCATTCTTAGATTTTAAAAATCACAAACAAAAAATTTCCATCTTTTTTTCCACTGAATAAAATTTCTTAATTGTCTCTTAAAGAGGATTATTAATAGTAGGAAAAGAGATGTAAAAGGTAAATCTAAAGTATTGAAAAGCAAATGCTCAGCCAGTACAAATGCAGCTAAGACAACACACAACAAAAATATGTGTATACATACTTTCATTCATACTAAGATGGGGGAAATCAGCATATGAAACATTTGCATGTCTAAGAATTGAACAATGTAAGAGGAAATATGTATTATTAACTAAAGTACAGATTTTGCTTAAATTTCACAAAATTTTATGCTAGTGTCCATTATTTGTTTCCATATCTTATTCAAGATTCCACATTGTATTTAATTGCATTGAGCAGACTCAGCTGCATTCAACAAATTTGAAAAATTCTTTTCATTTTTAATCTATTACAAATATTTTCTAAATTTCCTTGTTATGGCTTCTTAGATGCATCCATCATTTAAATGTGGATATTTAATTTCCAAATACATGGGATTTCTTAAGTATCTTTTATATTACTAATAATTTCTCATTTTGATACTGATTTCTCAATTTAAAGGCTTTCTTCTCTACAATCACCCCCTGCGCTTTTTCAGGCTTCCAACTTTATTGAGGCTTTCAGTGGCTAAATCAAAGATCTCCCTTAGAAAATACTGCACTTGAAAATATGTGAGTTATTTTGTGAGTTATTTTCAAGTATCTTTTGATATTCATCTCTCATGTAATTCCACGGTGATGAGAGGAAAGAATAAATAGGAAAGAAAAAACCACAACAGGAAAGACAAATGTATATTAAGATTTGGACATCAGTTAAACAAGGCAGTACACAGCCTATCAGTTTAAAGTAGATATAGTTATGGATCATTATACGTGAAGCCCAAGGGAACCACAAATCAAATACAATAGATTCACAGAAACCAAAAAGAAAGGGATTTTAAACACACTACAAAAGAATATCAAACCCAAGAAAAAGGAAAAGAACTACCTCAAAAAAACTGTAAAATAAGAATAACAATGTCGATAAATGCATACCTATCAATAATTACTTTAAATGTCAATGGACAAATCACAAAGATGGTTGAACATGGCAAATCAAGGTAATACAGCACATTAATATATGACAAAAAATAATCATCCATAAAAATCAAACAAACAAAAAAAAGCATTTGACAGAATTCAACATCCATTCATGATAAAAACTCTCAACTAAGTCCACAGGATTGCAAAAAATCGGACACAACTGAGTGACTTTTATTTCACTTCAAGTGGTGTAGGGGGGAGACACCTCAACATAATAAAAGCCATTTATGACAAGGATGCCCACTCTCACCACTTCTATTTAACATAGAATTGGTATATTATGATTCACAGCAATCAGATAAGGAAAAGAAATAAAAGGTATCCAAATTGGAATTGAAGAGGTAAAGCTGTCACTATTTGCAAATGACATGATCCTCTACACTGAAGACCCCAGTGTCTCTGCACAAAAAATATCAGCATAAATAATTTTAGCAAGATATCAAAATACAAGATTAATATATAGAAACTACTACATTTCTACACACTAGTAATGAAATGTTAGATACAAACAGTAAAAAACAACAGCAACAACAACAAAAAAATCACGGTCAAAATGATATCAGGGAAAGCCCTGGTGGTCCAGTGGTTGTAACTCCATGCTTCCACTGCACGAAGGCATGGGTTCAATCTCTAGCCAGAGAACTAAGATACCAGTGTAGTCAAAAATAATAATAAAAAATAAAATTACATTAAAAAAAGCTAGGAATAAACTTAACCAAGAAGATGAAAGACATGTACTCTAGAAACAATAAAACACTGATAAAGGAAACTAAAGATGATTCAAAGAAATGGAAATATATCCTAAGCTCTTGACTGGAAGAATATTGTTTAAATGGCCCAAAGCAATCTAAAAATTTAATGCAATACCAATCAAACTACTCCAGACACTTCTCACAAAACTACAACCAGTCTTCACAAGTTTTATATGGAACCACAAAAAGACCCAAAATTGTGAGAGCAATTTTGAGAAAAAAAGAAGAAAGCTAGAGGGAAAACCCTTCCAGACTTTGGACTACACTAAAAAGTTATAGTAATCAAAATAGCATGGTTATCAGTACAAAAAGCAGATACATATCAATGAAACACAATAGAGCGCCCAGAAACAAACCTGCACACCTACAGACAATTTTTTTACAAAGGAGGCAAGAATACACAATGGTGAAAAGACAGTCTCTTCAACAAGATATTGAAAAGGCTGGACAGCTACATGTTAAGACAGTGAAATTAAAGAGTATTCCCTCATACCATACACAAAAATAAAATGGTTTAAAGATCTAAATCTAAGACACGACACCAAAAACTCCTATGAAAAAGCACACATGAAACATTCTGTGACATAAATCATAGCATTATTTTCTTACGTCAATCTTCAAAGGAAAGAAATAAAAGCAAAAATAAACAAATGGGACCTATCAAACTTAAAAACTTTTGCATAGCAAAGGAGGCCATCAACAAAATGAAAAAAAAAGAAAGAAAGAAAGAAAGAAAAACCCACAGAATAGGAGAAAATATTTGCTCACAATGTGACGGACAAAGTGTTAATATCCAAAATACAGAAAAAGGCTCATACAGCTCAGTATCAAAAGAAGGCACTAAGATAAGTGCTTTATATAACTTAATTCTTGCAACACTTGAGTAAAATATTTCTTACATATCTCAGAAAGCCAAGAAAAAAGATCATTTTTCACAGACACACACACACAAGTAGCAATTATGAGTAAGATCTCCCCCAAGTCACCTAACTCATCCAGAGAGGAGGAAAAGTAGCCGTGGTCAAGAAGTATGTCCTTGGAGGAATCATGACTAAGAAGCAGAATAACACAAAAAAAGTGAATTCTGCAGTCACAGGACCTGGGTTCAAACACAGTCATCACTTACAACACATAAGACTTTAAGCAATTTCCTAAGACTGTGTATTTCTGAGTTGCCACATTTGTTAAATGGTAATAACAGCAGTGACTAATTTGAAAAGTTTTTATGAGGATGAAATACTTCAACACTTGTAAACTGTTGAGCATTAAGATAATGCCTGCTGGAATTTTCCCTCGTGGTCCAGTGGTTAGGACTCTGCACTTCCACTGCAGGGGGGCGCAGATTCAATCCCTGGTCGGGAACTAAGATTCCACATGCCATGCACAAAGATAATGCCTGGTACAGAGCAAGCACTGTGTAAGTAGAACTATCCCCACTATAAGCCAATCATTCTTCCCTTCCTATTGCCTTAGATAATTTTAGGTCCCCTCAATCTTCTTGTTTTGCATTCTCTTCTCTCTCTATTCTTCTATTTCACTTAAAAGCTCTCTTTTCAGCTTTCCTTTTCCAAGCATCACCTAATTTTTCAATAAAATCACATAGCAGCCAGCTGGTGACTCAAAAAGTTAATTCCAATATATGGTGATAGTGGAGAAAAATCAAACTTTTGCCCCTTTTGTATTACTACACTCAACTTTACTCTCAGTACTTAATCTCTTCAAGTTCTGTGGCCTCAGTTATTTTATGGATTTAGTCACTTTCAATAAACACTTCCATTGTTTTGTTTCTCTCATTTCTCTTCTCACTGATACACTGCTGGTGTCCTTGAAACATGGAGAGGTAAGGACATAAATATTACCAATATTTTATACATTTAAGAACACGTATGTAGCACCGATTATTTGTTAATAAGCACTATTCTGAGGCCACAGATAACTAAGAGGATACACATACACAATAATAACTGATGAGATCAGCAAGGAACAGTCATACTCAGTAAAACGAAAAATATTACCCAAAGATTCAGGGAGGCTAATCTAGTACAAAGCTAAGTTTTCCCATTATTTGTTAAAAATCTTAATACATGAGTTCAGAAGCAGAGTCCTGGGAGGAAAAAAGTAAATAATGTTTGGACCTACCATGGAGTTCTTCCTAATTCTATCCTCATATTGGCCATGTAACAATTGGATATGCCACTCTTAACAAACCTAGGATACCAATTAACTTGTAACATAGTTAATTATATTAATGCACATGCAAAATACAGACAGTTGTGCCTGTGTGTGGGGGTGGGTGTATTCTCCATACATATTTGCTCTTTTGAACTATTAAATCTAAAAATTTATTTAAAAAGAGAGGCTTGGTTCACTATATTACTCCCTGAAACTTCTCCAACTCAGAAAGTTAGGTGTATGTCAGTGTGCATAAAACAGATGCACCATAGCTTAAAATATAACTGACTAGAAAATGAAAGGAAGACTTTAAATAAAAAACGGAATAAAACTGAGTGAAGTATTTCCAGGCCAAACTTACTCTTATTTTCAAGGTAATATTCATATTATTTCCCTCTCTGGAATGTAGTCTCTTCATTCAATGACTAGCCTTTATAATTGAGCTCCTCCATGAAGCCTTCCTATCATAAAAAGTGTAATAGCACACTCTCATAATGCCCCATCTCTTAATTTCCGTAACACTTAACGCCACCACATAATTAATCCTTAATTGTCGAATGGTCCTTTCCCTCCTGACATCAATTAGGCGGTATATCTCTAAAATGGCTTCTCCAACAATCCAACACCAAGTGGGTTCGCTAGAATTGGGGCTTCCTAACTGGCTCAGTGGTAAGGAATCCACCTGCCAATGCAAGAGATGCAGATTCGATCCCTGGGCTGAGAAGATCCCCTGGAGAAGTAAATGGCAATCCACTCCAGTATTCTGGCTTGGAAAACCCCATGAACAGAGGAGCCTAGCAGGTTACCATCCACAGGGTTACAAAATAGTTGGACATGGGTACTAAACAACAAATCCTACAATTCAATTCGATTCTGACACTAACTACAGGGAGTCAGCATCAAACTCCACAGGTTGAAGGGCTCAGTTCCACAAGACAGTCATTACTTCAGTCATCAGTCAAATATATGAGGTACCAAAATACTTCTGACTGACCAACTAAATATTGGCGATTACCCTGACCCCCTTTCTCAGGTTCACTAATTTCCTAGAACTACTCACAAAAGTCAGGAAAGCACTTGACTCAGCACTACAACTGATTTATTAAAAAAGAATATAACTGACCAAAAGCCAGATGCAAGAGAAGAATACAGCAAGATGAATGGGAGCTCGAGCTTTCGTACTTTTCCTGGGTGTATCACTCACCCAGCATCTTGATATATTCACCAACTCAAAAGCTCTCCAAACTTCAGCTTAGGAGTTTTTAATGAAGATCTCAATATAAGAGCATGATTGTGACCACTGGTGATTAACTCAAACTTCAACCCCTCTCACCTCCCCAAAAGCTGGGGGTTGAAACTTCCAATCTTCTAATCAAGGCTTACTCTTTTCAGGGACCAGCTTCCAACCTAAACCTACCTAGGGACTCCAGAGGAGTCATCTCATTAGAACAACAGATGCTCTCATCATCTTTTGTTGCTGTTAGTCACTAAGTCGCGTCCAACTCTTTTGTGACACCATGAACTGTAGCCCACCAAGCTCCTTTGCCCATGGGATTTCCCAGGCAAGAATACTGGAGTGGGTTTGCTATTTCTTTCTCCAGGCGATCTTCCTGACCCAGGGGTCAAACCAGCATCTCCTGCATTAGCAGGCAGATTTTTTTTCCCCCCAATGAGCCACCAGAGGAAGTCTCCTCATCACCTTTATCACTTAGGATATTCCAAAGACTTTAGAAGCTCTGTGCCAGGAAGCAATGACATAAACCAGGTATTTATTTATTAAACCACAACTGTACACTATAGCATAAATTAACAGTTGAATGTTAGTCATCCCCCTCCACTAGAAACATGAACTCTTCTTTTTTTTTGAAATATGAATTCTTGAGAATGGCTTTACTTCTTAAATTTTGAATTAGCCTACAGTGCTAACCACATATTAGGTATTTGGTGTTTCTTAATTCAATAAATTTACTGAGAGGTAGTACATAACAAAAATTGACCAAAGAATATTCTGATTTTGTATTTGCATATTGGAAACTTCTACTGACTTTATTAGGTTTTTCATTATGAAGTATTGTATCTTCAAGAATTAGAGCTACATTTCAGAAACTTGTAGGACATTTCATTGTATTTTAACTAAAAAGAAAAAATTATTAAGCACGCATTAGCTGCTAAGCGATGTTCTAGGTGATAAGAAAACAGCCGTTACCAAGATAGCAAAAAGCCATTTCATGAAGCTTAATTCTAATGCATAAAAGAAAAGGTTTAGTCCAAATAGAATTACAGATAAGGCAAGTAGAGCAACACAGGAAATAGAAAATGTTGAGGAAGGAAGGCAGGCAGGCACTTTTAGATAAGGTGGCCAGAGGAGACCAAAATCAGCAAGCATACTGACATTTCAACAGACCTAGCTGGGGAAAACGAGCCATGGATACCTGCGGGAGGAGCATTCTAGGCAGAGAAACAAGTCCACAGGCTACAAGGAAGGAAAACACCCAAGATGTTCAAGGAACAGCAAAGAGGCCAATGATGTGGCTGGAAAAGAACACGTAAATCAGAGAGTAACAGATGATGAGCTCAAACTGAGCTGATGGGGAATAACATATAATGTGGAGCTTTCAGGCCACTTTGGGCTGTCAGTTCTTAACTCTAAACCAGTGTGAATGCCTCTGGAAGCATCTGATTATGGGAGTGACATAACTTGATTATCTGCTGTAGGTACTTACATGGGTAAGAAGATATAGAAGGCTAGTTAGGTATCTACTTAATGCTAGTAACTAGTTAGCCAGCTACTGTAACTAGTTACAAACTACTGGAAAATCTAGGCAGAAGATGATGATGGCCTGGACCTAGAGTGACAATAATGGAAGAGGTGAGATGTACTGGAATTTTGGATGTATTCTAAAGGCAATACCAAAAATATTCTGCTCATACTTTGGTTATGGGATGTGAGAGAAGGTTGTCAAGGATGACTTCCAAGGAACTGAATTAAAAAGATGGAGTTGTCATTCACTGCATGGTGAAAACTCAAAGCAATGCAGGTGTAAGGGGCTAGAAAGAGGAGCTCAACTGTGGACAAGTTACTTAGACGACACCCATTAGATATTGAAGGGAAACAATGAAGGGAGTGTTTAAATATGAGTCTGGGGTTTGGAGGAAAGGTCCAAACTAGGATATGAATGTGGGAATCATCAGCATGCAGATGGTCTATCTCCCAAGGACAAAAGTTTAGGTAGAAAAGAGGTCCAAGAACTGACTGCGGTAGAAACAAGGAAAATTAGCACAAGAGACCTCAAAGGAGAGGCAAGTGAAGCAAGAGAAAAATCAGATGAGTATAGTATCCTAAAAACAAAGTGAACAAAATATAATGGAAAAGAGGATGATTAGTCATGTTAAATACCACAAATAGGTCAAGAGGAGGCATGAAAAATGACATCTGATTTAGAAAAGAGCAAGTCACTGGTGACTTTGATCATAGCAGTTTCCCTGGAATAATGAGGTTAAAAACCTGCTACAGTGGATTCAAGAGGTAGTACCACTGAGGATATTATCCTCAAACTGAGGATAATTATCAAAAGCCTTATAAGTCATGGGGTAAAAGATACAAAACAGACTATTTTGCAAAGCAGGGATTCCAATTTCTTTCTAATTACCAATAAATTTCTTCATTTGTGACACAGTTTCTCTGTTGTTGTTAACATTTTAGTTATTTGTATGGAATTGGTATTACTTCTCTGGCAGTTCAGATGGTAGAGAAATCTGTGAAATGCAGGAGACCCTGCATGTTCAATCCCTGGTCAAAAAGGTCTCTTGGAGAAGGGAATGGCTACCCACTCCAGTATTCTTGCCTGGAGAATTCCATGGACAGAGGAGCCTGGCAGGCTATAGTCCATGGGGTTGCAAAGAGTCAGACACACTGAGCAAGTAGTTTCTTTTACTTTTAGGTACAAAATGTAACCATTTTATAAAAGGAGAAACACAAGATACAATCAACTTTCAAACAAAAATCTTCAATAGACTCAACAAAAGCAGGGTACATGAAGTGTTAATAGACACATTCTTCAGAAGCAAGTTTCTCAAGCTTGACCTTTTTCAGAGCCTCCCACAGAGCATAGCACATAACAAAAGCACTCAAAGGTTTATAGCTTCCCTGACCTCAACTCAGTTCTTCCTCACGTTTCCTTATTATTTCTGCAGAGCTTCTCAAAAACCCCTTTTCCAACAGAAAACAGCTTAAGGTATATATAGAAAACTGTACAACAGAGGAAGAAAAAATAAGTTTTAAAGGGTAGAAAATAGTACTGCATTTAGATTAGATCGCCCCTTTTGTCCTGTAGTCAAAATCAACATATTTCCAAACTCTTTCATTTCCTTTGCACTAAGTGAGCAGTCAAACCTCATTGAGCCTGTACATTTTCCTTCTAACGTAAAAGGGCACTCTAACATGAATCATAACATTCCACATTATTTAAAAAGACAAAAGTAACAAAGGTAATAGCTTATGCTCTGAAGAGATTAAATCTTTCTTTCTATAACTGTGACATTAATAACTAATAACAAATAACTAAAAAGAATCAGCAGTGTAAGTACACTGTCCATAATTCTGAAGGTGGAAAGGAAAAATACTAATCTAAAGAAACTTGGAATTAATGTTTTATTACAATAGAAAAAAAGATCATTTTCATTTAGAAGATACTAAGATAAAAGATGTCAGGCTCCAAAATCACTGCAGACAGTGACTGTAACCATGAAACTAAGACACTTGGCTCCTTGGAAGGAAAGCTATGACAAACCTAGACACCATATTAAAAAGCAGAGAGATTACTTTGCCAAAAAAGGTCTGTATAGCTGAAGCTATGGTTTTTCCAGTAGTCCGGTACGGATGTGAGAGTTGGACCGTAAAGAAGGCTGAGTGCCAAAAAAGATGCTTTTGTACTGTAGGGCTGGAAAAGACTCGAGAGTCTCTTGAACAGCAAGGAGATCAAACCAGTCAATCCTAAAGGAAATCAACCCTGAATATTCACTGGAAGGACTGATGCTGAAGCTCCAATACTTTTGGCTACCTGATGTAAATGACCGACTCACTGGAAAAGACTGATGCTGGAATGACTGAAGGCAAGCAGAGGATGCAATGGTTAAACAGCATCACCGACTCAACGGACATGAATTTGAGCATATTTCAGGACAGTGGAGGATAGAAGAGTCTGGCGTGCTACAGTTCATGGGGTCACAAAGAATCAGACACAACTTAGTGCCTGAACAACAACAACGAGTTCAGAATTTTTAGATTGATTGTCCACTGATTCTTCATTTTACCAGTCAAAACTGCTTTAAAAAAACAAAAAGTTCCTCAGAACAAAGTTTAAGAAAAAGTTTTGCCAAAATCTGGATTATTTTCTCTCTATGTAAAACACAGCAACAAAAAAGACTAGACAAAAAATTAGTACCTAATGTAACTACCATCACTTGAACTTTGCATTTCTGGAATTAATAATGCTGGACATTTTTCTCATACATTTTTTAATTTCGCAGGTAAATGCCCAAGTCAAGAACACAGAAAAGTGCAGCCATTTGTTGTTTAAAGTGGAAATTTTGATCTAGTACTTCCTAAACCCTACCAAGGTTCAAAACATCAAAAAGTTGGGAAAACACACATTAAAAAATTATAGTGTACATAAACTCAGTTTCCTATTCTCCAAGTTTCAACTTTCACTATAGTAGTATTAAGAAGTAAAAATAGAACAGTTCTCTAAAATGTAACATAGGTGAGAAATCAATTAAGAATGGAGTCTACTGCAGAAGACTTTTATTTTATTTTATTAAAGATTTTTATTTTATTAAAAATAAAACCACTAGAGACTGTGTATGTGTGAGTATATGTATACACATATACATACACATTAGTAGACTGTAATTTTATGTCATAAATATAGCATTTTGAAAAAGAACAGTATTAAAAAGGATTGATAAACTTAGGAAATAACTTAAATACACCTTAATATCAAAAATTCTGATATGTACCTCTTTGAAAATAAACTGCTACATATATAACCTAAAAGTAAAGCTCTATAAAATAAAATTTAATTTCCACTGATTACAATTGTAAAATGAAAAACATATTAAGAAAACAAAAGTCAACAGACTATATTGAAAATTTAAGCAAAAGATTTAACATGCTTAGTAACATTATCAATTCACTTTTTATGAGAGTTTTCTTATAGATAAGCTTTACTATAACTTTGTAAAGCCCATTAATGAAAAGAACTAAAAAGTAATTACATGAGCTAAAAATATACGCAGGGGAAAAGAAAGGGAACATTATTTTTAATATAAAAACCATTTTGGGGGAGACAAATCAGTGACTTACAAAGGTATGCATTAATGTTTCAGGTATATCCACATGCATTTAAAATCAAAATACAAGTGTCTAAAAATGAACCTAAAAAAAGCTCAAGGCCTACATAGAAGAAAATTATTGCAGAAATTAAAAAAAAAAAAAAAAAAAGTAACAACTGGATACCGCATGCTATTTGAAATTCAGACACAATAATGGAAAGATAGTCTTTCCTCCTGAATTTGTCTACAAAGCTGTATACAATCTCAAGCAAAATTATACTAGAATATTTGTGAGGAGAGAAAATTAAAAGAAGTGACAAAATTGATTTTTAATTAAATACACAAAGTATTATACACATAACAAAGTGGGATTTACTCCTGGAATGCAAAGATGGTTCAATATACAAAGAAAAAAAATCAATGCAATATATCACATTATAAAAATAAAAGGAGTAAAAATGATCATCTCTGTTGATACAGAAAATGTATTTGACAAAATACAATATACCCTTTCATGATAAAAAGTACACAACAAACTAGGAATAAAATGAAACTACCTCAACGTAATAAAGGCCATACATGAAAATTCTACAGTCGAAATCATACTCAACAGTAAAAAAACCTACTAAAGTTTAAGACAAATATGCTTGCTCTTATCACGTCTATTAAATATGGTGTTGAAAGTTCTAAAAAGAAAATTAGACAAGAAATTAAAAAGACATTCAAACTAGAAAGAAGAAATATTATGTTTGCAGATGACATGACATTATATGGAGAAAACCATAAAAATTTCAGAAACACAGGAGAAAATAATTGTTAGGGGAAAAAAGTCAGCAGTGGCAGAATACAAAATCAACACATAAAAATCAGTTATACTTCCATATCCTAACAATAAGCAATCTGAAAAGGAAATTAAGAAAATTCCATTCACTATATATATATGTGTGTGTGTGTGTGTTTACTAATTACAAAAATAATACAATATCTAAGCAATTAACGTAACCAAGGAGGCAAAAACTTGTACACTAAAAAATACAAATGCTGCTGGAAAAAAACTAAAGATACAAATGAAAGAAATACTGTGCTCACAGATTGGAAAACTTAATATTGTTAGGATAGCAATTCTACTTAGACAGACTTACAGATTCAATATAATCTTTCATGGTATGTACATGCAAGAGAATGTTATATGGTCAGAAAAGTGAAGTTCTGATTCTTGCCACAAGATGGATGAATCTTAAAAAACACCACAGTAACTTAAATAAGACAGAATAAAATTCACTAATTGTATGACTCTACTTATATGAAATCGAGCAAATTCAGAGACAAACAACAGATTAGAGGTAATGAGGAGCTAGTGTAGGAGGGAACTGAGTTATTAATGAATACCGAGTTTCTTTTTTTTTTTTTGAATACCGAGTTTCTTTCGGGGAAGACCTATTAGTTATG
The DNA here is from genome assembly GCF_963930625.1 of Muntiacus reevesi. Taxonomy (NCBI): domain Eukaryota; kingdom Metazoa; phylum Chordata; class Mammalia; order Artiodactyla; family Cervidae; genus Muntiacus; species Muntiacus reevesi. The sequence goes on from NC_089250.1 coordinate 99,143,926, forward strand.
ACAGTGGACAGTGGTGACTGCACAAGAATGTGAATGAACTTTATACCATTAAACTGTATACTCAAAAATGGTTTAAATCGTAAGTTTTCTGCCAGGCATATTTTATCACAATAAAAAAAAAAAAATTTACATGCAAGAATTCCCAATATAATTTTGAAAGTTAAAGTCTGCCTTCCCTATTGTTAAGATTCTATAAAACAGCAATTATTAAAATACTCTAATCCTGCACTACAAAAAAACAGATAAATGGAATATAGAAAAAGGTCCATAAAGATTCCTAAATATCAAAATACAGCAAAGAGAAAGGAGACATTTCATATCAGTGTGGAGTGGGGGGGGAGTTAATGTTTTAAAATATAATCTGGGGTTAGAGTACTTTTTAAGAAACAGTATTATGAAGTCAATAAAAAAACTTATTCATCCTATAAATGATAAGCAAAACCAGAGGAGAAACATATTAAAAATGTTTAAAAATAACAAGCAATTAGGAAAAAATTACAGCACATGTAAAAAGGGAACATATACCTTAAACATAAACAGAGTACCTATAAATCAGAAAAACAAATCACAAAAGGGGCCAAAATATAACCAAGCTATTTACAATTTTTTTTTAATAAGGTCAATAAATACATGAAACTCAAAAACACTTAAATGGGAATCAAAGTAAGGTACCATTCTTTGAGCAAATTAGGCAAAAATTATGACTAACAGTAGTCAATAGTGATGAGTGTGAGAAAACCAGTGTTCCCATAAACTGCAGCTGTAAACAAGTACAATTTGTATGGAAATCAGTATGCTTTTTCAGCTATCAAAATTAAAGGCTCTTCAATCTATCTTCAAAATATAGTTATGGCCCTACATGTTCAGATATGAAGGGCCAAATGATTTATGCCATTTTAAGAAAAGGTCTTGAGCACCCTTGGATTTTGTTATCTGAAAGGGACCTAGAACCAAGCCCCCAAGATACTTAGGGAAATGGCACAAGTACTAAAATATTCATTTCAGCCAACCACCAACCAATCTCTAGGCACAGCACAAATCTCTTAGTCTGCTATTACAATTTGGCCCTAATTTTCAAATTATGTTTATTATTGTTATTTCGATATGAACCCTCTCTGAAGCCAAGTCCTTTGCTTTTCCTCATATCATTCGTATCTTGGGGGCAAAGGGGCCATGCCATGGGGCATGCAGGATCTTGGTGCACCTACCAGGGATCCACCCCATGACCCCTGTAGGGGAAGAGCAAGGTCTTAACCACTAGACTGCCAGCAAAGTTCCTCCTCATGCCATTCTTTCTACCAAAATCATTTTATACCTATTCTACTATATTATGCCAGTCATTCTTCAGGGACCAAAATATCTTGTTTCCTCAATAAATGCATCCTTCAAATCTGTATCACTTCTATGAATCCAACCAGATAAAATCTGCCTATAATTTATTAAGCACTTAAAATTGGCAACCGTGCCCGACAATATTACATGTGATTAAGGCTCTATGCTTTACAAAACACATGTCTTAAAAACACTACCTGTCATTAGAAGGTGCTCAATTATTTTTTGAATAAAAATATTTCAGTACATATTCATATTAAATATTTGCTCATATTAAATGAGTGTTATTTATTGAATATGCTATCTCATTCACACAATGACCTTGTGAAATGGTCAAAGCAAGTAATTATTACTTTAAATCTTCTATTTATTACTGACATTTTACTGCTAGTTCTATCAGCTATTTAATTTCCCACTACGATTATAAATTTGTCTATTTTCTCTAACAGTTCTATCTATTTCAGCTTTATGTACTTGAAGTCATGTCACAGGTACTTAGAAAACTTATATCTTCTTGCTGAATAAAACTCTTGTCATGGTAAAGAAAGCCTCTTCATCCCAAATAATGCTTCTTTTCTTAAACATTGTCATTAAATCATGCATGCACACTAAGTCACTTCAGTTGAGTCTGACTCTTTGCGACCCTATGGACTATAGCCCACCAGGCTCCTCTGTCCATGGGATTCTCCAGGCAAGAATCCTGGAGTAGGCTGCCACTTCCTTCTCCAGGGGATCTTCCAGTACCAGGGATGAACCTGTGTCTCTAACATCTCCTGCACTAGCAGGAGAGTTCTTTACTACTAGCCCCACCTGGGAAGCCACATCAACTATCTTTAATTAGTATCTGCATGGAAGTTTCTTCCCATCTTTTTACAACCACCTTTAGGTATTCTTTGGCTTCCCTGATAGCTCAGTTGGTAAAGAATCCACATGCAATGCAGGAAACCCTGGTTCGATTCTTGGGTCGGTTGGGAAGATCCTCTGGAGAGGTGATATGCTACTCACTTCAGTATTCTGAGGCTTCCCTTGTGGCTCAGATAGTCAAGAATCCGCCTGCAATGCAGGAGACCTGGGTTTGATCCCTGGGTTGGAAAGATTTCCTGGAGAAGGGAAAGGCTACCCACTCCAGTATTCTGGCCTGGAGAATTCCATGGACTGTATAGTCCATGGGGTCACAAAGAGTTGGACACATCTGAAAGATTTTCACCTAAGTATTCTTATGCTTTAGATGGATGTTTTTATAAACAGCAAATAAGTGTGTTTTGTGGGTTCTCACCTCCAGGTTTGATAACCTGCCTTTTAACAGAAATGTTCAATTATACTTAATGTAATTACTGATATATCTGGGTTTACATTAAACCTCATATTTTGTGCTTTGTCTTGCCTTTCTTCTGTTTGTCTCTTATTGCCTTTTATTTTTATCATTCCAACTTTTTCTCTTCTACTAGGTTAAATAATAAGTTCTCTGTTCTTTTAATGCTTACTCTAGAATAGTGTAGCCAATAGATCTTTCTGCAATGATGGAAATTTTCTTAGTTGCACTGTCTAAAATCATAGCCACCAGTTAGATGTGACAGTTGAGAACATGAAATTGGCTATAGTGAATGAGGAACTGATTTTCTATTTTATTCGACGTTAATCAACTTAATTTGTCACACAAAGTAAGTGGCCACAATATTCAACAGTATAGCTCTACTCTTAGAATTTCCCACATCCTGAATCTGGTTAACTGCACCCTCTACTCTCCTATGTCCTGTAAATTAGCTATTGGTTACAGAGGTTTGAATATATTCAAATTCAGCAATTTTTAGTGTAAATATTTCATCGGTTGGGCTGTATACTTCCTACTGTATCTTATCAGTACACTTAGCTGTTTTTTCCTTTTAGTGATGCTCAAGTTGTTCATATATGAATTGGAGGAATGAAATGATGTATACTTACTTCTATCTTTGTAAGTTAACTCTGAAAAGACACTTCAATTAATAAAAAAAAAGGTTATACAAAAGAGTGGGAGGGTAACTGAGGTGATGGATACAGGGGTGGGAGTGTAATTATTCTAGATATATATTTTTATGTTGCTTTGGTACCTAACAAAAATAATTTTAATAAAATGGAGATTTTAGTAAAATGTAGATCAAAATATTTGCATATGATGTATAAAAAACAGCATTTAAAATATGAAGCTCCCTCCACGATTTTCACACACATTAAAGCTTAACTGCATACAATGTAAGACTGCAATGAATACAATATATAAAAGGTTGAGAATCACTGGCTTTAGCAACATATCTCAGATTTTTCTCCAACATGATCAATAAAAATTACATACCTGGATCAAATCAGTTTAATCTTTTATAGGAATATCCTCATCAGGAGTCACTTTATATCTTTAATCTTTAATTACTAAGAAAGCTCTTATTTGTTATAATAATCATTATCTTTACCAACAATTGTACACTTAATTTTCAATATACAAACCATCAATTATTTTTTGTCAGGAAGTTTCTCCCTGAAAAAAAGAATTACATAACCTAATTTTTTGACCTGAGAAATCATTATCAAACAAAACTGGTTAAGATAAAAGCTGTTTCAAATTAATGATTTGAAGACTCAGTGCCCTAGGATTTCCTTCTTTTCTCCTATATCTTCTGTGCTGTGTTTAGTCACTCAGACCTTCCAGATATACAAGCTGAACTTAAAAAAGGCAGAGGAACCAGAGATCAAATTGCCAACATCCCTTGGGTCACAGAAAAAGTAAGGGAATTCCCAAAACAATCTACTTCTGCATCACTGACAAAGCTAAAGCCTTCGACTGTGTGGATCACAATAAACCGAGAAAAATTCATCAAGAGATGGGAATACCAGACGACCTTACCTTTCTCCTGAGAAACCTGCAGTCAGGTCAAGAAGCAAAAGTTAGAACTGGACACGGAATAATGAACGGGTTCAAAATTGAGAAAGGAGTATGTCAAAGCAGTATACTGTCACCCTGCTTATTTACCTTATAAGCAGAATATATCATGCGAAATGCTGGGCTGGATGAATCACAAGCTGGAATCAAGATTGCCGTGAGAAATACTGACAACCTCAGATGATACCACTTTAATAGCAGAAAATGAAGAGGAACTAAAGAGCCTCTTGATGAGGACAAAGAGGAGAGGGAAAGAGGAGTGGGAAAAAGCTGGTTTAAAACTCAACATTCAAAAAAAAAAAAAAAAAAAAACTCAACATTTAAAAAACGAAGATCATGGCATCCAATCCCATCATTGATAGCAAGGAGATGGGGAATAAGTGGAAACAGTGTCAGATTTCATTTTCTTGGGCTCCAAAATCATTTCAGATCATGACTGTAGCCATGAAATTACGACTCTTGCTCCTTGGAAGAAAAGCTATGACAAACCTAGACAGTGTATTAAAAAGCAGAGACATCACTTTGCCAATAAAGGTTCGTAAAGTCAAAGCCATGGTTTTTCCAGGAGTCATGTATGGATGTGAGAGCTGGACCAGAAAGACTGAGTGCCAAAAAATGGACACTTTTGAACTATGGTGTTGGAGAAGACTCTTGAGAGTCCCTTAGACAGCGAGAAGATCAAACCAGTAAATCCTAAAGGAAATCAGTCTTGAATATTCATTGGAAGGTCTGGTGCTGAAGCTGAAGCTCCAATACTTTGGCCACCTGATACGAAGAGCTGACTCATTGGAAAAGACCCTGATGCTGGGAAGACTGAGAGCAAAAGAAGGGGGCGACAGAGGATGAGATGGCTGGCTGGCAACACTGACTCAACGGACATGAGTGTGAGCAAACTAAGGGAGACAGTGGGACAGGGAAGCCTGGCGTGCTGCAGTCCATGGGGCCGCAAAGAGTTGGACACGACTAAGGGACTGAACAACAACAAGTGATAGTCATTTTCACACCTCTCCTAGCCTTGAAAAATTCTAAACTCTATTCTACAAATGCTGACTCAGTTTCTACTTCATGTTCTACTGTTTCTACCTTCTCTGGCATGAGACAGGAAATCTAAATTTACAATGCACTTTTTAAATATAGCAATAAAAAAATACTAGAAGACATCTGAAATGAAGATGCTAAATTAAACTTAAAATTCAAATATCTGCCGTGTGAAAGTCGCTCAGTCATGTTCAATATACAGTCCATGGAATTCTCTAGGCCAAAATACTGGAGTGGGTAGCTGTTCCCTTCTCCTGGGGATCTTCCCAACCCAGGTCTCAAACCCAGGTCTCCTGCATTGCAGGCGGATTCTTTACCAGCTGAGCCACAAGGGAAGCCTAAGAATACTGTAGTGGGTAGCCTATCCCTTCTCCAGCAGATCTTCCCAGCCCAGGAATCAAACCAGGGTCTCCTGCATTGCAGGCAGATTCTTTACCAACTGAGCGATACCAATATAAATAATTCCATATAAATAATAAAGGGATTAAGATTTGAACCACAAAAATAAACAGGAAGCAAAGGACTGACTTTCTAATGCTAAATTAAGAAGATGGGAAGAACTAAAATAACTAAAGTCACTAAGTGACTAAAAAAAAAGAAGCTCCAAAAAGGATCTGAAGCTTGGGACTGCAAAAATCAAGAAAGCAAAGGTTCAGGGAGGCTATTTATCATAGAACTGGAAGGGCGCTTTTTCCTTTTTAAGCGTTGAAAGTGTGAAATACTATGTTCATTTTAATCAATTTGAACTACAGGATATCTTCACCAAGAATTAAATGTAGCTGATCAAAACATCCAAGTACATGAAGAAATATACTAAATTATTTTAAGTTCCAATACTGTAGCCTTTAGATATTTCTTTATTCTATTTCAAATTTATTTGAGCATAAAAATCCAAATCCTATGACTTCATTTTTGATTATCCAGAAGAAACACTGCACAGAAATTACATTATTTACATAGAATTGTGGTCTCTGTAATAAGGTAACACAATAGATATGTTATTATGAAATGTTTCACTAACTCGTAAATAAAGCTATTGGGACAGACCTGAAATTTATTTTTGCTTAATAGACACTTTATTCCAAGACAGTACAGGTTTTAAAAAGAAACTATCAACATCACAACTCTAGAACTACAGAACAGGAAAAACTATGAACTCTAGACCACTTTCAGTCACTAAATGGAATAAATGAGAAAACCAAGGCCCAAACTATAAATTAAGTGCTTAAACATTTTAAGCAATCTTTCTTTGTCATCAGTTATATATTATTATGTATACTTATATATTTAGCTCCTATTTATTCAAATGAATTTCAAAATATGTTCTACTAAGATCTGTTTTGTTTGGCTGACTTGAACAAATAGATGAAATACTAAACGTGAAATCCATAATTTATTAAGAAATATGTAATCCAAACTTATTAATTCCAAAGAAGCCTACTAGCCAATAAACCTCAAAAGGCCAAAATATCTGTACTCACACTTTTTATTCAAAGATCTAAGCACTTATCTACCCTCCTCAAATTCTACATGGCTCACAGTTTCAACTGGTTGCATTCAGGAAACAGGTCTAGACCACGTTGCAACCTTAGAATTTTAGCACCAAGTCCAACCAAACAGTAAATGAACAATAAACTGTTTTCTCTTAATTAACCAAGTATCCTATAATCAAATCAATAGGTTCTATATAATTAAAGAAAAAAAAACATTTTGAGTTTACTAATGTAATTTCATAAAATAGCTAAAATACAAAATAACTACAAAATTGTACATAAAATTCTACCCAATTAGATAATTTCAGAGACTGTTTCAACATCTTAAGCACTTCAATATTTAGTAAGCAATAATCTTAAATAAAATATACAATCCATACCAATTTGTCAGATTAATAATTTTACATTTATTAAAAATCCACATTGAAAAAAATGTTTATCGGAGTATTAGGCAGAAACTAATTACTGTCAAATCTTGAAAGAAATCAGCAATGTTTGGTACCAGCAAACTGCCACCATTAAAAATTTGACTAACAATGACAGAGTAGAAAAATACAACATTTATGGTATATATTTTAATTTCTAAAATATTACTACTACCTCTTTGCTGAGATTTCTCTTTAATAATGGCACACTTTCTGACATAAAATTTCAGGTATTTCTTATTTTAAATTACTAAGAAAACTAGGTATTTATCTTTAATATAAATCAAACTTTTAAAGCTCTGGAATACATCGGGACACAACAGAGTAGAACATATCACCCTTCTTGAAAATAACAACTGAAGTTATTCAAAGTCATAACAAAAATCTAATGTCTCAACCTTAAATAACACGAGTGTGGGGAAAAAAAAAAGGCTATATTTCAAATGCTTTCAAAACAAAATAAAAGAGGCAAAGAAATATTACCATGTGTATCAGTTATGGTGTTTTCGGTACCAAAGAAAAGAAACACCAACAAAAACAGAAATAAAGCCATTCTTCATAATAAAAAATTTTCCAAGTAAACTCAATAATGATATTTAGGTTTCAGAAAAACAATGTGATTAGTCTTATTTTTCAGGTCCCTTTTCAATACTGTTAGCCTCTAACATTTCAACTTTGTCCTCAAATTGGTGTACCTTAAAATAGGAAAACAGCTGTGGCAATTCCAGACTAACACCTGCACAGTACCCCTTGGCTTCATTCTGACTGGACTTATTTAAGGCTTATACCCATCAATGTAACCAAAGGAGTTAATTCCCTGACTGGTTTAGGACTACCATTGCCCACTCTTTAGTCAAACCATAGGATAATGAATAGGGGAAGTAACCACTTAGGTACACAGTTTCACACAATAAAAAAGGAGATTCAAAATTAAGAGGAAATAGTAACTGACAATTGAGATTGTTGGTAAGAACAAGAAATTTATGATAATTAATTTGCCATTCAGTAGAAAATTTACTAAACACTTCTACTGTACTGTAAAGTAGGAAGAAAATATGGGTTTCAAAGAGGAAGATATTCTTTGCACATAACTTACAATCGTCAAAAAGTAATACATTTAACCTACAAACATTGGATAATGGCCTATATACTTTCAATTATGTTGAAAAATCTAGACATTTTTACTTTCAAATGCAGTTATCATCCCTGTATGAAGCTAAGAGAAAGACTGGAGATCTCTTCAAGAAAATTAGAGATATCAAGGGAATATTTCATGCAAAGATGAGCACAATAAAGGACAGAAATGGTATGGACCTAACAGAAGCAGAAGATAAGAAGATGTGGCAAGAATACACAGAATAACTAAACAAAAAAGATCTTCATGATCACTCACCTAGAGCCAGACATTCTGGAGTCCGAAGTCAAGTGGGCTTTAGGAAGCATCACTACAAACAAAGCTAGTGGAGGTGATGGACTTCCAGCTAAGCTACAAGTCCTAAAAGATGATGCTATTAAAGTGCTGCACTCAATACACCAGCAAATCTGGAAAACTCAGCAGTGGCCACAGGACTGGAAAAGGTCAGTTTTCATTTCAATTCCAAAGAAAGGCAATGCTAAAGAATGCTCAAACTATCAGAAAGATGCACTCATCTCATACGCTAGCAAAGTAATGTTCAATATTCTCCAAACAAGACTTCAACAGTACATGAACCGAGAACTTTCAAATGTTCAAGTTGGAAATAGAAAAGGCACAGGAACCAGAGATCAAATTGACAACATCCCTTGAGTCATAGAAAAAGCAAGGAGTTCCAGAAAAATATCTGCTTTATTGACTACGCCCAAGCCTTTGACTGTGTGAATCACAAGAGACTGTGGAAAATTCTTAAAGAGATGGGAATACGAGACCACCTGACCTGCCTCCTGAGAAATATGTATGTAGATCAAGAAGAAAGAGTTAGAACAGGACACGGAACAGGCTGGTTCCAAATTGGCAGAGGAGTACGTCAAGGCTGTATCTTGTCACCCTGCTTATTTAACTTATATACAGAGTACATCATAAGAAATGCTAGCCTGGATGAAGCACAAGCTGGAATCAAGACTGCCAGGAAAAATATCAATAACCTCAGATATGCAGACCACCCTTATGGCAAAAAGTGAAGAAGAACTGAAGAGCCTCCTAATGAAAGTGAAAGAGGAGACTGAAAAGCTGGCTCAAAATTCAACATTCCAAAAACTAAGACCATGGCATCCAGTCGGTCCCATCACTTCATGGCAAATAGATGGGGAAACAATGGAAACAGTGACAAGACTTTATCTTCTTGGGCTCCAAAATCACTGCATATCGAGACTGAAGCCATGAAATTAAAAGACGCTTACTCCTTGGAAGAAAAGCTATGACCAACCTAGACAGCACGTTGAAAACCTGAGACATTACTTTGCACAACAAAGGTCCATCTAGACAAAGCTATGGTTTTTCCAGTAGTCATGTACACATGTGAGAGTTGGACTATAAAGAAAGCTGAGCGCCAATGAATTGATGCTTTTGAACTGTGGTGTTGGAGAACTCTTGAGAGTCCCTTGGACTACAAGGAGATCCAACCAGTCCATCCTAAAGGAAATCAGTCCTGAATATTCACTGGAAGGACAGATGTTGAAGCTGAAACTCCAATACTTTGACCACCTGAAGCGAAGAACTGAGTCATCAGAAAAGACCCTGACGCTGGGAAAGATTGAAGGCAGAAGGAGAAGGGGACAACAGAGTATGAAATGGTTGGATGGCATGACTGACTTGATGGACATGCGTTTTAACAAAGCTCTGGGAGTTGGTGAAAGACAGGGAAGCCTGGTGTGCTACATCTCAATGGGTTGCAAAGAGTCGGAAACGACTGAGCGAGTGAACTGAATGACAACATTCTGTTTTAAATTAATGGCACCAAAATATGTGCCAGAATGTATCTATCACAGGTGAAAAGGGGGGCAAACAAAAGTTTCTTTAATTTTACACAGAAACATACAATTCACACCATTTGTTGTTTTTTTAGTCACTGTTGTGTCCCACTCTTTTACGATCCCACGGACTGTAGCCCACCAGGCTCCTCTCTCCATGGAATTTCCGAGGCAAGAATACTGTATGGGTTGCCATTTCCTTCTCCAGTGGATCTTCTCCACCCATGAACTAAACCCATGTCTCAAGCATTGACAGGCAGATTCTTCACCACTGGGCCATGTGGGAAGCCCAGTATACAGTTTAGAATATTCAAAATCAATGTTTCATGGTTACCTACTCCTCACTAAGTGACCATGAGGCAATTCCCGTATGTACAAACTTAAATGTTTGGTCTGCAAAACACAATGCTATGATTTTTGGTTCCTTTTGGGTACTGGAAAAAACCTGATACATTTGGCAGTTATAAATGTTCAACATGTATAACAAAGCAAGAAACTTTCTAAACAATGGAGCTAAAAAAAAACATGCTGAGGGCTCAAAATCTATTTTACTTCATCAATAACTTGGCCCTCCTGAATAAAAAGAGCTCAGATAAAGTCTTTTGTTGGTTAATATAATTCCAAAATATCCCAGATTTTTCAAGCCATTTCTTAAACATAACCAACAAAGTATGTGAAATTATCCAAGCACAGCTGTGTAAAACTTCTACAAATCTACTCATTTACTTAAGAGATCAGATAGTGATATCATTAAAACTTGCAGCATAAACATTTTAGCCTCAGTTGCTTTGTATCAAATCATATGTTCATAATGTAAGTTTTTTTTGCCGCCATGGTGTGTTGGGCAGAATGCCACCCCCAAAATATTCATGTCCTAATACACGAAACCTGTAACTATGTTAAACTTCCACGGCAAAAGAGACTAGAAATGGAATTAAGGTTGTTAATCAGCAGATGTGGAGATTATCCTGGATTATCTGGGTAGGCCCAATATGATCACAAGGACACTGACAAGTATTTAAAAGGAAACAGGAGAGTCAAGAGGCTGATGTAACTGGAGAAAAACAGAAAGATAAATTGCTGGCTTTAAAAGAGGAAGAGGACCATGAACCAAGGAATGTGGGCTGCTTCTAAAAACTAGAAAAGGAAAAGAGATCATCTCCCCTAAAGCCTCCAGAAAAGAGCAAGTTCTAATCACACCTTGATTTCCACCTACGGAAACCCGCAGGTTAGACTTGTCATCTCCAGAACCATTAAAATATAATTCATTTGTATTGCTTAAGTCAGGCAGAGGTCCCAACCCTGTTAGGAGCCAGGTGGCATAGCAGGCTGGCCAGAAGAAGCTTCATCTGCATTTACAGCTGCTCCCCATCACTAGCAATAACGTGAGTTCCACCTCCTGTCAGATCAGCAGCAGCATTAGATTCTCATAAGAGCACAGACCTTAACCCTAAAGTCAACACAGAATATCCTGAGATTGCCACAAAATAGAAATGAAGTGCACAGTAAGTGCAATGTGCTTGAATCATCCCAAAACCACCCCCACCCCACTCCCATGAAAGAATTTCTCCAAAACCAGTCTCTGGTGCCAAAAAAGGCTGAAGACTAGTGGTTTAAATCATCCAGGTTGTGATAACTAGTTAACAGTAGTACACGAAATTAAAGTGAAAGTTGCTCAGCAGCGTCTGACTCTGTAATCCTGTGGATTATACAGTCCATGGCATTCCCCAGACCAAAATACTGGAGTGGGTAGTCGTTTCCTTCTCCAGGGGATCTTCCCAACCCAGGGATCGAACCCAGGTCTCCCGCACTGCAGGCAGACTCTTTACCATCTGAGTCACAGGGAAAGCTCCATAGGAAACTAATGCACACGGAAATTCTTCATATATGAGACCAAAAATAAGAGAAAGGAACTAACTTATGAGACAGAGTATCCCCTAAACTTCCTGGTGGTCCAGTGGCTAAAACTCTGTGCTCCCAAGGCAGGAGGCCTGGATTTGACCCCTGGTCAGGGAACCAGATCCTACATGCTGAAACTAAAGAACTTACATGCCCTAACAAAGATTAAAGTACCTGAGTGCCACAACTAAGACCCAGTGCAGCCAAATGAATAAATATTGGGCTTCTCTTATGGCTCAGTTGGTAAAGAACCTGCCTGCAATGCAGGAGACCTGGTTTCAATTCCTGGGTCAGGAAGATCTCCTGGAGAAAGAAATGGCAACCCACTCCAGTATTCTTGCCTGGTTAATCCCACAGACAGAGGAGCCTGGTGGACTACAGTTCATGGAGTCAGAAGAGCTGGGCACAAGTTAGTGACTAAATCATCATCATCCCCTAAACTAATTATCCTCCCAAGTCATGTGCCATAAACACATGCACAGCTAAGATTACAAACGAACCTGTTACGTTTTAAATTACATATACATGCAATAACAAAAAAAAACAAAATGACCTATTTGGTAGTATTTTTCATATAACTGATCAAGCTCCTTTGGCTTTGCTTCATTCTGCAGCCACAAAAATATACCATCCAAATTACATTTTGGGGATGCTAAATTGTCTCAAGTTTCATTTAACTTAGGTAACATGAATGTAAAGAGATATGAATATAATAAAGTTTGAAAATAACTCTAAATCTGCAGGTTCCAGGCTAAAAACTCAGATTATTCTGTAAATTTTTTTAAGACAGTTAAAGGAAAACTGTAAAAGGTTCACAGTTACAGTATAGTTCAAAACACATTTCTGAGGTAAAATTTGCACAAATGAAATGCAGTTAGTAAGTGCACAATTCAATGAGTTTTAATATATGTATGCACACATGTAATCAACAATCAAGATGCAAAACGTTTCCATTATCTGAGAAAATTCCTTCCTACTCTTTCCAGCCGATTTCCTCCATCCACATATACTTTTCATTTTTAAATACCTAATCTATTATCTTGCCTTTTCAAACACAGTGTTTGAAAACTCCCCTCTCTTTATATCATTTAAATTTTCACGTTTTTAATATATTTAACTTTGATAAATTGACTGTCAACAGTGATACTCATAACTTAAAACTATATCTCCCAAATCTCATCTACTAAAAATTTGTGGAAAACAAAATATCATTCCATGTTTGTTTTGAAACCATTTAAAAATGCTAACCCATAATCCATTTTCCACATAAAGTCAAGACAATTACATATCTGAGTAAAAGGAAGAAAAGTAAAATCAACACACACTTTTTACACAAATTCACTGAAATGTCAGTCTGTAGCACCGTTAAGAAATGTTTGGGTTGTTTTTTTTAAAAGCTGATTCTGTTTTTCTCAATGAGAATAACCAACCAGAATCTCCAAAATTACCTCTATTCTGTAAACATGCTTTGCAATATTAAGCCGACATTAATACAGGCAGCAAGAAACCATATCACTGACTACATTCATGAAACTGGGCTTAAGGAAAACAGACTCAAAACCTCCAACAAAAATATTAGGTATGTACACGTATAGATACTAAATAAATTTCAGAATTGTAAACCTGCACATAAACAAAAAGATAAAAGTTTTCAAATTTTAAATATTCAGTGAAAAATACCCCAGGATATTACCAATAAACTTCATGGATTATGTATTCATAAGTCAATATTTCAAAAGCTATCAATGCCCTGCCTCTACTTGGCTCCTTAACTCCAATCTGTCCCCTAGTGAAAATGTTACTGGAACACTAACAGCGTATCCCGTCTCAGAATCTTGCCTATTCCTACACTACTGAAAAAACTATTGGCAATGTCACATGTAAGGAAAAGCAAGCAAAGAAAAAGCCACTTTAAGGTTTCCCGGGGTATTAAACGTTTTAATTTACAATACCTCGTTTCACTTAAAGTCATATAAAACCCAGGAACGGGTGATTTTAAAGAACTATTCCCTTCTTACAACAACAAAAACTATGGGGAAAAAAAAAATCCCAAGGAAAGGGGGGGGGAGGGAGAGAGATATTAATTTCCACGATCCTCCAAACCTCAATTTTCCACTTGCTTCGTTTCCGGTTAGAAAACCAAGCATATACTGTATAAAAAAGGTTTACTCAGGACACCTGCCGCTGCCAAGGCCTTTGCCTCGAAAATACAGACGAATCTCAAGACAGGCTGGAAAACCAAAGACCTCTTTTCTTTCCTACCCACCCCCCCACTTCAGCAACCTTAAGGGTAAGTTTTAAATCTCCCCCTCCGCACTCTTAAGAGTTTTGCAAACAGGCGCTGGTGAAGCCGGCCCCTCTCCGCCACGAGCGGCCCGCCCCCACCCCCACCTGCACGCGCGGCGCCGGGCTCGCAGCCCCGCCTTTCCGTAAGGTCTCCGCGGGCGCCGGGGCACCGCAGGGGAAGCCGCGGCCGAACCCCACCCGGACACTGGCCGAACGGCCCTGGCGGGCGCCGGGGAATCCCACCGGATCACCGCCTCCACAGCAGAAGCTACTCGTGGGGGGAGGGGGTGGAGACCCCGGCAGGGAATATGGGCAAACCCGCCCAAGAGCGCAGGAGAGGGGCGTGACCGCCAGTTGGCCCGGCTGAGCCAGGTGCCAGAGGTAACCCCACACTGTGCGGCGGCGGGACCACGAGTGGGGGTGCGGCCGCGGGCTGGAGACTGAGGGGGTGTCCGCGCTCTTACCGCCAGGTCGGGATTGCGGCTGTCCCTGTGTGACACCGCTCGGATAACCCCCGCTCGCCAGCCCCGCCAGCAGCGTCCGCTCTCCCCGCGCTCCAGCCGCGCCTCTTCGCCGAGCGCCAGGCACAGGAACCGCTTCCCCACAAGCTCCGGCCGCGTCTCCACCGCCATAGCCGTCACTGCCAAAGCAGCCGCCGCCTCCTCAGCTGCCAGGGATCAACGAAACCCCGCTCCTACCGGCTGTCCATGCTGAAGACAGCGGACCCGGGGAAGGCGGCGGCCCCGCGAGCGAGCGCAGACTCGGAGGCGCACCGGCCGCTCTGCCCAGAAGGGCACAGCGACCTCAGTCACTCAGTCCTCAACACTGCCCTGTACTCTCCGACCTGCAGCCTCTAGCTACAGCTCCACAAATAAAAGAAAGAAATTGACAAATTTCCACACGCCGTCTGAGACCCCGATGCAGCTTCAGCCGCTGCCGCCACCGCGCCGCGGCCAGTACTACTCCGCCTCCCCATCCACTAGCGTGGCTGCGAGCGCGCCGCGCGTCTCCTTCCGCCGGCGCGGGCTGGGGGAGGGAGCCGCGGGAGAGGGTCGGCGCAACCACCACGGACGGAAAGTAGTGCCCGACGCGGCGGCTGCGGGACCAGACTGGATTTGAAAAAAGAAAAGTAGGGGCGGGAGAGGGGACTGTAGTCCTTCAGAAACGTAGTGTTTGGGGCCCACTTCTCTACTCGTCGCTTCCTGAGAAGTGGGGGGTTGGGGTGGGGGGTTGAGTGAGGTGAAAGTGAAGTGTGCTGGTTCCACTGCGTCGCAAAACAAACTCCAGATTAACAGCCGCATCTCCAGAGTGATTCCCCACCCCCCGCCCCGAACAAACGGCGCCCTGCAGTCTGAGTTAGCCCGAATTCTGCCTGAATTAACAGTCCCGCAGTCCCAGCAGCAACGCAGAGCAACATTTCCAACTGAAAACTAAGCCCACAGAACTCAGTCAGTGCAGAAACAGAGTACACGTCTTTAAATGAAAATGAAGAAAATACTGTCATCCTTTCTTATTTCCTGTTTGGGGCGACACTCACTACACGCTCAATGGTGTCCGACTCTTTGCGACGCTATGGGCTATACAATGGAATTCTTCAGGCCAGAATTTGGAGAGGGTAGCCTTTCCCTTCTCCAGGGGATCTTCCCAACCCAAGGATCGAACCCACGTTTCGCACATTGCAGGCGGATTCCTTACCAGCTGAGCCACAAGGAAAGTCCTAACACTCACTACGGGTTTGAGCTATTCAGAGATTTACACCTCGCTACTGCTTTAAGAAAGCCAAACACCCGGTTGAGGACTTTTGTCAACATTCTTAAAATTCACGAACAGTTTCTCCGTGCATTTGAGTACTTTTAATAGTAGTACATACCCCAAACTCGTTGGTCTGACAATAAAAACGGTTTGCAAAGGCTCCGGATTCAGTTGTTAGAAAAATAACGTGGAAAGAAAAGGGTTTTAGCCAATCATAGTTCAGGAGAATAATGTTTACTTCCCGTCCAATCACAACAGGACGTAGTAACCCATCCAGCACACATCTCCAACTTGGAACAATTACTCTTTTGATCTCACCGTTGAATTCTAAATCAAGCATCCATACTGATGTCAGTGAGAAATCTTCTGACATACTTTTATTAAAGATAATTTTTAAAATCCCAGTTGTGGGTTTTATTTCCAGGGCCATTAATGATTACAGCAGCTCCCAAAATTCTTCTAGCACAATAAAAATCTATTCTAAATTTCAGTTTCTTAAAGACTTTTCTAAACCTCCACGAAAAGTTACCTTTTTAAAGGAATTTAGAAATCTTGAGTATTTTAAATAGACATAAGGCTTTTGTGCACTTTCTTACAACACTAAGCTGTTTTTGAAATGGAAACTACATGGCCACTCCTAATAGGTTAAAAACCTAAATTACAAGGAAGAGTTCTTTGCAGATTTTAATCATCATGGTCTAATTCTGCTAATCTAAAGGCAATGGCACCCCACTCCAGTACTCTTGCCTGGAAAATCCCAGGGATGGAGGAGCCTGGTAGGCGGCAGTCCATGGGGTCATGAAGAGTCGGACATGACTGAGCAACTTCACTTTCACCTTTCACTTTCATGCATTGGAGAAGGAAATAGCAACCCACTCCAGTGTTCTTGCCTGGAAAATCCCAGGGATGGGGTCACACAGAGTCGGACACGACTGAAGTGACTTAGCAGTAGCCGTAAAGGCCAAATGTACAACTGCAATAAAGGAAAACCATGTCTAGAAATGCATACTGGCAAATTGAGAGAAAAACCTAGTTTTATCCTGCAATCCTTAACTTCCAAGTCCACTCTTTCAGTATGTACTGTATAATACTTAGCAAATCACCTTACAGGCTAAGATTTCTAAAATCTCAACTTGGATTAAGGAACCAGTAAAATAACCTGGTGAAAATAATCTAACATGTGGAAAGAGGGGAAAAAATAAGAAGATTGACATTCAGATACCAAATTATCAATGACTTGCTTTGTGATCTTTGGCATGACACAGATGCTTAACTGAAACTGCCTGCTTCCTAATCTCAGTGATATTCTAGGAGCAAGTGAGAAAATATAAATAAAGTCGTTTGAGAAAAGCTGCAAATAACACTATTATCACATAAATATCATTCACCTTTAGGAGAGACTGTCAGGTTGCCTTACATAAAGGTGCCAGCTGACTTTAATTTTGTAGGCAAACTCCTGTAAACGGATCCCTAGGAACCCCCCAGACATGTAGAATGTCCTGCAAATCAAAAGCATGCAAATCAAAGTCAAAACATTTCAAATGCAGAAACAAAGTTTTTCAGATGGTCGTATAATATATCTTCATTAACATTTTCAATCCAAATATCTTATGTACTTACAACTATATTCCAGATAGCAGTCTATGAATCCTTTAACTACAATTAGTACCTAGGGTTTAACAAAAACAAAAATCACTAATTTCTGGATATTTTGCTTACAGAAAAACTTGAAATTCATTTTTTTTTACTGTAAAATAAAAAGGCCTTAATGGATTTTTGTTGTTTGCTGGCATCCTTTGCTTTCTTTCAGGCAGTACAGCTCGAACAAAATGAAACTGAACTGTGGAGTCACTTACACACAGGTTTTTTCAATAAGTAGTATAGTACTATACTATCCAGTTGAATCCACAAATGCAGAACCTCTGACACCAAGGGCCAAATGCTAAGTATTCCGGATCTACTGTACTGAGGGTCAGCATCCCTAACCCCCAAGTTGTTAAAAAAAAATTCAACTGTATTTACATTATTTTTGCCAGCAAATCATAAGTGTAAACATAATCAAATGTGTAAAGTATAACACGGAATACAAATAAATGTAAAGTCAAATCTGAAACCTTAAAATATTTGTTCCACTGAATTCCCTTACATCCTTTACTTTCATAAAGATAGTCAGAAACTGTCAATATTGGTAAATGGAAAGAGTTATACTAATAGTACTAAAATTATAAGTTGTAGTACTTCATTCTATCAGTCCTGGGTGTTCGTTGGAAGGACAGATGCTGAAGCTGAAGCTCCAATACTGTGGCCACCTGATACGAAGAGCTGATTCATTTGAAAAGACCCTGATGCTGGGAAAGACTGAGGGCAGGAGAAGAAGGGGATGACAGAGGATGAGATGGTTGGATGGCATCACCCACTCAATGGACGTGGGTTTGGGTGGACTCTGGGAGTTGGTGATGGACAGGGAGGCCTGGTATGCTGCGGTTCATGGGGCCGCAAAGAGTCAGACACGACTGAGCGACTGAACTTCATTATACGGGCAAAGACAGTAACAGAGAAGTGTTTAAAAGAAGTTTACAGAAGCTGAAAATTTAGATATATGGACTATAGCTTCTACTCTTTCCATTCCCAAATCCAAATATGTTTATAAATATATCCATACACATGTATGTTATCAATTCAGGCAAATTTCCTACATCCAAATGCATTGTAGGATTATTTGGTTTTTAAAAAGCCACAAAAATTTATTGGTTTATTATATAAAAAAACTGACTTACAAAGAAAGATAACAGATTCATTACAATATGGGCCACAGTTACCCACATATAAATAATTAATAGTTCATCAAGTTTGGTCTCAAAACAGCCAACTAGTTATTAACTTCTTTCTTTTTGACTCAGTTTAATTACAGAAAGGGCCAATTAGCTGTTCTAACATATGCCAGTATCCTGGGTCACTACATGTGTCTGTTTTAAACATCAAAGATAAAACGGATAAAAAAGTTCAGTGCATACACAGATGGTCCCCAACTCAAGAATGGTTTGACCTAGGATTTTTTGACTTTAGAACAGTGTGAAAACAATATGTATTCAGTAAAAACCTTATTTTGAATTCTGAATTTTAATCTTTTCCCAGGCTAAGAGCAGTACAATACTCCCTCCTGATGCAGGGCCTTGGCAGGAAGCTGCAGCTTCTAGTCAAGCCAGGCAACAAACACAAAGGCTAACAGGTGATGTACACTTAAAACCTTTCTATACTCATACAACCATTCTGCTTTCCACTTTCAGTACAGGATTCAATAAATTACATGAGATATGCAATACCTTATTAGAAAATATGCTATGCATTAGATGACTTTGCCCAGGCTTATGAAAGTATTCATGTTGAATTGCATGTAGGTAAACTTAAGCTAGGATATTCAGCAGATCAGGTGTTTTAAATGCATCTTCAACCTAGGATATTTTCAACTTCTGATGGGTTCATCTAGAAGTTACCCCATTGTAAGAGGAAGAAGATCTGTATCTTGTAACAATATTAGCCACCATTTTTGGAACAGTTATGATATGTTAGACATTGTGCTAAGCACTTTATACAAGTAATCTCATTTTATTTTATTCAGCTCATTTTTTTTTAGCCTCGCCTCAAGGCATATGGGATATTACTTCCCCAGCCACCAGTGGTGAAAGTGTGGAATCTTAACCACTGGACCACTAGGGAAGTCCCATGATTTTAAGATGAAGAAGATGTGGTTTACAGAAGTTTACTTGCCTAAGATTACACATTAAGGAACTGGTATTCAAAACCAGACTTTGTTAAGTCCAAGCCCCTTTATTAGGCTAAAAAGTAAGTTAAAAGAAACAGGAAAGTCAGATACCAAGCTGTTTCATCCTTATTTAACACAGATTATCCACAATAGATTTGCTTATTTTACACTTATTATGTGTCTCACATCCTGCAAGATTCTGGAGATAGGGCCTCTATCCTTTAAGAAGTTCAGTCTAAGAAGAATGTACAATAGAAATGCCTTGGTTGGTTTAATAGTTAAGGAAGTATTACTGGAATGGCATACAAGGTAAATTTAGTGCACTTAAAAAAAAATTTCAAATCCATTATAACTTGCAAGTTTTTATTTATTGTCAAATGTAAAGCTTGGATTGGGTTATAAAGTCTCAGACTCATACAAGTATATCCAAGAACTGTGGAAGCCAATATTAAAATGGAGAAAGTCAACAATTTCAAGTGAATTCTGCAAATGGAATACCAAGAACAGAATGGAACATAAATTTATGTAAAAAAAAAAATTTATGTTACCATGTTTATTATTAAATCTTAAATTTTTTTTTTTTTTTTGGCCACATCATGCAACATGCTGGAGCTTAGTTCCCTGACCAGGGATGGAAATCCATGCCTTCTGCAGTGGAAGCAGAGTCTTAACTACTGGACCACCAAAAAAGTCCCAAACCGCTTATTTCAGTATTTCCTTAAGCACTTATTTAAACTGAACTCTTCAATCACATTTACAATAATATAAAATAACTCAAATGTCACTTCCTCAAGGAAGCCACCTGATCCCAAGATTATCAAACCACCAAATATGGATTTTCAAAACTTTTCCCTTTTGTCTTAGCACTCATCACAACTGTATATGTAACATTTATTGTGTAAATGATTGTTTTATATTTGTCTCCCTGGCAAACCGTAAGGTCCATAAAAGCAAGGACAGTTTATCTTGTTCATAACAATACTCCCAGCATCCAAGACTTGTGCATATTAAATACTCAGTACATGTTACTGAATTAACGAATAGCAAAATATATATATATATACTATATACCTTTTTCTATTAATAAATCCAACCCATCTAAGAGAACTTACAATCTCTAAATTGAGAGCCATAATCATAAATAAGAGTTCATGTTCTTTCTATAGGGTTATTCATCACCTTTATAACAATGTCTTACATACATTATCTCATTTCATCATGGAGGTACAATGCAAAGCCTTCATAAAACTTGAGCTTCACCAGAAAAGCAATGTGGTTCCTGGGGATAATTTCTAAAGAAGAGACACAGAGAAAGAGTTACAATCCACCAGAAGAGCTCACATTGTTACTAAAGTACCAATTTAATGCAAATCCCAAAATGATCCTATAAGTAATATATATGCAAAACACCAGCCTATTCTTAGTATTCCAAAGAGAACAGTCTCAAATAATGTCTTTGACAGAGCCAACATATCAATATAACTTTGTCTTCTTGATGCTAAGTACATACCAATATGACTTTGTCTTCTTGATGCTAAGTACATACCAATATAACTTTGTCTTCTTGATGCTATGTGGAAGGAGCAAGAGGGAGAGAGAAGAAATGAAGGTAAGAAGATAGAAAAGGAGGGGAAAACAAGAAATCTCTACTGGGCCTCCACATTTGTTACCTAGTTTCTAATTTATATTCTGGATGCGCAGGATCTATCACTTCTTTTCAATATTTTTCTATTAAAAATAAGACTAAATCTGATTTTTAATGATAATTTTTTTTAATTTAGAAAGAATGAGCATAATAGCACAGAAAATATCCAAATCCACTGAATGAGGAACTATAAGAAAAAAAATAAATGAAAAGCTGCCACTGAGCAAGTCTTCCCAGAGTGTCCCAGAGCACTTTTTTGCGTGTTCATCACCCCTCTCAGAAATGTGTCCACTATTAACTTTCATTAAAATATGCTAGACGGCAGTTTGTACTCTGCGTCTTCAACTTAACACTAACTTCTTCACTTAACAGATTACATTCCTAAAGGGTTGTATATCTGTCCTCACAAGCCTTCACTATGCTACAAGTAAGTAGTGGCAAAACTGAAAGTCCCAAAGAATGGCTGTTTACATCTATCAAACTTAGTTAAGTAAAACAGTATCTACACTTGTATTTGAAGCTATAAATGAGGAAAACTCAAAGTAAAACCTAAGTTAAAAAGTAATGACTCAAAAGCTCAGCATGCTAACTATATTCTACTGATGTTGCTTTCCAGATGAAAGTTTATGATCAAGAACACACAATTTTGAGGCACATTTCTTAAATTAATGGCATTTGGCTTCAAAGAAACAAAATCAAAACAAACAAGGCCTAGCAGTGAAATATGAGAAATTTGTAGTCATTTCTTTCTTTGGCATTTTCTAGAAAAAGCCACATGATTACATATAATGGGATTTACATGTAGTGCTACACAACATAAACATGCGATAAAAATAAATTACTCTACACAGAGGGAAGCATTGTCTTCTCCCTCCATGTGTGCTTCACTATTACAGGTAATTTATTTATTCAATTAAAGAGTGTATAAAATAGTGCTCCAATTCTAAGGCCACTGTTCACAGAAGCTCAGTATTTGGGGGCCCCTAGATTATTTTCTTTATAAATCACAATTGACACACATAAAAAAGAGACCTCAAAAAACTTTAACTACCAACTTAAAATTCAAATCAACATCCCCAAAGCATTCTGCTACTCCAGGGCACATTTTGATATTACCTACAATTAAATGGCCAAAAGAAATATTCAGAAAGCTAACCAACTTCTCTTTTCACAAAGTATGCAAACACTAAGGTTAAAATGGTCAATCCCCATGCCACAGAGCCATTTACAAACTGATATTTTATACATCAAATGTACAAATATGAAATTAGTGGTCACACATGTCTGTGTGCTCAGTTGTGTCAGACTCTTGGTGACAACATGGACTGTAACCCAGGCTCTTCTGTCCATGGAATTTTCCAGACAAGAATACTGGAGTGGGTTGCCATTTCCTACTCCAGGGGATTTTCTCGACCCAGGGATCGAAACCAGGTCTCCTGCATCTCCTGCGTTGGCAGGTGGATTCGCTGCCACTGAGCCACCAGGGAAGCAGTCACTTATGTAGTGTAATGAAGGAGCAAATGCCCAGGAAGTCTATGTTAACTACTGTATTGCTAACTACTATTGCTAACTACTGTACACTTTGGGCAAACCCCTCTGCTTTTCTAGGAATGTACAGAAAAAGTAGAGGCTAACATCATCAACTAAGTTTCTAAGAATTTGCTTCTAAGGCTTCTGAATAATCCAGCAATCAGCCAAGTACACTCTCCTGATACATGGTAGGTTCAAACCTGAAAAATATTAAAGGAACAATGTGCTAAGCTGCTTCAGTCACGACTCACTCTTTTCAGCCCTATGGACTGTAGGCTGCCAGGCTCCTCTGTCCATGTGATTCTCCAGGCAAGAATACTGGAGTGGGTTGCCATTTTCTTCTCCAAGCGATCTTCCCAACCCAGGGACTGAACCTGCATCTCTTTCGTTTTCTGCATTGGAAGATGGGTTCTTTACCACTAGTGCAATCTGGGAAGCCCTTAAAAGATTGATAGAATGTAATAATCTTGCTTAGGAAAACAAATGTTTTTAGCCTGAAAATTTCTCTCTCAAAGATCTCACAGAAGACACACATATTAATTATTAACACATGCAAACTAATAATACAGACCAAAGAATTTCCCAATTAAACAGTTTTAAACCCTTGTAGAAATGCTTTCTTCCTCTTCTCTCCAAATTTGCCCTTAAAACTATCATATTAAAATAATCTAGCAGAACTAACTTCAAATGGAGAAATTTTTAAGAGACATTCTGCATTACAAATAACCTTTATATTAGAAACCTCTACTTTGCATACCTTTATGTTCTTGTTCGTAATAGCTAAAAATCCATTTTTCAATTATTCTAATTACAAAAATTATGTGAAAATCATTTACTCTTACAAAATCATTTACTTTACTTTTACAGCTAAATGTGCATGGATGTTTCTTTCCCCACTTGCACTTTTTGATATTCACTAGTTTAAAATTTTGACACAAATAAGCCAAAATCTTTGTTTCAACCTTAAGCCATCCTTGGAAAATAGGTAAGTATTCTTCCGTACTTTCTTCTGGTGGTTTTATGTTTCAAACTTTAATAATTCCCTCAGATTAGAAGGTCGTATCTACCTCTGAGGGAAGGAAAGGAAGTCATCCTGGCCCCAAACAACAGAGGTCAACCATTATCAGGGGAAAAGCAGGATTACTGAGAAGAGAAAAACACAGAGCCTGTCTGAAACTAACACTGGTCTAGGATGAAAAATAAGGTCTGCTGCCCACCACCACAAGGTTAAATAGTTCCCAGGGCCTCGAGCCTACCACAAGGCAAACAAGCTCCCAGTAACACGCATTACCACTCTACTAAAAGAGAAGGAACAAGAGTACAGAGAGAACCTCTCTGACTCTCAGAAGTACAAGTAAGGCTTAAGGATAAAGGTGGAGTAAAAACATTGAGTTAAACTTTTCAGCAAATCAACTCTCACCTTAAGGATGAAGTGATGACAGAAGTACTTAGAATTGACAATACACTGAAGGTAACCAAAGCAACAAAAAAACACCACATAAATCATCAACTTCAGACAAGCCTGATTCAACTCCCCATACTAACAATTTAACAGAACAAGAGTCATGCCTACTCCTTGGCATAAATACTATATACTTCAGTCTCTA
This sequence comes from Muntiacus reevesi, assembly GCF_963930625.1. Taxonomy (NCBI): domain Eukaryota; kingdom Metazoa; phylum Chordata; class Mammalia; order Artiodactyla; family Cervidae; genus Muntiacus; species Muntiacus reevesi. Next base: position 99,168,553 of record NC_089250.1, read on the forward strand.
TCAGCATGCAAATGACAGCTGGCATTTGATCAAAAGGTGTAGGCCTTGCCATGGGGGTGGTTTCCTTGGTCACCAAGGTAATGCATGCATGCTGGGTTATCATTACCCTTTTTATAATTTATACAAATACATCCATCCAAGTTCTTTGATTTGTACTATTCCTTCAAATAAAGTAATTTCCTACCCTCTTTCCAAAAAAATTCTACATTACACAAAATCTGAAGAGCAAGCAAATCATGTAAGTCATATGTTGGAACTATCAGTCAAGAAATTAAAAATAATTATGAATAATGATGAAAGCTCAAATGGAGCAGAAAAACAATATGCATAATAGATGGCAAGTCAGAGACAGAAAGTACAAGGGTTGAACAGAAATGCTAAAAGAGTCAAACTGAAATGCTCAAAACAAGAACTGCACTAAAAATAATTTTTAAAGTCTTTGGTAGGTTCAGACTTAACAGAGCTGAGAAAAGAATCAATAATTAGAACAATTAGACATTCATACATTAAAAAAAACCCTTCATCCATCACACCATATACTAAAAATAATAAAATTAATTCAAAATGAACTATAAACCTAAAGTATCTGAAAAGCTAAACATCTTTAAGAATAAAACAGACAATTTTCACACTGATTGAGGCTAAGATTTCTTAAAATCCATAAGATTCAAAATTAAACACTAGTGAAGTTAAAAATTCCAAAGGTCATATACTAGGAGAAATTATCTACAAGTCACACATCTGATAAATGATTGGTATCCAGAAAATTTAGAGAAATCTCAAAACTTAATTAAAAAACAAAACAAAATTACTGAGCAAAAAATTTGAAGAGATACTTTATCAAGTAAGTAATACAAATGGCAAATAAGTACATGAAGACACTCAATATCACTGGTTATTAGGGAAACATAAAGAAAAACTATAATGATATACTATTACACATCTATTAAGATGGTTAAAATTAAAAGAAAATGAAAACTGGCAATGCCAAATATTGAGGAAGATGAGGAGCAATTAGAACTTTCATCCAGCATTAGCTGGGAGGAATACAAAATGGTACAACCACTTTCCAAATTTGTTTGATGGTTTCTTATAAAGTTAAACTGTTCAGATAATTCAGCTATCACTTGGGTATTTGTGAAATAAAAATCTATGTTCACATAAAAATCTGTTCTAAGATGTTTACAGCAGTTTTATTTGTAATTGCCAAAAGCTAGAAACTACCAGCTCAGCTGGAGAATGAAGAAACTTTGGAAAGCCACTTAGCAGTATATATGAAATAATATGAATGAATCTCTGCAGTTCAGGGTCCCCAAGGCATCTACAGGTTCAATGATTAACTAGACTTATGGGAACCTGGAATGTTAGATTCATGAATCAAGGCAAATTGGAAGTGATCAAACAGGAGATGGCAAGAGTGAATGTCGACATTCTAGGAAACAGTGAACTAAAATGGACTGGACTGGAATGGGTGAATTTAACTCAAATGACCATTATATCTACTACTGTGGGCAAGAATCCCTTATAAGAAAAGGAGTAGCCATCACAGTCAACAAAAGAGTACAAAATGTAGTTGTTGGATGCAATCTTAAAAACAACAGAATGATCTCTCTTTCCAAGGCAAACCATTCAATATCACAGTAATACAAGTCTATGATCTGACCAGTAATGCTGAAGAAACTGATGTTGAATGGTTCTATGAAGACCTACAAGACTTTCAGAACTAACACCCAAAAAAGATGTTCTTTTCACTACCGGGGACTGGAATGCAAAAGTAGGAAGTCAAGAAATACCTGGAGTAACATGAAAATTTGGCCTTGGAGTACAGAAGGAAGCAGGGCAAAGGTTAACAGAGTTTTCCCAAAATAGGAAAGCTTTCCGCAGAAATAGAAGGAATATACCTCAACATAAAAAAAGCTATACATGACAAACCCACAGCAAACATTATTCTCAATGGTGAAAAATTGAAAGCATTTCCCTTAAAGTCAGGAACAAGACAAGGGTGCCCTCTCTCACCACTACTATTCAACATAGTTTTGGAAGTGTTGGCCACAGCAATCAGAGCAGAAAAAGAAATAAAAGGAATCCAGATAGGAAAAGAAGAAGTAAAATGCTCACTGACTGCAGATGACATGATCCTCATAAAGGCTCTACCAGAAAATCATTAGAGCTAATCAATGAATACAGTAATGTTGAAGGATATAAAATTAACACACAGAAATACGTTGCTTTCCTATACACTAACAATGAGAAAACAGAAAGAGAAATTAAGGAAACAATACCATTCACCATTGCAACAAAAAGAATAAAATACTTAGGAGTATATCTACCTAAGGAAATGAAAGACCTATATATAGAAAACTATAAAACAGTGATGAAAGAAATCAAAGAGGACACAAATAGATGGAGAAATATACCATGTTCATGGATTGGAAGAATCAATATTGTGAAAATGACTATACTACCCAAAGCAATCTATAGATTCAATGCAATCCCTATCAAGCTACCAACGGTATTTTTCACAGAACTAGAACAAATAATTTCACAATTTGTATGAAAATACAAGAAACCTTGAATAGCCAAAGCAATCTTGAGAAAGAAGAAGGGAACTGGAGGAATCAACCTGCCTGACTTCAGACTCTACTACAAAGCCACAGTCATCAAGACAGTATGGTACTGGCACAAAAACAGAAATATAGATCAATGGAACAGAACAGAAAGCCCAGAGATAAATCCACGAACCTATGGACACCTTATCTTCGACAAAGGAGGCAAGGATATACAATGGAAAAAAGCACCACTCTTTAACAAGTGGTACTAGGAGAACTGGGCAACCATTTGTAAAAGAATGAAACTAGAACACTTTCTAACACCATACACAAAAATAAACTCAAAATGGATTAAAGATCTAAAAGTAAGACCAGAAACTATAAAACTCCTAGAGGAGAACATAGGCAAAACACTCTCTGACATAAATCACAGCAGGATCCTCTATGACCCACCTCCCAGAATATTGGAAATAAAAGCAAAAATAAACAAATGGGACCTAATGAAACTTAAAAGCTTTTGCACAAAAAAGGAAACTATAAGCAAGGTGAAAAGACAGCCTTCAGAATGGGAGAAAATAATAGCAAATGAAGCAACAGACAAAGGATTAATCTCAAAAATATATGAGCAACTCCTGAAGCTCAATTCCAGAAAAATCAATGACCCAATCAAAAAATGGGCCAAAGAACTAAACAGACATTTCTCCAAAGAAGACATACAGATGGCTAACAAACACATGAAAAGATGCTCAACATCACTCATTATCAGAGAAATGCAAATCAAAACCACAATGAGGTACCATTACACGCCAGTCAGGATGGCTGCTATCCAAAAGTCTACAAGCAATAAATGCTGGAGAGGGTGTGGAGAAAAGGGAACCCTCTTACACTGTTGGTGGGAATGCAAACTGGTACAGTCACTATGGAGAAGAGTATGGAGATTCCTTAAAAAACTGGAAATAGAACTGCCATATGACCCAGCAATCCCACTCCTGGGCATACACACCAAGGAAACCAGATCTGAAAGAGACACGTGCACCCCAATGTTCATCACAGCACTGTTTATAATAGCCAGGACATGGAAGTAACCTAGATGCCCATCAGCAGACAAATGGATAAAGAAGCTGTGGTACATATACACCATGAAATACTACTCAGCCATTAAGAAGAATTCATTTCAATCAGTTCTAATGAGATGGATGAAACTGGAGCCCATTATACAGAGTGAAGTAAGCCAGAAAGATAGAGACCAATACAGTATACTAACACATATACATGGAATTTAAAAAGATGTTAACGATAACCCTATATGCAAGAGAGAAAAAGAGACACAGATGTACAGAACAGACTTTGGGACTCTGTGGGAGAAGGCAAGGCTGGGATGTTCTGAGAGAACAGCACTGAAACAAGTATACTATCAAGGGTGAAACAGATCACCAGCCCAGGTTGGATGCATGAGACAAGTGCTCAGGGCTGGTGCACTGGGATGACCCAGAGGGATGGGATAGGGAGGGAGGCAGGAGGGGGGATCGGGATGGGGAACACATGTAAATCCATGGCTGATTCATGTCAATGTATGGGAAAAACCACTACAGTATTGTAATTAGCCTCCAACCAATAAAAATAAATGGAAAAAAAAAAGAAAGCTTTCCTCAGTGATCAGTACAAAGAAATAGAGGAAAACAATAGAATGGGAAACAACAGAATGGTCATAGCAAACACTCTCTTCCAACAACACAAGAGAAGACTCTGCTTTCAGCTTGGAGGAGGCCAAGGTGCAACTTTCTTCAGTTGTCCCGAATCTGGGTTCATCCGACACCAGTCACCTCCACCATGCCGCCTAAATTGGACCCTAACGAAATTAAACTCATGTACCTGACATGCACGGGTGGGGAAGTCAGTGCCACGTCTGCCCTGGCCCCCAAGATCGGCCCCCTGGGTCTGTCTCTAAAAAAGGTCAGTGATGACATTGCTAAGGCACTGGTGATTGGCAGGGTCTGAGGATTACAATGAAACTGACCACTCAGAACAGACAGGCCCAGACCGGGGTGGCACCTTCTGCCTCTGCTCCGATCATCAGAGCCCTCAAAGAACCACCAAGAGACAGAAAGAAGCAGAAAAACATTAAGCACAGTGGAAACATCACTTATGATGAGATTGTCAACACTGCCCAGCAGATGCGGCATATGTCTCTAGCTAGAGAACTTTCTGAAACCATTAAAGAGATCCTGGGGACCTCCCCGTCTGTGGGCTGCAATGTTGATGGCCACCACCCTCATGACATCATAGACGACATCAACAGTGGTACAGTGGAATGCCCAGCTAGTTAAGAATGGCAAAGGAAAAAGAAAAATAAAAGAATTACTTGACAACGAAAAGAAAAAAAAAGAAGACTGCACATGGACGTCACCAGATGGTCAATACTGAAATCAGATCGATTATATTCTTTGCAGCCAAAGATGGAGAAGCTCTAGACAGTCAGCAAAAACAAGACCAGGAGTTGACTGTGGCTCAGATCATGAATTCCTTACTGCCAAATTCAGACTTAAATTGAAGAAAGTAGGGAAAACCACTAGACCATTCAGGCATGACCTAAATCAGATCCCTTACGACTATTCAGTGGAAGTGACAAAACAGATTCAAGTGATTAGATCTGATAGACAGAGTGCCCGAAAAACTATGGACAGAGGTTCGTGACACTATACAGGAGGCAGTGATCAAGACCATCCCCCAAAAAAGAAACACAAAAAAGCAAAATGGTTGTCTGAGGAGGCCTTACAAATAGCTATGAAAAGAAGAGAAGGGAAAGGCAAAGGAGAAAAGGAAAGATAAACCCATCTGAATGCAGAGTTTCAAAGAATAGCAAGGAGAGATAAGAAAGCTTTCCTCAGTGATCACTGCAAAGAAATAGAAGAAAACAATAGAATGGGAAAGACTAGAGATTTCTTCAAGAAAAATAGATACCAAGGGAACTTTTCATGCAAAGCTGCGCACAATAAAGGACAGAAATGGTTAAGGACCTAACAGAAGCAGAAAATATTAAGAAGAGGTAGCAAGAATACACAGAAGAACTATACAAAAAAGATCTTCACGACCCAGATAATAATGATGGCATGACCACTCACGTAGAGCCAGACACCCTGGAATGCGAAATCAAGTGAGCCTTAGGAAACATCACTACGGACAAAGCTAGTGGATGTGATGGAATTCCAGCTGAGCTACTTCAAATCCTAAAAGATGATGCTGTGAAAGTGCTGCACTCAATATGCCAGCAAATTTGGAAAACTCAGCAGTGGCCACAGGACAGAAAAAGGTCAGTTTTCATTCTAATCCCAAAGAAAGGCAATGCCAAAGAATGCTCAAACTACTGCACAATTGCACTCATCTCACACGTTAGCAAAGTAATGCTCAAAATTCTCCAAGCCAGGCTTCAACAGTACGTGAACCGTGAACTTCAATGCAAGCTGGATTTAGAAAAGGCAGAAGAACCAAAGATCAAACTGCCAACATCCTTTGGATCATCGAAAAAGCAAGAGAGTTCCAGAAAAACAACTACTTCTGCTTTACTGACTACACCAAAGCCTTTGACTCTGTGGATCACAACAAACCATGGAAAATTCTTAAAGAGATGGGAATACCAGACCACCTGACCTGCCTCCTGAGAAATGTGTACCGTGTGTACCGTAGGTCAAGAAACAAGTTAGAACTGGACATGGGAAAAAAAAAAAAACTGGACATGAAACAACAGACTGGTTCCAAATCAGGAAAGGAGTATATCAAGGCTGCATATTGTCGCCCTGCTTATTTAACTTATATGCGCAGTACATCAAGAGAAATGCGGACTGGATGAAGCACAAGCTGGAATCAAGATTGCCAGGAGAGATATGAATAATCTCAGATATGCAGATGACACCACCCTTACGGAAGAAAGCGAAGAACTAAAGAGCCTCTTGATGAAAGTGAAAAAGGAGAGTGAAAAAGTTGGCTTAAAACTCAACATTCAGAAAACTAAGACCATGCCATCTGGTCCCATCACTTCATGGCAAATAGATGGGGAAACAGTGGAAACAGTAACAGACTTTATTTTGGGGGGCTCCAAAATCACTGCAGATGGTGACTGCAGCCATGAAATTAAAAGACGCTTGCTCCATGGAAGAAAAGTTATGACCAACGTAGATGGCATATTAAAAAGCAGAGACATTACTTTGCCAACAAAAGTCTGTCTGGTCAAAGGTACGGCTTTTCGAGTAGTCATGAATGGATGTGAGAGTTGGACTATAAAAAAAGCTGAGCGCTGAAGAATTGATGCTTTTGAACTGTGGTGTTGGAGAAGACTCTTGAGAGTCCCTTGGACTGCAAGGAGGTCCAACCAGTCCGTCATAAAGGAAATCAGTCCTGAATATTCATTGGAAGGACTGATGCTAAAGCTGAAACTCCAATACTCTGGCCACCTGATGCGAAGAACTGACTCACTGGAAAAGACCCTGATGCTTGGCAAGATTGAAGTGGGAGGAGAAGGGGATGACAGAGGATGTGATGTTTGGATGGCATCACCGACTCAATGGACACGAGTTTTAGTAAACTCTGGGAGTTGGTGATGGACAGGGAGGCCTTGCATGCTTTATAGTCCATGGGGTCACAAAGAGTTGGATGTGACTGAGCGACTGATCTGAACTGAACTGAGAATTGTAAAATTCAAACAAGACCTTTTCTCAGGTAATAGTTTAATACAGCAAAAGGATACAAATTAAAATCATTAAAGTGAAGAGGGGCTTAACGCAGGGTCCAGGAGACACCAAGCTTTCAGCTCTCCCCACCCAGTGGAGTTGGTTTCACAGCACTTGTTTCTCCCAAGAGCTTATGATAGTATGTATGAATACAAGCAATCAGGTAAGTTCACCTGAGGTTCAATGTCCAACATTTTTATCTGAAGTCTGAAACATAGGTAGGGCTAACTATCTGCATGGCTAACTTTAGTCTCCAGCTCCTCTGCAGGTCAAACTGATACCACACACAGCCACACTGTCAGGGAAAGGCCCCCAAGGACACAAAGACACCCTTATTAAGCAGGACATTCCAGGGCTTACAGGTTACCTCCCAGGAGCCGGACAAGGTCAACCCCTAGGCAGCTTTGGGTACAACTGAGCTATTTTTATTCAAAATACTTCTGACATCAAATCTGTGAGGTTTTTTCCTCACACCAACTAATTCTCCAACTCTCCAGACACCAATTAGGTGTCCTAGAATTCATTTCAATTCTGACATTAACTACTCAAGTCAGCATTAGACTCCCCCGGGCTTTGCGGCTCAGTCTCACAAGACAGCCCTCACTTCAAATGCCAGTTCCAAGTATTGGGTCCCCAGGTTACCCATATTTCTGTTCAGCTTGGCTACAAGGTCACAGGGGTGCCCATAAACTCCACCCCCATTCAGGTGCATTAACTTATTAGAATGGTTGAGCAATACTTACTTACTAGTTTATTATAAAGGATACAAGCAATTAGTCAGATAAAAAGGCGCAGAGGGTGAGGTCCAGCGGGTCCTGAGCACAGGACCTTCTGTCTCTACAGAGTCTGAGTGTGCCACCCTATTAGCAAGTGAACATGTTTTTCAAATCTGATGTCCTCTGAGCCCCACAGTTTAAAGGCCTTTATGCAGGCTCTACTATTAATTAGTAGAAGTGATTAATTAAATCATGGGCCACTGATAACTGAACTCAATCTCCAAACCCTCTCCCTCCTTGGAGGTCCATGGATGGAACTGAAAGTTCTAACCTCTAATCACATTGTTGGTTCCTCTGACAACCAGCCCCCAACCTGAAGCTATCAAGGGCCCAAGAGTGCGTAAAGTCAGGCATGGTTAAAAAAAGCTTATTATGAGTATGTTCCTTTCAAGAGTTTTTAGGAATCCTAGACTAGGAACCAGGGACAAAGACAAAACATGTATTTTTACTATGCCTCAGGAATGCTATTCCTCTACTATACAACCTCAGATGCATTGTACTAACTGAAAACAACCAAACCCAAAAGGCTCTGAAGTGCAGGATACCATTTATACAGTATTCTTGAAAATGCAAAACTATAGCGACAGGAAACAGACCAGTAATTGTCAAGGTCTAGGATGTGGGGGGAAGGCTAGTCTCATCAATGGCACAAGGTAATATTTTACATCTTTACTGTGACGGTGGTTACACATATACATGTGCTTACCAAAATTCACAGAACTATGCACAGAGAACAGTGATTTTTACTGTTTGTGAATTGTACCTTGATTAACCTAAGACAATCAGTACTACAGTCACCTAAGACAATTTCATTCTTTAAAAGTGACAGATAATAAATATCATGCAAATAATAAAACAAATGTTTTTCCTAAATGGAAAGCAATAAGAAATTATTTCTCTGCTCTATAAGTTCCTTATAAAATTAATGTCTGCACACAGCCAAAGGGAAACATTTTGATTCATCAGCTGGCAGGATTATGGGTGACTATACTGTTGTGCTTTAAGCTCCATTAATATTGTCTGCGTAATGGTAAATAAACTTTCTAAATTGTTTACAGTAGGTGACAGTGTAATATTGGTAGGCAAAATTCTACCACGACCCTCAATGACTCATGTTCTTGTACAATCATCTCTCCCCTGAGTGTGGGTAGGACTCGCAACTTATTTCTAACCAATGAAATATAGCAAAGGTGATGGAATATCACTCCCACAATTATGTTGTTGTAAATGGCAAAGGTGAAAATACTCTGCAGATGTAATTAAGGTCCCTAATTGGTGGCTTTAAATTAATCAAAAGGGAGATTTTTCCCAGGTTGGCCTACCTGATAAGGTAAGCCCTTTAAAAGAAGGTCCAGACATCAAAGACTTTCTTACCGGCCGTGAAAATGCAAGTTGACCTGTGTTCTACAGGTAGAAGGAAACGAATTCAGCCAACGAACAAGTGGACTTGGAAGAACATCCAGAGCCTCAATGATACCTTAGCCCTAGTCAACCCTTCTGATTTGCAGCCTCGTCAGTCCCTGAGCAGAGGACTCGGCTTAAACTTTACCCAGACTCCTGATCATGGAAACTGATGATAATGTATCTGTTATTTTAAGCTGCTAACTGTGGCAATTTATTATACAGCAATAGAAAAGTGGGCTTCTCTGGAGACCAAGGTTCACTCCCTGGTTCTGGAAGATCCCCTGGAGAAGGGAATAGCTACCCACTCCAGTATTCTTGCCTGGAGAATTCCATGGACAGAGTCCAAAAGCCTACAGTCCATGGAGTTAAGAGAGTTAGACACGACTGAGCAAGCAACACACACTAACAGAAAAGCAATCCAGTAATTAAAATTCTTTTCTGAAGAATCTTGGCTTTAACCATGGCTCATCTTGAATTAGAGGAAATGTCCTATTCTTGTTAGGCATCAATTTTCACCAAAGAATGTGAACCTTAACACAAGCTTCACTAAACAACAGTTCAGATTTAATCCATAACACAGAGGATCTGTATTTCAGTGGATTGCCAGCAAATAAAATCCCAATTCATTGCTGCTCAATACTTGGGGAAACCTTCACACAAAACAGTGTTTTTATGGAGAACTATCTGCAGATGCTTCATATAATCCATCAGTTACCGTAAAACTTGGGAGAGGGGGGTTATTATCAAAATCTCTAAGGAAATAGATGACTATGGTATTTTAAACATTTAAGACATTTTGACATTTTAAGAAATACTTATTTTGGAAACAAACCATAGAAAACAAAATTGAATCAAATTCTTTTGGCCAACAGTAATAGCTATAAGGAAATTTCTCTTTTAACTGTTATACTAACTAATCTGCAACAGAGGGTTAGAGGAAGAAGTCATTACAGAAATGGAGGAGAGGAAGGATCAAGATGGGAAGATCTCTAATGAATTCTACTGGGAAGTGGGGTTCTTAAAATTTATCATCTTGGCTCCCCATAAAGCTGATTTCACTGGAATTAATCATGGATGGGATTCCACTGGCCATTTTGTGGAATGCTACAAAAAACTGATTTCATTTCTTGAAGCAATGTGGTTTGAAATGCTTTTCACACTACATTACACAGTGTCCTCAAGAACACAGTCAAGGAGAACTGTGTTCTTAATAAACATCAGGAAGAGTGGTGCTTCTTCCCAGCAGTCGCTGTGTTCTTACTGTATGGCGGCAGCGTGTACTGTGTGGTGGTGGACCTCATGGACAGACGCCTGCCAGGCTGCCTTGTCCATGGGATTTCCCAGGCAAGAATACTGGAGTGCATTGCCATTTCCTTTTCCAGGAGATCTTCCTGACTGAGGGACTGAACCTGAGTCTCCTACACTGCAGGCAGATTCTTTAACAACTGAGCCACCAGGGAAGCCCATTTTACTGTATGGTTTAGTTGCTAAGTTGTGTCAGATTCTTGCGACCCCAAGGACTGTAGCCTGCCAGGCTCCTCTGTCCATGGGATTCTCCAGGCAAGAATACTGGAGTGCATTGCCATGTCCTCCTCCAGGGGGTCTTCCCAACCCAAGGGATCAAACCTGCATCTCTCATATCTCCTACACTGGCAGGCGGGTTCTTTACCACTAGGGCCACCTGGATATCAATATAAATACTGCCAAAGCCCATCCATACTAGAAAGGCTTCCCTCCCTCCCCTCCCCCAACTTTTTTCTTTTTAAACTGGGTCTGAAAATTTGGAGTACACAATTTAAATTTATGCCTTGGATTGCTGTATTTCACACTATCATCACAGAATCTTTCATGGTTGTTTTCGACAGCAGCTTAGAGCTACAATCCTCCTCGGTGGAAAAAACAGGTTTGGGCTCCAGACTCTTTCCAGACAAATAAGGCAACTTTCAGAGAGCTTTCTAAGCAGCTGAATCAGAGAGCTGCCACAACACTCCCTTTGAGAGTCCCCAGAGGAAGTTTTCTTGCCAACTTCAGAAACAGCTATGTGTCACCACAAAAGAGAATTCATTCTGAACTAAAAAAGAAAAAAAAAAAAATCCAACTTAGCAGAAATTCCTTGCCCTAATAGAGATTTTTATTTTTAAATAATACATAAAGTAATCATTACTTTTTCTTTGAAAGGCAAGCTTAATTTCCAAATTAAAAAGTTGCTTCTAATACCAAGTCTGAATGACGTTAATCAAAAAGGAAGGTTTTCATCTACAATAACAAGTTAAAAGATCATTTTTAACACTAATTAGTAAATAAAAATAAGCATTTAAAATGTAAAAAAAAAAAGCACAACAAATTACATTTTTATACACCAAGCTCGAAGTGGTTAAGTCCAAAATCCGGGGGTGGGAGGATCGAAACAATTAAAAATAACTCAGACAAGTAACTCACCACAGTACTGCCTGAATAACCCCAATATTAAAGTCTTCTTTGTTTTAAAACTGTGTGATTCTAACTAAAATATAAGTCTAGAAAACAGCTTCATCTTTGAGAGCAGTGTCAGATAAAAGTATTAGCTTTCTTATTTAAAGGAGGAAAAAAAGACCATGACTTAAAATTGTATGGACTTCTCTCCCTTCTTTTCTTTACTTATTCTTTTCCTTATCTTCTTTTTTCAACACCATTGATAACTTTAGAAAGTTCTCTGGGTATGGTAACCTGATAAAAGTATACATTTATAACAGGAAAATTTAAATAATATTAAAATCTAGACTGACATCTATGTAGGACTCACAGATTATTTTTAAGTAGAAGGGAATAAAACATAATTTCAGAAAGTACAAATTATTTAAACTAAAATAATACAGTCAACAGTACCTAAAAGGAAAAAGCATAAATGTTCTGCTTTCACACATAAATTGATTTGTGGTTTATCCATTAATACTTTGGCGACCTGATGCGAAGAGGTGACCCATTGGAAAAGACCATGATGCTGAGAAAGACTGAAGGCAAAAGGAGAAGAAGGTGGCAGAGGATGAGATGGTTAGATAGCATACTGACTCAATGGACATGAATTTGAGCAAACTCTGTAACCAGTCCATCCTAAAGGAGATCAGTACTGGGTGTTCACTGGAAGGACTGATGTTGAAGCTGAAACTCCAATATTTGGCCACCTGATGTGAAGAGCTGACTCATTGGAAAAGACCCTGATACTGGAAAAGATTGAGGACAGGAGGAGAAGAGAATGACAGAGGATGAGATGGTTGGATGGCATCACCGGTTCGATGGACATGAGTTTGGGTGCACTCCGGGAGTTGGTGATGGACAGGAAGGCCTGGCGTGCTGCGGTTCATGGGGTCGCAAAGAGTCGGACAGGACTGAGCGACTGAACTGAACTGAACTGGGAGACAGTGAAGGACAGGGAAGCCTGCGGCGCTGCAGTCTATGGGGTCCGAAGGACTGAACAATAACATTTTCATGGATCACACAAGTGGCCACCATAAATAGAGGTAAGAATGTTAAACAAGAGTAGAAAAGTCTGATAGAATTAGAAGTCTCCCAAACTACCTTAGAAATGTTCTTTTTCTAACCCGTATCTGCAAATCACATTTCAAAAAAAGAAGAGAGAGAAATGTGACATCAGGAAGTTTTTTCTTCCTGCAAGTGATCAGAAGCAGGGTATATGATTTCTTGGTAGTCTGACTTTCAACTACTTTTCAAAATACAGATGATTATTAATCCATAGTAAAGAACTACAAAGCTCCATTATAAAATAAATTTCTAGGTTCCAAAAGTGAAAATATATTAAATTTTAAATGTCACATTTTAACTCCATACTTTCAAGAGGTAAACGTATTTAGATTAACTTCCTGATATTCTGCGCAAGACTCAACACAATATGATACTAAAATAAAATAATTTAGCTTTAAAAGACACTATTGTGGGTGTGAAGAAATCGTCACTAGCCTCCCACTGGTAAAAGCTGTGAATTGCTATCAACTTTTCTGATGACAATTTGGCAGCACCTACAACAACGTTTAACATACATCTACTCTTAAACACTGGGCTTCCCTGGTGGCTCAGATGGTAAAGAATCTGCAGGCAATGCAGGAGATCCAGGTTTGATCCCTGAGTCAGAAAGATCCCCGGGAGAGGGAATGGCAACCCACTCCAGTATTTCTTGCCTGGAAAACTCCACAGACACAGAAGCCTGGTGAGCTACAGCCCGTGAGTCTGCAGATGAGTCGGACACGACTGAGAGACTAACACACACACACATTCTTAAACATGGCCATTTCCCTTCTAGGAGTTTTGTCCTGTTAAAATACATGGTCCAACGAGCAAGAGTAAACACACAGTAATGCTTCCTGTAGTAATGTTATTGACAGAGAAAATCCTAAGAAGCAAAATATATACTGATGTGTTATAAGTTCATAGATGAAGAAACAGAGTCTCATACTGGTGTAAAGATAAAGGCATACCACATATATATTCTAAACAGACAGTTTCCAAAAGTATAATACCTTTACTTCACTTTATTCCTCAAAGCTGAGATCAAATGTCATTGCCTTGAGGAAGACTTCCTAAAGATCCATCTTTCTTCTATGTGAAGTGACCTCCTATAAACTTTTATACCAAAAGCCCAACATATTTTAGTACTTACAACATCCTAAAGCAAATCAGTCCTGAATATTCGTTGGAAGGACTGATGTTGAAGCTGAAACGCCAGTCCTTTGGTCACTTCATGAGAAGAACCGACCCACTGGAAAAGACCCTGATGCTGGGAAAGATTGAAGGCAAGAGGAGAAGGGGACAACAGAGGATGAGATCGTTGGATGGCATCACCGACTCAATGGACATGAGTTTGAGTAAACTCTGGGAGTTGGTGATGGACAGGGAGGCCTGGTGTCCTGCAGTTCATGGGGTTGCAAAGAGTCGGACACAACTGAGCGACTGAACTGAACACCATGCTTTAATTATTCACAAAGCAGGGACTATGTTTTATATCTGTTTATCTAAATACCAAGCACAGTGCCTAGGTATTAAATAACAAAAACAGAAACTCATTTCCTGGAACTGTTCACTAAAAAACCAAGTAGCAGTGAGAACCAAGCACTCAGACTATAGTCTCTCAACACCAAGTTTTCTTCGAACAAATGCCTGATTCCAGGTCTGGATCAGGACATTTACATGATTCTGGAGTGTCTTATCATTCCAAAAAGCAAAGAAGCAATCAAGGGCAACTAAGGTCATGTTAGGAAAACGTAAGAGTTAACTTGAAGAGTCTTTCACTAGCCAATCTGAGTGTCTGTTAGATAACAATGGGCTAAAACATTAAATATTTGTAAATCCACAAATTCATCAAAGGATACTAAAATTTACTTACTCACCATCATCGGAGGATCCTAAGGAACCAATTCGTTAGCTTGAAAACTGATAAACAAGGGGGAAAAAATTGAACATTTATCCTTCCTTTTTTATTAAACTTCATTTTGGGGTAACAAATAGTTGACATGGAAAATTTCTCTACTCAAAAATATTTTAATCATTAAATATGAGAAAGATTTAATTAAAAAAAAGAGTATCACCATTTTGCAATTCCTAATGAATTAACAGATCTATACAATAACCATCAATGGCCACCAATAGACATGTGCCCCTTAATGGAAATATGCAACACAATTTATGAGGTAGCCAAGCTAAAGAACTCAAAACTCTAAATCTAACCACCAATCTAGGAAATGCAGGGGCACAGGAACAAGTTAAATGATATCACAGGTATGCAATTAGTCAAATCAAGACTGAGGAACCTCTACAGGATAAACAACCTAATTTCTTCAACAAACTTGGACCTTTATAAGGTGCTGTCATGAGGGGATGGGACTGGCCAAAAGACTACATAGAAGAGAGAGTCTTCTGTTACCTTCTAGTAATTTATTCTGTAACACTCATGATGGGATCTCTGCTTCAACCCTACTCTCATCCACTTGCAAGGGTCTCTGGCTCACTTTTATATACTATTGCTTGAAGCTGGCTCTCCCGACCTCAGTGCTAAAACTTCCCTTTATTTGTGAAGTCCTGAGATAGTCCCTTAAATTCAAAAGACATGGAGCTACACCAGCTTCACCTCCATTTTTCTCATCTCTCCTCCATAAGTTTCATTATTTCCTTCTGAGTTGTGACAACCTGAATTTGTTTCAAATTATCCATGCCTCCTTCCATGCAAGATGGCTTTTTATCCCCACCCAATGCCATATGACTTGCACTGCCTACAACAGTTGGGTTATACTTCCCTGATTAATTTTCGCATTTGCCATACGACTCGCCTAAGCCAATATAACATGAGTAGAAATGAAATGTATGCCAGGTCTGAGCAAATGCTTTCATTGCATGTTTCTACCAGTTCTGTTTAGTCAGAAGAAAAGCATGTCCCAAATAAAAGAGTTTATTCCTTCAGCCTGAATCCTGGAAATGAGAAGATGACTGAAGAAGATCCCCAGCCAGGTGCAACTAACATAACCTGAGCAAGAAACAAGGTGGGAGTGGGGATCAGGATGGGGAATACATGTAAATCCATGGCTGATTCATGTCAATGTATGACAAAAACCACTACAATACTGTAAAGTAATTAGCCTCCAACTAATAAAAATAAATGAAAAAAAAAAAAAGAAACAAACCCATACTGCTGTAAACTACTGAGATTTTAAAGTTAGTTGTTAGTGCGGCAAACCTAGCAAGACCTAGTATGTGGTAACAAAAGAGAGAGACAGGATTTTTAAATAGCTACAAAAGGTTTTTCTTAAAGTAGTCCACAACTTCTTTTCCTTTAGAACTTAATTTTAAAAAAAAACTCAAGAAAAATGAAAACATATTGCCACACAAAAACTTGTACATGTATGTTTATAGTAGCATTATTCATAATGTCCCAAAAGCAGAAACAATCCAAATGTCCACTGACTGATGCATGGATTAAATAAAATGCTGTCTATCCATATAATAGAATTTTATTCAGCAATAAAAATGAATTAAGTTCGGATGCAGGCTACAAATGGTTGAACTTGGAAAACATTTTGCTAAGTCAAAACAGTCAGTCAAAAAGACCACGTATCGTACGATTTCATTTATGTATATGTATGAAGTTTCTTTGGGGAATGATTAGGGTGATTTAAAACTAATTGTAAATGGTGGGTAACTGTATATATGCTAAAAACACCACAATTGTACACTTTAAAATAAGGGTAAGTTACATGCAATGTGAATTATAAGACTGTTATTTTTAAAAGTCTATAAGTGGATGTTTTTAAAAAGTTTTAGCACTATAAGCGAAATAAGCCAATTTTCTGCTCTAAAGCTGTATAAATTTACTTTGCAAACTAGGAGAACACACTGGCGTAACAACCTGAGTAAAAAGCCCTAAGTACCTAGAAAAGAGTACATAAATAGCATACTTCAGAAAACATTCAGGATACAAGCCTGGCGTAAAAAAGATTTTTAATTGATTCTAAGTGTAACTTTCAGATGATATGGATTCAAAAAACAAGCCTTCAGAAAACAAAGTAGCCCAGAAACCTTTGTTCAAGGTCGAAGCAACCAATTACTATGAGCTGTTCTCTACACAGGTACAGTCAAGTTGTTCTTCACTTTGGAAAAATATAAATCAGTCAATAGTCACTGAGCACAGTGGACCATTAAGATACATAAAGGTTATCTCTCAGTCATTTGCAAATCCTCAAATTCGTAAATAAAATGGTGGCACCTAATTTTGCCTATACAATGAAGTAAAGTAACCATAACAAAGTTAGGCAATTGTTGGGAAGAAAAGCAGAAAGTCATCACATATTCTGAGTAAAGTGGTCATATCCAAGAGGTGAGTGACTCACTCCTACATATAAGGCTCCTAATTTTGTGCCTGAACATAATTATAAAAATTACTAGCTCCTGGGCCTTCAAGGTCTCAAACAACTGAAACACATAATACAAGAATGACATCTCTGCATACAAAGTATGAGGATAGGAAGAGTGACAGAGACACACACCAAACAACCACACCTCCTTCCTTTTCTCAACAACTTTACAAACTAGTCCAGGAAACTAGACAATCAAGTAATGGTGCTGTCACGGAGTCTGACAATAATTTAAAAACAAAAACGTAACCATTTTGTGCCAGACCCATACTAAGCATATTACATAAACACTAGCTAATTTAATTTCTGACAAGGCCATAGGAGAGGGCCTGTCTAGACCGCAAAGCATCTGACCAAAGATCACACACACACAGTCAAGCTGATGAGGTCAGAATCCAAGCCGCATCATTCAGCATAAAATCCTCACTTTTAATCATTAAGCTACATTGCTTAATGACCTTCAAAAATACACTGTCAAAAAATAAAAAAATAAAAATACATTATCAACATTGGGATTAGAAGGCACACAGTGCGGACTTCTCTGGTGGGCCAGTGGCTAAGACTCTGGGCTCCCTCTACAGGGGGCCTGGGTTCAATCCCAGGTCAAGGAACTATATTCCGAATGCCATAACTGAGAGCCAAAATTGCCAAGTACATAAATGTTTTTTAAAACATAAAATACATCCTTAAAAAAAAGAAAGCACAATGTGAGGAGAAAGAGACAGAAATGAAAGAGTGACACGGTCTTCATGATGAAACATCACAAGCAATACGACAGAAGCAGTGGAATTCAGAAGAGTCCAATTCTGACAGGCATACCGCAAGTAAGTAAATGAAATGACTCTGAAAATGTACCAAGTCACTAATCTAATAAAAATAGAAAGAAAGGAGACTGAGAGCAGTAGTTTGCAAATGGGGCCAACCATGTCTGTGTGAGAGACGGCTTATCAGCATCACAGCCATGGCCTTTAATCTCTCATCCACAAGAAGCAGGGGGCTTCAGAGAGCTTCAAGTATTTGAAACAATCCCCTTATGATAAGCATTAAAATTAGCTTTATTTCCAAGACACCTGCTTACAAAATATTTAACATTTTTCAGTCCCCCTAAAGGATGTAAATTTTAATTTTGCCTTTCCTTAATTAGTGAAGGTCATCACCATAAATGCAGGGCAACGTCCTGGGGCGTTACTGAAGTTAGAAGTGTGGGGCTGCCTGGCTCAACAAACAAACCGCCATGCTTATTTGAACACCCTGTCTGTGCCTCACAATTTTCACATCCTCCCTGGCTAAAAATTTTAAATTATTATAAACAAGGACACTTCAATTCTTTGATTAATTAATAATGCCTTATAACAAAATAGACATTTTATATAAAGAAGGTGAGACACTGCTTAAAGATTAAGCATATCAAAGAAAATCCCTAGTTAACAGTGTAGAAATAGATAACTTCAAATCATTCATTAGAGATCCTAAGAAACAAGAAATGTATCATATATTGACAATTATACAAAACCTGTAATTGTTTTAGTTCAAAAATGAAGCATCAGCACAATATGATTTCTTAATAGGACTCACATTATTTTAAAGTATTAAGTGCATATAACTATGAGTAATAAAGTGATAAACACACAAAAAAACCCACACAACAACACACTCCTGGAAAAAGGAGCTACCAACCTATTACCCAACACCTGAATAAAACAGATAAAGAGACATAGTATTATTCAAATTCTTTAAAAGTCTTAAGTTATTAATTTTTAAGCTTTAATCCACAAAAATCAGATAACTGAACTTTTCTAAAATTTATAGGCAAAACTGACTGAAGACCAATGCTAAGTGTGCTTTGATTTTTAAGTGAAAAAGCCAGATGTCACATTCAGTTCTTTCTCCGTATACTTACTCTTAAAAGGTACTAAATCTAAGATTCTTTTCACGGTTTAAAAAAAAAAGTATCACAATTTTAGTATTTAAAATCTAGCCAAATTGGCCATTAAACAAATTTTTTTAATATGAGTAAGTAAAACTAAAATATAACTTCTAAGGAAATGTTTTTCTTCCCATGTTAAAATAACATGCCAATGGCTACCAAGGAAATATACTTTAAGAACATTCATTTGCACAGATTCCAATTATGAAATGTGTTGCAATAACATGGAATGCATGGAAAACACTTAAGGTGAGAATCATCTTTACAAATTTTGCCAATTTGGGAGTATTATGCCTTCTATCTCCTTACTTTGACATAAAAAGACCTCTAAAACATCACCAGCAGCTCATTAGCCACTTACTACTGAAGTTGAAGCTTGTTTCCCCTCACTCTGTACTCAGTGAATGGTCAACAGCTGTTTTTATGAATAGGCTAGAGGTTAAAAAAAAAAGCTAGGTCTTTAATCTCCCTCCACCCACAACTGCCAATATAATACATTGTTTTCTCAATTCATCTTTCTTGTTGTTAAAGGAGAGAGAATCAATAACTGGGGATAAGAAGATCAAACTCCGAATCCAAAATCTACAATACAATATTCCAGGAATATGAGCTGCATAGTTCTAAGCAGCAATAGCAATTATAAAAGTAGAATAATAGCTAATAATTATTGAAGTTTTTTGTATAACGTATCAAGTAAAGTGAGTGTGTGTTAGTCGCTTAGTCGTATCTGACTCTGCGATCCCATGGAACAGAGCTCACCAGGCTCCTCTGTTCAAGGAATTCTCCAGGCAAGAATACTGGAATGGGTTGCCATTTCCTTCTCTACGGCATCTTCCCGACCCAGGGATCGAACCCAAGTCTCCTGCTTTGAGGGCAAATTCTTTACCTTCAGAGCCACCAGGGAAGCTCATCTGTCTAAATACTTTAACATAATCAACTCAGTCCAGCCTTACTTTCCTTTTCCTAAAGTCATATAATTAACATCATCCTTCTTTGTTTCATTTTTTTAAAGCACTTCCACATTTTTCTTTAACTCACATCTGTAGGGTCTTGAAATATGGAAACAAAAACAAACTATCCTAACTGCCTAAATTTCAACTGGCTCCTTTGTTGTTGCTCAGTCACTTAAGTCACTCCCCGCGACCCCACGGACTGCAGTACGTTAGGCTTCACTGTCCTTCACTATCTCTCAGAGTTCGTTCAAAGTCACGTCCTTAAAGCGGTGATGCCATCCAACCATCTCATCCTCTGTCGCCCCCGTCTCCTCTTGCCCTCAATCACTCCTTTGGAAAGAAAATGGGAAAAGAGACCACTTCAGCAGAGTGGCATCCTGCAATTTAGCAAACGGTAACAGCCTAAGATGACAGTGCCAAGCGTGGAACAGGTCTTCCCTCTCCACCTTGGCCTCCCTGCCCTCGCTCTCCTCTCCCAACTCTCAGGCTCTCCGGAGAGCAGAGCCCACCACCTTCCTGCTGCAGCCCAAGCCCTCCAGGCCTCAACTTTCCCGCTTGACCGTAAGGCTCAAGACCGAGTGTGGGACAAAAGCATAAGGTGCTGAAAGGCATCAGTCACTCTTCAAATTCCCAACTCGCTGGGGAGGTTAAAAAAAAAAAACCCGAGGTAACAGAGGTTCTGCTTCTAAGAAGTGGCAGAGACGAGGCCGGCAGGGTTGGCATAAAGTAGAAGACAACAAATCTACAAGAGGCCAAATAAGGGGTAAAGAGCGACACAGCGGAGGTCCCAAGAGTCACAGCAAGAAGCTGCCCGCCTGGTTAAAAATGAGGGGAGGAGGGCAGCAAATCATTAGTAATCAAAGATACCTGAGGAAAAATATTTTTATAATATGGGATTCATAACGAAAAAACAATGTAAGAGATCTCTTGCGTGAAAATTTGGGGAGACAATGGACTAAATGACCTCAACGATCTGCGGTGGATCTAACAACATCTGATTCTTTGCCTAACCAATGCTTCTACCCCAGAAATATGTCCCTCCACCCTCACTCCAGTGTCTTCCTCCTTTCAAATCGCACACGCACAACCTACCAGCTACTTTTCATTACCACTGGAATTAAGAGAAACCAATTGTATTAAAATATAGTTATCAAAACAGTATAAGAAAAAATGATTTGATAACACTGTATGTGCTTTTTAAATCAACTCAGCAAACAATAAGTGAAAACAGTGGATACAGTGACAGACTTTATTTTTGGAGGCTCCAAAATCACTGCAGATGGTGACTGCAGCCATGAAATTAAAAGACGCTTGCTCCTTGGAAGAAGGTGATGACCAACCTAGACAGCATATTAAAAAGCAGAGACATTACTCTGTCAACAAAGGTCCATCTAGTCAAAAGTTATAGTTTTTCCAGTAGTCATGTATAGATGTGAGAGTTGGACTATAAAGAAAGCTGAGCACCGAAGAATTGATGCTTTTGAACTGTGCTGTTGGAGAAGACTCTTGAGAGTCCCTTGGACTGCAAGGAGATCCAACCAGTCCATCCTAAAGGAGATCAGTCCTGGGTGTTCATTGGAAGGACTGATGCTGAAGCTGAAACTCCAATACTTTGGCCCCCTGATGCGAAGAGCTGACTCATTTGAAAAGACCCTGCGGCTGGGAAAGACTGAAGGTGGGAGGAGAAGGGGACAACAGAGGATGAGATGGTTGGATGGCATCAACGACTCAATGGACATGAGCTTGAGTAAACTCTGAGAGCTGGTAACGGACAGGGAGGCCTGGCGTGCTGCAGTCCACGGGGTCACAAAAAGTTGGACACGACTGAGAGACTGAACTGGACTGAACATAGCAGACCTACCATAGTTTCGAAGTAATGATGTGTGGTGTAAGTAACATTTCAAGACACCTGCAAAAAATTTAATGTGATATGAAAACACCTGTGATTTCTATCCATGAAAAGTTAAAACCAGTACAAATAATACTGTAGTTTGTTTCATATCAGTACATTCATAGCTGAAATTTATGCTAACTTTCAGGAAAACAGTAGAGAAGAAGTTATTTTTCAACTTCTAAGTTCATTGCCTCCTGTACTCTATTCAGAAACCTAATTTGTGAACCCCAAATTAAGAGGCTTTGGTTAAATCCCTGACCATTTTCTCTCCAGGTTAATATAACAGCCTTGGGACGGAGCGCCCTGCCTCCAATATTTCGTCAAATCTATCCATCACCCTGATGAAGGATCACAAAGGTTCATCTTCAAACAGTACTCCCCTGCTTAAGATCCCTGGATGGGTCCCTCACGGCCTGTAGGGCTGTACGGCATTGACAGATGCACTCTCCTGACTGTTTCTCTAAGACAGTACTTCGACTAGTTTCCCAGCATTACACTGAACTTTCAAGACTTTCTGCCGTGTTCTCTTTTCTACTCGTACACGACTCTACTGAAGTGTGTGTGTGTGTGACAGTCGCTCAGTTGTGTCCATCTCTTTGGGACCCCATGGACTATACCGTCCATGGAATTCTCCAGGCCAGAATACTGCAGTGGGTAGCCTTTCCCTTCTCCAGAGGAATCTTCCCAACCCAGGGATCAAACCCAGGCCTCGCACATTGCAGGCGGATTCTTTACCAGCTGAGCCACAAAGCAAGCCTATCATCCTCCAAAGCATCAGTGTCCTTTCCCGCAAACAGACCAATCTCTTCCCTGCCTATGAACTTCAAAATCAGTAAAGATTTTTGCCTGGCATATTATCCTGGGCTGTGGTTATCTGCACATATCCTTTTCCCCATACATGACAGTTTATTTTTCCCCAAATTCAGTGTTCCCTCTGCTGCAAAAAGTGGTCTTGAGTATTTCGGAACTTTTCTAAACCAAAAATAATATCTCATATCCTGATTATAGAGTTCAGTTTACAAAGGGATTTCTTACGTGTCCTTGTTTAAGTCTTATGAAGACAAGCAGTCTAAAGGATTACCTTAATAATCCTATAAAAATAAGCAGTCTAAAGCTTTACCTTTGTTTTGTAGATGAGGAAACAGAAGTCCAGGGAGATAAATGATAAGACCTGAGCAAGTCAGTTTAACAAGCTGCTGCTGCTGCTACTAAATCACTTCAGTCGTGTCCGACTCTGTGCGACCCCATCCCTGAGTTGGGATTATAAAATGCAAGCTCAAAAAAAAACAAAATAAAATAAAAAAATAAAATGCAGGTTCCTTGGTGCAACACTTATTGTGAATGTACCAGGCCCAGGACAGGTACACAAAAAGCATGAGAGTGCTTCTTTTTAAACTATTCAACATGGTACCAATATGACCCTATGAGCAACAGCTTTTTTCTTTTTTTAATACAGTAGTACAAGTCCTTTGCTGTACACCTGAAACTATCAAAACATTGTTAACTAACTATGCTCCAATATAAAATAAAAATTTTTTAAGTCCTGTAACAAAATTATAACATAAAGCTAAACATTCCCTAATGTTTAAAAATATAACCAGCTTTCTCTTTTAAAGTTTTTAACTACATTATTCCCATTATTCTAGACCTCTGAAATAAAAGTTTCTTGTAAATACTAGTTAAATATTACACAACTAACTAGGGGTTATTACTTCCATCACTAGAAAGAGAAACAAAGTAATAGCTTAATATTTTAAGAATGTTCCAATTTAAAACTGTCATGTAAGAATTCATGACATTTATTACCCTGCTAATTCGTATTTATTTTGATCAAGTTGTTGAAATTTTTCAATTCAATTTTCACATGTTATAACATGGCCAAGTATTTTGGTTCCCAATAGTTCTCTCTTTTGAAATTTGAGGCTTATAGAACATTGAGCTTTCAAGAGGGTGCTGTATGAACAGTAAAGAACAAAATTCAATTCAATGAAGCAAACATTTATTCTTATATGTAAGGCTGGTGATGCAGGATGTGATGTGGAAGACCTAATTCTTGCTTTCGAGAAGCTTACTAGGAAGGATGACAACCATAAAAATATCTACAATTTTTAAAATATGATGCTTATTATGCTTTAAATGTGATGCTTTACATATTACACACCTTAGGTAAACCACATAAGCAGTTGGGAGTAAAAAAAAAAATTTTAAACATCCAAAATATCCTTATTTGGAAAAAAAAATATACTGCATATACTACACAGGATGGCTATTACATAGTGGTGGAAATCCATGAACTATAGTCACAAGTAACAACAGGTAAGTCTCAAAAACAGGATACAAGTAAGGGAGAAAAGTATTAGGGAAGGAGAGAAGGAAGAACGTAGAGGGTCCGGAAGGAAAGGAAAGATGAGGAGTTTCTTCAAGTGATTTTTAGCAAGAGTACATGCTTTGTTAGAACCAGGAATAAATTTTTTTTTTTTAAAGGATGGTGGTAATTACATAAAGGAATTTCAAGGTAAGGGAAGGAGAGGAAAGGAGGCAAGCCCTGGTGGAAAGCTAGAGCTAGCTTGGTGCTGGGTATTTCCCTTCCCCCGTTAGGTTAGGTTCCGGTGAAATAGTTTCTCCTGAGGGCATAACTTGTTAAAAAGAGCATTTCAAAGAGTATTTGGTGTATTTCAAAATGGTTTCTTTTTCCTTCCCCTGCCGACTTCCAGCAGGGAGGAACTTTTCTCCCACATTAAGATCTGATTCTCCTGCAGCTTTTAACTCTCAGAGTTGTCCACCCTGGGTTGGTTGATTGATTGATGGCTCAGGCTTTCCTACCCTAGCACTGATCCTTGCAGAGGTTTCCACTCTGGTGAGTGGTAATTCTCTGTACTGCCTGCCTATCTCTCCAATTTGGGAGAATATTCATGACCTCATTTCTCTGAAGCATCTAAAAAGAGCTGTTAATTTTTTTAGTTTGTCCAGCCTTTTCCTTGTTGTTAGAATAGAGTGGCAACTCCTAAGCTCCTTCTTACATCCCAGACTGGAAACCAGATATTCTGAGTTTTGCGATATGTTTTTAATCAATGGTTTTTTAACAAGTGCTTTGTATATTAAGAATATTAACCTTTGGTTTTACGAATGTTTTTCCCCAATTTGTCATTTGTCTTGAAATTTTGTTTATGTTGTTTCTGACGACATAGGAGTTTTAAAGTCTTATGCAATCAAATCTTATGAAATTTGCCCTTTTGGTTTCTGATTTTACGGCACACATTGACAGGCCTTTTCATTATCAAGATTACATTGCCTTCACATGTGTTCTCTTTTTATACTTTCGCGGTACTTTTAGTTTTTACATTTACAGTTCTCATCCACCAAGAATTACTTTTTCTTCAGATTTTATTAAATGGCTAGCTGGCTGTCACAAAATCATTTACTAAATTTTACATCATGTCCCAACTGATGTAAAATTCTACTTTTATCTTAAATACCTATAAACAACTGAGTCTCATTCAAGACTTGACTCTCAGCAGACAAAAACAAAAACCCAGTAATAGAGATAGGCCTCCTAAGGAAGTGGATAGCTGGAGACAAGTGATAAAAGAAGACTAACTTTACACTGTTCACCCTTTCGGATTTTATTCCATGTGCTTTGAACTACCACTCAAAACTATCAACAAAAATTGTTTAAAGTTCTGCTTAGTGGACATAATAGAATTACCAAATATTTCAGTCCTCTGTAAATTACATCATAACAACCCAATATGTACCTGAGCAATACCTGAAATCATAGATCTACCTTGATTTCAAGTAGTTCAAGAACTATGATTTAAATGAACAGCTAAAGTACCTGAATTATGTCTAAATCCTTCATCATTGCAACCAAAGCTACTACCTCATACGTGTAACAGCCTCGGATACGTGCATTCCCTAGACCCAGCCACCGGCAGATGCATTTTGCTTTCTTCATTGAATGTTGGCTAGTAACGATCAAAAACTTAATTCAGAATCTAATCTTTCTATTCTAATACAATCCAATTATGGTATTTTCAATACTATTTCTTTATAATTTGATTCAGATGCCAAAACTGGCCTGTTGTAACCATAATACCATAAAGCAAACTGGCTAACACGTAAAAAACATTCATCTAGCCGCAGATGGAAAAACAAGAGATTTTGTTATTCTCTTTAAGATCCTCATGTCATTTTCTAAACAACTATTAAAGGTAGATTATACTTTTAATAAACTATAAAAGTTAGTCATTTTAGCCTTTCTATACACAAAAATATTTTCAAGCACTTGAAAATACTCCTCCAACAGAAATGGGAAGGTGACCTAGATTCAGTTTCATTAGTATACTCATTAATTATATAGATTAGATACTATCTCTGTACTCTGTAATTCTCTTACTACCTGCTCTCCGAGGTACCTTCCCACTCTTTTTTTCCTAATAAATCAGCTCCTTTAACATGTAGGAGACACACATTCCACAAATCTCCCAGGAACTCTAAAAGTGAAAATACAGAAGAAAAATCAATTCTTTTTAATAGTCTAATTACCCTTACTCTTTAAAACCCCTTGCATTTGATTATCATAATATTATCATCCTCACTTACCAGGAAACATAGATACACTTGCCAAACATCACATGAATGGCAATTAGAAATAGGTTTCCTGATAGAATGTCCTTTGCCCTAAATATACTGCATCCTACCATGATTAAACACAACACCCAAAGAAAAGAGCCTTTGCAGAACACAGTGAAGGAACCACTCAAATGAATATTAGCAATATGCTTTTTCAAAAGCAATTAAGTTTAGTATTTAAAGAAACAATTTTCCATCTTCTAAACAAGAAATGGTCTCAAGTATGCCAAAAGAGAACACCCTTTAAAAGGCAGCAGGTCATGTATTTCCTTTCTCCCATGTCTCCAAGCCTTGCCTTACACGATGAAGCACTAATCTAATGGCCATCTACTACCAGATCTCAACTATCAAGGCACAGCCCAGTACACCCACTACTAAAATCTGGGTTCTTCTCACGTAAGGCAACTCCTCAGATGAAATTAAAATCTGTTTAGACTAAGAATTCTCAACCAAATCAGGCTTGATGTTCCCCTTTCATAAAATATTTGCCAGCTTCTGCTTTATCACCCAGAAATGAAATTAAAAACAATCTCCCTACAGACTTCAAACAAACTCATGTATCTATCCTAAATAAAATATAGATGGAAAAGTGAAATAAAAATCATTTAAAATAAGGTATGCATTTCAGCATGTTAATCTTGAAACAAAACTGAACATACAAGAGTAATTACCAGCTAACCATGACAGCTATGAATGCAAAGTACTTTGTGACACAATTTTCCAAAACTGTAAACAACTCCTGATCAAATTGTGAACAAAACAAATCTTTCTTTCACAAGTTGCATATAGAAATAGACACTGGAAAATTCAGTAGCGGTTAAAACCATGCTTTATACATAAAACAGAGGTTCTAGGTTCAGATAAGCACAAATATTACACAAATGTCAGGCAGTGTGTTCTTAAACCTTGCAAAACAAGGGAACATTCTTTGTTCAGGACAGCCTGTGCACCTACAAAGAGTATACAGCTCTCACCCATCAAAATGCTAGTGGTTAGCCTCAATCATTCCAACAACCCCCAAAAAACACCTCCCAACCTACCCCTAGAGGGAACCTCCATCTGGACGCACTGCCTTAAACACTATCCGACTATCACAGTATAATGTAAAGAACACTTGGGAAACATGCTTTCGAGTTCCAGTTCTATCACCTATAAGTTACGTGGTCATTGGCAGTGAGTTCCCTAAACCTCAGTTTCCAGTGTACTAAACAGGAAGAAACACTACCTGGGCTCTGAGTTGTAAAAGTTTTAAAAAAACATTATTTGAACTTTTACTGGGCAATTACTCTATCCTAGACAATAGGAAAACACAAATAACTAATATACCATACCTGTCCTTAAACATTTTACCATTCAGTAGGTCAGACCTAGGTAAAACATAACTACAATATAAAGCAGAATGACAGGCATTAAACAGAAATTCAAGTAATTGATTATGGGGGCCTGGAGAAAATGAATAACTATGAAAATCAGGACATCTTAGTGGCATAGGACACTGAACGACTCTTGACAGGTAGAGAACAGGACACAAATTATTAAAGAAAAAATGAAGTCCAGGCATAGGCATGGAGCATGAAAATATAGCTTGGTTCAGAGAAGAAAGGTAAGGGAAAAAATACATTAGAGACTGGAAGGGCAGGAAAAATTAACGCTGTAAAAACATTTCAGGATCAGTTCATGGAGAAATCTGAATGCCATTCAAATACTTTGAGTTTTATTGGGCAAAGGAACTTTTTAGAAAACTGGTGTTTATGTGGCAGACCTGATTTTCAAATAACGCTGAATAATGGCCAAAAATGATTCCAGACAAATGCAAATTTTCATTAATGAGATCCCTGAAATTAATATATATGCTCTTAAAATGCATAAATAAGCAAAAAGAGCCTCAGTTCTGTTCAGTCACGTCCAATTCTTTGCGACCCAACAGTAAAAAGCCTACCCAATAGTAAAAAGGAGTTTCCGATTTCATTCCTTGCATAACAAAAACATTACTAATGTACTGAACCTGGGACCTTAAAAGAACTCAAGATAATCTCCTACTCGTTTTTTATTTTCTCTCAAACAAGTGGCAGAATTTTATAAAATGTATTTAGCGTACTTCATGTCAACCCTGGAAGACAAGAGGTAAACTGCAGTATTACTGACCTCTTTTTACTACAGGGAAACCGAGGAACAAAAAGAATAAATTACAGTATGTTCACAAAATAAACTATTATATTTCCTAGAACTTTTAATTAAAGGCTTGAAGCCCACGTTTCATCCTTTATTCTTCGTACCATCTGAATACTAGAATTATCTTTTATTACCGTCTTAACAGGAAAAAAAAGAAGATGCGAATTAAATTTCAAGATCACTTCCTCGATTCGGTATTGCCACCAAAAATATCAGTTTAAATTC
Source organism: Muntiacus reevesi (assembly GCF_963930625.1). Classification (NCBI taxonomy): domain Eukaryota; kingdom Metazoa; phylum Chordata; class Mammalia; order Artiodactyla; family Cervidae; genus Muntiacus; species Muntiacus reevesi. Next base: position 99,197,701 of record NC_089250.1, read on the forward strand.
TGCCTCCTGAAATTAAGATACCTGCGAGACCTGCAAGGTTCGACCAGTAACCCAACTTCCCCAAAAACAGACAGCTATAAATAGCAAGTCAGGTCAGGAATCCTAAACCCAACTTTTACTCTGAATATCTGGCAGGTCAGAGGTGTGTTTGTAATACAGGCTTTGCGGATGTGGTGATAGGAAGATGTCGTAAGAGGCCCAGAACAGTGGTATCTACACACTCACGACTGCAAACTTGAAATCCAAGGCTTTCCTCCTCTGCCCCTCCCTGCATTGCATCACAAACCAGGAGACTCCTGACAGGCCTGAGCAACGATTCTCCGACCTCTGCCTGAAAATGCGGTGCTTTGATGATGTCCAGGGCCTCGGTGAACAGTGAGAACACCGATGTAGCTAAACGCATCTCAAAATTTCTCCTCTCCAGAATCTAGGGCCTGGTCCAAAAGGACTCTGTCAGACACAGTTTCCACGACTGCTATTTTGTTTTCCACACAGATTTTAACAACCCCCAAGTCCCCTTCCTCGGCCTCTCCCCACCCTCTCCCCTCTACGCCTGGTGGACGTTCTGGACGAAAGGAGCCAGAACCGGGAGGTCAGAGCCAAGGATCCAGGCCGCAAGGCCGTCCGGCGCGGCCAGGGGTCCCGGCAGCCCAGCCCCCGGAGCCGGGCAGCCCAGACTTGGCCTCGGCCAACGCGCCGCCGCCGCCTATCAGCGGAGCGTAGGGGCGGGGCTGGCTGGCTCCGCGGCGGCTCCGCCGGCGGGCGGGGAAGGGTGGGGGGGACCGACCGCCGCGCAGCTCCGGCCGCCGCGCGCAGACACCGGGCCCGGCTCCCGAGGGCGCCAGCGCGGCCCCGGGGAGTGCCAGGAGCCGGAGGGCGCGCGGCCTGCCGTTGGCCGCCTGGTCCGCCACCCTCGGCACCCATCCGCCCCCGAGGTGGGGTCCAAGCCCCCGGGAAGATGGTGTCCTGGATCATCTCCAGAGCCGTGGTGTAAGTGCCGCTCACGGCGCCCCTCCGCCCCCACGCGAGGCCCGGGAGGCCGGGGGTGGCGGCAGGGCCCGGGAGGGGAAGGGAAGGCCCGGGCCTGGGCGGGGTGGGCTGGCCCGGCCTCGGGCCTGCCCGGGGTCTGGGAGCCCTCGGCCTCCTCACCCTAGTCCACGTCGCTGCGGGGCTCCCTGCGTCGGCCGAGGGCCCGGCTGCTGCGGTGCGGCCGGACTGCGTGCGGCTCGCCGGCCCTGCTCCCGCGGCGCTGGGTGGGCAGGCGCGCAGGGCAGGCGGCGCGCGCTCCCTGCTCGCTCTCCCCGCGCTGCGCGGCACCGCCCTGCGGGCCCGGGAGCGGCGCGCCTCGCGGCGGCGCCCTGCGCAGGCTCCGCAGAAGCTAAGCGCGGGAGGCTCGGCGATCCTCCTGAGGATGCCGTGGCAGCGCCGAGCCTTTGTATCGTGCGTTGCGGGTCTCCCAGGGCGGCTGATTGCCTCTCGGTCACGTGTGGTAGGAGGAGAGATTTGTCTAAAAATCCGAGACCGCTCCCAGCTCAGATCCCTAGGAAGGGCCTCAGTCGCCCCGAGATTTACAGCTTATCGAGAAAGGAGCTCATTACTGAATGGCGACACTCGCCTGCTCGAACGGATCCCAGAATTTGGCCCTGTCGTGGTGGAAATATTTGCAAAGGGATTGAGAGGTTGCAGGTGCCTGTGGCCTTTGTTCGGATTATCCATTCATTTCATTGTGCTTTTACCACTGTTACAGGCCCATAAGAAAAAAATTAGTTGAGTTGTGGGGTTTACTCTGTAAAGATTGGACTGCAATTTAAACTGATTTTCTCCAATCCTTCTTGATTTAACCCCCACCTGCAACACGAAAGTCACGAAGTAAACACAGTGACGTAGATATAGCCAGGGGCCCATGGATTCATTAATCATGATCTCTGTAGGAGTATTATCTCTGTACCTTTCTGAAATGTTTTCAGGTGGCAGGCTTCTCCGATTAACTTTATAATATGGAAATAAGAACATTGCCAGATTGCTCATTTATTTCTCAGTCAGAATTAGCTAATTTTTCTGTTGTTTGGTGTTTTGGTTTGTTTTGTTTTGGGTTTGTTTTGTTTTTTTCTTTGAGAGTGAATCAATCGCTTGGTAGCCCTGTTTAACTTGATTTACAATAGCATTCAAGATGTGTCATTTGATTGTCTGAATGCAGTTTTTTTCTTCCTCCGTATAGTTTTTAGTTTTAAAGCTTCAGAGGGTCCCATGTTCATTTGTACAAAACTAAAAATCAAGAAATAATACCACAGATGTCTTAAGATTTTGTTTTTTAGTTTAGGTTTTTTGTTGTTGTTGTTTTTCTTCGCCTTTTGGGGCCTTCTTTTAAGTCTATGTTTTCATAATACAGACATAACTTTCCTGACCTCGTAGATGTCTACCAACTGTTGTGTCAGTGCTTGGAAAATCAAGTATCCAATTAAGACATTGTCGTGTTGTTTTGTTTGTATTTTTTTTATTCTCAGGGTTCCTTTAACCAGTTCTTTAACTGACAGAGAATTGTGAAGCACTCATTTAATTTGCATTCATCAAAGTCAGATTTTTGTTTTTGAAATCATTGAGTATGAATGTGTTCTATGTGCTATCTAGAACACAAGGGTTAATCATATATGACCACTCTTAATGGAACTGACGGTTGCAATACCAGATACCTGCAGTACAGGGTGAAGTCTTCTAAGAGTTAAACGCAGAGCTATAGGGTTTAGACAAGGAAGGGATTGTATCTGGCTGGAGAATCAGAAAAAGCAAGGGCGATTACATTTGAGATGGGCCTTCAAAGACAGGCTGACTTTAGACAGCCGAAGATGAAAAAGGAGAGGATTCCAGATGAACGGGTCACTGTGAGCCAAAGAACAGAGAAGGGAAAGCCCAGATTAGTTACGGAGGACTTGGAGGCTGGAGAGAGAAAGCTGGAAGGGTAGGCGGGGGCCTGTTTTCAAGGAATAGTCACGGAGAAGTGATAGCTATTATTAAGCAGCCATGGATTTGCTTTAGAGGATTCTGTGCCTTAGGTGAGATGGTTGTGAATGGTGAGACTCTGAAGATGGGAGACCCTTTAAGGAGTTCCCTAACTGGAGAGAGGATTAAAGCCTGCAGTGCTACAACTTACAGAATTAAAAGTGCAAGGCAAAGGAAAGAGAGATAATAGTGAGGGAGAAAAGGTCATGAGAATGTATTTATCAAGTGTCAGGAAGTTTATCTCTTGAGCCCTTAAACTATTAGCATATTAAAAAGCACACTTGCCAGGGAATAGAAGCATCATCTGCTCCTCAGTTTCTCTAAGCACTGCGTGTTTTCTACTCCCTTGATCACACATAAGAGTAAGAACATGAAGGATCAACCCCAGGGTTTATACAAACTTGGGAACATTTTCACACTCACAAATAGAATTTACTACACTGTTTCTAATCCTCTGGAACAGCCAGCTGGTCCTGAGCCTGAAGAAAGATCAGACAGTTCTCTCCATGTGAACCTTGGGCGATATGAACAAGGAACACGAGGACCCTCTTTAACCTGAGCTCCCTGAGTGGTGAACACTCTCCCTCGCCCAGTGGCAGACCCTTACTAGGAAGAGCACGGACTTGGTAATCAGCCCTGGATGCCAGTTAATGGACCCGGGCAACATACTAAATCTGTGTTTCATCGTCTTAAAAATGATTATAATATTTACTACTTAAAACTGTTGTCGATATTTAGTTTAACTAAAACACACCAAATGTGCCTGACAGTTGTTATGCACTTAAAACTTAGTATATAGATAGGTTTTTTGTTTTTTGTTTTTATGAGGGAGAGAAGTTAGATGGTGTAGCAAGAAATATCACTGGACTGTCATCATCATTAATGTTATCCTTGGAAACCTGAAATTTAGAACTAGCTTTGGTTGTATTAACCAGATGCATGACCTTTAGTCAGTTCTCACTGATTATAGACCTCTGTTTCTTACTCTGTAGAGGTAGAAGGATCTGGTAATCTCCAAACTGTTTTGTCAGCTGTAGCATTCTGCCATGCTGTAAGGATTTTCATTTTTCTTCCAGTCTGTTTAAAATTAGCTTGCTTTATTTTTACAGGCAAAATTGAAAGGTTAGTTAGCAATTATTAAGTGATAGTAATCTGAGACTACCAAATGATATTATATGTAATATAATACGTGATACCCACAACCTTCTAAAACATGATTCTTAGAGGTTGAGGGAAATCCCATTTTTCTGATTTGTGTCTACAGCATAGCTGGTCATTATGATCAGGACTGAACGCAAATTGTCTGAATTCAAATATCAGCTGTGCCATTTAGTATTGGCTGCTGCCTACCCCATTGGATTAAATGTGTTCATATACATAATGTTCATTCTCCTCCATCAGGTAGATAGTAAGTATTCAGTAATGTTAGCAGTTATTATCAGAACAAGGAAGAACATATTCACCCACAGTCTCAGTGTACTGAATTTTTAAACTATTTTCAGTTTACATTTTTCTTTCTTTCTGTGTAGGTTACATAGTGGTAATTAACAGTATAGTAAAAGTAATTTTTACACTGCTATTTATGATATATATATGATAAGCATCTCCTACATTGCTCTGAAATCTTATTTTATATCTTCCATTTGCTCAGGCCACTCTTCATAATTTTCATAGCCATTCTTTGATCTTTTAATTTTCCTTTTAGATCATTTCTAGTATCTCATTATCATAGGTAATGCTATAATGTAATTATAATACTGAATTGGATATCATTTATATATACTTTCAAAGTGTTTCCTTAGGATAAATATCCAAGAGGAGTATTTCTGAATCAAAGGTTATGAATATTTTTGTGACCTTTAATGTCAATGTCCAAATTGCTATCCAAAAAATAATTAATATTTTACACTACCACCAGCAAGGTATAAGTACTGTCTCTATCACAGTGTAGCCAGATTGGGAAGGTTTAATTTTTTTTAATGTTTTCCTAATGACTATAACATTGTTTTCTTTTGTATTTTTCTTATTAGCATTAATATTTGTCCTAATATTTATTAATTATGTCATATACAAATAATCTATGCACTTTACCCATTAATCTCTTGTCTACTTAATAATTTACTTGTTTATCTGAACTCCTTACCTAATAAATTAACCTTAAGTCCTATTTGATGCAAGTGTGTTTCTAAATCTAACTATACTTCTCTTTAGTTATTTTAAGTTATCCAGAGAGTTTATAGTTTTAATGCAGTTTATAGTTCAACTTGTTCATTTTTTATTTTGTGACTTTTTTTCACTTCTAAATATAAAATATTTACTCCAAATATTTAATTAGAACTATTTTCTCATATAGAATTTTTAGATAAATTTAGAGACTTCCCTTTAAATTCCATAAATCTGCATTTCCCTTTTTACATCTTAACACATTTTAATTTTCCTCTTACTGTAATTTTATTATCTGGCAGTAGTAGTAAAACCTCAGTTCTCTTTCTTTAATTGGTCCTCTTCCATTGTATTTAGTGAGTATCTTTAGAGTCTAAATTACATACCTTAAAAACCACACTCCAGCAGTTATTTCCAACATCATCCATTTTCCCTCTCCACTTTATCTTTCTTGTCAGCATGCAAACATGCTATTATTGCTCCCATCTTAAAAAAACAAAACAAAACAAAACACCTCTCTCTTAGTATGCTCTACTTTCCATCTCACTTACCTATTTCTCTTCCTCTCATTAAAGCAAAAGACTCCTCAAAAGAACAGTCTACATACACCTTCACCACTCATCCTTTGGGTCACTCTTGAACCCATACCAATTAGGCTCTACCATCAACTCCTCCACTAAAATTACCCTTCCACAGGTTGGCAGTAGCCTCCACATGGCCGAAAGGGTTGGTCCTCTTCTGACTTATCAGCAGCTTTTGATACAATTGCTCTTTCTCTCCTTGAAATACTTCCTTCCCTGGGATTCCCAGAAACCTTGCTTACATTGTTTTTTTCTTAAACTCACTGGCCACTCCCTACTTAAGTCTCCCTGGCCACATTCCTCCATGTGCCCTGAATTGTTAAAATTGATGTGTCCAGAGGCTCAGCCTTTTTCTTTTCTATCCATACTCCTATGAGGGCTCTCGTTAATTTACATCTTCAACCCAGACGTCTGCTGAACTCATGATCATATGTATTTTTAACTGCTTGAGTCTGCATGGAAACATCTGTCGGGTTGGCCAAAAAGTTCATTCTGTAAAACATTACAGGAAAAACCCAAACAAGCTTTTTGGCCAACCCAATAGAAGTCATCTTGAACTCAAGCTATTCAAAACTGAACCCCTGAATTGCCTTTTTGACCTGACTTTGGCAGCCTGCCCCAGCTCAATTATTGACAACTCAGGGCTTCATTCTGTTCAGTTCAGTTCAGTCGCTCAGTCGTGTCCGACTCTGCCACCCCATGAATCGCAGCAAAACTTGGCATCATCCTTGATTCTTCTTTTTCTATTGTTCTCTACATTGAATACTACGGTAAATCTCATTGACTCCATCTTCAAGATCTCTCCAGTTTCACCCAGTTCTCATCACCTTTACTTAACATTACTCTAGTCCAAGCCTGTTTCATTCCTGAAATGTATTATTATAAAAGCAACCTGCTTTCTACCCTTTGTATGTATATTTGTTAAGATTGTGACAGGATTAATGAAAAACATCTTGAGTAATTTTTAAATCATTGGGAACTTTCAGGGCAGTCACAATTTACTAGTGATTTTTCTTCCTTTTGGTAAAATCTCAATAATAGCTAAAATGACTGTTGTTGTTTAGTTGCTAAGTCATGTCCAACTCTTTTGTGGCCCCATGGACCATAGCCCGCCAGGCTCCTCTGTCCATGGGATTTACCAGGCAAGAATACTGGCGTAGGTTGCCATCTCCTTCTCTAGGGGATCTTCCTGACCCACGTGTCCTGCATTACAGGCAGCTTCTTTACCACTGAGCTCCCAGGGAATTCCGATGGCTAAAATAATTTCTTTCAATTAAGTTAAGGTAGATTTTAATAATAACTTTATTTACCAGTTTTGATGAGCTCACCATGTAGATAGCTTAAATGTTTCTGAGTGATTCTAAGAATAGGATACTAAGAACAGGATACTTACTGCATTTAGGTAAAAAGAAATAAGGAAAATAGGAGCAATGATATTTTCAAAGAAATTGGAAAAGTTAAAAATCTTAAACATGGAATTTTCTGTGCATGTCCTGCAACAGGTCATTTTTGCTGTCTTCCTTAATTAAGAAAGAAAACACATCCTAAACCTTTGGGTCTTGTTTTCATCGCACAGGCCAAAACTTCCAACAAGATTCCTTTGTCAGCCTTCATTTCAGAAACAGTTTGCTTTTGTCCACTTTTTGTCACTGCTGCTATATTAGCAATCTCTTTTTCCACTGGATTTTTTTTTTTTTTTTTTTTTTTTTTTTTGTCCCTGCCATGTGGCATTTGGGATCTTAGTTCCCCAACCACGGATCGAATCTGCGCCCCCTGCATTGGAAACATGGTGTCTTAACCACTGGACCTCCACTGGATTTTTTAAAATAATTGTAGCACAGAGATTTTTATATTCTCTTTTTTCAGTATCGATTTAAATGTTTAAATAAACAATATGTGTGCTTAGTCGTTCAGTCGTGTCCGACTCTTTGTGACCTCATGAACTATAGCCTGCCAGACTCCTCCATCCGTGGGGATTCTCCAGGCAAGAATACTGGAATGGGTTGTCATGCCCTCTTCCAGAGGATCTTCCCAACCCTGGGATTGAACCCAGGACTCCCACATTGCAGGCAGATTCTTTACCATCTGAGCCACCAGGGAAGCACAAAAAAACAGTATATTACAATAATAATAGTATAAATGGGTAACTTAAGTATCTTAAATATGATATTACTGTTTGGTCATCACATGGAGAAGATTACTGCTGAGTCTCTGTTACAGGAATATGAGCTTATTTCTGTCATTGGTCATGCATTTGCATTAAACTGCCATTTTCTTTGAAGTTAAATGACAAGTTAAAGATAAAAATTGTTAGAAGTGTCTTTATGTTTACAAAACTGTCTGTTAATAGTTTAAGCATAGTTATCCCTATTACTGAAGCAAATTTACCAGCTTCAGGCATGTTGGAATTAACAAAAGCCACTATAACTAAAATTCAGGTGAAATGTCCTACTAAGATACTGTGGTCAGAGACAATGGTTGCAATTGGAATGGAATTATTTAACAATGGCTAGAGGTTATTTTAAGTATAACTCAGACTTGCTAATGTTAAAATATTATACAGCTCTTCATATTGATATTCAAAGTATTTTTTGTTTCATTGGAAAGTGAAAGTGAAGTCGCTCAGTCGTGTCCCACTCTTTGCGACCCCGTGGACTGTAGCCTACCAGGCTTCTCCATCCATGGGATTCTCCAGCCAAGAAAACTGGAGTGGGTTGCCATTTCCTTCTCCATATTTCATTGGAAGATCCTTTAAATATGTCAGAGTTTCTTAAGCTAGCACTACTGAAATTCTGAACTGGGTAGTTCTTTCTTGTAGGGGGCTGTACTGTGCATTGTAGAAGGTTTAGCAGCATCCCTGGCCTCTATTCACAGGATGCCAGTAGCACCTCCCACAGGTACAACAGCCAAAAATATCTCCAGATGTTGCCTGGTTCTGTTGGAGTGATGCTCTACAAGATACAAGGCCCTCAGCGTCCGCATCTGAAAATGGCTTTGTTGTTTACTATTTCCTGCTTCTGTGGGAGAAATTATAAACCATAATGATATGGAAATTCATAAAGCATCTTGGGATATCTTTTAAGAATTTTCTAGATAAAATATTGTTGCTGATCATTCTCATATTTTTATTACTATTTCAAAATTAATTTCTATTTCAGAATGTACAGAGAATTTCCCCAAATTGATGACAATTGTTGGTGCAGCACACTTTGAAAATAATTTTTGTAATCTCTTATTCTGCATACTAACTCTCATAGTCCTTATTTTCTAAATTTATAAATGAAATGTGGTTTACAAATTCCAGTTTTCCTGCCCTCGAAGTTGTTAGCATATTAGGATTTGAATGCAGAGACAAGGGTTACCAGCATGTTGTTTTCTTTGCTATTAACAGTCTCATCAACTCTACAAAAGTAGAACTACATAAAAAAAGAAAAATCATGAAAACAAAAGTCATAAGAAAAATCTAAACGCAGTAGACTTGTGCTGGCCAGTAATTCAGAATTTAATTTCAGAATGTATTCAAATATTTCATTGCAGAGAGCATTAATATTTTCAAGTAATAATATGCCCATTTTACTGTTTTTTGAAAGAATTATTCTCACCCATATGTAAACCCAAGCATTAGGCTGTGGAAAATTTCCTTAACCTTTTATGTCACATTTCTGAGTAATGTATTATATACAGTTTGCTAGGACTTTTACAGCAAAGTACCACCAAACTGGATAGCTTGAACAACAGAAAATCATTGTGTCAACAGGTTCTTCCTTCTGCGGGCTGAGAGAGAATTTGTTGCACGTCTCTCTCCTAGCTTCCACCCTGATCTCTGCTTTCATCTCCACCTGGCATTCTCCTTTTGTGCCTGTTTCTGTGTCCAAATTTCCCATTTTTATAAGGATACAAGTCATATAGGATTAGAGCCCACTCTAATTACCTCATTTTAACTAGATTGCCTCTGCAAAGACCCTGTCTTCAGATAAAGTCACCATATCTTTTAAGGGGGACACAATTCAACCCATAACAATCTCTTTTATAAAAACAGGAAAACTAGTATATGGCAAGGAATAATTTGAGGGATTGGATTAGAAAAGTAGGGGGGAAAAAATCTAACAAAATAGCTGTCTACACATAATTTGAGCTGTCACATGAGAGAAGGAATACTAATTTTTCTATTTTAACTGTGAAATGCAAGGCTAGAGCAATAGGTCGATGTTATAGGGAAGATAATTTTATTCATGTAAGATAATTTTATTCATGTAAGGGAAAACTTTGACACCTGGTGTTGTTCAACATTGAGACTGACAGTCTCAAGAAAACAGTGTGTTGTTCTCCATCACTGGAAGCATAAGAGGAAGAGTAGAAAGCTAGTTACGGATCTTGATTATATTACTTATATGCTTCCTACAGAGAATCATAGATAAATTACTGTGAAGCATTTTGTATTTAATAAAACTACTTAGATATTTAAATGAACACATTAACCTTGTATTGGGCTTCCCTGGTGGCTCAGCTGGTAAAGAATCCGCCTGCAATGCAGGAGACCTGGGTTCGATCCCTGGGTTGGGAAGATCCCCTGGTGGAGGGAAAGGCTATCCACTCCAGCATTCTGGCCTAGAGAATTTCATGGACTGTAGTCCATTGGGTCACAAAGAGTCAGACACGACTGAGCAACTGAGCATACACACATTAACCTTGTATTACAACAATATAAAGAATAATAAGCAGCATTGTTTGGCATTTACAAAACAGCGTGATTATATGCAGCACTGAATAAGTTACATGCTAAAGCTTCTGCTAACATGACACTTTTTCATTATCAAACTATAATCACCAATCTTAAGGGCTCCTAGCCAAAACTATAAAGTGGATAAACTGACTTTAATCTGTAGAGACACCATCATGCTGTTACCAAAACCAAAGAACACCAAAAAGAAAAAAGAAAATTACAAACCGATATGCTTGATGAATATAGATTCAAAAGCTCTCAGCAAAATATTAGGAAACTGAATCCAACAATACATAAAAAAGATCATACACTATGACCAAATGGGATTCATCCCAAATTTGTAAGGACAGTTCAGTATATGCATATCCGTGTAATACACCACATTAACAGCAGTCAAAAACCACAGGATCATCTCAGTAGATGCAGAAAAAGTATTTGACAAAATTCAACATCCATTCATGATAAAAAAAAAAGAACAAAAAACTCTTACCAAAGTGGGTAAAGAGGGAACATATCTCAACATAATAAAAGTCATTTATGACAAACCCAAAGTCAATGTAATGTTCAGTGGTGAAAAGATGAACGCCTTCCCACTAAAATCCCACAAGGATGCCCACTCTCATCACTTCTATTCAACAAATTATTGGTAGTCCTAGCCACAGCAATTAAACAAAAGACACTGAAAGATTTCCAAATTGGAAGGAATGAAGTAAAATTGTCACTATATGCAGATGACATGATACTATATGTTGAAGGATTCCACACAAAACCTACTAGGTAAATGCATTCAGCAAAACAGCAGGATACAAGGTTAACATTCAGAAGTTGGTTTGCTTTTCTTTATACTAACAATGAAATGTCGGAAAGAGAATGTTTAAAAAAAAAAAAAAAAAAAAAAAACTTTAAAATTGCACCGAAAAAATAAAATACCTAGGAATAAACTTGACCAAGGAGGTGAAAGACTTATACACTGAGAACTATAAAATATTGATAAGTGGATAAACTGATTTTTTTTCTTTAACATTTGGGAAGCCCACAGAAACAATGAACTGTAGGTTTCCTTAAGTGTTGACTTAAAGAATATGGGAATAGAAGAGAACAAACTTAGGGATATTTGACTAATGGTTATCATTGCAGGTAAGATCAGTTCTTCCACTGCTTTATGCCTTGGTCTTTGCTTTCTATGGGAACACTGAGCCACCTTTGAGATCAGTTCTTCCACTGCTTTATGCCTTGGTCTTTGCTTTCTATGGGAACACTGAGCCACCTCACTATTGCTGAACAAACTTTCCAGTTGTTCATTTGATATTTGTTTATTTACACTGTATTTTTTAATCATTAATTTTCATCAACCTTAGTTTCTATTTCTCATTTTCTGAAATATGGGCCTTTCCCTTTTTACTTTGTATACCTAGGCTACTTTTGCCAGTATAAATGATAATGGTTTTAAGGTGTTTAATAGATCGTAAAAGTGTAGGACAACCTTTTCTCCAAAGATATACCTCTTGGTCCATATAGAACTTTGCTAGTGGATAAATCTTAAACAATCTAAAATTAGTAAAATGTTAAATAAAACTATGAGAAAAGTAGTCTGAAAGCTCTATGTAAAGATATTCTGACAGTCTATCTGGTCTTTTCCTTCTCTAAGTAAAAGTTTCAGATGTACAAATTAGAAATAAACTTTTTCTCTCCCGTGAAGTTTATGCATTGTCATTATGATTAAACATTTTTAGGAACTTATAAATTCCACCTCTTGTATTATTTTATGGTAAATAAATATGATACAAATTATACTTTATTTCAATTGATCTCCTGAGTTTAAAAAATGTACTGTCTAGGCATAGGGGATTAAGAGATACAGACTATTAAACTGCAAGAATATATTGTACAACACAGAATATAATCAACATTTTATAATAACTATAAATGTAGTATAACCATTAAAAGCTGTGAATCATTATGTTGTACACCTGAAACTTGCATAATATATTCCATCAACTATATCTCAAAAATAAATAATTTTTTTAAAGAAATGAAATGTACTGACTTCTAGTAACTCTATATCAATTACCTTAAATGCTTGCTGGTAACAAATCTTACTGTGCTTTAACTGAAATAACTCATCTGAAACAAAGATCACTTAAACATAGGTGGTAAGCCATTCTAAGAGTAATAGTTATAATAAAAAGAGACCTTGCTTACCTTGAATGACTGAGACGTACAAAGAAAATGCTGAACATGATATAACCTATAAGCTAAAATTGACACTGCCTATTTAAATATGTGAAGGAGAGGGCGGCAGAGGCTGAGATGGTTGAATAGCATCACTGACTCAGTGGGCGTGAATTTGAGCAAGCTCTGGGGGATAGTGGAGGGCAGAGGACCTGGTATGCTGCAGTCCATGGGGTGACAAAGAGTTGGACACGACTTAGTGACTGAACAAGAACAAATCTAAACTGGGGTGAGAGGAGGAAATGTATGAGGAAGGACAGCATTCAGTTTGGCTCCCCAGCTTCAAAGTCTGTCATCACTTCTCTTGTCCTCACTTCTGTGTTTTTCTCACCTTTTTGTCTGGTTTTAATCCTCTTCCCTTCTCTCTCCATAGCGGGAAGGAGAAAATGGAATGGTCTCTGTAATATGCAGAGATACAGTAATTTAAAAGGCTGTAAATATCTATAGTCTCCAAACCAACAGAGAAAAAAGGAGGCTAGAGGATTATAAAAGACCAAAATAAAGAGGACAGGGGGTGAGAGACACATGGACAAAAAGATAGTAGAAATGGGTTCAAATATATAGATAAAGATAATAAATGTAAAAAGATTCTATTCTTCTGTTAAAAGAGACTGTAACAATGGAAAAAACCTATGAAGTTATAAAATGTGGTTGAAAGATAAAGGATCTAAATAAATGGATAGCTCTTATTAATGAATCAATATTAGTTGATGGTTATTATTTCTTCCAAAATAGAATTCCCTGGAATTCCAGGAAGAATGTGTTGTTTTTGCTTTCATGGAACTTGATAGACTAATCCGTAGTTCATGGGGAAGAACAAAGGTTAAGGAATCAGTAAAACAGCAACAAAAAACAAGGAAGGAAAACTTGTTTTATTACATTTCAAGATTTATTATAATGTTGTAGTAATTGGGACACTGTAGTATTGGTGCATTGCTTGACAGTACACTTAAGGAAACACAAGCAAGAATCCAGAAACTAACCCAGGCATATAAGGAAATCTGATATGACAGAGTAGTATTCAAAATCAGTGGGCAAGGAAGGATAATTAGTGTTGTGACAACTTGGTTATCTCAGGAAAAAGGAGAATGTGACTACAGCCTTCAGTTCAGTTGCTCAGTTGTGTCCAACTCTTTGTGACCCCATGAACTGCAGCACACCAGGCCTCCCTGTCCATCACCATCTCCCGGAGCTTACTCAAACTGATGTCCATTGAGTCGGTGATACCACCCAACCATCTCATCCTGTGTAGTCCCCTTCTCCTCCCGCCTTCAATCTTTCCCAGCATCAGGGTCTTTTCAAATGAGTCAGCTCTTCGCATCAGGTGGCCCAAGTATTGGAGTTTCAGCTTCAACATCAGTCCTTTCAATGAATATTCAGGACTTATTTCCTTTAGGATGGACTGATTGGATCTCCTTGCTGTTCAAGGGACTCTCAAGAGTCTTCTCCAACACCACAGTTCAAAAGCATCAATTCTTCGATGCTCAGCTTTCTTTATAGTCCAACTCTCACATCATACATGACTACTGGAAAAACCATAGCTTTGACTGTTCGGACCTTTGTTGGCAAAGTAATATGTCCGCTTTTTAATATCCTGTTGAGGTTCATCATAACTTTTCTTCCAAGGACCAAGAGTTTTTTAATTTCATGGCTGCAGTGATTTTGGAGCCCAAGAAAATAAAGTCTGTTACAGTTTCCATTGTTTCCCCATCTATTTGCCATGAAGTGATGGAATCAGATGCCATGATCTTAGTTTTCTGAAAGTTGAGTTTTAAGCCAGCTTTTTCACTGTCCTCTTTCATCAAGTGGCTCTTAAGTTCCTCTTCACTTTTTGCCATAAGTGTGGTGTCATCTGCATATCTGAGATTATTTATATTTCTCCCAGAAATCTTGATTCCAGCTTGTGCTTCATCCAGCCCAGCATTTTGCATGATGTACTCTACATAGAACTTAAATAAGCAGGGTGACAACATACAGCCTTGATGTACTCCTTTTCCAATTTGAAACCAGTCTATTGTTCCATGTTCCATGTCTGGTTCTAACTGTTGCTTCTTAACCTGCATACAGATTTCTCAAGAGGCAGGTCAGGTGGTCTGGTATTCCCATCTCTTTAAGAATTTTCCATGGTTGGTTGTGATCCGCAGTCACTTTGGCATAGTCAATAGGCAGCAGTAGATGTTTTTCTCGAACTCTGTTGGTTTTTTGATGACCCAATGAATGTTGGCAGTTTGATCTCTGGTTCCTCTTCCTTGTGTAAACCCAGCTTGAACATCTGGAAGTTCACGGTTCAGGTACTGTTGAAGCCTGGTTTGGAGAATTTTGAGCATTATTTTGCTAGCGTATGAGATGAGTGCAGTTTTGTGGTACTTTGAACATGCTTCGACATTGCCTTTCTTTGGGATTGAAATGAAAACTGACCTTTTCCAGTCCTGTGGCCACTGCTGAGTTTTCCAAATTTGCTGGCATATTGAGTGCAGCACCTTCACAGCATCATCTTTTAGGATTTGAAAAGCTCAACTGGAATTTCATCACCTCTGCTAGCTTTGTTCTTAGTGATACTTCTTAAGGCCCACTTGACTTCACATTCCAGCATGTCTGGCTCTAGGTGAGTGATCACACCATCATGTTATCTGGATCATGAAGATCTTTTGTGTATAGTTCCTCTGTGTATTCTTGCCATATCTTCTGCTTCTGTCAGGTCCATACCGTTTCTGTCCTTTATTGTGCCCATCTTTGCATGAAATGTTCCCTTGGTATCTCTAATTTTCTTGAAGAGATTTCTAGTCTCTCCCATTCTACTGTTTTCCTCTAGTTCTTTGCATTGATCACTGAGGAAGGCTTTCCTATCTCTCCTTGCTATTCTTTGGAACTCTGCATTCAGATGGGTATTTCTTTCCTTTTCTCCTTTGCCTTTAGCTTCTCTTCTTTTCTCAGCTATTTGTAAGGCCTCCTCAGACAACCATTTTGCGTTTTTACATTTCTTTTTCTTGGGGATGGTCTTGATCACTGCCTCCTGTACAAGTGAGACTATAGCCTTACATCACAGCAAACTCAAAAGTAAATTTTCAGTGGATTACTTGCTGAGATGTGAAAAGTAAAACATTTATGACATAACAGTATAGGTGCTGCTGTTATCCACATTTTGCCTTTAAGAAATGTGAGGGTTAAGGACGTGAAATAACTTCCCCAAGGTGATAACATACTGAGAGGCAAAACTAATTGGCAGTCTCGCTCTAAAACCAGACCTTAACCAACATGCTATCCCACCTCCCTGAAATAGAATTTCCATCTGTAATTTTTAAAATTTCACATCAGCATAATTGGGATAGGATTTACATATAATAATTTCAGTGACTTTTGTCAAGTAATTTACTCTTGCATCACCACCCTTACACTCTTGCATCACCTCCTCTACCCCCAGTATAAACACTGATTTTACATTCTCAGCAATGGTAGCTGAATTTTCACTGCATTGGCAATAAATTTGTCTTTGCCAATCTATGTGGAATAAAACCCACCTAATTATAGTAAATATACCTCTCAGGATATAGAATTTTAAAAACTCAGTTTAGAAACTAATATTGCTATTTTTTTAATTTCTCAGTAGCTTGAGGCCAGGGAAGGAAGGTGTGATGGAAGAAGCCAGTACTAGTGTTATGGCCCAACATGGGCAAAAATGCAGACAGTTTCATAATATATATAACTCACAAAGTATGATATTGGGATGGTATAGGAATTCTTTAAAATCAATAAGAAAATAATCTAAAAGAAAGATGTACAATTGAACCAATAGCAACAAGACAGGGAAAACAACATACAAAATTCATTAGTTTTCAAAGAAATGTAAATTAAGACCACATTGAAATTCCGTTTCATGCTTTCCAGCTTGCAAAAATTAAGAAGTCTGAAAATACCAGGTGTTGGCAAGAATGGGTAGAGCAACAGGATCTTTTATTTGAGATGCCAGTAAGAAAGTAAGATGCTTCAACTGTTTTGGAAAACACTTTGGCCCTAATTCATAGTGTTAATCATACTATATAACCAGAAATTCCACAACTAGGTAATATTTGGCATGGAAACCAGGAGATATTTGCAAGGATATTTATAAGAAAGTTCTTAAGCAAAAAGGTACCAAAGGGACTTCCCTGGTGGTCCAGTGACCAAGACTCCACACTCCCAATGCAGGGGACCCAGGTTTAATTCCTGGTCTGAAAACTTGTTTCCAAATGCCACAACTAAGAGTTTGTGTGCCACAACTAAAAAATCTTGTGTTAATCATATCACAACTAAGACCCGGTGAACCAAATAAATACAGTTTTTAAAAAACCTACCAAGAATACTAACTTACATGGACATGAGAATGGGTAAATAAATCTTGGTCTGTTTACATAATGGAATATTACTCAGCAGTAAAACTGAATGAGATACTGCTTATAAGCATCAATCTGGATGACTATTTGGAAAACTAAAGTGTGTTTTGGGAAGCCAGTATGCTTGCTTTTAGTGTGATAGCATTTAAAGTGTCTAGCATGCGCTGTGCTCAGTAACTTCAGTCATGTCTGACTCTTTGCGACCATTTGGCCTGTAGCCCGCCAGGCTCCTTCTTGTCAGATCACGGGGATTCTCCAGGCAGGAATACTGGAGTGGGTGGCCATGCCTTCCTCCAGGGAATCTTCCCAGCCCAGCCATCTCACTGGGGTCTCTGCATTGGCAGGCGGGTTCTTTACCACTAGCGCCACCTGGGAAGCCAAAACTAAACAGTATATAGAGATATATACATATATGGCAAATCTATTTTTCAAAAAAGAGAATAATAAGCACAAATTTTAGGACAGGGGTTAACTCAGTAATCTGAGAGAGAGGGACTCTGGGACAATTGTGTTGGTGGTATTCTACTTTGGAGCTGGATGACTGATGCACTTCATTATGCTAACTTAGAACTATACATCATATATTTTCTTTTTAACTATTATATTTTTTAAAATGCTTAAGGGAATTCCCTGTTGGTCCAATGGTTAGGACTCCACCCTTTCACTGCCAAGGACTTATGTTTGGTTCCTGGTCCAGGAACTAAGATCCCACAAGCTGCATGGCCCAGCGCCCCCCTCCCCCCCCCCAAAAAAATAGCATAGTACTTACAGTGAGTCAGGATTAAGGTATCTACAGTAACTACAGAGACAAGCTAAAGACCACGCAGAGCAGACACCAACAGAAAGGAGACACTGCCCCGGTCCCAGCCCGTATGTTTCTGGCTGATGTTGAGGCCAGTTTTAGTGCTAAGCCAGGCCCCAGAGGGAGGGAGGGAGGGAGGGAGCTGCACCTGTCATGAAGAATATGTGAAAAAAGGCCAGAACCTCTGTGCAATCGCCAGGCAGGCTGTCTCTAGTCCTTTTTTCCCCCCTGCTCAAAACTGGTATGAGTCCAATGAAGATGTCAAGTTCCTTATATATTCGAAGGATTTTTGAGCTTCTAAAAGTAGGTGCATAGATGGCCACTTAGGACGTTCCCCCCACCCCCGGCCACTATTTTCAGATAACAGTATTTTTCTTGTCTGTCCACTCGGTATATGGTATGTGACTATAAAAAGTAATTTGGTGTCTAAAAAAAAAAAAGTGCCAATCAACATGGCTTCACATAACTACTTCCAGATTAAGATAGACCTAAGAGTGTTGATGTCAAAATGTAGAATAATTTTCTTAACAGCTGCTGCTTTGAGTTCTTAATGATGTTACTTCTCTGTTTTGATAGTTTATCTGGTCAAAAATTGTTGCATTGCTTGAAGTTCCCTAATCCCTACACGAGAATAATACAGCTTTTGGTTACATGTTTTAGAGTCATTCTCCACTATTACAAAGCAGAGACAATAGTCCTAGAATCTGGAGTGGGTTTGAACTTATCTATGGGAGCTAATGTGTAATATTAACATTTTTTATCATTGTGTAGCTCTGATTCCTTATGCATCCTGAGCATCATTTATAGAAGAGGGGGAACTAGAAAATATTAAATAGAGCCGTCTGTGTTCCATGTGGTCAGCGTCGCTGTGTGGTGACCTGGCTGAGACGTCCATCGCCCGCGGATGACCAGGATTCAGCAGCTTACTGGGCTGTCCCCTGGACCCTTTACCAGTCCGTGCGCTGTGCTCATTGGCTGATAGAGGAGGACGTTCAGAGCCTCACGGCACCTCAGGAACATAGTTATGAGACATTAGCTTGTAGATATGCAGATTATGTGGTGATTTCTAGTTCGAAAATGCCAAGTAAATAAATCTAGATTTAACTGTAGAAATTATCCATATTCTTGCACTACCCCAGTAGTCACCCAGAAACATCAATAGGATTGCCAGCTAGTTTAACACTTTTTTTAAATGTGAAGAATGTTAGCCTCTTTGAGGATTTCATAAGAATGATTTAAGAAGGGGAAATTAGAAAATGAATCATCAGTCAGCTTGTACAAGAAAAGGAGTACTGCCCAAAGCCCAAGTGCATACTGCTGGAATAAAGGAAGTGGGTAATTTTGGAATGTTTCTTATTAAAGATGACTGGAAAGCAACAAGGTTCTGCTCTATAGCACAGGGAACTGTATTCAGTATCCTGTGATAAACCCTAATGGAAGAAAATATGAAAAAGAATTACATGTTTAAGTGAATCACTTTGCTGTACAGTAGAATTTAACAAATTACAAATCAATTACACTTCAATAAAATAATTCATTTTTAAAAGACTGGAAATTCATGAGATAAAATGGAACTTCTAATATAAACAAGAAAAGGTTTGGAAACAGATTTTTTTAAAAAAGCATGTTAGTCTGCAAATGGGCTCTTAAGTAAATGACCATTCATTCGTTTTACTCCTAACCAGACTCTTGTTCATTATTGTTTTGTCAGTCAGTCTGATGTTTTGCTAGCATTTAATCCTTCAATAAAGGGACAAAATTTCCTAACATTACTCAGTCTTTAAAAAGAGTTTTGTATGATGGGATATTTTAAAATTACAGCTTTGAACCAGAAAGCAGCTTAACAGATTTACAAATGTTGAAAATTGATGACATCATTTAATTTGAGAAACATGGTTGATAGTGCTAACTCACCTCTTAAAATCTTAATAAAATGATTTTCACTAATGCACGCACACTACTATATGTAAGACAGATAACCAACAAAGACATACAACAAAGGGAACCTTACCCAATATTCTGTGATATGATATGAGATGTGATGTAATAAGATATGAGAAAAGAACCTATTGATAGAAAAGATGAATGTATTTATGTGCATAACTGAATCACTTTGCTGTACCCCTGAAACTAACAACAACTTAAATCAACTGTACTCCACTAAAATTAAAATACTTAAAAATTTATTTTCACTGTAACTGAATACATGATAAATTGAGTATCTGTTTTCACTTAGATGATTTAGATTCTTCAGTTAAAATAAGAGCTCACCAAGCACTATAGTAGTTTTAAAACACCTTTCCCAGAGCCCAGTCACAAAGATTGTAATAATGGATCTGGGGTGGCGCTGGATATCCTTATTTTCTTAAAGCTCCCCAAGTGATTAGAATGTGCAACCAGGTTCAAAAACCATTATAGTAGAGGTTATGAGATAGAAAACCTAATGGTGATTTTTTTTTGAGAAATAGTGTCAGGAAACACAGAATTGAGCTGCTGGAATACCATTGCCATTTTAGAACAAGAAAACAAAAATTGTAAAATATCCTTAATTTAGTTTTCAATGATGTGATGATTTTTGACAAAAAATTTTAGTAAAATCTGAGTAAAAAATCTTATTCACAAAAAAAAATTTTACTCACAAAAAATCTCAGTAAAAAATCTGCAGAAAATATCTGCAGCTAAGCAGTAAGCAACATTAGTGGCCTATAAAGAAGTAATCTTTCCAAAGCTGGTCTTTTCAGGTTGAGTTACAGAAGTATTAGAGGAAAGGAATGCAGTGGCAGGAATATCTGGGTTCTGTTACAGCATTGTCTGTCATGCTTCAAGAAATTCAACTTGGAAATGCATTTCATATTTCCAGTTTGTATGTGAATGAAGTCTAGCAAACAGCAAAATATCACATTTGTCAGCTTGACTGAATTGCACATTTGCCTCAGCATGCACATCTATGGTGCCTTAAAAAGATCATTTGTAAGATCTGTCAGTATGGAGCTTTGTTTATTTTTAGAGAAACATATCAAAATCATTCCATGCCTTTAAAAGTTTCCACAGCATTAATACCATATATTAGAATATGGTATACATCTTGGTTTTAAATAAAGGTATCCATGCTCAGTCGCTCAGTTGTGTCCTACTCTTCGTGACCCAATGGACTGTTTTTTTAAAAAAGAAAAATAGGTAATGAAAATCTGGAGAGGGTGAGAAAGAAGCATCCGGGCAGATTTAATCTTTCATAGCAACCTTTCATAGGGTTGAAATGCTAGCCTTTCCTAATCCTGTTCCTAGAGGATTAGTGTAGGCCCCAGCATTTCTAAGTTAAAATTTCATTTGTTCCTTCAGTTTTATTGTCTGTTAAATTTAAGCAAAATGTAATTTAGGGTATTTACATTAAATTTCACGCATTTTAAGATTTGATTTTTGTATACTTTTTCTGTCACTCTCTACTAATAGTACAGAAAGATGTTTGGATTATCAGACATTATCCCTAGTTATTTCTGGTCAGTGGATCTGGGGCTGAGTTTTAGATTTCTACTTTGTTCTTTTTAGTAGTGTTTGTGTAATAAATATAAATCATTTCTACTAAAAACAGTGTTTTAGTTGATGTAGCGGTGATTTACGACCTTTCATCTTTCATGTTTCCATCATTATATTTCTTCTTCTCTCTGTACTACAACATGCTCACCACCAGAAATCTAATTTCCATCATATGGTTGACCTGTTTTAGCCATTTTGCCCTCCCCTTTCTTCGCCTCTGGTAACCTCTGCACTGTGCTCTGTATCTACATTTTTTTTTTAAATTTCATTTGTTTATTTTGGTTTTTTGTTTTTTATATTTGACATGAGTGAAATCATATGGTGTTTGTCTTTGTCGTTACTTAGTATAATGCCTTCAAGGTCCATCTATGTTGTCACATATGGCAAGATTTGATCTTTTGTTATGGCTCATAAACATTTATTCTGTATCTTGGCTGCTATAAATAACGCTGTCCACCAGCTCATGGACCTAAAGTAGGGTCACTTTAACAGTTTGATCCCTGAGTCTGACAGATTACTAACCCTAACCCACCTCCTTTGGGTAAGACCTCAGCTCCTCACTTTCATCTCTCTGGGCACATTCAAGGGCACAGGATGCTACACATATAGGCAGAGCCACTAACTGCAACCCTGTAATCCTCTTGCTCCAACTGATGTTGCCTTCCTCTGTGTCTTATTATGCCCACCAGTGCCCCTCAGCCATGCACCAGGCAGAAATGAGCCTCCCTTGACTTCCAGTCTGTGCTCACTGCTACCAAGGCCACCTGGAGTTGCTTACTGCTTCCAGTTATCTATTGCTGCATAACATATCACCCCCAAACCTTAGTGGCTTTAAAAACAAAAAACGTTTTATCTCTCAATTCTGTTCTACACAAGAAAGAACATAGGCTTTCCTTAATCTTTCTAAAGTTAAGATGACATGGCAAGCTTCTTTTATTTGCAACAATGTTTTAAGCTGTTTCATGCATTAGAAGCTTTTTGGTACATTGCAATTTTTTTTTCCAGTACTAGTACACCTAAGGTCTTAAATGTAGTGGTGGAATAAAAAAGTTTGCAGGTGTCATCTTTAAGTATTTAACTGACAGCTTTTTTCCTTGTATGCAAATCATACTTTATTTTTCTCCTTTTCTCTTAAACTGACTCAAGTTCTAGGATGATTTGATTAAGTTGACTCAATTTGGTCAGTAAGAAAGTAAAATTGATTCTAAGTTAAGAGGAGAATAGGCTATTTGTCAGTTTTTAGGTGATCATGACTCATACTAGTAAAAGTAGCTAACTTTCAGTTTACTGAAAAGGTTGTCTTGATTGTTAAGGATTAAATTTCTCAGTAAACAATTTTACTTAATCAAGTTTAAACATTTGGGTGGAGAAGAGAATGGATTTTCTAGAAGTGATTTTCTCTGAGTGACAAATTTGGGCACACAATTTGTTGTGATGCTGTCTATATCCAGCATACAATATTTGGAAGCGTTTCATTTTGTGAATCTTGTTTTTCTGTGGCTGATATGTATGTGTTTCTGAAAAAATACTGGAATTTGTCCAACTCCTCTTTTGTGCCTCTTCCCTGAGGAAAGCTCAGTGGTATTTAAAGTACAGTTCAGTATGTTGCTCTGGAATCTAAAAAAAAAAAAAAATAGAGGAAAAACATAAAAGGTAAACCTTTGGCAATCAACCAATAAGAAAACCATTCCATGAAAAGAAAAATTTAATGAAACAAATACACTTTAAATATGTTGAGAGAAGATGCTCTCCACAAAACTGAGATGAAGCAAACATGAGGAAACAACCAGCAATCCAAATGAACATGACTTTGGGAAATGTGGCCATTTTTGCATGTATTTTGACATTAAGACTTCCACTACTAAAGGAAGACTTGTTACTGCTTTTTTGACTTTATGATTTAATAAACTGATTAAAAGATAACTTTGTGTGTCAAATGGAGAATTTAAATTGCTGATGAATATGTTTAACTCAGTGATGATGACGTTCAACGTACCAAAAGAAAATGCTACTGCTGTTATAATTTTCTAATCCTAAATGGCCACTGCAGTCTTTTAAGACCATGAAAGTAAATCATAGAACCATCAGACTATTTTTTTTAGTACTTGGTAAATTTCAGTTTCTTTAGTATTTAACCACTGTCTCATTTTCTGGCCTCAGCCCAGGCCATAGTCATATATTAGATTATGCATATAAACAATTCAGTCCTGCTTTGCTGGGTACACTAAAGGAAAGAGTTTATTAATTTCTGTAAATATATCTTGAACACCTATTATGTTTCACCGGATATTCTAGACTTTGAAGAACAGAGGGAAACTTTGCACAGTTTTTGTCATAACTGAACAACCAACATAAATATAGCAAGTGGGAAGTCAGTGAACATATTATTGGGCAGTAATAGTAGCTGATATTTGTGGACTGTGTACCATGTGCCTAGCATTGTTACATGGCTTAGCTCATTTAATGCTACATGGCTTAGCTCATTTAATGCTCAAAGGTAGTCCCTATTACTAGTGCATTATAGAAAAGCAAAAAGACACGTGAAGGTCAGTGACTTGGTGGTGGTGTCACATCAGGTATATGTACAAGATGCCCTGAGAACAGAGGGGAAGGGTTCTTAGCAAGAGAATGCAAGGAAATCTTAAGAGAAAAATGGCCTTTCAACTCCCTCTTTGAAGTTATCCTCCTTGAGAAGAGGCCCCAATCAGAGGGAAGAAATATGCCAACACATAGAAACAAAATAATGTTACTCTCAGGAGAAAGCAAGTAGTTCAATATCATTGGAGCCATCAAGATGGAAAAGATGAGATTAGAGAGGTCAGAAGAGTTAGATCAGTTAGTATTGCACAGCCTGGTGAATTGTTTTCTTATGGAGAACGTAAGGAAAACGTCTGAAAGCTTTTAAGTATAGTTTACCCTTAAACAACACGAGTTTGAATTGCATGGGTCCACTTACAAATGGAGTTTTCTTAGCAGTGAATGGTACAACACCATGTGATCCAGGGTTGGTTGTGTCCAGGGATATGGAAAATGCAGATGTGGAGGAACTGGGTAGTAAGTATACGGTGGGCAACTAAGTTATATGAGGAATTTTTGATTGCCCAGAAAGTGAACGCACCTAACCTTATTGTTCAAGGATCAAGTGCAGCGATATTATTAATAATAGGGGGCCTGAGGGAAGTGGTGAGGGCAGATAGTTCCTATGAAAAATAAGAAGGGTCAGAATTAAGGATGAGTAAGTGGTGAGGATGTGGGGACAGACATGACTGTCTGTCTGTCTGTGAGAGAGATCCAAGGATCATTTGGACAGAACTTGGTGACTGGATGTGAAGAGGAGAAAGGAGTTTCATAGTATTATAGTAAATTGCAAAAGTAACATTTGGTGAAACTAAGGGGAAAAATACCTTTGTTGTCTGTTTGGTTTTGGGTGGCACTGCAAAACTTGCAGGATTAGTCCTTGGATCTGGGGCCTTCACAGTTAAAGCGTGGGGTCCTAACCACTGGACCACCAGGGGTTTCCCCTTTAAGATTTTGAGGAAACTTCCCGATTCTTCTTGTATGTGTATGCATCAGGGTTCAGTTCAATGCCACTAAAGCAGAGGTTATCTGATTTCCCTTGTCCTTTCTCCACACATTAATTAAAAATAAACAATAATTGAGATCAACGGCCAGCAGAAGAGGCTGTCGCCTGCCATGCTGTGGTCGTTATCATGGTAGATTAATCTCAAGGGCTGCCTTATTAACAAATATAATGAAGACAGAATTGGTCATGTGAAAAAACTGAAACTTTGCTTTTTAAATTGAACAGTATTTATGGGTCATATTTTATCTTACTGTGTTTGCAATAGAATTTTTATCTAGTCTTATGGGTGACTTACAGTTTAAAATGTGGGTAGTTAGGGAAGGCCTCTGGGAGAAGTTGGCATTTGAGCAAGGACTTGAAGGAGGTGAAGGTATTAGCCCCGCAGAAACTGGGGAAGAGCTTCCCAGGAAGGGAGGTGACCAGATGCAAGCTCCAGACAGGGGCTCTGCCCAGCACTGGGAGGTCCGTGTGACTGGGCCAGAGCAACAGTGTGACCAGTTATATAGACCATTGTCAACAAAACTGGAATTTACTCTTGCATGAGATGAGTTTTGACCAGAGGAATAAGATTTTATTTTAAAAGACCTCTCTATCATAGAGCATCTACTAGAGGGGCAAAAATGGAAGCTTGGAGACCAGTTCGGAGGCTCTTAATAAACCTGTGAGGGATGGGTGGTGCTTGGGACCAAGTTGGTAATAATCATCAGATTCTGGGTTTATTCTGAAGACTGTTAAATGCAGAGGTTTGTTTGACAGATTGTGGATATTCAAACTGATGAAACTGGACGAGTTTACCTAGGGATTGAGTATATCTAGAGAAGAGAAGAAAGTTGACAGGTCATTCCTAAAATGTATGTGAAAATGCAAAGGGCTAGACAGTCCAGAAATAGAAGAGCAAAGAATAGGAGAACCAAGTGGAATGACACATTTAATCAGATATTAATAGTAGGATGAGTTGAACAGATAAGGTTTATAAAGGTATAGCAATTAAGACAAGGTGATATTAGAGCAAGGATGGACACATAGGTCAGTGAAAGAGGTTAGGGTCTAAAAAAAGTCCCATACATCTATTATGGATACTTGTTTTTTGACAAAAGATAGTACTTACAGAGCAGTGAGGAAAGGTGGTTATCTACAATACTGTGGTGTTCCCATGCCAACGGGATATCCATAGATCCATACAAGCTTAGCCCCTAACTCAGACCATCACAAAAATATTAATTCCAACCTGATTACAGAAAAAGTAAAACAGTAAGATTTCTAAAACATAGTATAGAAAAATATCTTTGTGACTTTGTAATAAGGAAACTCAGTCTTAAACAGAGCACAAAAGGTGTTAGTCATAAAGATATCTAATAATGATAAACTGAAACAGACTAAAATTAAATACTTTTTTTGTCAAAAGACATCATTAAGAGTAAAAAAGAAGGCAAAGTGGGAGAAAAACACTCATCACATATGAAAGTGAACATTGGCTCATATTCAGAATGTACGAAGAAAAATGGACAAGAGACTTTACACCAAAGACAGGGAGGGAGACACATGCAAGCAGCCAGGAAACCTAGGAAAAGATGCTCTGATTCTCTTTCTGGAATGGTGGCAACGTGATGTGATGCAGAACCACTATTTCTGTCCCCTTTGTGTATCTTTGTGAAAAGAACTAGAGCTTCCTGGGTCTTTATCTGTACTACTTTTGTACCAGTAGATCTTTAAGATTGAATAGGAATTAAGATTGTTCAAACTTTAATCTAAAATTTGATTGGCTATATGTCTAAGAAAAATATGAACAAATTCCTGAACGTAAGATTACTATTACTATTTTGAGGCACGCTCTCCTACCGTAAGTATCCATAAGCATGAGTAACATCAGGCAGACTCATGCATAATCTCTTTTTTTAAGAAGTAGATACAAAAAAAAAAAAAAGTAGATGCTTCAGCCTTCCTGCTAGAACTTACAGGTATAAGAGGGGGCAGTCAGAAAAATGCAGACAAGGACACTAACCTATCTTGAAAGAAACACGATTACTGGGGAAGAAAATACACACAAAAAGCATATATTAATGTTTCAAGTTGTGTGTGTTTTCTTTTTAAAGATATAACCTAAAGGTAGAGGCTACCCTGTGTGGCAGTTATGGGTTGTCATAAGAGGAAGGTTCTCATCAGATGGCACTGGGATCCAAGGTAACCAGCATGTGTTTAGCAGGGACTGGAAGTGATAAGGATAGAAAAGCATCTGTGTTTAGAATGCTCCAATGAGCAATCAGCACTCTCCTGAGATGACCCTTTCCTGTTGCTAGGCACTCATTTCTGTTTCTGGAGTGGGTGGCAACATTATGTAATGCTGAACCACATTTCCATCCTCTTTATATATATATATATATATATATATATATATATATATATATATATTTGGGGATAAGAATTAAAGCTTCCTAGTATTTTATTTTATACTATTAAATTTTTAAGATTGAATAGAAATTGGCGTCATTCAAATTTGGCCTAAAATTTGAATGGCAGTACATTTCAAGGGGAAAAACCTATTTCTGAATATAACATTGATTTTAAGAAAAGCTCTTTTACCATAAGCATCAAATAATGTTAGGAAATACTCACATGTATAATTGGTAGTTTAGGTGGCTGATTTACATAACTCACATCACATATAGGCAACTCCCACATCTCAACTTATGTCCTCTGGCCCCAGAAATGCCTCCTAAGAGACTGATTTCCTTTCTTCTTATAGACTGTTCTGACTGTCCATTTTAAAACAAAGCCTCTGAAAATTTAAAGAGCAATTTAGAGTTTCATTTTCAGTGATCTGGTGGACAAAAATGTAACTGTGATGGGCACTCCCACTGAGAACATAAAAAATGCTAGATAAAATATTTAATAACATTTCAGAATATACTGTTGATGAAAGCTACGAGGACCCTGAATATTCTTATAAATAAAATGAAAATAAAACACAGGTTGGCAACATAATCTAAAACTTCGTAACCATTCAGTATTATGTAAGGAAAATGTTATTGTTGTATGTAATGGCTGGGAAATGCAATGTTTGATAGTGATCTGCTCTAAAAATCAAAATAAATGCCTTCTGTTTTTTAAAAAATATACCACCAAACTGACTAGGAAGTATGTTATTCAGAGGCCAAAAGCCCTAGCAAGGTAAAGGGAACACTGAAGCTACCTTTCACTCACAAGTATTTCCTGAAACCGGATGACCTTGTTTTGGTCTTCCTGTTCTCATGGGGCGTGTTGGGACAGCAAACACCACCAAGGATTCATCCAATATGAGTAGTATAATAGCATAAAACTAGAAACCAAAGAACTAAAAAGAACTGGGCCACATTCATTCCAAAGAAGGAAAAAAAAATGGCACAGGTAGGACAAATATGAAGTACAGAATAAAATTTAAACCTAAATGCATCAGAATTACAATAAACATAAATGGACTAGCAGTTCTAATTAAAGACAGGTTATAGGTAGCATAACAGAACAAATCTAGTTACATATTTTCAAAGGGATGTATTTAAGCAAAAACATACATACTTAATCATTTGAGGAAAAAAATACTTAATGAAAATACTGTTAATATGGCTTTCATTCTTTCTTACCTTCTTTTGTAGATGTATTTCAATTTTTCATTAAATAATGTTAACACTACAGAAAATTTAAGAATATAATAAACATCTATCTATAATACCCTTGACCTAGACTCACCTGTTGTTAACAGTTTGTAATGGTTGATTTATATGTATACACACACACACACACACACACACACACACACACACACACGTATATTATGCAATAGTAATAGCTTTCTGGTATCCTTGGTTTTACTGAACCTTTTAAAAGTAAGTTGCTTCAACAAATGGTACTAAACAATTAGATGCCCTTGTGCAAAAATAAATAAAACCAGGGGTGGGGGCGGGAAGATAAACAAAGACTATATCTTTCATCTAGAATGACCTCAAAATGGATCACAGACCTAAACGTAAAATGCAAAACCACTGGACCACCGGGAAAGTCCCAAAGTTATAGAGATTTTAAACGGTAATGGTTGCCAGGGTTTGGGGGTGTTAAATAGGCAAATCACAAGGGTTTTTATAGGGTAATAGAACTATTCCTTATGACTTTATAATGGTGGATTTATGACATTAGGCTTCCCTGGTGGCTTTCACGGTAAAGAATGTGCCTGCAATGCTGGAGACTCGGGTTCGATCCTTGGGGTAGGGAAGATCCCCTGGAGAAGGGAATGGCTACCCACTCCAGTATTCTGGCCTGGAGAGTTCCATGGACAGAGGAGCCTGGTGAGTTGCACTGTCAAAACCCATACAACTTTACAGTACCAAGAATGAATCTTAATATATGCAAAATTTTGAAAAGCATTTTGAAGGTTGAGGGATACAAGATGGAGTGCAGAATGTGACAGAACTATGTTACAAATACATTAAACAACTTTGTTGAAGGGAGTGAGGGAAAAGGGTGAGGATTTAAGTAACTTTGGAAATTACTAGGATCTATAAGGCTAAAGTAAAAAAGAAGTATTTACCACTCTATTTGATTAAGTTGTATCCCATGACGGTGTGGGTTAACAGTTCTGAAATCACTATACATGTATACTGGAATCGAACATTAAAGTAAATTTTTCTCACTGTTGGAACAGCAGCTACAGATAAGCAAGGTGAGAAAGCTACTTGATCCACGTAGCAAAGAAGAAAAATGAGGGAGGAAGGGAGGGAGGCATTTGCAGGCAAGAAGCAGACACTCCAGGACAAGTAGAAATACAAGAGGCATGTTGAGGACACCATGTTGAAACAGATGGTTTATATAAGGCTGTTGCTGCTGCTAAGTCACTTCAGTCGTGTCCGACTCTGTGCGACCCCATACACGGCAGCCCACCAGGCTGCCCCATCCCTGGGATTCTCCAGGCAAGAACACTGGAGTGGGTTGCCATTTCCTTCTCCAGTGCGTGAAAGTGAAGTCACTCAGTCGTGTCTGACTCTTAGCAATCCCATGGACTGCAGCCTACCAGGCTCCTCCATCCATGGGATTTTCCAGGCAAGAGTACTGGAGTGGGGTGCCATTGCCTTCATTATATAAGGCAGTGGTTTTAAAATTATGCTCTCTTGAGCTCCCACATGGGCTGGTTCACAAGAGGGCAAGGTGGCCAGCTAGTCAAGTCTTTAAGCAAGTCAGTACAGTGAGTGTAGGAAGTACAGTTAAGAAATACAATTAGGAAGATTGCTCTGACAGTGCAGCCAGAGGCAGTGTTGGGAAACCATTCAGTAGATAGGTTGAGATGACATGAACATAAATGTATCTTCAGCCACTGGTTTGAAAATAAAAGCAGAGGATGAATATGTGGATGCTCACCAAGGAAAAACCAACATTATAATTTATGAATAAAATGGGTTACAAATTGGATAGATGTTGTAGGAGGGGAAAGAGGAGTCAAAGATCCATACACTGATAGTAACGGGTAAGGAGGGTCGAAAGGTACAGAACTTACAGTTATAGGTAAATCATAGGATGTAATGCATAGCATGGTGATATAGTTTATAATACTGGGTATTGCATATTTGAAAATTGTTAAGAGAGTAGGTTTTAAATGTTCTCACAGAAAGTTCTTGTAACCATGTATGGTGCTGGATGTTAACTAGACTTATTGTAGTGACCATTTTCCAGTGTATGCAAATATCGTCATGTTGTACATTTGAAATTACTATGTTAGATGTCATTTATGTTGTTGTTGTTCAGTCACCAAGTCATGTCCGACTCTTCATGACCCCATGGACTGAATATTATTGATTCATCAGTTAAAAATAGAAATAAAGGAAAAGAATTAAGTTTTTTAAAAAAAGGAAAAAAGAAATACTGTCTTGCTGCCACATATGGACAGATGAAGGGAGGTGAGCCAGGCCAGACTGACAACATAACAGGACTTCTTCATGGCAACTCAGTATGAAAGGTCTTGTAGAGTCTTCAGTTTTACAAAAGATCTTCATCATAATTATAGTTTATGAATAAAATGGGTATTTTTAAAGCATTTTATTTATTCATTTATTTGGCATGCATGATCATAGTTCCCTGACCAGGGATTGAACCCACACCCCTTGCAGTGGAAGCACAGTCTTAACTGCTGGACCGCCAGGAAAGTCCCAAAACAGGTACTTTTAAAGCATTAAAAAAAGAACCTTATATTGAATTTAAATCCAGTGGTACTAGATTATATGGGAATATGGAAAATATGTTGAGTCCACATTCTAGAGGGAAATACAAAGTGGATTGAAGCAATTAACTTGAATCTGTAAACCTTTATCTGCGGTGGCTGATGGTGGGGTTACACCTTAGGTTGCCAGTGAGGATGAACACACAGCAGACCTGAGAGTTGTCTTCTCATCACACCTCAGGTGCTAAGGTCAGCTGGTTTCTTAGAAACCACTAAGCTGGAAAGCCTCTGTGCCTTGTAGGATGCCTGTGTTAAATTGAAAAACCCTAGGCTCTGTGGCAGGGCTAAAAATCCCATAGCCAGAGTCTGGGGATTGGCTTCTGGTGAAGTAGCTTTCTCAGGGTATAGTATTGTTAGGTAAGGCAGAGACTGTTAACCATGTGGCTTCCCAGTGGTGAAGATAAAATCCCCAGCAGAAGACTTGTTATTCCTCTGACCTGGTGACATGAGTCCCAAACCAATGGTTCAGCTTTGTGAAGAGTAAGAAAGTCACCAGAGATTTACAGCCCATCCCCCCACACACACACCGCCAATAAAATAAACTCCATATGAACCAAACATATAGAGAGATACAAATATTTACTTGCTCTCAGCATAAGAAAGGCTTATCTAATATAAATGCAGAAATTTAATACAAAGGTTCACAAATATATAACATATTCATATTAGCAAAATTCATCAACAAAATCAGTATTAGTTATGATATAAAATAGACCCAAAAAAAGGCCTAGAACCAACAATACTCCAGTTGTAATGAGCACATCCAGCACCTATATCTTGGTTTCAGATACATTTCTCTAGTAAAAGAAATGTATTCTTGGAGAAATAGCTAATTGGAGCACTCCTTGGAGAAACAGCTAATTCTAGTAATGGGACAAGAAATATACAAGATGAACCTTGACCATCTTTTAGTATCACGCAATAACAAAGTGCTCAAAAAAGATAAAAATAAAAACAATGATGGGGGTGTATCAAAAGGACACAAAAGTCAACTAAAAGAGATCTCAGTGACCAAATCTAGAACAATTTGAGCAACAAAATAAAGTACTATTGTGTTAGAGCCCAAAATGTATAATAAATATCCATGAGTTAAATAAATATCCATCATTTATATCCATGCTGATATAAATGATGGTTTAATCAATGAATAGAAGAGAATAGAAATATTTTCCATGAAGAAGAGTCACAAATAATTTATGTAAATACTCTGCCCTCATAGAGGTGGAGCATAATTCTCCACTCCTTAAGTATAGGCTGTATATAGTCATTTCCTTCCAAAAGGTATGGTAATGGGGAGTGGGGCAGTGTTTTGGCGGGGAGTATTTAGTAACTTTACCTGATAATTTCTTCTACAGCCACATGATCCAGGTTGTCATCAGTGATAAGGGTTGATCATATGTACCCTTGATATGTCATGAAAATGACACATTATCTTATGTGGTGTTCCTCCCCAAAACACCTACCCTGGTTCAACCTTGACAAAAACATAAGACAAATAGCAATTGAGGGACATAACAAAATTACTTGACCAGCAATCTTCAGAACTATCAAATCATAAAAAATAAGGTTTAGGAAACTTTTAGTGTTGCTTGGGGTGACATGGTGATTAAATGTAATGTCACAAATGGAGTGGGATTCCAAATGGTATCCTAAAATTTGTTGTTTAGTTGCTAACTCATGTCTGACTCTTTGCGATCTCATGGACTGTTGCCCATCCGGCTCCTCTGTCCATAGGGTTTCAAAAACTATGCAAATATGAGTAAAATATTAACTTTAATTAAATATAATATATTGTTAGTAGTTCATTAACTGTGCAAATGTACCGTACTACTCTAAGATTTTAATAAGAGGGGAAACTGGGTGTATGGTACATGAGAACTGTCTGTTCTATCATTATAATTTTTTGTAAATCTATACTAAAATTAAATTTTTGTTTTAAAAAAGTAAATTGAAGACATTATGACATTTTAGTCCTGATTACTGTGTCTCCTAAACAAGTGCATTCTTTTGTATAGCCACAAGATTAATATCACCTAAAAAAATAACAATAAGATATTAACACCAAAAGTACAGTTTGTATTCAAATTGCCCAAGTTGTTCTAATAATACCTTATGTAGCTGCATTGTTGTTTTACAAAGAACAACCAGAACAAAAATAACAACAGATTTCAATCAGGGATAACACACTGCATTTAACTGGCATTTTTTTTCTCTGTCTCCTTAACATGAAACAGTTTGCTCATGACAAGGAATTTTAACAACCCTTTCTTTTCAATGGACATATCAGCTGTCCTTTGTTTAATCACTTTTGTTTTTTTTTTTAGGGAGCAAAAAGCCATAAAGTCAGAATTGGTGGGTTCTGTACCATTTCTCAAGAGTGGGAATAGGATCATCTAAAACTGCTGTTCTGAAACAGTGATATTTCCTAAGAGCCAGAGAGCTTGTTAGTACCCAACTGTCAGGCTGGTTTCCTGCTGTAATAAGTGATGTCAGAATTAAATGAGGTGGTGGTATAGTTCTTCTAGCACATGTTTGCTTTCTTTTTTCTGTTGATGAGTTGCCCAGGATATTATAAAGTTCCCTCCTCTCTGATTTGCTTGTACAAAGAAGATACTTAGACATCCTCTTATCAGCTGACCACCTCCAAGAGAACACAGAGATTAGATGCTTTCACAATGTTTAATTTTTATGTTCTGGTGGTTTGATTTTTATAATTTCTGTTATTGATTATTTCTTAAACAAAATAAGGAGACCAAACCTTCTTTAAACCTCGTTAATCAAAGAGTAACATGCAGGGTGCCTATGAAAAGAGGGAGAGTTCTCAACATAAATAGAAAGATTGTTCTAGCTCTAAGGAGTGGCATGAGAAAAAAATTATTGAACTGGAAATAACAGACCTATTAGAAAGATGTGAACAAGTGAAATGAAGGAAGTGGTTTAAGAAGTATGAAAATAGACTGTTTTGATTCCCAAATCATCACAAGCTTATTTTTAATTAAAAAGCAATGGGGATTCACAGTGGTGTCCTTCCTTCTAGAATATACAGTGCCTGTCACAAAGTGTGCTATCACTGCTATCTGCTTTTGTGTAGTGGAGAGAAATTAACAGATTATTTGAAAGCAAAATATTCAGTCCACTTTAGGCCAGTTGGAGCCCAGTAAGGAGTTGCTATGCTTGTTTGTGAGGGGACTGTAGACGACTACAGTGTGGATTGCACAGGAGGTAGGAATGCACAGTGGGGACTTGGCAGCAATTTTAAATCTGAGTTCACTTCAGGGACGTTCACTTGGAGGTCAGGATAGAACCCATGGTTATGGCTTTTCTTACTCATCTCCTTTTTATTTGTGTAGAGGCGTGTACTTCAAGAGAGGAAGTTTTCTCAACATATTCACAAGTGGTTTATGTGTGATTTTTCTTCACCAGAAGCTTTTTTTAAACTTTAGATTACAGCTGAACTCTCTTTATCTTTAATGTTGATGGGGCTAATGCTGCGTTTGGGTTTTAACAGATCCTGTGTTTAAGGGGCTAAATAAAGAAATAGTTTCTCTGAGTTGAGAGTTATTCAAGAGTCAAGGGTTGGTCAGATGATGTGAGTGATTCTTAACTCCATCAAGTATAGTCACTTAACCAGTTTGATAGAAATGTAGAGTATGTGAATGTTGATTAAACAGTATTCTTTAGGTACTGTATACCCAGCCAAAAAATGGGTTTCATTTCTTCAAAGAAGACATACAGATGCCCAATAGAAACATGAAAAGATGCTCAACGTCGCTAAATATTAGAGAAATGCAAATCAAAACTACCCTGAAGTATCACCTCACACTGGTCAGATAGGCCATCATTAAAATATCTGCAAATAACAAATGCTGGCGAGAGGGTGTGGAAAAAAGGGAACCCTCCTACACGGTTGGTTGGAATGTGAATTCATACAGTTACTATTTGTGGAGAACAGTGTGAAGACTCCTTAGAAAGCTAGAAATAGAATTACCATATGATCTGGCAGTCTCACTCCTGGGCATGTATCCAGAAAAAACTATAATCCAAAAGGATACATGCACCCCTTTGTTCATGACAGCAGTATTTACACTAGCCAAGACATGGAAGCAGCCTAAATGACCACTGACAGATGAATGGATAAAGAAGATGTGGTACACATACAATGGAATACTACTCGGCCATAAAAAAGAATGAAGTAGTGCCATTTGCAGCAACGTGGATGAACCAACAGATTATCATACTGAGTGAAGTAAGACAGTTAAAGACAAGTATTATATCACTTACGTGTGAAATCTAAAATATGACATAGATGAACTTATTTACAAAACAGAAACAGGCACACAGACCTATGGTTACCAAAGGGAAAAGGGAGGAGGGATAAATTCGGAATTTGGGATTAGCAAATACAAACTACTGTTTATAAAATATAATATATAAACAAGGTCCTACTATATAGAACAGGGAACTAACTATATTCACTACCTTACAATAAACCATAATGGAAAATAATATGAAGAAGAATTATATACATGTATGTATGGATATAAAAAACTGAATCACTTTGCTGTACAACAGAAACTAGCACACTGTAAATCAACTCTACTTTAATAAAAATGTTAGAAAATGGATCTCAGATATCTTTTTATATGTGACAGTAATACATTAGTGGGTCACAATTCACAATTACTTAGATGACTTGTGAACATTGGTTTCATTCAACTACTAATGTTGAAGATATTTGCTATGAGTTACATATTGTATGAATTAACAGAGTTTTTTGAAATAGAGCAAAGAACACAGGTTTTAAAATTGGAAGTTCTATATTTTGTTTTGGCTTCGATACTTGGTGGATACTTTATTCATAATATCAATTAGTTTCTGAGCCTTATCATCTATAGAGATAAAACAATAATACCTATCCTATGTGTGAGTTTCTTATTTGTAGTGACAATTAGAATGGAAAAATTAGACCTGGTAAACTGGGGAATGCTGTCGATTTTCGGAAACATCTTTTAGTTATGTATGGCATTCTACACAGCACTGTCCACAGGAAGCCTAGTTCCTTGAGGGCCTCAAAAGCTGGTGATTCTATAGGATATTCTGTATTGAGTTCAGCATTATTTTTAAATATTTTTCGTTAGTCTGGCTCTACCACACAGCAGGCCTGGTAGTTGGAGGGTGAGGTGATGGCCAGGGGAAAGAGTAAGAGGATGATGAAATACTAGTCTGATTTGCTGTGGATTGATTTCTTCCCTTTAGTGTTATCTTTAGGTTTCCTTTTAGAGTAGAAATTAGAGCTCTGAAGTAAAGTTAGAAGTTTAGTTCTGACGACATGAAAATTCCAAGCTTCATAGCTCTTGATGACTATAATTAAAACATGTATAAAGTCTTACAAAGGAATTTTTTGCTTTTACTGTTTTTTTTTTTCTCCTTGGCAGTTTTAAACTTGTATCACTGGTTAAAGAATTCAGGGTTTGGGCTTTTCTCATGGGCTTTTTATTCATGATTGTAACTTTCATACTTTCTTTAAGACCACGTGTTTTACTAAATGGGAATTCTCTACTAGAGAACTCTTGGCAACAGATCTTTTCTTGAAATTTGTATAAGACAAAGTTACATATTACTTTGCAGTAATCATGCATGAACTTCTGCTACCTGATGGCATAATGACTCATTTAGCATGGATATACGCAGATACACGGTTTATCACTGGACCCTATACCAGCTGTAATCATTTGGCCATAAACAGGCACATATTTATTATTTTCAAGGATTTACTAATTTCTACCACTTTATATAACTCTTTTTCCTTATAATCTCTTAACATTTATTTTAGTGCTTAAGTAAGGACACAGTTTGGCAAAAGTAAAAATAGCCTATAGTCATTTTCACATTACTTTTAAAAATACACTTTGACCTTCACATATGGACTGCATATTACTTAATCATAATCAGCTTTAATCCAAAACTAAAGTAACCTAATGTCGTCACACCTTAGTTTCTTGAAGACGGAGAATTCAGAAATTCAGATTCTTCAGCCCCACTTCCAAAGATTCTCATTCCCAGTTGATCCTTGTATCTGGACAGATTTGGGAGCTTCTAAACCATTTATAGAGAGCTTTTCAAATAGTTCAAGGGTTTAGGATTCCTCAGAGGAGTCTACAAACAGTGAAACTAAATTAAATTCTCTAGGACAACTTAACGCATTTGTCTCATTCATTTGCATTCATCTCTTATTTTTTGATGATCCCAAGAAAGATATCCTATGAGGGGAAAAATACTACTCTGAAACAATTCAGAAAACTACTGTTATAAAATAGATTGTTTCTAAAATTCCCTCGTGTTTAAGATTCTGATTTTATTTTAAAAACTCAGAGTCTGTGTTAATGTTAGAGACCTAATCTTCAAACAGAATTGATCTATTCAAACACAGAATTAACTATGATAAAGGGCAAAATACTTTGCCCTCTTTATCTTACATGAAGCCTTTTATAAACATAAACTTGGTTGCCAGAATAGCCTGCCTTTTTGTTTTCACTAAATCCTGTGAATTCTTTCTATGTATGGTATTTCATTGTCCTCCTGATAGAAGCACACTATAGTTTCACTTGGCTAAAAGACATATAGGCAGTGGAGTGCTGGGAATGCTTAACAACTGGAGCAAAGGGACTGATTCATATCATTTACCAGTTTGCATGATGTAAATACTCCCAACAATAATAGCCTGTTTCATGCTACCAGTGTGATGTCACCGAATGTGGAGCTGGGAGGAGACACCCACAGAACTTAGTATTTCCACTATACACATAGAATAGGCAGAAATAACTGCAAGAGGTTAGCAAAATAGAATAAGGTAATTAGGAAATGAGGAGTTTGAGTATTTACCGTTTGACTCTTCATGTGTTTTCTTTATTCAAATTAGTTAACCATAAGCTATTCTAGAAACTGCATGCTTCTTTGGTGAAATAGAGTGTTTCAAAATGCGAGATTTTTACTTTACATTTTCTACTTTGTTTTTCAGATTACCTATACATTTTAAACAACAAAAACAATATTTAAAAAGAAGCCCTCCAAAATATTTTAACATGTGGCTAAGTTGGGGAACTACCCATGGTTCCCAAACTCGGCTCCCCAAGCTAAAAAAATACCTTTCTTGGTTCTCTGGTACCATAGAGCTGAATTCTGTGCTTAGCCGTCGTGACCAGTACATTTTGACTATTTATTTATGCTCTGTTGTGTTTTTTCAAATTATCTGAGAAATCATTTGCCAAATGTATGTTAGAAAATTAAGAAAAATTAGAGAATTAAGAATAGGAAAAAATAGAAATCAAAATAGAAAATAAAAACCTGTGAATACAAGAACTGTATAAATATGCCAATCTTAAGGCCCGTGATGTTTGAACAGCAAATTTTGCCTATCGGCTTCCTGGCAACTAGTCAGGAGGGAAAAAAGGAGCAATATAATTCCTATCAGATAGAAGGTAGGGCATCATTTTCTCAAAGAAAGCTAAGTACTGAATTCCAAGGTAAATCTTACATATGAGATTTAATATACAGGAATACCAATATAATACACAATGCTCTTAATACTCTTCCCCTGTTATTTATAGTCATGGGTTTCATATGGCAGTTTCTTATACTGTACTTCAAGAAGAAACAAGAATGTATTATTAAAAAATAATAATTCCGTTAAAGTGACTTTCCCTCAAAGAAGATACGTATGATGTTTAAGAACATAACCTGGTAGTCGAGCTTGATCCAAATTTAGGATGACACCACCTAGAGAAATAAAGGTTTAGAACAAGGGTGGCCAAAAACAAACAAAAAAAAAGGCAAGTTAAATCCACTTAGCGTCTGTCCTTTGTTGTGAACTCATGTTGGTGCTGTGTTGACGAGTTTCCGAGACAGGGTCGGCAGAAAAGAGTGCAGTGAATGAGTAGCAGTTTCTCTCTTGGTCACAGGAATGAGCAGCTGAGAGACCTCTGCATGTTTACTCTCCTTAGGTCAGGTTATTTTATGTGCACTTCACTAGTCTCAGTCTTTAGTGCAAAGTGAATTACAGACAGATGGGGTTTGTTTATACTCTGTGATGAGGGCCCGGAATGTTTTATTTTGCATTGCTCTTTAAGAGTGTACATGGTATCTTGTTAATTATGACAGACTCGCCACAACGAACCTGATACATTTGTCTTTCATCATTCTGATTTTTGATCCTGTGTTTTGTTTCTTTAGTATTAGCTATTCCATTTCAGTTAACCTCTCTTCTCATTGAGTTTGTCCTGTAATGTAATAGAACACTATAACATTTTTTGTTTGTTTAGGAGCATGATTCTGAAGGCAGTGCAATAAGGAGAATTTGCCAGCCGAGCGACCCCAGGCGCCAATGAGTATGGTCATATTACGTATTGGTGTTTTATGGTTTATTAGCAGCAATAAGCTATTTATGCTTACTTTTAGCAAACTACAGTCACAATTCTATTATTAGAGCAATAACTTGTAATACAAAGACAATTCGGGGGAAATTTTGATAGTTCTGAAATTAAATGTTAGCATCATTGTAATATTTGGGGATGTTTTCCTCTTTTAAGTATCAATTTATGCACCACATGATTGTTCTAATCCATATATTATCTACAAAACACAGTTCATCCACTGGAAAAAATGCCCACTGACTCTCCTACTGTATTTTACTTGTTTGACTTTTGTGTTATTACATAGTCCTTAAATGGGTATTTTATACATTCCTTATAAGAATATAAACTATGTTACTTTTCCAAAGAGCAATTTGACAATGTATATCAAAGATCTTCAAAATCTCAGTCCCTTTGACTTAGCTATTCCAGTTCTACAATATGTCATTAGGAAATAAACAGTGATTTATAAGTGTGGATTTTGCAGTAGAGTGCCTGACTGTGAATGTAGCCAGTAAACTTATAAGATATTTAACGCTGGATTTTTTTTAAACTTCTGTAAGGCTCAGTTTTTGCATTTGTAAAATAGGTATGAAAATATCACCTATCTCTAGGTGTTAGTATGAGAACTAAGTTGAAATGATATATCAAAAGTGCTTAACATCCTGCCTAATATGAAATGTTGATAAATAATCGCTATTATTAGTAATTATAGAGACTTGGAAGGATAAAAGTCTATGTGCTC
This sequence comes from Muntiacus reevesi, assembly GCF_963930625.1. Classification (NCBI taxonomy): domain Eukaryota; kingdom Metazoa; phylum Chordata; class Mammalia; order Artiodactyla; family Cervidae; genus Muntiacus; species Muntiacus reevesi. The sequence continues at coordinate 99,238,077 of NC_089250.1, forward strand.
TAAGATGTCAATTGATTATGTTTAAATTATGATATTTTATAACATAATTAGAACTTTTTAAATATTGATCTTTAAAATGTTAAGATAATGTTGTAAAAGATTGTAGAAAAACTAGAAAAGATAATGCCAAAATGTTAAGATTGGATCACTGTTAATAATTTTTAAAACTACATGATACATTCTCTGACATAAATCATACCAATGTTTTCTTAGGTCAGTCTCCCAAGGCACTAGAAATAAAAACAAAACTAAACAAATGGGACCTAATCAAGCTTACAAACTTTGCACAGCAAAGGAAACCATAAACAAAATGAAAAGACAACCTACAGACAGAGAAAATATTTGCAAACAGTGCAACAGACAAGGGCTAAATCTCCAAAATATAAAAACAGCTCATGTAACTCAACAAAAAAAACAAACAACCCAATCAAAAAAAAAAATGGGCAGAAGACCTAAATAAACATTCCTCCAAAGAAGACATACGGATGGCCAATAGGCACATGAAAAGCTGCTCAACATCACTAATTATTAGAGAAATGAAAAATCAAAATTACACACCTGTCAGAATGACCATCATTAACAAGCCTACAAATAAGTGCTGGAAAGGATGTGGAGAAAAGGGACCCGTCCTCCTACAATGCTGGTGGCAATATAAGTTGGTGCAGCCATGATGGAAGACAGTATGGAGGTTCCTCAGAAAACTAAAAACAGAATTATCATATGATCCAGCAATCCCACTCCTGGGCATAAACCCAGACAGAACTATAATTCAAAAAGATACATGCACCCCTATGTTCAAGCAGCAGTATTCACAATAGCCAAGACATGGAAACAACCTACATGTCCATCAAGACAAATGGATAAAGATGTAGTGCATATATACAATGGGATACTACCCAACCATAACAAAGAACAAAATAGCATCATTTGCAACAACATGGATGCTACTGGAGATTATCATACTAAGTGAAGTAAGTCAGAAAGAGAAAGATAAATACTATATGATATCACTTATATGTGGAATTTAAAACATGACACAAATGAACCCATCCAGGAAACTGAAACAGACTCACAGAGAACAAACTTGTGGCTGCCGGGAGGTAGGAGTGGAGGAAGGAGTTATAGGTCAGTAGATGCCAGCTTTTATATATATAATGGATAATCAAGATCCTGCTTTATAGCACAGTAAACTGTACTCAGTATCCTTGGATAAACCATAATGAAAAAGGATACATGTGTCTGTATAACTGAGTCATTTTGCTATACTACAGCAATTACAACATTGTAAATCAACTACAGTTAAAAAAACTAGCTGATAGAGGGATTTGTTTTATTAACACTATTTGTGTGTGACTTTATTTTTCGTTTTTTTGATTATTTGTTTTTGGCTGTGCTGGTTCTTTGTTTCTAGGTCTTTTCTCTAGTTGCGGCAGGCAGGGGCTACTCTTCATTGCAGTGCCCGGGCTTCTCACTGTGGTGGCTTCTCTTGGTGCGGAGCCTGGACTCTAGGGCATGCAGGCTTCAGCAGTTCTGACACGTGGTTCCTGGGCTCTAGAGCACAGGCTTAGTCGTTGTGGCACACGAGCTTAGTTGCTCTGCGGCATGTGGAATCTTCCTGGATTCAGGGATCAAACCCGTGTCGGCTGCATTGGCAAGCGAATTCTTTACCACTGAGCCACCAAGGAAGCCCTTTCAGTGTTTTTAAAAGAATGACAAGAGTAATAAAAAAGGAAGTTTAAATCTTGGAATTAGTGCTTTGTAATTTGTTTAAATGTTAATTAAATTGATCAGTTTGTTATTAAAACATTTTTGATGCATTTTTTAAAGTTTGAAAGACTTTGAGTGATATATCAGGCTTGTGGAAAGTTTAGTAAAAATCATAACAAATACATTTATAAAAGAAAGATGGTTTATTCAGTCATGGAATTTCTTGGTGATTTTTATTGTCTTTTTTATGCTTTTGTATATCTTCCAAAAATTCTGCAATAAGTTCTTTTTTAGAATCTTAATCAGAAAAGTATTTGATCAATTTTTTATGAATTGAAACTTAACTTTTATGCTTTGATGACATTAATTCTAGTATTGAGTGCACCCTTATTCATTGCTTCTTAGATTGCCCTTTGAACATGTAATTTTCAAACAATTTTGGTGGAAGATGAATTGTGTCTTAACATCTGTCCAGAAGATTGCTATTTCAAGTATTTTTCATATATGAAAAGTGATACAAGAACCGTCTTCACTACTGCATTCCCATAAATTTTATTTCCTTTTTTAAACAGTGTTTTTCAGCATAGCCAGTGTTCATGTAGGCAACTTTACCTTAATGGGAGGGAAAGGTATTATGAGTATTTTGGCAAAGTTTTCACCTCTTTAGGCAAAAATAAGATTAAGAGGAAATGAGCAACTATTTCTTCCTGCCTCTGTAACTGAAATGATATTCATATTTATAGGTCAAGTTTATTTGTAGTAAATACTCTCTTTATAAACTGTAAATTCATCTTGTAGGTGGCCTTCTAAAATAAACTTTATTTGATTTTGTACACTATGTGCTCATGCTTTGGCTTTATGCCTGACCTCCCAGGTTGCAAACATCTACAGTAGAGCCCAATATTAAAGAAAATGAACCCAAAAATTAACTGAGAAAATATTGCAATGTTAGTAATAAATTATCCAGTAATATTCTCATTGGAGCAATAATAAATTATAATATGAACAGTGGTGGTCTTTAAAAATTGTCCCACTATTCACTAAGACATTTAATCTTTCCCATGTTCCAAATGAAATACATTATTGGTTTCTTCTCTTTACAGCATTTAGGTGTTAGGGACATATTTGTTCATTTGACTGGTTCTATTCAATACAGAGGTTAAAAAATAAAGGCAAAACACCCGTATGCCTAGCACCAACTAGCACCAAATCTTACTATATGTAAGAAAATCATTTTCGAAGTCAGTTATATATACATTAAGAATTCAAACAATGTAAAATAGAGTATGCTAAAGGAAAAATGACTAATGCTAACAAATTCTAAAATTCACAATAAAAGTAATTTGGAAGTCTATGGAAGAGGGTGGGATCTTGATGGGAAAAGGTTAATTTAGCCAGGAAAAAAAAAATAGAAGAAAGAAAGGAGAGGGAGGGAGAGGAGGATAAGGAGGAAAGGAGACTTTGCAGGCAGGAAGCACACGCTCCAGGACTGAAGCAGGAATACAAGAGGCATGTTGAGGAAACCACGTTGGAACCGATGGTCTATATAAGGCAGTGGTTTTCCAGATTACATTCTGATGAGTCCCCACATGGGCCGGTTGGCAAGCAGGTGAAGAGGCCAGCTACTAAAGTCTTTGGGCAAGGCGGTACAGCAGGTGTGTTAGGAAGACGGATCTGACCATGGAGCCAGTGCTGTGCTGGGAAAACCATTGAGTAAGTCAGATGAGACGGCACACGCCCAAATGTATCACTGGCCACTGGTATATAAATAAAAGACGATGGATGCATGGGTGCTCCCCGAGGAGAAACCCGAGTTACAGATTGAATGCATGATATAGCAGGGGAAGGAGAAGTAAAAGATTCATGCACTGATAGTGATGGAGAAGTTCATGTTGAATTTAAATCCAGCCACTAGTACTAGGTTGTATGAGAATATGGAAGATAATATGTTGATTGTGTCCCGGTTGTAAAAGGAAATACAAAGTAGACAGAAGTGATTAACTTGAATATGTAAACCTTTATCTGCAGTGGCTGATGGTGGGATTACACCTTAGGTTGGCAGTGAGGATGAATACATAGCAGACCTGAGAGTTCTGTTCTCGTTTACACCTCAGGTGCTAAGTCAACTGACTTCTTAGAAACCACTAAGCTAGAAAGCCTCTATGCCTCTTGAAAGGTTAGACTGAAAAGCCTGAGGCTCTGTGGCACAGCTCACAATCTCATAGCCAGAGGCTGGCAATTGGCTTCTGGTGAGGTAGCATTCACAGGGTAGTATTATTGGATAACGGAGAGTGTTAATAATGTGACTTTCAGTTGGCGAGGATAAAATCCCAAGCAGGAGAAGGCTTGTTGTTCCTCAGATCTGGTGACATGAGCTCCGAACGCATGGTTCAGCTTTCTGAAGGATGTCACCAGGGATTTATAGTTCATCCCCCCTCCCTCAGATAAACTATAAATGAACTAAAAACCTCTCTTTCTCTATATCTCTCATATAAAGATATAAATATTCACTTACTCTCAGTCTAAAAATGCATATTTAAATGCAAACACTTATTTGAAAGTCCTTAAATTAGTATGTGTTACGGGCTGAATTGTGTCCCTCTCCCAAAACTTGTATGTTGAAGTCTTAACCTGCAGTATATCTCAGAATGTGACTGTATTTGGAGATAAGATCTTTAAAGAGTCAGGTAAGCTAAAATGAGGTATTCAGAGTGGGCCGTAATCCAATATGACTGGTATTCTTACAAAAAGAAGAGATTAGGACACACACACAGACCAAGGTATGACCACATGAGGACACAGTGAGAACCTGACCATCTACAATCCAAAGAGAAAGACCTCAGGAAAAAACTAAACTGGGCCACACCTTGACCTTGGACTTCCAGCCATCAGAACTATGAGACGATAAACATCTGTTGTTTTAACCATCCAGTCTGTGGTATTTGGTTATGGCAGCCCTGGCAAACGTTAATACATTATGTATTTGAGCAAACTTCATAAACAAAATCAAAAGATAATAACCTAGAAAGATATTGGCTAACATGCAAAACACACAAAGAAGGGCCTTGAGTCACCTACATTCCAGTAACAGTGAGCACACTTAGCACTCAGATTTTAAATACCAGACAGTCTTAAATACCGCTGTCCGATAAAAGAAACCAAGACTCCATGGAGAAGTGGCTGATTCTAGGAATGCAACAGGAATATTAATGGTATGAACCAGGTCCATTTTTTTCTTTTCTTTTTTTTTTTTTTTTTTTGAGCCAGGTCCATTTTATAGTGCCAGAAAGTAATTAGTAATTGCTTAAAAAAAAAAGTCCCTCCCAATTATAGAGGTAAGTCGAAGGGACACAGGAATTAACTGAAAGATCTCCCAATGTTCAAAGCTTTTGAGTAACAAATAGATTAAAACCTAAAAAGTGTAAAATAAATATACAAGTCCATATTGATGTAAATAAATTATTGAATAAATGGCTGGGGAATAATAGAAAATCTCCATGCAGAAGAATTGCAAATAATTTATGTAGCTACTCCACCCTCAAGGAGATAGAGGTCAGCTCCTCACTCAAGCATGGCCTGTGCGTAGTGACTTCCTTCTCAAGTCCGCAGCATGGAAAGCAGGCTGGGGCGGGGGAGTAACCTTACAATGGCAGGTCGAACACACACCACTTCAGCCTGGTGTTCAGGCTTGACATCAACAGTGACAAGCCATACTAATAGTATGTGCCCTTGATATAATATGATGTGATGGAACTGTGCTTCTGTGATTTTCCTCACCAAAACCCATACCGCATCTAATCATAAGAAAAACATCAGACAGATGCCAGTAGAGCAGTTTCCTATAGTGTTCAGTTCAGTTCAGTCATGTCCAACTCTTTGTGACCCCATGGATTGCAGCACGCCAGGCCTCCCTGTCCATCACCAACTCCCGGAGTTTACTCAAACTCATGCCCATTGAGTTGGTGATGCCATCCAGCCATCCCATCCTCTGTCATACCCTTCTCCTCTCGCCCTCAATCTTTCCTAGCATCAGGGTCTTTTCAAATGAGTCAGCTCTTCACATCAGGTGGCCAAAGTAGTGGAGTTTCAACTTCAACATCAGTCCTTCCAATGAACACTGAGGACTAATCTCCTTTAGGAAGGACTGGTTGGATCTCCCTGCAGTCCAAGGGACTCTCAAGAGTCTTCTCCAACACCACAGTTCAAAAGCATCAATTCTTCGGCGCTCAGCTTTCTTCACAGTCCAACTCTCACATCCATACATGACCACTGGAAAAACCATAGCCTTGACTAGGCGGACCTTTGTTGGCAAAGTAATGTCTCTGCTTTTTAATATGCTGTCTAGGTTGGTCATAACTTTCTTTCCAAGAAGTAAGCGTCTTTTTAATTTCATGGCTGCAGTCACCATCTGCAGTGGTATTGGAGCCAAAAAAAAGTCTGCCACTGTTTCCCTAATCTATTTGCCATGAGGTGATGGGACCTGATGCCATGATCTTAGTTTTCTGAATGTTGAGCCTTAAGCCAACTTTTTTCACTCTTCTCTTTCACTTTCATCAAGAAGCTCTTTAGTTCTTCTTCACTTTCTGCCATAATGGTGGTGTCATCTGCATATCTGAGGTTATTGATATTTCTCCCGGCAGTCTTGATTCCAGCTTGTGCTTCATCTAGCCCAGCGTTTCTCATGATGTACTCTGAGATATACATAAGTTAAATAAGCAGGGTGACAATATACAGCCTTGATGTACTCCTTTTCCTATTTGGAACCAGTCTGTTCTGTGTCCAGTTCTAACTGTTGCTTCCTGACCTGCATACAGATTTCTGAAGAGGCAGGGCAGGTGGTCTGGTATTCCTACAGTGTAGTTGATCTATATTCCTCAAAACTGTCCAGATCATCTCCCAAGGAGTCTGAGAAACTGTTGCAGCCAAGAGTCCTAAGGAGGGACGACAACAACTATAAATATGCTATCTTTAATGGGATCCTGGGACAGAAAAAGGATGCTAAGTAAAAACTGTAAGAAATCTGAATAAAGTATGGATTTTGTGAAAGTCACTCAGTCATGTCTGACTCTTTGCAACACAGTGGACTGTAGCCTATGGACAAATTCCTCTGTCCATGAAATTCTGCAGGCAAGAGTACTGGAGTGGGTTGCCATGCCCTTCTCCAGGGGATCTTCCCAACCCAGGGGTTAAACCCAGGTCTTCCACATTGCAGGCAGATTCTTTACCATCTGAACCACCAAAGAAGCCTGGACTTTAGTTAATAATATAGTTTAAATGATTTATTAATTATGACAGATATACCATACTCATACGAGGTAGTGTTAATACGACTCAGTGGGAACTATTGGGAACTATCTATACTATCTTCCCTACTTTTCTGTAAAAATAAAACTATTCTAGAACTCCTTTTAAAAATAAAGAATATCATACACTTCATGTATCGGAAAAACAGTAAACACTTGAAAAAAAAAAAACTCGAACTACTAAAACATATGAGATGATTATTTTTCTCTTATTTAGCTGGCAAACTTTTTAAAAAAAATCATGATACACATGATTGGCAATGTATAGGAATGTAAAGTAGAACTCCTTCTCTGCAGGGCGTATTTGGTAACAGGCAAAAATGTCTTTACTCTATGAAGCAGCAACATCACAATTAAGAAGTGAATATCAGTGTGCACAGAAATTTTTTTTATATTATGTGCAATAGTGCGAAGACATCTGGTACAAACTGCTCAAGCTAATATGGGATGCACTTCCTCTAAGTTTCCATACCCCACCTGGGAACTTCTTGGAAAAAAATTTTTTTAATGACTGGTCAACCTATAGCTGTGATCCAAGGATAAGAAAAATGGCCTAAAAATACTAGCTCTTTATTGGCATAGGATAGGAAAGTGGACTGAAGTTCCCTTATGTCCAAGACTTTCTCCTATCATCAACATCCTGGGGCTGATCAAACTAAGACCCCTACTTCCCCAGAGGGACAATCCCTGCTGGGACCAATCTGCCCTTGTTATCAGGGCCAATTTGAGCACTATCTGGTCTAAATTTTGGCTATGAAACTATGATCATGGAAAATTACGATTTTTGACAGTGTGGTCACAGTATTCTTTAGACTCCAGAGAAAGTTTGAAGAAAATTCCTTTTTTGAATTCTTGCCCTGAGGAAATAACTCCTCCTGTGCCTTAAGAGAGGCTTCCCAGATGGCGCTAGTGGTAATGAACTTGCCTGGCAACGCAGGAGACATTGGAGACGCTGGTTCGATCCCTGGGTTGGGAAGATTCCCTGGAGGAGGGCATGGCAACCCACTCCAGTATTCTTGCCTGGAGAATCCCCACGGACAGAGGAGCCTGGCAGGCTACAGTCCATGGGGTCACAAAGAGTCGGACATGACTGAGTGACTAAACACAGCACAATAGCAGAAATCTGGAAATTAACCAAAAGCCTATAAATACGGGACTGTTTTAAACCATGCAGATATCATTGTGGAATGTAGTGAAGGTATCAATACTGTAGACTAATATTTGAACAGAAAAATTCCATGATGTATTATGTGAAAATGCCAATGTGTACTGTGTTGTGTCATTTCTGTGTCTATATATATGTATACACACACACACTCCTTGGATCTGGAATTTGGTGAAATAATTTAATGCTATCTGTTAGAACTAAATCCTGTTAGTAATTGTCATTTTATAAATGCTTTGTGTTATTTTAATATATATTATAATAAATATATAAGTATTGTTTCATAGCACTGTCATAATTAGAAATCAGAGTGAAGGACCACTTTTTCCATTATCGCAAATTGTGTGTGTGTATGCAAACATTATGTCTGTTTTAGTTTTGCATCTCATGGATAAAAAATGGGATTTGCATACACTAAAGTGTTGCCTGTGGTAATTTCTGACTCATAGTCTGAGGACAATTTTTATTTTACTTTCTGCAATTTTGTACATTTTCCAAAATGTTCAGGGATCCACAGAATATTTTTTTCTGGAATAAAAGATTTTAAATGGCCATTTTTAAAATAAATCTTTTGTTCCTATAAACCTGTGTAAAATATTGAAACTATCCTTTTGTTTTCAAAAAATATTTTTTTACTTTGATTTTCTGAGTGGATTTAGTTTATACACCAAGTTTTTGTACATTCACACTGTCATGTGTTTTTCATGTACTAGCTACTTTTTCTATTAGGTGAAATTTTTCATGAGCTCTTAAAACCATTGTTATGTTTGATTTGTCCTCTTGCATTTTTCGCTTTTAGGTTGGTGTTTGGAATGCTTTATCCTGCATATTATTCATACAAAGCTGTGAAAACGAAAAACGTGAAGGAATATGTAAGTATAGTTTTGTAAGTGATCAATTCTAGTTGAATGTTTCCACTGTATACAATACTAGAAAAACATTATTTTAGAAACAGCTGGAATAATGTTTTGGGTTAAAAATGTTATATAAATGTAATGAAGTTTGTCTTTTTTTAAAACTAATTTTGAATATAATTCCAAAGTGGAATTTCAAAAATAATTTGCTGTCAGTTGGCATTTAAACAAGTATGATTCCCAAATGAGTCATTGGATCTCTATTCAACCTCCAGTAAAATAAGAGGTTGGGAAATTGTCTGTTTTTCAGTCTTACAAATGTATAGGTTTACCTGGAATAGCTATAGTCCCAAAATCTTTTCCTTCCTTCATAGGCATTTTGTCACCTTCTAGTTGATTAAATATATAGATACCTTATGACTACTGACAATTACATTCTCTTTTTCTTCTTGAATCATACTATGTTGTAATGATTTCCTCTTCAGTCATCAGTCTTTCTTTTCTCTTTCACTTTCCTCTTCCTCATCTCTTAGCTGTTGGTTTTTTTTTACTTTCACTAATTTTTAAATGTTTATTATAATAAATTCTTCAAATATTGTTTTATGGTACTGGCATACTTTAGTTTTTAGATACAAGCACTTTTCTTCAGTTAACAGTGCTTCTCAAGCTACTTGTGATACAGGACCACTTTGGGTTTTGGGGTTTTTTTTTAATAATTTCCATTATGTCATAGACCAATACTTTTTAAAATAAATTTTAAAAGTAATCACTATCAAAAATGAAGTCAAACTCCGAAAACATACAAAATACTGCCCAAACTTTTATTATTAGATGTAGTAGATCTGAAATTATTGTCAATTTTATATTTAAAGCAAAACAGTAACACTCCACAACCTTGCACTAGTCCACAGACAACGTTTTGCCTTATGGTGTCATATTTTAATTGTAATTCTGTTTTGAAAGATAAAAATAAGACTTGCTCTTCATTTCTAAACACCACAAAAGTATAAGCTGGGAGTATACAACTTGCTACTAATTAATTGTACTGGCCAATACAATCCTCATTTGAAAAGTTTATGATAGTGTTATTAAATGAGATTTTTTTTTTTCTGAATCTACTTAATTGTATATTTGAAGTACACAGGGTGATATGTTCCTCAACTCTGGGTCCATCTAACCTATGAAGTATTATAAACCAAGGATAAACAATAACTTGTATATCTGAGTGTCTCTGTGTACATATCTGTGCTTGAAGTATTCTCACTCCCAAATGTACAATATTTTTGCTGGAAAAAAATTACAAATTGAAAATGAAGTTCTAATAATATGAAGATCTTGTCAGCAGGCACACAAATGCCATCCCCTTAATAAAAGATAAAATTTTGGAAAAGGAAATATAAAAGTATGTATGTGTTAGTCGCTCAGTTGTGTCTATCTCTTTGTAACCCCATGGACTGTAGCCCTCCAGGCTCCTCTGTTCATGGAATTCTCCAGACAAAAATACTGGAGTGAGTTGCCACTTCCTTCTTCAAGGGATGTTCTCAACCCAGAGATTGAACCCAGGTCACCTGCATTGCAAGCAGATTCTTTACCATCTGAGCTACTAGGGAAACCCATAAAAGTATAACAAATTACAATGAAAAGAGGCCCTTCATGTGTAAATTAATGATAGAAGGTCAGAAAAAACAGTATTATTCAAGGATTGACCTAAGAACCATTATGACAGTATTATTACATTTCTTACTATGCATCAATTTAATTTTGTTAATGTTTTTAAGGACTTAAAAACATAGATTTGTGTTTTATTCCCTTAGTGCAACACTCAAAATTTTATTACTGCATTATTCTATAAATTTGGTGTTAGTAAGAATGGTCTAATCCTCAAATTTTAGTTCTGCTTCATAAGTTAAAGTAGTTTAACCGATGGAAGAGAATCCATTAACATTCTTATTCAAACCATTGGAAAAGCTTTAAGACTTGACATGTGCTTATATGTTTATATATACACACATACCTACGTACATACATATTTGGCTATATACTTCGCATATTGCCTTGCACATCTTTTTAGAAATTAACTCATAAAACAAAGGAAGAATTATCTGTACATAATTTTGCTACAGTATTATGACTCTGAAACAAGTTCTTTAACCATCCCTTTGGGAATATCAGAATCATGAGTAATTGAAGAAAAACTGGGGAAGCAAAAAGGCAGGTGGCTGGAGTTGTTTTGATAATTACATGGTAATCAAATCTGCTTCACAAATTACGCAAGAGCTAGAGTGAAACGGAAAAACAGTCAGTCACTGAAAGGAGGAAGGCAGGAATCTGCTTTTGACACAGAAGTTTAATACTACTCTAAGACCTCCTGGGGACCAAACTGTCTGCCGTCAAGTCTGCCGAAGAGACCAAGCAGAGATATCATACTAGAAAAATAACATCTTAACGTTTACGTAATTTCTACCAGTTTCAAAATACTTTTATGTATTATTATTTCCAGTTGCTACTATAACAGTTGCCACACATTTATTGGCTTAAACCAAAGCAAATGTATTCTCTTCCAGTCTCAGAAGTCAGAAATCTGAAATGGAGCCACAGGCCTCATTCCTTTGGGAAACTCTAGGGGAAAATCAGTTTCCTTACCTTTGCTAGCTTCTACAGGCAGCCCACACTCCTTGGCTTACGGCTGTATTCCTCCAGCTTCAGAAAAGCCAGGAACACTGGACTGAGACCTCCTCAAGCTGCTATCTCTCTGGTTCTCCTGAGATAAAACAAGGTTCCGAAGTCCTCTTCCCCAATAAAGACTCTCGTGACTACACTGGACTCACCTGAGTGATCCAGGCTCCTCGCCCCATCTGAGGGTCAGCTGATTAGCCACCTGAATCCCATGTGCAGCCTGATTTCTCCTCTAACGCGAAACCTGACAGACTCACAGGTTCCAGGGATTGAGACAGGGCCATCTTTGGAGGAGGGAGACATTATTCTTCTGCCTAATACAGTATCTCAGTGGCCCTCACTCCAATTCCATAAAGTAGTAAGGAATATTGGAATATTACAGGCTCTGTGAAGTGAACTAACTTGCCCAGGATCACATGAATCATTAAGGCAGGAAAGGTGTCAGATTAGAAAACAAATGAGGATTTTTCTCGCTTGAAAAGCAAAAAAGTTGAAACAGCTTTCACCACCAACCAGCGAATATGCCTGTGATTAATTCCAAGGTGGATCTTCCGAGACCCCAGTTATATGGATATTTTCCAAGAAGAGCCGTGAAACAGCTTAACCAGTAGGAGGGCAGGACCCATAAGCATCTAAACCAACTGTAATCAAAATGGTTAAAGATAAAATGAGAAGTTTTTGAAAGTTCTGTATGATCTTGGCAGTTCTTTAAATATTTCCAGCCTAAATTTACTTGTGACAAAAATGTTGAGTATCGTTTTCTTAGTGAGCCTCACCTAAACTTAAGTCATCTGATTTTACCCCTGATTTATAGCAATTTTGTCAAAACTCTGTTCTCACAAAGTTTTCTTGTAATCCCATCCAAATTTGTTTTCTATCTGGTAGTTTCTTGATAAGAGTAACTTTCTTAAAATTTCCCTGTTATATTCTTCATAACCTTTTATACTATCTGTATTGTATTTTTTGTGTGTGTTTGTGTTTGTTTTCCCCACCAGATAAGCTCCAAAGAGAGTTTTGTTGTTTTGTTAATTGCTATATTCCTATACCTAGAACAGTACATGTTACATAGTAGGTACTCAATATTTTTTTAATGAATAAAGAGGGAAGAAGAGTTGACTTCTAAGTATATAGCAAATATTAAATAGTATTTACAAGAACATGTCCCTTTCTTCAGTGGATGGGTCTAGTTTCTCAGCTTTGATTCTGCTCCTTAAGGAGTACACAGACCAGTCTGACTTATCCCTAAGTCCAGTTATTCTGTGATGTTTGGTTAATACCTAAATTCTGCTGATATCTTCTACTTCAAAATTATTCTCAGAAAGCAAACATTTTTGGTTAATTTACTTCTTCCCACCCTAACTGCTACCATTGCCTTTAAGCCTGCAAATATTGTAGATTGCACCTGATAAAACAGATGCTGTATTCAGATCAAAACAAATGAAAAGTGCTATGTATTTTGGCAACCTTCCTTTCTTCCTTTGCCTATTTTTAAAACGGAGCTTTCCTAGGATATAATTTCCTGTATAGTGTGGCAGCTATGGCCTACTTACAGTCTTTCAGTCTTGCAGTAATTGAAATGTAAACTTACTGAAGAACTAGTATGGTTTTGCAATTTTTTTCAAGCCTAGACCGTCTCACGACTTGAAAATAGAGTGTTTACTTCCAAGTTGTATATAATTGCTGTAGCTTTTCTAGGAAACCAGTGTTCTTATTCTAAGAATGTTGGGGAAAGTGGCAATGAAAAGACTGGGTCACAGTACTTAGAGATCACAGACATTTGGTCCTGAGATTTACTGTGAGCAAGAACAAAGAACAGGGAAAACTCTGGGAGGTGACTTTCTGAAAGGCCCTCTAAACCCTGTTGACTTAGTGTTTGAAAGTGACCTAATTTTTGACTGAATATTTGGGTGATATGAAGGTGAACAAATATGCCACATGCTTGTCATTTGGTAAAATCTTAAGTTGCCTACTACTAGTTCTGTCTGTCAGAAATTTGTCTACCAGTTATAAAGGGGAAAAACGTAGTAAAGAAACTTTATTGTCAAATGTGTTCCCCAGGCATCTTTTCATATTTTGGATTAAAAACACTCATTTGATTGAAGGGTTTTTCATAATTTGAGAAGTACGAAAATTTAACAAATTAAAGGGATTTTTTAAAATTTTATCTATTTTTAATTGAAAGATAATTGTTTTAAAATATTGTGTTGGTTTCTGCAATACATCAAAAATGGGGATTTTTTTTTTTAATTTTTTGAAAATTAGTTTTGTCAGGCTGTATTCCTATTTATTTTTTATTCTGATCTACTTTTAATTTACTTTTTGAAAAAAAATTTTACTTTTGGTTTTTATCAAAGCTTTACTTATTTATAATTTAAAAATCAAACAGCTGTCCAAAGCTTATTATGTAAAACAACAGTTCCCCACTTTCCTCATCCCTGTTTCTAACTTTCGAGGAAACTACTTTCAATTCTTTTATCCGAATCCGTTAGTATTTATCTATACATCTAAATACATGCCTGTATTGCTGTTTCTTAATTTTTCAGATGTATCTCATCATTTGACTTCCTTCTGTTAAAGATCATTTGTTAGTTACCCAATGTCACTATATACTTGCATAATTTCCCTATAGCCTTCCACTGTCATTAGAATGTAGACTTCCCTTGTGGCTCAGACAGTAACGCGTCTGCCTACAATGCGGGAGACCCGGGTTCGATCCCTGGGTCAGGAAGATCCCCTGGAGAAGGAAATGGCAACCCACTCCTGTAGTTTTGCCTGGAAAAGGCCATGGACAAAGGAGCCTGGTAGGCTACAGTCCACAGGGTCGCAAAGAGTCGGACATAACTGAGCGACTTCACTTTCACTTATCATTAGAATGTAATTTGAGTTGGATCAGTATTCAGTATTTATGTTATTGAGGTTAAATTAGAAAAAAACAATAGAGTCTAGAGATAAAGAACGAGGCTGCTTGGCTTATCATCTTGGCCTTACTAGCTGTATCTTTGAACAGGTTATTTTTTGGCCTCACTTTCCTTATCTGGAAAAAAAAGTACAGTAGTGGTACTTGCCTCCTCTGGTGGTTGTGAGGATTATATGAGTTAATGCAACAAAGCATTTAAATCAGTACCTATTATATAAGGTTTTTCACCATAGAAACACCATTTGCATCTGATGTCTACAGTATCTTGCCATGACCATTCTTTTTCTTCACAGTAATTTGTTATTCGTTATCTTGTTTTTCTGTTTTGTTTTGTTCACTTATTTGGCTTTTTCTGTTCTCTTTGCTTATTTAGACCCACACTCTGACAGATGTGTGAATTTCCTCTCGGTGTATTCTCATCCGTTAGATAGTCCAGACTGACTCTTAGATCCTCAGATTTCTTAATCTCCTGTTTTCCTCTTTCTTCTTTTACGTCCTCATTTTGATGCATGCCTTTCTTCCTGAGAAGGCTTTTTGAGAGATTTTTTTTTTTTTGAGAGGGTAGGCTGAAAGTATTTTCCTTCAGAATTTTGTCTTTTAACTTCTTGTGTTGCTGTGCAGCCATCTGACACATTTGGCATCTTACCTGCTTGTGGGAATCTTCTGTGTCCCCATTGTTTCAAATTGTCAAGATGACGTGTCTTGGTGTAAGCCAGTTACAATCAATTTTGCTAAACCTTCAGTCATCCCTTTTAATCCAAGAATGCTTTGTCCTTCAACTCTGGAAATTTGTTTAAAATTATTTCTTTAAGGATTTTCTCTACTTCATTTTCACTAATTGTTTTATCTGCTGCTGCTACTGCTAAGTCATTTTAGTCGTGTCCGACTCTGTGCAACCCCATCCCTGGGATTCTCCAGGCAAGAACACTGGAGTGGGTTGCCGTTTCCTTCTCCAATGCATGAAAGTGAAAAGTGAAAGTGAAGTCGCTCAGCCATGTACGACTCTCCGCGACCCCATGGACTGCAGCCCACCAGGCTCCTCCGTCCATGGGATTTTCCAGGCAGGAGTACTGGAGTGGGGTGCCATTGTTTTATCTGAGGTTCCTTTTATTCAGTTAGAAAGACACTTGGACTGATTCTCTAATTTTCTGATCTTTTTTCTTCTCTTTCCCAACTCTTTTTTTGTGTGTGTGCTATATTTTATGGTAGAGTTCCTCAATCTTGTCTTCTCTTCTGTGTTTAATTTCGGATGGTTTCTTTTATTCTCTGAATGTTCCTTTTTCAATAGCGTCCTATTCTGACTTTGTTTAAAATAGCTTCCCTTTTGTCTGAGGATATGAATGATAGCTCTTTAGACATGTTCTTTCTACATTTCGGTCTCTGTTTTTCATGTATGATTTTTTCAAAAGTTAGGTGATCCTCAGTTCTCTACTCATATTTGAATATTATAATGAAAAGCTGATTCAAAGTCCTGAACCCATGAAGACACTTGCTGAATGTAATCTTCACTGCAAGGTGATTTAACTAGGCAGTTTTATTTGTTCCTAGGACTGCCATAAGGAAGTGTCACAAACTGAGTGTCTTAAAACAATAGCATTTTATTGCCTCGCTGTTCTGGGGCCAAGATGTGGGCAGGGCCACTTTTCCTCTGAAACCTGTTGACAAGAACCCTTTCTTGCCTGTTTCTAGCTTCCAGTGGTTGGCTAGAAGCAGTCCTTAGTGATTACCTTTCAGGGGCAGCACTTCAGTCTCTGCCTCTGTTATCCCGTGATGCTCTCCCTCTTGTATCTTTGTCTCTGAGTCTCTTTTTTTTCTCCTTTTAAAGACACCAGTCACGTTGGATTAAGGGCTCACCATACCCCAAGATGACCTCATCCTAACTAATTATATCTTCAGTGACCCTGTTTCCAAGTGGGGTCACATTCTGAGGGTTAGAACTTTGTAGTAGTCTTGCCTGGCTACTGGAACAAAATGCCACACAGTGAACCGCTCAGGCCACATAAAGTTTTTTCTCAGAGTTCTGTAGGCTGCAAGTTCAAGATGAAGGTGCCATTAGGGTTGGTTTTGGGGGAGGCCTCTTTGCAGCTTATAGACATTCTATCTATGTCCTCGTAGGACCTTTTCTCTCTGCATGCAGGGAGAGAGATTTCTCTAGGATCTCTTACTCTTCTTATGAAGTGGGGACCCATCCACTTATTGAAGTGGAGCCCCATCCTTTGAAGTGTGGCCTCATCCTTATGACCTTTTTAATCTTCATCACCTCCTTAAAGTTTCTGTCTTCAAATACCATTACTCTGGGGTTTAGTTAGCGCTTCAGCTTGCAAATTTTAGGGGAACACAGCCTATAACTTCAGCATATCTTTCTGGGGGACACATCTCAACCCATCACAGTCATTTCCTCAGAAAATTATCAGTGTCTATATCTTCAGGTGTTTTCTTTTGTGCCAGGCAGATTCTTCACAGAGAAGACTCTTCCAGTCTGAAAGGCACTTGGTTGCTGGCATTCTGGTGGGAAAATAAGGATTGGGGCCCTCAAATACTCAATTTATAATCTGCTACTTAATCCCTGTTGACCTTACTCAACTGCACCAGAGATTTGCAAATCCAACCATCACTCTTTCCAGAGAATAAGCCTCAGGGGGAGGGAGGGGAGTCACCAGAATGCTAGAGTGGGAGGTCACCCAAGGACCTACCTGCCCCTCACAGTGTCCTTGCAGCCATCCTTCGTTTGCCCTGCTCCTCACAGTATCCCTACAGTGATCCTCCATCTGTCATTTTTTGGCCAAGAATTGTGTTACCAATTTTTTAACCTTTTGGAAGCTCTTCAGTGTAAACTTGGGTTGCTTCTCACCTTTTCCCACTGTCCACTCCTCAGTTTTCTCAGCTCTTCAGGTTCAGTTACTACTCATCCATTTCTTTGCTGGGTCCAAAAATGTTGATGCTCTCTTCTGTATTCTTCCTGACTTAAGTCTTTCTGAAAAATCACTTTACTGTTACTTTAATGACATTTGTAAAGGGGATACAATTAAATGTGTACATTCTGGGATCGCAAAGAGTTGGACACAACTGAGCAACTAAGCGCACACACACACACATTCATTCTACTGTGTTTACCTATATTTCCAAATTGACTTTAGGAGTGGGATACTTGTGGTTGATTTATATTGTCATATCAAATAATACTTGTTTTACCATTAGCATTGGTTTCTTAAATGTGTTCACATAGGAGATAGGTTTGAAATAGTAATACATATTATTTTTTTCAACCCTTAACAATTTTAAAATGTAATTTTAGCTGACATGCAATGAATGCACATGTATCTTGTCTTGAGATAGTTGTTCACAAATCAAGTTGTGATAAAATCAGTTTCTGTTTGGGACAGTTAAAAAGAATCACTTGGGATAGTTCATTATTTTTTTAATATTTATTTACATTTTTTATTTCAGCTGTTTGGATATGCATTTTAATATTCTACCATTTACCTTTTTAATGTAAATTAATTTTTTTAATTGGAGGATAATTGTTTTACAATATTGTGTTGGTCATTATTCTTTAATGAAGTAAATCCACCTTTATTTACTTAAAGTAGGTGATAAGTATGCTTTGTAAACTTAATTTTTTGTGTTGGGATTACTTATTTTATATATAATGCATGTTAGTATGTAATTTCACTGCCTGAAGTAATTGATCCTGTTGTAATCATCAGGTGACATACTCTTTCTTATGTCTTCTAAAAATAATTTCTTCAGGATCATTACAGTGTATCCTCTTTAGGAAACAGGTGTTAAATTTAAATTAAGATTTATATTATCGGAGTTAAATAAAATCCTAACACAATTCCTTCTAAACTTTAAAAATATAGATAATTCCTGGTGGTCCAGTGATTAGGACTCTGGGCTTCCATTGCAGGGGGCATAAGCATGATCTTAGGCCAAAAAAAAAGAAAAGGCAGCTAAAATTTAATAATGTGAATTAGAGTACTCCTTGACCTTTACAAAGTAAAATGAAAGCATTCCCACAATTTTCACACTAAGATGGAGCTAGCAACCACAGCTGTCCAAAGCAAATGCTTCATAAAACATACACAAAGAAAAAAATTCTCCCAGTAACATTTAAACCTAAGAGGCTAAGTCAGGCTTTTGCTAATATCTAGGAAGAATTTTACCAACTGTAGTGCCAATGGAAATAGATTTTAAAAATCAGGGACAGAAACTGTTGTTTCCATTAAAGGAAATGTTGTTAAATAGTAAATTGGAGGGAGGCCTAGCCACCTCCACCCTAATCCCTAGTGATGGAACAGTTTAAAATCATAAAAGCTACAGCAACCAAAACACCAAAAAACTCAGCTGCCACCAGCCTCCCTGCTGCAGGAAAACCATGTTCAGAAACAGCCAGTTCTGCCTCCCCCATATCTGTTCACAAACCATAGCCTCACTACTAGAAAACCCCCAGTAAGTTCCAGAAGGGAGAAGTAATAATTGAGTACACGAGGAATTCAAAAGTACAGTACTAGGCAAATTCAAAAGTAAAAATGACAGTAATATATTTATTACAATTTATATTCTTGAATATTAACAGTTTCGAATGTAAGAGTGTAAACACTTTTTTATTTTGAACAAGCAGGAAGAAAAATGAAGCGTTCGATTCACAGAGTAACAAAAATACCAGAATTAAAGCAATCTGTAAAGAAAGTAGGATAAATAAAGCAATACAGAACAGACTTTTGAACTCTGGGGGAGAACGTGAGGGTGGGATGTTTTGAAAGAACAGCATGTATATTATCTATGGTAAAACAGACCACCAGCCCAGGTGGGATGCATGAGTCAAGTGCTCGGGCCTGGTGCACTGGGAGGACCCTGAGGAGTCGGGTGGAGAGGGAGGTGGGAGGGGGGATCGGGATGGGGAATACGTGTAACTATATGGCTGATTCATGTCAATGTATGACAAAACCCACTGAAATGTTATGAAGTGATTGGCCTCCAACTAATAAAATAATATTTAAAAAAAAAATAATAAAGCAATAAAAATGCAGACGTAAAATAAAAACAAAATCAAGAGAATTACAATATTTCTAAGAGTTGTTTCCTTGAGTAAATCTAACAAAAGGTGAAGAGGAGAGTAGAAAAAGAATTGACAAAATAAATAGGACAGGGTTTAAGTGACAGAAAATTAAAGAATGGGGGGCTTTAAATGAATGCCTAACATAGTTCTTCTTATAATTTTAGAGTAAATTTTTTTTACTTAAAGATGGAATGTTTTCTAATAATGTAAGACATACCTGAAAAAGTGGAAAAAAGTGTTAATAGCTCAGTCGTGTCCAACTCTTTGCAACCCCATGGAGTGTAGCTGGCCAGGCTCCTCTGTCCATGGAATTCTCCAGGCAAGAATAGTAGAGTGGGTTGCCATTCCCTGCTCCAAGAGGATCTTCCCAAGTCAGGGATCGAACCCATATCTCCTGGGTTACAAGCAGATGATTTACCGCTGAGCCACCAGAGAAGCCATAATCTTTCCTTTTCCTTCTTAGCTAGAGTTTATATTATTTAAGCAGAGAGGTTTCCTCTTTCACAGAATACCAGGATCTACCTTTGGAGTGTTCACACATGTACATCATCTTTCCATTATGTAGCTTCAGTAATATAGTGCTTCACCAGCTACAGCTATAATCATCATATTGTCAGCCAGATTGCCATCACGCTGTGAAAGGTCCTCCTAAAAATATAAAAGCTAGAGCTGTTCCTGAAGACTTTAGCTAAGTAAGAAAAATAAAATCTGTCAGAAAACCTCGTGTAATTTTAAAAGCTCACAAGTGGTATGTTACTTCAGAAATATAATAGATTGTAAAAAGATTGAAGATTTTTTAATAACTATGAAAATTTAAGATATATAGAATTATATAGACTGATTGCTCTTCTTAAACCACAGATTAAATTGAAAAATTCATCAAAAGGTCTTGAAAAGTCACAGAAATAGATGGAGTTAAGTAATTTTATTTGAAAATATTATATTAACTTTCAAAGGTTTCCAACAGCATCTTTTAAATGAAGGTTTAACACTTCAGTGTTATTGCATTATATTCTTCTTTAAAAGATTGTCAGAATAAATTATTAGAGCCAACTGGGGACGTTTTTGCCAATGACGTTATGTTTGAATATAATTTCAACCTGCCCGTCAATGTTCTTACTTTCTCTGTAGGAAGCAGGTTTAGACATACTCTTAGGGAGAAAAATCTAAAGGCACTTCCACCTTGGGCAGGGAGAGGGTTTCCATCCAGTGGTCTGTGTCCAGATAGCTCTGGACTCTAGAATGGGACATCCTGCATGGGACTTCTGGGCAGGAGAGCCTATAGGATGCCCTACCCTGGGTAGTTTACTCAAAGCTTTTGTCTTTTCAACTGATAGCCAGAAACAGTGCCTCTGAGAAGTGGGCTAACGGCTCAGTTCCTTCTATTTTTTGAGCTTCTTTTTTTAAAAAATGATGATGTGTCAAAACAGTGTTATGAAAACAAGGGTGTATTTTAATTGTTTATAGTGAACAAATTCTCAAACTGAGTTCATCTTGCTTCCAAACCCAAGGCTGTTTTTACATTTTCTTCATGAATGATACCACCTCCTTCTAACTGGTATTTTCAGAAAAAACACAGGGCACCTCCCACCGCAGTCCTTGTCACACTTTGAGGAACACTGGAATCTCCCTGGGATCTTGTTTACAATGCAGATTCTAATTAAGTAGTTCTGGCCTGGGCTTGGGATTCTGCGTTTCCAGCAGGCGCCCAGATGCTGCCAGTGCTACCGGTCTGCACACCACAGTTCAGGTAGCAAGAATTTTGTGCATGTTCTCAACTCTGCTTATATGTTACAAATTCACAGAGCTTGCCTTCTAAACACCCTGCTGCCCTCTCTCTTCCCCGAGATGATGGAGCCTCGGAATCTGCATTAATTGCTTTTAATCCCCAAGTAATTCTTATCCACAGCCAAACTGGAAAGCACTGACTGAGAGAGGTATCTTACTATATTCTGAAAAGTGAATAATTACCACATTGTGCTTTTTTTAGTGTAAGTTTATTTTAGGCAGAGCGGCACAACGTAACAAATAGATTACTTTAGAAACATCTGTATGTAAATGGACTAACAACTTGGAACATATTATTTAAAAAATTAAAACAAAATTTCTGGTCACACTGTGTGGCACATGGGATCTTAATTCGACCAGGGAGCAAATCTGCGCCCCGTGCAGTCGAAGCTCAGAGTCTTAACCCCTGGCAAGTCCCCAAGAATAATGTTTCAGTGAAGTTAAGCATATACTATCGGGGGGTAAGGGTGTTCTCCTAGTTTCCATACATGACATTTCTACATCAAGGAAGTTTCTCTTTGGAATCATCCACCTTTCTTCCTGTACCTTCCCTCCCACCTTTTTGGTCCCCTCACTGTGTTTACTCACACTGATCATCCTGTCCTGCCCACGGTACACATCCATCCGCCCCATCCCCCAAGTATCCCAGGCCCTGTAACTTGCCTCTGTCTCTTCACTCAAATGTGAACCTCAGTTCTCTATGTGAGGCTGACTGCACATGGTTTTGAAGGAAAATAATTTGATAGCACAGACTCACTGTCAGTCATGACAGATGTATTCTTCCTAGAGGTTTTTTTTGTTCTTCCAGTCTTTGCTTCTCGAGAAGATGCTGTTTTCCCATGTAGTATTTAGGCTGCTTTTTACTGTTTGAATGATTATTGTATGTTTGACATATGCTATTGAGCCTATAAAGCTATAGCTTGTATAAAGAAAATGGTATCTTTTACTTGAAGAAGGAAAGTTTTCTTCTACTGTGTTAGTCATAATCTTGCCGGTCATCTGGAAAAAAGAGTATACCTTTCAGTGGCTATATAAGTTCACGTGTGGAAATAGCAAGGTGTAATTGATCGTGTAAAGATTCATGAGAAACTAGGGGACCTAGGTGCCTAAGAAGTGCCAGCTGTTGGGAATGCCTCAAGTTGGAAATGCAGTGGCCCAGGACTTTGAGAACACTAAAGGAATAAAGAAGGTAAGATGACAATTTATTGTGGAAGCATGACAATTAGGATGGCCATTTAACCCAGTTTACTCCTTTCTATCTGCATAGTCTCTGTCCCATGCTAAAATCTGTGAGAAATTCTGTGCGGTTCTATTAAAAGCGAACTGTGTCTCTAACAAATATTTATTATTCCAAATGAATCAATAGGACTTCAAATAATAGAAAAAGTGAAGTGCGAATTATCAGCCAGTGTGGATGCAAAGAGTTATTTTGTACTAAGAGGTCATTCCTTCCTAAATTCTGCTCCTGGGAACAATTCCCATAGCAGTTCCTGCTTTTTTATCTTCTTTTCAACACTACTTTTAAGTTAATTATCATCTATCTAGCTTTTAAACATTTTTGTTTAAACGTTTTTCCTTCTCTCAAGTTCCTCAAACTTACTTGGGATCAGGGATGAGATACATGGGGCTTCTGTGACTCAAGAGCATTGAGGAAAAGCCAAGGTTATCTTGTGAAAGAGTATCCATTTCTAGTTGCAGTCTGCCCCATTTTAATTCATTTTAACACCAAATACATCTGTATAATATGAGACTTTCCTCCTCAAAACAACAGGATATTCTGTGAGGTCTTTGGCAGAGATGTCTGGAAACTGCAGGTAAACCATGATGCAAGTTCAGCATCTGAAAGTATTAATATAACTGACTCCCACACATCCTAGTTCCTGGCAAGCTATAGAAATTTAAGACAGTGGGGCCGTGAGGGAGGAAGCACCCCAAAGCCAGGGAAATGCAAATCAATCCTAGTCTAACATACTTACCCCAACACATGCCCCCTCTTTTTTAAGAAAAAAGTATTTTCAACCAATGTCTCTATTCACTGTGGATTGAACTTCAACTAGCTTATTTTCAAGCATGCTTCTAACTTGGCACAGTTCTGGGAAAAATCCCATAATTGAGCCATCTGGGTTGGATAAAAAAGGGCGTTTTTCTATTTGATTTCTCACATTTTGTTCCTCTTTGTTTTTAATGGGGAAAAATCATTATGAAATAACCAAATTATTGCATAATGTTACTGAAACAAGAGAAACCTTTTCAACTCAATCCTGTTTCTAAAGAAATCTCTATTAGAAATTCTCTCTGTTGCCTCTGAAAGTGATGTAGAATGAATCTTTTGGATGAGGTGACTTGAGGGAATAACTAATGGTCAGAAAATAAAGTTCTCTTTGGGTGGTCTGAAATTCAGCAGTGTTTATTTCTTTTCAGACTCAGCAAGGATTTTTTTTTCCAGTGAAGCATATTTTAGCATTTTATGCTCTGGATTTACTTAGTGTGGTTATAATTGAAATCATTAGGCATATGTAATTTTTCATTTTTTCTGAAAAACTGGCATTAATTGCCTATGATTCAAATAATCTGAAATTAAGAGACACTGAAAAGTTTGTTAATATCTGATAACTTTGATAACAACTTTGATAAAATAGACTATGTTATATGTTATGAATTCCTCTTTGAAGTCTAGAGTTATTTGTTTGAATTGTTCATCAATTCAGACCTTAACATTAAGAACATGTCAGTAAAAGCCTTCCTGTGTGTTTGGTTTATTAGTTACAGAGATGGCTAGGTCCTAGTAACATGGCGATGAACAAGACAGTTTCAGTCCCTATTGGTTGTTAAGAAGACTCTTGAGAGTTCCTTGGACTGCAAGAAGATCAAAGCAATCAACCTTAAAGGAAATCAGTCCTGAATATTCATTGGAAGGTCACATGCTGAAGCTGAAGCTCCAATACTTTGGCTGCCTGATTTGACGAGCCAACTCTTTGGAAAAAACCCTGAAGCTGGGAATGACTGAAGGCAGGAGGAGAAGGGAGGCAACAGAGGATGAGATAATTGGATAGCATCATCAACTCAATCGACACAAATTTGAGCCAACTCTGGGAGATAAAGGAGGACAGGGGAGCCTGGCATGCTGCAGTCCCTGGCATGGCAAAGAGTCGGACACAACTTAGCAACTGAACAGCAACAACATTGGTTGTAATAGTCAAAAGGCAGAGGCAGATGTTATGCAAACCTTTACACAGATACACTGCAAGGGAAAGTAGATTATGTATGCACAAAGATTATATATGACCTTTGGAGGGGGTGGAGGCTTTCCTTTTCCTTTAGGAAGACTTTCCTTTGGAAATGAAAAAATGTCATTCATACAAGGCAAATGAATAATACATAGTATATTAAAATATTACTAGTTGTATGTTGGATCAAACATTGTGCTGGTAATCACTTATTATCCATGTATATGTCTTTTACTCATCCCTTCCATGAAAACTTCTGCGTAGGAATGCCTTGACATCCAGGTTTGTGACTATATCATGTCAAAGCATTTTGTTTGTAATAGGCCCTGAGTAATATGTGTCAAGTTAGCATATCTTTTGTGTTGTTGTGCATGTACAATTTAGTTGTACTTGCACAAGTACAACTAAACCACAAGGCTGCTTATTGTCACCCTGTTTATTTAACTAATACGCTGAGCACATCATGAGAAATGCCAGTCTGGATGAATCACAAGCTGGATTCAAGACTGGTGGGACAAACATCAACTACTTCAGATATGCGGATGATACCACTCTAATGGCAGAAAGTGAAGAGGAACTAGAGGAATTAAAGAACCTCTTGATGAGGGTGAAGGGGAGTGAAAAGGCTGGCTTAAAACTCAGTATTAAAAAAACTAAGATCATAGCATCCAGCCCCATCAGTTCATGGCAAATAGAAGGGAAAAGGTAGAAGCAGTGACAGATTTCTGCTGCTTGGGCTCTAAAACCATTGCAGATGGTGACTGCAGTCATGAGATTAGAAGACGATTGCTTCTTGGCAGGAAAGCTCTGACAAACCTAGACAGGGTGTTAAAAAGCAAAGACATCACTTGCTGGCAAAGTGCAGCAAAGGTCCTGTGCAGCCAAGCTTTGATCTTCCCAGTGGTCACGCGTGGTTGTAAGAGCTGAACCTTAAAGAGGGTGTCGCACATAGCACCAAAGAATTGATGCTTTTGAACTGTGGTGCAAGGAGATCAAACCAGTCAATCTTGAAGGAAATCAACCCTGAATACTCATTGGAATGACTGATGCTGAAATTGGAGCTCCGATAATTTGGCCACCTGATGGCAACTGCTGACTTATTGGAAAAGACCTGATGCTGAGAAAGATTGAAGGCAGAAGGAGAGGATGAGATGGCTGGATGGTATCACCAAAGCAATGGACATGAACTTGGGCAGACTCCAGGAGATGGCGAGGGACAGGGAGGCCTGACCTGCTGTAGTCCATGGGGGTCTCGGAGCCGGACATGACCAGGCAACTGAATAACAAATATCATTTAACATACATTATTGTTAATGTCATTATTATCATAATACCACAGTGCTCATAGCATAGCAAGAATAAGTTATGTAAAGATACAGTTTGAGAAAGATGCCTTTGAATTAACATGCCCTCACCACAATTCTCCATAACTCTTGTGAATGCACAGCAATGTGCCTCACATGAGAACATGATATTCCCCAATATAAATATACCAGTGCATTGCTCTCAACTTCTGTGATGGAAATCAGGAGGATTATTTTACAGTTATAGTTCACTTTTGGTTTGCTTTATTTGTTTGTCCTGGGATCTAAATCAATTGCATAGCAAATTCTGTCTCAGAATATTGAATCATAAAAACTTGTTTTGTTGAAAAATGTTTAAAAACCATGAAATGAGGCCTACTTTTCTTTTGGCATCAGGAATAGGTAAATGCATACCTATTAAATGGAGCATGGTCTTTTGATAGTAAATTTAGCCTATGAGTACATTCATTTTACAGTATTCACTCAGGCTTAAAATATCCTAATTCCTTTGGGAGAGTAAAGCAAGAACGCTATCACATGACTGTCTGGGTTTGTGAAATGCTAAGTCTTACAAAAGCCTTCTGGATTGTGAGTAATAAAGCAAGTACTGGCTTGTTAAGTAGGATAATCTAATCCATGCACTGTATAAACCAGAATGTAATTTTAGATACTGTGGTTTTATATCACAGATGACTCCGTTTTAGAAAGAACTTGCCTAACTATAAGAGTATATTTTCCTAGAAAATATATTTATTTTGATATTTAAATGATTTTAACATTTCATTTGGGTAATTTTTATTTGCAAATATTTTATTTTTAAAAAACATCCATCACATTTCTCTAGTTATGAAAAATATGGTGAAAAAAGTGTGTCCCAATATTGATAAATGATTGCCATTTTATTGTGACCACTTCCAAAGAACTTTATTACAAAATAATTAGGAAAAAGAAGAAAATTATATTATTGTTCATAAGTTAGCCCAGGTCACTAATAATTTAATAAATATTTCTTAACATTTATTTTGTGCCAGGTACTCTAATAGTCATTAGGTATACTCTTGGGAAAACAAAACCAAAGTCAGCAAAATAGGCCATTGAACAACTGTTTTTCATGTAGTCTTCCCACTGACTTTTATGCATTTTTCTCTGAATATTTTGGCTTACCACTCAGAATATAATTATTTTAAACTTTATGCATATCTCTAATGAGCGTCTGTATCTGATTTCTTGGCCAACTGAAAGTACCAAGGGATTTCTGTAAGCCACGGGTACTGACATTACAGACAATAACAAATTTATACAGGTAGAGGCCACACTAGCCAAAGGATAATGAAAATAATTTAAAATAGTATTTCTCTGGCTTTGCCCCCGTCTGCTGCATGAGAGCGTCAATCTTGCCTATCTTCCAGTTTCTTCTTTTTGGCTGCCCCAGGTCTTAACTGAAGTATGTGGGGTCAAGTTCTTCATGCAGGGATCGAACCTGAGCCCCCGGCATTAGGAGCTCAGAGTCTTAGCCACTGGACCACCAGGAGGATTCCCCCCAATATTTCTGAGAGTCCCCTGGGGATATCTCAGGCAGAGTTTCTTAAAATGATGTTCCTCTTCTCCATTTCCAGGTCATTGTGGTGGCAGCATCCAGCAGTGCCAACCAGGGCATTAGCGTGTCACAGGTGGCCGCCAACAGCACTGTGACTGATGTCCACCTAAGTCTGGAACCATGGTTCTTTCAGTTCCCAGAGAGGTTAGATGATAACCTTTTATATTAGGGTAGGCTAAACTGCTGTAATTATAAGTAAACAGGAAAGTTGCTCACTCAATCGTGTCTGACTCTTTGCAACCCTTGGACTGTAGCCCGCTAGGCTCCTCTGTCCATGGAATTTCCCAAGCAAGAATACTGGAGTGGGTTGCCATTTCCTACTCCAGGGGATCTTCCCAACCCAAGGATCAAACCTACATCTCTTGCATCTCCTGCATTGGAGGCAGATTCTTAAGCTGAAACAAAAATGCAGTGGTGGGGGGAATATAAAAACATTTGTCTCTGGCATAACAGTCCAGGTTAGTGTTGACTTCATCAAGAAATGTTTCTCAAACAACCGTGTAAGAAGAAATGGGACTCTGCCCATCTGTAATATGTAGATTCCAAGGTTGCTCTGCTCCCTGCCCTCCCAGCCACAGGACAAGAGAAGAGCCTGTGGGGAGATACACTCAAAAGCCTCAGCTAATATTCTGGTGGCGGGAACTGGACACATGGCCCTATCTCTTTCAGAAATGGACCGAGCAGCACCAGCTCCGGCTGGGCAACTCCCCAGCCAGCCTCTGTTATTTGCCTTTTTATGCACAGCAAGCTGTCACCTCCACCCCTGTCCTGTTTCACCATCCTAGACCTTTCATTGTAGCCGCCTCTCTCTGACACCCAGAGAAGCCGAGGGCATCATTGGTCACAGAATCTATTCCATCTCTACCCTAGGCAGATCCCTATTCCATCCACATAAACAAATTTCATAAACCTTCACTACTCTTTTGAAATCCACTCTCCTTCCCACCATCCCCAGCGTTAAAGATGACCTGCCCTCCTACTGCAGAGTAAAGACAGAGGTCCTCACCTATGAACCACTTCAGCCTCTTCCCAACGTGGCCACTCTCCTTTTGGTTCTATCTCAGAGGAAGATGCACCCCAGCTTCTTTCTTGAGCTCACTCTTCTTTCTCATCTTATTCTTGTCTATCTCATACAGGATCGTGTTCCCATTAAGTATTCCTGCTTCCTCATAATTTGAATCTCATTATCTCTCCAGTAAAATGTTCAATCCTTGAGGCTATAAGCGTGCTTTCATTTAGCCTCATGCTATTTTTTATTCTCCCCATTTTTCTTTTTAAACCAGGCCTCAAAAGACTCCTTTATATTCAACTGTCATGTCTTTACTTCTTGCCTAAGCGTTTTGCAGTCTTTACAAAAAGGAGCACACTAAGCTCTGTGTAGTTCCATATTCATTCAACAATTCATACATTTATTGAGCTCCTTCTCTGCAGACAGAGGGTTGAGCAGAACAAAATAAAAGCTTTGTCCTCTTGGAATTTACATTTTAGTAAGGAAAGGCAAGGAAAACATTTCAGTATTTGTTAGATGTGTCTGTGATATGTGCTAAAGAGAAAAATAAGTCATGATAAGGGAGTTAGAAGGACATTGTTATTTTAAATGGGGTAGTGAAGAAAGGGCTCTCAGATAAATATTTGAGCAGAGACCTGAGGGAAGTGAGAAAGCTATCCACATGGATAACTGAGGGAAGAGCGTTTCAGACAATGAAACAGCAAGTACTAAGGCCCTGAGGCAGGAACATATCTGCACCCAGGAAGGATAGTAAAAGGGCCTGATGTGACTGGAGCAGAACAGGGGAAGGAGGGACGGAGCAGATGAGGCCAGAGAGGCAGCTGGAGCCGGAACCACAGGGCCTGGTGGCCAAGGTAAGAATTCTGATGGGGGCCAACAGAGGAGTTTCAGCAGAGGAATGACCATGTAGTCCAGTAGTCATGTCCGGATGTGAGAGTTGGGCCATGAAGAAGGCTGAGCGCCTAAGAACTGATGCTTTTGAACTGTGGTGTTGGAGAAGACTCTTGAGAGTCCCTTGGACAGCGAGGAGATCAAATCAGTCCATCCTAAAGGAAATCGGTCCTGAATATTCTTGGGAAGGATGGATGCTGAAGCTGAAGCTCCAATATTTTGGCCGCCTGATGTGACGAGCCAGCTCATTAGAAAAGACCCTGAAGCTGGGAAAGATTGAGGACAGGAGGAGAAGGGGGTGACAGAGCATGAGATGGTTGAATGGCATCATCGACTCAATGGACATGAATTTGAGCAAACTCCAGAAGGTGGTAAAAGACAGGGAAGTCTGGCGTGCTGCAGGTCATGGGTTCACAAAGAGTTGAACACGACTTAGTGACTGAGCAATAACAGTGACCTGCTCTTTAAGGAGAAACTCTGAGTGATGTACGCAAAAAGAGCCAGAAGAGCAGAATGATCCCTTAGGACACTGTGAGAATAATCTGGACAGAGCTGACCATCACCTGGATTGGTGAGGTGTCTGTGAAAGTGGCAAGGAATGATTTTGATTACTGATATATTTCTAAGAGTTGACAGGCTGTATAGTGCTGGGACCTACCACCTGCCCCTCCAGTGGAGCTTCTCCTCCACGTTCCACCTTTCTTTGCTTTGCTTTAGGGCCCAGGAGGCTGATCCATACAGGTTGCATCATTTCTGACTTCCCTTTGGGTTTGGCTCATGAGAGACTCCTGCGGAAAATCCGAAGTCTGGGTGAGCATGAGGTCAGAGGACGGTTTTCCCGGCCTCCTCCCTGCCACCAGGGGTTGCTGTGAGTGTCCACCTGCGACCACACCTTGATGGTTACCTTGTGTGGATGCCAGTAAACCTGTCCCTGTTCGCCCTTCTTCACACCTGGCGAGTAATGCCGGTTCCTGCAGTCGCCAGCTCAAGGGTGAACCACTATTCTTTATTGGTTTTCTTGAACTTCGCCCACAACTATATAAATAGTCCCTTTAATAAGCTTTCCTCAAACTCTTGTGCTCTTGATTCATACTGGGAACTAGGGCGTCTAACGCAGTAAAAACAGCAGAACATTTTGTTTATCACTGTTATTTACTTGTTTTTCTCTCCAATAAAATGTTAAATCCTTGAGGACAGAAGCTGTTATATTCCTGTTTCTAGTCCCATGACGTGAAGTAGGTAGAGCTTATTACAGCTGTATCAATGAGTTTTCTATGTAATGATCACACCTGAGTCCTTAGGAATTGTCTACATTATGTTTTAGTTGAAAGATGAATCAAAAGTAGGATATGTGTGTGTGTGTGTATATATCCATCTTAGTGCTCATAAGCTCCACCTTGTTGGATAATTCAATTCCCTGGGGTCAAAAAGACTTTAAAGAAAAAGTTGAGTAAAGCTTTTTGAGTTGAGTAAAGAAAAAGCTTTCTTCTTCTTTTCTTTTTTTTCTATACAGTATGCCCTTGTTGGTTATCCATTTTAAATATAGCAATGTGTACTGACCTTCCCAAGCTCCCTAATCGTCCCTTCCCCCCCCAGCCCCGGCACCCCTAAGTTCGTCTTCTAACTCTGTGAGTCTCTTTCTTCTGTATTATAATTAAGTTCATTTGTATCATTTCTTTCTAGAGTCCACATATAAGGGATGTCATAGGGCATTTCTCCTCCTCTGTCTGACTGACTCACTCAGGGTGACACTCTCTAGGTCTCCATGTTGCTGCAGATGGATCATTCCTCTGTCGATGGACATTTCATTTGCTCCCACATCTTCGCTATTGTAAACAATGCAGCAATGAACATTGGGGAGCATGAACATTGGATCATATTTTTCTCTGGATATATGCCAGGAGTGGGATTGCAGAGTCATATGGTAGCTCTATTTTTAGTTTTTTAAGGAACCGCCATACTGTTCTCCATAGTGACTGTACCAATTTACATTCCCACCAACAGTGTAGGAGGGTTCCCTTCTTGCCACACTCTCTCCACAATTTGTTTGTGAATTTTTTGAGTAGCTTTCTTAGCATTGGTATGTTGATTTTACCAATTGTTTCTCTACTGGAAAGAAATTGAATTTGTTCCCACTTTCTTAAGAACATAAATTTTTTTTCCTGTAACTTTAAAGGTGGATTATGATATATTACAGCTGCCTGTTAAGTTACTGACTTTTATTTGCATAACATTTTAATAGCATTTATTTCTATTAGATTTGGTTATATACAATCATGAGATTATCAGTTTGCATTGTTTTCCTACCAGTTTTTCGGTTTTAGTACTACATTTTGTTATTGATGTTTTCTGTCCATCTAAAGAATATTTTACCTTAACATATTTTTAATTATCATTTTGTGTCTTGCTATTTTCTTTCTTCCCTTCTTTTTGACCTTGACTTCATTCTGTTATTTTCTTTTGGCTAGACCTTAAAGAGTAGGCTGAACAGCCTTGAGGTATAGTTTTAATAAAAGGTTTGCTGAGTAATCATTTGGTGTAAAATCCCAACCAAATCCATTAATAGGAAAAAGAAAACAATATCTTTTCAAGGTTAACTTTCTTCATACTTGCTCACATGAATAACACACACTCACTGCACTCATTTAATTATTACCTCAATTCAACTATAGTTTAAGGTCCATATTTCTAATAAGGAAAACAAAAACTTACATAAATTTATGAGAGTAGATTGTCAAAGAATATAGTTGTTAAAGATAGATTAGAACCATGGAGTTTTGCTTATATAAAATTGAGCCAATACCTCAGGAAAATGACTAGGAATACACTATTGATTGTATAGTTTGTTATTATTTTTTAACTAAAAAAACAGAGCCTTCTTTCTCTTCTTTTTAAATTTTTGGCATCATTTAATATTCTCACAACCTAAATAAATATAGTCTTTTTTTTTAGAGATAAACATTATATATGTGAAAAAATTTATATATTTGGTGGGTTTTAAAATGAATTTGAGGAACTTCTCTGATGATCCAGTGGCTAAGACTCTGTGCTGTCAATGCAGTAGGCACAGGTTCTATCCTGGTCAAGGAACTAGATCCCACACGCTGCAACTAAGAGATCACATGGCAGAGCTAATACCCAGCGCAGCCAAAAATTAACAAATAAAAATAAATAAAATGAATTTGAAAACTGAACAAGTACTTGATTTCACTGAAGTCAGGGTGCTTTTGGAATTATGGGACTCTAGCAGCTCAAGTCTATTTGAGAACTAGTATTTCAGGGAGTATCACCACGCATTAACTACTCGTACCGTTCCTTTCACCTCTATTCAACTCTGTCAGGTAAATTATGACTATTTGTGGAGTGTTGTTTTTCATTCTTATCCATTTCGAAGATCACAGCCATAATGAGGGCTGTGAAACAGTAAAATGATGAAAATACGAAATAATGAAAAAATAACAAGCATTGACTTAAGTCATTTATTTTTCTGAAAGTTTCCTAAACTTCCTATGAGAGACCAGTTAACTTAAGCTGCCACTTTCCCAGGAAAGAAGGTGGTAAGGTTTACACTGAAATCCTTGTGCTGAGTTCAAGAGGGAGAGGGAGAGAAATGAAAAGATGGATCTGACAGCAACCTCTTGTTTGAAAATCTGCCTTTTCTGGCTTCATTGTAGACTATGGCCCTGTGCCCATTTCCCAGCTCAGCCTCTTGCACAACTTACTTATTTTGGCCCTCAGTAAAAGGAGAGGAGTTTGCTGTGTTATTTACTTTTGAACTCTGCCCCATGGAGCACTGGGATTTCTTAGAGTCTCCTCAAGAGTCCTACAGTGAGTAGAATGGAAGGACCAACAAGAGCAGGGTGTGTGTTTTTTTGTAATTGTTTTACAGTTGTTTTCAATAAAGACTCGTTTAGTTCAAAAAAACTTGATCACCTCCACGGTCCCTTCTAGCCCTATAAAAGTGCACTGTTTTGTTTCCAGGTTTTTCCCTTTCATTTCTTTTTGAGAGGATAACCTTAGTTGAAAGGTAAAAGTACTAAATTAATATTTGATTTGGAAAGGCTAAATGAATGAACTTGTGTGAGAGCTTCACTTTGCTTTTAAAAGAAGGGGGCAGCAAGAGAAAACACATAGGATTTTAACCCTGGATAAAAATCTCCATACTGGGACAAAAAGCTTGGAATTGGCAGCAGTGAGGGAGTAAAGTAACTCATGAAAAGTAAAAAACTGAAGAGAATATTTAGTCTTAACTTTTTTTTTTTAATTTGAGATGATGATCATAAATTGGTTTCATTGTATTTTAAATGTAGATAATGTGCTATTTTGGAGAAGGAAATGGCAACCCACTCCCGTGTTCTTGCCTGGAGAATCCCGGGGACGGGGGAGCCTGGTGGGCTGCAGTCTCTGGGGTCGCACAGAGTCGGACACGACTGAAGTGACTTAGCAGCAGCAATGTGCTATTTGCTTTGGGCAGTTTATTAAGCTCTTAAGTGAAGTAAATTGGGCTTCCCAGGTGGCTCAATGGTAAAGTGTCTGCCTGCAGTGTAAGAGACACGGGTTCAACCCCTGGGTTGGGAAGATGCCCTAAAGAAGGAAATGGGAACCCACTCCAGTATTCTTGCCTGGGAAATCCCATGGACAGAGGAGCCTGGCAGGCTACAGTCTGTGGGGTCACAACAAATCAGACACGACTGAGCAAGTACACACACACACACATACCCACAAGGTAAATTACTCTTCATGTGTCACAACACATTGTTTCAGAAGTTATTCGTGGCTGTTGTTAGTTGATTTGTCCAAACAGAAAACTGTTAAAGCTACCTGAGTTATAGTTTCATATTTATAAAATACCCAAAGAAGCATCTGTATTAAAACTAAATAGGTCAATTTTTTAATTAATTATAGAGACCTAATTTTTTTTTTCGGTCAACTTATTGTGATGAGAATAGGGAAGTAGTGGTTATTCTTGGACCTCACGTTCAGCAATTCCTCACATTCCTTTCTATACATGGTAAAATTGGATAATAGTACCAATTCGAGAACCAGGCAGCCTGGATTCAAATTCTGGCTAAATGAACTTGAATGAGTCATTTTACCTCTCTGTGCCACCAGTTCCTGATAGTTATATACTTATGTATAAATGTCGTGGGGGATAAGTGAATTAATATACGTGATGCTCTTAGCACAGCCTCCGGCCAATAGTCGGCATGATTTTTTGTGTTAGCTATAATTATATTATTGAGAAAGCAGAGATTTTAACCCTTAATGAAAATCCAACCTATGTGAGTGATAAAAGAGTCTGTGTGCTTAGGGAGGTGGAAAGGTATAAACTTGTGAGAATGAGTTCAAGAAAAATGAATATGGCACCATTCTGTGAGAAGGATTGCTACAGAGTCTCAGGGACCTTATAGGATGCTGTAGTCCAGACAAGAGGTAAAAATATCCGGAATTACTCTTTTAGTCCATTCAGACTGCTATAACATAGACAGGCTAGTTTATAAACAACAGAAATTTATTCTCACAGTTCAGGAGGCTAAGACGTCTAAGATCAAAACGCGGGTAGATTCTGCATTTGATGCGGGCCCTCTTCCTGGTTGATAGATGGCCGTCATTTTGCTGTGTCACCAATCACATTCGTGAGGACTCATGATCTAATAACCTCCCACATTTGGGGTTAGGATTTCAAAATACGAATTTTGAGGGAACACAAATATTTGGTCTATTGCATCGACTCTTACAGTATTAGAGTAGAAGGAAAAGGATATGTAAAAGATTACAGGCTTACATTTAGGGAAGGAGGAGGAAGATACTAACCTTAGACTTTCAAAGTGGGTGACTAGCATTATGGATGTAACAAATCCAGGATCAGTCTTTGGTTTCCAAAGACTGATATATTGAGAAATAAGGAATGCAAGATTTAAAAGACTAATAAAGATTAAATGTGGTCATATCATACTATATGGTTTCTATAATAATTAAACAGTTAATAGTCTTCATAAAGAAGCATGTAATAAGATCTTTTAAAGAATTTTCCTCTAGTTAAGAAAAATATGTCCTATTTTTTCATTTAGGTTCCTGCATTATACTGTATTAAGCCTAGAGGTTTGTTATCCTTCAATTCTTGTATCCCAGGACAACTGATGTGGTGATGTGAGGAAGTCAGACGTAACACCTGTTGGGAATTAAACCATCGCCTTCTTCATTTAATCCAGCATACTCTGTATGATATATATGACTATTCAGAGTCACAAATAATTTTGGTCTATTATTTCATAAGTATTTTTATTATTTGCAGGTTCGATGGATGATGTACTGGATTGTCTTTGCCCTGTATACTGTAATTGAAACAGTAGCAGATCAAACAGTAGCTTGGTAAGTTCTAGCATTGAAATATGTCCATAATGTAGACTTTTATCTGGTATCCTGAGTTCTTATCCTGCTCTTGCTGTTAACTAAGAGAATTTTTTTAATAAATGTTTTAAAATTTTATTTATTTGTTTGACTATGTCATGTCTTAGTTGCAGCATGTGAGATCTTTTTTGCATCGCGGGGCATCTTTCCTTGTGATGCACAGACTTCGTTGTTCTGTGACATGTGGGTGGGATCTTAGTTCCCCAAACAGGGATCAAACTCATGCCCCTGCAGTGCAAGGAGGATTCTTAACCACTGGACCACCAAGGAAGTCCATCCCTAACTAAATGAATTTCATCAGTCTACCTGATTATCCCTTGTATCATTTCCTTTACCTGGTTTCCCCACAAGGACATTACCTTCCTTATGGAATCCCCCACGTAAAGGCAGTTCATCCTCCCACCCACATGCCACTTCCTCCGACCCTTCTCCCACACACCTCCCAGGATCTCGGAACAGAGAAAACTTGGTTGTCATCTTTTTTCCACACTGATGACTTCAGACTATTTTTTCTTTATTAATATTTCCTAAGCAAACTCCCATTTGCTTCTGGTTTTAGCACTTCCCTCCCAAGGTAAAATACCTTTGGGAAGGTTTTTTTTTTTGTTTGCTTGTTTGTTTGTTTTTAAGTGACAGAACAGGTTCTAAACCATGCTAGGCATGCTAGGGCTCTTAAGTTTCCATGTTCTCTCTTTAAATGCATCTCTTTTTTTCTGGTTGAAAATGTACATGTATACAGTATTAAAAAGTAAACAAAGTAGAAAAAACTTGTCATGAGCAACGAAAGTCCAGAGACTCCCCTGTAACTGCACTGTGCGGAAACCCTTCATCATCTATACAGTAGTCAGTCCTCACTGCCCCCTGCCCACCTGTCTCATCAGAAGAGCCCAGATTTTTTATCATGTATCTTAGTCGTGCATAGACCACAGGATGCTTGTTCTCTTGTGCTGTATTACTTAACTTTTGCTATGGCTACAAGCAACCCTAAAAGCACAATGGGTTAAAAAACAAACATTCATTTCTTGCTCAGGGTACATGAAGACAAATAGTCAGTTGCCAGCCTTGCTGGGCTCAGCTCAGTTTTAAGTGTCTTCTTGTTCATGGACCAAGGCTGAAGAAACAGATATTCTCATGACAGGAAGTAAAAGTTGAAAGCAAGAGATTGGGGGGTGTTGAAGTGAGGGAGTCAAAGGACATTTAAAGCTTTTCTTTGCATTTAGCATATGTTGCACTCACATTCTGTTGCACAGAGCAGGTCATATGACTAAGCCCACAGTCCTTGCTTGAGGAAGTGTAGTCAGCCTATGTGAGAAGATGCTGAAAAACCCAAGTGGGAAGGGGCACGGGTGTATAACCCTATTTTCAGGTTACCACAATGAAAATTCCATTTTCCTTCCAAGTGAACAACTTAGGTTTGTCAAGTGCTGCAATTCTGGACAAATGAAATTGGAGGGGAACGTTTTCTGGGAGCTCTAAGAGAAGGAGATGTGCAAATGGGGTAACATTGCACACTTGGAGCTTATAAATGCTTAAAAACACACCTAACACTTGGGAGGTATGTCCTGCTAATGCCATGGCAGCTAGGCTCTGCAGACAGGGTGGGTGCACCTTACTGTCCTGGTTAAATGCTTTTAATGACCTCTGCCAAAAAGGTCCATCTTGTCAAGGCTGTGGTTTTTCCAGTAGTCATGTATGGATGTGAGAGTTGGACTATAAAGAAAGCTGAGCACTGAAGAATTGATGCTTTTGAACTGTGGTGTTGGAGAAGACTCTTGGACTGCAAGGAGATTCAACCAGTCCATCCTAAAGGAAATCAGTCCTAAATATTCATTGGAAGGACTAATGCTGAAGCTGAAACTCCAATACTTTGGCCATCTGATGCAAAGAACTGACTCATTGGAAAAGACCCTGCTGCTGGGAAAGATTGAAGGCCGGAGGAGAAGGGGACAACGGAGGAAGAGATGGTTGGATGGTATCACCGACTCAATGGGCATGAGTTTGAGTAAACTCCGGGAGTTGGTGATGGACAGGGAGGCCTG
The DNA here is from genome assembly GCF_963930625.1 of Muntiacus reevesi. Taxonomy (NCBI): domain Eukaryota; kingdom Metazoa; phylum Chordata; class Mammalia; order Artiodactyla; family Cervidae; genus Muntiacus; species Muntiacus reevesi. The sequence continues at coordinate 99,276,027 of NC_089250.1, forward strand.
GCGTGTTGCAGTCCATGGGGTTGCAAAGAGTCGGACACGACTGAGCGACTGAACTGAACTGAATGACCTCTCTGAACTGCTCCAGTTAGTTTGGCAGCTTGTCTGCCTTTGCCTATAGAGAGCAATCTTGGAGCTTCCTTGGCTGTCCAGTGGTTAAGACGCTCCCTTCCAATGCAAGGGGTGCAGGTTTGATCCCTGGTCTAAGATCCAACATCCATGGAGGTGCAGCCCAAAAGTAAACAGTTTTTTTTAAAAATGTACATGAGTGGAACAACTTTCAACTAGAAGTTGTGAATCGCTGCAAGGGGACAGGCTGCTCTGATCTATATAATTAGTGATATTAATTTGTCAGCTCAAACTTAGTTGTTTTCCTGATCACAACTTCTTACCTGTGAAAGCGTAACACAATGACTGAACTTTAAAAAAAATTTTGTGTGATTTCCTCATTGTCTGTAGTTTATTTTCACCAGCATTCTTTTCAAATTTTTTCTTGTCAGGTTCCCCCTCTACTATGAGCTTAAGATTGCTTTTGTCATATGGCTACTCTCTCCTTATACCAGAGGAGCAAGTTTAATATATAGAAAATTCCTTCATCCACTACTTTCTTCAAAGGAAAGGGTAAGATGTATAAATTATTTCCACAAATCATTTGTTAGAAATGTGTTTCATCATCACATGTTGCATGCTATAAAATGAGTGAAACTATTATACTAGGGGGGAAAGTCCTAGTTTTCAGCTTCTTGACATTCTTTTTAAATAAAATTAATATCTATGGGCTTGATTTTTTTTTTTTTCCAGGAAATTGATGATTATATTGTCCAAGCTAAAGAACGAGGCTATGAAACTATGGTAAACTTTGGGCGGCAAGGTTTAAATTTAGCAGCTACTGCTGCCGTCACTGCAGCAGTGAAGGTAATTTTTTATTTACCTTTTTTTTAATCCAGTGTCACATTGCCAGTGAACAAAGTAGGGTGGCTTTTTATTTCAGATCATTATAAATTTTGGCACAAATTTACCTTCTGTTTATTTTTATAATATTAGAAAACAATAAGTAGACTATTTTAAAGATATTTTAACATGTCTCTATAATTGTTGGGTATTTTGAACTCTTAATTGATGACAGAATGAGAGATGGTAACAAAACATACTGGAAAAATGTCATTTTGTCATAATCTTCCTACTTTATAACCTTAAAATAGTTTTGAGTAAATAACCTTTAGTAAAGATGACCTTTCTTTCTCTGTCTTTGGTGTTTTTTTCCCTCTCTCTCTCCATGGCAATATCTTGGTAGGATTTCTGACTTACATCTGCACCCATACTTCAACCAATTTGAGGTAACTGATTATTCAAAATAAGGCATGAAAAATTTCTGTTCTTAAAACTTAAGATTTTACTTAGCCAATTACTAATGTCATGCATTGTGTTTTGCAAGCCAAATTATCAAAGGAATGCCTTCTGTGAAAATCCGCATTATGGCTTTTGGATTTCTTTGCATGTAGTAATTAGTGTGGTTGATTTTAAATCCCATGGCATTATTGGTTTTGGTGTGTAGTATGTGGAAAGAAAATAGGTTTCAGCTTCAGAAAGTTCTGAGTGTGACTTTCCAAATAACCATCAGCCTTCTACTTAACTTCTGCTTTGGGAGGATGGCAGGGAGGAGAAAATGAGGCAGAGGAGAACTAAAGTCCTTGTCTGCTGTATAAGAAAGTGGAGGTTTTAAAGTGGTTGTCTGCAGGGGGATGGAGAGAGGGGACCAAAGGTTTATTGCTTTCTTTGTTATAAAATTTAACATTATTTAACATCACAAATCAAGTACATGTTATTTATTTACACCCCCAAGAAGATGCTTTCTGAATTTTCCATACTTAAAAGCAACATTCAACCTGACTCTGTGGTGAAAAACTAAAGACTAAATTTCAACATCAAATATTGTTTAGGAATTTAGACATTATAGAGCACTGTTTTAGGAAACAGACGCACACAAATCTCATTTGCCCTCTTCACTTCAACACTTAAATATGGTTTATAATCCTACCTACTCTGTGAGACTCATATTGTAGCTGTTTTGTGGGATATTTATTTTATTTTGACTTACTACTTCCAACCTCTGCATGAGGAACCAGAAAGCCCAACTGTATTATCTTTCCTCATTCCTTCGTTTATTTTTATTTTATACATACTTTGCTTGCTGCCATCAGTATTTAACATCCTATATGTTTATTTAACAGATATTTAATGTATTGACCATCTAGGTATGTATTTAATGCCTACCACATGGTAGGTGCTTGGGATGTAGCAATGAACAAACAGATACAGTCCCTACCCTTTCAGGCCACTACTGTCAAGCTGAATGTCTGTATCCACTAGCTGAAAATTTTACCTCATCTTTGGTTGCTTAGAGCCTGCCCCTTGCCCTCCACTATTAAAAAAAAGCATTATCTAGTAATTCCCTGGTGGTCCAGTGGTGAGGATTCCATACTTTCACTGCAAGGGCCAGGGTTCAATCCCTGGTCAGGGAACTAAGATACCACAAGCCTCGGGGTGCAGACCAAAAAAATAAATAAAAAATAAAATAAGCATTATTTTACTGAAACACCTTTTTGTAGAAAGACTATAAAAATGATCCCATACCTATATTTCTCTAGCTTCTTTGTGATCTATTGCTTGTCTTTATTTATACATTTAACAAATTAAAATCACCTCAATCATCTCCCCACTTCAAAGGCAGGAAACAGCATAAAAATTTTCTAAGTTACCACTGCAAAACAAACCCACTGTAACTTGAATTCACTTTGGAACTCTCTCTTTTCGCTTGTGATCTTGTGATCCTTTTGTTGTCAAGTTCACTGTCTATAGTGAGCTTGATATGATGAGGCAACCCTCATCATTCTCCCGATGAGCAGAGGAATGTTGGCATCAACCATACTGGATTGTATTCATGAGAAATGGTCATTAAATATGCTGAACACAGCATAATGTTAACACTATTTGCCTCAAGTTTTACTGTGCCTGTTTTAAAGTAGGGGAAATTAGTTTTATCTCTGGAGATGTCAAGGAAAGGCAGCAACTGTGATGGAATAATCACTGAACCAGACATTTCCTACTGAAGAATAAATTGAAACTGAAATAGGAAATAGGTCAAGTTTAAGGAGAAACTGCAGGAAAGCTAACAGTAAGACTTGAGAATTATTAAACTTCTTTTTTTTTTTTACAATATATGGTTTGTTAAAAATATCTTTCAGGCTAAAAATACTGAACTCTCAGTGTGACCTTTAAAGACTGGCAATACCCCTGGCTAGGTTTCCCAAGTTGAATCGCCTGAGCATGTTAAAGATGAAACTAGGAAATCTAATCAGAACATTTATTACACCGTAAAGCAATTTTCTGAAAATGTTACTCAGTTCTCTGACCTCATTACCCGGCATCTGTTCACAAGGTCAGTGTCCAAGTTTATTTTGGCTGAGCAAAGCACAAACATATGAAGGAGCTTCAAGGATTTTGCTGAGGATGTTCAACGTCCCGTAGCTTTCACATGAGAAATGCCCGCGGCGTTTGTACAGACGAGCAACACTTCTGCTGAATGAAGGACAGACGAAGAAGAGAACTGTTAGTCGTGTTAAGCACCTCTTAGGATTTTCTCTAGCAGCCTTTTCTTGGTGAATTCTTTAGCAGATATTATTTTTTAAAGAAATCAATTATCACAGAAATGAGAGCCTTCAGTTAAAATTTCTGAAATCTTATTGACTGTAAATAATGACGGTTATGTCAGAAATCCTGACATCTTGCTGTCTGTTTTTATGGCTTTCTATTTGTGAACGAATTCGAGGAGATTCAGCTGCTTAGTATCATCTGTTTAAAAAAGAGAGCACTTCTTCAGACAATGGAGAAGATCATATTTTTTTTTCTCTGCAATCTAGGGAAGCACAATGTTATAATGAAAGTTGAATTTTGTAGCAGTTGAGTTGTCAGCATTTTTTAGCCCTGATTCTGTCACTAATTAGCCATGAGATTTAGGGCAGTCATCTGCACTGATCTCTCCAAGTATCCATGTTCTTACACGTAAAATGAAGGGGTAAAAACTGACTTCTAAAACTCCTACTCGAAAATGATGGTTCTCAACTGGGGGCAATTTTGGTAATGTCTGGAGAGATTTTGGGTTGTCACAACCGAGGCAGAGGTGCTGCTACTGGCATCTTAGGGAGAGGACAAGTATGCTGCTTCCAGAATGGCTTCTCAACACACAAAAAATTATCTAGACCAAAACAGTACTAATGCTGAGGTCAAGAAACCCTGCTCTGAAAGTATAGTAAGTCAGAAAAGGCTTAAAGGATATGTAAATGTGTACAGGTAATTTGGATGATGGGTTATAGATATCTTTCTCTTTTACATTTTTCTCTGTTACAAACATTCTTCAATAAATATATATTGCTTTCATCTTAAAACCACGAAAATATAGTACTCACTTAATGCAAATGCAGTCAATTCCATTCTCGGCTTGATCAGATTGTGTTAAATATCTATAAGGACAAGGCATTCCCCTAAAAACTGCAGACTATCCTTATTCTCCATTATAATGTAGTATGTCAAGGATCAACAAGAAATAGAGTTTAATGACTACTCATTATTGATCAGTGTCCTAAAAATTATTCCATAAAGAATTGTTTGTATGCTTATAAGATTACAAAGCACTCCTGATTATATTTTTTAATTCTTAATTTTAAAATTCTGTGAGGATAAGTTGAAGATTTTATACACAGGTGATGATAAGCACAGTAAATTCCTCTTATTTAAAACAAAATATGGGGCTTCACTGGTGGCTCAGCGGTAAAGAATCCACCTGCAGTACTGGAGATGCAGGTTCAATCTCTGGGTCAGGAAGATCCCCTGGAGTAGGAAATGACAACCCACTCTAATATTCTTGCTTGGGAAATCCCATGGACAGAGGGGCCTAGCAGGCTATAGTCCATAGGGTTGCAAAAGTCCATGGACACAGCTGAATGACTAAACAACAACACAGTAATTTTAATATAATATTTAACCAGGAAACAAAGTACTTAAACAAAGCAGAATGGTTGGGTATAAAGAGGTTAGAATTAGTCATACATCATGGTCCGTTTTTACAGATGCCATACATAGACTTGGATACTTGAGTAGACATGCAAATTTTCAGCTATCAGTGAGCTTCTGTGTGGGGCCAGCTTGGGAAGCTGCTTGTCGGCTAAAGCATTCTTTCCAGAGCTTGGACCCAGCCCTCCCACCCAGCCAGCCTTACCTCATTCTTAGTTTCTTAAATAGATGTTTTGGGCTCATCTAAATTCAAACTCTGAGACCTCTGAGCTTCCTGAAGACAGGAACACTTGGTCTAATGATGTAAAATGTTCTACAGAATACTTTTTAATTACTTTGACTTTTGTTTTCTCATTATAACCTTTCTGTTACTTTTCTCTTTGATTTTTAGGACTAAATTTAACAGACACAGTGTATATACAGTTCTGTAGAGAATAGGATCTAAATGCCGGGGTATAGAATTACCTTGTGGATAGTAACTCCCTTCTGACTTACTAAGACTGCTGTTTCCACACATATTTTCCTCCTCAGACTAGAACCTGTCTTCATTTTTCTTATACTTTTTAGCTTAATAGTGTATAAACCAAATGCAAGAAAATAAATCAAGCATTATTAATTTAAACAAAATATAAATACCTTTTAGTATTGTTTTGATAAGTGGCTATAATTTCCTGCTTGTGCCCTCAAAATGTAGAAACAGTTTTTCTTTTAATGATGGGAGTAAGGGATTTAGATACTGGAAAGATGATGAAGAAATAGGTCAGAAATTCTTATAGTATATTATGTTAACAGTTAAACTTCATTATACCCTCTGTGATGACCTCTGGGATGGGGGGTGGTGGGAGGGAAGTTCAAGATGAAGGGGATATATGTATACTTATAGCTGAAATCAACACACTGTAAAGCAATTATCCTCCAATTAAGAAAAAAACTTCATTATTCCATCTATGACTGATTTTGTAATATAAAGAAATTTTTGAAAAAAATGGAAATCACTCATCTGCCTACACATTATACTGTTTTCATTTTTTAAATATTTATTCCTGTCTAACTGTAACCATACTGCACACTTAGACCTATATTTTGCATGATTTAAAATTCTGAGGTGGAGGGGAGGCATTTCCTCCTAATATTTTATTGCAAACATAATTCCCTTATTAATGGACTTTTTGTGCAGAATATATAAAAACTAGAGGGAATAGCTCTGCCTTTAAATGCAGTTATTTTATAATGACACCTCTCCTTTAAAGTGGTCACATTGGATACTTATAATTTATGTAGTATTTTTGAAGTTTGCAGTTGTGTAATAGTTCCCCCCCCACCCCCGCCACCCCCCGCCATGTTATTTCTATTCTGGGCTCATTAGAAAACATACAGTGAAAAGAAATGGCTTTTCAAAGTGATAATGGCTGCCGAAGTGCTGTGAGTCCTCAAGGAGGGTACACAGCCTCATTTTGCTTTTCCCTGTATGGTACCTGGCCTTTTTGTTTTTTTTGAGGATTGATAATACCAGGGCTAGAGGGTTGATTACTCAAGAGCTGCATTAAAATCCTGACTGTATATAGATCACACGCATCTCGGTGTTGGTCCTTGCTCACCTTTCATGGAAACCTGAAGCAACCTCCTAGTGAATGTAGATACCCATGACCATACTTGTGGTTTGGTGCTGAACCTATCCATATAAACGCAATATGTTTACATTCAAACATGCTGCTATCTATAGAGAACTCTGTAGCAGTCATGAGTAATGAAAAAAAAAAGGCTTAAAAAGAATAGTTTACTTATTACTTATTCAGTATCAGTCCCATACCAGCTACACTCAGAGAACAGAGGAAGCCTAAGATTTGTCCCTCTCTTCTAGTTTCTTAAAATCTTGCCCTGAAGGCAAAATATATAAAGCACAGTCACAGAACTAACATTAATGTGTGAGTTCATTTGTGAGATACACCCTAAGTAATTAGTTGATGATAATCATTAAAGATACTGAAGTCTGTGGATGATTAAAGCTAGACTGATTCAACAGCACTTTGACTTATATGCATGCTGAGATGTACTTTCTTTCTTGAGTGGGAGGGTTTGGGGGTTAAGAATATAGGATGTTATGGATGTGTATTACCATCTGTTTGGCGATGGCAAAAAAAGTCAAGAATTGCTGAGAGGACACAGAACTACAAAGATTGGAACACAGAAAATGACAGTTCTGCAAAAACAAAGCATCTGTTTCAGACAAGCACTGATCACTTCCTTTTAGTGTGTGTCTGAAGTCTTTTGTCATCCTCTATTTAATAAATAAATGATGTCTGATAAAAAGAGAGTATAATAAATTAAACCTTGTCAAGAATGTTTAAGGATATGTGGAATCCAACTAATTTTATTGAGACTATAGATCCTTTTGGTGGCTCAGACAGTAAAGAATCCATCTGCAATCAGGAGACCTGGGTTTGATCCCTGGGTCAGGAAGATCCCCTGGAGAAAGGAATGGCAACCCACTCCAGTATTTTTGCCTGATGAATTCCATGGACGCAGGAGCCTGGCAGGCTACAGTCTATGGTCGCAAAGAGTTGGACACAACTAAGTGACTAACACTTTCACTTTTCACTAGACCCTTTAATTATGCTTTTTCATAATTCAAAGACTGTAGTAGAAATTACAAAGCTTAAGTGGGCTATGGAAGTGGTGTTCAGGTTTGACATAATAGGATATCACTAAGAGTAGCTAATCCAAGACTCATGAATCAAGACATTTTTCTTCAATGTAAAATACACATTAGCAGTAACATTGAGATGTTTGTAATGGCTTAGGCTTTGAAATTTAAAGATGAACCATTATGGATGAGTTTCTACAGTACCATTATAAGTAGAGGCAATCATAAATTCACATGTGTGGGAAGAAGAAATAATAAGTGTAAAAAAACCTTTAGAAGAATATTTTTAATCCATCTATAAATAAGAAATGAGTCATCTGTATGCTATGCAAATTTTCAAAGTGGGTAAATTTAGAAATTATTTTTTTCTCTTTACAAAGCTTTATACTTTGAGAGGAAATGTAGTTATGTCTGAAAAGTTCAGAAATGTTCCTTTCAAAGCTGTGCAATGATGAAAAGCATTGACCATTCTACAGTGATGGAGATACTCTCTACCTGCACAGTCACTAGCCACATGTGGCTATTGAGCATTTGAAATGTAGCTCGTGCAATTAAGGAGCTGAATTTCTTCTTTCTCTCAATTTTAGTTAACTTTAAATACCCACTTGTGCCTAGTGTCTACCATATTGTTAAGGCTTTAAGTCAAATTGTGTAGTAGTAGATATGCTTTGCCAGATGATGAATTCATTAACTGAATATCATTTCATACTCAAGATTCTTTGGCTCTTAAATTTTTTTGTGTGGTGTTCTAGGTAGAGCCATTACCATTCCTAACTTGACTTAGCTTTGAAATAGCATCTCTTTTACTTTAAAAAAGTTCTTGTGAATCATAAATATAAGCCTCAAAGTGCTAATTCTAGGAGAGAGCAATATTATGGATGATGTTTATAGTCAGGATAAGTTCATGATACTTTTCTTTTTTTTTTTTTACATTTTCAAGTTAAATTTAAAACAGAAATGTTTGGGAGTGAAATGTACTGATGTCTACAACTTGCTTTGAAGTGCATTAAAAATTGATTGGTGGTTGGATAGATGGTAAATTAGTGATAAACCAGATACAGCAAAATATAAATGATATATGGGTATCCACTGTAGACGTCTTTCAACGTCTCTGAAAGTTTCATTATGAATGAATCAGCTTCATGATAAAATGTTGGGGGAAAGTTAAATGCAAACATATTAAGTATTTTAAAATGCACCCTTTTTCTTGGATCTATCGCTTCTCTATTAAACAGAGCCAAGGAGCAATAACTGAACGTTTGCGAAGTTTCAGTATGCATGACTTAACAGCTATTCAAGGTGATGAGCCTGTGGGACAAAGACCGTACCAACCTCTCCCAGAAACAAAAAAGAAAAGTAAATCAGGCTCCGGTGAAGCAGCAGGTGTGCTTGTTTTGTTTTCACGTATTGTTCTGTCATAATTGGGATCTTGAGTCAAGATGGGTACCAGCTGTCTGAATTTGGGTAAACTAAATTTATCTTTAGTTTGGCATCATCGACTCAATGGACATGAGTTTCATTAAGCTCCGGGAGTTGGTGATGGACAGGGAAGCCTGGTGGGCTGCAGTCCATGGAGTCGCAAAGAGTCAGACACGACCGAGCGACTGAACCGAACTAAAGTTTATCTTTAAGCTTTTGTTTTTGTTCTCTAAATAAGGCTAGTGCTTGCCTTTTGTTGACTCTGGAGAGAATCCCACTAAGAAAGTAGCAACAGCCCCATGTGCTGCCATGAATTTCTAGACGCAGTGGATGTGGTCGTCTATGACCACCAGCACCAGTCCTGACTCTCCACTCTTGTTACTCAAACTGTGTAGCAACATCTAAAGAGTTTAAGCCCTCTTTACTGTAAGTGCTGTGAACAAATAAGGATATTGAACCATAAGATGAAAAGTTTTAAGCAGTGACAAAAGAGCAGTTTGATAATAAGATTACTCCAATGGAAAAATGTCTTGAAATTATGAATTGTAGACCAAAAACCCACTTGTTCTAATATAAATTGTAAGCATGTCATGGTTGATATGTTCTAAAACTTTAATAAATTGTGATCTTAGAAACATGCACACAAACGAAAGACATGGTTCTTTTAGTCTTTTTTTTTTTTTTTTCACATGTAAGAAAATTATAGTTCAAGGCTCAACTGAGAACTAAGATCTTCAGGACATTTCTTATTAGTGTCTTATTAGGTCCATAAAGTACAGGGCTACTGGATCTTTTTTTTTTTCCCCAAGTAGAAGTTTTCTTTTGAAGTATACTGAAAATCATTATTTATAATTAAAACCAACTTGAAAAGAATAGTTGCTTCTTATAAAGAAAAAATAATGAAATTTCTTCTAAGTTCTCCCTAGAATAACTTAAAAAAATTGGTGGCTATTATCTAAAAAGTAATAATTAAGTACTGGCCATTGAGTAAGGTACTAATGCCTTTAAGAATGAGTAAACTTTGAACCTTGAATCATCATCCTTAATACTTTAATAATGTAAAAGTAGCTCCTAATATAAGGCATTTTCTTAACAGGCATTTAAAAAATTAGGTGTACTGACATTGAATATGGGATCTGCTATATATATTTTGCTGATTTGGACCAGTAATCTGAATCCTTTATCAGTAGTTGATTTATAATTATACCTTAAAATTGGTTAAGAACTATATTCCAGTTATTTAAATGAAAACAGGATTATAAATTTGAAAATCCATGACATCATTTTTACGGGATCCGTCTATTAAATTTAAAATGCTAAAAAAAATAAAATAAAATGCTGTGACTAAAATATTTTAAGATAACAAGGTGCTCATTAGTTCTTCTGTTAAATTTTAAACCGTGAATTAAAATAACAAGAAAGTTGGGAAACAAACACTCTCATACACTTTTTATGAATGTTTAATGTATAACAATCTTTTTGGATGACAGTCTAGTAACAATTATCAAAATGTATTATCTAACTCAGCAAGAACTTCTAGGAATAGTCATAAAGAAATAATCAGGCAAGTGTGTTCATTTTATTGATGTTTATAGTAACAAAATATTGGAACAAACCAAACTCCTAAGAGAATAGTTAAGCAAAAGGGTGGCTATTAGCAGTGAAAAATAATAATGTCAGTTTATATTGATACTTACTGACATGAAAACATATCCAGATTGAGAGGGAAAAACAATAATAATGAAACAGTGTGTTTGTTATGATCCTGTACCATAGAGGCACAATAGACAGATGGATGAAATGGATTAATATACGTAAATGTATTTTTAAGATTTATGTATGTAGAAGACAGTCTGAAAAGGTATTATGAAAATGTTAACAGCATTTAACTCTGAGTTGTGGGCTTCTATTGATTTTTTAAAAAAATTAACCCATTACTCTTAAAATCAGAAATAAAACAACTCTTCTTTTATTAAGGTATTCATTTTCTTATATCTTGAATTTTTTTCTATTTTATTTACTTCTAAAATTTCTCAAGAAAGAAAGCAAGTTGGTAAGTTTTTCAGTGTGGGAATTATATTTACATTGCAAAGTCTGTTTACTAGTTCATGTAATCAATACATTTATCTCAGAACACAAGCAAATTCAACTGTTTGAGAAAGTAGTTCCCTCTTAAAAGCTAAATGGCTTGCTCTGAGCAGTTTGAGGTTGGCTGATCAAGAGAAGTCTTGCTTTGATGAAGTTATTCTAGTTCACATGTTGTCACTATGGGAAAAAGAGCTACCTCCAAATGCTTTTTTGTAAGAAAATAGACACCTTGAACATGATGTTCACTTCCTTAGAAAGAACACCACATTCTCATAAGTGGAAATATTTTTTCTGCAAAGAAGCTGCTGCTCTCATATTAGTTAAAAGTGCTTCAGTATTCATTTTCAATATACCAGCAGATAAAGGGAGTTGTTTTGTCTTGTTTTCAATGCTTTATATATTTATTTAACCCTGAAGATGACTATGCAGGTTAAATATTTTTATCCTTATTTTGTAGATGAATAAACTGAGACCTAAGGAGATTAAATTACTTGTCAAAGACCACATACTAAGTGACAGAAATGAAGTATCCAAGGTTCTTCATCTAATCCTCTCTCTATTTACTTTATGAAGAGACTACACTTAGTGAGACACTTGGGCTGGAACAAGGACTGCAAACAATTTAGCAGGAGGGGACCTTAGAAATGCTTTTAGTCAAAGAAGGCCAGTAAATGACATCCCTTTGTGCCCATGGCAGACATTGCTAATGGATTGCAGCACTTCCCATCTGGCTCAGAATCGCACTCAACATAGCACCCCAGACAGCTCTACTGGCTCAGGGTTGGCATTCATGTATTAATAGTAACCTATTCATCTCCCACCTGCCTCAACACCTTACCAGATAAGAAAACTGAGGCCCAGAGAGGCAAGACTCACTCAAGTTCTTACAGTAATTGTAGCAAGATGCTCACTCGTTTCTCCTCTCATGGATCCAGGGCTTCTTCCAGCATGATAGCTAAGGCTTCCTCCTCCCAAGTCAGACCTTCCATGATTCTGCACTTACATTAATACGTGAAACTGCTTCAAACATGCCTGGTCTTTGCTAAGTGCTGGATCAGTATTGGCTATTATTATTATTAAGGAGTGGGAGGGAGGAGAGACTTAAAATATACCAATTCTAAGATGTGCAAGTTATGAATAAAACCTGGTCAGTCTGCATAAGCGTTTGCTCGTTTCTTAAAATGGTAACAGAGCACTGGGTTGAAGCTGGCCAAACAGCTGCAGCCTCAGGCCTCAGGGCCCCTGGCAACACAGACTTCTCATTCTTGGGTTCCCAGTCACTGCCCCTGAGGAATGTGCATGGACAGCACCATCCTGAGGACCTTGTCCAGTCTAGATTGATGATGGAAAACGGCTGACCGTAGCATCACCTTTGTTCGCCAGCAGCACCCCACCAGCTTCACCTCGCCTGGGCGTGGCAGACCTGCTCAGCCAGCTTGCTGGGTTCCTGTTCAGATAGGGCATCTAGATTTGGGCTTTTCTCATAATCTCGGTTCTTCTCCTCTACCAAAGACTTTAAAATTCTTGGACAACTCTGATTAATACTATTTCCACCATGCACATCAGAATTTTCATAATGCTTATTTTCAGGCTTTTAAGCGGAATAGAAAATGCATGTTTTAGTGAAGATGTTTGATTTGACTCCTTTCTTTTTGATGCAGTTTAATCTTAATAACTTGCTAAATTAAGCTGGTCAACTTCACCTCCTAACAAATCCCACGCTTGGCTACTTTCTGCTCAATCCTTGGACTCCATCATTGCTGACTTGTACTGCAGTAACCTCCCTGCTTCCAGTCTTACCACGTATGATTCATTCTCTAAAGTACAAGAAGACTCTTACAAAGAACCAAAACCTAATCATGTCACTCTCCTGCTTAAAATGCTTCAATGCCCTCTCCCCTTTGTTCTCTGATGAAGTCCAAACTCAGCAGCATGTGGTGTATTAGCTCCCCAGCCTTGGCACCCCACTGCTTCCGGTGCTGGGTGTATAGAATCACGAGCCTTTCAGAATTCAGCTTGGCCACCACCTTCCTACAAGAAGTCTCCTCTCACAACCCACTTCCCTTATCTTCTATTTATAGCATTCATTACAGATGACTCTGTCTCCTCTACTGGACTGTGTATTTCTCAGGGTAGAAAAGGACAGTTATGTCTTTTAACATTGTATCCCCCATAACTTAGTGTACTGCCTCACACATAGTAGTATTTTAAAAATCCTTGTGAGGACTTCCCTGGTGGTCCGTTAGCTAAGAATCTGCCTTCCACTGCAGGGGACACGGGTTTGATCCTTGCTGTGGGAAGATTCCACAAGCCGTGGGTCAGCTAAGCCCGTGTACCACAAGAAGAGAAGCCACTGCAATGAGAAGCCCATGCACCACAACTAGAGATTAGCCCCTGCTCTGCTGCGATCAGAAAAAGCAATGAAGACCCAGCACAGCCAAAAATAAATAAACAAATTTAAATTTAAAAATTATTTTAAAAACTTGTGCAATAATGAATCAATCTGTCACTTCTCCTGAAACAATAATTAGAAAACTAAGATATTTTTAGTTGAAATTAGGAAACAATAAGATGTATATATACATATATATATATAATATAACTATCATTTTGAGTGAAATTCCAATTCCTAATCATATAAAATGAGAGGTAGTTAAAATCGCAAGGGCCATGTTTGCCTCATCTTTTACCTTAGAGAACTTTTTGATCACAGTCATTTCCTTTCTGATTCTTTCCTTGATTCCTTATTCTGTGTTTTACCTTAGTTTTATTATATTGGGATTGGGAATATTATATAAGCAACAGCAATAGAGAAAAATCTAGTTGTGGCAATCTAAAATAATCTTTTTCTGGTTTATACAGAAGTAATAAAATTTTTTAAATAAAAATTTGGCAATTTTTTTAAGAAAGAAAAAGTGAAGAAATTTAAAATCACTTAAAAGCCCACTTTCAACAGATATTATGGTTTCATTTTTGTTTTTCCTCCTTTGTTTTCTATATTTACATTTGTTCCACTTAATATTGTACCAGGGGGTTTTTCCCAGGACTGCTGACCCTACTTGGTCTCCTAGCCACATTTGGCCTCCTCACAGCTCTTCCACAAAGTTGTGCTTCCCCATGACCCAGGGCCTTTGCATGTGCTATCACTTCTGCCTAGCACACACTTCCTCCAACTGCTGCAGGAAAGCAAAGGATCTTGGCCTATGTAATGACTGATTCTGCTTCCAAATCCTTCCTGATTTCTAGACCAGAAGTCTGGCAGCATAAAATTGGACTTCCTTAATATATAATTATGGAGAAGGAAATGGCAACCCACTCCAGTATTCTTGCCTGGAGAATCCCAGGGACAGAGCTGGGCTCTGTCCAGCCTGGTGGGCTGCTCTTAATATATAATTAAAGATGTTTATCTTATTATGAGACCCGGAAGCTTAATCACAACTCTTCATGGTTTGCTTAGTAATGCTCAAGTTATTCATGTCCTGTGAGAGCAGATGAATAAACAATTTATTCAGTGTACTTTTCTTCACATGCAAGAAGTCCATCTTTGCCCCCTCCTGAGCCTGATACCATCCAAAGAAGGTAGCTATGCCCCTTACCTTTATTAAAGTAGAATTTGAAACGTAATGGGGCCTTGTAAACTCACCCCTGTCCTTTTTTTTCTTTTCTTTTGACCTCATGGGATCTTAGTTCTCTGACCAGGGATGGGACCTGGGCCCTTGGCAGTGAAAGCCCAGAATCCTAACCATTGGACCACTAAGGAATTTCCTCACCCCAGTCTTTATCATCTACTTACTATTCCCCAGTTGCCTTAGATTTAGGCCCCTCTCTTGCTCCATCCAAGCAGTGGTTCTCAGTGCAGGCCCCCAACTAGTAGCGAAGCATCACCTGGGAGCTTGTTAGAAACGTAATTTCTCAGCCCAACCCCAGCCCAGCAATGTGTGTATCAGCGGGTTCTCCAGGCGACTCTAATATATTCTAGGAAGTTTGTGCGTTAGCACAAGTTTATTGAAATTCTAATAAGCTTTGAGAACCACTGCTTCAGGAATGGGAGGGAGTATTCTTCTCCCTGAATCCCATTCTCAGAGTGCTCTCAGAGTTCCTGACAGTAACCAGCCTGGCTGCCTGGTTATTTGCCTGCTGGTCAATGTTAAGTCCTCGCTGCTACACATAGCATCCTGTTAGCACACCCACATGATCGCTTACTGACCTTCCTAGTGCTGGCTGTTTTCTTTGAACTAACATCAGTCATCATAGCCTGTGGTGTTTCTCATTACTGTAGCCTGTCTGGCTGGATTTTATCTTAGCAGCTGCAACAGTGTTGGTTTAACTTCTCTATCACCTGCCCCCAGTGAGTTTATCTTGCCCAAAGTTCTATTCCCTTTGGGTCTTATATGACTCCTTAAGTGCACTCTACCATGTCTGGTCTTGACAAAAGGACCCGAAGTTCCTAATTAAAGTCAAAGGTACAAATGACAGACCAAAACACATTATTGCTTAAGTAGTTTAGAATTCACAAAAAGGAGAAAGGGCAGGAAGAGACTTTTCACTATGTATCTATTTATATTCTTTGATTTTTGAGCAAGATAACTGTTAACCTACTCAAAAATATTTCTAAATATTCTGCAAAATGCATAGTAAGAATAGGAATTGCCAGGGGAAGCTTCCTGGAAGAAATGAGCCTCATCTAGACTAGTGCAAGGGGTGAAGATCAACGGCGAAGGGCAGGGAACCCATTCCAAATGAAAAAGGAACGGAGTAAGCAGACAAACGCAGACTGTGCAGAGAACTGTGGACAGACGGGGTGAAGAGGCGGTGCTGACTGGTATCCTTTTACTAAAACATGCTGATTTTCACAACTCATCTAGGTTACGGAATTCCACTGAGAGACGGAGATGAGAAAACAGATGAAGAAGCAGAGGGACCATATTCAGACGATGAGATGTTAACACACAAAGGACTGCGAAGATCGCAAAGCATGAAATCTGTGAAAACCGTGAAAGGCCGAAAAGAGGTGAGTCAAGTGTAGAACTGTTTTCCTAATGATTAGTATTAAGAGATTTCCCTGCTGCATGCTCATTTAGTATATTAATGATCCCTAAATGAAGGATTGGAATGATACAGCACGGGTTATATTTAAAATTATTTATTCCGGTCAGATGGATTAAGATCTCTGGCAATTTGGAAAATGATAATAAATTCCTAGTCTTTCGCTATAAGTGGAAAACAGTATTCTCACTGTTTTCTGTAGCAAAATCAGACAATTGATGGGAGTACCCAGTACCAGCCCTCACATATATATAAAGAAAGCAGCTAACAGTATCAAGTACATAGTTTTGTTTTAAACCGACTCTATATCGGGTTTAAATAGTAAAAGTGTATTCGTAATAATGTATGTCTTTGTGCCCAGAAAGCAGTGGAGGATTTCAGTGAAGGCCTCAGGTCTTTGTAGGCAGTGTTCATGGACATGTACCAAACAAAGTGTAAATAATAACAGTTTATGTTTTTACTTATCACTAGTGATAATAATCTGTGCATATATGTAACACAATACCAACTACATTTTGGAATATATAGATAGAGGTGTCTTTTGAGTGCACACTTAGAGGACAATTGATTCTTTATGTCATGAAAGTTTAAAAATTATTACTGTGATGATAATTATGAAGTCCTATCTAATTTCAAAATCTGATTCATAATGAAAACACATTTCTCTCTTCAGGTGCGGTATGGGTCACTAAAATACAAAGTAAAGAAGAGACCACAAGTGTATTTTTAGCCATGTACACATCAAGTATCCCAAGACAAATTATGCTAATACATCAATTTGTTTTTCTAACATCATATATTCAGGATGTATCCATTAAAACCGTTCTTTAAATTGTGGTGGTGATAGGGTTTACTTTCAATTTAAATAGTTTTTATTTCTTTAACAACTGCTTCCAAATCTTGACTACTAAAGGTAGTTATGCAAAAATAGATAGATAGATAGATCAGAAATAAAAGAAAATTGTGTTGTCTGTTGTCAGATTCTTCAAAACATTAAGTGCCTGAGATATAAGGTGAAACACAGATTCACAGTATACTTGAAAGATGGTTCAAGCGACATCAGCCTTTGTGATCTTGTATTGTGTTTACCTCCATTTCTGTTGTAACTATCATATGAGGATAGTAATTAAATAGGCTTCTGATCCAGCAGTGATAGAACAAGGGTATAATATAAGATAAAATATGTTTTCTATACTTTTCAAAGTTTTACTTTGTTAATACTTTCTAGTTTTCCCACCATCCACTGAAAGTTTTCAAGACAACTATTTGAAAACCAGGTATCTACATAGCACTTTCATTCCTGACTAGTTTTGCACACTTGAAAATTGTTTACGTATTTTACAACTATACATTTAAGTTTTATTAACACTGTCTTTACTGTTATTTGTCATATTCTGACTTGTCAAATTTATGCCTTGAATTATATCATCTCTTTTCCTGTGAGTTTCATTAGTTATATTCATTTAATTTTAATAATAAAAAATAGAGCTCATAGTTCATTTTCAACTATTTCTACATATCTTTCATACAGATAAGTTCTTTAAAATTTACCAGCTTCCCATATTTAGTTCTACATTGTAGCTGAATTTAGCATGTTTTTGTTAACACTGGTTTCATTTTCAGCTTTTAAAAATGGTAGCTTTTGTGAAATGGAATCAGAGACCAGTATAGCAGGTAGATATCTTCTAATTCATGAAATTAACCAACAACCAATCTATTCACAAGCTTGGCACTGACACGGGCTGCTGATTTATAAATCTGGCATTGACTCTACCCACTTGAATCATTTTACTTCTGACTGAGATAATTTCCTGAAGATCCATGCCAATGCAAAATACAAATGTTGTTAATCTTATGTATTAGAAGTTATTAGAATAGATTTTAGAAAAATATCGTGTTTTTAATCCAAGAGATTTTGAGTTACCAAACTTTGAAGCTTTTTAAGTGGCAAATAACTATGCATTATGAACCCCGTCAGTATATTTCTGATGATGGTTTTAGTAACCAGTAATCAAAATTGTATCATTATACAAATCTGTATGATTATACTCTTTCATATAATTTACTTGATTATTCTGTTTACCCAAAAGAAAAAAAAACAATGAGAGAAATTTGTGAGATCTTTGACCTTTCTGCCTTTCAAGAAATGAAGCCAGCTGGGAGTGTATATTCAGGACCCACTCTGAGTGTTGGTAAAGAACAGAATGTTTACTCAGGAGTACCTTACTATAATTCATACATTGCTCTTCATGCAAGTCTTAAAATGTCTTCCAGATTATCTCGTGTCTTCCAGATTATCTCACATTCTCAATAAGTAATACCATGTAAAAACTTCATTAAATTTATTTTCCCCCAAAGTTTAATTCTATGAGTACCTTTACCTATTTTATCTTGACTAATTCAAGACTCCTATGAATTCTGGTTATAAACTCTGGAAGAGAGTTTAACGTAGATTGCCTAGGAACACTTGACTTCCCAATATAAATGCTGCATGCGCCATGCTTACCTTTCCTACACAAGGTCAGTGTCATCTCAGATTGCCTAACAAGGTCATGTAAGTGACTGTATCAAAAACATTACTTTTAGGGGCTGATTTGTACCACTTTATTTAAGTCTAATTTCAGTATTAAGCCTATGCTTTAATTATCGTAAACTCACAAATACTGTCCTAAATTGGAGGAATTATTTATCCCTCTACACTGCTAGAGTCAAAATGTTTAACCAAGAGCAATACTAGTTTCAAAGAGATAATGCAAATCCTTCTATTTAATCATATCTCAAGGATTCCTCTGATATATTTCTTATAACCTTTGTACAGTCAATGTCACTTCGCTGTTCTATCATTTCCATTCTGTCCTTTCGTTTCTTACATTTCGCCTCTTTTCTGTGTGTTTTAGCATGATTTCATTTGAATTTTGTATAATAAACTTGTACGTCTTTGTTTCTTTTAAGGTGGAACAGGTCATTTTTTTGTTTCTCTGCTTTTATGGCTAATTCTTATAAAAGAGGTGTGTTTATCCCTAGACCACAGTGCCTTGCATCCCACCACCACCCTTTGGTGAATGGGCATTAGATGCTGCACAGACCTTTAGAACACTATTTTGGTAGCTACTAAAGTTTATCCAGAAACTGTACCTGGTGTCTCAGTTTACTGTCATTCAACTTGTTCCTGAATATTAACTATTTCCAGGGTTTGTTTAGAAGGAAGAATTGATCTGTTCTTTAGTTTACTCTATTTTTTTTCTGGTGTAAAAATGAGCCAGAAATAAGCCTTATTGCTAAGTAATTATTTAAACCCACATAATCCCTGCGTAAGATTCCCTCCACACACTTCACTATATGTATGTGAATTTGGATAGAAAATAATGTTGCCAGCATTACCAGTTTTAAATACTTGACTATACAGATTGATGGAATAAAATTATTAAAATGGTTTCAGGGAACTTAATCCGTATGTCACCACCAAAGATTTCTACAGTGTTATGAGGTGTGTAAATATTCCAAATTTCTGTAAACATTGGTTAGATAAGAGGTTTTGTTTTTTTTTTGTAATAACACAGTTTGTACTCTGGAATGCTTGAACTTTTGTGTTATTAAAAATAATACAACACTATCTTAAATATTAGTAATTTGTATTTTTAATTGGAATAGGCTAAATTTTTATTTTGATTTTTTTAATCAGGAAAAATAAGTTAATATGTACTGAAGAGCTATTTCCTATGTTTTCTTCTGTGTAAGTTGATTCATTTAAAAGCAATTGGGTACATTTTGAAAAGGTTATTGTGGTATGTAGTGTGTGTTTCTTAGTAAACATCACTTAAGAATAAAGCTTTCTGAAAGGAAAGTACAACTTTTACTCTATTAATGTTTTTAAGATTTAATCTTTTGGTAGTTTCCTACAGATTTAATGTATATTAACCCTTTAAACATTGACCATGAATTAACATTTTCTTTTATAACACCTTTTAAATCTATGTACTTTAGTAGTTAAGAGAAAGCAGTTTTGCAAGTTTTAATCTCTTTGTAAAAGCTATCTTTAGGCCCAGTATGAGGATAATTTTACAAATGTGTTTTTTGAAAACTTTAATATAAAATAAACTCATTTTACTAGTGATAACTTGTATTTTCTTCTGTGTCAGAGTGTTTATGTTAGGTTCCATGAAATGATATTATTTATTACTGTGTGTCTTGATTTAAATAATAAACAACATATGCACACACTTAAGATTACAAATCATAGAGCAAATTATACAAATCATATACATTCTTTGAAATATTGCCATTTGCAACAATATGGATGGATCTAGAGAATATCATACTAGGTCAGGGAAAGCTGAATATTGTATGATATCGCTTATAGGCGGAATCCAAAAAATAATACAGATGAGTCTATATTCAAAACAGAAACAGACTCACAGACATAGAAAACAAATTTATGGTTCCCAAAGGGGAAAGGGGGGACATAAATTAGGAATATGGGATTAACAAATACAAACTACCATGCATAAAATAGATAAGCAAAAGAACTTACTGTATGGTACAGGGAGCTATATTCAATATCTTGTAATAACTTACAGTAGAAAATAATCTAAAACTATATATGTGTGTCTAACTGAAAAAAATCATACATTCTGGAATGTTCATCCATAGAATTACAAAAGAAATAACTAAAATTTGGATGTTAGAAAAAGAATATGGGAAAAAACAAGTAGTACAGAAACCCTAGTTATCGATTTATATTGTTAGCTGTCTCAGACACAAAATATAACACAAAATCAATTTTATGTATCCTGGAAATGTTCTAAGGTTCCATCTGTTTTAAAATCAGATGTCTGTCTGCCTCACATTTAAGCTTTAGAGAGAAAGCCTGTGTTTAAAAAAGTTTCTTTGTGTTACTTCATTATGATATATGATGTGTTAAAGTATTGCCAAATGGAGTTATATTTTCATTTTTATTAGAATATATCCCCTTGTGATGATCCAAAGAAGTCAGAAATTTAAATAAAAATTCAAAGAACACAATGACTATATAAATTGCAGCATTTTTGTCAGTGTTTTATTCTCCTTTTTAGTAGTTCACTGTTCTTGAGAAAGAGATTCATGGAACAAAAATCATGTCAGACTGATTCATTGTTCTCTGAAAAACAGTCTGCCCTTTTACCTACCCATCAATATTTTATCCTTGAAACACTCTCCTTATGGTCTCTTTTTGGTAGCATTTTCTAGATTGCTTTTTATAAGATGATGCTTTGAATTGAAATTTTAAAGCACAAGATTGGTAACTGTCCATAAGTGTAGGATAGATACTGTGTTCAAAAAAGCAGGAAAAGTATCCTATTTACTCTTACTTTACCTGGTAATCCCAGTTAAGGACAAGGGGGAAGAATAAAAATATATGTATATGGTATTTTGGCACTATGTGTAAATCAAATTAGCATAATTTTTTTCATTCATAAATATTCCTTGAGGGTCTGTTGTGAATGGTAGCTCTGTTATGTTTCTGCACAATGCCTATATCCAAGTAGGATAGTATAACAATTAATTTAAGGACAATAATTCTTGCTTTAAAAATAACAAATTCACTGTTACCAAATGTTTGGATTGAGTATTATTTATGCTTTAATTTATCTTAGGCTATTGAGTACTTTGGTTTCTCTCAAATCAGGTTTTGGTGTTTGGTTTTTGTTTTTTAAATTCTTCGTTCTCTTCTTTCCCTTACCTCTTACATGTGATACATTAGTAAGTTATTCTGACTCCAAAATATATATTGAATGTGACCATTAAACTCACCTCCCCTTCATTTTCCCTAGTTTATGTCATCATCACCTCTCACCTGGAGTACTCAGGGCATAACTTTTATTTAAGGCAGCATTTCTTGAAACTTTACTACATTTTTTATAGCCTTGCAAATTTTTTAAGGTGACTTTTAACCTTGAGTTCCATAGAACTGTCACTGTTTCTTATCTTTTCAACTATATCATTGAGAATTACAGAGAAGTTTGTGAAACAGAGAGAAGGAAGGTAAAGTGCAGGAGCAGATAGTTTTGCACATCAGCCTTGGAAGAGAAGTTTTTCTCTTCTAAATGTTGTTGAATGCTGAAATTTAGAAAAGGTGAATGAGAAGAGTCGATGAAGTCAGGTTAGAGTATCTGACTGATTTATAATGCATTTGACAGTGCTATCTCAATGTATTGTGGAAGAGTTTGGAATAAATATGGAGTTTTTTTCTTCCTCAGAATGTTTGACCTAACTTGTTACTTGAAATTTGAGTGCTGTAACAGATCATGGTGATGCCCAGCGTCAACAGTTGGTAACTATTGATCAGAGTTCTCCAGAGGAATGAAACCAGTAGTGAACCGGAGCAGGAGCCTACAGTCCTTGCACCCCCACCACATCCACTGCCTGCCTTGTGTCTGTGGAAAACTTTAGTCAAAGAGTAAGTTTAATCAGAGAAGTGAGAAATGTGGAAACAAAGGAAAACAGTCAAAGGAGACTAAACAGTAAGAATGTAGTCACTAAGCATGGCCAAGGACCTTTAGTTCTTTCTTAAGGGCCCTAGATAATACTCTGAGCCATATCCTGTGAGCTGTCTTAGAGACCCTGAAACCTCAGGTGGGAGAAGTTAGCTACATGATGACCAGACTGCACCCAGGACATGAGCTGCACAATTCTAAGAACTGGCCACAAAGAAATGGGAACAAACGGACCCTGGAACTGAAGATTAACTGAACCTAAAACAAGCAAGATGATGCTGGTCAGACCAACGATGACCAATCTGAAGATGACCTTAGAGAAGACTGTGCTGTTTCTGCATGTAGCTCTCCCCATCCACCCACCACCGCCACCCCACTACCACCCCCCTCTATAAAAGCTCTCATCCCCTGCTTGTCAGGGAGGGGTTGGGGGCAAAAGTGGGCCTCTGGACAGATGTCCACCACCCATCCGGTTGCCCACATCTGAAATAAAGCGAACTTTTTTCCACCAGCCTGGCCTGTTTCCTGGCTTTCAGGCAGCAAGCAACCAGACCCCACAAACTCTTTCAGTAACAGTAATATGTGTGTGCATATCTATATGTATTGGGCTGGCCAAAAAGTTCCTTTGGGTTTGTTTTCCTGTAAGATCTTATGGAAAAACCCAAATTAATTTTTTGGCCAACCCCCCAAAAATATATGTATATAGAAAGAGAGATTTTAAGGAATTGGTTCATGTAATTGTGCAGGCTAGCAAGTTCAAAATCTGCAGGGCAGGATGGCTGACTAGAAACCAAGGAAAGAGCTGATGTTACAACTCCAGTCCAAAGGCATTCTGCAGGTAGAATTCTCTCTGAAGGCCTTCAACTAGCTGGATGAGGGTCACCCACACTGTGAAGGATAATATGCGCTACTTGAGGCCTACTAATTTAAGTGTTAATCTCATCTAAAAAATACCTTCACAGTAACATCTAGAGCAATGCTTGAGCAAATGTTCGAGTGCAGTGATGTATCCATTGACACATAAAATTAACCATCATAGTATCCTTAAAATTAAGTTCCAAAGGAAACTCTATTTACCCTAAAATATAAAGTTGTTGTCCAATTCAACATATAAAACTCCCAAATCTTGCATTTTGTTAGTGTATCTTACAAAGAAAGGGAATGTTGCAGCACATGCTTTATTTGAAAGAGGGAAATTATGCCTCATGAGGCTTGTGATGCCCTGTGTGTTAGATTGTGATAAATAAGATTTATATATCATTTGTTTCCATACTTTGGGAAGTATGTTTGTTTTACAGATAGGGAAACCAAGACTCAACAGTGATCAAACCCAAGCACAATAATTGTAGCTTCAGATTCTTGTGTTGTTAATTCTGTTATACTTGGTTATCCTGGCTATCACAGAATACTTAAACAGCTAAGGTAGAAATGGTTCTTACCATTTCTGCATTAGATAAAAATTTCAGATTATCAGAAGATTAAAATGGATTGAAGTTTTTTAGTAACATGTAGTTAGTAGTAGATTGGGCTTTTAGGGTAACTTGGCAAGGAGAGAAAGGATGCTTTTGAACTGAATAGGAAAAAGACCACATTTACTATCAATTATTGGCTGAGACAAACAGGAAGAGATCTGAAGAGAGGATGTCACTCAGCCGGGTGGAGTATCCACTCAGCAAGTGCTTTCCTTCCTTCCTCACCTTCCCACCAGCATTTGCTTCACCACTTTCTCTCTTCAAACCACACCTTGTAAAGCCTTTTATGTGCTCTGTTCACAACAAGAATTTTCGTGTTGTTCCATACTAGGTTTTAACTAACAAAACAGAAAAGGGCTAAATGACTTTTTACACAGGTGATGAACTTCAGTCTTTTCAGTAGAAAGCAAGTACAGTGGGATATATAGCAGGCAATAGTTTCCCTATGTTCTAGGAAAGTGGAACTCTATTATTTTTAGTTTACAACACGTTGTATAAAATTAAAGCTTGCAGGGCGCTCCCAGGGAGGGAAATTAGACAAAGAAGGGAAGATTCGGGGAGCTCTTTATTTTGCTATATTCTGAGAAGGGGTCGCGAAGAGTTGGACACTACTGAGCGACTGAACTCAAAATATAACCCATTTAAAAAACCAAAATTTTTAAAGTATAATTTAATATTAAGCAACGTAAAGAATAGGCTGTGGTTGTTTACCTTAGAATAACAAATCCTAAAATTAGGAAAGACTGTTGAAGAGGGGGGGAACCTTAATTTTGTAAACTTATTAGAAAAAGGAGGAGGGTCAGAAAAGCAAGCATACATAATTGTCTTTAAAAGGATATATATCTTCCGAAGTGCAAAGTAAAGTTATATAAGATCTGGTTGATATTTGACCTGACGGTCTCAAAGCACATTAGACTGCACCAAGTAATAATTGCTTCCTCATTTAGATTAGACAATGAGTTCTCTCTGCAAGCTGCTCTCCTCTAAATAGATTGTCGAGAGTAATTGAAACAAGTTATACTGGGAAGTGGAGTGACCGATTCCTCAAAGTGTGAGAGCAGAGCTATGGTAACCTCTTAAGCCTGGCCTTCATCCTGTTCCTATTTAGGGAATCCGCAGGGCAGCCCGCGAGAGAGTGCAGTGTGCAGCTCGCCAGCTTTATTGTTTAGACTTGAAGGGAAGGTCATATGCCCTCTTTGACAGAGAGGTTTATGGTCTCTCTCTAATTAGCAGCACCCTCCACCAGCCAGACTGTTGGCCACATTCCAGGAGCGGGGTTTGGTAGCAGCCACTGATGAAGGAGAAAACAAGGTTATTTACCCTGTGACTGTAATTCTTGGCACAAGTCCTCTCTTTAAACTCAGACACGTTTTCTTTTGTTCCAACTTGCCTTTGGAATTCTGAGTAGGACGTGAAGGGAGGAAAATGCGACTCTATATCAATATTTAGTAGTGTAAGCAACCCGTATGTTGGCCTCGAATACTCTTACTATTCTAGGGCTGCACGGTTCAACATCAATTACCATCCCCCCCCCCAAAAGGCAACATATTCAGAGCGCTGCTAGTAAACGTAAATGCTTGAGCACATGCCCACACACAACCTCAGAAAAGGAAGTTAATTTGCAGCATCTATAAAATAACGACAGTTTTACATTAGGACACTTAAGAAATCCCAGAGGTAAAATGTCATTGGGTTTAGCTCTCACTGGAGTGTTAAAAAAGAGTCCCGGGATTATATCTGGCTCGTTCTGTTCTGCCGGTTCCGACGGACGGTGGGCTAAGCTGATAGAAATGCTTTTTGGTTGATTTAAACCAGATGCTCCGACTATTTTTGTCCGGTTTGCAGGCGTTGCAGCACTGCAAAGGCAACACTGCCCCCCTCGGCCGTCCGCCAACCGAGGGCGCAGGAGCCTAGTCTCCACCAGCTTTACCCGCGGCCATAAAAACCTTTTAAGTCCCCCTTATTATTCCAGGCACATTCCAAGGGGGTTGAGTCACAGGGTTCACTTGGCTTTTCTCCTGCTCTGAACTGCTTGTACCAGGTGGAATACGACATCCAACTTCGGAAAAGAAATCCATAACCGGTCAAACAGCGCTTTAGGGCAACCCCCAAATGCAGCCTACTGTAACTTCTTCCGCACCTGGCGTCCCATGGCCAGACCAGGATCGCGTGGTCAATACATCAGGGGTTTTCTTTGGGGAATCCCATGCTGCTGCTGCTAAGTCGCTTCAGTCGTGTCCGAATCTGTGCGACCCCATAGACAGCAGCCCACCAAGCTCCTCTGTCCCGGATTCTCCGGGCAAGAATACTGGAGGGGGTTGCCATTTCCTTCTCCAATGCATGCATGCATGCTAAGTCGCTTCACTCGTGTGGGACTCTGTGCGACCCCATGGACAGCAGCCCACCAGGCTCCTCTGTCCACGGGGGGAATCCCACAGAGCTGCTCTATTTTCCCTGCGGGTTTGAGAAGCTCCGAAGGCTGCGCGGCCGAGGGGCAGGGGCTGGGTTGTAAACTTTTCCTTTTGGCAGTACTTTTTGGGAGAGTTTGGAGGCCTAGGGGGGGAGCCCAGGGGGCTGAGGTTCCGCCGGCTTTTAAGTCAGCTCCGAGGGAAAACTCCCAGCCCCTCCCACGCGTCCGCCCAGACTCGCCGGCCGCCAGGCCCGAGCGGCCCGCCCGCGGTGGGCGAGTGCGCACAGCTGGCCGCCCAGAAGCCACATCTGGAACGTTAACTCCCGCACCCAGATGTTCAAGGAGCTGGGGTGGTCCAAAAGCCCTAAAGGCGGGGCTACCGCGGCTGCAGCTCCTCCCCGTAGCCCAGACGACTGGGGTCCAGACTCGGGAGACGCCCCCGGCGGGGGAGAGCAGGGCGGGCCGCGGAGGTGGAGTTTGGTGGGGCGGCTACGGCCGCAGGCTGGGCTCACGCTCCCGGAGCCACGCGGAGGGGCTGGGGGAGGGGTGCTGGTACGGTGGAGGCAGGTGGGAGCTGGGACGCGGAGAACGGCCAGTGCGCGGGGAGGCGGGGGGAGAATTGCTGGGGCCGCGCCAGCGCCTCGCCCCGCCCCGTCACGGAGCCCGCCCCTCTGCGTGGGATTTTACAACCCGAGTCCCCAGGAGGCGGCGGCGGGGGGGGGGGGGCCGGCGGGCGCGTTTCCTGGGGGGAGGGGCGCGCTGAGTGCGCCGCGGACTGAGGGCGGGCTTCCCCCTCCTTCTGGCCTCGGGTCCGACACTAAGACACAGGCGTTTTCTCCTGCGGAGCGACTAGCCTCTACCTCCCTGCTCTGTCCCGGGACGGAGAGAGGCGCCCCGCCCTAGAGGCTAGCCTGGGCGATTGCTCCCCTTCCCCCCCCCCCCCCAGGAGAGGGAGGAGCTACACGTCCCTCTATAGAGTTTTTCCAAAAGCGGAGCTTGGGACTAGGCCGCTGCGTGCCGGCGGCTGAGCCCCTCTTGCGTTTGTTTGCGCCCAGGAGTTTTGACGTCTCGCTAAGCAACGGTGTTTGCCAAGGAGTCCGGGCAGTTTCAGGGAGCTTGCGTCTGTTGGATGCTCCAGTTTGAACAAATCGTTTCCATTCGATTTATTTAACCAAGGCGAGGGCAGGCTGTGTTCTTTTTTCTTCAAATTGTCCTTCATCCAGGTTGTCCTTACATTTTGATCTATGGGTGTTATAACACCCTAGGCCGTTGCGTAAATGTTTTTTGACAATTTTTAAAACTCAGAGGAGGGAATATCCTAAAGCGGGGGGTGGGGGCGGGGAATCACGACCTACAGGAAAATGATGTTTAAAAATGTTGGTCCTTTTCCAAATCTGTCATCCTCAGTCATCACATAGTGTCTGCCAAAATAATATGTCCATTCGCAGCCTTCAACCTGAGGCGAATCTCCCCCAACTTGGAGCAAAGAACGAAAACAGGCCTACTGCTCACCAGCTGAAACTGAGTCAGCTCTAGCGTTTCCTTTCCCAAGAATTGCTGACTGAAAATAAACAAAAGCATACAAAATATTAAGTGCTCAGGGTACAGTGCTCTCCCATTGCTTTGTGGCAAGTCACTCTACCTCAGGGGCTTCCCTGATGGCTCAGCCGGTAACGAATCACGTAACAGGAGACAGGGGTTCAATCCTTCTGTGGGGAAGATAGCCGAGAGGAGGAAATGGCAACCCACTCCAATATTCCTACTTGAAGAATCCGGCTACAGGCCATAGGGTCGCAAAGAGTCGGACACAACTAAAGTGACTTAATACCCATGCACACTACCTCTTGGTGCCTGGTGCCTCAGTTTCCCCATTCCTAAAATGTCACCTGTACCTATAGTATAGAGGTGGTGTAAAAGATTTAGGGTTAATAAGATAATGCAAAGCAAGTGCTTAAAGCGCAACGCATAGGAAAAAACTCGATCGTAACTGTCATTAGTGTTAATGAAAATAGGCTCTGTTTGTCAGTGAAGTAAGAGGCAATGGCAGTTGGATCGCTCCTTTAGTTAGTTTTTCCACAACCTGCAAAAAAGGCAGATTTTTCTTTCTCTGACCGTGACTGACCTGACTTTTCAGCAGAGGACGGAACTGGAACAGAAGGTGACCGTGATTCTGACTGGATGAGAGAAGTGTGCCCTCTTGTGGGCCTCCTGTTATGTTACCAGGGACATCCCCCAAGAGAGGAGGAGGATGGTGGCCCTTGTGGTCAGGGCTGTAATCCCACTTTCCCTCAAAATGTCTCCCATGCAGTTGTCTGTCATCAACTTCCTTGAGAAATATTTTCCGAATAATAATGTAGCTCTCCTCCCTTCTCCTCGCCCTAGATTCCTCTCCCTCACACTCCACATCCGTCTATCAGCCACTCCTGTCAGCCCTAATTTATAGATGTGGATACATCACAAACCCCATACCTTCTTACTACCTCCTACACTAGCAACAATCCAGATTTTATTTCTTGGCAAACCTACTGCAATAAGCTCCTAATTACTCTCCCCACTTCCACTGCTTCACCCTACATTTCATTTTTCACACAGGAGCCAATCCTTTTAAAATAAAAATGAAATATGCTCGCTCTCTTCCTGCTCAAAATCTTCTAATTGTCTCTCATCACACTTGGAATAAAACCACACGCCTAGCAATGGCCCATGTGATTTGGCTCTTATCTGATTCTCTTACCTCATTCTCTGTCACTTTTTGTTCATTCTCTCTCCAGTTAAATCAGTCTTCTCACTGTTCCCAAAAAATGTCAAACCAGCTTCTGCCTCAAGATTTACTGTTTCCACTGTCTTCAACCCCAGTTCTCAGCATGGCTTTGCTCCTTACCTCATTCAGGTGTCTGCTCAAATGTCACCTAAGAAAAGACCTTCTGATTATCCCGTGTAGTATAGATGCAACATAGTCATAATTCTTCTCTAACCAGTTACCCTAGTTTATTTGCCTTCGTATCTCTTACCAAATCTCGTAAATGTTTGCCTGTTTACTTGATTATTGTCTGTGTTAGCTTTATAGAGTGTATGAGGCATGCAGATAGGGACTTGGTTGATGCTGTTCATAATACAGTCAGATAATCTCCAATCTAAAACAGTATGTTTTATAAAAGACACCTAATAAAACACTTGTTAAAAGGATGAGTAAAGAGTCTCATACCTGGGACAGCAGGGAGGCAATCAAGTGTCCCTCAATTAGTATAAGCCTAAAAAATTTTCATGTTTCTCTACCTTCATGACTTTATTCCTCACTGGCTCCTGATTCAGTATGAAACCTAACTAAGTAAACTTTAAACCTATATGCATATAAATATGTGAATCAAACTATACTCACCCAGCAGAGGAGGGATGGAGAGAGAGAAAAAAAAACCAATGTAAATATTGTGGTTAATTCTGTTTACCATTGAACTCAGCAAGTACAGGTACTGAAATAAACATGAGATGGAAGACATGAATCTGTACTCTCAGTTCCTCTGTGCTCTTCATCATATGATCAATGTACTGTGCTAGATATTTAAGGGCTTCCCTGATAGCTCAGTTGGTAAAGAATCCACCTGCAATGCAGGAGACCCCTGTTTGATTCCTGGATCCAGAAGATTCACTGGAGAAGGGATAGGCTTCCCACTCCAGTATTCTTGGGCTTCCCCTATGGCTCAGCTGGTAAAGAATCCCCCTGTAATACAGGAGACCTGGGTTCAATCCCTGGGTTGGGAAGATCCTCTGGAGAAGGGAAAGGCTACTCACTCCAGTATTCTGGCCTGGAGAATTCCATGGACTGTACAGTCCATGTCCCAAAGAGTTGGACACTACTGAACAACTTTCACTTTTTAGATATTTGAAGATAAGCTGATTGTCTGAACTGCATGGCCCTCAAATGCAAGCCAGTTGGGAAAAGAGTTTGAATCCACCACAGTAGTGTATGGCCTTGGGCAAATCACTCACCCTTTTGGTGCCTCAGTTTTCTCATCTGTGAAAAAGGCCAGTGATACTACCTCCTGAATAGGATTGTAATAGGAATTAAATAAATAATATTTGTAAATTCTTAGAGCAGTGCTTGGAATATAGTTAGCTGTATATGAATATTTTTTTAAGAAAACATGTCAAATGTTTGTACTTGATTTTCTCATTTCTCAATAACTTTATAATATAAGATATCGCTCTACTCTGATTAGTACTAGAATTTTCATTAAGGTTTTAGGCCAGTAATTTTCATTTTAGCACCAAGCTAAATGAAGCTAAATTTTACAGCCATTTCTACTCTAGCATTTATGCTTAGCTATAAATTCCAATTAGGCCTAAATATCCCAACTTTGCAAAAAAAAAAAAAAATTGTACCTTCAGGGGGTCACTCATTCTATTATA
The DNA here is from genome assembly GCF_963930625.1 of Muntiacus reevesi. Lineage (NCBI taxonomy): Eukaryota > Metazoa > Chordata > Mammalia > Artiodactyla > Cervidae > Muntiacus > Muntiacus reevesi. Next base: position 99,307,053 of record NC_089250.1, read on the forward strand.
GTTGAATAAAAGATGTTCCTTACTTTTTAGTTCTTTAAACTTTTCTTGTCTAGCTTTTCTATAACATAATATTATTATTTGGGAATTGATTGTCAGTCAATTCTACAGAAGAACAAATACCAGTGCTTTTCCTAAATGTGTGTGCCAAGTCATCCTTGAACCAGAGAAACTGGGCCAGATAATCTCTAGAAGGCTTTTTAGCTCTGTTTTTCTGTGGTTTTCATGAAAATATCTCAGAAATGAGAGGCTTAGGACTTAGCACTATGTTAACTGTGCCTGGTTGCTTTGTGAATCATGGACAACAGAGATGGTTTAAACTCTGCTGTATTATTTGGAACAGACTAGATTCATATTCAGATTCAACAAGAACAAAATCTGTTTGAATTGAAGACAGTATGTCAATATCTTTTCAGGCTCAACACTTACAGGTGTTTCCAAGGCCTCATTCACACATATCTGCATCAAGGCCTCTTAAGAAAGAACTGGGGACTTCCCTGGTGGTCCAGTGGCTAAGGCTCAACACTCCCAATGCAGGGGGCCCAGGTTTCATCCCTCATCAGGAAACTTTATCCTACATGCTGCAACTAAAGTTCGAATGCTACAACAACAAAAAATTACATATATATAATATATAATTACACATATATGAATATATCCTGCATGTTGCAAGGAAGACTGAAGATCGTGAGTATTATAACTAAGACCAGGAACAGTCAAGCAAATAAGTAAATATTATTTTTTAAAAGGATGGACTGGAAACCCCTCCTGCCAATGTTTGTTAAAATCTCCTTGAGATTACATATGATAAACATGCCTCCTATAGTCTATACCTTAGTTATAGTGAAGTGGAGTGAAGTCTCTCAGTCGTGTCCGACTCTTTGAGACCCCATGGACTATAGCCTACCAGCCTCCTCGGTTCATGGGATTTTACAGGCAAGGGTACTGGAGTGGGTTGCCATTTCATTCATATATTCATTCCTTCAATAAATAGTGAGTGAAGGCTTAATATATAGTAGGAATTGTACTAGGGCTGGCCACTTGATTATCCAAGTTAGAAATCTAGGAGTTAACTTAAATACACTCCTGACCCTTGCTCCCAACATATTAGATCAGCCACCAAACTTGTGTCAATACTACCCTCTAAATATCTCTTGAATTTTTGTTCACCTCTCCACTCATTCCCCTTGTCATGATGTTGGTAAAGCCCGGCTAAGCCCAGCCACTGTAGAAAGCAGAGCATGAGGTATTTTAGCGAGGAGGGACCGGCCCTGCATGGAGGATTGAGGGGGAAGAAGGGCCGAGGCAAGGGAAGTTGTGACTTGGTGAGATGCACTGTATTACCACACTGGTTACTGTTGTATAATGACACCACCAAAAATAACTCAGCAGGCATGGGACTTCTCCACGAGAGAGAGAGAGAGGAGGGGAGGGTACCTGCTGCCATGTCTCCTGGCTCCATTTGCCCTTAGTGAATGTTTACTTCTCAGAGATCTAACTGCCCCCCAATTTCTGGGCTGTATCATCTGACCACGTGGTGACTTGTAGGAGGGCAGATCCCACGCCCAAGTTGTGATACTTCATCCAGTTTCAAAAGTAGAGCAGCAGCTTGGCACAGATGAGGCTCTTATCAGACAGAGAGAAGAGACAAAGGATTTGAGAAGAAACACAAGGTTTAAGTCTTAATATAAGCGCAGACTTCGGCATTTTTACTTTAAATTCTTGTAACTGCCCACTGAGTAGACTTTGCACCTGTCACTTCTTCCCATCTAATTCATTCTTCATGCGGCACCTAGACTCATCTTCCAGATTCAAATCTTTCATCAGCTCTCCCCAGTTTATACCATGGCATGTCAGATTCCACTGTATCCCCTGGCCTGCTTATCGGTCTTCTTATTAAAGATAATTTTACCAAAAGAATCAGTCAGTCCTCTGAAGCCTTCATTAGCATTTATTGGTTTTTTTTTTCTGACTCAAAAATTAAAACGCTGATTTTGGAAAATAATAAAAGTCTTAAAAAGGAAATAAAAATCAATTACCTTTAAGGAGAAAACTTCTGTTAACATTTTGGAGTACAGTCTGGCCGTGTTTTATCTTTGCATATATATGCATTTTTTAAATTCTCAGGCATATATTAAATAAAGTTATACTTCAAAAAATACTACATTGAAGTTTATATTCAACCAAAAATATATGTCAAGACCTCTCAAATTGTTCAACTTTACTGCAATTTTTCATTTCTTTTTTTTATTGTCCTGTTACTTAAGTATTACTTTGGCCACCTCATGTGAAGAGTTGACTCATTGGAAAGGTCCTAATGCTGGGAAGAATTGGGGGCAGGAGGAGAAGGGGATGACAGAGGATGAGATGGCTGAATGGCATCACCGACTCGATGGACATGAGTTTGAGTAAACTCCAGGAGTTGGTGATGGACAGGGAGGCCTGGCGTGCTGCGATTCATGGGGTCGCAAAGAGTTGGACATGACTGAGCAACTGAACTGAACTGAACTACTTAAGTATGCTTTGAAAATGTTATGTTTGCCTTTCAGAAATAGAGCACATTAAAAAAAGCTCTCTGGGTGAAATAAACTCTCTGTAAACATACCTTCTTTTCAATTTATTTTCCTGCTTTGTTTTGAATGAAATAGCTTAATAAACAATAAATAGATTAATCTAAAAATCATAATGTAACTAACTATTAACATTTGTTCTGCTACACTGGGAAAGATAATCTAAGGCAATTATAATATGCTGCTTTCCACATCATGGCCTAAAACTTTATACAAAATTTGCCCTATATTAAGGACTTAACATCATGAGAAACACTGGGCTGGAAGAAGCACAAGCTGGAATCAAGATTGCCGGGAGAAATATCAATAACCTCAGATATGCAGATGACACCACCCTTATGGCAGAAAGTGAAGAGGAACTAAAAAGCCTCTTGGAAGTGAAAGAGGAGAGTGAAAAAGTTGGCTTAAAGCTCAACACTAAGAAAACTAAGATCATGGCATCTCGTCCCATCTCTTTATGGGAAATAGATGGGGAGACAGTGGAAACTGTCAGACTTTATTTTTTTGGGCTCCAAAATCACTGCAGATGGTGATTGCAGTCATGAAATTAAAAGGCACTTACTCCTTGAAATTAAAAGACGCTTACTCCTTGGAAGGAACGTTATGACCAACCTAGATAGCATATTAAAAAGCAGAGACATTACTTTGCCAACAAAGGTCCATCTAGTCAAGGCTATGGTTTTTCCAGTGGTCATGTATGGATGTGAGAGTTGGACTGTGAAGAAAGCTGAGTGCCGGAAAATTGATGCTTTTGAACTGTGGTGTTGGAGAAGACTCTTGAGAGTCCCTTGGACTGCAAGGAGATCCAACCAGTCCATCCTATAGGAGACTGGTCCTGGGTGTTCATTGGAAAGACTGATGCTGAAGCTGAAACTCCAGTATTTTGGCCACCTCATTTGAAGAGTTGACTCATTAGAAAAGACCCTGATGCTAGGAGGGATTGGGGGCAGGAGGAGAAGGGGACGAAAGAGAATGAGATGGCTGGATGGTATCACCGACTCAATGGACATGGGTTTGAGTAAGCCTCAGGAGTTGGTGATGGACAGAGAGGCCTGGCATGCTGCGATTCATGGGTTCACAAAGAGTCAGACACGACTGAGCACTGAACTGAACTGAACTGAAGGACTTAACAAAAAATTATTTTACAATTCTGTTATGTGTACTCATTCTCTCAGTCATGTCCAGCGCTTTGCGATCCCATGGACTGTAGCCCACCTGGCTCCTCTGTCCATGGGATTTTTCAGATAAGAATACTGGAACAGGTTGTCATTCCCACCTCCAGGGGATCTTCATGACCCAGGGATTGAACCTCTCTGTCTCCTGCTTGGCAGGTGAATTCTTTACCACTGAGTTACCTTCGAAGCCCTTTATGATTCTATAAATACCAATATAACATTTTAACTTTTTTATCAATAAATTGGTATATTAGTATTACAAATTACTGTTTTTTCCAAACCTGTCAAGTATGGACTGTCCATAGCAGTTGATGAAAGTGCTGTGTATTTTTTTAAAAAATCACTGTCAAGCCTAGATTTTGAAAACAATAGCAGAGAAAGTTAATCTTTAAAAATCATTAAGCTTTATTAAAACTGCATCAGCATATCCACACACACAAAAAGCTACTAAATAGTGAATGCTTGTGTAATTTAAGTTTTAAAAGTCTAAAGTTTAAGAAACTATGAAATCAAATTGAATCCATATTAGTATGAAAACCCTTGTATGAGGTCTATTAGAGCAACAGAAACAACACCATCCTAACTTTTCTAAAACTTATTTTAAGCCATCACTTCAACTAGATAAAGCTTTTAGAATGCAAGTTAACATCACACAAAAATGATCTTAGAAAAGTGCAGTTATAATTTTGAGTACTGGGACATTTAACTATTTAGTCTTTATTTAATGACTGAAGTCTTTGTTCATTGAAAACATATTAATATATTTATAAATGAAAGACATCTCTTGTCTAATGATTTGCTAGAGAACCACTCATGGTTCATTAGATAGCATTAGATTATTTTACTTTATTCAATTAGAAAAAAAATCTGTATGTTGGTCATGTTTCAATTCACACATGATATTATTTTCTTAAGCCTTCAATATAAGGGTATAAATTATAGAAAGCAAAGCATAACATTGTCAACTAATATTCCAATTATATTCAAATGACTCAAACTATAAGTAATCATTTTTAAAATCTAAGTTTTCAAAAGTATATTAAACAAAACATAATCTGATTCACATTAACTACCAGCTCATTTATACTTAAGAATCAAGTATTTTTAGTTACAAAAGCAGATTAAAATTTTTCCCCTGCTCTTAGAAACAGAGTTATGATGTACATAATGAATCTAAGTCAGCATTCACAAAGGCTACCTGAAATTCTATCATCTTTCAGCCCAATGTCAGGTTAACCATAATTATGCAGAAAGAATTCAAAATTATAGTTACATTGGAAATGTCAACAAGTCATAACTTAGATTTTGTACTTTTTATATAGCTGTTACATGTAGGCTGATCTATCTTTAAGTGAGGATAAATGGCTTCCTTTGTGGCTAGGCTGTTAAAGAATCCACCTACAATGCGGGAGACCTGGGTTCAATTCCTGGGTTGGGAAGATCCCCTGGAGAAGGGAAAGGCTACCCTATCCAGTATGCTGGCCTGGAGAATTCCATCAACTGTATAGTCCCTGAGGTTGCAAAGAGTTGGACACAGCTGAGCAACTTTCACTTAAATTACTCTAAAAGAAATGAATCCTAGATAATTTTCCATTCAAGTCAAGTGCCTTGTTTAAATAAGCTTCTTGTTTAAAATGAAGAAAACAAAAAAGATTTCTCCTTAAGAAACATTTAACAGGCTCTTGAGTTCCTTCTTCCTCTGCTCAACTCAGGGCTTCTGCTAGCCTCTTTCTATCCTCAGGGGCCTGTCCTCCTATGGATGAAGCCGTGGGGGAGTGGGGGGCATGCTTGAGCTTCTGTGTGGCCTGTTTACCACCAGCCACAGGCAGGCCTTGAGGGATGGGGCTCTTTCTGCTAATGCTTCTAAGCCATACAAAACTAATGGAGTTCCACCTTAGTTTTTTCTCTTAGTGTAAGGGAAGTCTTACACTTCTCGCTGCCTATTCCCAGAGGAGGCAACCACAAACCCCACTGTTCTCAGTCTAGCCTGAATCTATCTGGATGTTTCTATCACCTCCTCACACAGACTCCACCCCAAAAGGGGTAGAGTGTGGGCACCTGCATCCAACTTCCTTCTCCTAATCCCTCCTTTCATCTCCCCTCCCTAAACTGAAGCTTTCCCTAAACTTCCCTTTTGAACTGGAAGGCTCTGCTCTTACATCCTGTCTTACTTCTGTGCAAGGTGACCTTTGCCCTTTCTCTTCCCTGGGGCCACAGTGGTGGACTGGCTGTGAAGGAGCACAATCTATGGGAGGAATAAAAAAAAAAAAAAAAATACACATCAGTTCAGCATGTTCTAGATAATCCTCATTATGCTATGATAAATGTTATCCAACATTGCTGATAACTATACAGTTTTCAAAGCACTTTCTTATCTGTTATCTCATTATTGTCATGTTACAACAGATAGTTGGGTTCCCAGAAAACAGACTCTGAGACAGAAATTTACATGCAGGAAGTTTCTGGGGGTGAGGGCTCTCAGGAATAGCATCTGCAGGGGATTGAAGGAAACAAAACTGGGCAGATGAAAAGGTTGGACTGTGATGCGTGGAACAGAGGGCTTGGCCAGTCTCACACAGAGCTCTGGAGTTGGGATAGCACTTCATATTTTTACCAAATTGAGGCAAGAGGGCCTGTCCTTTACAGTTCTGAAATTACAGTCATTGCATATGAGCTGCTTCCTGGGAAGAGGATGTGACCTTGGGTAGGGCAGCTGCTTTTAGCTACAAGCAATTCTCTAGAGGAACTAAGATGAGAACTGTTAGCCAATGAGCCCCAGGCAGCTGGAGAATGAGTGCTGCAGCCCTGAAGCGGGGCTCGGGGAATCATCAGGGCATCCACTGTATTTTACCAAAAGTGAACCTGCTTCCTGCCCTTTCTCCACAATTTATGCATGGGAACCTGGGACACTGGGAGCATAACAAGATCAAGTTCTCAGAGTCAATGAGTAACTTTCTGTGTTAGTGGCTCAGTCTTGTCCAAGTTTTTGTGACACCATGGACTGTAGCCCACCAGGCTCTGCTGTCCATGGAATTCTCCATGGATACTGAGTGAGTTGAATTCCAGTATCTTGCTGGTTGAGTTCCAGCAAGAATACTGGAGTGGGTTGCCATTTCCTTATCCAGGGGATCTTCCTGACTCAGAAATCGAACCCCTGTCTCCTGTATTATAGGCAGATTCTTTACCATCTGAGTCACAAAGAAAGCCCAGTCAGTAACTGACATATTTTATTTGGCCTGCAAAATAATTCTATCACGTATATCTTGTTAACCTCCCTTTTGCTGGCTCTCTGTGCACCAATGCTGAATAAAAATATGGAGACAGAGTTATGGAGAAGAAGGAAAGGCTGACTTTATTTCTTTGCCAGGCAAAGGGGGAACACAGTAGGCTAGAGCCTCAGGAACTATGCCCCCTGCCCCACCCCTGAGTGTGTGTGTGTGTGGGGGGGTGTGCACGCGCGCGCTTGCACACCCACACACACACTCAGTTGCATCTGACTCTTTGCGACCCCATGGACTCTAGCTCATGAGGGTCCTCTGTCCATGGGATTCTCCAGGCAAGAATACTGGAGTGGGCTGCCATTTCCTCTTCCAGGGGCTCTTCCCAACCCAGGGATCAAGTCTGTGTCTCCTGCATTGCAGATGATGTCTTTACTACTGGGCCACCTGGGAAGCCCACCTCTGGGGATTAGGGAAAGGATATGTAGTCAGGCCTTCTTATACTGTTCATAAGGTTCCAGATGAACCAAGAACTTCCAGATGTACAAGCTGGATTTAGAAAAGGCAGGGGAACCGGAGATCAAATTGCCAATATTCATTGGATCATAGAGAAAGCAAGAGAATTCCAGAAAAACATCTGCTTCACTGACTACGCTAAAGCCTTTGACTCTGTGGATCACAAAAACTGGAAAATTCTTAGTGATGGGAATACCAAACCACCTTACCTGCCTCCTGAGAATCTGTATGCAGGTCAAGAGGCAACAGTTAGAACCAGATATGGAGCAAAGGACTAGTTCCAAATTGGGAAAGGAGTACAACAAGGCTGTATACTGTCACCCTGTTTATTTAGCTTCTGTGAAGAGTACATTATGTGAAATGCTGGGCTGGATGAAGCAGAAGCTGGAATCAAGATTGCTGGGAGAAATATCAACAACCTCAGATACACAGATGATACCACTCTAATGGTAGGAAGTGAAGAAGAACTAAAGAGCTTCTTGATGAGGGTGATAGAGGAGAATGAAAAACCTGGCTTAAAACTCAACATTCAAAAAACTAAAGTTATGACATCCAGTTCAATCACTTCATAGCAAATAGAAGGGGATAAAGTGGAAACAGTGACAGATTTTATTTTCTTGGGCTCCAAAAATTTGTGTAGACAGTAACTGCACCCAGGAAATTAAAAGAAATTTGCTCCTTGGAAGAAAAGCTATGATCAACCTAGACAGCCTATTAAAAAGCAGAGATATTACTTTGCCAACAAAGATCCGTGTCGTCAAAGCATGTATGGTATTCCAGTAGTCATGTATGGGTATGAGAGTTGGACCATAAGGAAAGCTGAACACCGAAAAATTGATACTTTCGAACTGCAGGTTAGAGAAGACTCTTGAGAGTCCCTTGAACTGCAAGAAGATTAAACCAGTCAATCCTAAAGGAAATCAGTCCTAAATATTCCTTGGAAGGACTGATGCTGAAGCTGAAATTCCAATATTTTGGCCACCTGAAGTGAAGGACTGACTCATTGGAAAAGACCCTGGTGCTAGGAAAGATTGAAGGCAGGAGGAGAAGGGGATGACAGGAGATGAGATGGTTGGATAGCATCACCGACTCAATGGACATGAGTTTGAGCAAACTCTGGGAGATGGTGAAGGACAAGAAGGCCTGGTGTGCTGCAGTCCATGGGATCTCAAAGAGTGGGACACAACTCAGTGACTGAACAACAACAAATGGTTTTTCCAGTAGTCATGTACAGATGGACCATAAAGAGGATTGAGTACTGAAGAACTGATGCTTTAGAACTGCGGTGCTGGAGAAGACTCCTGAAAGTACTTGGGTCTGCAAGGAGATCCTAAAGGAATCAATCCTAAAGGAAATCAAGTCAATCCTAAAGGAAATAATTGAATATTGGAAGGACGGATGCTGAAGCTGAAGCTCCTATATTACAGCCACCTGATGCAAACAACTGACTCAGGGAAAAGTCCCTGATGCAGAAAGATTGCAGGCAAAAGGAGAAGGCGGCAGAAGATGAGATGGTTAGATAGCATCACTGTCTCAGTGGACATAAATTTGAGTAAGTTCCTGGAGATAGTGAAGGACAGGGAAGCCTGGTGTGCTGCAGTCCATGGGTTGCAGAGTCGGACACCACTCAGGAACTGAACAACAGCAGCAATGTTTAGTCAGCCAGGCTATGTGATAAGGATCAAGGCAGTAACAGTCCTACATTCTTCTTTCTTGGCAGTTTCAAAAGGGTGGGGTTGCTGACAAGATTAGGTGTGTTCAGGGTCTCAAGTGGTCTGTCTCCTAATCTTTTTTCTTCTTTATTATTTATTTATTTGGCTGCATCAGGTCTTAGTTGTGGGCATATGGGATATTTAGCTGTGCGATGTGGGATCTAGTTCCCTGACCAGGGATCAAGCCTGGCCCTCCATGAATTGAGAGCGGAGTCTTAGCTGCCGGATCACCAGGAAGTCTCCAGCCTCCTAATTTTGATCAGCGTCTCTGGTCCCTTTGGTCTTCTCTCAGGCTGTTCTAACCTTGATCGGCAGCTGTTCCGATCTGCTCTTTGGAACTCAGGGAAGATCATGGAGGCCAGAGTCTTGCCTATAAGAAATGGTACACAAAAGATGCCACCATGCCCGGGGCCCCACAAGGCCCCACTCAGCATCATGCTTATGTACAAGGCCACTGAGATTCAGAAAGTTTAAATGATTCCTTCAAGTATTCAAGGCCAGCAAATCATAGAACAAAAATCCAGATCATCTAACTCCATGGCTGTGCTTTCTGTATCTCACATACTGACTAGGTCATGCCAAAGTTGCTGGGGATAAAGTAATTTTAGAACTGGAGGAGACTTCAGAAAGTAGTCTGACCCACTCATTTCTCAGAGAGCTAAAGTAATTCAAGGAAATGAGCTAGTAAATAACCTTTCTGGGCCTCAGTTTTCTTATCTGTTAAATGCAATAAGCTGCCCACTTAAAACTGAGTGGTTTTAAGATTCAAATAAGATAATGGATAAAAAAGAAACTAGAAACTGATTGAAATGATACAGGAGTGTCAGTGTTTAGCCATTTAAACACTATGTTGTGGGTTAGAAGGGACACCCAGCTATTAACAGCATAGCCAGGGCAGTACAGCAGAGTGTAACATTTTAAGTTTGGGGTATGTTTGCACAGAAAATGAGTTTGTGATTTAATAAATTCTGCTAGTTCAGATTCCTGTTAAAGTTGGACAAATCTCCAGAAAAAAAAAAAAAAGCAAAACCACTTCTTTCTGGCAGATTTTAATTACAAAGGACACCCTAGGAGGTATTTGCTGTGAATAATTCTGATCAATATTCAGAATTCAAAATTGCATAACTTCCTATTCTCAGATAAATAAAATAGCACAGCTTAGTTTGCTTTGGTGTAAAGGAAACAGCAAAGTTCCTTCCTCTTAACTTTGGAACTGTTTGTGACATAAAAACAAAGGAGTCAAAATATTTCTGTGCTTTGTCGTGTTATGCAGGTTGAGTTCCTAACACACCACAATTAAACAAATTTAGGTTATTCTTTATCCGTGAACAATCACAACTTCTGTTGTATTGGATCTTAGTGTGGAGCTTGGAATTTAGGAGTTTGTGAGTTGATTGTTTATTTCTCTTCTGGAAAAGTTACAGGTGAATTAATTTTCCATGTTTTTAACATCACAAAATAGGAAGTTCTAGTCATAAGGGTGCTCATAACAACAATAACAACTCTATCTTTTTAAATGACAAAATTGATGTTATCTATTATTGCATAACAAGTCACTCCAAAACTTAAAACAATAGTTGTGTATTGTCTTTCACAGTTTCTCTAGGTCAAGGATTCTTAAACGGATTAGATGGGTGGTTCTGGCCTGCCGTATCTCTCAAGAGGTTGTGGTGGGATGTCAGCTGAAGTCTTGAGAAGGCTTGACTGAGGATGCAGGACCCACTTCCAAATGGCTGGTAAGGTGCTTGTTGGTGGTGGGAGACCTCATTTCCTTTTCCAGTAAACTCTCCAGGGTCACTTAAGTGTTCTCAGAGTATGACAACTGGCTCCCCGAGTGAGCAACCCAAGAGAACAAGGTGGAAGCTCCAATGCCATCATGACCTAGCTTTAGAAATCACTCATCTTTGCCTACTGGTAACATGGGTCAGCCCTCAGCCCTGATTCAGTGTGGGAAGAAACTACCCAAAGACATAATTTCAAGGAGGTGAGGCTCATTAGAGACAATCTTGGAGAAGCTGCTAGCTGATGTGTGAATTCCAGTCATTTACATTGTCATAAATCAAACATGGGCAGTGAGAGAGGTCTGACAGCTCTCTTTACCTTTCTCCAGAGGAAGAGAAATGCCATGATAGTTCAAAGAGATTTGACATGGAATATCCAAATCTGTTTACACTGTTTACACTGAGAGTTTCAATCAGAGAGAGCTGAATGATCCATTAGGGGCTTCCCAGACGGCCAAGGTAGGAGACGCAAGAGACGAGGGTTCGATCCCTGAGTAGGAAATGGCAACCAACTCCAGTATTCTTGCCTGAAAAATTCCATGGACAGAGGAGACTGGTGGGATATAGTCCAGGGGGTCACAACAGAGTTTGAGTGGCTAAGTATGCACCCCATGCACACACAAATGACTCATCTGGTTGCCTTCTCCACCCTCTGAAAGGGAGCTGATCCACCCTCAGAATTCCAAGCCAAGTGTTAAAATGGTTGTATGATTTAAAGGCATGTAGGCTCAGCCAGCAAAGGGAAATATCAACTGTGGTGTCTATAGTCAAGCACTCATGTGTGAGAAAATGTTCTCCCCTATCTGATAGCTCAACTCTGCTAGAGCCATCTTACCATTGGTACCTCTTATGTCAAAAGCATTGAGTGGGTGCTGAGAGGACTACATGCTTAGAATATCTGACTCCCTAGACCCAAATTCCAACTCTAATCTCCAGTTGGAAGGCAAATAGGAATCTTGGATATGTCATGTCTGAAACAAAGCTCATAATTTCCACCCCTCTAATACTCAAAGCCTATTATTCTCCTCTTAATAAATGCTACCCACCATCACCATCCACTCAGCAGGTCAGGCAAATAACCTGAAGAATGTCCTTGAATCCTCCTTTTCCTCAATCCCTAAATCCAACTCTTCAGTACATTTTATTAGTTCTTCTCCAAAATCTATCTCAAATTCTTCCACTCTTTTCCATCTACACCACCATCATCACCATGAGCACTACAACTCTAAACAAAGTCATTTCTACTGGAACAAAACATGAGTATTCTAACTGGGGACCTCATTCTCACTCTTGGGGTTTTCTTCTTTCCATTTTCCACTCACCCAATGGTGTGGTATGCTAGGAAGCCACCAGTCAGCACCATGTCACTGAGCACCTGATGTCTGAGATCAGAGAGAGTCTGCCTCCTTCCCAGTTTTAACCATAAAACTCTGAAAAATGTACCACCAATGTCTACATCATCTTTTTCCTTGTACTCTCACTTAGACTTGGAAATGAGCATATAGTCTCATTCTGTTTAGTTAGGATCACTGTAAGGAAAACCAGTGATCTTGGAGCACTGAAGTAGGTTTAATTATAGTTTACACATTGCAATATTCATCTTAGTTTTTTATTGTGGGGTTTGGTGAGAAGTCATGTATGGATATGTTTTGCAGGGCATTAACCTGTTAAACGTCAAGGCTGTATATTGTCACCCTGCTAATTTAACTTATATGCAGAGTACATCATGAGAAACGCTGGGCTGGAAGAAGCACAAGCTGGAATCAAGATTGCCAGGAGAAATATCAATAACCTCAGATATGCAGATGACACCACCCTTATGGCAGAAAGTGAGGAGGAACTAAAAAGCCTCTTGATGAAAGTGAAAGAGGAGAGTGAAAAAGTTGTCTTAAATCTCAACATTCAGAAAACTAAGATCATGGCACTGGTCCCATCACCTCATGGGAAATAGATCGGGAAACAGTGGAAGCAGTGTCAGATTTTATTTTGGGGGGCTCCAAAATCACTGCAGATGGTGATTGCAGCCATGAAATTAAAAGACACTTAATCCTTGGAAGGAAAGTTATGACCAACCTAGATAGCATATTAAAAAGCAGAGACATTACCTTTTGCCAACAAAGGTCCATCTGGTCAAGGCTATGGTTTTTCCAGTGGTCATGTATGGATGTGAGAGTTGGACTGTGAAGAAAGCTGAGTGCCAAAAAATTGATGCTTTTTGAACTGTAGTGTTGGAGAAGACTCTTGAGAGTCCCTTGGACTGCAAGGAGATCCTACCAATCCATCCTAAAGGAGATCGGTCCTGGGTGTTCATTGGAAGGACTGATGCTGAAGCTGAAACTCCAATACTTTGGCCACCTCATGTGAAGAGTTGACTCATTGGAAAAGACCCTGATGCTGGGAGGGATTGGGGGCAGGAGGAGAAGGGGACAGCAGAGGATGAGATGGCTGGATGGCATCACTGACTCGATGGACATGACTTTGATTAAACTCCAGAAGTTGGTGATGGACAGAGGCCTGGCGTGCTGCAATTCATGGGATCACAAAGAGTCAGACACAACTGAGTGACTAAACTGAACTGAATCTTTTAAACAAACTAAGCTTTAATCCCCAGGGGATAGAAACCACTGATAGAATGAGGGGTGTGAATCCGGGTGGGAGTCAATCTGTAACATTTTAAGTAAAAAAAGAAAGACAGCTCTGAGTGTGTATGACAAATAAAAAAACCACATGAAAATGATGGTCAATCTAGACCTTACATCAAACATAAACATGTGTTCTTTAAAGAAAAATATTTAAGGGCAGATGACTTTACACTTATTGTTTTGGGGGCTGCAGGGTCAGAAGGTCATCTTGACCAAGAAGACAGTCATATGAGTCATGAAAAATTCAACAAGTATGTCCACATTACAGAGAAAATGATGTGTATGGTAACTGAACTGCTCCTGCTTGCTGCTGCTGCTAAGTCACTTCAGTCATGTCCAACTCTGTGGGACCTGATGAACTGCTGCCCACCAGACTCTTCTGTCCTTGGAATTCTCCAGGCAGGAATACTGGAGTGGGTTGCCATGCCCTCCTCCAGGGGATCTTCCCAACTCAGGGATCAAACCTGTGTTTCTGATATCTCCTATATTGGCAGGAGGGTTCTTTACCACTATGAGCCTGGGAAGCCTCATAGTAACTGAGAGAGGAACCTAAAAGCTTCTGGTGAAATATTAATTTCTCAGGCCTTTCTTATCTCACTCTTTATTTGGAGTTCAAAGAAGATATTGATGGTTGAATTATCTCTCCATGGATTATATATACAATTAGAGGTTATGGTTTTCTTATAACTAAAAATATGAGGAAGGTTATTTATAAAACAGAAAAAGCCTGAAGCTAGGACCAGCTCTTTTGACCATATTAATAATGAAACTTCCCTTGGGTGGAATAAATGTAAACCAAACTTATACTAAATGAGTCATTGGAATGCTCTTACATTTTTCCTTCCAGATTTTGAATTTTCCTGTGTGAGCGTTAAGAAAGGCCATTAAAGTTGTTACCAAAGACTTATCCAAATCAGAGTATGATTCAGGGTTGCTGAAAATAATTTTTTTTTTCTATTTGTGGTCCTTATTTATCCATTGGTCTAAGTAAGATGTATGGTATAGTTTACTTTTAAACTCTCCTTTAAATTTTAAACTTTTACTTTTAAACTCTCCTTTAAATTCAGTGTGTATTCTGCTATTAAAATGAAGGGATGATTATTTACCATAAACTCATAATGATGCCATGCTTCAATGATGCCAACCCCCAAAGCTAAATCAACATCGGAGATCTTCCATCCTAGTCATGCTTCAATGATGCCAACCCCCAAGGCTAAATCAACATTGGAGATCTTCCATCCTAGTTCAAAACACTGTGAATATTATCTAGAACTACTTCCAGATATATTTTAAAATTCTAAAACAACAAAAGAAGACTTCTCAAGTAATTCAACTCTACTTTAATCTTGGAGCTCTTTAACACACTTAAAAATATTTTTTTTGGTTGCGCTGGATCTTCATTGCTACGTGTGGGCTTCCTTTAGTTGCTTTGAGTGGGAGCTAATCTTTAGCTGCGGTGCACAGACTTCTCATTGCGGTGGCTTCTCTTGTTGCAGCATGTGAGCTCTAGAGCGAGAGGGCTTCAATAGTTGTGGCACATGACCTTAGATGCCCCATGCATGTGGGATCTTAGTTCCTGGACCAGGAATTGAACCCATGTTCCCTGCATTGGCAGGCAGATTCTTAACCACTGGACCACCAGGGAAGTCCCGAGAGAGTATTTACTCAAGTAAATATTATAATAACACTATTTGAACTTGTAAAAAAATTTGGGCATCACAGAGCCATGAGGTGAAAGGGCAGGAGCCCTGTTTATTGCTTTTTGGCCTTGGTTGATTCAACTGGGAGATTTAAAGGAAGGCCCAAAGACTCAAAAGACTATGTTTTTGCCAGCCCTAGACAAGTTTCTGCTGCTTTCCTACTGCATGCCTTATATATATATTACAACACACTGACCACCTCTGAGTTTCATTTTGTCTTTTCAAAGCGGAAATGATACCACCAACCTCCAACAGTTGCTCTGAGACTTAAGCAAGTTAATGAATGTGAAAGCACACCGTACTGTGCAAATATAAGCCATCATTAAACTCTTCATGTGAGGATGAGTATTTTGGGGTAGGTGCTGCCTGTTAAATAAAATATATCACTGTATTTAAAAAACAAATACATACTCAAAAATGTTTTTCCAGTCTTTAAATTTTAGGTTGAGTGTTTAGATAGGTGACCTATTTTTGAAGAATTATAAAAGGAAAATGGGGGCGGGGGGTGTCCCGGAGGGAGGACACATATGTGTACATACAGCTGATTCACTTCATTATACAGCAGAAACTAACACAACATTGTAAAGCAATTATATTCAAACCAAAAAATGAAAAAAAAGGAAAGCATAATCAAAAAATTCAAGGCAAAGAAGCATCTTAGGACAGATTAACTTGTTAGAGAATATAAAGAATCTTGAGTCTCAAAATGGAAATCAAGAAGTGTCTGAGCATTACGTGAATTGGTACATCTTGAAATGTCTTATGAGATGAAAGGAAAAGTGAAAACCATATCTGATTTTTAGGAGCTTTGATATTATGCTTATATTTTGATTATTTAGTACTTATGATTTAGGTAGGACAGTCTGAACACTGTCAATGCTTTCCTCAGCAATGCAGGCAACAAATCACCTTGATTTGATATATGTAAAAAGAGAGCTCTACCCCAGGACTGGGCGGCCACTCTTCCAGATGTTTTTTGCTCTCTGCAGCTTTTGCTCTACCTCATCCAACACAATACCTCTCTTAGGAGTGAGCCATGTCATTGCAGACTAATCCAAGCCAGTTTTTTATTTCTCCCCTTCAATGTACTTTCCTCTCATTCCAGCACTGTTTCATATGTGCATGATGTGTTATTACAGGTGTGGATTATGCTGACAGACAACATATACTGATAAAGATCATCAAAGGATCCATGTCCCCAGCCTTGCATTTGCTCAGAAGATTGGTTGATGAATGTCAATGCATATGTTTTAAGTTAAAATAAAATGCTTAATGTATGTATCTTTTCAAAACTTGACCTCTTGCTTCAAATGACTTTTTTATTGATTTTTTTGGTCATGCTGTACAACATGTTGAATCTTTGTTCCCTAACTAGGGATTGAACCTGAATCCAGTCTTAACCACTGGACCACCAGGGAAGTCCCCAAATGATTTTTTTGTTGTTAACTATGCAACTACCAGTCCCAATTGTGTCAAAAAAAGAAGGCTGCTGTGTTTCCCCAGGAGCCAAATCTAGGACTGATAATCTCAATCATAGAGACATAGATGCTGATTCCATACAGATAAGGAATTTCTAATGGTCAAAACTGTCTAAAAATGCTTTGTTGGTTGATAATCCTAAAATTGGAAGGTTTTCATCAGAGGCTGATACAATGTTTCTTAATACATGTTCATAATCCTCTCACCTATTCATTGACCTGTTCATCAAAAAGCATATTAAGCACCCGCTACATGCTCAATATCTGTTTGATATAGTGGGGTATTCCCTGATGAGATCCTCAAGGAGACACAGCTTAACTTAGAGGACTCCAGGTTGGACAATAAAGGGGATGGGATAAAGAGAAGCTGAACACAATAACTTGATTTTCTACTCAGAATGTAAAGGTCCATTTGAGGGCTTATTGGAAGTGCAAACTTTCCTGCCCCACTTTAATAAAAATCTTCATTTTAACAAGATCTCAGGGTGACCTTTGTTTGAAGAACACTGTTCTAGGTTTCTTTCTAACTCTGAGATAATATGTTTCTGTGACTCTACAGCCTTCTATGCCAGTAATGAAAGATCTTTGGAAGAGTGACTTCATAAGGTTTGGAGCCTTGGCCTGGCTTTCTGATATGGCAACATGCTATAATGATGTCACCTCAGTCTAATTTCCAGGGCAGTCTGGAAAAGACCTAGGTCCACATGCCTTTTTCCTAGATCTGTCTAGTGGAAGCATCTGTGCTACATCTCTGTTCTCCTTCAGTAGCACAGCATCTGCCTGACTTTGGGATTCCACATGTTGTTAAGGATTAAATCAAGCGAAGGAAGAAATCTTATTTACATGGGATTCATACTAGTGTTGATAATGCTCTGATATTTTACACTTATTGTAGGAAACCTAGATTTTTCTTAATAAAAGATGGAATCAATGGGACTTCCCTGGTGGTCCATTGGCTAAGACTCTGAGCTCCCAATGCAGGGGGCCTGGGTTTGATCCCTGGTCAGGGAACAAGATCCCTCATGCTGCAACTGAGACTAGGCACAGTCAAAAATATAAACTTTTTTTCTTAAAAAGTATGAAATCAAGTATATGAATGCACACAATAAACATACCTCAGAAAGTGTCATCTTCTGCTAAACACCTCTCATTTATCATCAGAAAAAAAATTCACATGCCTCCCACGGCCAACAGCTCTAAAAGTGACATACCTCAACCATTCCTCAATTCTCACGCCATTGTCACCCTTATGTCTTCATGCTATTCATCTGCCCTCTGTCAGTTACTAGAGCTTTATTCTGCATTAGGATCTTTGCATGTGCAGTTCTCTCTGCATAAATCTTTTCCTGGGTTTCAATGAGACTTGATGTTCATCCCTTGGGTTTCAGTTCAGGTATTACATTTTCAAAAGGTATTTCCCCAATTCCGCCCCCCTCCCCCCCCACAGAAGGTCCCTCCATTATTCCCTCTCACAGTTCATAAGTACTTTCTTTGCTGTACTTCATTAATAATCTCTGTTTTTATTAGGTCTTTGACTTGTTTATTGTCCCTTCCCCCTCCTGGATTGGGAGGTCTGTGAGGGCAGAGACCCTATATTATTCTTCATAGCATAGTACTGTTCATAGTAGGCTTGCAATCAATATTTGTTAAATGAATTAATGAACACAGTAAAGTTACTGGTGTTTTTTTTTCTGTGTTGGGTCATCCATGTGGCATTCATGCTTCTCTATTTTGTGGCGCTGCATGGCCTGTGGGATCCTAGTTCCCTGACCAGGGATCGAACCTTTGCCTCCTGCATTGGAAGGCAGATTCTTAATCTCCAGACCACCAGGGAAGTCCCCAAAAGTCTTTTATTTTAAAGTTTCATCTGCCTCAAATAAAGTTGTAGGCAATTATAATCACTTGCAGAAAAATATCACAAACGTGAAATAGAATAGCTTCGAACTTTGATCACAAAAGTAAGGTAATTATGAAAGATTAATATGATGAATTTTCTTTTTTAGGTTGGAATATCTCTTTATCATCTGTAACCTTGATATTACTCCAGCTATGTTATAGTGTAATTTTTTCTATAAGTAGATGACATCATTTTAATCCAATTTTTAAAATTCTTTAAATCTCTGACAGTGCTATTAATCAAACACAAAGCCTATAAAATAAGCCTGGTGTTGTTTTGTCCTTTGCTGATTTCCTGACTGTAATGCTCACCCTTGGCCCATGAGCACATTCATTTGGCAGAAAATCAGTTTATTTGATGGGTAAGAGCATCAAAATATTTCTTTTTCTTGGTTAAATCAATTCCCCTTCTGCAGAGATACAGTATAAATGGAGCTGATATGTCAAATAAACCTGTAGATACTATTTCTCTGAATTCTTCAAATGCTGTCTAGTTCATCTCTGAAAAATAGAGTGGGTAACATGGAGGAGACAAATGTCAAATACAAATTCAATGAGTTGATCAGCCTGGTACATCCCTTGGCTGGCAGGGCTCATCTTTCCCTTCCTCTTCACTAAGTTATACATTTTTTGAGGCTTAAGATGTTGTCCTCTTCCATGGCAATGTTGCACACATACATGCTGACTGCCTGATTGATTTATAATATTAATAATTATGTGACCTTCCCTGGTGATCCAGTGGTTAAGACTCCGAGCTTCCACTGCATGGGGCATGGGCTCCATCCTTGGTCAGAGAACTAAGATTCCACATGCTGCATGGCCAATATATATATATTACCCTTATACACATGAAGTGGTTTGGACTCCATGGAAGTGTTCCACATAGTACAAACTATTTAGGATCCAAACACAATTTACAATTCCTCTCCAAGCAAAAAAAACTTCCATTCCATCTGCTTCACTGAACAACGTTAAGTAATGTATAATCGTTGCAACTAATACTCTATGTTGAGTGCATAACATATGCTAGGCATTGCTCCATATGATTCACATATATTATCTTATATAATACACTATTATAGCATACTAGTCATTGAAATGCTTGTGAAAGATCAAATGTAGAGAATGGGCCATTATATAGAACTTTGTTGTTTGTTTTTTCCCTAGTCTTATTGAAATATAATTGATCTATAACATTGTGTTAGCCTAAAGTGATGAGTTGATACACATATATACGGGGAAATGTTTATCACAGTAAGGTTAGTTAACCCATTCTTTACCTCACAAACATTTTGCTGTTGTTATAGTGAGAACTATAATTCTATAAGTGAGAACTATATAGAACTATAGAACTATGGTGAGAACATCAAAGTTCTACTCTCAAAGCAATTTTCAAATATATGGTACATACTTTTAGCTATAGTCATCATTCTATACATTGGATCCCTGGAAATTGTTCAAACATGAAGTTTCACCCTTTGACGAACATTCCCCTATTTTCCCCAACCATCAGCCTCGGGCAACCACCATTCTACTCTGTTTTTGAGTTCGATGCTTTGAATCCACATGTAAGTGAGATCATACAGTACTTGTCTTTCTCTGACATGTTGCAGGTTGTATAGTGCCCTCAAGGTTCATCTGTGTTGTAGCAAATGGCAGAATTGTCTTCTTTTTTATAGCTGAATAATATTTCATTGGAGAAGGAAATGGCAACCCACTCCAGTTTTCTTGCCTGGAGAATCCCCACGGACAGCGGAGTTAGAGAACCACAGTCCATGGGGTCACAAAGAGTCAGACATGACTGAATGACTAAGTACAATATCCCATTGTCTATACAAATAACATTTTCTTTATCCATTCATCCATCACATAGGTTGTTTTCATGTCTTGGTTGTTGTAAATACTGTTGCAATTAACACATGAGCATAGATATCCCTTTGAGATAATAATTTCATCTTATTTGGACATACACCCAAAAGAAAGATTGTTGAATCAAATGGTATTTCTATTTTTAATTTTTTTAGGAACTTTCATGCTGTTTTCCACAGTGGCTGCACCAGTTTGCATTCCTGCATGCAGTAGGGTTTCCTTTTCTCCACAGTCTTTTCAGTATTCATTCTCTCTTTGTCTTTTTGACAATAGGCATTCTCACAGATATGAGGTGATATTTCATTATAGTTTTAATTTTCATTTCCCTCATGATCAGTGAAGCTGAGCACTTTTTCATGTACCTGTTGGTCATTTGCATGTCTTATCTTAAAAAGTGTCCACTCAGGTCCTATGCCCATTTTTTAACTGGATTTTCTTTTGCCATTATATAAATTCCATATATATCATTAGATATGTATATGGTTTGACTTTTGTTAACACATTTAACAAAAAAGTATGGATTTACCCTCCTTTCCTTAGGTCTTAGTGTTGGAAAACAACCAATGCCATGTGAGCAGGAGAGAAATTTGCCTTCACTCATTTTCTACCTTGTGCTATTATATTATAATGTCTATAATTTCCTGATGAAGAAGTTGAGGTTCAGGAATGTTTAGGTCTCCTGGCTGGTGAATGTTAAAGTCAGGTTTGGGCTGTGGTTTATCTGATTTGGGAGTCCACAGTCTTTACAACCAGTTCATCCTAAAGATCAGTCCTGGGTGTTCATTGGAAGGACTGATGCTGAAGCTGAAACTCCAGTACTTTGGCCACCTCATGCGAAGAGTTGACTCATTGGAAAAGACCCTGATGCTGGGAGGGATTGGGGGCAGGAGGAGAAGGGGATGACAGAGGATGAGATGGCTGGATGGCATCACCGACTCAATGGACATAGGTTTGGGGGGACTCTGGGAGTTTGTGATGGACAGGGAGGCCTGGCGTGCTGCGATTCATGGGGTCACAAAGAGTTGAACACGACTGAGCGGCTGAACTGAACTGAGTCTTCACAAATATTCTATAAACTCCCTCTAATGTTTATTTACATTTCTGGTAATTAGTTGTGGTTTCTTTTATTATTCCCCAAAAGTAATGTTTACTTCCTAAAAAATAAAATCTAGGAAATATCTGAAAGAACATTAGGATGAGAATCTAGGGACATGTGTTGTAACCAGCACTATCCTAAATGGACAAATGGGCTACAGTCCATGGGGTTGCAAAGAGTTGGATACGACTGAGCGACTAAGCACACACACATATCCTAAATGGGATGAGCCTTTAAAAGTCACCTAACTTTGATTCTTAATGAGGTATCTGGATAGAAAAATTCTATTTCATTCCAAGGCATTTACAAACACCTTCAGTGAAAAATAAAAAGGTCAGCTTGTGGTTCCATTATATCTCATCCATACAAATACCTATATTTCTTACTTGTTGTAAACACTATGTAGATGTTATTTTACCTTTGCTAAGTAATTGTAATTTTGTAAGCCAATAATTTCAGAGAATAGTAATTTAGAATAAATTATCATAAAGGAAATATTTTACAAATGTACCTGTCATACTTTATTGCTCATATCAATTACAAACAATAGTGCAGTATCATACAGCTAGACAAGTAACCCAGATCAGGCGTTTTTAACCTGATTGCATATTAGAGATACCTGGATATGGAATGAGGGGTAGGAATACTTTTGAAAAAAACATGATCTTAGAGCCTCAATAGACCAATTATATAAGAATCTCTTGGGAAGGGCCTCGCTGTCAGTATTTTTTAAATGCCCCCTTCTCCATGATTTTAATGTATAGCTGGAATTTACAACTGCTGATCTAGAATAAATCATTGTTTGCTGCACTACAGTATCTGATCATTGCTCAACTGCTTTGTCAAGAACCAACTAATTCGGTAATACAATGGTTTAATGGACCATTAATTGTTAACTCAAAAATAATATTTCCTTATTCTAATAGTATCATCTGAACTCACAGAAGTTTTTCATCAGCAATCTTAAGTTAGTTATTATAGTTTTTTATGGCTATATTCATCTCTGAATCCTTAATAATTATAGAAGTAGAACTGCTCCCTATCTAAGTACTTGATGTATTATAAGGTGAAAGGAAGATGAGCATCTGGCTGTATGAAAAAAAAGAGTTGTGGATTTGGGATTTGAGTTTTGAAGCTCCCTTTTGAATTCTAATAAGCTGTCTTATTTTGAAATCTCTATTTTAAAACTAAAACAATAATATAACTTTATATTTTTCCCCCAAATTCTTCAACAATTCTTAAATGTTAGCGTTTATTTCCACAGTGAAATAAATGGGACTCAGAGGTTTTTGTTAACTTCTCTCCAGAAAATTCAGTAATAAAACTTAAATTTATATTCACTGATACTGAAAATCTCTTATCACCAAAGGGCTCTGAAAGTCATGATGAAAGATAGCTAGTTCTAGATCAGGACACAAAGGAGACTCAACTCTTTGGATGGCTGATTAAAGGAATTATCTCAAATTCTACAGTCATAACATTGGAACAGTTTTGGTTGTAATTTATTTATTTACATAGCCATCTGGTCTCAGGCAGTGGAGGAAAGAAGGTTACTATATAATGCACAGATGAATCTGCAGTTCTTTGCACCAATACATTTGAAAGGCTTATTTAGGTCCTACCTTGCTGCCCAAGTTGACCCACTCTCTGTGTGCAGAGCCACTGGCCCTGGTAGAGGCCAATCTCAGAACCATCCACTGAGGCCTCTTTTTTCCCTAAGGAGCAGGAAACAAAGAAAAGACTTCTCTAACCCTCCTTCAACCATGAACTGCCTGCCAGAACACATAGAGAACCCTCTCAGTGGGAGCCACAGCACATGGGGCAGTATCCATTATAAGTATCCTATAAAATTCAAGGCCAGGAAGGAGTCTTAGGAAGGAAAGGAAAAGACAGGTGTAACCAGTGTTGCGTAAGTCCTGCTGCTGCTTTTCATCCTTGACCTCTTATTTGCAACCCTACTGTGGATTACAGAATTAAATGTAAATCAAAACATCCCCTCCAAGGACTTCACTGGTGGTCCAGTGGTTAAGAATATACCTGCCAATAAAAGGGATGCAGGTTCGATCCCTGCTCTGGGAAGATTCCACATGCCAAGGGGCAACTCAGCCTGTGTGCCCAACCACTGAGGCCGCAGGCTGCAGCTACTGAAGCCTGCAAGCCTAGAGCCCACACACTGCGGCAAAGAGTAGCTCCCACTCACTGCAACCAGAGAAAGCCCATATTCAGCAACGAAGACCCAGCACAGTTGAAAATAAAATTAATGAATAATTCATTAACGAAAATCTTAAAAAACAAATCCCCTTCTTAAAGAAGCAGGCGATGCCATCCAGTTCTGACTCTTCCTGTATTGATGTGCTGTGCTGAGCTTACTCGCTCAGTTGTGTCCGACTCTTTGAGACGCTATGGACTGCAGCCCGCCAGGCTCCTCAGTCGGTGGAATCCTCCAGGCGAGAAGACTGGAGTGGGTTGCATGCCCTTCTCCATTTATTATGTATGTATGTGTGTGTATATAAGTATGTATATATATATAGGCTCTGTGCCGCCCATCGTTTCATTCTTATCTGCCTGTATTGAGACATGGTTCCTGGATTTCAAAGTGTTCCCATGAGGGGCAGCAAAAAGATTTCGTCTGCAGCTTAGGGTGCTGCTGAAGGGGAGCACTCCTGTAATCCAATGGTCTTTTTCATGGTCAGTTTTTTCCTCCACTTGAATCTGAAGTAAGCTCTGATTAGAAAGCTGATCAAAATCAGGATGGTGAAAAACCACTTCTGGAACTACAAGGGTACTTTTGTTAAATGTGAAAAGTCTTCATTGAAGGTCAGTGGAAGGGGAAAAAAGGCTGAGGAGGCAGTCTCCTCATTGAAAGTTGTAATAACGACAGCCACTGCTGATTTTGTTTGACTACTAATAAGGAATTTGCTTATTATAATACTTCACAGACGCTGTACTGAATTCATATACATGTATTAGCCTGCTTGTGGCAGTTGAGATAATGTGATTATCTTTTCTGTATTCAGGGGAACTGAACCTGATCTTTTAATGAATAGATACAAGAATCTTGTGCTGTATTTCTATTCAAAGGAAATCTAAGTATATTGACTCAGAGAATTGTTTTTGTTTCATGCATCAGATGTATTTTATATTTATTTTTTTAACAACATATATTTTTCTTGTTTTTTAGAATCATGCACAAGGATTCTCTGTATAATTTTAAAGGGGCAACAAAGGCCAATATATTTTTTAAATTCTTATTTAATCTGATTTCTTAGTGATTCTGAAGAGCTTGCTTTTTAAACATGCTTTTATAAATTTGCATACTTTCTTCTTGGCAGTCATATTCTTCAAAGCAAGGACTATATCATGAATGTCTTTTTTACTCTAGTAGTACTTTGGCACAATGGCATACACATAATAAGTTCACAATTAATATTTATTGGTTGGTTAATTTTATGTTACATATGAGACACAATTTATTATAATAATGCATTTTCATGCTTCCAGACCCTAGCAAACTTTTTTTGAAAAGAATAGTTTTCTTTCTGTCTCAATTTTCCCACCTGTTATTCACTCTACATCCACTGAAATGTAGTTCCTATCCTCACCAATCCACTGAAACAGACTCTGATAAGATCCCTAGTGACTACCTAGTTGAAAATCCCAGTGGCT
Organism: Muntiacus reevesi; assembly: GCF_963930625.1. Taxonomy (NCBI): domain Eukaryota; kingdom Metazoa; phylum Chordata; class Mammalia; order Artiodactyla; family Cervidae; genus Muntiacus; species Muntiacus reevesi. The sequence goes on from NC_089250.1 coordinate 99,332,369, forward strand.
ACTTTTTAAAAAATTAATTTATTTATTTTAATTGGAGGATAATTACTTTACAGTATTGTGATGGTTTTTGCCATACATCAACATGAATTGGCCACAGGTATACATGTGTAAGCAAGGTGAAAAGACAGCCCTCAGAATGGGAGAAAATAACAGCAAATGAAACAACAACAAAGAATTATTCTTCAATATACACAAGCAGCTAATGCAGCTCAACACCAGAAAAGTGAACAACCCATTCAAAAAATGGGCAAGAGACCTGAACAGACATTTCTCCAAAGAAGACATACAGATGACTAATAAACACATGAAAAGATGCTCAACAACACTCATTATTAGACAAATGCAAATCAAAACCACAATGAGGTATCATCTCACACCAGTCAGAATGAGCATCATCAAAAAGTCTACAAACAATACATGTTGGAGCAGGTGTGGAGAAAAGGGAACCCTCTTACACTGTTGGTGGAAATGCAAACTGGTACAGCTACTATGGAGAACAGTGTGGAGATTCCTTAAGAAACTGGGAATAAAAAAAAAAGAAACTGGGAATAGAATTGCCATATGACCCAGCAATCCCACTACTGGGCACACACCACAAGGAAACCAGAACTGAAAGAGATGCATGTACCCCCAATATTCATTGCAGTGCTATTTACAGTAGCTAGGACATGGAAGTAACCTAGATGCCCATTGGTAGATGAATGGATAAGGAATTTGTGGGACATACCGACAATGGAATATTACTCAGCTATAAAAAAGAATGCATTTGAGTCAGTTCTAATGAGATGGATGAACTTGGAGCCTATTATACAGAGTGAAGTAAGTTAGAAAGAGAAATACAAATACTGTATACTTATGCATATATATGGAATTAATAAAGACAGTACCTAAGATCCTATGTGCAGGGCAGCAAAGGAGACACAGATGTAAAGAACAGATTTTCAGACTCAGTGGGAGAAGGCAAGGGTGGAATGATTTGAGAGAATAGCACTGACACACATACATTACCATATATGAAATAGATGACCAGTGCAAGTTCAGTGCATGAAGCAGGGCCCCCAACGCTGGTGCTCTGGGACAACTTGGAGGCGGGACTTGGGGGGAGTTGGCTATTTTTTAGCTGATACTTTCCTAGACCTCTCCGTGTGTTCAGCAACTCTCTCATCAGTTGGTTCCATGTTATTTCATACTTCTCTGTTCCTCCTCAGTGTCCCTTGTACACTTCATTTCCTTTGCAGGAATACTGTGGTAGATTCATCTTAGCCCCTCTTCTCTTCTTATTCTATCTACCCTTCTTCAGTTACCTCATCCCACTAGCAGGCCTTCAGTGTTATATGCTGGTGAATCTTAAATTTACCTATCCAAACCGACAAGGTATTTCTGAGCTCTTAAGTCTCCTGCATTAGCAGGCAGGTTCTTTACCATTAGCACCACCTGGCAAGCCCCTATAACAACTAATACTAGCAACCAATTCATTATTTTAAAAACTAGTAATAGAAAGAAAGAATTAAGCATTTGTCCTGCCTCTGCTTTATGAACTGTACTTCTGGGAATCTATATAGTAAATGAGGGAAATTTTTTTATTCTGGCTAATAAATGAAGTACCAATAGAATTATAATATCATCATTATGCAATCCTTAATGATTTAATGAATCTACATATTGATCACCAATATCTACTTGCATGATAAAACAAGAGGTAAACAGACATTACTGTCTCCTAATGGAAACACATCCCATTCATCAAAACCCCTTGCGGAAGGGAATCTAATCTGAATAATTTTAAACCTGTTAGACTCAACGGTCAATTTATAAACAAAGAATGGAAGAACATGTTAAACAACACCACAGGGTTACAATAAACAAAATTCAATCTATGTCTACAGGACAAATGACTTGGTTTCTTCACCAAATAAACTATAAACCAAAGGGAGAAAAAAGAGATAGAGGGAAAGCCTAGAAAAAAAATTTAAAAGACCTAAGAAACATGTAGTGAATTATAATAAGTGAAATCTATTTGGATCTTGATTCAAACAAACTATTGAAAATTATTATGAGGCAGTTGGAATGTTGAGCACTGTATATTTGATAGTATTAAATAATTATTATCAAATATTCCAGGTATTAGAGAAGGAAATGGCAACCTACTCCAGTATTCTTGCCTGGAGAATCCCAAGGACAGAGGAGCTTGGTGGGCTACCATCCATAGGGTCGCAAAAAATCAGACATGACTGAGTGAGCATGCATGCATGCATGAGGTGTGATAATGTTATTTCAGTTATGTTTTTTTAAAAGACATATCTTTTAGAGATACTTACTGAAATATTTATAGATGAAATGGTATGATGTCTGGAATTTGCTTCAAAATTATATGAAAGGAAGGAATTCAGTGGGATGTAGTTGAAATGATAGATTATGATTTAAAGATTCTTGAAGCTGAATGATTGAGTTAAAGGATTCATATAAATGTCCCGTTATATAAAGTTTTCCTTTTTTGAGAGTCTTGAGTCTCTGACTCTAGTACAGAGCTCTTTCCACTACTCCATTACATTGATCATGGAAAAATCAAGAACAATTTCAGAATTCTCTACATTTCTTTTTTAATTCAAAAGAGGTTTCCAAAACAAGAAGTAAAGACAGTGGTTAAAAATGTCAGCCCTTGGAGTTCATGAACCCTGTTTTCTCATCTGATTTTGCCAAGAAATTCTTATGTGGTCTTTGGTAAGATTAGATTTTCTGTCTTGATTTGGTTACCCTCCAAAAGTGGTCAGATGTCAAGGTCCGCATTATGACTTGTCGGCAGCCCTTCCAGCCTAGGAAGGCTATGCCACTGCATAAAGATGATGCATAAAGGGAGCCTATTTTAGGAGAAAATTTTGATTTAAAATAATTATTAATACAATGGGTTAGATGAAAATGTAAAATGAAAACCCAGAGGGAAAGAAAAGATGCTTTATATGAAAAACTGTTATGCTATATGAAAGGCTGTTACAACTTTATAATTAGCAACTGTTTTTCACTGTAATATAAGATCTTATGATTGGGGTCCTCCATAACCATTTTTTTTTTTACATGTAGTTGTTCTGTCTGCTTGTTATTTGAAATATAGCAATATGAATGCATTCTACAGTGTTTCTAATCTGTGGTTAACATTAATTTTGTGTGTAAATACTGTGTGTAATTTTGTGTGTAAAAGATTTTTAGATATTTTCAATGCCAATATCCACAGACAGCTTTGCAAACAAATGAAAAATGATGTTCATTTGATGCTGATCTTTTTTTTTTTGGTCTCTCTTGCCTCCTGCCCTAAATAAATGAGGTGGTAAAATAAATGAAATCAACTTTCTCTTTCATCCACCTGGCATCAATTGTTTCCAGTTCCAATCATCTAGTCGGGGATAATTTGTCAGCCAAAGAGGTTGAAGTTCATCCCAGAATTCTCAGTTGCTTATGTAACAACCAGACAAAACCCTTCTGTATAGCTGTTCTTTCTTCATACCAACCTCTCCCATACATTTGGGCAGACATGCTTTCTCAACCACAAACATGCATCCTCTAATTTTCTTTCTCATATCTGTAAGTTATTTTGCCTGAGATATACTTATTCATCTGTTTCATATTTAGATTGCCTCCCGTAATATAATCTTTAAAATGCTGTCATAACTATTGGAAAATATTTTTTAATAAAGAGAAAATTACATGCTGGGTAATTATATAACAGGGCTGTTACATAGTCTACAGGAGGGAGGAGAAAAAGGGAGGGAGAGATTTGAAAACAAAATGAATTTACCAGGAAGTTTTGAAACATTCACAACTCACAAAAATTAATGGTGAATCTTGGGTTGAAACTTCTTGCTCTGGAATATTTATAGGAAATGTTGGCAGCTAAACAAGATGCAAATGATTCTTGGGTTGAAAATTAGAATGTGAAGAAAAAGCACAATCAGAATGTATATGTATGTGGAGGGGATACCTCAGAAATGTTCAAAACCAGCTGTTAATAGATTTTCTACTGGGTCTGCCATAAATGTGCAGAGACAAACAGTATTAGAATGGACCTGAGATTATAAATGTAGTGCCAGAAGTTCATAAATAATATTTGAAATTTAAAGCCCAAATATTCTTCATATTGTTCTCTATCATATAGCTTTTTCAAAAGTAGACTCACACAAGTCATATCATAAGAATGAGGGCTTAGCTACCCTCCAAACTCTAGGGTCAAATGGTTAACTTAGCCAATCTGAACTTTGAATATTTATTTTTTAATTCACACACTACCAGAGAGCCCTGCATTTCAAAAAGTTTTACTGAGAATCTTAGCTATTCCAATAAGAACATTCAAACATTTACTGCAGTTTTAAATAAAATATCTTAGGAACTACACTGTAAGACATGCTTTGAAAACTTTAGGAAGTTGTATGAAAAAAAGAAAACCTTAGGAAGTTGTATGATTTTAATTAAGATAGAGGCAGATTCTGGATTAGTAGTCATCGAGTGGCAGAAATTAGCTGGATGCTCACCAACCTCTTTTCCCCTTCCTGGATAAATAAGAAGGCTCATGTCCCAGTTCTGCTTGCAGTTGAGTTGGTTTTATTTGACTAGGTCCTGGCCAATGGACAGTGAAGGGAAGTAAATATACAGTTCTTCCAGGCTTATCTTTAGAACATCCTGGTTGACTCTCTCTGCTTTCTCCCTTCACTTAATGGTTGAGTAGATGGTCCAACAGAAGAGTCCACGGAGGCACTAGGAAATAGCAGAGCCAAAATGCAGAAGTATCCTAGGTTTTGAGTCCCTGTCTGGAAGACAGCCTCCAAGGAGAGCTGCCCAATCTGTATTGTACTGGGCAGGAATGTAAGAAAGAAATTTTTTAACTATTATAGATTGTGGTAATCCTTCACATTGTGAAGGATTATATATCCAATTACCATGACATCCGCTTTAAATATCTTACAATTTTGTCAGTTGTATTTCAATCAAAGTATATTACCTTCTGGGGGCACTTGAGGACTGAGTCATGAACCAGTAAGATCTGACACTATCTTCAGGTAGATAGTATTAGAATTGAAAAAAAAATAGAAATTTGTATTATTAAGCCACGGAGACTTGGGAGGGGTGCATATCGTTAGCTTCTAATACTGATTACCTTGAGGAACATCGCATGTTGGCATTTGGTACACCATTCTCTTATTTAACAAGAGTCCCTGTGCTCTTCGATGCTAGAATTTCCTCTCAGCATTTCAGAGAAGTGAATTTTAACCCCATGATTTAGCATTAATTTTAGGTTGTGGAAGTTTTGAAGCTTTCCAGTGTGTTCATTTTGCTTGCACTTATCCCTCTCATGAAGTGTGTAAGTAACTCTATTTTATAATTACCAGGTGTGGATTTTTCTCTTTAGGGAGTTTCTGTGTTAGGAAAAACCCAGTCCTTCTGTGCTTCTCGTTTACTCTCACACTGCTAACCATACTCACACCACTTCTGACACCAGATGTGCGGGATTTTCTCCCCCACACCAAACAATTCTGCTAACACAAAGCACCAAATCAGCTAGGTGTCCTACAGTTGAACTCAATTTTAACACCATCTACATGAAGATAGTGTCAGATCCTACTGGTTCAGGGTTCAGTCCTTAATTGCCCCTGGAAGGGAATGGCAACCCACTCCAGTACTCTTATCTGAAAACTCCCATGGACTGAGGCGCCTGGTGGGCTACAGTCCATGGCGTCACAAAGAGTTGGACATGACTGAGCAGCTAACATTTTCTCTACACCTGAAATGCCCATTTGTTTCGGTTGTTACCTGTGCTTCTAACAAATTGTTTCCAAACTGGAGATTCCCACAACCTTTTCGTTGGGTTCAACTGATTTGCTACAGAGGCTCACAGAATTCAGGAAAACCATTAAACCAGTTTATTAGATAAGGATCTGATAAAGGGTACAGATGAACACCCAGAAGTAAGAAATGCATAGGGCAAGGTGAGCGGTCAGGGTCTCAGAGCTTTTATGCTCACTTCAGGTACACCATTCTTCCAGCATCTCCATGTGTTCACCAGCCTATAAGCTGTCCAAACCCTGTACTTTGGGGACTTTTATGAAGGTTTCTTCATATAGATATGATGGATCATTAACTTCATTTTCTGCCCCTCTCCCCTTTCTTGTGAATGGGGAGTTAGGTTGAAAATTCAAAGCTTCTAATCATGGCTTGGTCTTTCTGGTAACTGGTCTCTATTTAGGAGCCTTCTAAGAGTCGCCTTTTTAGAACAAAAGACACTGGTGTCGACTAGGAAATTTCAAGGGATATAGGAACATTGTGTCAGGAACCAGGGTCACAGATCAAATATTTGAAAAAAAGAGACTCCTAGTGCTTTTATCATTTAGGAAATTACAAGAGTTTTAAGTTCCTGTGTCAGTAATCAGGAGCAGAGACCTATATACATATACATTTTTTCCCCTATCATCTCACAGTTTCTAATAACTATAACAGCATCTTGCATCCACTCCTCCATTCTCAGCAAAGAGGGTTCAGGATTCATCAGCTCTCCGCTGCCTGTTCAGCAAAGACTGTTTAAAGAACAGCTCTTCTAGTGTGTGCTTGGAAATCCCAAGGCTGTCATCTGTTTCACCTACCAATACAAAACCTTAACAACAGAATCTCTGGGTTCTTCACCATTCCCACCGTTATCAGTTTGTTGGCAAACCTACCTACAAATTCTTTTGTCCTTGAAACTGCTCTGTGTTGAATCAGTCTTTCTCAAACCAAATTCATCAGCAACTCAAAATCAACCTATTTTACATGCTTCTTAATTTTCCTCACCCATGAAGGTTGTCATTTAGCTTGAATGCACAGTCTTGACCTTACCCAAAACCTTCTGATTCTAGGGCAGACTCCACTCTAGTAGAGTAATTAGAGTAAGTTTGACAAGAAGAGGCATTCTCCTAGGGTCAAACCTAACCCAAATCTCAGACCTGCCCTGGATCCCGGCAAAAGTCTAAAACAGAGATTCCCAAAGTTTAGATTGCATTAGAATTACCTAGTGGATACTTGTTTAAAGCAAATTCCTGAACTTAATATCTTCAGAATTTTAATGCATAAGGTTTTGGGTAGGCCCTAGGAATCTATATTTCTATGATACCCTTCTGATTTAACTGTTCCTGATGATCCAAGGGCCATACTTTGAAAAATGTAGATGGGGTGATGTTAGATATCAAGTGACATATTTAAGATACCGTGGGGAAAATGTTACTTTGTGTCAAAACAAAATCAACTAAAATAGATTTATGACATTCTCAGGATTTTGATGTTTGCTCCCTCCTTTCCTTATAGCTCTGCCTACCTAGCTGACTCTTGACCTTGGCTTAAGATCTCTGAGCCATGACTCATGCCTTTTGTTATGTGTCCTTAGCTTTGCCTTTCAATGTTATTTCGGTCCTTACACTGTGCAAGGAAATCACCCAAAGTTCAGATCATTGAGGTGTGGGGTAAAAATTACTCTTTCTCTCCCAGACACAACTGACACAGCATTTCTCAAGTTCCTTGTGGATGGAAGGAGCCATGGGATTAATTCTGGCTAACAAAATAGGAGCAGAAGTGTTAATAACATATGTGGGATTCTTCAGTCTCTCCCACTTCTTCCACCACTTCTTTCTGGCCACGTTTCAGATAGTGCAGCTATAAGCTGGTGGAGTTTTCATCTGCTCAAGTCCTTCAGGGACTATGTGGAGCAGAGTCTTTGATTCATATGGAACATGAGGTATGAGCAAGAAATAAATTTGTGTTGGGTTAATCCAGTGAGATTTGGGGGTGGTTTGTTATCACAGAGAAAACAAATCTGTTCTGACTAATTCTGAATAATTCGAAGCTATGTTGTACTGGAACAGGGTTTGCCCAAGGCCACCTCTGTGCTTGCTTACTTAGTTGACAGCTGCTGACTGCATTAGAGAATTAAACACATACTGAGGCTGGCGATGTAATAAGTTGTCTTTATTTTGTGATAATGGTTCGATGAGCCCCTAATAAATATGGTTAAGTAAATAAATCTTTAGTTTAGATAGAAATATTCAGGGGAATTTCCTCAGCTCTTCGAATCTCACTGGTACAGAGCTGATGAATTATTGAGCATTTATCTTTTTTTTTTTTAGGCCATAGCTTGGAGAACCTCACTTCCCCTACCAAGAATCAAACCTGGGCCCAGGGCAGTAAAAGTGCTGACTCCTACCCCTAACCCCTGGACCAAGAGGGAATCCCCAGGCATTTTATCTTTTTTTGTAGCATTTATTTTTTACTGTATTTCAAGCATTCAAATATGAAGTTCATTTGCACTGACTTTAATCTGAACAGAATTTTCTACATTTCTTCTGGGTCTTTGCTATTATGTAGATGCATAACCTTAATGTATTTTATAAGTTCAGAAAAACATTACAATTTGTCCCAATAAAATACATTAAACTGAGTCACACATTTTAAAATTTAACTCCACTGAAGGTAGCATGAAATACAGGGGTAGTCGCAGTTCTGAAGAGGCATGTAAATTTGTGCGGTGGATTTGTATTCTATGTGTCCTCTATTAAAAACTTCCATTGTCCATATAAGGCAAGTTAGGTTGTCTAGAGAGCCCTTGTTTTACCTTTGCAAACACTTAAGTTGTGAACTTAAAAGAATGGCCACTACATAGATTCTGCTGTAGTGATTCTGATTCTTGGCCCCAGTTCAGTTCAGTTCAGTTTCTCAGTTGTGTCTGACTCTTTGAGACCCCATGGACTGCAGCACACCAGGCTTCCCTGTCCATCACCAACTCCTTGAACCTCCTCAAACTCATGTCCATCACATTGGTGATGCCATCCAACCATCTCATCCTCTGTCTTCCCCTTTTCTTCCCACCTTCAATCTTTCCCTGCATCAGGGTCTTTTCAAGTGAGTCGATTCTTTGCATCAAGTGGCCAAAGTATTGGAGTTTCCGCTTCAGCATCAGTCCTTCCAGTGAATATTCAGGACTGATTTCCTTTAGGATGGACTGGTTAGACCTCCTTGCAATCTTGGTCCCAGAGCAGGATGCAAAAACTTGCCATTTTCTTTTGTTTTCTCTAGCCCTTCCCTATTCCAAATGGTTAGTTGCTTTTAAAGGTTTTAGTTTTGTTTTGTTTTTTGGTTTTTTTGTTTGTTTGTTTTTGGCCTAGTTGTATGCACTCCTAGTCTGGCTGACATTCTGGGCTCTGATCCAGTTGAGTTTAGCATTGTTTACTGTCAGAGTATTCTTGGGATATTGGTATTTTAATTAACAACATATTGATTTTAGATACTAGAAAATGTCATTTGACCCAAAATGTTTCTCCATTCTAAACCTTCTCAGCAGACTTCTCACTAAATCCTAGTCTCTCCCTAAAAATGCTGCCAATATATTTTGGGCATATTTACATGTTGAATGTAGTTTTTCTTATACCACTCAATCAACATATTTAGTTCATCTTGGCTAAAATATTCCCCTTACCATAGTTTGCTAGTTTTTTTCCTTTTCCTATGTTTTAATTCACTTATATCACCAAGAAAATCTTTAGCTCCATATAGAGACAGGATAATTGCTTTGAACATATTAGTTATTATTCATAACCTGTAATGCTTTAAACCTCAGCATGTTTATTAAGATAATCTAGTGGTAACTGTAATTATTTATTAAGTTCCTGCTTTGTGATCTCTCAGGGTTGCCCTTTGTAAATATCCCCTCCTTCTTAATATTTAGAATAGATAATTCTAACTCCAATATCAAAATGGGGAAAATGGATGGATGATCAGATCATTGACTAAATTAGAGAAGAAAAGGCTCATATTGTCTAGGTTGGGTTCCCCAGTCCAGAAGAAGACCCTGAGATGAAGATTCAAGTTCAAACAGTTAAATCAGGAGATGATCCTAGAAAATACTGAGAGGAAGAGGAGAAGTGAGACTGGAAACGGAAAGAAGCCAACAAAATGTGAGTTATGAATGAATTTCTTCTGTGGGTAACTGAGGCTCCGTCCCGCTGGGGAACTCTGGGAGGGAATGGGGAACATTCTCCTGAGTTCTCCCACCTAACAAATGCAACTGAGGTGTTTGCCCCTCAAGTTGGTTGAGGTTGCTCCTGGGGGTATTAATTCTCTGGCACTTTCCACTTGCCCTGCACAACTTTCCACTGCTATGCAACCAAAGCAACACTCTCAGTGGTGGAGTAAGCAACCAGAGGCTGAAGAAGTGGATCCTGAGAGATGTGGGAGGGCCTCAGTGTAAGAAACTGCTACTTGTAAGAAAAGGAGATCAGTTTCACTAATAATCAAATAATGCAAATTAAAATAACAATGGAACATTATTTTGACATACTTTTGATATATTAGAATAAAAAGATTTTTTATTTTCCTCAAAGCAGAGGATATTAGAAAGCTGGCACTCACAGGCTACTGGTGAGGGTAAAAGTTACTATCAAATTACTGTGAATGTCATTTGGGATATGGATCAAAAGCCTTAAAAATGTGCTTCTCTTTGATCCCAGGATCTCTGCTTCTAAGAATATATTCTGAAAGAATAATTACATCAGTATGCAGTCTTCACTGAATCATTGGTTATAAAAGTGAAATAACCAGAGAAATCTAAATGTCTAATAGTAAGTTATTGGTTGATCCCTAATTCATCCATCTAATCCATCCATCAAATGAAATACAGTGGAGTTCTGTGACGTGATGAAGTAGAAATGATTACCTGGAAATACTTTCACAATATACTTATAAGTGTTTAAATCAAATTCTTCTATTTGCTAAAATATCTATGAGTGTGTTGTGTTCACATAAAAATTCTGGTGCATATAAAAGTACCTATTGCTGATTAGTAGGAATATAGGTTTTAATTTTTTTCCTTTTTTAAATATAGTTTTTGTAATTTCAGAGTTACTTATAATGGTATGATAATATAACAAAACTAAAATTATTTTTAAAAAGTGGACACACATGTAGTAGTTTTATGAAATTATATAAAGTCCCTTGGGTTATAATAAGTAATACATAAAAAATGCAGCTGTATAAAATAGATGTAGAACAGTAATTTATAAGGGAAAGCTACTTCTGTGACCTAAAAAACATAAGATTTATATCAGTCTAATTTTAGAGAAAGTTTTTTTTTTTTGTAAAATTGCAATCACCTGATTCTTTCCTAGAAAAATTCCACAGTACTATCTCTTTTCTTTATACAAAAATATGGGTCATAGTAATTTTGTTTTGAGTAGAGTGGTAGCTGATGTAATTTCATAACTTGGAGGAAAAACATATCATAGTAGAAACCAAAATTACAAGTAGCCTATATTTAAAAGTTCATGTATATCCTGTAGCTAGAAATGTGGAATATCAACAGAGAATATCTTTCCTCATAAGATCAAAAGGCTGTAGAAAATAATGCTGAGCAAATGTCATGACTTTTACTTCCTAAAATGAGAGTTCCATATATTATCTAATTTATTTCTCACCAAAATCTCTTTGAGATTAGTACATTATTATTATTATTACTGCTGTATCACAGATGAAGTCCCTGAAAACTTAAGAAGTTTTAACCAATTTTTTTCTGTCTCACCTAAAAAAGCATTCATTTTAGGAATCAGAGATTTTTCTGCTTCTTAGGTTGATTTATTTTCTTCTAACACTGCACAAATGACTCAGAGATACAAGCTTCTTGTCCCAGGCTCCACTAGTTGAGTTATGCCTGAGCCCATGTTCCTTCATTGATTAAATAAGCATAAGAAATATGTATAGATTAGGGCAGTTTTTCCCAAACTGTAGTGCATCAGAATCACTTGGAGGACTCACTTTTTGTTTTTTTAATAGAGATGTAATTGACATATAATGTGCAAGTTTAAGGCATACAATGTGTTGATTTGATAATTGGAGGGCTTATTAAAGCACAGATTGTTGGGTTCTAGCCCACAAATATTTGAGTCAGTAGGTCTGGGGAGAAGTCTGTGAAAGTGCATTTCTAGCAAGTTCTCAGGTAATGGTGATGCTGCTGGTCCAGTGACCATTCTTTGAGAATCACTGGCTTAGGCTTCATTAACTATTACTATTACTAGAGTTGGTTTTGTCTTTCTGTCTATGGCTTTTTAACCACAATTTAGATTATGAATTGTTTATATATGTGTATATATATATATGCATGTATATATATTTGTGTCTACACATAATAAATATTTGAGCTCTTTTCTGTGGGTGTAGATCTGTTTTTTATGTTATTTTAAACTGTCTCAGGTTTTCCCCAAATTATTTAAGTCTTTGTAATATTGTACCATTGGGTTGACATTACAAACAGTATCTCTAATATGAAAATTATTTGGGGTAATTATTTCGGGTAAGAGTGGTTTTTATAGTTAGCATTTTTGGTTAAATAACATAAACTAATGACCAACTTTCATTGTCTTCAGAAATTAAGAAAATAATGTTTGATGTGCCACTCAAAATTGCACATTGCATCCTGCTGTTTTCTAGGTTCTCTATATCATAAAGAGTGAGAGATCAAATACTGTTGTTATGGAAACAGAAAACAAATACAGCAGAAGTGCCTGAAATATGTGTTACTTACTTGTTCCTCTCCTTTCCTCCAGATATCCTTGGAACTTGAAAGTAATTGCACAATCTCCCTATGCTAGAAGAAATCTTAGTATCTGGATCACAGACTACAGACTCTTTAAGTGAGAAGAAGGCCTAGTGAGGGCTATTTAAGATTCCCTGGTAGCCCAGCTGGTAAAGAATCCACCTGCAATGCAGGAGACCTGGTACAATCCCTGGGTTGGGAAGATCCCCTGGAGAAGGGCATGGCAACCCACTCCGGTATTCTGGCCTGGAGAATTCCATGGACTATTCCATGGGGTCAAAAGAGTCAGACATGACTGATCCACTTTCATTTTCACTTTTCAAGGTTTATTAAGCACCTTCCTAGTGCCTGAACACTGTGCCAAGTTGCTAGGGACACAATAGTGATTAAGACCAAGCCCTCAAGAAACTGATAATTTTGACAAGCAATCAAAAAATTTTATTTGTATGGTAAGAGGTATGGTACCTTCTACCTGTGAATCCAATGGATCAAAGCAGAAATCCTCTTTGTTTGCCCTGAGTGCACATTGCCCGTTTCGACAAGAGAATGTCTTATCCTATCAAGTTAAGGACAAAGTTAATTTTATCCATACCATTCATTAACTTTTGTGTCATTTTGGCATTTACTTCTTTCAGACTAAAGGTTCTGAATCTTCTAATATTAAAAATATAAACATAAACACTAGCCACTGCTGATAGTCCTAAAATGAGCTAGGTGGGTTTTCACTGACTAGATATGAAATCTAAAGATTGATGTTGTTGCCTTTGGAGGCAGTTTGTTCTCAGTGAGAGAAGATGAAACTGCTGTTGAGATTAAGTGGTTCAAGTGAAAATTTAAAGTGTTAGTCCCATCTGTCTCTTTTGTAACCCCATGGACTATAGTCCACCAGGCTCCTCTGTCCATGGAATTCTCCAGGCAAGATTACTGGAGTGGGTAGCCATTCCCTTCTCCTGCATTGCAGGTAGATTCTTTAGAGTCTGAGCCAGAAGCGAAGCCTTCCAGCCGTTAAAGTGAAAGTCGTGTCTGACTCTTTGCGACCCCAGGGACTATAGAGTCCATGGAATTCTCCAGGCCAGAACACTGGGGTGGGTAGCCTTTCCCTTCTCTAGGGGATCTTCCCAATCCAGAGATCGAACCCAGGTCTCCCACATTGCAGGCAGATTCTTTACCGGCCGAGCCACAAGGGAAGTCCAAGAATACTGGATCCGCTTCTTCAGCGGATCTTCCTGACCCAGGGATTGAACCAGGGTATCCTGCATTGCAGGCAGATTCTTTACCAACTGAACTATCAGGGAAGTTCAGGGTAAATATCTGCAGGGCCAGTCCCCAGGGATCTTCAGATTCAGATCAAGGATCAGAAATCTCTGATGCTTAGCCTTTAACTTTGGAAAAGAATCATGGGAGAACATCTGACAATTGGGGAGAGCTATATGCTCTTTCTCAGCAATGTGTTCCTCTTCCTTTATTTCTAGTTGCCTTCTTTATTTCTAATTGTGGAGACCATTTGGTTATTTGAGTTTTCTGTTACTTCATTTTTCTAATGACACATGTTCTTTGTTTAGCTTCATTCTCTCTCATAGGGCTTTGGCTTGAAATAGCTCAGGAAGGGGATTTCATGTCTTGTAGTTATCTCATTTTAGAATAGCCCTTATATTTCTCACTGTAATTTTTAGCATAATACGTTAGTCAAAGTTGTCTCATTTGTTTCCTCTTATTTCTGCATTTTCACATGGCTTTTTTTCTTTTTTGCTTATCTCTTGCATAGCACCAAATAAAAGTCCCCCCAAAACCATATAATCTCAACAAATTAAAATCATAAAAATGTTAGGACAATATGGTACTTATTTCTAGGCTTTCTCTCCTAAAATATTAATACCTTAGGTTTATGTTTCAATTCCAGGCACTGTTGCAGATATTTATCTTCCTATTATTCTTAGGAAGGAGAAACATTTATTATAATCCCAGTCTTGCATGTGGAGAATGAATGCTTTGTCTGGAGTTGCAAAGTTAGTGACAAAGTTAAACACAAAGGCTCTGGATTTTTTGGTTCTTAACCTAGTATCCTTTGTAGTAGATGCTATTGCTGTGAAAACATGCTTTTATAACGTAAAAATAGATATTTAAAAGAAGCATTGTTTATAACACTGTTTATAGATTATACTTTATTCTTGGCCAAAATTTATATAGGTTTTCTCTAAAATTTTCAAATGAATTTTGGTTTTATTTTTTGAAAAACTGCAGTGAGATGAATTCTATACAATGTTAAGTTTTGTCAGCATGACGGGCCCACCTTGGCAGATGTGTAAAATACTTCTGAAGGTTTGACCTTCACAGCTGTTTGCAGGTTATTAAAATATTCACATGAAGCAAACCAAAGTTTGTATCTTCCCTCAGGTTGATCTTTGTTTTCTAAAAACAAGGAGCTACATGGAAAATTTGAACATGGCATATCGCTCAGTCGTATCTGACTCTTTGCAACCCTATGGACTATACAGTTCATGGAATTCTCAAGGCCAGAATACTGGAGTGGGTAGCCTTTTCCTTCTCCAGGGGATCTTCCCAACCCAGTTGAATCCCGTTCTCCCAGATTGCAGGCGGATTCTTTACCAGCTGAGCCACAAGGGAAGCCCGTATCATGGGGCAGCCATGTTATATTTGAAACATGGAAAAAGATAACTGAAGCCAATAACTTTCCTACCCATCATCTTGCTCTACCATTGGGCCTGTGAACTTCAATCTACTCCTTTGAGATAAAAGATCTATTATTACCATTAAAAGAAGACCAAACCAAATGTTATCCAGTAGGGATGATGGATAAATATATTAGACAGGTAAGATTTTTGAATTAATCTATCCCATTTAATTTTATCTTCTGTGTGGGCTTTGTGGTTAAGGGGGTTAGTTATAAATGAGGTCTAGTCAAGAGGCTAGAAGCTGCATGAATTCACTGAGCATCTGGGAGTTGAGAAGGCTAAGGAAAACTAATAAACCACTGACAAACACTCCTACTTTAGGCCATCCTGCATTATTCACAGAAGGTCAAACGATTTGTAAAATGAGCCCAGCAGAAGTTGGCATGAAAAATTAAAGTAGAATATTTTTGCCCAACAGAAACTTATCCAAAGAATATGAAAACACTGAATTCAAAAAGATACATGCATCCTTATGTTCATCATAGCATTATTCACAATAGCTAAGATATGAAAACAACCTGTCCATCAATAGGTGAATGGTTAAAGATGTAATACATACATACTGCACTGTATATATACAGTGAGTAATATTGCAATACCACCTAGTGTAATACTTCTCAGCCATAAAAAGATATTAATAAAATCTTGCCAATTGTGAAAACATGGATGGATCTTGAGGGTATTCATTTCAGTTCAGTCGCTCAGTCATGTCCGACTCTTTGGGACCCCATGAACCGCAGCACGCCAGGCCTCCCTGTCCATCACCAACTCCCAGAGTTCACCCAAACCCATGTCTACTGAGTCAGTGACACCATCCAACCATCTCATCCTCTCTTGTCCCCTTCTCTTCCAGCCCTCAATCTTTCCTAACATCAGGGTCTTTTCAAATAAGTCAGCTCTTTGCATCAGGTGACCAAAGTATTGGAGTTCCAGCTTCAACATGAGTCCTTCCAATGAACACCCAGGACTGATCTCCTTTAGGATGGACTGGTTGGCTCTCCTTGCAGTCCAAGGGACTCTCAAGAGTTGAGGGTATTATGCTAAGTGAAACAAGTAAGATGGAGAAATATAAACACTGTATGATTCCACTCAATGTGTGAAATATTTTAAGAAACAAAGCAAAACAAACACATATGTACAGAGAAGAGATTAGTGGTCACCAGAGGTGACGGAGGAAGTGGGAAGACGAAATAGGTAAAAGGGATCAACTGTATGGTGACAGATAAACTAAACTTTTGATGATGAGCAAGCTATGTCTACAGAAGTCAAATTTTAATGTTGTACACACAAAACTTATATAATGTGGTAAACCAGTGTTATGTTCAGTAGCTAAGTCGTGTCCAACTCTTCCTGGCTCCAGGGACTGTAGCTCAGCAAGCTCCTCTGTCCATGGAATTTCCAAGCAAGAATACTGGAGTGGGTGCCATTTCCTACTGCAGGGGAACATCCCAACCCAGGGATTGAATCTGCATCTCTTGTATCCCCTGCATTGGCAGGCAGATTCTTTACCAATAGTACTGCCTGGGAAGCCCAAACCAGTGTTGTTATTGTTTAGTCACCCAGTTGTGTCTGACCCTTTGCAACCCCACAGACTGCAGCACGCCAGGCCTCCCTATCCCTCACCATCTCCCAGAGTTTGCAAAAGTTCATGTTCATTGCATCAGTGATGCCATCCAGCCATCTCATCCTCTGATGACCTCATCTCTTTCTGCCCTTGATCTTTCCCAGCATCAGGGACTTTTCCAGTGAGTCATCTGTTCACATCAGATGCCCGAAAATACTGGAACTTCAGTTTCAGCATCAGTCCTTCCAGTGAATATTTAGGGCTGATTTCACTTAAGATCTTCCCAACCCAGGGATTGAACCTGCATCTCTTGTGTCTCCTGCATTGGCAGGCAGGTTTCTTTACCAATAGCGTCACCTGGGAAGCCCAAACCAGTGTTAACTCAGTAAAAAGCAAAACAGAAAATAACAGAAGCTGATAGATTGTAACTGAATTTATTTTGAAGCAAATATAGTCTATTAGTCTGTGTTGTCATGGTGTGTAAGGACTTTAAATAGTTGATGAAACAAGGAACAGTGCAACACATAGAAAACGATGAGTTTATCAGAATGGATAATTGTAAATAAATTTTGGTAAACTAGAACCCCATCCTTCCCACAATCAATGCAATTTCTTCTACTCCATATAAAATTTGGGCACAGTTACTTCAATACAATTCATTTCAATTCAAAGAGTTTGGGGCTATCCACTCTGTGATGGAGCACCAGAGCTTCAGAGACAGAAGGCAACAGCTATTGCCCACACCTCGAAGAAAAGCCCTGCACCTCACAAAGCAGATTACAACTGAAGAAATCATGTGCAGCCTGTTCCAGAGAGAGACACAAAGTGCAGGAGGAACATTCCTTCTGATTTCTTTAATTTGTAAAGAAAATATTACTGGTGTTTGCTACCTCTGCACTCTACTTAAAACAAAAAAGAACAGATATATATTTGGCCAATAAGCATGAAAAAAGATGCCCAGTGCTATTATTATCATTAGTCATCAGGAAAATGTAAACAAAATATCACTACTCACCCAGTAGAATGGCTAAAATGAAAAAGATATAATACCAAGTGTTGGTAAGGCTTTGGAGCAATTGAAACACTCATATACTCATCATACGACCCAGGAAATTCCAGTCCAGGACTTGCACGTGAATGTCCCTACCAGCTTTATTCATGATGGCCCAAATATAAACATCCAGATGTTTATCAGTAGGTAAATGGATGGAACATTTTTGTATATTGTCATTCAATGGAATCTGTAAAAAGGAATTAACTACTGATACATACCAAGAAAACAGATGGATCTCAAAAACATGCCAAACTAGTAAGACACAAAAGAGTACATAGTGTGTGATTCCATTTGTAAATAACAATTACCATCAAAACTAATCTATAATGGTAAAAAGCAGATCAATGGTTTCTTGAGGCTGACTTGTGGGGGTTCTGGGGGGAATTGACTGCAAAAGGGTAGAAGTAAATTTTTCTTTTTAAAATAATTTTATTTATTTTTGACTGCCCTGGGTTTTTGTTGCTGCACGTGGGATTTCTCTAGTTGTGGCGAGAGCAGTGCTACTCTTTTTTAGGTGCGTGGGCTCTAGGGCGTGTGGGCCTCAGTAGTTGCGGCACATGGGGGTCATTAGTTGTGGCTCCTGGGGGTTCTAGAGCAAGGCTCAATAGCTGTGGTGCACAGGCTTAGTTGCTCCTTGGCATGTGGGATCTTCCTGACTCAAGAATGGAACCTGTGTCCCCAGCATTGGCAGGCAGATCTTACCCATTGTGCCACCAGGGAAGCCCAGGGAATGTCTTGAGATAATGGAAATACTGTACAGTTTCACTGGGGCGAGTATACATGGGTACATACTTTTGTTGAAAATCATCAGCCAATGCATAGAACATGGTACATATTATTTCATAAAAATTAATACATCAATCAAGTGGATTGAAAAGAAAAATACTCATATCTTTATGATTTATACACTGAAGTTACTTTTCACAAGATAACTTTTACATAGAGGATCCAGATTAGCCTCAGCATGGCGCCCAGCAGTAAAACAGTGGAAACTTCTATAGTTTAATGAAAAGTAGGCCACTGATGGCTTCCCCCATGGTTCAGCAGTAAGGAATCTGCCTGCAATGCCAGAGACACAGGAGATGTAGGGTTGATCCCTGGGTCAGGAAGACACAGGAGATGCAGGGTTGATCCCTGGGTCAGAAAGAGGGCATGGCAACCCACTCCAGTATTCTTGCCTGGAGAATCCCATGGACCGAGGAGCCTGGCGGGCTACAGTCCATAGTGTCCGCACAGTTGGACACAACTGAACAACAGAACACGCACACATGCATGCACGCAGGCCACTGATACTGGGGGAATCTTCACTAGCAATTGCTACCGAGTTGACTTCTTCCCTGTCAGTGTGATGACTCAGGAGTTAAGCTGCAAGGATTTGATTCTAGCTCAATATCTGCTGACTGAGTGACCTTGGGAGAGTTAATTTCTTAAAGCATCAATTTTTTTCATGAATAAAATAGGGATAACAATGATCTCCATGTTGTAGTGTGTGCAAAGATTAAACAAGGCAGCGTATGTAAAGAGCCCAGGATATACAAAATACTTCATAATGATTAGCTATTATTTCTGGCTTAACCCCCTATAAGAATATGGAGATCCAGAGGAGCAAAAACACAGGCCAGGAGCCACTCTGTGTAGATACACATGTATTTTTTCCCCCTGGTTTTTGTTTTTCCTCCAAATGTACATAAGGCTCTCATGAAAGGAATATTGTTCTCCATTCCCAGGAGAAAGATGGAGGCTGGGGATATTGGGTTGAGCCTGACAGACTGAACGAAGAGAAGGCACAAGGCTGAATCCTCAGCTGTTTCTAATGGTTTTCCAAAACAGATAAATTTAATGGCAAGCAGCTGCCTGCTTTCCAACCATTTATCCTCCTCTCTCCACTGCAGCAGGAGCGTTCTGGACCACACCAGGCACAGGTCAAAAAAAAAAAAAAAGCCCCCACCAAATTTTATCTCATGCTCACATTTAAAATCACAAATCAAGGATCTGTGAATCATTTTGTATTCTGGTTTCAGATTCTAGTGTTTAAATTCAAACTTTCCAATATCTAAGATCCCATCAACACAATCAATAGAGAATGGTGTATGTTTGCAGACAGTGTTACTGCTAAGTTTTAAAATGCCTACCCTATTTCCTTTTTACTTGTACGTTTACAAATTCTGCTTAGATTCTTGAAGTGAAAGTAAGTGGATTTTTAAATTTTTCTGTGGAAAAAAAGGATAATAATCTGGAAGATTCATTTATTTGGAAATACTTTCCCAGTAACTCAGCATTTACTAGGCATTTTGGATAGAATTTATTGGCAGAATTTTATTTTTTTTAAATTTATTTGGCTGCATGGGATCTCAGTTGCAGCATGCTGGATCTTCATTGCCACGTGGAGGATCTAGTTCTCTGACCAGTGATTGAACCCAAGCCTTCTACATTGGGAATGCAGTCTTAACCTTTGGACTACCAGGAAAGTCCATAATAGGTAGAATTTTAAAATTCTGGGATATAAAAACTGATTTTATTTTTTTGATTTGAAAAATCTGGATGAGTTCTCAATTCTTGACGTGTTACAATGAGCATGTGGTTACTTTATACGCTATTGTGCACATAAGTTTGCAAAAGAAAAAGACAGGGAAGTAACATTGCTTAAATGGAATTAACTTCCACAGTTGAATCCCTTTTGGGGTGTGGGCTTCCTGAATGCTTAAGATGGTGTGTTCCCATGGTGATGTGAAAAAACAGAGAAGATATTGAAACATCACCCATGAGAATGTTAAGTCTGAGTATAAAATTGCAGACACCTGTAGGAACAGTGAAAACATGTGACACCAGTAGCCCAAACCAAGTGAAAAACTCAGGCTTTTCTTGGCAAATTGTATCTGATAGATGTATCTCATTAGTTAAGTGATAGCATGAAAGAGAAGGCCTGAATGAACCAACCATGAAAAACTAAGATTTTCCCATTTTGTGACTTATTTAAGAACATATTATTTTTTAACATAAAAATATCTGGTTGATTGTTTTAAGCAATGTGTAAGTTTAGATCCTCTTGATTATGATGTGATTGGAGGAAGCTGTAAGAAATTGAAATGATTTGAATGTTATCCGTAGGAAAAATACTAAAGAGAATAACTGCATGTTTAGGGAAATAAGACCCCTCCCCATTTACAGGGAAGCTTCATCCACATACTCAGAACTCCCAATCAGAACTTTCCTGGTGGCTCCGAAGGTAAGGAGACCCGGGTTTGGTCCCTGGGTCAGGAAGATCCCCCAGAGAAGAGATAACTACTCACTCCAGTATTAATCAAATGCCATGGCAAGACATTTTCAGATTCAAAGCATTTATCTCCCCAAATAACTTCTTAGGAAGTTGTGGGATGTTATGTTGCACCAAAACAAATGAGGAAAAAGAGGAAGATAGAGTATATGCAACTCAGGGGAATGGTGAAGGGGCTCCCCAGGGTGATGGTGAAGGGAGTTCCCAGGATGACAACTGTATGTCAAGCTTAAAGTCCATACTAGAGTTGTGTGACTCACGGGCATATCTGTCGTTATTTACTCAACTTAAAAATGACTGGTGAGCCTGGTCCTGTGCTTATCTGTACTTGGCTTTCTTGGGTCACATGTAGAGGAAATGCCGCCCCTTCTCTTCTCGCTTGGGTCAACTGGGGACATTTGTTTCCCCATATATAGGACCACTTGGACCTGTTCCTAGGAGCTGAAGTTTAGCCAGAGTAAGATTAGAAGCAGCATATTCCCACCTGAGGTCCAGTACCTGGCCCATACTATGCCCTGCCAAATATCCCAATGGTGGTGAGCCCAGTATTTCTCAGGACTCAAGGTCTGACCTCCTGTCTACCCAAAGGGCTTTGATAACATCTCAGTGACGATAAATCCAGACTATGGACCCAGAATCATACTATAAGCATCCTTCTGTAAATTCCCCTTTCCATTCAGCATTGTCTTTGTGAAATTCATTTATGTTGATACACGTTGCTCTAGTTCATTTCTTTTCACAGTCATAAAGTAGTCTACTGCTTTATTGTACTTTAATTTATTTATTTGGTATTTTGCCTGGACTTTTCACCTGTTTACTTTTTTGTTGTTACAAACAATGCTTCTATGATAATTTTTTGCATGTCTCCCTATAAATGTGTAAAAGAGTTTCTCTTTGGTATTTGCTTAGAGAAAGATTGCTAGATTATAGTGTTTGTGCATAACTTGAATATTTCAAAAGTTTCCTGAGTAATTTTCACCAATTTTTACTACTGCCAGCAATATATAAGTTTCTAGTACTCTACATTCTCACTAATACTTGGTTCTAGCAGACTTATTAAAGTTTGTTATTAATAATTAAATATAGTAAAATGATTTCTAATTATTATCTTCATTTCCATTTGCATGTAACTGCTGAAGCTGAACATTCTCTCATGTCCATTCAAAATTCCTACTCTATGGCTTACCTGGCCATGCTTTTTGCACATTTTTCTATTTGCTTATTCATCTTTTCTTTTGGATTTGAGGAAGTAACTTATGTATTCTGAATAATAATCCTTTGACTACAAGCATTGAAAATATCTTTGCCCACAGTATAGCCTTCCTCTTCTCTTTTATTATAGTGTTCTTTTTTGGTAAATTTAAAAATATTAAATTATAATAGACACAAAGTGCACAAATCTTAAAGATATACTTCACTATATTTTTACAAACATAAATATATGGGCTTCCCAGGTGGCACTAGTAGTAAAGAACCTGCTGGCCAATGAATGAGACATAAGAGATGCAGGTTTGATTCCTGGGTGGGGAAGACCCCCTGGAGGAGGAGATGGCAACCCACTCCAGCATCCTTTCCTGGAGAATCCCATGGATAGAGAAGCCTGGCGGGCTACAGTTCATGGGATAGCAAAGAGTGGGACACAACTAAAGTGACTTAGCATGCATGTACATATAAATATATTATGCATTTTGATATATTTTTAAATGTCAAATTAATACATCTTTTCCTTTATGGTTTGTGATTTAAGAAATCCTTCTCTAACCCAATGTCATAACCCATTCTTTTATTTTCCTTCTAAACATTTTAAAGTTTTATTTTTGTTTACATTTCATGGACATGTTTTCTGTATGTGTCTATGTTTGTGTACATAGTTTAAAGTAGTTTGTAAATCAACTATACTTCAATTTTTAAAATTGCTCATTTCTTTTTTTTAATTAGTTGGAGGCTAATTACTTCACAACATTTCAGTGGATTTTGTCATACATTGATATGAATCAGCCATAGAGTTACACGTATTCCCCATCCCGATCTCCCCTCCCATCTCCCTCTCCACCTGAAAATTGCTCATTTCTAAACAAAAAATACTTAAAAAAAGAAGTAGTGATCCAGTATTTTTTCCATGTGGATAACCATTTGTTTGAGCACTATTAAAGGCCATTGTTACCCTCTAAACCACAGATCTACCACTTTCATGCATGAAGATTTTATATATCAATGGGTTTAATTCTAGGCACCCCAATGTGTCCCACAGATCTCTGTCTAATTTTACCCCAATACCTACTCTCTTAATTACTGTAAGTTTATCATAAAAATTAATACCGGGGAGAGCAAACACTGCTTTATGCTTTGTACCAAAAGCTTCTAATTGGGTATTGAAGCATGAAAGCACTCAAGGGATTCTGCATTCTCAGGTTTGCAAGAGAGAAACCGTGCAAGATTTGTGGTCACAGCGTCTGGCCTCTGTTTTGCCTTATCTGGGTATGTGGCTTTGTGTAGGTCACACTCTGTCTGGGTCTCAACTTTTTCATCTTAAAATATGTAAATTTGACTCGCTCCCTAAGGTTCCTACCAACTCAGGGACTCCTGACTTTATCATACCTGTCTTGCCATATTTGCAACAACCTACCCCTTGTGCCCAATAAACAGCAGTGTGTTATGGAGTTTACCATTGGAAAAGAATGTCTCCAACCTATTATTTTTTGGGTCCTTGTGTTTGAGGACTGGCTTATAGTTTTTTTCCCTTTAAAGTCTTTCATAGCTTGTCAACTATCTGAGCTCAGAAGAGAAACAACCCTCATTGATTTCTCATAAATGTCACATCTATTTTGTTCATACTTTTTAAAACAACTTGGTTTACATGGAGATTTTAGTTGGCCTCACTGAGACTGTAAAAATGACTCTTCCTCTTTCAGAATGGGTTATTTCGAGTAGTGATATAAATGAAGATTGGCATGTAATTTGATCTTGGTCAGTTTGAACTAGAGCCAGCAGAAGAAACTTTCCTGCCCTTATAAAGCAACTTAATTTTATGGTGATGTGCTATAACTAGTGTGCTTTATTTTAAGAGCTTTATTCATTCATTTACATTTACAAAATAAATACTTAGTGGGTGGATATAATTATTCACAGTACTGAAGACTTGCTTAAAAATGAGGATTCACTATGGACTTCCTTTAAAATATTATTTATTGGAAAATATCATTGAATGCATTGTAAGATAGGTATGAAGTCAGGATTTTCTAGGTTGGAAGCGATTTTTGGAACCAGTTAAATCTCTATGTTTTAAGACAAGAAAGTCAAGTCTAGACAGAATAGCAACATGCCCAAAGACTGAACTCAGGGGATCCCTTCTGCTTCAGAAAACTTTTTTATGTAAATTGAGATTTATCTACCTACTTTTCTCATATTTTTAAATTAAATGTTCTACATATATTCAAGGACAAATCCAGGTTTGTGGAGTCTAAAGTAATTCAATTGGGAGTGAGCACTTTTAGTCAAGGACACAGAATATAAAATTAAGTATAAAATTAGTTATGAATATAAAATTGCATATTCAGAATAGAAAATATATCACAATAACTTACTGAAGACTTAGAGATTCCAATCCCTTTCTCTTAAGATCTCTTTAGGCAATTTACCAGAAATACACATGGTAATTTCCAAGCACTCTGCCTTTCCTCCCCTACTTGAACATGCCACAACCTCTAACATTGGTAGTTTTGTCAGCTTCATGGTAAAGCCTCTTCTGTACAATACCATGCACATTACTACACTAATTTTAAGAGTGATCAACAAAATAAGAAGCAGTATACAGCACAGACAATAAAGGCATCTATATTTCACTTTTGTGTCATAACAAAAGACCGAGAGCACATTTGTTAACATGTGTAGTGGAATGCATGGACTTTAGCTAAAAATAGGATAAAGAAAAATGATACCTTTTATTCATTGTCTGTTTCATGCCAGACTCTGCTTTGTTTTTAGATGAGGAAACAGAGGCTTATTGGGAGATGTAGCTATCTGCATTCTATCACCCCAACTTTTCACCAATGATTCCAAAAATAAGTCTGTTCAAATGCTCTGTAGGGGTGCTGGTGCATAAAATACAAAATGATAAATGAGGCCACTTCTGTATGATGGAGCTCAGAAGCACAGAACATTTCCCCAAAGATACTAGACTCACATCCTTTTGGAAGTTCTCTTAACAAAAATAACAAACCATACAACTGGTCAGAGGTAGAGTTTGGGTTATTTCTCAACACTGTAGTTTGAAATACATTATATAACTATAGCCTGTGATGTACCAGTGAGTGCCTATGTCGATATGTATCTTATCTTATGATTTTATTCTGTCAGTTAATAGAATATATTAACATATTCACAACTTAATGGTTTCTAGGATATAATACTACGTGTTTAACAATAAGCCACTTCAACACCCATTTTCAATACTTGTGGGATGAAAGACATTTAATTTTAAAAGAGTGTATCTTATACACCTGGTAAATACAGTGAAAAGTGAGGTGAAGTGTTAGTCACTCAGTCGTGTCCGTGTCCGACTATTTGCAACCCCACCAGGCGCCTCCGTCCGTGGGATTCTCCAGGCAAGAATACTGGAGTGGGAAGCTAGACTTCAGCTTGGACTTCAGCCAAGGGATTTTCCTGATTTAGGGATTGAACCCAGATCTCCTACATTGCAGGCAGATTTTTTACCATTTGAGCCACAAGTGTAAATATTATAGTCTTCCTTTATTTACCGCTTTGCTTTCCATAGTTTCAGTCACCCCCATCAACTGTGGTCAGAAAATATTAAATGAAAAATTTCAAAAATAAACAATGCAAAGTTTTGAGTTGTGTACTATAATGAGTAGTGTGATGAAACCTCCTATGGTCTTGCTTTGTACAGCCTGGGATCTTCATTCTTTGGTTCCGACATCCAGCTATTGGCATAATCGTGGCCCGAGGATCCAAGATCACCAGAAGCAGATGATTCTCCTGCTGTAGCATCAGAAGGTCAGTAGTAGCCTAATGCTATGTCACAATGCCTACGTCATTAACTTTACTGCATCTCATCACAGAGGTGCTTTATCATCTCACATGATCACAAGAAGGGTGAGTATAGTATGAGAAGATATTTTGAGAGACCACATTCACAGAACTTCTATTGTAGTATGTTGATATAATTGTTCTATTTTATTATTTGTTCATGTTGTTAATCTCTTACTGTGCCTAATTTTTAAAGTAAACTTTGTCATAGGTATGTATATACTATGTAAGAAAAAAACACGGTGTATCTAGGATTTGGTACTGCCTGCAGTTTCAGGCATTCACCGGGGATCTTGGAATACATCCCCCTAGGATGTGGGGGACAGCAGTGTGCTAAGTGTACCAGAGCATGCTGTCTGAGAGTTAAACTAGTCTTGTTACTGCCCTTGTGACCAACTACTTTTCTGTAACTTGAATTCTCTCCTTTGGATACAGGCTGTGACACTTTTAGCCTCTTTCAATGTAGTGTTCTTGGCTATGAAATGAAAATGTTAGAACTCTGCAACAGTCTGATTTTTTTTTTAAACAGAGGACTGATACATGAGAATGTTTATTTCAGCATTATTCATAGGGTGGGGAGGAATTGGAAGTAACTTAGGGAAACATATCGGGAGAATGAATAATTAATTTGTGTTGCATAATTACCATGGGATGGTACTATTATAAGCACCAAACTAGATGTATATATTGCAATGCAGATAGATCTGAAAATATAGTATAGAGTGAAAAAAATATAGGAATGATCAGTTCTGTAGAATAATACCATTTATGGAAATTAAAAACATGTATTTTTAACACATAATAATAGTAAGTTTTTGACAAAGATAAGTGGATGTTCAAATATGCACATTAAATACATGAAGGTGCTGCAGTGAGGGCTGGAACTGGGCATGGAGATCAAGGAAGAAAGAGTGCGGTGGTGTTTTAAAGAAGGGTCTTAAAAAAAAAAAAAAGAAGGGTCTTGCATGGACCAATGGTTCTAGGGTACCATGAAATAAAAGACAGAATTAACCCCATCCTGTGCACTTGAGGTTAAAATTTCAAAGTTGTGGAACAGTCACTTTCTCAAGAAATACTATGAGCTTATAAAAGTAAACACTAAAAATACTGAAAATAGAATGAAATATAAATTTAATCTAACAAATACAGGAAGTATAAACCTTCTCATGTAAATTAAAAATTATTGATAAAGGAGAGGTGAATTTAAGGAAACAATCAGGACTTTCATAATCAGGTCCTCAAATGACATATGTGAATGTAGGTTGAGTTTGAGTCTTGAAGAATTTACAGGAAATCCACATGCAATGATTGTGAAAGGTTAGATGTTCTCAGCATGGGACACTCCTCCAGCTTCATTGTGTCTGTCCTCTTTCCTTCTTTCAGCCAGAGCTATTTTTGGCTCTACTTTCTCTGGCTTGCTTCTATAGCCGGTACTGGGCTTCCTCTTCCTTGGCTGCCGTCTTGGCATGCACATTATAGATATTTCTTCTAAAGAAGTAAATAGTTCTTGCTTTGACCACACGCAATGTAAGCTCACTCTCTCTGTCTCTCTCTCTCTCTCTCTCACACACACACACACACACACACACACACACACTGACTCAGTGACTAAAGCCAACCCTACAGTTAGTGGCTTAGGAGTGAAATTTAATGCAAGGGTAAAAGAGGTGGTTAATATGACGAGGTGAACAAAAATGTTCCAGAGACTTCCAATACGTTATTTGTTCCATAACGAAAGGGGTGACTAGGACCAAAACTTTTTTCTTATTCTGTATCTTTTCTCTATTCTCACAGCCTAAATTTAAGTATTTAAGTTAATTCTTGTAGCTCAGCTGGTAAAGAATCCACCTGCCATGTGGGAGACCTAGGTTCGATCCCTGGCTTGGGAAGATCCCCTGGAGAAGGGAAAGGCTACCCACTCCAGTATTCTGGCATGGAGAATTCCATGAATTAAATAGTCCATGGGATCGCAAAGACTTGGACACGACTAAGCGACTTTGACTCACTTATTTCACTATATATTATATGCTTAATATTTTATCTAGAAAAAAACTCCTAATGATCACAAACCCCATTACCAGGTAGAGACTGAACTTCAAGCTCCCAGCAACTTTTTCTGTAACTGCAACTTAGTATCTTTCTTTTGGCTGTAGGTTTTTGTCTTTGTGTTTAGAGGCTAGCTAGGGTAAGCCAATTTTACTACATAGAAGTTCAAGGTCATGTTTGTTGCTTAAATGTAAAGAATTTGAAATATAACATTGCTATTTTACTTATCTGGCATTAACAGGGAATGAAGACATTCAGATGAATGGACTTTGCAGATATCTCAAGGTTTTATTTTTAAAGGGCAAATAATATTATTTAAATTTTATGATTAGTAGTTTTGGTATATTACTTTGGAAGAAAATATTTTACACTGAATTTTTCACTTTTTGGCTTTACAGGGTATGTTAATTATCTATTCTACTTTTATTGATGGTGGGTGTCGTGAATAGTGAATAGTAAGGAAGTGTTTGGTGGTGGCAGGTGTGGCAGTGTGGTGTGGGTTAGCAGCTAAACTGCCTGGGTTCAATCTTGGTTCTGCCAGTAACAAATTGTGTGGCCTTGGGCAAGTTATTTTACTTCTTTGTACTCTACTGGTTTATCATAATAGTTAGATGAGGTAATACATATAGAACACTTATAACAGTGCCTGTCATGTAGTAAGCAATACTTCCGTGTTTGTTTAGCAAAAATATACACCAGAAAGTGTGATTGGGTGTATTTAAATCACCCTGGACTGCTGTGGTTCTCCCTTTAAATTATGTTGGTGTTTCATGGTTTCTCTGCCTTCTCTCTTTCTGTTGGCTGCCAGTTGAGTTCATTTCTACTACCTCCCTCCCTTTTTAAGTGAATGTTTCTATTTTGTGGTGGCCTGAGAAATGAGGATATCAACTTATTAGAATTACATCTAAAATTAGGTTGGATGTTTTGAAGATCTTTCTTATGAATCATGCATGTGATCGTTAGTTCTTGGATGAAGAAACATCTATCTAACTTGCTCAGAAATGGTCCCTTTCCCTCCTTTTCCAATCAATTATGTCCTGAATAGTTGCTAAGTGTTCTCTAGTTAATAGGATTTATCATAACATCTTTCGTTCTGTAAATATATTTTGCACTGAGTATCACAGTTCTTTACTCTTCCCTCCGCATTTATATGAATGCTTATATGAAGTAGCAATCATTCAGGGAGAGCATAGAATTTTTGGGGCAAAGGGGAAGAGGAATGGATATCATGGCAAATGATGGCTGGACAGTTTCCTCTGCACGCCCCTATCTATTACTAATTATGGAGAACTTGCATAACTTTCTGCTAGCTTCTGAACCAACATGGTTCCTTAAAGGTTTTTTTAACCTAACCTGTCTTTCCTATGTGAAAGTAGGTACATAATTCAAATTCCAATTATGTTGTGTGAATTAAGGCAGAGCTATTGAAACTCATGTAAATCATCACTAGATTGACTCTCCTCCACTGGCTTCCACTCTCTGCCTTAAAAATGCCCCAAACCAAAGAACAAATAAACCATTTTTGGGGAGTGATTCTTCTTGGCCTTGTTGTGAATGGAAAAAGTGAACCTCAAAGCAGTCTTGAAGGTAGCCAAGAAGACCTTAATTTAAGACATGGTCATAAAATTTTAGAATTGGAAGGTGAAAGATGATTTGGTTTAATTTCTTGATTTTTAGATGAAAAAACAGACCAGGAAAAATTAAGCGACCTGGTAAAACTCACAAAGCTGGAACTTGACATTTTAAATGCTGAAGAGGCTATATTTTCCTTTTTTCCATGATACCTGCTTTGCACCATGAGATATATTGTAATTGCACCAGTATGATTTAATCTCAGTTGTAAGTGATTTAAACAAAACAACAACAGAAAAACCAAGCCTTAACTAATTTAAGATAACAGGAAACATTATTGGTTCATATAATTAAGAAGTAGCGGGAAGATTTGCTTTCAGGCATGGCATGATCTAGCAGCTCAAATAATGTCAACAGAACCCATTTTCTCTATTATGGATCTGCTTCACTATTAGTCTCAAACAGAGGCTTCCTTTAAATTTGAACAATGGTGGCAGCAGCTCCAGACTCTATATCTGCTCAGATTCAAGTTCAATAGGAAAGAACCAGGAATCCCAGAAATGGACTCATAACCTACTGGCTGATAGGGACTGTGTGCCATGTAGAAATCACAGAGGCCAAGAGAAATGTGATACATGTGTTGGCTTAGCTCACACACAGTGAGAATCAGTATACAAATGATCTGAAAAAAGTTGATATAAACATGCCCCTATTGTTTTCTAACAAACAATTACACAGCATTTACTCTGCCAAGCTGTTCCCAGATGTCACAAACATTAACCCATTTAATCATCTTAACAACCCAATAAGATAATTACTATCCTCATTTTAGAAATGAGAGCACCAAGTCGCAGAGAGGTTAAGTCATGTGTCCCACGTTTATAACCTGTAGAATAGACACAACTCCAACCAAGGCAGTGTCACTCCTAAATAGCTGCTTCTCTATTGTGTGCACTGAGTGATTTAAATCTTTCTCTTTATCTAGTACAACCATCTTCTTAACTACAACAGTTTACTAAGCTGGGACTATGATTTTCCTTCCTTCTGCTCATGAGGAGGCTGCATAACAGAAACCAGTGTTTTACGGAAGGTGAACTTGGCAGGCCCTGAGGTTAGGGGCCGGTCTGCTCAGCATAGGTAACACCTAGTTCTCAGTGTCCTGGGCTTCCTTTTTTCAAGTCTTTTGGGCTCTTGTAGATTGTGTTCACATGCACGTTACATTTGCTAATTCTGGGAACTGAGAAGATTTGCCAATAAGCTTCTTGGAGATGGATGACTTCTTAAATGTCAAACGCAACATTGAGCCATTAAATTGTGCTGTTTAAAATGTCAGGAAAAACCATTATTTTTGCAGACGGAGCTTCAGTGCAGTCTGATTTCAAGTCTGTGAAATGACTCCTCTCTTTGATAAGAATCCTTCTTTTCTTATTTTAAAGTGTTGCTGTTGTTTTGTCCAGAGAAGTGTGGTCTAACAGGCAGCTCTGGCCTCTAAGCCCAGTCTAACACAAGGAAATAGTTTAATTCCTCCAAGGTGCTTTAATTCCTGTACTTGCCTAGTCTTTCCAGAAACTCCATTGACAGCTAGCCACTGTCCTGTCCTCCTTTCTCTTTCTCCATCCTCCTCCTTTAATAGCAGAGCTCCAAGTGAGGTTTCCTCCAGAATCCATTCCAGTTACATTGTTTTATTTTTTTTTTTTCTTTTGGCCACCCCATGCAGCATGTGAGATCTTAGTTCCTTGATCAGGGATCGAACCTGTGTCTCCTGCATTGGAAGAGTCTGTGCTTCCCACTACGGAAGTCTTCCAGTTAGTTATATGGTTTTAAATCATTTTTCTGCAAAGCACAGTGGAGACTAGTAGAGTGGCACTTATTCCTCAGGAGGATAGTATAGCTGAGAGGTTGAGAGAGGAGCAGTCTGCAAGTAGGTTCCAAATAATGACCAGTCCTAGTGGAGAGTTAGAACCTTGAAGGTTTGGATCTATTTCTCCACCCCTATCATTTTTATCCAGGTACTGTCCCATGGTTAGGAGCCTGAATTAAATCAACAAAAACTAACCTGAAGTTTAGAATGTGTGGAAGTGGGTCTCCCAGCTGCCTTTGTGATAGGGGGGATGGGAGGGGAAGGACTAATGTTCTCCCCACGGTCTGTGAACCTCCAGCCTCATAAAGTATTATTTTAGTACAGTCAGCTCCTCCTCCGCTTGCTTCCTCTCTCATCATGACCCAGCTTGATCATCTCAAAATTGCTAGGTTGTAGAGGATGACTCCCAATCCGTCTTTGTATACAAAATTATATGGTAAGGCCTACCACATAATTTATAAGACACACAATTAATTTGGAGAACAGGGAGTAAGTCTGTTTTGACATTGTAGGAGATTGCCATCTTGTGTCCTAACAAGACTCTTGATGAGTAGATCATTTCACATGTTCTATCTTCACATTTATAAAGCACTTTGAACTATCATAGCATGGAGCACAAAGCACTGAATTGCATGTCAAAAGGTTGTTTTTAGCCTAAACTCTAGAACCATCTAGCTGAGTGATGCTGAACAAATCAAATCAAATTTCTGATCCTTTTTCTTTTTTCTCTTATGATATGGGGAGATAAGCAGATAGTTTTAAAGATCTGCTTCCTGCTTGAACAATCACATATAGATCTATGAAAACAAATGTTTTTTAAAAAATTATCAATTATTTTTTTATCTTCACAGTCTCAGAAACTTAAATGAATATTTGCTCCTATGTAACAGATAAGAAAACTAAGACACAGAGAGATTTATAGTCCATCCAACATCAAACAGGATCTTCAGAGAGATCCTATTCCCTTGCACGATGCTTTGTCAGTGAGTCACTGACCTAGATCACACAGGCCATGCTGGCTCTTCCACTCTGGGAGCAGCACGGTAAAGCCAGTGGGTATGAATAGCTTGGTTCCCAGATCGCTCAGCTGGGAGATGATATTTGGAATGATGGCTTCAAAACAATTCTGACCAAGCAAAGCATTAGTCAGCTTGGGAAAAACTTTATGACTTGGGAAGAACTTCTCAGGGAGGAGAGGTAACAGTGTATTCTATTCATCCCTGGAGGACCATTTGCCATAAGTCAGTCAGGGAAGAATTTGTTTTGGACCCACACAAAGAAAAGGGAAGCAGTGAGGAAAAGCAGACCAGACTGCAAGTTAGGAGACTTCACGTCTAGTCTAGCTCTGCCAAAAACTTAGTACAGGGAAGCAGATAGACACTTTCTGCCCTTAACTTCCATGTCTATGAAACGGGAGGCTAGAAATAGATGGTCTCCAAATTGCTCTAAGTTCTGACATTTATTTTTCCTCTGTCACAACAGTGATTGGGAGCCTTCTCCTTAATTGCTGAAAAAATTCTAAATGACCAGAATGATCTTTCTCTCCATGGTTTGCCTCTCCCCTGGTTCTGTGCTCTCTTTAACTTATAAACATCCTCCTATAAAGAACCTAATCTGGTTATAAACATCCTCCTATAAAGAACCTAATCTGGGCTTGATTTGTATTATTGTATTTGTATGATGTTCTCCCTCCTCTCTTCTGTGGTGGACTCTTTGCAAACAGATTCCAAGTCATTCATTTTAGGGTCTCCTATAGCACATAGCAAATGCTGCCTTGTCTTTTTATTTCTTTAAGTATTTATTTGGCTGCACTGGGTCTTAGTTGAGGCATGTGGGATCTAGTTCCCTGACCAGGGATTGAACCCAGGGTCCCTGGGTTGGGAGGGTGGAGTCTTAGCCACTGGACCACTAGGGAAATCCTATATTGCCTGGTCTTTTGTTTAGTAGAATTACATATCCAGGAAGCTTTAAGTCTATGACTGCTCAATATTCTAAGTATTATTCCTCTCAAAATTTGAATGCTAATTATGTAATAATTTCTTGTATAACTTTCATGATAAGCTACAGATATGCAAGTACAGAATTCCTTCACGAAAGTGTACCATTATTGGCTGACTAGCCTATACTGGTTTTTTTCGTTAAAGAATAGCAACTTATGTGTACATATGATTTTATATATACATATATATTTTCTCCTGTGCCAGTATATATATTTTATTGGATTAAAGAGGGAAACAATTCTTTATTTAAAATTTTTATGCTGTAGCTCTGATTGCAACTGTCTCCTAGTTTCTCCTACTATTTGTTTATTTTGAAGCCGTTATCAGAACTGTAAAGATAAAAGGTCCCTTAAGGTCATCTGTGATCCAACCCCTTACCATACAGTTATGAAAGCTGAGGCCCAGGCCCCCTTCCAACAGAGAGGTTAAGGTGTCCCTGCTGGTCATAGCCAAGAGACAGCTAGAGCAGATGGGGCTTGCTTCTCGGCCCAAGACTTGTTTCCCTGCTATACCACAGTAATATTTACAGACATTTAACATAACACACATACATGTTTATATAAAAAGAAATATTTGTGTTTTGCTTACATTCTGTTACAGAAAGGTAGAGAAATTCAAGTATAAATTTCCCTCTTGAATGTCTCTGAAACGTGTATCTTTATGAATATTCTTCATTGGTTGAAGAAAATATTGCTAGGGAAGTACAAGGTGTATCCTGTTTCTTTAGAAGCCTTGTTCACGCTGTACCAAGCAGATAGACTACAAGTGCTGGTTAATAATTTATAGTATGCATTCATCTCTATTTCTCTTTGACTAAAATATTAATTCTCCATTGATCCTCATTATTTCCTTTTTGCCCAGGCAATATACAATGTGCAGAGAGTTTGATGAAAGGGTTATTTCCTAGGCTCATCGTGGCCCCCTATGCTCTGCCAATAATTTACTGACTTTATTTACTTGTGGTGATGAGCGCACCATATAGGAGATGCCAGCTGCTCAGACTGTCTTGGGTGCCTTTTTTCTAGGGCAAGACAATGTAAAAAGCACAGCTGTTTTTCTAATTTAGTATGTGCAGCATGTGCCTGCATTTTTATTACATTTTTAATGGAACAATGCAGGTGAATATGGAATATAAAGAATCTCAGCCTGATTTCTATTAATAAATTGAATTTGTTTAAAAATATCTTTGTTTGGAGGGTTTGTGTGTGTGAATTCTGAAAAACAACAGGCTCTGGAAGATGGAACATAAAAGATTTGATTATTTAGATATTGTATAGTTGAATAACTTGTATAATTTTTGTACCTATAGATATACTTAATACATGCATAATTATGTATTTGCATAATTTGTATAATTTTTCATAAGTTATCACCTTAAGAGATAGAAGAAAATTAGTATGTAAACCATCCTTTATATATTAAAGGAGAGAACCTACTTACATTTTGATTTATAAAAAGGATGTCAAACAGTGACTCATTTTTATTTACTATCAAATACATTTTTGAATTTTTATTTGTCTGAGGATATCTTTTTTCAAAATGTGAGCATATTGCCTATACTGTGAAGCCAGGAGGGTGACCTAATTAAGGAGGAACAATCACTTTTCCTGCTTCCTCATTTGGTCACTTTTTCATTTCTTTTCTGTCCCTTTGTTCCATGAAGGGGACTGAGTGCTTTGCTGTTCAGACCACAAGACCCCACCAGCTAGCTCCTTTCATCCCTCCTCTTTCTGACTTTCATCTATATCTTCCTCTTTTTTTAAGAAAAAAATAGAAACATTTCTGCTTTTATCTTCTCTCACTACCTCTTTAAATCTTCTGTTAGTTTAAATGAACTCGAGAATTGCAAGAACTCTTGGCAAAGCCAAGTTTGTGGGCTGAACGGCTTGCCCATTACATACCCTTAGTTTCTCATGGATGATGAGCCAATGAACTGTGGAGTACTCGGAGCTCATAACGTACTGTAAGGGTGATGGATTCATACTAAATTGTTCCTACTCATCTGATGACCCAGTTTTTCCTGAAAGTCAATGAGATAGACCTTCTCTTTGAACATTCAGTCATTTATGCAATTCCTACATATTGTGGAGGGGGCAGGGAAGTCTTAGTAACTGTGTTCTACTCTTGAAAATTGTAGCTATATTTCTCCGCAAGTTACCACTTTAATGTATCAATCCTTTACTTATATAAGCATCCATCAGGATCTAGCAAAGAAATCAGAAACCACTTTTAAGTATTTATAAGAGAAGAAATTCAGTACAGAAATTGTTTACATGGGAGAAACTTGGAGCAAAACAGGTTTATTAACGAGACAAAAGTGTGAAGGAGGCTGAGTTAGAGGTAAGCCTGAGAAAGCAGGGTCACTTAGCAGAGACTGGAACCATGACAGCCCTGTCCAGCAAGAGCTGAAGCCAGAGAGGAGACCCATCAGTCACTTGAGAAGTTGTCCAAGTTAGGGGAGCTGTGGCCTCGGGTTTCCCCTACTCCCCATCTCCTCCATGATCTCATGCCAGTACCTCCCACTAGCCAGTCACTAAGCGCAGCCGGTAACACTGGAGCTCAGGGAAAGCAAACTGGAGATAAACCCCTCTTTGCTTGCAATACAGATCAGAGTAGGATAGAGGCTGGGAACACAAGGAAGGGAGAGGAGAAAGCACCATATAGTGAATAATCTCAGGACTCCCTCTTGAAGGTCACCATCTGACCCTAACTGAGCTCTCTTGAACCTCAATAGTGGGAAAAAAAATCTTCATGAAGGTTTACGAATCCAAGGGGGCAGGGATCATAGAATCTGGAAGTTATCTCGAGCCTGTCTGTGGTTCTTGGAGAACCTACTTAAGCTCCCTTCTCTTGGGACTTTCTATTTATCTTTCTCTTCCCTCCCACACCCACCACTACTTCCTTGCCTAAACTTTCCCTGTGGTCACTAGTCAGAATTATATAGGTTTTCTGGGGAAAACCTCAACTCTTCTTCAGCTGGCTGACAGCTTTGGTTTGGGGTTAGAATAATTGAGTCAAGGAGATTGTCTGCAGAAGAGTTGCTCAAGTTTCAGAGGTGGGATCAGGCCTTTGAACATCTGCACAGGAAGTGATCCCTGACTGTTATGGTGGGTTTTTGTTCCATGTGTCACCACATGTTGCCAAATATTTGAATTATTTGGTTCATGTCTTTGCAAATCTAAATATAGATTTCTTTCTTTCTTTTTGCCTGTACCATGTGACTTGTGGGCTCTTATTTCCCCAGTCAGAGATCAAACCTGGTACCCAGCAGTGAGAGCGCAGAGTCCCAACCACTGGACCTCCAGGGAATTCCCTAGATTTCTTGAGGACAAAAACTTTGTTCTATAGAATTTTACATCTCATAACATGGTGCTACTCAAATATTAGGTTTTGCAATGTTTTTGATTGAAAGGTGAAGGTCCCTAGATGGGGAGAGATAAGCTCTACTGTCTGCTGTTTTGGTTAAGTTACATAATCTCTAAGCCTCATGTTAAGGCTTTTAAAGACAAAAGTTTAAGTATAAAGTGCATGCTTCTATAACCTGTCCAATTACATCACAAGCAATTTGAGGGCAGGGCCAATATCTTGCACTTTTATGTATAGCGTCTAGCACATTGTCTTGCAGAAATAAGATGCTCAATACATGTTTAATAAAGAAAGATCTGATTGAAAAATCAAAGATAAGATTGGTCAATCTGCAATGTGAATAAGCTTTAGTGTTTACATTATTTAGAGTTTTCTATTTCTTTGCATTAAGTTTAGTTGTAAGAAAAGAAGTTAGAAATCTAGTTATCAAGAATTGAAAACTCAAATGCCTACCAAGGATCAAGCAAGTAATGAGAATTGAACCTGTTTAAGAAAAATATGTGTCAAAAAAAAAAAAAAGGGAATAGTGGGGATTGTGGAGAACTGGTGATTACTTTTTAGTATTTATTTATTTATTTGGCTATGCCAGGTCTTAGTTGCAGCATGCGGGATCTAGTTCCCTGACCAGGGATTGAACCCATGCTTCCTCCTTTGGGAACTCAGAGTTTTATCAACTGGACACACCGAGAGGTGGTGATTCCTGGATGTTTTTAAGTGTCTACTCCAACGTGGGCAGCTGATGTTCTGTCCTGGCCAGTTGTCAGATGGAAGAGTGGCAGCATTATTGTCAGAACTTCTGAATATGTATGTGGAATTTCTGTAGTCATGTTTGTGGTAATATTAGCCAGTTAGAGGATTCTGCTAAAAGCAATGCATACATCAAAAAAAGAGCTCATTGTAGACTTCCAGGTGTTCATAAGTTACCTTTTTAAGATTGCTTTGGCAATTGTCTCATGACTTTGGAGCTCTAACTTCCTCTGGCTTCCTTTCCAATTTTAACTGGAATACTTTATCGATGCAACTTTCTGTTGTATTCAGTTTAGTTGCAGAGGTAACTACAAAACAGAAAAGAGTGCTGCTAGTTATTCTGAACTTTGACTTTCTAGATTATTTTCTACAGCAAACCTTTAAGAAAATATATGAACAATAACAGATTTTCAACCAAGCAACAGATGATACAAAACATGTCCACAAAGGTTAGAGACCACAAAGGTTATGTTCAGATGTGGTCAGCTCGGAGAAGGGCAGCACCCTGTTGATGAGGCTAGGCTTATGAGTCCTTATGGCCAAACAACCAGTTCGTTTCATACACAAATCCCTTCCATGTACCAGCAGAAAGCAGTGGTTCAAACAGGGCCACTTGAGTTTCATAAGATCAGCTCCAATTTGCAGTTGATTTGATGTTGAGGGGAGCTAATAAAGGTAATAAATGAGTCATTTTCCAACATGATATAACTAGAATTGGTTCTTGGCCCAGAAAGATGTGAGTCAGTTTAATCCTGATTCAGTTCCCAGTCTGATGCACAGTGACTCACTTCCCTATGTGATGTCATGTTTGTTCCTTGTAAGATTTGACCTCCTCTTTGTTTTGTTGTATTAGGGTTAGCTTTTTTTTTAATAGAAGAAAATGAAAATATTGTAGAATAAGATGAAATACTCCAAGGAATACAGAATCAGACAAATAAAGAAAACCTCGATTTTCTCACGATGAGCCCGAAGGAGTAATTAAGCTTTAAATGTCTATATTGTTGTTCCCATCTATTAGGATTGTTAATTTCCAAACAGCCTAGCTATTAGCCAACATTTGATTAAAAACATTTTGCATGCAAAAGAAGGAAAATTGGTATAACACCACTTCAGTCATTTGGTAGATGTATTTATACAAGGCAGCTGCATCTGAAAAAAGTTAACAGTAGATGGTCAGATGACAGAGGACAATGGATTGATCTTTCCAGAAAGATATGTTAATTTATATACAGAAAGTAAACCAAAAATGGCACATTTGTTGTAGAATCCATGAGCATTTCCAGAATGTGTAGAATTTTAAAAAATACTGTAAAAAGGGCTTTTTATGCTTATAATCAATTGTGAATGAAATTTAGTATTTATATCTTATGTTGGGAGTCAATTTTTAAAATGAAAGAGAAAAGCAACTGATGCATCTCAGATACCATAGAGTGAAATGAACCGACTTTGGTCTTTTCCTCAAGGCA
The DNA here is from genome assembly GCF_963930625.1 of Muntiacus reevesi. NCBI lineage: Eukaryota > Metazoa > Chordata > Mammalia > Artiodactyla > Cervidae > Muntiacus > Muntiacus reevesi. The sequence continues at coordinate 99,371,647 of NC_089250.1, forward strand.
GACCAAAAGCTCAGCCTTGGCAGATGGCTATACTAATAAAGTCAAAGCAGTATAAGTTAAAGTTGTTTCAATGAGAAGCAAGAGAAATCCCTTTTGGCTAACTTAAGCTAAAAAAGGGGAAATTCTAGGTGATGGCTGAATCAAAGGAGTTGCCGTATAACTAAGACTCACAGCACTTTGGGGGTCCTCAGGCAAGTCACTTCTGGATGTGCTAGGGCTCTGTCAACTTGCAACTCTGCTCCAACAGCCTTCTGTACCCTGTTCTCATTGTTCATGTTTGACATGCCCAGAAGAATAATCCATTAACTGGCCCACCTTGGCAGGTGTATCTCCCCTTGGATGAGTCATCTCTGACAGAGGAGCTAGCTGCATAATTCTCATTGGGAGAATTGTTATGAGCTGGCAGTCATCCCAACTTGTGTCTGCTACAGAGACCATTTGGTTTTTTCTCCTACTTCTTTTCCCTACAGTCCCAATCATAACAATTTTTTTTTTTTTTAAGTCTGTCCTGTAGCTGAGTGCTTCTCAAAGTTTTATGTTCATATGATCACTTGGGAGTGTAGTTAAAGCACAGATTCTGATGCAGCAGAACTGGGGTACTACCTGAGATTCTGCATTTAGAGTCAGCTCCCGGGTAATTCTGGTCCATGGACCACACTTGCAGTAGCAAGGGTATTTTAGCCGCCTAAGTAATACCCATTCTCTCCTCTCATTTTCCTAGTAGCTCAGAGGTCTTTATCCAAGTATTCAGGTCCACCCGTATCCTGTGCATGTGCTGTAGGGAAAATAGGACATACTGTTAGCTCTAGTGGTGAGTACCAATTGACTTAAGTCAATCAATTATTCAACGTTATTTCCATGTCCTAGAATCTAGAAGAGTGGCTAGTGAGTAGCAGGTGCTCAACATTTATTAAATGAATAATGCATTGGTGTGAGCATAGACATATGACATGAGTTTACCCAGTTAAGATGAATTTCAGGACACTGAGTTGGAATGCTCATCTGCAAGCCCCTCCCACCACTGGATGTGAATGCTCATGAGTTGATAGTGACTGGCAGGCTTCCTACAACTGTTAGGGAGTCAGTCTTGCAATGAGGCTGACACTGGAGAAGGCAGAGCAGAGACAGACAGAAACAGGCCACAGATAACACATTGAAACACTGGGTTAGCTACTCTGTGTCCACTAACAGTCATTTGAATCAAAAATCCAGTTAACTTTTAAAGCCAATTTCAGTTAGATTTTCTGCTAACACTTGAGTCCTAACTGACAATGAATGGGGAGATGTCTTGTTCCATTCCTAGGAAGTCCCATTTTGATGTAATGTGGATGCCTTTATGGGTCACCATGGTCAGAAAGTATTTCATAATATCCTGTGGTGTGATTTAGACAGACTTTCTTGTGGAGGTTTGCTGAGGAAGTGTCCACAGGAAGAACAGAAGTCTGTGATCTCAACCTCTCATCCATCAGCTGGGATGTGGAAGGTTTATGTTCTCGACCCAGGGCCCTACTTCCAGGTTGCTTTCCAGATAGAGAGAGTGAGAGAATGATTTGTCAGTGGGGGTACAAACAGACTCAGGGACACTAAGCAGCCTGAGCTAGGTGTGGGATATTTTCAGTTGCCCAGGAAAGCCAATTTTGCAGCTCTGGAGCTTTGAGGCCTGCATGGAGACCTGTAGCTTACCTGCCTAGGGATGGGGAAGAAGCCATCAGTTCTATGAGTTTGGGGCAGTCCATCCCGTGGGAGAAGGAGGAGGCCCCCGCTATAGTTGGTCTGTCTAGACTGCTTCAAGTAACCTCCCAGAGTTATTTCTAGACAATTTTGCTTGTCACACATGCTAACCTTAACTCCTGACCTGGCCCATCATTTAAAATCCCTCACATCCTTCACCAGTCAGTTCAGGGTAAAGTCAATGAGTTTGTTTTCCAAGACGGTCACCATCTGGCCTAACCTAACTCTTCAGTCTTTTTTTAAATTTATTTTTGGCTATTCTGGGTCTCTGTTGCCGCTCAGGCCTTCTCTAGCTGCGGTGCATGGGCTTCTCATCGCCTAGGCACATGGTCTCAGTAGTCATGGCGCCTGGCCTTAGTTGCCCTGTGGCACGTGGGATCTTTCTGTACCAGGTATGGAACCCATGTCCCCAGCATTGGCAGGCAGACCACCAGAGAGAGAAGTCCCTCAGTCTTTCTTTTGTCACTTTTACTTTATATCATAAACTCCAAGTGTACCAGACGACCTTCTTCACTCCTAACATTTCCTGTATCATCACTTCTCTGTGCCGGGAAGACTTGTGCACTATGCCTCTTCCTGGAATGCATATTGCGGTGCAGTCTGCCTACTAAATTTCCTCCTCATCAAAGCTTGCTCATCCTTTAAAGTTTCAGCTCAACTACTCCTCTCTCTGGGAAACATTCCCAGATCTTTAATCCACATACCCAGCATAATTAATCATCGCTGCCTTTGCGTTCCCACAGCACTCAGCGCACACTGCAGCTTATCACCTTGTTAAGCAACATAGCAGTGGCTTCCCCTAGATTATGAGTTTCCTGAGCACCAAGAGTTCGTTCTTATTTGTTCTTATAGCTTAAGCCCCACTGGGCTGCTGTCCATGGGATGGATCCTGCTGGCCCCACTGTGGGATGCTGCCTTTTATTCTTCTTTTATTCTCATTAGGGAGCTGCCTTATGGCCAAAGTTTACTGAGCTGTACTGGCCTCTCCCTGGTGATAAGAGAATCTGAAGATGGATGAGGTGCAGCCTGTTAAAATGTTGGAATTTGTAACCAAGACTGAAGAGGGCTAAACAAGTTTGGAAGGGGACAAAATTAGGAAGAGGTGAAGCTTAATCTTTTGGAAAAACTTCCCACATGGTCAGTGGGACCTTGGAGAATAGCCATTGACACAGAAAATGATAAGATGATCTAGTGTAGAAATGGAACACTATAATAATTTTTTTTTAAGTAATTATCCCTTTGACTGTACTGTGTCTTTAGTTGCAACACAAGGGATCTTTAGTTGCAGCATGTGGGATCTAGTTCCCTGACCAGGCGTCAAACCCAGGTCCCCTGCATCCAGAGCGAGAGTCTTAGCCACTGGACCACCAAGGATGTCCCCAGGAATAGTACAATACTTTTTAAAATAAAGATTTCCCTTTCTCTGACCTTTTCTTGATATGATTGTGTTGATGTTAACTTTATTACTGAAGCTTAATCCCAAGGTATCAAGACATACTCCAAACAGCTGTGAATGTGGCCATTCACTGATTTGCCCCCACCGCTTGGACATAGGGGTAAGGCTTTCTGTTTCCACAGTCATGGAGCCTAGGTTGTTCCAGTTAAAGTACTAATGACAGGCACTTAAATTAGACCACACAGAGTTAAGGAAAATCATTGGCCCTTTCATTTTCATCAGGTCAACACACTTTAGAGGTTTGTAGTTATACATTTTGACTTCTATGGGTTTCTAGAACAACAATGTACTGTCCAGAACGATAAGACCCAGCAGGTGATGTGGCTTTTCTGAAAGGTTATTCAGTCACCTCAGGACACACCTAAAGGTAGGCTGATGCCAAAGTACACAAGTCCCTGGGTGTGAGCCTGCAGGAGCAGAGAGCGGGAGGACTAATGGAGCTGTTGGCATGGTGACAGACTGCAGGCCCGGTCTGGCCTGCGTGGCAGCTGCTCGCGTTCCCAGGATCAGAGCCAGCTGGTGGCTCACGGCAGTGGTTTCTGGGTCCTGGCTCCATCCCAAGACCAGCCCAAGCTCCTTAGCCCTGACCTGGCTGTGGCTTTGTTCTGTCTCCAATCTGTGGTTCTGCCCCCTGAGCCAGAAGGTGAAGGCAGGCCTTTGCACCCTAAACCATGCCCTTCTCCCAGCCAGACATACAGCCTGCTCTGGGTGGGCCTAGGGGCCAGAGGACAGGGCCAGGCCTTTGAGGTTAAACGTGGTCAGTCTAAGAACTTTTATTTAGTGGTTTCGCTCTCTCTGAAGTGGACTCAGTGGTAAATTTCTCTGTTGCTGCCTGTGCATTGGGCCCCAGGAGGGGGTAGAGATTATAAGGGAAGGAGGAGAAACCTGGCAGCATATTACCCTGACCTTGGAACATTCAGAAGGCAGCTCACAAATGGGACTTCACAACTGACCTTGTTTCCACAAGAAGTGTCATTTCAGCTCAGGGTCCCCTAAAGTGAAGTCAGGAATATCACAACATTCTCAAAATAAGATGGATTTTAATCTCTATGAGAACATTTCACAAACACTCCAAAGAAAAACCTCCAGGATTTCAGTCTTTTGCCAAGTGTATCTAAATCATCTCTAGAATGTGTCCCTGTCTTTAGTGATCCGAATGGGCGGTCTTGCTATGCAAATCAGCTGCTGGTCCTCCTCAGCCCACTGCCATCCTAAGCTCCTAAGCTCCTCCCCTCCCGTGTGGAGCTCTGAAATATGCTGTTAGAACGGAGTCTTTATTTGCCTGTCTCCCCCCTCGGTTTCTGTCTAATTCTCCCAGATTGTGAGAGACACAATAAAGGGGAAATTTTTTTTTGTTTTGTTTTCAGTGCTTCCCTTTTACAAACTCTTTTTTTAGAAACCACAACCTCGGATCCCAGCAGAGGTTCCTGGGGGTTTTAAGAACATCAATCAGTTTCGCAGCTGGAGGCCGAGGCTTTCCTCAGGGAAGACTTTTTACATAAAACAGATTGTACTTTGTCCTTGCCAGGGCAGACAAAGGTTTAAATTAAATATGCAGTAAGCTGCATTTGGCTGCTCGCCACAGCCTGGGGGAGGGGGAAGGGAGATCTTGTCCCGACTCTCCCCTTCTCTGTGTGGTAGTTGTTTAATTTTTTTCCCCCCAGTGAAAGGAGCCTGGAGTTAAGAGATGCTGGCTCAGGGTTAGGGTTTTCTGCAAGTTCACTGTATAACAAGTCATCTAGCTTCCTGGGACCACAGTTTCCTCTTCTGTATAATGAAGATTTGGAGATGATCTGGAAAGGTCTTCTTCATATTGAACCTTCTAAGTTATCTCCAGTTCTGCTGCCTGAATTTCCAACAAATGCCCCAAACCTCAACTATGAGTAATGCATCTTCACTGGTCCTTGGGTGACTCAGGTGACCAGGCTCCTTTTTCCTCAGATCCAGGGACCACGAATGTCATGTTATAAGAGAAAGGCCCAATAAAACCTGATGAATGGCAACTGACTCTGTCTCTCAGTTTTAGGGGGTAATAGAGAATGGTGGGGGTTGTCGTGAATTGAAGAGAAAGACCCTTCAAAGAGGACTGAAAAGTGTTAATAGTTCAGTTGTGTCTCTTTGAGACCCCATGGGCTATAGCCCATGAATGAATGCAGGGCAAAGACTAATAGAGTTTTGCCAAGAGAACACAGTGGTCATAGCAAACACCCTCTTCCAACAACACAAGAGAAGACTCTACACATGGACATCACCAGATGGTCAATACCGAAATCAGATTGATTATATTCTTTGCAGCCAAAGATGGAGAAGCTCTATAGTCAGCAAAAACAAGACTGGGAGCTGACTGTGGCTCAGATCGTGAACTCCTTATTGCAAAATTCAAACTTATTTAAGTGGGGAGAAGAAAGAAAGTGGGGAAAACCACTAGACCATTCAGGAAGGACCTAAATCAAATCCCTTACGATTATACAGTGGAAGTGAGAAATAGATTCAAGGGATTAGACTTGATAGAGTGCCTGAAGAACTATGGACGGAGGTTTGTGACATTGTACAGGAGACTGGGATCAAGACCATCCCCAAGAAAAAGAAATGCAAAAAAGCAAAATGGCTGTCTGGGGAGGCCTTACAAATAGCTGTGAAAAGAACAGAAGTGAAAAGTAAAGGGGAAAAGGCAAGATATACCCATGTGAATGCAGAGTTCCAAAGAATAGCAAGGAGAGATAAGAAAGCCTTCCTCAGTGATCAATGCAGAGAAATAGAGGAAAGCAATAGAATGGGAAAGACTAGAGATCTCTTCAAGAAAGTTACAAACACCAAGGGAACATTTCATGCACAGATGGGCTTAATAAAGGACAGAAATTGTATGGACCTAACAGAAGCAGAAGATATTAAAAAGAGGTGACAACAGTACACAGAACTATACAAAAAAGATCTTCATGACACAGATAATCACAACGGTGTGATCACTCATCTAGAGACAGACATCCTGGAATGAGAAGTCAAGTGGGCCTTAGGAAGCATCACTACAAACAAAGCTAGCAGAGGTAATGGAATTCCAGTTGAACTATTTAAAATCCTAAAAGGTGATGCTGTGAAAATGCTTCATTCAATATGCCAACAAATTTGGAAAACTCATCAATGGTCACAGGACTGGAAAAGGTCAGTTTTCATTCCAATCCCAAAGAAAGGCAAAGCCAAAGAATGCTCAAACTACCGCATGATTGCTCTCATCTCACATGCTAGTAAAATAATGCTCAAAATTCTCCCAGCCAGGCTTCAACAGTACATGAACTGTGAACTTCCAGATGTTCAAGCTGGATTTAGAAAAGGCAGAGGAACCAGAGATCAAATTGCCAAGATCCATTGGATCATCGAAAAAGCAAGAGAGTTCCAGAAAAACATCTACTTCTGCTTTATTGACTATGCCAAACACTTTGACTGTGTGGATCACAACAAACTGTGGAAAATTCTTAAAGAAATAGGAATACCAGACCACCTGACCTGCCTCTTGAGAAATCTGTATGCAGGTCAGGAAGCAACAGTTAGAACAAAACACTGGTTCCAAATTGGGAAAGGAGTACATCAAGGCTGTATATTGTCACCCTGCTTATTTAACTCATATGCAGAGTACATCATGAGAAACACTGGGTTGGATGAAGCACAAGCTGGAATCAAGATTGCTGGGAGAAATATCAATAACCTCAGATATGCAGATGACACCACTCTTATGGCAGAAAGTGAAGAACTACTAAAGAACTTCTTGATGAAAGTGAAAGAGGAGAGTGAAAAAGTTGGCTTAAAGCTCAACATTCAGAAAACTAAGATCATGGCATCCAATCCTATCACTTCATGGCAAATAGATGGGGAAACAGTGACAGACTTTATTTTTCTGGGCTCCAAAATCACTGCAGATGGTGACTGCAGCCATGAAATTAAAAGATGCTTACTCCTTGGAAGAAAAGTTATGACCAACCTGGACAGCATATTAAAAAGCAGAGACATTACTTTGCCAACAAGGGTCTATCTAGTCAAAGCTATGGTTTTTCCAGTAGACATGTATGGATGTGAGAGTTGGACTATAAAGAAAGCTGAGTGCTGAAGAATTGATGCTTTTGAACTGTGGTATTGAAGAAGACTTGAGAATCCCTTGGACAGCAAGGAGATCCAACTAGTTCATCCTAAAGGAGATCAGTCCTGAATGTTCATTGGAAGAACTGATGCTGAAGCTGAAACTCCAATACTTTGGTCATCTGATGAGAAGAACTGACTCATTTAAAAAGACCCTGATGTTGGGAAAGATTGAAGGCGGGAGGAGAAGGGGATGACACAGGATGAAATGGTTGGATAGTATCACCGACTCAATGGACATGAGATTGAGTAAACTCTGGGAGTTGGTGATGGACAGGGAAGCCTGGCGTTCTGCAGTCCATGGGGTCACAAAGAGTTGGACATGGCTGAGTGACTGAACTGAACTGGGCTGTAGCCCACCAGGCTCCTCTGTCCATGGAATTTTCCAGGTAAGAATATGGGAGTGGATTGTCATTCCATTCTCTGGGGATCTTCTCAACCCAGGAACTGAACCCACATCTGCTGCATTGGCCTCATCTAACTCACCTCAAGCCAATGATTGCCACTTGGGATGTGAGCTACTCCAGCTGCCAGTTCTTTATTTTGATATGAAACTTCTAAACTTTTAAATATTGGCAACTAAATTAAAAAAAATCTTGTGGGTCTCACAAAATAGACTAATAGGACTGTGGAGTAAATTCAGCTTGAAGAGGGTCAGTTTGCCAGGTTCATGGACTTTGAGAAGATAAGAATTTCTGTAGTCTCTATGTCACAAACTGTTCAGAGAATCTGTGCATTTAAAGTGTGTTGTAAACTGCAGAAAATACTATAGATCTGAATGGTAGAACTTTAGGTTGTTCAGTCATATTTTTCAATATAGAAAAGTTACACTGGAGGATAAGATTCAGGAAAATAACTTTACCCATATTCAGGCTGCCAATCAATCTTTGGCCTGGGAGTTAATGGTTTTTGTTTTCTGTTGTTGTTGTTAAAAATAAGTTCTAATGTCTACTTCCATGTTAAAAAAAATTTGACTTCATGTTTTTGGGGAAAACATTTGTGTAATGGAAGACATTCAAACTTCAGAATTGCAATTTGCCTTCTGCAACAATGGTAGACTTATGTGTTGTTATTATTAGCATATTATTAATAAATGAGCATATCATTTTAGTATATAATTGAATATGTTAAGATTTGTATTGTAAAGGTAATATGCATTTTCGTTTTCTGTCATTTGGATACCTGTGTGTTCTATAAAGCTAACGGTTGCAATAATAAGTCTGCTAAAGAGAAGTAAATGAGAGAAGTTTTGTTCTCTTCATGTTAAAGTTAGGCATAGTCTTTTTTATCTTGAGAGAGAGAGAGAATCAAATGCAAATAGGATTTAATCCCTTAGAACATTCACTTAAGTGGCTAGACTAACTTTTGCTATTTTCATTGTATAAGAAATGCTAATTTGAATTTGAAGAATGTATTTGAAATGCACTCAATTATTCAACTATTATGCAAGTAACATTTGAACAAAGTAATTTATTGGGAAACAAGACAAAGTGATTTTTCTTGAAATGCCATAACCTTAGTATGGCATAGCCTAAGTATAATAACTGAAGTGGCACCTAAATATAAAGGCATTTCCTTATTCGTGGATAGAAAATAATTCTCTCTTTTCAGTTTTTTTCCTGGATCTTAGTAACCTATTAACATAAGGACTTCATCTTTTTCTCATCTAGAGTTTGTGCCATTTTCTTACCTTGTATCTAAACTTTTTATCTTTTTGTCTAATGTATACAGTAGGTCTCTTGGATTTGATCCATTAATTTATAGCTTCTAACATAATTTACAAATATATTTTGTAGTTTGAAGCTTTCACTTTTAGTATAAATTGAAGGACACAAGTAAACAGAGTTTCTCTATAAGCAGAGCAACATGTGAAATATTTACCAAATGAGATGGCGCAAGTGTAATCAGAATGAACTCTGCCATGCTTAGGAGAAACACCAGCTGTAAACAACTGTCCCAGACTTACTGGTTCTTTTTAACAACAAGTTGCAACTGTGGAATTATTATTGCTAGAGTAATTATAGTATAGGGAAGCACTGTAGCATTTGGCGGCTGTGCTAGTCTGGATAACTAACCACTAGCTGCCACAATAGACCAACTCTGAAGTCTCAGGGGCTTTACACAACAAAAAATGTCTTTCTTGTAAACACGAAATGATGTAGTCAGCAGGGATTTCCTTCCACCCGGAGGCCCCAGGCCCATCATCTTGCGGTACTGCTATATTAACGTGTGGCTTCCAAAGTCCCTGCAAAGAGATGGAAAAATGGGAGGGGTCCTCCTGGGTCTTACTGATTAATCTTGACCTGGAAGTGATACCTGATACTTCTGCTCATGCTTCACTGGCCAGAACTAGACACATGGCTCCAACCTAACTATAAGGAAGGGTAGAAAATGTAGGGGAGCACTTCAATTGTTTTGTGAATCTGCAGCCCAAGTGCTGATGGTAATTTCTATTTTATATCACACATCTATTTACCTGGTGGTGCCTTGAGACATTTGCTGCTGGCTCATAACCTGACTGTGACTTCTTTGCTTCTCTAACTAGTTCTATCATACTCTCTCCAGTCTATTTATGGCTCAGATACACAAAAGGAATGATCTGACTGGCTTATTTATCATCATTGTCTGTGGGGGCAGAGCTTTTGTTTAAAGTCATATGAAACGCACTGGCCAGTCTACAGATGACTACTCTTGATTATATGCCGATGCCTGTTTTATTCATCTGTGGAAAGGAGTTTGGAAATAAATTGCATAAGATTTCAGAGGCAAAATGAATAAATAAATTTAATACAATTATTTTGAATAGTGAAAATTTAAAAACATATGTAACAATGTTTTCATTGTAATTGTTATAATACCACAATAACTGCAAAATCAAAATATTCAAGGTTTTGTAAAGAACTACAGCTTTACATTTTCCAAGCATATTCAAGTAGCTCCTATGTCAGTCCAAAAACTAAAGTGTATAGAAAATTAACTTTGTTTTCTTCAATAGCTGAATTTAATTTCTGTTTCATGTCTCTATTCCATCAAGTGGGAGCAACAAAATTTTGTTAAATTTCAGGCCTCCCTTACCTACCCAGGGTTGCATCTAAGATTCAAGAGGTTTATGTAGCATCATGGCATTGGAAGGTACATAATCTTGCCCTCTGTATAAATTCCCCCTAGCTTTCATGAGCTACTAACCATGACAGAGACCACCACTTATCTACATAATTGATGTAAAAACACAGCTTAAAAAAGCTGTGGTGTTGGAGAAGACTCTTGAGAGTCCCTTGGACTGCAAGGAGATCCAACCAGTCCATCCTAAAGGAGATCAGTCCTGGGTGTTCATTGGAGGGACTGATGTTGAATCTGAAACTCCAATACTTTGGCCACCTGATGCGAAGAGTTGACTCATTGGAAAAGACCCTGATGCTGGGAAAGATTGAGGGCAGGAGGAGAAGGGGACAACAGAGGATGAGATGGTTGAATGGCATCACCGATACAATGGACATGGGTTGGGTGGCCTCTGGGAGTTGGTGATGGACAGGGAAGCCTGGCGTGCTGTGGTTCATTGGGTCGCAAAGAGTTGGACACGACTGAGTGACTGAACTGAACCTGGCTCATGTAGCTCTCCGTGTGCCCTTAACATGCTAATGCTTCCTCACCCACTATATCATGAGAAGCTCTGTTTCTCGGCTTGTCTTGCATTTATGCATCATTCTACTACCACAACACCACTTTGTGGCTTTGGGAACTCAGCAGGACTCGGAGGGGGCCATGACATAGCATGCAGGTTTTCCACCTACTCCTATACGTGCCGAACACAGGAATGTATAGACGCCTACAGCTCTCAGATTTCATCTGCAGAAGGGGCATAGTCTTCTGCTCTAGAATTCTTAAGCAAAGCTAGGCATTTTATTTTTTCTCCTTCTGACCTCAAGCAGAGGGCTCAGATTAGGATGGGAATAGATCAAACTTGGGCTTCCCAGGTGGTGCTAAGTGGTAAAGAACCCACCTGCCAATGCGGGAAACATGAGACACAGGTTTGATCCCTAGCTTGGGAAGATCCTCTGGAGGAGGGCATGGCAACCCACTCCAGTATGCTTGCCTGGGAAATCCCATAGACAGAAGCGTGGTGGGCTATTGTCCACAGGGTCGCAAAAAATTAGACACCGTTGAAGCTACGTGGTACACAGGCAGGATCAGATGCAGGGGCTCATCTCAGGGGCACACTAGTGTCTTGGTTTTTCTTTCAAATTTCCATACTCTTCCCCATCAGACAAATCTTTTTGAGAACTGGCAACACAGGAGGCTTTGTCCTAACATGTCAGGTTTCTTTCTAAACCTTTTTGCTTTAATGCTTGGCCTAAACTTATAAAATTTTCTGGATTCTGCTGTGTCATTCTCTGAGACAATTAAGGCAGAACATCTCATGTAATGGAGAATGGTGATAACTACAATAGTGTAGATGGATGAAAGTATCTGTTAATATTTCAGAATTTCATTTGTCATTTAGCTGGCAGCCAATATTGCCAAATACTTGTCTTTTAGGAGTTTCTTCAGTCCATAAATAAGAGTTATTTGTCATTGTGCTGTGAGAAGCTCATTGACTCAAGCTTTAGAACGTTTATGTTCTAAGTCCTAGTTTTTTCCATTTCTTTGGAAGCATAACTTCTATGTCAATAGTAAGTGCAATTCTGAATGTTTGTCTAGTTTATCTGTGGACTTTGATTCTCTGATTGTGTAGCATTGGGAAATTGACCTAGACTTCATGTTCCAGTTTTTACTATATATTCCCACAGCACTTTGTACCTCAGATACAGGGACTTATGTGGTTTAATAATAATAGTTAATAATTAAGTAGCATTTCTAATTGCCAAGTATTATTTCTAGTGCTTTGCATGTACTAGTTCATTTGTTATTTATTTATGAGATAGATACTGAGATACAATCCAAAATAGAGATAAATTTAAACATACAGTCTGGTTCCAAGATCAGTGCTCTTAATTACTGTGCTACACAATCTCTTAAAATAGAGAATAATTTGAAGGAAAGAAATGAAAAATGTATTATTGTGTTAATTACTGGAGTACTTTCCTAGTTTAATTTATCAGCACCAGTCTTTCAAAGGTTAACTATGATTCCATTCTGGTTAGATTCTGCATAAATTATCCCAAATTTCACATATGCTGAGGAAGAGCTGAATGAATGCTAATATTACCATTATTAGTATTATTAAGCCATTATTTTTCTAAAGTGAATAATAAATACATTTATTTAAACTCCTTTCAAAAATGGGTTTAGGCCAGAAATCAACACAAGTAACTTTTAATTCCCACTTGGAAATAATAATTCAAAAATAGAACTAACTGGATAATAATTAAGAAATAATTTCCTTTTTTTTGAGTTCTGCACATTACAGGTTTACCCTGGTTAAACAGTGCAATTGAAATATAACTGCGTGATAAAACTTTATTGCCATCTAGTGTCAGGAAGGAACACTGCAGCAATGTTGCCTTTTCGTTCCTCTTCTGTTGGCAGCTTCCTTTATTGATGTATCTAGATCAATATTAACCTGCACTCCCAGGTGGCACTGTTTGATTGATGGTAAAGACCATCAGCCATTGATTCTGTGGCCTATTTTAATAATTTGATTTCAGAGTAACTTATTTCATGACATTTCTCATTTCCAAAGCATGGTTTATTTTATGAGGATACTCTCGGGGGACTGTTAAGAATTTTCATCCAAGTTAGAAACAGTGTCTAAATAGTTTGAATGTGCTCAGTCCTAAAAGATTTCTTTACTTTAGCTTCAAGATGCTAAACATGGGAAAAATCTTCATGACTTATATTTAAATTGTTATGAAATGTTTCAGACACTCAGAAGAACATAAAGAATAAAAATTTATAAACCCACTGTATGAAAGATCTATTGCTATGTAGCAAGTTGCCTCAAAATGCAGCAGCTTAAACAGCAAGGAAATGGCAACCCACTCCAGTAGTCTTGCCTGGAGAATCCAATGGCAAGAGGAGCCTGGCGGGCTACAGTCCATGGGGTCACAAAGAGTTGGATACGACTAAGCGGCTAACACACAACACAAACCAGCAAATATCTGTTTTCTTACGGAGTTTATGTGGGTCAGGAGTCAGGGAGTGGCTTAACTGGATGGTTCAGCCTCAGGGTCTCTTAGACAGACAGGTAAACTGTATGCTGGGGTTGCAGTAATCTCAACCCACTTGAGATTTCCAGGCCCACTTGGGGCTGGAAAATCTGCTTCAAGATCACTCACTCATGTTGGCAGATTTCTGTTTCTGGCTGGCTGTTTGCTAGAGTCTCAGTTCCACAACTAGAACTCTTTTTTTTTTTTTTTTTTTACTGCCCATGGGCTTAGTTGCTCTGAGACATATGGGATCTTCCCGGACCAGAGATCAAACCCGTGTCCCCTGGATTAGTAGGCAGATTCTTTACCACTGAGCCCCCAGGGAAGCCCTACAAGTAGAACCCTCATAGGACTTGCTTCTCCCGGACTCAGAAGTGGGGTGGGGGTCGGGGTGGGGGAGGGGATGGGAGGGTGGGTGTGAGGAAGAGTGAGGGAAGCCACAGTCTTTTTCTTTGAACCTAATCTCAGAAGTAACTTTAACTTCTACCAGATGTTACTGGCCACACAAACCAGCCTCAGTTCCAGGTGGCAGAGGACTACAAGAAGGCGTGAATAATGGGAGATAGTCACCATTGATCACTGGGGTCATCTTGATTGATGGCTGCTTACTAGACCCATCATCAAGCTTTTTTAGTTTTTCTAATTAGAGTATCATTGCTTTACATTATTGTGTTAGTTTCTGCTCTACAACGAAGTCAATCACTTATATGTATACATATATCTCCTTCCTCTTTAACCCCCCCCAACCCAACCCCTTTAGGTCATCACAGAGCACCAGAGTTGAGTTCTGCATACCTAAATGGTAATCATCATTCTGAATTTTATGTTTTTCAGCACCATAAATGTTTAATACTTGTCTTAGTCCATTCAGGATACTATCAATATAACAAAATACTACAGACTATGTGACTTTTTAAAACAGAAATTTGTTACTGGAAGCTGGAAGACTGAGATCAAAGTGCCAGGTATGGTCAAGTGAAGGCCGGCTTCAGGGTCACAGACTTCTCATCTTCATATAGCAGAAAGGGACAAAGGAGCTCTCTTGTCCCCTTTTACAAGGCTAAGCTCATTCATGAGGGCTCCACCTTCATAATTGAATCACCTCTCAAAGTTTCCACCTCCTGTTATCATTGCATTAAGATTTCAATGTATGAATTTGAGACAGACACAAACTTTTAGATCGTAGCAATACTATTACCATATATGTATGAATCCATAAAGGATATACAGTAGATATTTTTTCAAGCTTTGTAGAAGTGGCATTTTAACATAAACATCATTCTATCATACTGCTCAACATGTTTTCTGAGATTTATCCATGTTGATACCTGAAATTCTAATTTTCCCTTTAACCCATTTACAATATTTCTTGTATGCATATATTTTATTTTAAAATTTCCTCTACTGGACATTTAAGTGATTTTCTTCCCTTTTATTATTCCTGCAAATATAATCTTTCTACTTGTCTCATATACTATAATTATTTAGTCAGAGTCATGTCCTACTCTTTTGCGACCCCATGGACTGTAGCCCTCCAGGTTCCTCTGTCCATGGAAGGACAAGACTACTGGAGTGAGCCACTATTTGCTTCTGCAGGGGATCTTCCTGACCTGGGGATTGACCCTGTTTCTCCTGCTTGGCAGGAGATCCATTACCACTGAGCCACCTGGGAAGCCCATATACTATAGTATTTATACCTAAAAGTACTATACAGGTATTCCCAGCTTGAAGGATGTGCATCATTTACCTAGTTACTGAATGCTCCCAGATTTCTCACTCCTGGTTTTTTCTTCTGCTTCTCTTAAATTATCTCCAACTTTTCCTAGTGAAGATTGTATCTTATATATGTCCAAGTCCTTCAGTTCATCTCTCATTGCTCTTAACTAAATAAAGTTCATAATTTTAATGTCTCTGTCTCTCTGTGCTGCATTCTGGATAAGTTTTTCACTGGTATCTTCCAATTCACTAATTGTTTAGTGTGTCTGGACTAGTATTTTCCTGATTATTGCATTTTTAATTTCAGTGATTCTATTTTTGCTTCTAAGATTTTAAATGGACTCTGCCTTTCTTTCTCTTTGCTTTTTCTTTTTTGGTTTTTGCCTTTCAAATTCTTGCTTCATAAGATGAAATGTATTCCATACTGAATTACTGAATATACTTATTTTCAAATTTTGCGAGACTCAAATATTAATTTGTTTTGGATTCCATTTACATTTGGATTACAGAAGTTTTGGCTATCTTTCTCTGCATATTTTTCATGGCTTTGGATCTTTGGGTTGTGGACACATTTTAAGGCACGGGTATTCTGAATAAAACATCTACTCTCTTTCTACTCTCATGAGGATGAGATGGGATCTGTGATTTATAGAAAGTAATGCTTATTTTGCAAGCTAACTATAAAGCTTTAATTAAGCTCCATGGAGAATTCCATTTTTTCACCCTTTTGTCATTAGTAAAATTTTTTTCCAGTGGGCCAGGCTTGTTGATGCTCACAAAAGTGATATGCGTCCCTGTTTGGGCTAAAGTGTTTAAGGAGTAGCTCAGGACAGGATGGTAGTAACTGCAATAATTACTGAGAGATATGAAGGGGAGTGGACTTTCCTGGTGGCTCAGTGGTACAGTATCCTCCTGCCAATGCAGAAGACACGGGTTTGATCCCTGATCCAGGAAGGTCCCCTGGAGAAGGAAATGGCAACCTACTCCAGAATTCTTGCCTGGGAAATCCCATGGACAGAGGAGCCCGGTGGGCTACAGTCTGTGGGGTCACAAAGAGTCAGACATGATGTAGAAACTGAACGACAACTCTAAGGGGAAGGTGAATCTTGGGAAACCAGTGTTGTCTTTCTTAACCTTTTAAAATTATAGCTCCATCAGATAAGAAGACTTGGTTGATCTTTATTTTCTGTTGTTTCTATTATGAAAACAGATTGTGTGTTCTCCCACACTGCCCTCCCCTGCCTAATATAATATTACACTATGATATGAAATAAACTTTCAAATTACACTAACCAGTCTGGAGATTCAGACACATTTTTGCTCCTTCTTACTTGAGAATGACTGTCTGGGAACACAATCTAGCTGTTTCTTCCCACACAGAGGGTCTCTTTCTATGGCCAGTGTTGGGGGATTCAAGTTCTATTTTATTAAGGAAAGTAACAATTTTCCTTTTAGAGGTTGGAAACAACACACAATTCCTATCTCAAATTTTCAGACTTATTTTTTTAGAAAATGAACATGTATTACATGTAATGTATGTTATTACATAGTCACTGAAGGAATTTTAGAAAGTCTGGGAAAGTAGAAGATGAAATGTATCTAGAAATCTATGTTTTACAATTAACTATTAATATTTTGATATATTGTTCATATAGAAATCATTTTAAAGTAATATAATGTCTACTATTTTGACCTAGCAGTAAGTTGTGAATATTTCATATATCAACAAAGTATTTTTATAAAATATATTTTTAAATGTAAATTTTAATATCTATAGATTTAAAAATATCTTAGCAGATTTTTTCAGTTGCACTGAAGACTGATGGAGAGGATTGATCTGTGTGTTATTCATATACTGATTCATTTCTTCAGTGCACATTTTAAGTTGCCAGTTTGTTCTAAGAACATTGCTAGAATCTGGGTGTACAGAGCTGAGTCAGATGTTTTCAGTTTCATTTTCACCTTCACAGGCTTAGAGGCTGGTGGTTGGGGGAGGTATGTTAGCAGGTAGGTAATGTAATGCGCACAGTGTAAGGCAGCACTGGATGAAATGGAGAATAAATGCCCTGTTTTATTACCAGCGACTCCCCTCTGTTGTGAGAGGCACTGATTTACGTACTCTCAAGAAAGAGAAAAAAACCCAAGATGGAGAATCTGTAAGGAAAGAGTTCAGCCTCTTCAGCAGCAAAAGTCAGAAAGTCCAAAAGGCTACATCCTCATGGAAAAGGGCTTCCTAGGTGGCTCAGTGATAAAGGATCTGCCTGCCAATGCAGGAGACAAAGGAGACGTGGATTTGATCCCTGGGTTGGAAAGATCCCCTGGAGAAGGGTATGGCAACCCACTCCAGTATTCTTGCCCGGGGAAATTCCATGGGCAGAGGTGGGTTATAGTCCATGGAGTCACAGCGAGTCGGACACGATGGAGTGACTGAGCACGCAGGTACGCAAGAAGAGATCAGGCAGAAACCTTAGACATTTAAACCTGGTGCTGGGTGGAAGGAGGAAAACCAAATTTCCCCTGAAAATGGAAACCACAAACAGGTTCTCATTTTGATTTATGGTCTAAATTTGCTCTACCAATATGGGTCAAAAATTTCAAGGAGAGAATTTAAAGTGGTCTCAGTTTGCTATCGACTCATATGACTAGCAAAGACGAAGTCAAATTCTTTCCGGAAAACTTGACTTCCATCCAAACTGACATTAATTGATAAGACTCCATCGACAATAACTATATCTCAATTTCAGTGATGATATAATATGAAAAATAAACATCATAGAAACAATGAAACGCAATTACTGTTTGGGGAAGAACAGATCAACGTGTCTTAGAATTCAGCCTGTAGGCTTCTAAAACTATCTCAGAAAAAAATAAAGAGACAACACTGATTGGAAGCAAATTATGGAAGTGAGTCCTCCATCTACTCTCTTTTAAAAAAATTGTTTACTCATTTATTTATGTGGCTGCTCAGGGTCGTAGTTGTGGCGTGTAGGATCTTTGATCTTTAGTTGTGGCATGTGGGATCTTTAGTTGTGGCATGTGGGATCTAGCTCCCTGACCAGGGATTAACCTGGGCCCCTGCACTGGGAGTGGGGAGTCTTAGCCACTGGACCACCAAGGAAGTCCCCCTCCATCTGTTCTTTTGTTGACACTAGAAGTCCAAGACACACTGTTCCAAATGTTGCTATTTTTACATGTCCCAGTGGCATCATGGCCAACCTAAGCTTCTTGAAGCTAGGAGTGTAATTCTCACCGTGAATATCCCAGTTCTTAGTCTACTGCTTGGTGCAAAGCATGCGTTTGCTTCGGTGACCCTAACAGGATACCGTAGACTGGATGACTTAAACAAAAGAAATTTATTTTCTTATAGTTTTGGAGGCTAGAAGTCCAAGATCAAGGTGCCAGCAAGGTTTGTTTCTGGTGAAGCCTCTTTTGCTAGCTTGTAGATGGCTGCCTTTTGCTGTGTCCTCACATGTGTTTTCCTTTGTGTGTGTTTGGAGAGAGACAGCTCAAGTGTCTCTTTCTTTTGAGGACATCAAATCCTACTGGATTCTGACCTTATTTATCTCTTATTGCCTGTTTTTTTTTTTTTTCCCCCAGCTGAGCCAGGCAGCATGTGGGATCTTAGTTCCCTGACCAGGGATTGAGTCTGTGTGCATGCCCAGGGAGCATGGAGGCTTAACCACTGGACCACCAGGGAAGTCCCCCAGTTGCCTTCTTTAAAGGCCCTATCTCTAAATAATCACACTGGGAGCTTGGGCTTCAGCACATACATTTTGGTGGGGTGAGATGGGGGACACAATTTAGTCCCTAACAGCATGTCTTCAATAAGTATTTGTTAAATTATCATCACTTATTTCTATAGGTGTCCCTATTTCTGATGGTTATATTCCCTTAACGTAACTTAGAACTGATCTTTTAGGTTTTTGTATGCCTGACTGAATTTGATATTTTCCTTCCCCTTGTGGATTCTGAATAAATTGATATCTCTACTGTTTCAGGTATTCATCAATATTTCATAATTGTGAGTATATACAGCACAATTTCTAGAATGGCCAAAATGAAAAGACAGAAATAATAGGAATGCTCACATATTGGTAGGGGGAGTGCAAATTGGCAAACTCTTTGGCAACATATTAAAGCTAAACACATGCACACACAAAGAATAAAAAAAAAAGGAAAAAAAATAAACCAAGCACATACATACCTATGACCTCAGAAAATTTACTCCTCAGTATTTTTGCAACAGAAATAATACATCTATATGTTCATCAGAAGATTCAGATGAAAATGTTCAGAGCAGTACTGTTCATAGTAGCCCCAGACTAGAAATTACCTAAACGCCCATCAAAAATAGATGAATAAGCAAATTCTTGGTATAGTCCCTCAATGATGTCTTATACAGGGATGAAAATGAATGATCTGCACCTATGGGCAGCCACACAGATGAGTCCTATAAATATAATGGTAAGTGGAACACTACTTACTGTGTTTGTAAGTGTCCTGGCACAAGTGGGTGGTGGAAGCAGATCACCCCAGGTATAGGGAAATAAGGATGTGCATTGTGTGTAGAGAATTTAAAAACAATAATAAAACTGACTAAAAGTCAGTTTTTCTTTTTTGTTATCAACATGTGCTGTTATTCAAAGCATTGTAAATTATCAGACACTCCTTCCTGTTGAGGTAGACCATTTCTTTCCTCACCTTCACCCACAGTTGCCCCATCACTGGAGTGAAAGAAGTCCATCATAAAAGAGTATATACTATATACAAAAAACAGGCAAAACTGGTCTATGCTGATAGCAGTCAGGATAGTTTTTTATCTCTTTGGGGGCAGTGCCTGAAATGGTACAGAAAGGGATTCTAAGGGCTGGAAATATCCAGAGTTGGTTACAAGGATGTGTTCAATTTCTGAAAATTTGTAGAGCTCTTCTTTTATTATCTGTGTACTTCTCTGTATATTAGACTCCAACAAGTTTTTCTTTTAAACTACAACTTATTAGGTGTACTTAAGAGTGATCATTTTGCCCAGGAATGTATTTCCGGCTTGATTTTGGGAGGAAATCTTTCTGTCTGCTTTGATGGAAATTTCCATCAGGATCACTCTGTAGCCTGTGGCATATATGTTTAGAATAGACTCCTAAAAACTCAGCACAGACATTTCTTGAGTGCTTGTGACATCGAATAGGTATGAGTTCCCTGTTCTAATGATAAAATAGAAGAGCTGCTTCTTTGGGCAAGAAGAGAAACTGCTTTATAAGGCACAAAATTAGACATTTACCTTGAAACACAGATAGCAGAAAACCTATAATATCTCTCCTTTGCTGGTTCTGTGCAATGTGAATTCTTTTTGAGGTCATTGCCTTTGCAGAAGAGGGACGGTGTTGGAGCTGGAAGAATGAGAGTTAGTGGGTGGAGTAGATAGATGCCAAAAGAAGCTAAGGAAGAGCAAGAAAGAGGAGAGAAGACTTTGCTTCTTCTATCCCCATTAACCAGGGTAGATAAAGAGATTAAACAGAACCAAACCATCATTCATTGTCACTGAATAACAGAAAAGACATCACTCCAACAAAAAAAGTAGGAAGGATGTCACCTCAGGATAAAGGGTTCTTAAAATTGAGTAAGTTTTACTTTGTGAAAAATCTACTTCATTGAACTTATTTTTTATATTATCCTACAAACTACTACAACTTCTGGTATTTGAGAATGACCTCTGCTCTAGCCTATGGGTCAGTCAATTTTTTTTACAGAACGCGTGATAAAATAAACATCTTTGGCTTTGGGGACCACATTCTCTGTCGCACCTACTCAACACTACCATTGTAGCATTAAGCAGTAATGAACAATACATAAATGAATGGGTGTGGCTATGTGTCATAAAACTTTTGGACACTAAAATTTTTGGACACAAATATTTTGAATTTTATATGATTCCTTGGGCCACAAATATTATTCTTGTTTTGATCCTCCCCCTCTTCTAACCACTTAAATTTAAGGCAAAAGCCATTTAATTTGTAAAACTAAGCTGCAAAAAAAAAAAAAAAAAAAAAACAGATGGTGGGCTGGATTTGTCCTGCAGGTCATTGATCAGATTCTGGAGCTTTATTCTGACATCTGCACCTTCATTCAAACTGTTTCCACTGCATGTCTTGTCCTCCTGCCTTTCTTTCACCCTTTGACCCTTTTCAACAGCTCTTCTACTGAGTTCTGCTCAAGCCTTTTGGTGGATCTCCTTCCCATGCCGACTTCTAGTGGTTCTGCCTTTTGCCAGCTGGAGGACCTTGGACAAATTATTTAACATCTCGTTGTCTTAGATTTCTCACCTGTTAGATGGAGATAATACTAGTATCTGCCTCATGGTATTGTGTGTTTGTGTGTGTATTAAATGAGATAGAGTATATATGAGATTTTTCAGGTGGTGCTGGTGGTAAAGATCCCACCTGCCAATGCAGGAGACATGAGAGATGCTGGTTCGATCCCTGGGTCAGGAAGATCCCCTGGAGGAGGGCATGGCAACCTGCTCCAGTATTCTTGCCTGGAGAATTCCCATGGACAGAGGAGCCTGGCAGGCTACAGTCTAAACGGTTGCAAAGAGTCAGACATGACTGAAGCGACTTGGCACAGCACACACAGTGCACATAAAGCACTCAGCACACTATCAGATGTACTAAATGCTCATAAGTGTTATTTAAGTTATGTAATGTTACTTAAGTTAAGCACTTATGCTATTTGTGTTTTGTATGTAATAGTTTTGTTCCTTCAGTGAAAGCTTCCTAGTCTCTAATGTTTCTCTTGTGTTCTTGAAATAATAGCCTAGGGCTGTTTAAAGCAGGTGCCATAGATATTGAAAGTTAAATACTAAACTTAAGAAAGTTAAAATTTTCTAGAAACAGTTATATGGAAGGTAGGAATTATAGTTGCAGTCCAGGCCATAACTACTCCTGGAAACGAGGGGCAAGCTTGTATGGCATTCTCAGGCTCTCAGTTTGGTGCATCTTCAAATTCCCTTTCCTTAATAAGTGTTTGTTCAGTTGTGGAAAGGTTAAGTGCTCCTTGTGGGAAAGGCAGAGCTAGCCCCCTCAGCTCTTGCTCCTTATTAAGACTAGTTCTCCTCTAGCTCCAAACTTGCTTACTTCCCCCAACAAGTCTAACTCACAGACCACCCCACGCAACATTACTGGGTATTTAACAGCCACCTTTACACACTCCTGTGGGATCTTACTATTCCAAGTGACGTTTGAATGTATTCCTCTCAACCACATGTCACATTCTTCACAGAAGGAATTTTGATAAATACAGCATTCTCTGTCTGGTTCATTTCCTATAATAACTTAGTGCTTCCCTGCCTCCTAACCCAACTCATTGATTAACTGTTATCAGTTTTTGGTTAAAAACCTTTGCTCTGTAGGGAGGCAAACTGCAGTATCTATCTTGGATTGAGTCCTCTGGTTCAGCAGAGAGAGAGAAGGATCATGGGCAGAGATGGAGGTGTTTCAGAAGATGTTCTGTGAGATATTGAGGTGAACTGCTATTTGGATGTTTCAGAGGGACACTGGATTGGGTGAAAGGGGCAGTCTCTGCATTTCAGGATGGTTCTACTGTGCCTGAGAGCTTCCAGGGTGGGAACAAGTGTGCGACTCTGTCTGATGGGAGGGGACTGACAATGGGCTTCAGAGGGAATGAAAAGGTGCCCTCAAGCAAGTTTTCTCACAGAGAAGGCCTTGTCCACTGGGAATGAAACCTAGGAGTGGAGAAACAATTGATGTGGAAAATGTATGCGGACTAGGAACATGGACTTTGGTGTTAAATGTTCTACCACTTACTAATAATTATGGGCTACTTCTATGTCTAGAAATAGAGATGATACTCTATAGGGCTGTTGAAAAGATTAAGGTTAATACATGTAAAACTTGTGGCAAGTGATGTTAAAATATCAGAAAGAGACATGGTCAGTAACATATGAGATATTTCTGGTAATGTGACCCCATTTGAATCTATAAAGAGTAGTCTGGCATTTAGACACATGACTCACATATGTTTCCATGTGCCTTGGGTGGCCATGAAATTAACTCCCTCCCCCTCTTTTATAAACCACATCCCTTTAATAGAAAACTGCAGCAAATCCATGCAATATGTGAAAAGGACCACTTATTTATTATCACTACATGTCAAAAACCATCTGGACCATTTTCTTGTAGCAGATGTTTGCCAAATTAACTTTGGAAACAGAGAATTCATTTAGGGTATTTCTGTTAGCACAATGAATGCAACTAGGACACATACAGATAAATTTTTCAAAACAATATTAAGCCATATTATAGTTAGGTACAAAACCATGGTGGCTGCACACATTTTTAGAATTTGCAGTATGCTCAGGAAACGTCAATAACCTATCCTTGAACTTAAAAGAAATTCATGTAGAAATGATCTGAAATTCACAACAGCTTAAAACATTTGACCTTGAAGATTTAAAAAACATTTATCCTGTCTGTGGGAATGGTGATTATTAAGTGTAAGAAATGGAATATTTCCTGCAGTATCAGTAAACAAGGGATGTCACAGTCATCAGCGATTGCAGACCTCCAGTGTGAGCCAGTGAGCACTGAGGAAACTCAGGATATGAAACACAGGATACTGGCCCCAGAGAACTGAGGTGCATATCAAAGGAATAATTTCAGTGAGCCCAGAATCTTGCATCTTCCCATAATAGAAAAGTGCTAAATTGCTTAACTGGAGCTATCTGGTTTTCATTTAATTCACAATAATCTTGTGACATTCAGACTCCCTGCCTATTGTTGCAAAACTTCTATATAACCTGGCTTCACCCCACCATAGTAAAGAATCTGCCTTCAATGCAGGAGACCCCAGTTCGATTCCTGGGCCGGGAAGGTCCACTGGAGAAGGGATAGGCTACCCACTCCAGTATTCTTGGGCTTCTCTTGTGGCTCAGCTAGTAAAGAATCCACCTGCAATGTGGGAGACCTGGGTTCGATCTCTGGGTTGGGAAGATCCCCTGGAGAAGGGAAAGGCTACCCACTCCAGTATTCTGGCCTGGAGAATTCCATGGACTGTATAGTCCATGGGGTCATAAAGAGTTGGACATGACTGAGCAACTTTCACTTTCCCTTTCCAGCTCTCCTTGTATACTCTGAGCAGTTCTCTAAGAGTTACTTGAGATGCTGCCTCCCAGGGTTGAAGTCTGAAAAATTCAAGGTGAATAAAATATAATTCTCAACTTCTAGGCTGTGAATATATTTAACTCTATGTCCAAGGTAAGAGAAACCCAAGTAAGATGGTAGGCACTGAGAGAGGGCATCAGAGGGCAGACAGACTTAAACCACAATCACAGACAACTAGCCAATCTGATCACACGGACCACAGCTTGTCTAACTCAATGAAACTAAGCCATGCCGTGTGGGGCCACTCAAGACGGACAGGTCATGGTGGAGAGGTCTGACAGAATGTGGTCCACTGGAGAAGGGAATGGCAAGCCACTTCAGTATTCTTGCCTTGAGAACCCCATGAACAGTATGAAAAGGCAAAATGATAGGACACTGAAGATGAACTCCCCAGGTCAGTAGGTGCCCAATATGCTACTGGAGATCAGTGGAGAAATAACTCCAGAAAGAATGAAGGGACGGAACCAAAGCGAAAAAAAAAAAAAAAAAAAAAAACACCCAGTTGTGGATGTGACTGGTGATAGAAGCAAGGTCCAATGCTGTAAAGAGCAGTATTTCATAGGAACCTGGAATGTTAGGTCCATGAATCAAGGCAAATTGGAAGTGGTCAAACAGGAGATGGCAAGAGTGAACACCAACATGCTAGAAATCAGTGAACTAAGATGGACTGGAATGGGTGAATTTAACTCAGATGACCATTATATCTGCTACTGTGTGCAGGAATCCCTTAGAAGAAATGGAGTAGCCATCATGGTCAACAAGAGTCTGAAAAGCAGTACTTGGATGCAATCTCAAAAATGACAGAATATTCTTTGTTCGTTTCCAAGGCAAACCATTCAATATCACAGTAATCCAAGTCTGTGCCCCAACCAGTAATACTGAAGAAGCTGAAGTTGAACGGTTCTATGAAGACCTACAAGACCTTTTAGAACTAACACCCAAAAAAGATGTCCTTTTCATTATAGGGGACTGGAATGCAACAGTAGGAAGTCAAGAAATATCTGGAGTAACAGGCAAATTTGGCCTTGAAGTACAGAGTAAAGCAGGGCAACGGCTAATAGAATTTTGCCAAGAGAATGCACTGGTCATAGCAAACACCCTCTTCCAACAACACAAGAGAAGACTCTACACATGGACATCACCAGATGGTCAACACCAAAATCAGATTGATTATATTCTTTGCAGCCAAAGATGGAGAAGCTCTACACAGTCAGCAAAAACAAGCCCAGGAGCTGACTGTGGCTCAGATCATGAACTGCTTATTGCCAAATTCAGATGTAAACTGAAGAAAGTGGGGAAAACCACCAGACCATTCTGTTCAGTTCAGTTCAGTTGCTCAGTCATGTACAACTCATTGTGACCCCATGATCCTCAGCACACCAGACCTCCCTGTCCATCACCAACTCCTGGAGTCCACCCAAACCCATGTCCATTGAGTTGGTGATGCCACCCAGCCATCTCATCCTCTGTCATCCCTTTCTCCTCCTGCCCCCAATCCCTCCCAGCATCAGGGTCTTTTCCAGTGAGTCAACTCTTCGCATCAGGTGGCCAAAGTATTGGAGTTTCAGCTTCAACATCAGTCCTTCCAGTGAACACCCAGGACTGATCTCCTTCAGGATGGACTGGTTGGACCTCCTTGCAGTCCAAGGGACTCTCAAGAGTCTTCTCCAACACCACAGTTCAAAACCATCAATTCTTCAGTGCTCAGCTTTCTTTATAGCCCAACTCTCATATGCATACGTGACCACTGGAAAAACCATAGCCTTGACTAGACAGACCTTTGTTGGCAAAGTAATGTCTCTGCTTTTTAATATGCTATCTAGGTTGGTCATAACTTTCCTTCCAAGGAGTAAGCATCTTTTAATTTCATGGCTGCAGTCACCATCTGCAGTGATTTTGGAGCCCAGAAAAATAAAGTCAGTCACTGTTTCCACTGTTTCTCCATCTATTTGCTATGAAGTGATGGGACTGGATGCCATGATCTTAGTTTTCTGAATGTTGAGCTTTGAGCCAACTTTTTCACTCTCCTCTTTCACTTTCATCAAGAGGCTCTTTAGTTCTTCACTTTCTGCCATGAGGGTGGTGTCATCTGCATATTTGAGGTTATTGATATTTCTCCTGGCACCCTTGATTCCAGCTTGTGCTTCATCCAGCCCAGCGTTTCTCATGATGTACTCTGCATATAAGTTAAATAAGTAAGGTGATAATATACAGCCTTGACGTACTCCGTTTCCTATTTGGAACCAATCTGTTGTTCCACGTCCAGTTCTAACTGTTGCTTCCTGACATGCATTTCTCAAGAGGCAGGTCAGATGCTCTGGTATTCCCATCTCTTTCAGAATTTTCTACAGTTTATTGTGATCCACACAGTCAAAGGCTTCGGCATAGTCAATAAAGCAGAAGTAGATGTTTTTCTGGAACTCTCTTGCTTTTTTGATGATCCAGTGGATGTTGACAATTTGATCTCTAGTTCCTCTGCCTTTTCTAAATCCAGCTTGAACATCTGGAAGTTCATGGTTCACATATTGCTGAAGCCTGACTTGGAGAATTTTAAGCTTTACTTTACTAGTGTGTGAGATGAGTGCAATTGTGCGGTAGTTTGAGCATTCTTGGCATTGCCTTTCTTTGGGATTGAAGTGAAAACTGACCTTTTCCAGTCCTGTGGCCACTGATGCCTTTTCCACATGTGCTGGCATATTGAGTGCAGCACTTACACAGCATCATCTTTCAGGATTTGAAATAGCTCAAAGTCATCAGTGGCCACAGGACTGGAAAAGGTCAGTTTTCATTCCAATCCCGAAGAAAGGCAATGCAAAAGAATGTTCAAACTACCGCACAATTGCACTCATCTCACACACTAGGAAAGTAAGGCTCAAAATTCTCCAAGACAAGCTTCAACAGTACCACCTTACCTGCCTCCTGAGAAATCCATATGCATGTCAAGAAGTAACAGTTAGAACTGGACATGGAACAATGGACTGGTTCCAAATTGGGAAAGGAGTATGTCAAGGCTGTATGTTGTCATCCTGCTTATTTAACTCATAGACATGGAGATGAATTTGAGCAAGCTCCGGGAGTTAGTGATGGACAGCGAAGCCTGGCATGCTGCAGTCTGTCGGGTTGCAAAGTGTCGGACATGACTTTCTCCTGGGAGGAGAAAAGGTCTGGAGATTGAGTTCAGTCATCAATTGTCATGACTTAATCAATCATGCAGGTGTAATGAAGCCACCAAAATTCCCCAAAAGAGTGGAGTTTGGCATGCTTTTGAGTTGGTGAACATGGGGAACTTTAGGGAGAACCATGTGCTTGGTTGGAGAGGGCATGGAAACTCTGTGTCCTTCCCATGTCCCTTGCCCCATCTATGTATCTCTTCAATCTGGCTAACTGCCCCCTCCCCCACTTTATGATAAATTGGTAATCTACTAAGTAAAACATTTCTCTGAATTCTGTGACCTGTTCTAGCAAATTAACTGAATCCAGAGAGGGGGTTACTGGAATATCCAGACTATAGCCAGTTGGTCAGAAGCACAGGTGACAATCTGAACTTGCATCTAAAGTGGGGTGGTGGTGGTAGCAGTGTTGTAGGACTGAGCACTTAATCTGAGGAATCTGATGTTATCGCCCAGTAGATTGTGTTAGGATTGAGTTACACTGTAGGACAACTTGCTGGTGTTGGGGAGCTGCTTGGTGTGGGGAAAAAATCCACACTGAAATTGGGTGCCAAGTCTTATTAAGAAACAGAGTTACCTTCTGTTGATTCATAATGAGTGTCTAATTCCTTTTCATTTACAAACAAGTTGTGCTAATACCTGGGAATAAAAAGTCTATTAAGAATTACTCTCTGTATAAATTGTAGTACTATTTTTTTTGTATCTGTCTCTTAAGGCAAAGGAAACAAAAGCAAAAAGTAACAAATGGGGTCTAATTAAACTTAATAGCCTTTGCACAGCAAAGGAAACCATCATCAAAATGAGAAGGCAACCTACTGAATGCAAGAAAATATTTGCCAGTGATACAACCAATAAGTGGTTAATCTTCAAAATATATAAACCACTCATACAACTCAACATCAAAAAACAAACAACCCAACTAAGAAATGGGCAGAAGACCTGAATATACATTTTTCTAAAGACATACAGATGGCTAACGGGCACATGAAAAGATGCTCAAAATTGCTAAATGCAAATCAAAACGAAAATGAGGTATCACCTCACACTTATCAGAATGGCTATCATCAAAAAGAACACAAAATAACAAATGCTGGAGAGGATGTGGAGAAATGGAAATTCTTTTACACAGTTGGTGGGAATGTAAATTGGTGCAGCCACTGTGAAGACAGTATGGCAGTTTCTCAAAAAACTAAAAATAGAACTACTGTGTGTGCTTGTGTGCATGCTGTCATGTCTGACTCTTTTGCAACTCCATGGACTGTAGCTCTTCAGGCGCTTCTATCCAGGGTATTTTCCCAGCAAGAATACTGGAGTGGCTTGCCATTTCCTCCTCCAGGTGATCTTTCCTACCCAGGGACTGAGCTTGAGTCTCCGGTGTCTCCTGCAGTGGCAGGTAGATTCTTTACCACTGAGCAAGTTGGGGAGCCCAGAACTACCATATGATCTAGCAATTCCATCCCTGGTTGTATATCTGAAGAAAACAAAAACATTAATTTGAAATGATATATGCTTCCTAATGTTCATAGAAGCATTATTTACAATAGCCAAGATAGGTAGCAACCTAAATGTCCATCAACAGATGAATGGATAAGGAAGATGTGATACGTATATATAGTGGAATACTAGTTAGCTATAAAAAGAATGAAATTTTGCCATTTGCAACAACATAGATGGACTTGGAGGGTAATTTGCTTGGTGAAATAAGTTGGACAGTGAAAGACAAATAACGGTATAATATCACTTATGTGTGGAGTCTAAAAAATAAAACAGATTCCCAGACAAGGACAAGTTAGGGGTAGAGGATTAAGAGTTACAAACTATCAGGATATATGGCACAGCACAGAGAATATAGCCAATATTTTCCCATAACTACATATGGATTATAACCTTCAAAAATAGTCAATTATTATATTGTACACCTGAAATGTATACATCAATTTAAAAAGACAGGGGAAAAAACATAGAACTAGCCTCTGCCCTCAAGGATCTTTTAGTTTAATTGGGAATCAGATATAGTAACACATTGAGTGTGTTAAAGGGCTAAGCTTCAGATGTGCCTCCTGTTTTGTGGAAGTCCAGACCAAGGGACCAGGGAGTGGGACTTGAAAGATGAAGGAAAGTTTGCAAAGCAAAAAACAGGCTGGGGGTAGGATGGAACATCATCAGCAGTTTGTCTGTGTTTTTGTCATCAACACAGACAAGACAATAGGATAATCATGACTATAAAATCTAATAGCTTTACAAATGTTAATCTCTCATGTTTTCAACAGGCTTGTGTTAGCTTGAGACTTAATGTACCTTAAAATCTACCTTAAAATCCAGTATTTGCCTACCATAACGTCACAGGATGCTAGAACGTGAAAGCATATTAAACATCTTAAGTTCCTTTCCAATATTAAAAACCTCTTTTTAAAATATGAAATTGGGACTTCCTTGGTGGTCCAGTGGCTAAGACTCTGTGCAGGGGGCTGGAGTTCAATTACTGGTCAGGGAACTAGATCCCACCTGCTACAACTAAGACCCTCGCAGCCAAAAATAAATATTTAAAAAAACCCAAAGTAATTCATGTTTTTATAGAACATGTGGATCAGAAAAAGCTGAGAAAAAATCATCTTTAATCCTGCTTCTGAACTGTCCGGACTATTTTGTAGCTAAATACTTGTAAATGCCTGAGATTATTCTCTTGAGGTAAATGAGGAGTCACTCCAAGATAGGAATTCAGACTTAAAGAAAATGCCCATTTCAAGGCTTTTCGCTCAAACTGACAAATACAAGAAGACAGCATTTACTTCTGGAAGCCTGAGTTCTGGAGTCCCAAGTTTTCTGCAGAGTCCACCATTACGAACTCTGAGACATGGCATGTTTCCAACCTTCCCAAGCTTTGGCTTTTTGGCCAACGGGCAATTGCCCACAGAGCCAGGTGATTAACGGACTTCATTTGGCGGCCGCTGTGAAGACCGGCCCGGGCAGCTGGAGGCGTGAAGAGCTCGCTTCCGGGAGGCGGCAAGAGCTCGCTTCCGGGAGGCGGCGGGCATCCTGAGGCGCTAACATGGTGCGCGGCTGAGGCGAGGCGGAGAGCAGGTACGGAGATCTGGCCGCCAGTCTCCCCTGGCAGAGAGCACTCCAGTAAGACCCCGAATGTGTGTCAAATCAGAGGCTTGCCCCTCAGGCCGAAGTTCAGGACAAGCAGAGGAGCCTCCTCCACACAAAGTCTGGGTGCCCAGCGGCTGCTCTGCGCTGGGCCGAGGGTCAGGCAAACCCGGATTTGCTCAGGTCCCTGCAGTCTTCTGGGTCTTTGGCATGTGAGCCTCAGCTGATTTTCAAAGCTAGACATTTTGGGCGCTCACCTCTCAGGTTCAGCTCTTAAAGGTTGGGGTACCTTGTGTGGGGTTCAAATCCTTTGCTCCTCAGAGGTGTCCTGGGTGCTATTTCCTTCTGACTGAGGGTCTCCTGCGAATGCTGGCTGCGGGGAGGGGAGTGGGGCCTGTGTCCCAGCCTTTCCCAGCTGCTTCCTGTGGACTTCTGCTTTGCCCCATGTGTAGAAGTTGCTCAGATTTAAGGTTTTTTTTCCAGTGGAAGTTCTTCCATTTGTATCAGTGTGTGTGTGTCGTCATCTTGAAACGGATTTTTATTTTATTTATTTATTTTTAATTAGTTTATTTTTTTTTAGTTCTACCACTTTATTGCTACCAACCCATCTCCCTCCACCCTCGTGCACACATGCTCAGTCATGTAACCCCATGGACTGCAGCCCTCCAGGCTCCTCTGTCCATGGACTTTTCCAGGCAAGAATACTGGAGTGGGTTGCCATTTCCTTCTCCAGAAACTGATTTTTAAAAGGAAGTAGTTAGTCACATATATATTTTTAAACAATGTCTAAAGTAAATTAATATTTCTGTCTTCCTCCTGAATAAGTTTAATAATTTTAGAAAGCTTTAACTTCCTTTAAATATTTCTTCCATGGTCTGCTTTGAGTAGCTTTTTCAACTTCTGTGCTATTTTTATCTCGTATTTTAATTCCATTTTGTTTTCCATACAAAAAAGTTATCATCATGTATTTATTTTTTTAAAGTTAACTTTTTTTTAAAGCAGTTTTAGGTTCATGGCAAAATTGAGTGGAAAGTACTTGGAGTTCTCATATACCTTGTGTTCCCATCCTCATTATTTTTATAGTCAATTCTTGCTTAAATTTACCCCAATGGGTTTTCTGTTTTTTGGTGTCCATGCATCCCATACCTTCCTTCTGCATTTATTTTCATTAATGTGAAGTGAACCTCAATTCTAATTTCTAGAAATGCAATATAAATGTATACATACTTTTTCAGGGGTGAAAACTGTTGGGTCTGTGTACTGACTTAGTCATTAGAGTTCCTGATTTGTGTTTTTTTCCCCCTCATATTCTTGGTGAGTGAGGTCATCTTCATGGACATTGTTTCTTTTGAGAGTTCCATGCATGCCTGGGGTACCAGACATCCCAGGAGACATGTTTTCAGTTTGCCTCTGCCCATGTTCATTGGTACTCATGAGTCCCCAGTTATTTTTGTTGTAAATAGTTTTGGACTTAAAGAAGAGTTGCAAAGATAGTACAGGAAGCTCCCATACACCCTTCGTCCAACTTCTATTACTGCAGCCTTTAGTGAGCATATGTTTGGCCTTCAGTAATTTGTTAAACATTTCTGACTAAATTCTTAATGGCTTCTGTGGTGTCAGGTGTTAGTCCCAGTTAAGCAAAGGCCTGGGTCCTGTTTCTTCCTTGTGGATGCCTGTCTTTCCTCAGATTCTGTGTTGGTTATTGGCTCTGTGACCTCAGTTTTCTGATTTCATAAAAAATTGTTAATTTGCAGTTTCTTTAGCTTGTTCCTTGTTTAAGTGTAGTTGTGATGCTTTCCAACACTATGTCTTCAAGTGGAACCAGTTTTGGGGTTAGTTTTTTCTTCCAAATTTCTGTACTTCTCAGGTAATGCGAATTTGGGAACTACACAGGCAGTTAGCATAGTTTTAGTGCTGCTGGTACAGTTGGCTATCGGTTGGTTTCCTGGTGCCTCAGACAGTAAAGAATCTCCCTGCAGTGCAGGAGACCCAGGTTTGATCCCTGGGTGGGAAAGATCTTCTGGAGAAGGGAGAAGGGCACAGCAACCCACTCTAGTATTCTTGCCTGGGAAATCCGGTGGACAGAGGAGCCTGGTGGGCTATAGTCCATTGGGTTACAAAAAGCTGAACACGACTGAGCAACTAACATTTTCACTTTTCACTGGTTGCAATCCTCGGTTAGTAAGCAGAGATTCTTTAGTTTCTGTTTATGGACAGGTAGGTGGGTTTTATTTTTTATTTTTTTTAAATTTTAGTTTTGGTAGCCTTTGTAGAAAATAGTGATTACTAGTGGCTCCATGGGGAGGTTCCCATGAAGACAGAAATTTCTTAGTGTTTTCTGTTGTAACTTATATGGACTCCCTATGCCCCTCTATGGCACTTTCCATATAGTCTGTCCTACATGTGATTTTCTTCTATTTTATTCTGCTTCTGTTTGTTTTGTGTATTTTAGATTGGATGCAATTTGAATAAAGAGGACATAATTTCTACTTTTCTACACCATGTTAGTGCAGAGGCTATTTTTTCATTCAGCAAGTATTTTCTGATTCCCTTCTGGGTGCCAGGATCTAATCTAGAAGCTGGGTGTACAGTAGGGAGCAAACAGAGAAGTTCCTAATTTTTTAGTATTGTGAGGAGTCAGAGACAGAATAAATATGTGTAATTACCAACTATGGTAAAGAAAAGTAGAGGGTGCTCTGAGGCCTAATTTTTGGTGGGAGCTTATAAGGACTTCTCTGAGGGAAGGAACTTGTTTGATTTTTGGCCACACCATGCAACTTTCGGGATCTTAGTTCCCTGACCAGGGATTGAACTTGGGCCCTGTGCAGTGAAAGTGTGGAATCCTAGCCACCGGACTGCCAAGGAATTCCCAGGAGAAACTTTTAAATTGAGACTTCATGGTGAAGAAGGGTTAGGTAAAGAGTGGGAGGGAACAGCATCACAGAGAAAAGTATATGCTAAAATATTTTGGTGGCAAAGAGTGTGGAGCATTCACAGAATGGAGCAGTCAGTGAGGCTGGATGGAGTGAGGTGGAGAGTTGCATGAAATGAGCTAAAGGAGTGGTCAGAAGCTGGAAGGTACAGGGTCTTGGAGGAGTTGATATTTCATTGTAGTCTTGGCAGCCATAGAAGGATTTTGATTTAGTTTACATGAGTAGAGGACTGATTATAAGGGACAGAGAATGGGAATGAGCAGATGATCTGGGTGGTCCAGGCAGGAGAAGACAGTGGCCAAGACAAGGGTAGTAGTAACAGGAATCAAGGAAAGAAGGATTCGAAGCACAATCTGGATGTGGGAGGGGCAGGATGATACTGTGTTTGGGGAGGGATAAGCGGGAGGGGGATGAAAGTACCAACAAATCTTTTCCAGTTGATTTATTTATTTCCTCCTAAACGAGGGAAGAAAATGGTGATGTGAGTCTGGTTTTTTTTTTTTTTTTTTGGTGGAGGGGGCATTTTCATTGAGCAGACACCTGCTCTACACTACATAAGTCTGGTTTGTTCCAGCTGCTGTGTTCCATCCTACGTTTTGTCTTGGTCTAGTGAGATTTTCCTTCTCGACAGGATTGTTATTTGATTGGGGGTGCGTTGAGGATAGGGGAAGGACTATGTTGCTTCTGTCTCCTCTGTCCATGGGATTCTCCAGGCAAGAATACTGGAGTGGGTTACCATTCCCTTTTCAAGGGGATCTTCCCAACCTTGGGATCAAACCTACGTCTTTTATGTCTCCTGCACTGGCAGGTGGATTCTTTACCACTAACACCACCTGGAAAGCCCACATAAAACTTAACACAGTCCTTGGCTTGATGCCAAAAGTCATTTTTGAAATACATTTCTTTTGAGCACTTTATTTCTTCAGTTGGACAAGAGAGATTTTACTTTCATTTGGGCTTAACCCATCTTTCAGTTTTTAGTCTATTGGTAAACTGTGGTGCACTTGGCATGTTGACGATCAGTTTTTCCTCTGCTCTTTAATTTTAGTCTGCAATAGAATCAAATTGCTGGACCAGCACACCGCCAAGCACTTTATGCAAGCCTGGTATTTGTGAGGTGAGCTACTGAGGAGCACGCTGAAACATTTTGCAGATGTGTTTCTTTTCTTTTGCCTCTGTGGTAAGACATTTTCCTAGCTGTGCTTCGAATTTTTCCCATTCCAGTTTTGAAATTTCCACATGGGGTTGAGCCACTGGGTGAAGTGCTCTCAGATTCTGTGCTCACCATCATGCTGGCTTCAGCTGTGAGACCTTTGATATCTTTCTCTTTTTCCGAGCTTGGGTTTACTGCCCCACTGGCTGGCCTCTGCCTTTATTCTTTCCCAGTATTTTATGGTTGTAATGTATGGGCTTACCCTTTCAACAGTTCTCTGTCCTCGGGGAAGCACTCTGTCTTGTCTGTTCCGTGGTTTTTGATTTTGACTCTGTTGCTTCCCAGCTGTGATTATTGCAGTTTGAATCACAGTGCCCCAGAGCATGGACCATTTTTCTTCACTTTTGCCTGTTTCTCTCTTCCTCTGCTCTGACATTGTTTCAGACATAGTTTTTAATTCAGTAGAATTTTTCTCATTATTCTATCTCTTAGTTGCTGATTCCAGTCTGTCTCTTTAAAATAAAGTCAATTTTGTCAATTTCTTTCTTTCTTTCTTTCTTTTTTTCCATTTGGCAATGTGGAGATTGCCATTGCTCTTGACAGCTGCTTTCCAATATGTCATTACTCAGCCTGGGAAGTAATTTTAGAATGTTGTGTGCCCCTGACTGTGGAACATTGCGTTACCAATGTCCCGAGGGTGGTGCATCTGAAGGTGGGGATGACCTGGAGGAGACTCTGTGATATTTACACAATGCCTTGCAGTTCACAAGGGACCTTTAAATCTGTGATTTTGTTTGGTACTCACAGTAAGCCTAAGAGGGTGGCAGGGCATTATAATTTCCTGTTTTAAAGTCAAGGAACTTGAAGATCACAAAGTGAAGTGTTTTGCCAATGTTGCCTAGCTAGAAGGCGCTCTTTAGACTATAGGATCTTGTCTTTTCAGTATCATTTATTATTATTATTTTTAATATTTGTTTATTTATTTATTTGGCTGCCTTGGGTCCCATTTGTGGCATGCGGGATAGTTGGTGCACCATGTGAGATCTTGCGCTGGGGAAAGCAGACTCTCCAGTGTGGCTCATGGGCCCAGTTGCTCTGCAGACATGGGATCTCCATTCCCAAAGTAGAGACTGAACTCACATCCCCTGCATTACAAGACAGATTCCTAACCACAGGACCACCAGGAGACTCCCTTCAATATCATTTAAATTTCAGACTGGAATGGACAGGGTAGATTTCAGGCACAACTGGATACAGGAACTCAAAACAACATTATCAGGAGGGAGTCTTTCCCTCTCTTGGCTCTGCCTTCCTCTGAGTTGACTTTCTCTGTATCCAACGTTCTTCCCTTGGGGGGCCATGTGGCTTCCAGTAGCTCCAGGCTAAGGGGAAGGAGAACATGCCTCTCCTGCAGAAAAACAGCAGTTTGCTTTGCATTGTCCTTAAATGAGTTCTATTTCTGAGCCAGTTACCGTGGTTAGAGGGGTGTGGTGCTGACTGGGCAGGCCTGAGTCACAGGACCTCCCCTGCTGGTAGAGATGCTATCAAATGGGCTTAAATCATGTGACAGGAGAATGGGAGGGAAGGGGTTCCCCAGAAGAAAACTGAGGTGCTGTTACCAGAATAAAAGCAAATGCATGGGACTTCTCTGGTGGTTCAGTGGTTAAAAGTCTGCCTTGCAATGCAGAGGGTTTGATTCCTGGTGGGGAAACTAGGATCCCACATGCCTCGGAGCAACTAAGCCTTCGTGCTACAACTGGAGAGTCTGTGCCCTGCAATGAAAGATGCCACGTGAGGCAATGAAGATCTCTTGTGCCACAACCAAGACTCAATGAAGCCAAATAAATACATAAATATTTTTTTAAAAAAGTGTATACATGCTGAGTGGTCTTCTCTGGTAGCTCAGATGGTAGAGTCTACCTACAATGCAGGAGACCCAGGTTTCATCCCTGGGTCAGGAAGATGCCCTGAAGAAGGGGATGGCTACCCACTCTGGTATTCTTGCCTGGAAGATTCCATGGACAGAGGAGCCTGGCGGGCTACAGCCCATGGGGTTGCAAAGAATCAGACACAACTGAGCTACTAACATACACACACACACACACACACACACACACACACACACACAAATGCTGAGTGGACATGACATGAGATTTCCTGTGATATTTTCCATTTGCTCCTCAGATCTTCTCAGTGCTCTGCTGTATGTCCCAAGTGTTTAACCTTGTATGACGTGCACTGATGGACTTCCTTTTCCTCAAGTTTCCAATTATGTTTGGCCAATGGAACGCTCTGGCAGGAGATCAGAGTCAAGGAGAAGAGGTAGGGAAGAGTTTTTATTTCACCAACTCATTCCTGTGAGGCTACCATCTGAAGCTGAAGGTCACAGGTCCTGCCAGGCAATCCTCTTTACTTTGCTTGCTCTGTACCCAGGTTCTGCTAGCTGTTTTCCTTGTTTCTTCAATACCCTGGGGTATTGTACAATCCCTTTTACTTTCCCTACCCTCTGCTCCCACTTTTGTAAATGGCCCTTTCATTATTCTGTCTACACATTACTAAAATTGGGTGTGCCATATCTTTCCTGCCAGGGCCTGGTTGACCTCTACAGGCAGGAAAGTAAAAACTTAATCCAGGGCACATGAAAAATGATTTGGACCATCTGTGGTATTGGGTTAGAAGTTGAGAAGGTATAGTGGGCTATGAAAACTATGATCAACGTAGGTGTGAAGGATGACCACAGAAAAGAGGGAGGAGTAGTTTTTTGTTTTTTGTGATTTGATTCAAATCAGAGTTGTTAGAAGTTGCTAATAAATTGTGCTGTTTAAAAATGAAGTGAGCTGTCTTACAGGTAATAACTTCACCATCATTAATGGTACTCAAATGGACAGCTCTAGTGAAACCCAACTTTCAGAATTTTTTTTTCGGAAGGGGATTCCTTCCTCAGATAGTCAGTGGACTAAATGGTCTTAAACTGACTTATTGGAAAAGACCCTGATGCTGGGAAAGATTGAGGGCAGAAGGAGAAGGGGGCGACAGAGGACTAGATGGTTGGATGGCATCACCATCTCAATGGACATGAGTTTGAGCAAACTCTGGGATATAGCGAAGGACAGGGAAGCCTGGCATGATGAAGTCCATGGGGTTGCAAAGAGTCAGACATGACTTAGCAACTGAACAACAACAACAAAATGATTTTCAGAGTCCTTCTACAGTTCAGTTCATGCAGGAACTGAATTTCCAGAGGAAATTTTCATTTTTTCTGTCCTTTGGATACCCACTGCTTTCTCACTGCCTGGCAGACTTTTTGGTGTTGAGACCAGAGTCTGGGTACCCCTGCATTGATCAGTCTGCACTGATCTCCTGGGTCATCCTAGTTCCTAGCATCCCCCAACACCCTCTGGTGTGAATGTCAGGAATCAGACGTGGTGAGTTGTGCTTTGTTATCTTGTCAGTTACATGTTAAAGACAATAAAAATCCTCACCCAAGATTTTATCATCACAAACTGGCAAATGTCCCCAAGTGGACGCTTTGGGGAGGTAACTGCTGAGGCTCAATACTAAAGGTACCATGTTGTCACAAAAAAATCAGCTACTACTCCTAGAGAAGTAAGATTACGTGGGCATCAGGAATTCACTATACGATGACTACTGGTACTAACTTAAAATCTGACATGATGATCATAGTCTCCTTGTATGTTTCTGCATTCAAAAATTGAATTAAAAATCTCTTCTAAGGTTTTATAGATTCAATCAAGACCTTTCTCCTCTAGTTCTATTTTGTTTAGAAGGAATATGATTCCTTAGAGACAAATTCTCCTACCCTGCAGGTTTTTATGAACTGATTATATCAGCTGGGACTGGTTACAAGTGACCCACTGATCTGGTCAACTTGGTTTAAAGTGGAGCTTACATCTGAAGACCCAGGCTTGGAAAGGACGATTTGCAGAGCAGCAGGAATCATGAATCTTGGAAGGACACTGCTGCAGGTACAAATCAGTTCTCACTAAATTTCTGGCCATGAGTTGTGATATTCCAGGTGTGAAATTCTGGGAAAGGAGTCCTAATGGGCCATTTGGGTCTCAAGCCTGTCTTTGGTTAGAGGACGGCAGGGCACCTTGATTCAAAGTCCTACCAAAACTGTACACGATGGACGAGGCAACCTGCCTGGAAGTTGGAAAAATGGAAACTGTTATCCACAAAGCTACTCTTACAGCAATTTGAGAAATTATCACATGAAACAGAGATTGAAACAGCTCTTACAATAGTTCTGTGATTGTATAGCCAATCCTAGAAAAGTGGATTATGGTTAATGTGGAAAAAGTCCCAACACATAGACATGTATTTAAGAAATATCCACTGAGAGAAATACTATTTCAAACCATTGTGATTTCATTGTTCCTCTCACTCGTGGTTTTAGGATTATCTATAGGACAATGAACTATTGCCAATATAGTATGGGCCTAGAGCAGGGTTGACAAACTTTGTTTTTTTTGTAGTGGACTACCTTGTAAATGTTTTAGATTTTGGAGACCATACAGTCTCTATTCAACTTTGCCAGTGCAGTGTGAAAACAGCCATAATATGAAAGTAAATGGGCATGGCTATGTTCCAAAAAGTCTACATTCACAAAAACAAGCAGTGGTGAAATTTGGCCCACAGGTTACACTTTGCAGAGCCCTGGTCTAGAGGGATATTTTTATTGACTATGGTAGCTTGGTGGAGCCCAGTCAAAGTCAATGACTGCAGGCTCAATGTGAGTGACTAGTTTGTGTTACAGCTGAGCCCTTACGCATGTTATGATGAGCTGTGGAAGACATGTCTGGTGTGGAGGAAAACACAAGGGACTTTACATCAGGTGGCCTGGGTTCATATCCTTGCTTAACCACTCTATAATTGAGGGCAAGCTGCTAGATCTTCCTGAGTCTCCAGCAATGTAATTAGAACCCAACTTGAAGTGAAAGTGAAAGTTGCTCAGTTGTGTTTGACTCTTTGCGACCCCATGGGTATAGTGCATGGAATTCTCTAGGCCAGAATACTGGAGTGGGTAGCCTTTCCCTTCTCCAGGAGATCTTCCCAACCCAGGGATCAAACCCAGGTCTCCCACATTGTGGACAGATTCTTTACCAGCTGAGCCACAAGGGAAGCCCAGAACCTAACTTATTTATTTATGCTTTCCATATGACTTTAAGAAGGGAGGAGAAAGGAAACAGAGTGTCCGGTGAATATTATATGTCAAACTCCATGCTGAATATTTTTCATACATTACTTCATTGCTTATTTCATGGGTAGAAGGATAAAGAAGACCTGTTCCCCTTGCTTTCTCTACAATCCTCTTTCCAGCCTGGCTGCCTTAGAGCTGGGCAGACTCCCTTCCAGAAACTGGGTGGTTCTGAAGTGTACTGACAAGCAGGAGTTCCTATGGAGGGGCTGTTAGGCCCTGGGATAACATTTTAGGAACATGGGGATTTTCAGAAACATGATAATTTTACGTGTTTGAAGGACTAAGCATCTTCTGCTGCATGGACCCAGAGGACAGAAGTAGAAACAGTAAGCAGTCAAAAAAGGCATGAACTGCCTGGCGAAGAGGGGAGTTTCCTATTGCTAGAGGTATACAAGCAGAGGGTTTCTGGCATGTTGGAGAGGGAATAAGATCTGGAAAGGGCTGTAGATCAGGCCCTCCAACTCAGGAATCCTTTCGGAGCTTGTGGAAGTTCAGAATAGACAGGTTCATGCACCAGTCCCCAGCTTTTTGGGCGCCAGAGAGCAGTTTTGTGGAAGACAATTTTTCCATGGCTGGGGGAGGGAGGATGGTTTCTGGAATGATTTAAATGCATTACATTATTATTACTATACCAGCTCCACCTCAGATCATCAGGTATTAGATCTCAGGTTGGGGACTCCTGGATTCTTCTTTGAGCTGTTCCTGAAGATATGTTGCCCCTAAATATTAGCAATAGTCTACCCCTAGCTGTGGACAGCCTCTTCTCCTTGATTGAAGAGTAATTAACGTGCCTTCTCTGGGCAAGGATATTAGTAGATAACATTTATTGAGCACTTAAAATGTGCCAGGTGCTCACAGATGCACTGCAAATATTCTATCTTCTCAAAGTTGCTTTAAGAGGTAGATGCTCATTGTTATGTCATTTTAGAAATGAACCAACTGAGGTCAAAGGAGGTTATATATAGTTACCTAAGACCATACCAATAACTCCAGAGCCCACTCTTAATCCCCAAATAAAATCCCACTTGTATTCAAAATTAAATAATTAGGGGAGAAAGGCCTTTCTGGCATGACATTGGGCTGTATTAGTGCTCCTAATGGCACTGACATAAATTCGCATTTGACAAGAAAATTGTATTTCAGGAGCTGAACGTTTGAATATTTAATGAAGACAAATGGCCACTGTTAGCAAAATTAAATAGTAATGTTTGAGGTGCTAGTATCCAGTTTGGGATTGCCCTCTCAGGGTAGGGAGCTTTCAAGTTTAGTTCCGGCTGTGACTGTTCCTTATCTGCATTATAATCTTGAGTCAAAATACATGTGGAGTGTTCACTGCAGACTCTGCTTTTGTGGAGGCCGTTAAGGAAGTGTCTCATCCTGGTAACTGGTGTAGGAAGGGGAGGAAGGGAATGCATCAGCAAGTTCGAAAGAAGTCCTAAGACATGCATGCAGCTGGGTTAAAAAAAATGCAAAAATTTATTTAGACAGCTGGGCTTGGGAGAGAATGCCTTTGTTTGGGGAAACTGCTTAATCAGCCCTCTGGTGTAGAAGGCGAGGGTTGGAAGAATGATCTGCATGGCAGCATCTGGGAGAGGAGTTCAGGCCCTTTGGACTGATTCTCAAAAGCTGTGTTGACCATAGCTGACAGGTAGGTGGCATGTACACACAGTCTCTTAACCCCCGCTTCCCCTTCCTGGGAATAAGGCCACAGTGCGCTGGCTTGCTCTGCTGACATCTGACACATGCTGGGCTGAATGTTTGGGGCTTTACCATGTAAGGCTGTGCTAGAGATGTTAATTTTAACCTGATTTTCCTTGGATGTGAATGCTGAAAAACTGAGGAAGGGGTGACTGACAGTGATTTGCTACAGGCCTGGAAACATTTTAGATATGTGATTCAAGAGAAAAAAATAAAACTCCAGAGAACACAGTTGGAGCTTCTATCCTGGAAAGCACAGTCCCCAAACAAGCCCAGGCTGCTGCTAGCTCCGGCTCTGTGGTATGACCTTGGGCAAGGCATGTAGGTTGTCTCTCTGACTCTTTTTTTCCCATTTGTAAAATAAGGGCAGTTGGACTGAATGATCTCTCAGGTCAACCCCTCATGCTGAAAATTATGTGAGTCCTCAATATTTCTTTCTCGGTATTGAAGTGTTTATTCATTTTAAAAATTCTCTACTAATTTTAGAAGATATTGCAATTCAAGGAGAAGAGTAGTGACATGATCCTGGAAAAAAAAATCAGTGTATTTTTAGAATTAAAAAAAAAAAAAATGTAAATTCTATATGTCTGTGTGTTTCTTGCTCCCTCTTCTGTCCAAACTCTAGTTTACTCTGGGTATTTTCACATTTTGAAGACCATTGTATAAACTTACTTCCTTACTGTTTGAAATCTGTGCTATTATTATAATTGTTGATATTTCCTGTCTCCTTTTAAAATTGAGGTGAAATTCAAATAACATAAGATTAATCATTTTCAGCTGTATAGTTCAGTGGCATTTAGCACATTCATAATGTTTTGCAAACAACACCTTTATCTAGTTCCAAAACATTTTCCTTGCCCTCAAAAAAACCCTACATCCATGAAGTAGTTACTGCCTGTTCCTTCCTCCCCTTAGTCCCTGGAAGCCATCAGTCTGCTGTCTATCTCTGTGGGTTTACATTTTATGGATGTCTCATATAAATGGAATCATACATGTAACCTGTTGTGATGGACTTCTTTCACTTGCCAAAATGTTTTTGAAGTTCATCAGCATCATAGCATGTATCAATACTGTGTTACTTTTTATGGCTGAATACTGTTCCTCTTCATTGTATGTATATACAATGATTTGTCTATCAATTCATTAGTTGATAGACACTTGTTTTGTTTCTATCTTTTAGCTATTGTGAACAGTGCTACTGTGAACATATGTGTACAAGTATTTGAATACCTGTTTTCAGTCTTTCTGGGTGTATATCTAGGAGTGGAATTGCTATGGTAATTCTGTGTTTAACTTTTTGAGAGACTGCCTATTTTCTGCCACTGCACCATTTTACATGCCCACCAGCAATGTATGAGGGTTCCAGTTTCTCTACATTATCATCATGCTTGTTACTTTTTATTTTTTTGAGTATATCCATCTTAGTAGATATGAAGTGGTATCTCACGGTGGTTTTGATTCTTACTTTGAGGAGATCACAAGATCCCACCACTGCAACCCAGTACAGGAATGAACAGATACCAGGCAAATACTTTGGTAAAGTTAATTTGAATCACCAACCTGTGCTGCATCCCTGGCCATTTAGTTTCATGCCTGTCTCAATCTTGTTCCTAGGGCGCAACTCTGTGCCTTTCTGTGAAAATATCTTTTACTGACCGTTTCTTTGTCCTTAACAGAAAATACTTTAAAAATCATATGCAGAAGAGGGTATGAAAGCCAAGAGTCAAGGAGGGAAATGATTTGGTTTTGGTGAACATTCACTGAAATATACTAAATTCTTTTCTCTGGGTACACTCTGGGTGAGATGTT
Source organism: Muntiacus reevesi (assembly GCF_963930625.1). Lineage (NCBI taxonomy): Eukaryota > Metazoa > Chordata > Mammalia > Artiodactyla > Cervidae > Muntiacus > Muntiacus reevesi. Next base: position 99,415,074 of record NC_089250.1, read on the forward strand.
TAATTACCCCTGGTTCTATGTGGAGTTGAGAGTATCTTCCTGGACAGACGTCTTCGGGAGATCCAACTGTTTCAAACACTTGGTCTCTTACAGGGATCCTTGAAGTTTTTTTTTTTTTTTCCAAATAATTAAAAAAAAATTATGTTTTTATTTGTTTTTGTCTATGCTGGATATTCACTGCTTCGTGGGCTCTTTTCTAGTTGTGTTGAGACGGGGCTACCCTCTAGTTGTGGTGCTTGGACCTCTTATTGTGGTGGGCTCTTTTTTTTTTTCCCCTTAATTTTAATTCTGTTTAACATTAAAAGCATTTTGTTTTGTAGTAAAGCCGATTAACAATGCAATGGTAGTTTCAGGTGAACAGTGAAGGAACTCAAACGTACATATGCATGTATCCATTCTCCCCCCAAACTCCCTTCCATACAGGCTGGCACATAATATTGAGCAGAGTTCCATGGGCTATACAGTAGGTCTTTGTTGGTTATCCATTTTAAATATAGCAGTGTGTACATGGGAAAGACTAGAGATCTCTTCAAGAAAATTAGAGATACCAAGGGAGCATTTCATGCAAAGATAGGCACAATAAAGGACAGAAATGAAATGAACCTAACAGAAACAGAAGATATTAAGAAGAGGTGGCAAGAATACACAGAAGAACTATACAAAAAAGATCTTCATGACCCAGATAACCACGATGGTGTGATCACTCACCTAGAGCCAGACATCCTGGAATGTGAAGTCAAGTGGGCCTTAGGAAGCATCACTATGAACAAAGCTAGCAGAGGTGATGGAATTCCAGTTGAGCTACTTTAAATCCTAAAAGATTTGAAAGTGCTGTACTCCATATACCAGCAAATTTGGAAAACTCATCAGTGGCCACAAGACTGGAAATAGTCAGTTTTCATTCCAATCCCAAAGAAAGACAATGCCAAAGAATGTTCAAACTACTGCACAATTTCACTCATCTTACACACTAGCAAATTAATGCTCAAAATTCTCCGAGCCAGGCTTCAACAGTACCTGAACTGTGAACTTCCAGATGTTCAAGCTGGATTTAGAAAAGCCAGAGAAACCAGAGATCAAATTGCCAACATCTGCTGGATCATCAAAAAAGTAAGAAGAGTTCCAGCAAAACATCTGCTTTATTGACTATGCCAAAGCCTTTGACTGTGTAGATCACAATAAACTGTGGAAAATTCTGAAAGAGATGGGAATACCAGACCACCCGACCTGCCTCCTGAGAAATCTGTATGCAGGTCAAGAAGCAACAGTTAGAACTGGACGTGGAACAACAGGCTGGTTCCAAGTTGGGAAAGGAGTACGTCAAGGCTGTGTATTGTCATCCTGTTTATTTAACATATATGCAGAGTACATCATGCGAAATGCTAGGCTGGATGAAGCACAAGCTGGAATCAAGATTGCTGGGAGAAATATCCATAATCTCAGATATGCAGAGGACAAAACCTTTATGGCAGAAAGCAAAGAAGAACTAAAGAGCCTCTTGATGAAAGTGAAAGAGGAGAGAAAAAGTTGGCTTAAAACTCAATATTCAGAAAACTAAGATCATGGCTTTTGGTCCATCACTACATGGCACATAGATGGGGAAACAATGGAAACAGTGACAGACTTTATTTTTGGGGGCTCCAAAATTGCTGCAGATGGTGACTGCAGCCATCAAATTAAAAGATGCTTGCTCCTTGGAAGAAAAGCTGTGACCAACCTAGACAGCATATTAAAAAACAGAGACATTACTTTGCCAACGAAGATCCGTCTAGTCACAGCTATGGTTTTTCCAATAGTCATGTATAGATGTGAGAATTGGACAATAAAGAAAGCTGAGTGCTGAAGAATTGATGCTTTTGAACTGTGGTGTTGGAAAAGACTCTTGAGAGTTCCTTGAACTGTAAGGAAATCTCACCAGTCAATCCTAAAGGAAATTAGTCCTGAATATTCATTGGTGACTGACGCTGAAGCTGAAACTCCAATACTTTGGCCACCTGACTCGAACAACTGACTCATTGGAAAAGACCCTGATGCTGGGAAAGATTGAAGGTGAGAGGAGAAGGAGATGACAGAGGATGAGATGGTTGGATGGCATCACCGACTCAATGGACATGATGAGTTTGAATAAGTTCTGGGAATTGGTGATGGACAGGGAAGCCTGGCATTCTGCAGTCCATGGGGTCGCAAAGAGTCGGACATGGCTGAGCAACTGAACTGAACTGTGTACATGGCCTTCCAAAAATCCCTAACTATTCCTTCCCCCTGGCAAACACAGGTCATTTTCTAAGTCTGTGAGTCTCCTTCTGTTTTGTAAGTAGGTTCGTTTGTATCATTTCTTTTTAGATTCCACATATAAGGGGTGCTATATGATATTTGTCCTTCTCTGACTTACTTCACTCAGTATGTTGCTCTCTAGGTCCCGATATGTTGCTGCAAATGGCATTATTTCATTTTTTTAATGGCTGGGTAACATGCCATTGTATATATGTACATCTTCCTTATCCATTCCTCTGTCAATGAACATTTAGGTTGTTTTCATGTCTTGGCTCTTGTAAACAGTGTGGCAGTGAACACTGGGATGCATGTATCTTTTTGTACCATGTTTTTCTCTGGATACATGCCCAGGAGTGGGATTGCAGGGTCATATGGTAGCTCTATTTTTAGAGCTTTTTAGTTTTTTTCTATTTTTTGGTTTTTAAGGAACCCCCATTCTGTTCTGCAGAGTGGCTGTACCGCTTTACATTCGCGTGGTGGCCTCTCTTGTTCTGGAGCATGGGCTCACGGGCTTTAGTAGTTGCGGTGTGTGGGCTCAGCAGTTGTGGCCCGCAGCCTCCAGAGCACAGGCTCAATAGTTTTGGTGCGTGGGCTTTGTTCCTTCACTGCATGTGGGATCTTGCCAGATCAGGGACCCGACATGTTTCTTCTACACTGGCAGGCAATTCTTTATCGCTGAGGCACTAGTGAGGCCCTGAAGCTGCTTTTGGTACTACTTTCAAAGGGTATTCTCTATGCTCATCAACCCAAGAAGTGCTGCTTCTGCAGAGGATGCCTGTGAATTTCTAACTGTAGTAGTTCCATCTTAAGGGAACTGTACTCAGTGGTTCATCAGCCCAGAGAGAAGGGTAAACACCTTCCCCTTCTGAGTTCCAGATTTACATGTGGCATAATCAGTGAGGTCTGGCAGGCTGGCAGATGGCTAAGGTTAGCAGGGATTAGTTCTTTCCCACTGCCATCTGAGTGACCTTTCATATCAGGAATTTCTTCTCTTTCCTTACACATCATTCCTCTTGCCAGTCAGTCAAGGCCAAGGTCAATATTTTTTTATGGACAGTTCACTTTGAAAAAATTGGTGAGAGGAGGCTTCTCTAGTTTCTGTGGTAAATGAGATTTACCTACTCTCTACTACAAAATGAAGCATTGAGGAATTAAAACTTACTTAAAAATTGGAAATAAGACAAAAAGATGGATAATATGTCCTTTTAACATCATCTAGGGACATAGTTTAGCAGATCCACTCAAGAAGTATTTAGGCAGAAAAATATACTCTGTTCATCCCAACCATTATTATTCATTGAAGTCTCATGTTAACATATAGATTTGGCAAATAATTTCTGTCCAATAGAAAAGATAGCCACAAAGATTATTGCTTTTTGCTCTTCTAGGTCATTAGCCAGTTTTGTATTTAACCTAGTGATCTTGTTCTAATGTTCCAAATACTTATGAAAATCTAGATCCTGAAAATGCTCTTTCAGTGAGCTTTACTACCTTAATGGTTCCCTAGTTAATTAACAAATTGAATAACTTCTTTGACACATGTTCATCTGATATTTGGATGAGAATCATGTTTTTAGCTTTTTGAAAATTATGTTTTGACAAGTGTTTCAGATGATTTTATTGGAAACCCAGGGGAGGATGTAACTGGGTCAAAGCTAGCATTAGTAGGGCCTTCCCTGGTGGTTCAGTGGTTAAGACTCCACGCTTCCAGTGAAGGGGATGTAAGTTTGATTCCTGGTCAGGGAACTAAGATCCCATATGTCATGTCGTAAAGTCAAAAAAGCTAGCATTAGTAAAGTGATTATGTCCCGTGAAGATTGCCATTTTAGCTTACCCAGACAAGATGATCGCAGATCCATTTGCTGTGTCTAGCTGAGCAATGCAGATTTTGGGGGTGGGGGGAGGCATCTGACTCTTTTCACTTTAAGTCTATGTCTTAGGGTATTTCAAAGCCTTACCTTCCATTGTGTAGGTGCATTTGTGTGTGCTAAATCATGTCCAACTCTTTGTGAGCCCATAGATTGTGGCTTGTCAGGTTTCTTTCTGTCCATAGGATTTTTCAAGCAAGAATACTGGAGTGGGTTGCCATTTCCTCTTCCAGGGGATCTTCCCAACCCAGGGATCAAACCTGTGTCTCCTTTATCTCCTGCATTAGCAGGCAATTTCTTTACCACTGAGCCACCTGGAAAGCACCTGCCTTTCATTGCCAATGTTAATTCTGCCCAACATTGAGACTTCTGCTCCTGGTCTCTCTGTGCTCTTCCAGCACTTCAGGATTCTTTCTTTTCCCAACCTAAATAGACAATTGGCAAGCCCTTTCTCTCCCAACTTCTTTTAATCTTTCTCTCTTGAGTGTGAGACTTCTCTATTTAGGGGTTCTAAAAGCTGGAATTTCAAGCCACTCAGTCCTTGTTGACACTCCTTTCTCCTCCTGTGTCTGTGAGGCACACATGTGATCTGGCTGGAGAATAAACGCTAGGAAAGAATTTTTTTTACAAGAGCAACTTGTGAGTTCCAAAGTAAAACCTTGGCTTCTAAAGAAAAACTTGAGTTTTTTCTCATCTTTGGGAATGAATGATCCTGTGTGCTCAATGATATCACTGTTGCACTTGCTGTCATCAGTTCCTTAGGCTATTTAATCTCTTGGTCACTCGTCAGCAGCTTGGGTTGTTCTATTTTTCCTTTGATGTGTATATCTTCCCACAGGTCATACCAGGATTTTCTGGGCTGAAGGCTCATTTTGATATTCCTTCCTCTTTTCCCACCCCTGAGAGTCTTACTCCTCTTTCTTTTAGTTCAGAGTTAATTTGTGTTTCATCTTCTCTGTGCTTTTTGGGTGGAATGCGCTCTTGAGAGCCAGATTATCCTGTCTTGATTTAGGCTGAGGAAAGATACATTTCATTTGGAGGCCTTCTTTCTTGCCTTTCTATTCTTCTCTGTTCTCGTAATGTCTTTCCTGAGGCGTCTCATTTCTCTCAGCATCTGGGATTCCGGGGAGGCCAGGGCTGAACAGCTCTATACCCAGAGTTTCTGTCTGTCCCAGGTCAGCTCGGCTTTCCCCTCCAGCCATGTAACCACATTGACGGCACTCTGGGAGAACACCAAAGACCTCAGTTGTCCATCTTGGGGTCAGAGGTGTCAGAAGGTCTGCTCTGCCCAGGATTGTTAGAGTCTGAGGGAAGCGGTGACCTCACCTCTGTTTCTCAGGTTGTCAGAATTTTTGTAATGGGCTTCTCAGCCTCAGATGGTAAAGAATCTGCCTGCAATGCAGGAGACCTGAGTTTAGTCCTTGGGTTAGGAAAATCTCTTGGAGAAGGGAATGGCAACCCACTGCAGTGTTCTTGCCTGGAGAATCCCATGGGCAGAGGAGTCTGGTGGGCTACAGTCCATGGGGTCGCAAAGAGTTGGGCACGACTAAATGACTAACACTTTCACTTTCTCAGGGGGAGCAGGACACTGTCTTTACGCCTCCCCAGAAGCGCTTTTTATACTCTGCCATGGGATGTGTTTCTGTAAGCTTTATAGATCCCCCACAATGCCTAGAATAGTTGCAAAAAGATGTTGCTCAATCTGTGTTTGATGAATAAATGAATGAATCAAATTAGTGGGATTTATTTTGGCACTTGAGTTCCGCTTTGGTTAGAGCCCAGATTGGTTCACGTATAGCATTTCCATAGATCTAGCTTTGCAGCCTTCATTATTGAAAATGTTATTGTAATAGTAATTTAAGAAATTTCATTAAAAATATAGATGCTGATATAAATATAAATGCCTGTATAATTAAAAGCTGGGGTCTTCTGTTTTTAACATTTTGCAAAACCCAATTTCTATCTATTTTGAGAAAATGCCAGGCATGGAAGGTCTGCTAGGCTCATGTCAGACCAGAGCGGTACTAACAACTTAGCCACTGTTTGTGGTTGAACCGGTAGAAGGAGGTCAACTGTGGAGTTTTGATGTTGCATCCCTGACTGAAGACTAATTAATGTTATTAAATGGTTAGATTACTTAATACAAAAGAAGAATAGAATCTTCCTTACATAGACGGACTGCACACTGAAAGTCAGTTTCTTTCTGTATGCAGACTGAAGAAAAATTATTTTAATTTTTAAGATTTCTTTCTTGCCTTTCTACTCCTTATTCTGTTCTCAAGCTGTTGTTGACGGGATCTAGGGATCTAGGTTTTCCCAAATGGGACAACTTGAAACACAAATGAACTCATGCTCAAATGAAATATATGAGAAAAGAGAACAGCTCTCAAATGTATTTTGGTGATTAGCCATCAAGCCAGGAGAGAAAGGGCAGCAGTTGGCTGGAAATCATCCGTATGAAATCTGCATTCATTTAGCATCCTTCTTTATCCATATGTCACTTTCCTGTTTTAATCGAAAAAGTAAAACAAGTAAACACTTTTAAGCATGCATTTTTTTGAGGGGGAAAAGATTTAGTCTTAAGATTATGCACAGTATTCATACAAGAGAATTTTGAAATATTTTAGAAGCAAATGAAATTAGATATTTGCAAATCCTTTACAGACTGAAGTGATGTGTACAAATAAATAAAATGAAGAGAGATTTCTCTAGTCATCTTTGGGAGATAAAAAGAGTACATTTAGAGGGATAGAATGAGTAACATTTTTATGAGAGGTTTATGAAACACTGCAGCTTTTAATTTGGATGCCGATGTACTTGGAAAAGAGAAAAGATGTCACCAAGAGAAAAGATGGAACAAAATATGACTCATATTATTTTTTTGTCTTTTTTTTTTAGTTTAAATAAATTGAATAAAAAACTTTATTCTGAAAAATTGTGACTCATAGTGTGCTAAAGAGCCTTCAGAGGTTATTTTGTCTGGTCTCTATTTTATACAAAGAAAATTGGTGCTTAGAGACGTTGAGTAACTTGCCCAATGTCACCCAATAACTTAATGGCACATCCCGGGGTTGAAATCTAGTCTTCTCTTAAATAAACCAATATTCCAGTAGTGTTATGACTCCCCAGCCCCCATTTACCTAATGTGGGCCAAGGTAAAGGTTTGGGAGAATCCAAAATGCTCCAATTGAAGACACAAAGAATTGCAGAATAATTTGCAATCCCCTGACCTTGCTTTGCAATTGCGGAGTGTGCAGCTCATTTTGTTTAAAATATGCTAGTCTCTAATGGATAGTTTTATGGCAGACTTATATTTAAAAATTTTTGTGTTAGACCTTTGGAAAGGAGTGAAAGTTCCCAAGGTCAATGCAGTTTCCTTGGATAGGCTTTGGCTGTAATTAAAATTTTCAGACTCTATTCTGCATTTAGGTACATGTGAAACCAGGGCATTTTAACTTCATTATCCCACTATTTTGGTAGTTAAAAACTTGAACATTTATTTGATTATTCTGGCACATAGCTCTGTGAACACATATCTAGTTGACAAACATTATCATATTTAGTTCTTTCTGAAAGTTTTTTAAGCTCTTAACTTTTTTTATTTTATAAAGCTTTGTTTGTGTCTCCTAAAGATTTACCAATTTTGCTGACCATTTGTTGCCTAACCTTTTTTCTTCTAGCCTTTTGGCTAAATGAATAGATTTTATTCTATATAGTCCTCTGACCCTTTTCAGACCTTGCTATTTGATTTTGAATGGGCAGAGATTTTCTCTATGGCTTAATTCATTTTTAATTGTGGTAAAACAGAGGCAAAATTTAACATTTTACCTATTTTTAAGTGTGCAATTCAGTGGCATTAAGTACATTCACAGTTTATGCAATGTTGTGTAGCTTGTAATAGTTAATCATCTTCAGAACTTTTTCATCATCCCACACAGGAATTCTGTGCCCATTAAATAACAATTTCCCATTCTTCTCTCCCCTCAGTCCTTGGTAACTTCTATTTTACTTTCTGGATCCATGAATTTGACTAGTATAGGCACCTCATCTCAGTGGAGTTATACAATATTTGTCCTTTTGTGGTTGGCTTATTTCTCTTAACACAATTTTTTTCTTTTAAAATTAATTTTATTGGAGTACAGTTGCTTTACAAAGTTGTGTTAGTTTCTGCTGTACAGAAAAATGAATCAGCCATACATATACATGTATCCCCTTCATTTTGGACTTCTTTCATTCAGGTCACCACAGTGAATTAAGTAGAGTTCCCTGTGGAATACAATATGTTCTCATTGGTTGTCTATTTTATACATAGTATCAACAGTGTATATCTGTCAATCCTAATCTCCCCTTTCCTTCTTGGTGTCCATATATTTGTTCTCTACATCAGTGTCTTTATTTCTGCCAGCACAATGTCTTTTATTAATTAGTATTTATTTTTGTTAAACTATTGTTGATTTACAGTATTGTGTTAGTTTCAGGTATATAGTTTCAGATTCTTTTTCTTTTACAGGTTATTACAAAATATTGAATATAGTTCCCTGTGTGATACAGTGAATCCTTGTTCATCTATTTTATATAGTAGTTTGTATCTGTTAATCCCATACTCCTACTTTATCCTTCCCCCCCTGTCACTTTCCTTTTTGGTAACCATAAGTTTGTTTTATATGTCTATAAACATATATAAACATGTCTATAAAGATATATAAACAGAGACTCTCTGTTTAGCACAATGTTTTCAAGGTTCATGTGTATTGTAGCCTATTTGAGAATTTTATCCTTTTTTTAAGGCTACTTAGTACTTTATTTTGTGTGTATGTGTATATATTTATCTGTATATCCCCAGGTGGCACCATGGTAAAGAATCCACCTGCCAATGCAGGAGATACAGGAGTAGAGGGTTTGATCCCTGGGCCAGGCAGATCCCCAGAAGTAGGAAATGGCAATCCACTCCAGTATTCTTGCCTGAAAAATTCCATGGACAGAGGAGCCTGGTAGGCTACAGTCCATGGGGTCACAGAGAGTCGGACAAAACTGAGCAACTGAGCACACATAGGAACATTGACTACAGGTGTCTCTTTGAGTCCCAGCTTTTGATTCTTCAGTGTATATACCTAGAAGTGAAATTGTTGGGTCATATGATAATTCTATTTTAACGTTTTGAGTTAAACACCAAACTGTTTTCCACTACTGCAGTATTTTATATTCCTAACAGCAGTAAACAGGGATTCCAATTTCTCCATATCCTCACCTACACTTGTTATTTTCCTTTCCTTTTTTTTTTTTTTTTTTTTGATAATAGCCATCCTAATGGGCATGGAATGGTATCTCATTGTGGTTTTAATATGCATTTCCCTAAGACTAGTGATGTTCAGATCTTTTCATGTGTTTGTTGGCCATTTTATATCTTTTTTGGAGAAGTGTCCCCTCCAATCTTTTGCCCATTGTTCTGGATCAGGTTGGTTTTATTTTTGCTGTTGAGTTATAGGAGTTCTTCAAGCATTCTTGATAGTAATCCATTATCAGATGTAATTATTTACAAATATTTTCTCATTCTATGGGTTGTCTTTTCACTCTCTTGACAGTGTCCTTTGTACAAAAGTTTTTAATTTTGCTGAAGTCCAGTTTATTTTTTCTTTTGTTGTCTGTGTGAGGCTTATAGCGTGTTGAGCATCAGGTAGGCTTGTAACTGTGTTTCAGCTGTAACGTCAGGTGTGCAAGGATAGTAGTGTCTGGGTCTCCGCAGCTGCGATCATCAGTCATAGATACTCTGGGTTCCACCTTGCCCAGGGAGCACCTCTTACTGACCCTGTAGAGATGGCTGCTTAAAATCTGGCAGAGGACAAACAGGCCCTTCTCAGATCGATAACCCAACTATACCATCGTGCAGACTAGAAGTCACATGCCATAAAGCTGACAAGAAATGTCAGTGTGGATCTGGCTGAGTGTAAGCCAGAGCTGGAGAGGCAACTGCAGCACTGTGGCTGGGACCTGCATCTTAATCCTGGCTGGGCTGTTTACTAGCTGTATGATTATTCAGTTCTCTGTGCCTTTTTTATTGTAGGTAATATGGGAATAGGTTTGGCAAAATTCGTGAGTTTGTACACTTTAAGTGATTGGAGTAGTGCTTGAAGCACTCCTCCATGTTGTCTTTCTGTGTTTATTAACTCTGCTTGCTTTTCCTTGGATTTATTCTCAGGTACTTCTCCAAGTGGTGATGAGATGACTCCCCTACTCTGCCCCTGCAGCTGCTGGCAAGCATAATCCTTAAAGCCTCTCAAGAGTCTCCCCATCCCTAGTTTAATGGTGGGATATGGACTGGTCCTATTGGTTATGTGCCTATCTCTTAGACCAGTCCCCATAGTGAGTGTGACAACTTGCCAGTTTTTGCATGCCCCTTCCTGTGACCCCCACATAAAGAAGGGATATATGTATACAAATGTATAGATGTCTGCACTTTCCATTCATGACTAAAAAGATGGGAGTGTTTTTCCCTAGTCTGCTTATTAATTAAAAAAAATTCATTTATTTGACTGCAACTGTCTTAGTTGCAGCTCGAGGGTGGAATCTTCAATCTTTGTGGCATGCAAACTCTTAATTGTGTCATGTGGGGTTTAGCATGGAATCTTAACCACTTACCCCTAGCTTATTAATTTAAAGGTTGTTTAGACTACCTTAACTTTACCTACTAGTCTCCAATTCTATTGGAGATGTTTTATATAAAATTAATAGTGGTCATTAGGCATTGTTTTAGGTGCCAGCATAGTGACATTAAGGCGCTACTGGTAAATAACCCACCTGCCAATGCAGGAGATGCAAGAGACTTGGGTTCGATTCCTGGGTCAGGAAGATCCCCTGCAGGAGGGCATGGCAATGCACTCTGGTATTCTTACCTGGAGAATCCCATGGACAGAGGAGCCTGGTGGGCTACAGTCCATAGGGTCTCAAAGAGTCAGACTTGAATGAAACAACTTAGCATGCACAGATAGTGACATTCAAATGAAGGCTGCGTATGAACTCTACCAGCCCAGCTTCTAAATTTAAGAGCTGAGGCTAGGTCAACTTCTGGATGGCTTTCTCAGGTCACTGGGCTCACTCATTCATTGGGATCCCACTGCCCCCCATGTGTTGGGGTATAATCTGACGGAAGAGTAGTAGGTAATTTCATGAGATCTGTGTTTTGACTCTCCATTGTCATACAAAATGTGTGATTCTTCTTTTGTCACAAAGCAAATATGACTATGATTGGTTTTGCATTTGATGTAGCTTTTCTAGTGTATTAAATTTCACATTGAATCATGTTTCGGACAGTTAGAAAAATAAAAATGGCTTTAGAAGTTTTATTCTGACTATAAAAATGATAAAGCCTCACTGTAAACAATTCAAGAAGTATGGGAAAGTATAAAGAAGAAAGAAAAATGGCCTCCAAATCTGTCACCCAGAGATAAATACTGTTAACATTTTGACAAATATCCTTCTGGATATCCTTCTGGGCATTTCTCTGTGCATATATATTGTTACCTGTCTAAAAATGCAAGAATGAAGGCTGCATTTCCTCAAGTGCCTTCTGGAACCCTTTGAAACGCGGGTATGATATACTGAGCATTTTCTATATGGACTCCTTAAAACAATGAAAAACAGTATTTGTCTACATATTTATTGATCTGTTTTTTTTTTTTTCCTGTAGAAGCTACTGGGCTTCTTACAGAAAGACTGATATATCATTCTGATTTTCAAGTTCCTTAATTTATCCTTTTTTCCTATTGTTAATCCTTCTTGTTTTCCTTGGGCTTTTGTTGTTCTTTTTCTAACTTCTGAGTCATACATTATGGCAACCTAAGTTGAGTCCTGTTTTTTGACCCTCCTTTAACCACCAGAAGAAACTCAAGAGTTCACACTAAATAAACATCTCTCTGTTTTGATAACTCTTTAACTTGGAGTAGAGAGACAATGGGAGAGGCTGGTGACCTTTTCACATAGCCGGCTGTAACAGATGGGATTGCCATTTACTTGTGTTTTGGAAGCTCAAGGCAAATAACCATAGCATCTGGGATGAGATCAGTTAAATTTAAGAATGGAAGAAAAGAATTTGGGTCTTTCTACAAGATGAAGATGTAACCGTTCGCTCTAAATGTCACCACCGAAGGAAATGTTACCCTCTGCATAAACTTAGCAGTGCCGGCTCACCCAGCAGGCTTAACAAAATTTAGTGTGGATTGTAGACTGAAGGTCTGATGTGTTTAACAGAGTTTAGTGATTCCTATTACAACAGGAAGTTTCTGGAAATCATATTTCCTCTGTTGATATACTTAGTGTGGCTGGTCTTTTCAGCCTGAGGTCCTGAAATCTCCAGCATAAAACCTGCCCTTCTAGGAGGACCAAGAGTTCAGACTGGAGTCAGGATCTGTGCTCAGTCACTATGAGCTGTGACCTTGTTAAGTCTCCTGCATCTCTGAGCCTTAGTCTCCTCTGCCAGAGTACAAGACTGATACAAGAGTTCAATTGGCTAACACATGGAATACAGCACTGATGTTCCAACTATTGAATGGGGGCATTGGCCAGTTGGACGAGGCACAGGTCACAGTGCTCAAGAGGGTCCTAGAAGCATTCTTTGATGTTTTTAGTTCTTGAAGAAAGGGGACATGGGAAGTTCTAGCAAGGGGAGCTCAGGTAATCAGGGCAGTGGGGGCCTCTTAAGGGTGCTCAGCATAATGGCTGCTTGGTAATGAATGAGATAGTATTTTAATATTCATTTAAATAAGAGTTTTTGCTGTGGACATCTTAAAAGTCTTTATTTAATTTGTTATAGCACTGCTTTTATGTTTTGGTTTTTTGGCCCTGAGGCATGTGGGATCTTAGCTCCCCGACCAGGGATCTGACCTGTACCCTCTTATTCTGGAAGGGGAAGTCTTAACCGCTAGACCTCCAGGGGAGCCCTTTAAATATTTTAATAGCTAGCGGTTCAGCCTGGAAAAAAGCACTTAGCACAGCATCTGGTATACCATAAGCATTAAGTACATGTAAGTTATGGTGGTTCCTGTTATTATTTAAAAACTAGTGAACATGATGATGACTATACATATTCCTGCCCACAGACTTGTGCTCTCATTTATACTACTTGAAGGATGGTCATGAGTTATAAATAAGGAATATGGTCCAACATAGCTCTCTTTTTTTTTTTTTGCCAGTGCCATTTCTTATTTAGTCTTCGGTTTCTATCAGGATCCTTTTTATCACCATGTTAGCGCTCCCCCTAAGGATCACTTCTCATTGACAGGAATCACTGAATATTCAGTACCTCTGACGTGCTCAGCACCATGTTAGCATGCTGGCTCTGGTCCTTGTCTTCAGAGTCCTGAAAAACCTCTTTGATGGCTTCCTTTGGTTCTTTTAAAGCCTTCGGTGGCTCCCAATAAACTCTGGATTCTCCGTCAAAATCCCCAGTGCTATCCTCTGGCACTCTGCATATTACCAAACATTTTCACACTAGACAGAATGTTCCACGTTGTATTTTATTTATTTATGGCTGCGCTAGGTCTTTGGTGCAGCACAGACTGTTGCTGCAATCTGGCTTTCTCCAGTTGCAGTGAGCAGGGGCTGTTCTCTAGTTGCGGTGCATGGGCTTCTCATTGTGGTGGTTTCTGTTGTTTTGGAGCATTGGCTCTAGGGTACTTGGGCTTCAGTAGTTGTGGTGCACAGGCTTAGCTGCCCAGCTGCGTGTGGGATCTTAGTTCCTGGACCAGGGATGGAACCCGTGTCTCTTGCACTGGCAGGTGGATTCTTAACCACTGGACCAGCAGGGGAGTCCCAGTCCCACATTCTTGACTAATGAGACTATTTGTCCCTCTTTGCCAACCAATTAGGTAACTTCCTGCCTTCTTGACTCTTATAATTTGTCCATATGGCATATCTTCCCCCCAGTCTTCACCTGCCTGGCCTCCTCATGTTTCCTGAAAATGCCATGGGAGTTTCTGATCTTTGCTCAAGCTGCTTTCTCTATAGAATACTTTTCTCCATGCCTCTCTGTCATGTCTCCCCTTCTTCTAACTCCCCCAGCCTTGTAATTATATCCTCTATAGAATTTTTTGGCATAGTTATTTGCACCATTAATTTGATACCTGATATTACTTTGGTTTTACGTCTTTTGAAAACTAGGTCCTACATAATTTCCATAATTGTATTATATGCTCCTGGATGGTGCTTTGCATCTGTATATCAAGCATCCATAATGAGAATGCAATAACTATTTGTGGATAGTAGTGATGATGAATCCACTGTTAGTTCTGAGTAGGGGATTTACATGTCCAATGCATGTGAGGCAGGAGAGATTTTGGAGCAATGTACAGAATGAATAGGATTAAGAGAATGTGGAAAACAAGAGACCAGCTAAAAGTCTGCTGAAGTAATTCATGCCAGGGCAAAGGTAATAGCACTGGGAATGAGGAGGATGAAACCAATCTTAGAGCCATCTGGAAGAGAAAACCTGCAAGATAAAAGTACAGATTCCGTTCGAGGGATAAAAAGTATAGTCAGAAATAAGTTCTGAGGTCTTTTGTTTACAGAACAAAAAAGTGACAGATAACAGGAAAATTTGGATGCAGAGATAGTTTTGCTTTGTACATGTTGAATTTGAGAGGGCTCACAGACGAGAGCTGCAGAATAGAGTTAAAAATCATAGGTAAGGACTTCCTTGGAGGACCAGTGGTCAAGACTCTGCCTTCCAAAACGGGATGGGAGTTCAGTCCCTGTTTGGGGAACTAAGATCTCACATGTTGCACATTGAGGCAAAACAAACAAACAAAAACCCACCATAGGTATTGGTAAGGCCATTCAGAGAAAGAATTAATAGAAAAACTAGGTGGCACTAGTGGTAAGGAACCTGCCTGCCAATGCAGGAGACATAAGAGACGCTGGTTCAGTCCTTGGGTTGGGAAGATCTCCTGGAGGAGGGCATGGCAACCCACTCCAGTATTCTTGCCTGGAGAATCCCATGGACAGAAGAGCCTGGCAGGCTACAGCCCATAGGGTCACAAAGAGTTGGACATGTCTGAAGTGACTTAGCATGCATGCATACAAAGAAGAGTAGAAGCCCAGGGACTGAGCCAAAGATCAATCAAGAACTGGACACAGAGGAGAGAGAAGGGGCTGCGAGAAGACATGGGAAGAGGCTGAATCTAGAAAGCACAGTACCTTGGAAACCAACAGAGGACAGTGTGAAGAAGGTTGGGTGGTTAGATTCTATTCGTACTTGTGGAGAATGAAGAATAGCGGACTGAGAAAACAGACAGGACCTGGGGTGGGGAGTCACCTACTTGTGGTGGGGGAGGAACTTTAGTAGGACAGAAGCTGGCCTATGAGAAAAGGGTATATATGAATGAAAGGAAACTGATTTTTTTTAAAAATTATTTATTTGGTTGTGCTGTGCCTTAGTTGTGGCATGTGGGATCTTTTTCTTGAGGCATGTAGGATCTAGTTCCTTGATCAGGGATCAAAGCCAGGTCTCCTGCATTGGGAGCATAGAGTCTTAGCTACTAGACCTCCAGAGAAGTCCCTAGAGGAAACTGATTTAAACCACAGTCTTATCTAGTTATTGCTGATAAAAGGGAAATGTATTGAGAGCATGGAGGAACATCGCCTGGAACCTGGGGTTAGGTTCTTCAGCCAGTCTGTATGAGAGTCTGGGGCAGGAACTTGACAGCCAATGGTCAGCTTCATTCTTTGTTCTCTCCACAGTATTTCTTTAAGTACTCTGGTGTGTGCACAACCAAAGCTCCTGGATTTGAGTATCTTCAGTCCAAGTCAGGAGTTCAGATGTGATTGTGGACACCCATCATCTAATAAGCTGTGGCCAGGGCCAAAGGGTCTTAACACAAAAATGAGGATGAAGGGGTCTAGCCTGTGGGTGGGGAGGAAGTTCTCAGGCAAAAGGGTGTTGACTCTAACTGAAGAGTTAGATAGCAAAAGGAGGAGCAACCCAAGAGGAACAAAGGGAAGCAGCATCAAATACATAGGCTTAAGGTGGAAAGAAATGTGTTCCAAGGCAGGAGAGATGGGATCCTTATAAAGGGACAGCTTAGCAAAGGAGGTAATTTGGAGTCCCAGAGAAGGGAAGATTATATGGAATATAGTGAATAAGTAGAGGGGCTAACTTCCAGGAGAAGAGAGGAAATGTTTAGTCTGGTGCTAGGAAGATAAAAAAACAAAAAGTGATATGTTAATGTAAAGAAGGGGAAAGTAAGAAATCTGTATTAGATATATTAGAAATTTGTAGTAGATATATCCTGCCCCCTCCCCCCAAAGATGTCTTTATTCTAGTCTCTAGAAACTGAGAATATGTTATATTACATGACACAAGGACTTTGTCAATGCAATAAAGTTAAGGATCTTGAGAAGGGGATGTTCTCCTGAGTTATTTGCATGGGTCCAGTATAATCTTTATAAGAGGGAGGCAGGAATATCAGTGTTAGAAGAGGAGATATGACAATAGAAGCAGAAGGCAAAGAAAAGGGGAGGGAGGGAGAGAGAGAATAATTTGAAGATGTTGTGCTACTGGCTTTGAAGATGAAGACAGGGGCCACCAGCCCAGGAATGTGGGTGATCTCTAGAAGCTGGAAAAGTCAAGGAAACAGACTCTCCCATAGAACCTCCTGAAAGAATACAGTCCAGCTTACATCTAGATTTTAGGAATTCTGACTTCAATAACTATATGATAATAAATTTGACTTATTTTAAGCTGCAAAGTTTGTGGTAATTTGTAACAGCACAATAGGAAACTAACACAAATTCTTAGTCTTTTCTGACAAGTGCGTGCATGCTTAGTCGTTCCAGTTGGGTCTGACTCTTTGAGACCCCATGGACTGTAGCTCACCAGGCTCCTCTGTCCTCCTCTGTCCATGGGATTCTCCAGGCAAGAATACTGGTGTGGGTTGCCATGCCCTCCTGCAGGGGATCTTCCCAACCCAGGGATCAAACCTGAGTCTCCTGCATTGCAGGTGGATTCTTTACCCTGTGCCACTGGGGAAGCCCTAGTAGAGGTCAAACCATAGAATCTGGATAATAATAATAGAAATAAAGTGCTAAGATAAATATTAGAACTTATTGAGGGTTTGCTGTATGCCCAGGCATTGTTATAAGTGCTTTACATAAATTAAGTAAATAAATAAACTTTATATAAATAAAGAATCAGAAAATATTCTCAATAACTCCCTAGAATAGGTGCTATTTTGAGCACTATTTACTCATTAGGAAACTGACCTATTGGAAGGTTAAGTGACTTGCCTACTGCTATACATAGTGGCTCAATCAATAAAGAATCTGCCTGCAATGCAGGAGACCTGAATATGATCCCTGAGTCAGGAAGATCCCCTGTAGAAGATTGGGCTACCCACTCCAGTATTCTTGCCTGGAGAATTCCATGGACAGAGAGGACTGGCGGGCTATAGTCCTTGGGGTTGCAAAGAGTCAAGCTACTACCAAGCGACTAATACACAGACAGACAGACAGACAGACAGACACACACACACAGTAACATCAGTGTTGGGACTTGAACCCAGTAAGTCTGACTCTGAGGTCTGTGCCCAAGTTCTACGATGAATGTGATGAGGTGGGTCTGTTCTTTGCATCTCATTTCTGAAGGCTTGTGTCTGGGGTTGGAATCAGATGAAGGCCTGACACTGAACACTACCTGGCCTCCCGCTGACATTACTCTAGCAAATGAACTTCTAGTCTAGTGTGCATTAGGGTTAGGGTTGGGATAGCTTCACCTTCTCTTTTCTCTCATCTTCAATAATCTCCACTCTTCTGCGTCAGCTCCTCTGATTGTCTTTTCCTGAACATCTACTTCGCCAGCTCCTCTTTGAAGAGCCAAATAATGGAAGCAGGATAATAGTCAAAGCTTTTCTAAGTGTCAGACTTAAAGACAGAGTAGATCAAGTTATACATTCCTCTTTGGGTTAAACACCTAATAAATGTTAATGACCTTTCTGTGGAAGGTGTTTTGATTAGCTTGAGCTTCTATAACAAAATACCCCACTGAAAGGCTGATTTCAACAGCACACATTTTATTTCTTATACACTGGAGACTGAGAAGTCTAAGGTCAAGGTGCTGGTAGATTTGGTTCTTGGTGAGAGTCCTCCTCCTGGCTTGCAGGTGACCTTTCTTCTCCCTGCATCCTTATGTGGTGGAGAGAGTGAGCTCTGGTCTTTTCCTCTTCATATAAGGTCTCATGACTTCATCTAAATCTAATTGCCTCCCAAAGGTCCCATCTCCAGATACCATGACTGGGGCTTAAGGCTTCAACGTATGGATTTGGGGATGAGGACAGAAAATAATGCAGTTCATAACAAAGGTATATTTAGTAACTGCAAAGAAGCACTTGTAATCTAAATGATTTCAGGGTTGAAGTTGCATAGTGTCTATAGGATGCAACCTTGACTGCTACTCAAGTTTAATTAACTCAGCAAGGTGGTAACTAAATGAGGACTGTTAGAAGGATATTCCAGACCATTTGTATTGCTATTTCCAACTCGCTTCCCCTGAGATCCTCACGGAGAAGGTCATTTGGACCTTGAAAGTCATTGACCAAAAATAAAACTCAGACACTATGATGCATTATGCATGCTGTGAAAGGTAATGTTTGGTTACACTTACATGCACTGCACTCCAATTGTATTCTGAGATCAATGCCAGGCCCTTTGGGAGTACAGAGAATGAGCATGAGTTCTCTGGTTTCAAGGAGTCCTTTTAGTAGAAGCTTCTGGTTTAGAACCAAAGAGGGCTAAGGGTGAACATTTAGCTCCCCCCCCCCCACCTTTTTTTGCATTTCTAAATTAATTACTTTATTTTAATTGGAGGCTAATTACTTTGCAATATTGTGATGGTTTTTGCCATACATCGACATGAATCAGCCACGGGTGCCCATGTGTTTCCCCCATCTAGTTTGCTTTTGGAAACTCTGAGAGGCAAATTGTTGGACATATCATGATTCCAACAGCACAGAGCAGATGAGTTTGCATTGGGAGGCAGCATGAAATTGTCCTTACCTCTTGGGCTATGCACCTCGCACACTCCAGTTTGAGTTAGGCTCCATCACTTACTCATTTCATGAAGCTAGGTATGTTGTTCAGTCTCTCTGAGCTTCTCACCTATAAAACGAGTCTAATAATAGTGGAATCCTTCTTGCTCAAGGGTATATTTTTCCTTGAGCTGTACTAATGATTATGTAACAGCAATGTATCTTGCTCGAGGACATGTTTCTCTTTCTTAACAAGAACCTGCTAACCAATCCTGCTGTCTTAAAATGTATGTTATAGGAGTGGGTCTGGTAAGGCCTTTCTATTGTCAGTAACCAGCTGAAAAAGTATATAAGGCCTTGCTAAGACTGGCGAGTGGGGCAGCCTCTGCCCCCTTCTGATGTCTATGACGGAAACTTTCTCTGTCCTTTCTTCAGTGCAATAAAACTCTGCTACACACACACACACACACACAATAGTGGAATCCTTGTGAGGATTAAATGACATCATTATAGAGCATTAAGAAAGCGCTCAGTAAATTTAGTGTCTTTATTTTAGGCAAGAAGGAATCAATGCCACAAATATACTGGTAGTTCTTAGGCTCGGGAGCTTCTTGATGCAATATTATGTAATTATTCTTTGAGTTCCTCCATTATTAATAGGAGTTGCAAGATTTAGCAAAACACAGGATACCCTGTACAAATACAGAACATCCAGTTAAATTTGAATTTCAGATAAGCAATGAATACTTCTTAGTATAAGTATGCCCCCAATATTGCATGGGACATAATTATAATAAACATTGTTTGTTTTTTGCCTGAAATTCAATTTCAGCAGGGAATCCTGTGTTTTATCTGGTATCCCTAGTAGCCTTGTGAGTCAAGGCAAGTTACTTCTGTGTGTCTCAGTTTGCTCCTCTGTTAAATGGGTGATTAAATGGATTGTTAAAAGTAAAGCACTTAGAACAGTGGCTCACAGTAAGTGCTATTTGAATTATTAAAATAATTATTACCATTCAGGAGAGGGTTGTACCTGAATAATGCCAAGGGTTAAGTCATAGAATCCTAATATTGAGGACTCAAGTGACATTAAAAAAAATTACATGTTCACTGCTATTGCATTTAGCACCCATTTGGGATTGTCTTTAAAATGCAACCTTCAAATGAAATCAAGAGACTCCATCCTTATCATAGGCCCCTTTGACTTTAATGATTTTCACTCTCCCATAAATACTTATAACAGGATTGACAATCATCAAGGAAAATTCAATACTCACTTTCCATCTTCCCAGTTTTGCCCTCTGGAACAGAGTTAAAATGAAATTGTTTCCTCCTTTTACTCAAGTTGCAGAAGGTTTTTCTGAAGAGTTTTTAGAAGTTTCAAACCAGTTCAAAACTGTTTCTTAAATAGAGGCCTCTGGCGCTGAGAAAGTTTTAGATGAAAGACTGAATCGGAGGTGTAGCTGTGGTTCTGATGGGGGGAGGTGTTTATTTATTAATTTAACCCAGATATTGTATTTCAAATTTGTCAGAGGTTAGCACTTGCCGTTAACTATTTTTATTTTCTATCAGAATCTTAACTAGTTAAAACTAGTAGTTTTACATGTCTTTGATCTGAGAAAGTAGCTCAACTAAAATTATTTCTTTCCACTTAAAGTAGTCCTCCAACCCCTTATTCTTCCTGAACTCCACTGGTCAAAGTTCTGCTTATCTTTCTAGAGTCTAATAAGTTCTGCTTCCTTGAGGGCATCTCCAAGTCCTGCCAGAATTAATCTTTATGAGACCATTTGTCATAAAGAAATAATCTTTATGAGAACATGTATAATGTATGTCCTCAGATGCTGGAGGGCATCTGAGAACATGTATAATGTACATCCCTTAGGAGGAGGGACGGAGACCATGTGTAATTCAGTTTGGAATTCCCTGTGATGCCTTACAGGTAGTAGACTGCTCAATAAATATTTGTGGTATTGAACTGAGAACATGTGAGCCTTTGATAGGACTTCAGTGTAACAACCAAAGACTCATATTTTCACAAATATTCACCTTTGCAAACCAATCCGAAGGAGCTGCTTTCACTAGAATTGGCGAAATTAAAATATGGAAGAAAATAGATGTTTAATTCAAGTCCAAAGCATTATTCTATTTATAGTCTTAAGATAGGTTAAGATAAGATAGGTTGGAGCATGAATAATTCACAGTAGACATAGGAAATAAGTGTTTTGATGGAAATTCTCTGTGTTCTTAATGAGAGGATTCCCTTTATTCCTACCTGAAGGAGAAGGGTGTTGCCTATGATGTGGATAATGGCTGGCTGGTATTGAGGCTCCAGGCCGATGTGAAAGGACTGGAACTCTCACTGGGTAGGTTGCTTTCCATTCGCTGCTCCTGTCACTCTCCGCCTTCATCTCCTCTGTTCACCTGCTGGCAGCCTCTGGGTGGGTTTCGCCAACAGAAAGAACCAGCTGGTCAGGAAGAAGAGGTGGGGGAATTCTTTTTCTGTTTCTTCCCTGTTTTTACATTGTATCACAGGCAGTAACTGGATTCCTCCACAATAACTCCTGCTGGGCCCCTTCTCTGTAACTGGTTTAGCTCTCCTAGGTCTCATGGGAGGTAATAGGTCCTTCACCACTGCTAACCTCTGGTACTTTAACAACTCTGTTTCCTAACCTCTGCCTTCACCTCTATGACAAGTCCTTTCATTCATCTTTCTTTATTTGAAATATCCAGAGTTGATATTTTTGTTGTTACAGTCACACCATCCGAAGCAAAGACTTAATAAAAGATTAAATCCTTCTAAGCAAAGACTTAACAATATTTTTGTTTATAGGAGCTTTTCAAATTATTTTCTTTCTGTTTACATTGGAATATAATTGCTTTACAATGCTGTGTTTCTGCTGCACAATGAAGTGAGTCAGCTATATGTATACATAAATCCTCCATCTTGAACCTGCCCTCAACCCCTCACACCTCTCCAGGTCATCACAGTAGCAAACTGAGCTCCCTGCGCGGTGCAACAGCTTCCCGCTAGCTATCTGTTTTACACACGGCAGGTGATATATATCAGTGCTGTTCTCGCCATTTGTCCCGCCTTCTCCTTCCCACACTGTGTCCACAAGTTTGTTCTCTATGTCTGTGTCTCTATTCCTGCCCTGAGACTTAACATTCTTCACCTAGTAAGTCTTCATGAGGTTCCCTCCTATGTCCCAAACCCTCCTTAGGGGATGGCAGAATAGGCAGTAGAGAGGAAAATATCGTTTGGATGTTTTAAAATATGATAGCATACTTTGTGTATTTCATTCTGTAACTTTTTTTGCTTCAAAATTATGATTGTGGGGTTCATACTTGTTCGTCTGTGTAGCGCTAGTTCATGTCGTTTTCATAACTTCTTCATTCTCCTGATGATGGATATTTAGGTTGTTACAAGTTTTTTTTTCTACTACAATTAATGTTAGCAATGACAGTAATTTCGGTATGCCTGTTTTACTCATTCAGTAAATAAAATCAGAGCCTCTTCTCTGCCTATATTGCAGTATCACTTACAATGACATTTTTAGAGCATTTTCCAGTTTACAAAATGCCTTTAAATCTATTAAAGCCTCTCATTGACAGAGACTAGGCTTTTGCTGGGCTTTTCTGGGTCTCAAACCAAGACTCATTACAGTACCTTATGCTAAGAAACCTCTTTATGTTTATAAAGACTTTCACCAATGTGAAATAACATCATCACTGCTGAAAAGTACCTTTTGCAGTAGCTCAAAGCCCACTTGTTCTTTCTGTTTATCTTTCAAATAAGGCTTCAGATTCTACTGCTAAAGTTTCCCAAACCAAAGTATTACAAAAAATTTTCAATTTTCCATCCCGAGGTAAAAAATAGTTCCTTGCAACAACCTTGGCATTGCTGCCTTGTCAATGTGGCTTTTTAGTGAGTTTCTCTATAATCAAGATTTCCATGGATTTTTTTTAGTTGAGTTTTTACAACTATAAAATTAGTACAAGATTGTTATATAAGGATTTGGAAACTGTAAATGCAGAAAGAAGAAAAACTCACCCAGAAACAAGCACTGTTATCATTGTGATACATTTCTTTCCAGTTTTTTTTTTCAATATGTTTATATAGTTGGGCTTGTGCTGTTGATCCAGTTTTGTACCCTGCATTTTCCACTTAACTTGATAATGTAAGCTTTCCCTCTATGGACTTTTAGTGGCCAAAATTTACCCAGAAAGGAAGTCTGTGTCTCTAAGGAAGCTTATTCTCAGAAAGGAAAAAATTCTGTTCTTCACAAGGTTATGGGAAAAACGCCTCTGGTGGTTCAAGCTGTCCCTGAATAACTCTATTAAATGTGCAAGTAAACTTTTGTGTTCTGTTGGAGTTCGGTTTCCATGAAGATAATGGCTGGAGTAAATAAAATATGTAAAATGTGTATATATACCTCGTGTATACATGTGTGAGTATATATGTATATATGTGACTAGATGTTTATACATACATACATACATACACATTCACACACATAGACACACACCCCTTAAGGAAGGAGTTGTATAAAGACAGACATACCTGCCACATTACTATTCTTTTAGTATTTTGAAGTCATCTTTTTATGATTCTATGTTATCTTAATTTCAGGCTTCTTTCAGGAAGTGAAGTGAAGTGGAAGTCACTCAGTCGTGTCTGACTCTTTGCAACCCCATGGACTATACAGTTCATGAAATTGCCCAGACTAGAATATTGGAGTGGATTGCTGTTCCCTTCTCCAGGGGATCCTCCCAACCCAGGGATCAAACCCAGGTCTCCCGCATTGCAGGCAGATTCTTTACCAGCTGAGCCTCAAGGGAAGTCCAAGAATACTGGAGTGGGAAGCCTATCTCTTCTCCAGTGGATCTTCCTGACCCAGGAATCGAACTGGGGTCTCCTGCATTGCAGGCAAATTCTTTACCAGCTGAGTTACCAGGGAAGCCCTTCAGGAAGCGGGTGACATAACTATTAACGACAGCTTGGAGTCCAAGTTAATTTGTTGTTGGAAGAACTAGTTATTCATTCCAGGGATTCTCCATCAGTGTAACAAGACAACCTCTACCCATCAACTGTTTTGTTTGTGGTGAAGCTAATTAAACAGATTTGAGTTTACAATGCAAATAATTGCAAGTAATTAAGGTACACTAGGCTTGGAGAAGGCAATGGCACCCCACTCCAGCCCTCTTGCCTGGAAAATCCCATGGGCAGAGGGGCCTGCTGGGCTGCAGTCCATGGGGTTGCTCAGGGTCGGACACGACTGAGTGACTTCCCTTTCACTTTTCAATTTCATGCACTGGAGCAGGAAATGGCAACCCACTCCAGTGTTCTTGCCTGGAGAATCCCAGGGATGGGGGAGCCTGGTGGGCTGCCATCTATGGGGTTGCACAGAGTCAGACACGACTGAAGTGACTTAGCAGCAGCAGCAGACTTGGAGAAGGAAATGGCAACCCACGCCAGTATTCTTACCTGGAGAATCCCAGGGATGGAGGAGCCTGGTGGGCTGCCATCTATGGGGTCACACGGAGTCGGACACGACTGATGCGACTTGGCAGCAACAGCAGGCTTGTAGTATATGCAAAACAACTATCTTCTTAAAAATTATTTATTTTTAATTGGTGGA
Source organism: Muntiacus reevesi (assembly GCF_963930625.1). Classification (NCBI taxonomy): domain Eukaryota; kingdom Metazoa; phylum Chordata; class Mammalia; order Artiodactyla; family Cervidae; genus Muntiacus; species Muntiacus reevesi. The sequence goes on from NC_089250.1 coordinate 99,439,863, forward strand.
TAATTGCTTTACAGTTTTGTGTTGGCCTCTGCCATCCATCAGCATGAATGGTATACATATGTCCCCTCCCTCTTGAACTTCCCTCCCACCCCCACCCCACCCCTCTAGGTTGTCACAGAGCACCCGCTCTGACGTCCTTGCATCATACAGCAAATTTCCACTGCTATCTGTTTTACATATGGTACTGTATATGTTTCCATGCTACTCTCTCAGGTTATCCCACTCTCTCCTTCCCCGACTGTGTCCACAAGTCTGTTCTCTGTGTCTTCGTCTCTATTGCTGCCCTGCGAATAGGTTCATCAGTACCTTATTTCTAGATTCCATATATATGTGTTAATATACAATATTATATTTTCTCTTTCTGACTACTTCATTCTGTAGAACAGGCTCTAGGTTCATCCACCTCATTAGGACTGACTCAAATGTTTTTTTTTTTTATGGCTGACCATTGTATATATGTACCCCAACTTCTTTATCCCTTCATCTGTTGATAAATCTAGGTTGCTTCCATGCCCTTGTTGTTCAGTTGCTAAGCTGTGTCCACCTCTTTGTGACCCCATGAACTGCAGCATGCCAGGCTTCCCTGTCCTTCACTATCTTCCATGTCCTAGCTATTGTAAGTAGTGCTGCGGCGAACATTAGGGAACATGCAAATCTTTCAGTTGTGGTTTTCTCAGAGTGTATGCCCAATAGCAGGATTGTTGGATCTTATGGTAGTTCCAGTTGTACTTTTAAAAGTAATCTCCATACTGTTCTCCATAGTGGAGATATAGATAAAATGATATAGATCATTTTACATTCTCACCAAGAGTGCAAGAGGGTTCCCTTTTCTTCACACCCTCTCCAGCATTTATTGTTTGTAGATTCTTTTTGATGATGGCTGTTCTGATAAGTGTGAGATGATACCTCATGGTAGTTTTTATTTACATTCCTCTAATAATGAGCGATGTTGAGAATCTTTTCATGTGTTTATTAGCCATCCAGAACAAATATCTGAAAATGGAATCGAGTTTCCTCAGATTCAGTGAACATGTTTGTGATATAAACAGGAATAAAGTCAAGAAGTCTGCAAGGAAATTTTTTTTTCATAATCCGTCTTCAACTTTTAAAAAAGCTACGTCATAGTTGGCTATTTTAATTTAAAAAGTATGTAAGGGCATGAATTTCCCCAAACAAGGTGTAGCATGCAGAGGAGCCAATGTGAGGTTATGGAATAGATTATTTTTTGGAAATGTTTTTGAAATGAAATGCTTTTGAAAGTCATAATTAATAATATTGGAAGTCATTTTCCAGTTTACCTGAATTCTCTGTAGCCTCCTCTTTGATTCCAGACTGTGTAACAACTTCACCCCTATCGCCACAGAGGAGGTAGAAAACATTCCTTGATTCCCGGCTGGAATTCTGTATAGATGCCTGACAGGCTGGTCCCGCAGGGAATCATTCTTCCCATCTCTGGCTCATTTTACAGGGGTGAGCTGGGAGGCAGAGCTAATTGTTACTTTCTGATGCAAGAACTCTGCTTGGCCCACGATTGGGATTGTTTGATGAAAGAGAAGTAACATTGGTAGTTACCCCATTAGAAGTGTCTATCCTTAGAAAAATACCCTAGTTGGGTAGCTTTTGCAAAAGGTTTATTCCAATCTTTTTTCACCTTATTCCAACAAGAGCAGTGGCAATGAGCTCCTCTTAGGTTTTGAGCAGCTTCGTGCATTTTGAACTTGACAACACTCTCAGACTAGAACCACATTTCTTGCTTCCTGCCCTGGAGGTTCTGTGCCCCTGAGAACCTGCTTGGCACTCAGTATTGAAAACAGAGGCATACTGGGGAGTTAAAAAGCCCTGTTGGGCAAGCGTTGACTAACACTTGACACATTCTTCTTTCCTTTTTTCTTTATGGGGAGCCCATTTGATAAAGTGACTGAACACTTAGAAGCTGGTAGTGTTGGCCAACTCAGTATCACATCTTTGAATTAGTCCTTTTTCCTTTCTTGTTTCACTCCCCTGTCCCTCACTTCTGACTCTGGGATCCCACTGCCAAACAAACTACTTGAATGTAAGCCACTGTCTCTGGCTCTCCTTTTGGGATAAGCCAGGTAAGATATGTTAGGCTTGAATGCATGAAAGGATGGCGGGCTTGTAAAGAGGAATAGGAAACCTTGGATGAAGGGCAAGCTGATGAGGTCAGTTTGGGTTACTCTGAGTCTGAAGCAGTGGATGCAAATCTGATCATAGAATGCTCAGTTAATATCTCAATGTTATTGCTAGCCAGGGTTTTCCTGAAGTTAGAATCCAGGTTTCTTAGCTGCTGATCTTAGCTTTGGATCTGTGTAACGACAGTTCTTCAGTTGCTTTTATTTTTTCAGGGTTAGTAGTCTTTATTAGTTATTTACTGCCACACAAAAAATTACTCAAAAACTTGGAAGTTTAAAACAACAAGCGCTTATGATCTTGTGCAGTTCCTGAAAGTCAGAAATTTGGGTGTGACTTAGCTAGTTCAGGGTCACTCATGAGGTTGCAGTCAGTTGTCGGCTGGCGCTGCCGTGTATGGAAAGTTGATTAGGGTTGGGGGTGATCTGCTTCCATCCCATTCTTATTGCTGTTATCAGAGACTTTAGTTCCTCACCCTGGGGGCCTCACCACAAAGAGTTTTTTGGAGTATAATTGCTTTACAGTGTTGTGTGAGTTTCTGCTGCACAATGAAGTGTACACATGTAATGCGTACACTTGTGTGCATGGTCAGTTGCTTCAGTGGTGTCCCAACTCTTTGTGACTCTAGGGACCTGCCCACTCCTCAGTCCATGGGATCCTCCAACCCACTCATACTGGAGTGGGTTGCCATTTCCTTCTCCAGGGGATCTTCTTGAACCAGGGATGGAACCTACATCTCCTGTGTCTCCTACATTCCAGGCAGATTCTTTAACCACTGAGCCACTGTGAAAGTACCTGTTTGACACATGGTAGTGTGTATAATGTCAGTCCTGTTCTCCCAACTTGTCCTATCCTCCATTCCCTACCCTGTGTCCACATGTCCATTCTCTATGTCTGAGTCTTTATTCCTGCCCTGCAAATAGGTTCATCAGTACCATTTTCCTAGATTCCAAATATATGCATTAATATCTGATGTTTGTTTTTCTCTTTCTGGCTCACTTCACTCTGTATGACAGACTATAGGTCCATCCATGTCTGCAAATGACCCCATTTTGTTCCTTTTTATGGCTGAGTAATATCCCATTGTGTTTATTTACCACGTCTTCTTTATCCATTCCTCTATTGATGGACATTTAGGTTGCTTCCATGTCATGGCTTTTGTAAATAGTGCTGTGATGAACACTGGGATACGTGTGTCTTTTCAAATTATGATTTTGTCAGGTTATATGCCCAGTAGTGGGATTGCTGGGTCATAGAGCTTTTTATTGTGGCTTTCCACAGAATGAGTGATCTGAGAAAAAGATTTATCGAGAAAGAGAGCATCCAAGACAGAAACCTTAGTCTTTTATTAAACTTTAAAGTGACCTGCCATCATTTCTGTCCTATACTCTTAGTCACACGGCCTTGGTACAATGTGGGAGGGAGACCATACAAGGGTATAAATACTGTAAAGTGGGATTATTGGGGACCGTCCTGGATAGGTCCCCAATCTTTTCATTTTCTTTTCACAGTCTTTTCATTTTCTTCTCTTAAATAGGAATCTTATTATATAAGTGCTAAAAAAACAAAACAAACAAACAAACAAAAAACCACTGCAGAAGATTTTAAATGAAGAGCAAAACTCTTCCTCATGGTTCAATCTTCATAGATAATCAGTGTTAAAAGTTTCATTTTCTCTTCCTAGTGTTTAAAGCTGTGTTAAATAACTATAAATAGTATACTTTAATTTCCAAATTTGTCAGAGATTTTTGTTCAACTCCCACTTTCATGACTCTTTTACTTCCCAAATGTGTTAGTTACATAATTATTTTTAATTCCTCTCCTGGTTACTGAAAGGTTGTTGCTGAACCACGAAAGACGCCAGGATTCTTGGCCTCCAGAGGAGAAGAATGCAATCTGGGGCCAGTGACAAGGCTTGATTGCTCGGAGCTTTTGTGTAATAAAGTTTTATTGAAGTATAAAAGAGATAGAGAAAGCTTCTGACATAGACATCAGAAGGGGGCAGAAAGAGTCCCCTCCTGCTAGTCTTTAGCAGGATGTTATATAGCTACTAGAAAGCTGTTCATTATAGAAAGGAGATGCCTCAGAACTCAGAGTGGCACCAGGCCCCTCACCCACAGCATGCATTTTGAGATAACACTGGCACCAGATGAGTCATCCTGGGCCATAAAATGATTGACATGAATCTTGAAGAAAGGCAGGTTTCCAAGTAAATATAGAGTTTCATTAACATAGATTAGGAGAACAATGTATGAGTAAAACATACTGGTTTATCAAGTTGGTTCTGAGTCTTAGGTGGAACGACTTGAAGACAGAGTCTAGGGTAAATACATAGTTCATTAACATAGCTTAAGAAAAGCATTTCCATAAGAAAAACACATTGCTTAGCTCAAGGTTTGAGAAAAGTTAAGTTCAGGTGGAATCAGGTATTGTCATGGCAACACAGAATTTTAAAAGAAACCTCTTTTTAAATTTGTATAGAGAAGGGGAAAAAATATAACACTAGTAGTTTGTTTCCTCCTGCTGCTTAGAGAGATAAAAAACGTCTGACACTTGCAGCCTGTTTTCTCCTTTTGGACACCCCTGGCTTTCCTGCCTGTTACACTCTCATTACCTTAGATGTTTAACATGTACTTAGATCCTTGATTTACAAACATTATCTTTTGACTCCACTATAAAAGATGATATAAGATGAGATACTTAGTAACACACTTCTCTTTAGTTTTGACCTCTGTCAGCAATTTCATTCCTTTTGATCTTATGGGGGTTAATAATATTTATATTCTGTTCTGTAGACATACTCACTTTTCATTCTTTGACTATAGATTGACTATATATTTTAAAGTCATGGAACAATGCTTATGAGTATGTGAGTATTGGGAGTAAATGCTTTCTGCAAAACTAGGAAAGGCACTCAAAAAGCCAGTGTGCTAAGGGCAAACGGATTTATTTATATTTCTTTCTTTCTTTTTCTTCTTTTTACAGCCAATTGATTGCTTAAAATATGTCAGATTTTAGTTTGCATCATGTTTGCACAATGGCTTTCTTTTTTAGTTTTTTACTGGTATTTCGAATTGCTTTTCTTTTTGTTTTGTTTTGTTTTTTATTAATAAAAGAAATGTAATGCTTTCATTTTATCTCTAAGGAATTTCTGATTCTTAATCATACATTTGTGTAATGGAATTCTTCTTCAGCTTAATGACATTCTTCACAGAACTGACCTCTGTTCTCATCTGTAACAATTTATATCCTGTCCTGATGCACAGTATTCCTTCAGTGTTCCCTTGAGTTAGCTCTTTGAGTTAGTGTTTCTTCTCACTTTTAGATTCCTTTAATGATTTGTTGTAGTGTGTCCTCACATGGATGTTTTTTTGAATGGGTTCAGAGGAAGTAAACTTTCTGAGTTCTTTTATGTCTGAAAATATCTTTATCATGTCTTACATTTGATTGATAGTTTGGCTTAGTAAGGAATTCAAGTTTCAACAGTTTTTCTTAGAACTTCAAAAACATTTGTCATTGTCTTCTAAAATCCAGTGATGCTGATAAGAAGTCTGATGTCAATGAAATTCTTGTTCTTTTGAAGGTAAACCTCTAAGGAAACCTCTAAAATTATTGTCTTTAGTAGTTGAATGTTTGGACTACCTGGGTGTGGGTCTTTTTCTGTTAACCGTGTATGGCTCTTGATGGGTCCTTTCAATCCCAATACTGGAGCCTTCCTAGAGTCCAGCCTCTATGGGCTCACGTTCTCTGATTCTGTAACTCTTGTTACTCAAATTGCTCATCATTGTAATAGGAGTTTTTATTTTGAATTTTTGCTCTGTTTTGGGGGAACTAGCCCTGACTGTCTTTCAGATCAGGTAAATTCTTAAAAAAATTTTTTTTTTTTTAATTTATCACTTTATTTATCTGGCTGTGCCAGATCTTAGCTGTGGTTTGTGGGACCTTTGATCTTCATTGTGTCAGACAGAATCTTTAGTTGTGTTAGACGGAATCTTGGCATGTGAACTCTTAATTCTGGCATGTGAGATCTAGTTCCCTGACCAAGGATCAAACCTAGGCCTCTCCATTGGGAGCACAGAGTCTTAGCAACTGGACCACCAGGGAAGTGCCAGATCAGTTATATTCTTCTTTTACTCATTCATTCATTTATTTTTTAATTTTTAAACGTTAGGTAGGTAGAATAGGAAAAAGGAGTCCAGAATGGCGGTGGCTAAAAGGCAAGGAAGGGAAAAGCCCGCAAAAATAGAACAAAGGGAAGATCCGAGGACCGGAGTGAGAACCTCAGGTGAAACAAACAGCACTCCTAGTTAGCCCAGTTTACTAGGGCAGGCCCAGGGGGAGGAGAAAAAACATAAAAAGAGGAGCCAAAATTGGACCGGGGGCCTCTCTTCTCTTCACATCTTTTGGGTCAGTATCCCCTCACTCCTTCAGGATGTATTTTCCTTTGCTTTCTAAATAAAACTGAGCTGTAACATGAAGCGGTAACACTGGTCTATCTGAGAGCTATAACACTGGTCTGTCTGAGGGCTATAACGCTGGTCTGTCTGCCACTTCAAATTTTTGTTGCGACAAGACAGAACCAAGGAAATTACAAACTCCCCTGACAAATGAAACAAAGATTAATATTTTTAATGATAAAAGGTACAATTCACAAAAAAGATAGACATCATAAATCTTTAGACACCTAGCAATCAAGAAACAAAGATACATAAAGCAAAAATCAGAAGAAATATAAGGGAAAAGGAAAAAGTAATATAATTATAATGAGACATATTAACATTTCTCTGAGATTATTTTATGAAGTGCAGAAAAAAATAATAATAGAAACATCCTGATGTCATTAATAATTTAAGTATAATAGATTTATATTAATCTTATATTCTACACAAAAATATTTAAAATTAAAAAAAATAAATTTAAAATTTAAAATCTCATATATATCTCATATGTTGTTATTAGATTACCATAGGACATTTAGAAAAACAGGCAAAAAGATAAACATTACTAAATTTCAAAAAGTAGAATTCATTTTTTTGGTGATTCAGTTATTCATATACATAGGTTATTACAAGATGTTGACTATAGTTCCCTGTGCTGTACAGTAAACTTTTTTTGCTTGTTGCATATTTATTTTTTTAAATTAGAAATCTAGCATTCTATTCATACTAAATCAAAGAAGTGGAATCAAAATGTCATAAATTTTTTAGTTAGGCAAAAATTATTAAGTTTTCTGAAATATATATATTATACATACTATTTATGTATATGTATACAAGAGTGTTTCTACTTTGCTTGATAAAGGCTTGAGAAAGAACATCAAAAAGAAAAGAAGAGATGGAGAAATTGGAAAATGTAAGGTCAGGTACATTCTTAGTGGAACTGAGTAAGTTGCATTCCACTTCTGGATTTGTGGCTGTTCTCTGGTTGCTCTTTCTTCACAGAAGCCTGTGCGTATGTGTCTCCTCTCTCATCTTTCTGAATACCCATAAGCATTAAAAAAAGTCCTTCCTCGTATTACTTCTTCCTCTCTGTTGAGATTGGTTCTTCTCTTCGTTCATCTTAGTCTTTCTCATTTATCCAGCCTCAGCACCAATATAACGCACTTGCCTCAGCCTAATTGTTTATTTATTGCCTTTAGAAAACAGTTGTTCAGGTCTCTAACAGGGTGACACTATTCAAGCCAGTCCTCTATATACTCAGGGAAAAGTGGTCCAACTTCTAATTCTGACTTTTCTGGAAGCCTGACTGTTCGTAGAGAAGACCTATTATCTGTTTTATGATGGAAAAATGTTAGCCTAGACTCCTCGTCTTAGAGGAATTGGGGATCTTTATCTGTGGAGATCCTAACATTTAGCCATCATTTTATTAAGAAGGGCTTCCCTGGTGGCTCAGATGGTAAAGAATCTGCCTGTAATGCAAGAGGCCTGGGTTCAGTCCCTGGGTTAGGAAGATTCCCTGGAGAAGGGAATGGCTATCCACCCCAGTATTCTTGTGTGGACAATCCCCTGGACAGAGGAGCCTGGCCGGCCACAGTCCATGGGGTCCCAAAGAACTGGACATGACTGAGTGACTAACATTTTCACTTTATTAAGAATAGCAATCATTTACAGAGTGTTGTCTGTTTGCCAGAGACATAACATATATATTATCTCTTTCAAACAACTTTGAGGAGTAATTACTGTTATTCCATTTTATAAAGAAACAGACTAAGCCAGTTAGAATAATTTCTCCAAAGTTACCTAAACAGTAAATTCAAAACTAAGGTTTGAACCTCAGACTGTTGGAGGCTCCAAGTCATAACTTCTGAAAGGCTTCTATTCTATGGCTAGACAAAAGATGAAGAAATACTGCAACACTTCAAAAAGGCTCAATTTTTTTTCTTAAGAGTTTTCTCAGCTTGCAAAAGACAGTGTTTTCAAAAGTAGCATTTGGCATAATTCTCATCTTCCCTCATGTACAATACTATTTTAAGATACCAGGACTTGTTTACTGGCAGAAAGCTTTTATAGAATTTGAAGAGCTCTCTTGCAAATAGATGGATCTATAATCTTGTGGAGAGAGAGGGGCAAAGTTTTTTGTTTGTTTGTTTTAAATGAAGCTGAAGTTGGAGTGTATCTCCAGGGAACTATACTTGGTAGATTAGAGTAAATATCACAAGAATATTACTTAAAGTGAGACTTAGATAATTTGGGTAACAGAAAATCATTATCAAGATCTACAAGGGTTAATCAGATACTATAGTATGGTGGGGTGAGGGAGAGGTTATAGGCCAAAGAGTTCTAGGATTTATATATTTATTTATGTATTTCCTATGGGAAAAATGAGTAGCCTACTTGTCAGCTAAAATTCTTATTTTGGACAGACATCCTGGCATAATGTGTGCTAGCAAAACAAACAACCATATGTACACAAAACCAAACAAGATGTGGGGAGGAGATGCAAATATAGGGTTAAATAAATTATGTGACACATAAAATGAAATCTGTTGTGCCCCACAGTCAATTGCCACCCCCATTGGCTTCTAAACCACTCCCATAGGCTACTAATGTTTTATTCCAGGCATCTGGGCCCAGACAGTTGCACCAGCAGAAGCCTTATCATGAAAAATCTGCCTTAACTCTGTGTTTTGTTATAGCCCTAATTAGCAAGCAACTTCCTAGAATCCTCCCATAACCTCCCATTTCTGAAGATTTCTATTGCTAATTTGACTTGCACTCCCTCTACTGGCAGATCCAACTATTTTACCCAATTACTGTGGATTTCACCATTGCCAAAATCACATGATGTTTACTAAGTACCAAAAAAACCTTTCTCTTTAACTTGTTTTGCTGTTAAGCCAGCCACAGGGTGAAAAGGAATATTTTTCATAATGGACTTTCAACGTATAGGAAATCCTCTATGGATGATGACTTCCTTTATTCAGGTTCATTCCGTAATTGTTCATAATAACAATGCCCTAGACAGAAGGCCAAATTAAAATGTGTACCCAGTAGAGCTATAATTTTTAGTTCTAATAAACAAAATCTTTCTATTTGAATGTAAATGATCTCTCTTTCTACTCTGAAAGTTTGCCACTTAAGATTTACCCAGTATGAATTTTAAAGTAGATTAAAAAACAAATCTCTTCAAATCTATTTCAAAGATAAATGCCGTCTACAAACCTTGTCATCAGATATGTAATACTCACTAGATTCATGTGTGCCTGAGGCATTATTGGTGATGCTTGGGGGTGGGTAGAGTTTTTATTTCTATTTTATATTCTCTTTTCCCTCTCCTAACATTTTGAGTAAATGGGGGTGGAAGGATTAGTAGTTAGAAAATCTCTCCTTTCCCAGGACTGGACACAGAGAAGGTGAATGTTCTCTCCACAGAATTTTTGAAGAGCGTAGCTCCTTCTTTTCAGGGGGGAGAAGTAAAGGAAAACCAAAATAACATCATCCTTTAAAATGGTTTATAATTGCACATGTATGCAATCATAAATATATGTACTTTCAAGTTTCTGACACAGGCCTCCTAGTTGTTTAGTCGCTCAGTAGTATCTGACTCTTTGTGACCCCTTTGCAGCATGCCAGGCTTCCCTGTCCTTCACCGTCTCCTGGAGCTTGCTGACCCTCGTGTTCATTGAGTTGGTGATGCCATCCAAACATCTCATCCTCTCTCACCCACTTCTCCTCTTGCCCTCAATCTTTCCCAGCATCAGGGTCTTGTCCAATGAGTTGGCTTTTTGCATCAGGTGGCCAAAGTATAGGAACCTCAGCTTCAGCATCAGTCCTTCCAATGAATATTCAGGATTAATTTCCTTTAGGGTTGACAGACCTCCTAAACCCCTTGCAAATAGAGGTGCTCAGTTCAGTTCAGTTGCTTAGTTGTGTCCGACTCTTTGCTACCCCATGAATCGCAGCATGCCAGGCCTCACTGTCCATCACCAACTCCCAGAGTTTACTCAAACTCATGTCCATTGAGTCGGTGATGCCATCCAGCCATCTCATCCTCTGTTGTCCTCTTCTCCTCCTGCCCCCAATTGCTCCCAGCATCAGGGTCTTTTCCAATGAATCAACTCTTCGCATGAGATGGCCAAAATTTTGGAGTTTCAGCTTCAGCATCAGTCCTTCCAATGAATATGCAGGATTGATCTTTAGGATGGACTGGTTGGATCTCCTTGCAGTCCAAGGGACTCTCAAGAGTCTTCTCCAACACCACAGTTCAAAAGCATCAATTCTTTGGCGCTCAGCTTTCTTCACAGTCCAACTCTCATATCCATACATGACCACTGGAAAAACCATAGCCTTGACTAGATGAACTTTTGCTGGCAAAGTAATGTCTCTGCTTTTTAATATGCTATCTAGGTTGGTTATAACTTTCCTTCCAAGGAGTAAGCGTCCTTTAATTTCATGGCTGCAATCACCATCTGCAGTGATTTTGGAGCCCCCCCAAAATAAAGTCTGACGTTGTTTCCACTGTCTCCCCATCTATTTCCCATGAAGTGATGGGACCAGATGGCATGATCTTAGTTTTCTGAATGTTGTTGAGCTTTAAGCCAACTTTTTCACTCTCCTCTTTCACTTTCATCAAGAGACTTTTTAGTTCCTCTTCTAGGAGACTCTTTTATTCTAACATTTAGTCTGACCTTAGTTACTGACACAGAACTCCAAAATCCCTTGAAATTTCCTAGGTGATAGTAGTGTCTTTTGCTCTAATGAACTCACTCTTGTTGACTCCTGTATGGGGACTGGTTACCAGAAAGATGAAGCCATGATTAGAAGCTTTGAATTTTCGACCCAGCCTCAATTTGCAAGAAAGGGGAGTGTGGCTGGTAGTGGAGCTAATAATTGATCATGCCTAATGTGATGAATCGTCTATAAAAATCCCAGTGGTGGACTTCCCTGGTGGGCCAATAGTTAAGACTCTGGCCTTCCACTGTAGAAGGCATGGGTTTGATGCCTGAATGCTGCGTGGCACGACCAAAGAAAATATCCCAATAGTACGGGGTCTGGCGAGCTTTCAGGTTGTGGAACACACCCGTGAACTGGGAATGTGGTGCACCCCAACTTCACAGAGGAAGAAGCTCCTGTGCTCAGTACCCTTTCAGTCCTCAGTCTATATACCTCTCGCGTATGTGTGTGCTTAGTCGTGTCCAACTCTTTGTGACCCACAGGCTGTAGTCTGCAAGGCTTCTCTGTCCGTGGAGTTTTCTCAGCAAGAATACTGGAGTGGGCTGCCTTTTCTTCCTCCAGGGAATTTTCCCAACCCGGCAATTGAATCTGTGTCTCTTTTATCTCTGGCGTTGGCAGGCAGGTTCTTTATTACTGAGCCACCATGTACCTCTTACCTAGCTGTTTATTTTTTATTACATCCTTCATTACATAGTAAATTGGTAAACGCAAGTGTTACCTTGATTTTTGTGAGTGGTTCCAGCAAATGATCAGATCCAAGCAGGGAGGTCATGGGAGCTTCTGATTTGAAGCCAAGCCAGATAGAAGTTGTGGGTAGCCTCGGGACTTAGTACTTGTGATTGGTGTTTGATGTGGAGGACAATCTTATGAGACTGAGCCCTTGACCTGTGGGTCTGTGCTAACTCTGATTAAGGTCAGATTTGAATTGTAGGGCACCCAGCTGATGTTATGGAATTGCTTGATGTGTGGAAAACCCACACCTCTGGGGTCAGAAGTGTTGTGTTTGGTAGTGTTGTGGGGGTAAAGGAGAAACATGCGGACTGTGTTTCTTTCAAATAACTGAGTGATTGTTCTGTTCTACTTGACATTTTCTGTGGAGTTTGAGTATTAAATAAAATGTCTTCTTTGGAAGGAGTGACTATGAGATATGTTGAATGCCATTTTTCTCATCTTGTCTTCTTTCTCAAGCATTATGATTTCTTACTTGAATTTCTATCTTTCACATAATAAAAATGTAGAAATAAAGATCATGTAAAACTTCCTTTCACCCTAGATAACAGGTGACTAAAAAGCCATATTTCATAAATATGAATGCAGTTTTGAATCTTGGTTGGAAATCATACTTTTCTTCTTTCCTGTAAGATTAATTGAGACTTTTGCTACAGCAAAGGCAAGATGCAAATAGTTAAATCCAAATGAGAACTTGCCCAAGAAAATATTTTATAAAAAAAAAATTTACTAACAATCCAACATTTGTGTTGCATTTTCTATTTAGCAAGATAAAAAGTGCTGATGATAAATACTTAAAAAACTGTGGCCCAAAGAAAAATTTTCTCAGATAGAAGGAATTTCCCCAGAGGCAGGAGCATGGTCTTAATTTGATATCAAAAAGCATTATCGTAAAACAGACTCCCTTCTGTTCTCACAGAAATTGATGATTATCAAAAGAATTTTAGAAGTAGTGAAGGACAGGGAAGCCTGGTCTGCTGCAGTCCATGGGGTTGGGTCTCAAAGAGTTGGACACATTGAGCGACTGAACAACAGCAACAATGGCCAATGTGTCTCAGTATGAGGAAAGGGCATATGCTAAATGACTTTACTTGGGTCATTTTGGGGTTGGGAAGAATCAATTTGTTATATTTGTTGTTAAATTCTCCTTCCATCTCACCTGCTTGAAATTTTCTGTCCTTGTTTTAGGTAGCCGTTAAGAATGATTGAGCTTAGTTGACAATTAGACTAAATGATTCTTCCTTCCAAGTCATTCATTAACAGTGCCAGGTTTTGTGGTAGAAGGACTCAACCCAAAAGGACTTTTCTGAATTTTCTGAAAGACAAGTTCTCATGTCTGCTGAAGGTGATTGAAGAAGAAAGAATGGCCTTTCAGAATCCTTCAGTGCTGTGTGCAAGAAATGTGAAGAAGTGACTAGAAGGTGTAGGAATAGTGGAAAAAAATAAAGTGTACGCCTACTTTTTCTGCCCAGTGAATGTAAAGGACATCTTGCTTCTACGTCCAGCATTCAGGTTATGGGGGATTGCTCCTCCTGTACTGTCCTGGTGGGATATAGATCATGAGACCTCACCCATGATACTAGGGGGTGGGGCTTTGGTAGTAGGCACACGACTCAGGCTAAGCCAATCAAGGTCTTCTTCTGGAGGTTTGGATCATTAGAGGTGATACCAGCTAGAAAGTGGATTGGTGTTGGGCCATCTGAGGACTGGAGCCAAGGCAGCTGTCACTGGATTACTGTTCCTCAGGTCCCCAATTCCTGTCTTTCTGATGGCTGTGGTGTTCAGTGCTTCTTTCATAATGCTGACTACCCCAGTTAGCATTAATATTAATTACATTAACATTAGCATTAGTTAGGATTAATATTTTTAATAAGCCCCTTTTTCTTGTTTAATATGGCAAGATCAATTCCCATGGTTTACTATAAAAAAAAACAAAAACAAAACCCAACTAACAGGTTCAGGTCTAACAACAATTTCTGGATTAGAAATTAAATTGAGTATATGCATGAGAGAAAGAAATTCTATGGTACAATGGCTCTAAATTGTCAGTAGCTTATCTGCAAGCCTGGTTGGCATTATATCACCTTGAAGTTCTGCATCATGTGCTCTTTGCAGCTCTGAAGCTCAGTCAGTGAGACAAGAGAAGCTAGTGAGGCAATGGGGCCAGTGCCATGTTTCCCAGTGTGTTCTAAGAAATACTATACTAATCCCTTGAGAAACTGCAAACAGAAACATCGTGTAGCTAAATAAATGGAGAAACAACTTCCCTTGTAAGTGTTTTATGGAGATTTATGTAAATCTCTGAGTTGCATGGGAAAGGAAAGTGTTAACCTTTTGTCTATCCCAGCATTTCCTAAGCTTGTTTAAATATAAAATCCCTTTCCTGCAAAATGCCTATTGATATCTCTTGCAACTAGAATTTTGTATAATGTATTTGGGAAAAAGCAGGTGTAGAGAAGTTAGAAATTTAGATATTTAAACATTTATTTGGTAGATTGCTAACAGATGAATTTTTACTTTATTCTCTTTTTTCTTAAAACGGTATTTCATCTTTAATCATATGATTATTTTTGATAATGATTTGGGGTATTTTACTGAGACCTCATTTGGGTCATTGTAGTGAGTATTTGATTCAATAGCTATTATGATTTCAAACACTCAAACACTAATTCTACCTTTCCTGAGGGAGACAGATAAATTCTTTCAAAGATCACTAGCCCAAAGGAAACAAGTTCCAATTTTATTACTCTAAACATGTATTTTAAAATTATGGACTTTGAGAGAATTTATCACTTCTTAATGGAAAAAAAATGAGCATATGTCAGTTAGAACAATGATTCTCAACCTGGGGCAGTTTTATCCTCCAAGGGACTTGTGGTAATGTTTGTAGATGCTTTTTGGTTGTCACATCTGAGTTAAAGGGAATGCTACTAGCATCTACTGAGTAGAAAGAATGCTCTCAACATTGTACAATAGTATGACAGACCCCCACAGCAAAGAGTTGTTCAGCCCAAAATGCTAATAATGGGGCTGAAATTGAGAAACCCTGAGTAATGCAAGTGTTCCTGGAGAAGATGGAGAGAGCTCTTTAAGGTATTACCATATTCTTAAACAATTAGGTTCAATGATACACTCCTCATAGGCTTTGTGGCATTATGTTTGACAACCTAAGTCTAGACTTTGTCATTAACTGAAATTTGACCTGTGCAAATCACTTGAGGGCTCAGTTTCTTTACCTGAAAAAAAAAAAAAAAAAAAAAAATTAGATGAGATGATTGAGAGGTTTCCTGTGATGTTGTGAGTCATGAAGAACAATCCTGAGTCTTAAACACTTGTAATGTGAAATAAACGACATTGGGCTTACACTTTGGGGCGTTTAACTTTGTAGAGTAGATCTGTATCCAGTGATGTTGCCACCTTGTGCCTGGATGTATGATACAGTCATGTAGTGATCATGGACTGAGGGATAAAAGGCTCAGGTGTCCCAGAGAACCTCATCGACTATTGCTCCTCTCATCCCTTAAGTGAAAGCTCTGATCTCAGCCCTCTCCTCAAACTACACCCATCTTCTGGCCAGGTTCTCCTGTCTTGTTATACTCCGTCCTAATCTCTGTGTGAGTATAAATACCCATTTCACAGCCTCATCTTTCTCATGAGCACTGGTTGCTGCTGCTGCTCAGCCGTGTCCTACTCTTTGCAACCCCATGGACTGTAGCCTACCAGGCTCCTCTGTCCATGGGATTTTCCTGGCAAGAATACTGGGGAGTGTTGCCATTTCCTCTTCAAGGGGATCTTCCTGACCCAGGTATTGAACCCATGTCTCCTGCATTGCAGGCAGATTCTTTACTGCTGAGACACCAGGAACGCCCAAACACTGACTCTCAATTGTTTTTTAGGCATCTCCATATGGATGACAGTGATGATGAGGGCGATGATAATAATCATAGTTAAAAAAAAAATGGCTAACACTGTTGATCTCTTGCTGTGATCCAGGCATTGTACCAAGCTCTGTCATTAGCTTAATAAGTAGCTTGTTCAACATCAAGCAATTAGTATATGGTAGATCTAAGACTCAACACTGCTAGGGTTCAAAATTCCCACATGTTCTAATAGATTGATCAGCTTCTGTCTTACATAGTTCCTTTTGCTGTGTTCCCTATAATGATAGAATCCATTAACTATTAGTAGAATGGAGTTATCTCATATCCTTATATTTGCAACGAATTAGTTTCCAAGAATTTAACACAATTCATCTTTTCTTTTCCCCAACCACTATTCCCGTCATTGCCTTGTCTGTACTGCACATCTTCATGACTCCCCATCTATAACCAACTAACAAGATGACTTGCTTTCATTTTTGTTTTATGTTTTTGGCCTCACTATGCACCATGCCAGATCTTAGTTCCCTAAACTCATGCTTCCTGCAGTGGAGCCAAGGGTCCTAACCACTGAACTGCCTGGGAATTCCCCAAATGACCTGCCTTTAAACTTTTCCTCTTGGTTGTTCTTTCTGCAAGCTTACTTTCCTTCGTGTCACAGAAATCTAGTCACTTCCTGCCAATCTCAAGAACTTGTATTGACTTTTTCTTGCTTATGGAATAAAGTCCTCACTCTGGCATTCAACACTCTCCATGACTGAGTCCCAACTGTGGTATCAGCTACAATACTCACCGGTCATTTTCATTATTTCTTTGATCATATCATGTACTTTTACATCCAGATTTCTTGAGGGTGTGGTTTAAAGCTTCTCCTAGTTGTAACACTAGAACATTAGTTCTCTTGGTTGAGAAAAACTAGTTTACTTTTACCTTGTACTCATCAGAGGAACACATTGACTCCTTGACTCCTTGCTTAGAGGACAGAATGGATGTAGTTTTCAGTATGGATCTGCTTTCCTTTTTTTTTTTTTAAAGATTTTTTTTTTCATGTGGATAATTTTCAAAGTCATTATTGAATTTGTTACAATATTACTTGTGCTTTACGTTTTGCTTTTTTGGCCACGAGGCATGTGGGATCTTAGATTCCCAACCAGGGATCTAATCTGCACCCACCCCTTTCATTGGAAGGTGAAGTCTTAACCACTGAACCAAAAGGGAAGTCCCTGCTTTCCTTTGTTTATTCGGGTTTCATTACCCTAGAATGCCCATCCTTTGCCCCATCACTTCTCTTTTCAAAGTCTAGATTTGAAACTTCTTCCATCTCTGATGTATGTTCCTCAAGAAGTATTTATTCTTCTATGATCTCACAGGATGTTTTAATATCTGTTTTCCCTATACATTGTAAGCTTCTTGGGCAGGGACACTGTGACTTATTCATTTTTGTATTTCCTGAACTATCACCCATTACAGGGTGATATGTATATATTGCCAACATGCAGAAAGGGATCAGTAAAAGTTTGATAATAGCCACATTTCTTGAAGCTCCTTTTAGTTCTGTGATTCTGAAATTATCATTCATTATCTACTTCTTTAAACTTCTTATTGCATCAGGATACATATTTTTCCCTGATGGTGGAAATATGTTAGAGTTAATCTGAAAATTGAAAGTACATAAGGATTTTAATCACAGTATAATTAAGATCTAGGGTTTTTTTCTTGAAATACTGTGACATTCATAAAGAGTAATGAGCTCCTTTCTCATGAAAACAATATAGCCTGAGGAAGGTTTTCTTTTCTTTTTTAAAATTTCCTTTTTTTTTAAAGCTTCTTCCATAAGCTTGAAAACTGTCAATTTTATTACTATTGCAATTAAATTTTTTTGTCTTTGTTTTCTGTATGAGACCAACCTATAAAATACACTGATTAAATATCCCATGCATTTAAGTTGTTTGTATTAATAACCTCAGTACTTAGAAAATACAAGTTAGTAGTTTTGTATTTATGCTAAAATACTATTTTTATTATAGCAAATCTCCATCTAGTTCTCCTTTCCTTCCTGGGAATACAGGGCAAAACTTTGCAGTTTGTTAAATTTGCACCTAAGCAGAGCTGTGTGACAGCTCTGACCAAGTAAACATGAATGGGAGTGATGTGTGGTGATGAAAAGCAAACACAATCCTCCCATTCTTTTCTCTTGTCTTAGCTGTCATGAAGGAGGCCACATGGTGAGAGAACTACGATGTGAAAACAGTCTGAATTATTTTTCTTTTAAAGCAAGTAATATGCATTTACCATCAGTTTGAGGCAGATGTAAATGAACAGGAATATTTGGAGGATACTTCCTATTGAAAAACATTTCATGGTGTCTACTGCAGAGTACATCATGAGAAACGCTGGGCTAGATGAAGCACAAGCGGGAGGCAAGATTGCCAGGAGAAATATCAATAACCTCAGATATGCAGATGATACCACCCTTATGGCAGAAAGTGAAGAGGAACTAAAAAGCCTCTTGATGAAAGTGAAAGAGGAGAATGAAAGAGTTGGCTTAAAGCTCAACATTCAGAAAACTAAGATCATGGCATCTCGTCCCATCACTTCATGGGAAATAGATAGGGAAACAGTGGAAACAGTGTCAGACTTTATTTTGGGGGAGGGCTACAAAATCACTGCAGATGGTGATTACAGCCATGAAATTAAAAGATGTGTACTCCTTCGAAGAAAAGTTATGACCAACCCGGGCAGCATATTAAAAAGCAGAGACATTACTTTGCCAATGAAAGTCCATCTAGTCAAGGTTATGGTTTTTCAGTGGTCATGTATGGATGTGAGATTTGGACTGTGAAGAAAGCTGAGCACCGAAAAATTGATGCTTTTGAACTGTGGTGTTGGAGAAGACTCTTGAGAGTCCCTTGGACTGCAAGGAGATCCAGCCAGTGCATCCTAAAACAGATCGGTCCTGGGTGCTCATTGGAAGGACTGATGCTGAAACTGAAACTCCAAAACTTTGGCTACCTCATGTGAAGAGTTGACTCATTGGAAAAGACCTGATGCTGGGAGGGGTTAGGGGAAGGAGGAGAAGAGGACGACAGAGGATGAGATGGCTGGATGGCATCACCGACACAATGGACATGTGTTTGGGTAAACTCCAGGAGTTTGTGATGAACAGGGAGGCCTAGCGTGCTGTGATTCATGGGGTCACAAAGAGTCGGACACGACTGAGTGACTGAACTGACTGACTGACTGACAGACTCGTCAGAATACTATGGTATTATGTGGTATAAACTACTCAGAGATATTTCTGTTTATTTCACCTTTAGTAATAAAAACTTTTTCTTATACATGATTGAAAAAATATTTTGCTTTAAAATTAATAGTCACAATTGAAAGAATAAGGGTTTATTTTTCTAATCAAGTGACCAACCTGCTGGATCTTAAGACCATGACAAATGTTGTACCTTATTGTTTTAACTAAACAGCAGGACCTTCTATTTTGATTATTACTGGTAAATTGCAACTCTGTTTCTCAGGAATTTCTAGTTGCCAAATAGGGGCCTCCCCAATGGTTCAGACAGTAAAGAATCCACCTGCAATGTAGGAGACACAGGTGATGCAGGTTTGATCCCCTGGAGAAAATCAGGAAGCTCCCCTGAAGAAGGAAACAGCAACCCACTCCATAAAATAAATTTTTTAAAAAATTTTTGCCTGAAAAATCCCATGGACAGAGGAGCCTGGTGGGCTATAGTCTAAAGGGCTGCAGAGAGATGGACATGATGGAGTGACTAAGCACACACATGCATGAAAATAGTTTAAAATGGTAGCTATGCTCTTGGGAGACTCTGTCAGATGAAGCTGCATTTCCAGTGCAACGCTGTTGGCAATCCTTCCCTGAATGTCCGTTCATCAGGACTTTTCTATGGTGGTTGGTCAAGAGTTGCTTTGGCTGCCAGGGCTTCATTCTGCTGAATAAGATATTCCTGAAATTTAACGGATATTCTTTGCATCACTTAAAAATATTTCTATAAGCAATGTTCAGAACAGGTGATCTCATCAAGTTTTACTTCTCTTCCTGTGAAGTCTTTTAACAAAGTCCAATAACCTTGTTTCTTTGAGAGTAGGTTCCAAGAAATTCCTTGAACTGTTTGATCAGATTCTGGTATTTGTACAGCTATAGATATTTTACTTTTAAAGATTTATTTTTTGATTATTGGCTGTCCTGGGTCTTCGTTGCTGTACGAGGGCTTTCTTTAGTTGTGGAGAGCAGGGCCTACTCTCCTGTTGTGGTGCTCAGATTTATTGCAGTGACTTCTTGTTGCAGAGCACAGGCTCTAGGACACACGGGCTTCAGTGTGGGCTGAATAGTTGTGGGCTCGATAGTTATGGCGCATGGACTTAGTTACCACAGCATGTGGGATCTTTCCGGAGCACGGATTGAACCCATGCTCCCTGCATTGATGGGTAGATTCTCTACTACTGTACCATCAGGGAAGACCTGTGCAGCGATATTCTTTCGGTATGTTAATCAGTCACTAATTCTGTTGCATGAGTTTCCTATCTGTTGTAGATAAGCAGTTAAACTTTGCCTGAATGTGAGGCCTGATTTCTTCCTTAAGCATAGGCTTTCCCATCTGCTACCAGTATGAGGCAGAGAGGCTAGTCTGGAGTTAGAGCATTGAGGTACAGGTGGGTGCTTGACTGCTGGAAGGTGGAGAATCTAAATTTGGCACTTGAATTGTTGAGTTACTTCATGGAATCAGCAGTCCCAGAGTGTTACCAGGATGTATTCCTGTAGTCTTTGCTTGAATGCAAAATTTTTTTAAGCCAATGAGATTTTGGATTAATTTGTCACTGAATTTGTCACAAGGATCACTTGACTTATTCTGACTAACACAGGTGGCACTGGGAATTGTAGTCACTGGAGATAAAAGAAAGTCCATGATAGCAGTGCATGCATACATGCTCAGTTGCTTCAGTCATGTCAACTTTTTGCGATCCTGTGGACTGTAGCCCTCCAGGCTGCTCTGTCTATGGTATTAACCAGGCAAGAATACTGGAGTGGTTTGTCATGTACTACTCCAGGGGATCTTCCAGGCCCAGGGATCAAACCCACAACTTCTGGGTCTCTTTTGTTGGCAGGTGGATTCTTTACCCACTGAGTCACCTGGGAAGCCCCAATAATAGCAATAACTAGCCCTTGTTAAGCACTTACTCTCCAGCACTTGTCCCATGTATTTTGAATGAATTATCTTTTTTGACTCCCACAATATCTTACTTAACAGATGAGACTGAGACACAGAGAAAGTTAATAGCACACCCAGGGTCACAGATTTTATAAAGCTTAGAGCTACAATTCAAACCTGCATTTGATGTGATACCAAAATTCATTTACTTACTGAGTATGCTCTAAAGTCATTTGGTTTATTCACATATTTGTAACTTTCTAAGTAAATGAAAATATAGAGCTTGTTTCTAAGGTGTCAGGTGAAATAGTCTTTAGAGGAGCATAGTAGATCTTGTCTTCTGAGAAATTTCTTGGAATTTATGGAAATTTTATTTTCTTTGGGGTCAAAGGGAAAATTTCTGTTTCTTAGGACTGGCTTCGTTTTTATAGTACCCATATTTTGGGCATAGAGTAGTATTAGAGCCAAGTTCTTTTAGGATTTAGGAATGCTGCTGTGATTAATTTGATGTGATTTCACAGTGATGACAACATAGAGCAATCAGCAATTTAATAAATTAAATTTCATTTATGTGCCTTCTGGGAAAAGGACTCTTTAGCAGATTAGCAAGACTTTGTGCCCTGATTGCTGATGGAGTTTTGAACTCAACCTGCCTCTGCACAGTGAGGATCAAATCCTGAAGTTCTGGCTTTACTCATCCATCATTTCTTTGACTCCTTAAGGAATCATTGCTTTAATGAAGACAAATTCTATTACTTTAAACACTTATTCTTGATAATAAAATTTCAACCAGGACTCTAATCAATGAACTGGCAAATTATTTTACTCTAGCCTGTTAAAAGTATAAGTTGGTATGAGTTGGTCACAGGTGTGCATGTGTGCGTGCAAAGTTGCCTCAGTCGTGTCTGACTCTTTGCCACTCTGTGGACTGTGGCCCGCCAGGCTCCTCTGTTCATGGGATTTCCCAGGCAAGAATACTGGAGTTGGTTGCCATGCCCTTCTCAAGGGGATCTTCCTGACCCAGAGTTCGAACCTGAGTGTCCTGCGTTGGCAAGCAGAGAGTATTTACCACTAGCACCACCAGGGAAGCCCATGGGTTGCTTGGGGACATTTTAAAATATATTTCTTTTGGGGTGGGAATTTAGAAATATTGGTTCTTTAGGGCTCCCTGAAGAATTTGAGAGCAGTTGGGGAGCAGGGAGAACATAAGATCAACTGAGATATCTTGTTGGGCAAAATGTAGGGGAAAACTCAATGACTAGTGTGTGTGTGTATATGTGTGTGTGAAAAGATATTCAAGTCAGCTTGAATGGGCTGCTCCTGACAATATTAGGGGACTGTTTAAACATAAAAAGATATTGACTGTGACTGATGGTAGAAAGAGAAGAGGAGTCTTTCATAAGTATCTCAAGGCAAATAATTTGCTGTAGAAGAAGTATATGTGGGTTAAGAGCTTGGTCTGGGTTTTGGCCTCCCCTGATGGTCTGGTGGTTAAGACTGCCTTCCAATGCAAGGGATGAGAGTTGAGATTCCACATGCTCTGTGGTCAAAAAACCAAAACATAAAAAAATAGAAGCAATATTGTAACAAGTTGAATAAAGACTTTAAAAATGGTCCACATTAAGAAAATCTTAAAAAAGAGCTTGTCTGGGTTTGAATCCTGACTCTGTTACTGAAATGGAGCAGGATGCTCTGGTCCTTGCCCCCCAGCTCCCATGTCTTCAGTCTGTCTTAGTTAAAGAATGTTTTATCAGAGAAATGAACAGGTGGAAACAAAGGAATACAGTCAAAGGAGACCAAATATTAATAATGTAGTCATTAAGCATAGTCAAGGGCATTTAGTTCTTTCTCAGGGGCCGTGGATAATACTCTGAGCCATATCCTGTGAGCTGTCTTATCTTAATATGTACTGAAACACCAGGTGGAAAAAGTTAACTACATGATGATCAGACTGTAGCCACAACGTAAGTTGCTGCAGTTTGGAGTATTGGCTTCAAACAAATGGAAGCAAGCTGACCCTGGAAATGAAGAGTAAGATGCTAGTCAGACCACCAGTGCCCAATTTGAAGATGACTGTCAGAGCTGTCTGTACAGTTTCTGCACATAACCCCCACCCTCAGCCTTTAAAAGCTCTTGGCGTACTGATTGACAGTAACGGGGAGCTGGCCTTTGGACATATACCCCTCTGTCCCAGTAACAGACATTAGAAATAAAGCAAATTTCCTTTCCACCAACCTGGCCTGCTTATTTGCTTTTGAGCAGCAAGTAGCTGGACCCCTCACCTTTTAGTAACATTACCTCTTTGCTGTTAAGTTTTTAAACTTTTCTACCCCTCAGTTTTCACATCTGTAAAGTGGAAATAACAATAATAATAACAACAACTGCCTCAGAGGGGTGGTAAGAGAATTAACTAAGACAAAATTGGTAGGTAAAGTGTTGAAAACAGTCCTTGCCCGGCACATGTATCGTGGGCTAAATAATTTTTATTTATTATGTTATTTTTATTATTGTCTATATTGTCCATTACCCACTAGGGAACTGCCATACCAGCTCTGGGCATCTTGTTTTGTTGTTGTCATCATGGAAAATTGTTTTATTTTTCCAGCTTTATTGAGATATAATTGACATATAACATTGTGAAAGTTTAAGGTATGCAAAATGTTGATTTGATAGTACACATATATTGCAAAATGATACCACAGTAGTGTTAGTTAATGCCTCTGTCACTTTACCTAATTACCATTTCTTTTTTGTGGTGAGGACATTTAAGATCTACTCTGTTAGTAACTTTCAAGCGTATAGTACAATATTGTTGTTTATAATCACCTTGCTGTATGTTAGGTCCTCAGAACTTACTCATCTTACATCTGGAACATTATACCCTTTGATCAATGTCTCCCCATTTCCCCCACACTCCAGGCCCTGGTGACCACCATTTTGTTCTCTTTTCTTTTGGTGTCTTTATCTGGCTTTGGTATCAGGGGAATGCTGGCTTCATAAAATGTAGTTGCAAGTGTTTCCTCCACTTTAGTTTTTTGAAGGAATTTGAAAAGGATTGATATTACCAGACCATCTAACCTGTCTCTTGAGAAATCTGTATGCAGGTCAGGAAGCAACAGTTAGAACTGGACATGTAACAACAGAGTGGTTCCAAATAGGAAAAGGAGTACGTCAAGGCTGTATATCGTCACCCTGCTTATTTAACTTATATGCAAAGTACATCATGAGAAACGCTGGGCTGGAAGACGCACAAGCTGGAATCAAGATTGCCAGGAGAAATATCAATAACCTGAGATATGCAGATGACACCAGCCTTATGGCAGAAAGTGAAGAGGAACTAAAAAGCCTCTTGATGAAAGAGAAGGAGGAGAGTGAAAAAGTTGGCTTAAAGCTCAACATTCAGAAAACTAAGATCCTGGCCTCTGGTCCCATCACTTCATGGGAAATAGATGGGGAAACAGTGGAAATAGTGTCAGACTTCATTTTTTTGGGCTCCAAAATCACTGCAGATGGTGACTGCAGCCATGAAATTAAAAGATGCTTGCTCCTTGGAAGGAAAGTTATGACCAACCTAGATAGCACATTAAAAAGCAGAGACATTACTTTTGCCAACAACGGTCCGTCTGGTCAAGGTTATGGTTTTTCCAGTGGTCATGTATGGATGTGAGAGTTGGACTGTGAAGAAAGCTGAGCACCAAAGAATTGATGCTTTTGAACTGTGGTGTTGGAGAAGACTCTTGAGAGTCCCTTGGACTGCAAGGAGATCCAACTAGTCCACTCTATAGGAAATCAGTCCTGGGTGTTCATTGGAAGGACTGATGCTGAAGCTGAAACTCCAATACTCTGGCCACTTCATGTGAAGAGTTGACTCATTGGAAAAGACCCTGATGCTGGGAGGGATTGGGGGCAGGAAGTGAAGGGGACGACAGAGGATGAGATGGCTGGATGGCATCACTGACTCAATGGACATGGGTTTGGGTGGACTCCGGGAGTTGGTGATGGACAGGGAGGCCTGGCATGCTGTGACTCATGGGGTTGCAAAGAGCCGGACACGACTGAGTGACTGAACTGAACTGACTGAACTGATATTAATTCTTTAATGTTGAGTAGAATTCATTGGGGGAAATCATCTGATTTCTTTTCTTTGTTGTAAGATATTAAAAAAATTTTTTTTTTTAGTTATTTATTTTGGTTGCACTGGGGCTTAGTTGTGGCATGTGGGCTTCTTAGTTGCAGCATGCAGTTTTCTTAGTTTCGGCATGTGGGATCTAGTTCCCCAACCAAAGGTTGAACCCAAGCCCACTGCATTGGGGGTGTGGAGTCAGCCACTGGACCACCAGGGAAGTCTCCCTGTTGTAAAATTTTTGATTACTGACTCAATCTTACTTTATTTTTAAACATTAAAAAAATAATTTTATTTATTTTTTTGGCTATGCTGGGTCTTCATTGCTGTGTGGCTTTTCTCTAGTTGCAGCAAGCAGAGGCTACTCTCTGGTTGCAGTGTGTGGCTTCACATTGTGGTGGCTTCTCTTGTTGAGGAACCTGGGCTTTAGGGTGCTTGGGTTTCAGTAGTTGTGGCTCCTGGGCTCTAGAGCACAGGCTCAATAGTTGTGGCACATGAGTTTAGTTGTTCCACAGCATGTGGGATCTTCCTAGATCAGGGATTGAACCCATGTCTCTTGCGTTAGCTGGCGGATTCTTTACCACTCAGCTATCCGGAAAGCCTCCTCAATCTTACTTCCTAATTATTGTTGTTCAGTCCTAAGTCATGTTCAACTCTTTGTGAACCCATGACCTGCAGGACGCCAGGCTTCCCTGTCCTTCACTACCTCCCGGAGTTCGCTCAAACTCATGTCCTCTGTGTCAGTGATGCCATCCAACCATCTCATCTTCTGTCACCCCTTTCTCTTCTTGCCCTCAATCTTTTCTGGCATCAGGGTTGTTGCCAATGAGTCGGTTCTTTGCATCAGGTGGCCAAAGTATTGGAGGCTCAGCATCAGTTCTTCCAATGAATATTCAGGGTTGATTTCCCTTAGGATTGGTTTGTTTGATCTTGCTGTTCAAGGGACTCTCAAGAGTCTTTTCTAATACCACAACTGGAAAACATCAATTCTTTGGCACTCAGGCTTCTTTTGGTCCAACTCTCACATTCATACCTGACTACTGGGAAAACCATAGCTTTGACAACATAGACCTTTGTCGGCAAAGTGATGTCTCTGTGTTTTAATACACTGTCTAGGTTTGTCATAGTTTTTCTTCCAAGGAGCAAGCATCTTTTCATTTCCTGGCTGCAGCCACCATCTGCAGTGATTTTGGAGCAAAGAAAATAAGACCTGTTACTTTCCACTTTTTCCCTACCTATTTGCCATGAAGTGATGGGACTGGATACCATGATCTTAGTTTTTGGAATGTTGAATTTTAAGCCAGGTTTTTCCCTCTTTTCTTTCACTATCAAGAGGCTCGTTAGTCCCTCTTCATTTTGTGCCAGTAGAGTGCTATCATCTGAGGTTGTTAATACCTGAGGTTGTTGATATTTCTCCTAGCAATCTTGATTCCAGCTGTGAGTCATCCAGCCTGGCATTTTGCATGATGTACTCTGCATATAAGTTAAATAAACAAGGTGACAATATGCAGCCTTGAAATAATTATTTCCCAATTTTGAACAAATCAATTGTTCCATGTCCAGTTCTAATTGTTGCTTCTTGACTTGCATACAGTTTTCTCAGGAGATAGGTAAGGTGGTCTGATATTCCCATCTCTTTAAGAATTTTCCACAGTTTGTTGTGATCCACACAGTCAAAGGCTTTAGTATAGTCAATGAAGCAGATGTGTTTTTTGAATCCCCTTGATCCAGGGGTTGTTGGTAATTTGATCTCTGGTTTTTCTGCCTTTTCTAAATCCAGCTTGTACATCTGAAAGTTCTTGGTCTATGTACTGTTGAAGCCTACCATAAAGGATTTTGAGCATAATCTTGCTAGCATGGGAAATGATCTCTATTATATGGTAGTTTGAACATTCTTAAAGTCCTGTGGCCACTGGTGAGTTTTCCAAATTTGCTGGCATATTGAGTGCAGCACTATAACAGCATCATCTTTTAGGATTTGAAATAGCTCCGCTGAAATTCCATCACCTCCACTAGTTTTGTTCTTAGTAATGCTTCCTAAGGCCCACTTGACCTCACACTCCAGGATGACTGGCTCTATGTGAGTGATCACACCGTTGTGGTTATCTGGATCATTAAGACCTTTTTTATACAGTTCTGTGTATTCTTGCCATCTTTTCCTAATCTTCTCTGCTTCTGTTAGGTCCTTGCCATTTCTGTCTTTTTTTGTGCCCATCTTTTCATGAAATATCTCCTTGGTATTTCTGATTTTCTTGACAAAATCTCTAGTCTTTCTCATTCTATTCAGTTCAGTTCAGTTGCTCAGTCATGTCTGACTCTTTGCGACCCTGTGGACCGCCGCATGCTAGGCCTCCCTGTCCATCACCAACTCCTGGAGTTTACTCAGACTCATGTCCATTGAGTTGGTGATGCCATCCAACCATCTCAATCTCTGTCGTCCCCTTCTCTTCATGCCTTCAATCTTTCCCAGCATCAGGGTCTTTTCAATTGAGTCAGCTCTTCACATCAGGTGGCGAAAGTATCCCATTCTATTGCTTTCCTCTATTTCTTTGCATTTTTCACTTAAGAATGCTTTCTTCTCTCTCCTTGCTATTCTCTGGAACTCTGCATTCAGTTAGGTAACTCTTTCCCTTTCTCCTTTGCTTTCCATTTGTCTTCTTTTCTCAGCTATTTGTAAAGCCTCCTCAGACAACCACTTTGCCTTCCTGCATTTCCTTTTCATGGGGATGGTTTTGGTCACCACCTCCTGTACAGTGTGATGAACCTCTGTCCATAGTTCTTCACTCTACCAGATCTAATCCCTTCAATCTATTGGTCACCTCCACTGTATAATAGTTGTATGAGCTAGTGGTTTTTCCTACTTTCTTCAGTTTAAACCTGAATTTTGCAATAAGGAGCTGATGATTTGAGTCACAGTCAGCTCCAGGTCTTGGTTTTGCTGACTATATAGATCTTCTTCTTCTTTGGCTGCAAAGAATGAAATCAGTATGACTTCAGTATTGACCATCTGGTACTATCCTTGTGTAGAGTCGTCTCTTGTGTTTTTGGAATAGGGTGTTTGTTATGACCACTGTGTTCTCTTGGCAAAGCTCTGTTAGCCTTTGTGCTGCTTCATTTTGTATTTCATTTTGTACTCGTTAATAGTATGTTCAGATTTTCTATTGATTTATGATTTATTCACTTTTGACAGGTTGTATATTTCAGGGAAGTCTATCCATCTCTTCTAGTTTATCCAATTTTTGGTGTATAATTGTTCATAGTGTGTCTTATGATCCTGATCCTTTGTATTTCTGTGTTATCAGTTGTAATGTTTCCTCTTTCCTTTCTGATTTTTTTTTAATCTTCTCTCTTTTTATCTTAGTTTCTTTCTAAATGTTTGTCAATTTTGTTAATTTTTTCCAAAAATAGCTGTTTCATCTTTTCTATTGTTTTTCTGGCCTGCATTTATTTCTACTCTGGTCTTTGTTATTTCTTTTATTCTGCTAACTTTGTAGCCTTGGGCTTTCTTACTCAGGACTTAAAAAAAATATGCACTCCTAATTGGATCTTTGTTACAGATGAATTGCTGTTTAATACAGTAAGTCGTCTCAGAGGTCACTGTGATATCAGGAAGATGATAAAGTCGAAAGTTGTGAAATAGAAAATATTTAGAAATCCCACTGCTGTGTCAAAAGCAGTTCTATGGTTCACTGCCCTTTGGGACTCTATCCTCAAGCAAAGAGATCTGGTGAAAGCTGAAAGGGAAGCATCCCAATTTAATGTCACAGAACTGACTGATAGATGAAGATAGAAACCTCAGGGCCCCAGAGACCCAGGGGGTCAAAGAGAAGTATGGACGTGAACTTCGGTGTTGAGATGACTTAGGCCAATTGTAGTTTGCTTGGCTGTTAATTTCCCTGCATGAATCCTAGCAAGTGTTTCATTAAGAAGTCTATGAGGAATTCTATCTTTATCTGCCCTTCTCTTTGTCTGGAGCATTTCAAGACCTTCATCTTAATCCTATTTCAATTAATGTTCAATGAAATTGTATTTGAACTGGTTTTAGTTTACCATAACACTTTTTAGTGTTGAAAAATCTGCTTCTGGATTAAGTTATTTGAAAAATGTGCTTCTGGAAGAGGAGAAATAAAATTTTCATCTCACGGTCAGTTTACATTTCAATGTTTTAAACAAGCTATGCAGAGTACATCATGCAAAATGCTGGGCTGAATGAAGCACAAGCTGGAATCAAGATTGCCAGGAGAAATATGAATAACCTCAGATATGCAGGTGACACTACACTTATGACAGAAAGTGAAGAGGTACTAAAGAGCCTCTTAATGAAGGTGAAAGAGGAGAATGAAAAAGCTGACTTAAAACTCAGCATTTGAAAAACTAAGATCATGGCATCCATTCCCATCATTTCATGACATATAGATGGAGAAACAATGAAAACAGTGAAAGACTTTATTTTCTTGGGCTCCAGAAATGCTGTGGACTGTGAAGGCAGCCATGAAATTAAAAGATGCTTGCTCCTTGGAAGAAAAGCTATGACAAACTTACTATATTAAAAAGCAGAGATATTACTCTGCCAACAAAAGTTCATATAGTCAAAGCTATGGTTTTTCCAGTAGTCATGTATGGATTTGAGAGTTGGACCATAAAGAAGGTTGAGCACCGAAGAATTGATGCTTTCGAACTGTGGTGTTAGCGAAGGCTCTTGAGAGTCCCTTGGACTTCAAGGAAATCTAACCAGTCAGTCCTAAAGGAAATCAGTCCTGAATATCCATTGGAAGGACTGATGGTGAAGCTGACACTCCAATACTTCAGCCATCTGATGAGAAGAGACAACTCATTAGAAAAGACTCTGATGATGGGAAAGACAGAACGTAGGAGGAGAAGGGGATGACATAGGGCAAAATGGTTTGATGGTCTCACTGACTCAATGGACATGAGTTTGATCAACCTTCGGGAGATGCCGAAGGACAGGGAAGCCTGGCATGCTGCAGTCCATGGAGCTGCAAAGAGTCGGACACGACTGAGTGACTGAACAAAAACAATGTTTCTAGAAATCATGTTTTATTTTTTTAATTATTTATTTATTTTATTTTATTTTTATTTTTTTTTATTAGTTGGAGGCTAATTACTTCACAACATTTCAGTGGGTTTTGTCATACATTGGCATGAATCAGCCATGGAGTTACATGTATTCCCCATCCCGATCCCCCCTCCCACCTCCCTCTCCACCCGATTCCTCTGGGTCTTCCCAGTGCACCAGGCCCGAGCACTTGTCTCATGCATCCCACCTGGGCTGGTGATCTGTTTCACTATAGATAATATACATGCTGTTCCTTCGAAACATCCCACCCTCACCTTCTCCCACAGAGTTCAAACGTCTGTTCTGTACTTCTGTGTCTCTTTTTCTGTTTTGCATATAGGCTTATCATTACCATCTTTCTAAATTCCATATATATGTGTTAGTATGCTGTAATGTTCTTTATCTTTCTGGCTTACTTCACTCTGTATAATGGGCTCCAGTTTCATCCATCTCATTAGAACTGATTCAGATGAATTCTTTTTAACGGCTGAGTAATATTCCATGGTGTATATGTACCACAGCTTCCTTATCCATTCGTCTGCTGATGGGCATCTAGGTTGCTTCCATGTCCTGGCTATTATAAACAGTGCTGCGATGAACATTGGGGTGCACGTGTCTCTTTCAGATCTGGTTTCCTCAGTGTGTATGCCCAGAAGTGGTATTGCTGGGTCATATGGCAGTTCTATAGAAATCATGTTTTAGTATCAAATGCATCCTTAATTTTTAATGTAAGATAATGGCAAAGATAGGGTCTGTGATTCAGGTTTTCACTAAATGCAAAATTTTCCTAGGATAGAGCAAATGCCTATATGAAGAGAAGCCATTTTAATCCTTATTTTAAGCCCTTCAATAGTGTTATTGGCCATATGAAAAAGTTTCAAAGTCAAGTAGCTATATGTGCTCTTGGATAAATTAGTCTCTTTGAAACTTAGTTTCTTCATACCTCAAAGGGTGCCCATGGTGACTGTGAGTGTACTATAGTACCTGTTCAGTTCCCCTTTCTTCTTTTTTTATTATGACATTTGTAAAGGAGCAGTTTTAGGTTCACAGCAAAATTGATGGGGACAGAGACTTTCCATTTCTCTCCTGCTCCCACACTTATATAGCCTCTCCTGTTATCAGCATTTCCCACCAGAGTGGTGCATTTGTTACAGCTGATGATCTGACATTGATACGTCATCACCAGAAGTTCATAATTTACATTATGGTTCATTCCCTCTTGATGTTGTGCATTCTGTGGATTTGGACAAATGTATTATGGCATGTATTCATCACTATGGGATCATTCAGAGTATTTTCACTGCTCTAAATCCTCTGTGCCCCACCTGTTCTATCTTACCTCCTGCCACCCCTTGGCAACTGCTGTTTTTCTTACTGTCTGTCTCTCTAATTGAATCCATATGTAGCCTTTCAGATTGGCCCCTTTCATTTAGCATTATGCATTTATCTTCCTCCATGTCTTTTCATGTCTAAATAACTCATTTCTTCTTAGTGTTGAATAATAGTCCCTTTCCTGAGTGTAGCACCGTTTATGTACCCTACTGAAGACAATTTGGTTGCTTCCAAGTTTAGCGCTTACGAATAAAAATCCTATAAATATCTCTGTGCAGGTTTTTGTGTGGACATAAGTCTTCAGCTTTTTGGGGGTAAATACCGAGGAGTGAAATTGCTGGATTGTATGGTAAGAGTATATTTAGTTTTATAAGAAACTGCCAAACTACCTGACAAACTGTCTGTACCATTTTGTATTCTCACTAGCAATGAAGGAGAATTCGTATTGCTCCACATCCTCATCAGCATTTGGTGTTGTCAGTGTTATGACTTTTGGCCATTTTAAATAGATAATAGTGGTTTCTTATAGTTGTTCTAATTTGCATTTCCCTGATGACATATAATGTGGAGCATCTTTACACATACTTATTTGTCATCTGTGTATCTTCTTTAGTGAGGTGTTTGTTAAGGTCTTTGGTCCATTTTTAAAAATCTTTTATTATTATTATTATTGTCTTTAAAAATTTTTTATGTATTTTGGATAATAGTCCTTTATCAGATTTGTCTTTTGCAAATATTTTCTCCCAGTCTGTGGCTTGTCTTCTTATTCTCTTGACTGTGTCTTTCACAAAGCAGAAGTTTTAATTTCAGTTTTAATGAAGTTCAGCTTATCAATTATTTCTTTCATAGACCATGCCTTTGGTGTTGTATCTAAAATGTCATTGACATACCCAAGTCTTTCTGGACTTTCTCCTATGTTATCTTCTAGAAGTTTTATAAAACTTTTTACATGCAGGTCTGTGATCCATTTTGAGTTAATTTTTATGAAGCATGTAAGGTCTGTATCTAGATTTTTTCTTTTTGGTATGTGGATATCCAGCACCATTTGTTGAAAAGACTGTCTTTGCTCCTTTGTCAAAGATGAATTGACTATATTTATGTGTGTCTATTTCTGACTCTATTCAGTTCCAGTTTTTTCTTCCTGTAAATTCCTATTCTCTATTCTGCCCAGAGGAAAGGGTTAGCTTTGTTTATGATACTGAGTATGTTGTCCAGCTCCCATGTCACTGTTTTCAACATAGTATACCATATATATTGTAAAGGACCATCACTTAGGACTTAGCAAATTTCCACCAGAATTCAAGGTCCTTGATGAAATATACAAGTAGCATGGTTGTTCTTCTTAAGAAACCAATGTTCTAACAGAAAGAAAAATATCCTCAAGAGCATCTGTGTCTACTTTTTCTCCCCAAATTATCTAGATTGTATAAGGATTTTTCAGGAATACTTAAAGAGAGAAACAGATTCTGTTTCTTTTTCTTTCTCTGCCTATTTCTTTCTGTATTTTGTCTCCATCTGTTTGAATCTTTGTCTTGCATTCACAGTAATATTCCTCTTGTGAAACATTTGCATATGTGGATTTATTTCCAAAAAACTTGTCCTAAAACTGTAAAGCTTTCAGTTCACATTTTATATAAGCTTCAGTCAGCATTCATATGAATTTGCAATTACTCTCAATGGAGACAATTTAAAAAAGACATACCTGGGAGTTGGGAGAATAAGGAGGAGGAAAACTAGGTAGCAAAGCAGGAGCAGGAGTTTTTGCTGTGCATCTCTGGGTAAGAGCCAGGAAGCTGAGCCAAGGCGCACCTGAGCCAGAGGGCAACTCTCCTGCTTGTGAGCGGGAGGAGGGAACTGGCAAGGTGAGAGAAACAGTTGGAGCTAGGGCTTGGGGTACTGAGACCTTCTGATGTGTTTCCAGTCTGGAAGGATCATGATGGCAATAAGGCTGTAAAACCCAGCACAGAAATGGAAAATCTGAGAAATGCCAATTTAGTTATAGGGTAAGATAAATAATTTATAAACAGTTTACTCAGGAAGTTTTCATATAAAGGTTCAGACTGCTAGTGGCCTACTCAATACTAGTCTCCCTTTCAGCCTTAATAAACAGAACCTTCTCTTTGATCAGAGTGGCAGTACATCAATGGAAAACTGCATTACCCAGCATCCTCTGCAGTTATGGGTGGACATGTGACTAATTCTGGTCAACGGGTATAGGGGAAGTTACTGAGTGGGGGCTTCATGGAAAGTACCTTCAAAAGGGGGCTAATGCAGTCTGCAGGCTTCCTTTGCCCATCCCCTTTCCTGTCTAAAATAGAGTTATATGGACTTCCCTGGTTGTCCAATGGTTAGGACTCTGCTCTTGCAATGCCAGGGCCTGAGTTCAGTCACTGACTGGGGAACTACAATCCTGGCAGTGTGGCCAAAAATAAAAGTGGTAAATGTGGTGAGTCTTGAGCTTAGAATACAAGTGCTAAGGATAGTAGAGAGAAAAATTGGAAGCTGAAATACTAATGGCATCCTGGTGCCACCATATCAGCTAGGGAATTAGGGAATGCCTTTTTCTTTCATTTTATTTATTTATTTTTTTAACATCTGAGAACAGCTGTGTCAAAGATGAATGTAATTTCTAATGGAGAGAGATCCTTCATCTCTTAGGCCACCTTTAGACATGGGAAGGAGAAAGCTTCCAGTCTGAGTCATAAAATCATAAAGGCATTTAACCTTAAATATAGTACCAGTTAATCTTTTTATTTCAGGTTAGAAATCTCTGTTTTTCTTTGAGGTTATTAAAAAAATATTCAAGTACTAGTTAAAACAAGAAATTAAAACTAAAGTGTACAAAATGAAAAGTAGGAGTATCTTCTAATTTCACCCTTCAGAGTAACCACTGTTAACTGGGTTCTGTATTTTTCAAAACATCTTCTCTTTCTATTTGTATATAAAACATAAACTAATTTAAAAAATATTCTTGATAAGCATTTTTTCTACAAGGAAAATAAATTTGTAAACCTCTTGAGAGGAGAACGTGATACTGAGAAGTGATTCTGACAATCAATTAATGCAATTAACTATATGGGGAGTATTATACCATATTAAGATATGTAGAAGGTCATTGATAGTCTCATTTTGCTGAATGATGATTTCAAACTCAAGTTCCTCAGTGTCCGCACATAGCGTGATTTTTTTGCTCAAGGTAGTTTCCTTGTACCTTGGTGGGAGGTTACTGTTCCCAGAAGAAGGGCAGGATTCTGAATAGGCAATAATTTGGATTCTCTATTTTCTTTTGCTCTGTGAAATAAGACTGCATTTTATTTGACTTGTATCCCCCAAAGCTAGCATTGTTATTGTTTAATTGCTAAGTCATGTCTGACTCTTTACAATTCCATAGTCTACAGCCTGCCAGGCTCCTCTGTCCATGGGCTTCTCCAGGCAAGAATACTGGAGTAGGTTGACATTTCCTTCTTCAGGGATCTTCCCAGCCCAGGGATCAAACCAGAGTCTCCTGTGTTGGCAGGTGGATTCTTGACCACTGAGCCACCTTGGAACTCCCAAAGCTAGCATAGGACCTAGTATAAGATATGTCTGCTGTGTGCTTCTGCCAGTAAGAGTTCTATTCAGAAAATGTGGAGAACCAGACAGAGGTAGAGAAGCCCAGGAAAGAGTTCCAATTATTGTTCTGAGACAGGAGTGGCAGTGAGAGAATAAAATTGGGACAGTGAGAAGATAAAATTCATATAGGAGTAATTCCTTCTGAAGTTCTTTTTTTTTAGTGGCCAATTATATAAATATATATATATATATATTTGGCTTTCCTTGTAGCCAGTCGGTAAAGAAGCTTTCTGCACTGCAGGAGACCCAGGTTTGATTCCTGGGTTGAGAAGATTCCCTGGAGAAGGAAATGGCAACTCACTCTAGTATTCTTGCCTGGAGAATCCCATGGACAGAGGAACCTGGCAGATTACAGTCCATGGGGTTGCAAGAGTTGGACATGACTTAGTGACTAAACCACCACCACCATATGTATGTATATATGCATGAGAAACTATACACATGCAGAGGACTCTCTGCAGATCAGAGACTCTTTACTTTCAGTTTCCAGTTACATCAGCTAATCTGGTAATTGATTATTGGTCTATTTTTATGTTTTATGTTACAACTACACTTCTACTCTCTATCCCCTGCCTTCAGGGTACATTCTTAATTCTTACCTGGCTTTTTACTCAGCAAATTGTTCAGTAAACACACAACAGTAAGTTACCACCCATGTTTCTACAGAATATTTTGATTTTTAAAAACATCCCATGTAGTTAATACTGAGTTTTTAGAGCAGACCATATAGGTGTAATTCCATCTTGCAAGAGCTAGAAGCTTAACTTCAAGTTGGATAGACTTTTTTAGTTTTTCATTAATGAGTTCAGTCCCTTTTTCATACCGATGAACTTTTCATATTTCTTGGTTTCTGTGGGTTCATGCTGAGTTAAAAGAAATTTCATGCCACCATTCATTCAACAGTTTTACTTTTCCATTTTTACTTAATGTAGCAGAAAAACACAGAATCTTTCAATCATGGAAACCTGAGATGTCAAAGGACATTTGATATTCATGGTTTGAATTTCATGATTTTATAGGAAATTGTTCCCTAATGAAAGTGATTCAGAATGGGCTGCTTGAAAATGTAGCAATGGAACCACTTCTGCATGTATTCAAGAAGCTGCTACATTCCATTTGCAGATTTATATTCAACATTTTAATTTAATATTTAAGAGATAGTTTAGGGGTATCATCATCTCTCAGTGTTTATCTTTGCTAAAAAGAAATCTGAGGACTTCCTGGTTGGATTGACGAAGTATATAATGAAAGCAATTCTTTCCAACCAATGGCTCTCAGAGGCCATCTCTTGAGAAAACAAACAAACGCACGCTTTAGGAGGTATCAGTATCAGTTCAGTTGCTCAGTCATGTCTGACTCTTTGCAACCCCATGGACTGCAGCCTACCAGGCTCCTCCATCCATGGGATATTCCAGGCAAGAGTACTGGAGTGGTTTGCCATTTCCTTCTCCGATGCATGAAAGTGAAAAGTGAAAGTGAAGTTGCTCAGTCGTGTCTGACTCTTAGCAACCCCATGGACTGCAGCCTACCAGGCTCCTCCATCCTTGGGATTTTCCAGGCAAGAGTACTGGAGTGGGGTGCCATTGCCTTCTCTGAGTCTGTGCTATAAGCATGGCTTTTGAGCAGTGAATTTCCTAAGTTGCACTTCCTCAGCTCTTTCACCTCTGATTCCTTGTGTTAAACCCTCCATGCTTAGAGTATGTAGAGTGGCTACTGTTTTCTAGGTTTGATCTTGACTGACATGCTTTTCATGCTGGTTACCTCAACTTTATTGGAATATCAGACTTCCTCACTTCCCTAACATTTGGCCACAGAGGTTTTGGAATTCTCCAGGATGATGGCAGAACTTAGAAGAAGTTCAAGAACTAATACATAAAGTTGCTTGAATAGGAAATTGGGAAGTGGGAGCTTGAGGAGAACCAGAAGGTGGTGTGGGGCTGCAAAAAAGGGTTAGGACGTTCTGAGCAAAGAAACCTGCAATCTGGGTCACAGGACATGTCTTATATCTTGTGGCTTAGATGGTAAAGAATCTGCCTGCAATGTAGGAGACCTGGGTTCAATCCCTGGGTCAGGAAGATCCCCTGGAGAAGAGAATAGCTACCCACTCCAGTATTCTTGCCTACAGGATACCATTGCAAAGAGTTGGATACGACTGAGTGACCAACATTTCACTTCGCTAGATAGTAAGAGACCATCCTGATAAATTTACCTCCCAAGGTAAATATTTACATTTCAGAAGAGGAATGAAGCCTAGTATCATGGAAATATTTCAGAGATTGTTAATTTGTAGATGCTTGACTTCTTCCTGGATCTTCCCAGGTGGCATTAGTGGCAAAGAACCTGCCTGCTGATGCAGGAGATGCAAGAGACGTGGGTTTGATCCCGGGTCAGGAAGATTCTCTGGGGAAGGGAATGGCAACCCACTCCAATATTCTTGCCTGGAGAATTCCATGGACAGAGGAGTCTGTTGGGCTGTAGTCCATAGGGTCACAAAGAGTTGGACATGACTGAAGTGACTTAGCACACATGCATGACTTCTTCCTGTAGACATTTATTTATATTTCAAAGGACCAGAACTCAGAACTCTTTCTCTTCTCTCACTCAGTCTGTATTAGGGAGAAACATTTTTCTCTCTCATGAGGGGAAGGGGACAGCTGCTCTTATCCTAGGTAAACTCTCAGATTCATGTTTTGGGTTCCTTGCCTATCATATCAATCCTAGTACAGGTAGGCTGACGTCTGGTTCTCAATACATAGCCCCAATGAGAAGAATTGAGACAGAGGAGAACTGATGTGGTTATTGCTGTAAGTAATAATAACTCTGCTCCAGAAAACTCGTGTATACTTTCAGGATAATGTGAACAAATATAGATACCAAAAACTTATCAGGAGCTAGAATCAGATGATTTGAGCTTCAAGGGCGGCAGTGGAGGTTTTGAAATACAAATAAGAACAACTTGGAGAAAGCCCTAAAGAGGTTGCCAAGCCTGATCTCAGGGATTGGGGAGGATAATGGCAATGAACAGTTTCCTCTTGAGGGCTATGAGAGAATTTCGTGCAATCAGTTCAGCTCCAATGGAAGAAGTCTTACTGAATGAGAGGTTTCAGATTTCAAATGGAATTTTTCCTCATCTTTACTGGGAAGGAACATATATAGTGGTAACAATTACGCAGTTTGGATTAGAAATGCAACTCCACCCATTATTCATTTAGACAATGTTTATTGAACATGTATTATGTACAAGGCTGTTCTGCTATGTGTTGAGTAGAGGGACCATCTCTGCCCTCATGAAGCTTACAGTCTACCTCAAAAACCAGACAATGTAAGCAAAAAAAGGAGTAATAAATGTGATGAAGAAAAATAATAATGTGAGAGAAAATAGAGATGACCAACTTTAGATTGAGTGGCCAGGAAAGGCTGCTCTGAGAATGTAGTAGTTAAGCTAAGATCTGAAGGAGGGGAAGAAGCTGGCTACATGAGAAGAGGGGGTGTGAGCTTCCCAGGTGGAGTAACTTGATTTGCTAGCTGGATGTGAAATGCAACCCCTCAGAGGTGGTCTGAGTGAGGTATTTAACAGTTGGGGCGTTTCTACTCTGGACGTGAAATGCACCCTCAGAGGGGGTCTGAGTGACGTATTTAACAGTTGGGGTGTTTCTACACTGGTTTGTGGTTGGCTCTCTTTCTTCAGTCTGTATAAAGGAGATAGTAACACCTACCGCCCAGGCAGGAAGCTCTGATGTCCAAGAGACTGATCTAGAAATGACCACCTTCCTCCAGCTTTGTGGTCCCAGTAAACTCTGTTTCTCGTCCGAAGGTGAGTGACCATCACCTCTCAGGAGGGAAGTACATACTGTTTGTTGTGGTTTAGTCACCCAGTTGTGTCCAACTCTTTGTGACACTATGAACTGTAGCTCGCCAGGCTCCTCTGTCCATGGGATATATACTGTTAGGGAAGTTTATCTGGAGGCAAGGGGGAGTGACTACAGGTGAGTTCTACTGCTATCCAAGGTCTTGATCTCTGATAATGCCTTCCTCCTTTAGAAGAAAAATTGAAGTATAGAAATTTCAGCCTTAGTACAAATGTAAGCGGGAAAGAATTTTTGAAGGCTCTTCTCTGGGTCCCTGATGGTGCATATGACAATCCATTTCACGTATGCCTGAGGCTGCTTTGACTTGGGCTTCTGGGGCCATCTCCTGTGACATGTCTGACTTGTAGGCAAGCAGGCAGTTGTCTGGGGAGGCTTGAAATGGGAGAGGGGTAATTAGGTATGATAGCATAGAGATGGAGTTATGTGATCTTCATCTTGGTATTTATTTCTAGAACTCTTTGACTCAAGGGTTGCTATAAGTGCATTTATTTTCCTCACAATAAGGCAGATGTAGAGTGGGATTGGGAACTAAAGCAATTGATTTTAAGAGTCTAGGCAAGGCTGGAATCAGAGGGAATTGCTGCTGTGATGTATACATTGATAAATCAGGAAGCAACTTGGCATTTGTAATGACTTCTTAGCTATAATGCTGTAGACCATACCTTATTGGAGTCACAAGTCCCTGGGAAGTGTATTTGTTTCCTGTTTTGATCAGATAAGTAGTGTCTCTAATGATCATGATACAATCCATAAATCTAACTTTGAAAAGATTAGACACTGGCTTTTATAATTTTATTGCTGATGATTATTTTGATGAAGAAGGTACTCTCAGTAGGGTAAATGGGAAGCAATAATAACTCCCCTGGCCAGAATCATTCATTTACTGAATGTGTATGAAAAGAAAGTACAAAAAGGTTTCTGAGATGCACTTCACATTCTCTTTGTTAGTTTTCTCCATTGCTGCTTCCCCTTATTGTCTCTGAGTTCTTGGAAATTCAAATGCATCACTTCTAAATTGTGAGTTGCTTCTCAGAATTGAAGGCTTTAAAATTTTCCACTTGTTCAGAATCTAGGAAAATGGTACAGATGAATCAGTTTCAGGGCGGGAATCAAGACGCAGTCCTAGAGAACAGACGTGTGGTCTCAGTGGGGGAAGGGGGTTGGGATGAACTGGGAGATTAATACTGACATATATACACTGTCATGTGTAAAATGGATGGCTAGTGGGAACCTGCCATATAGCACAGGGAGCTTAGCTTGGTGCTCTGTGATGACTTAGAGGAGTGTGATGAGGCAGGGGGTAGGAGGGATGAGGCATGGAGTGGGTGGGAACAAGGACCAAGAGGGAGGGGATATATGTACACATATACCTGCTTTACTTCACTGTACAGCAGAAACCAACACAACATTGTAAAGCTGCTATGCTCTAATATGAAGAAATTTCTACTTCTTCAGAAAAGGCAATGCCAAAGAATGTTCAAACTAATGTTCAAACTATCACACAATTGCACTCATCTCACATGCTAGCAAAGTAATGCTGAAAACTCTCCAAGTCAGGCTTCAACAGTACGTGAACCGAGAACTTCCAGATGTTCAAGCTGGATTTGGAAAAGGCAGAGGAACCAGAGATCAAATTGCCAACATCTGTTGGATCATAGAAAAAGCAAGAGAGTTCCAGAAAAACATCTACTTCTGCTTTATTGGATACACCAAAACCTTTGACTGTGTGGATCAAAATAAACTATGGAAAATTAAGAAATGGGAATATCAGACCACCTTACCTGCCTCCTGAGAAATCTGTATGCTGGTCAAGAAGCAATAGTTAGAACTGGATATGGAACAATGGACTGGTTCCAAATTGGGAAAGGTGTACATCAAGGCTGTATATTGTCACCCTGCTTATTTAACTTATATGCAGAGTACATCATGTGAAATGCCAGATTGAATGAAGCACAAGCTGGAATCAAGATTCCCAGGATAAATATTGATAACCTCTGATATGCAGATGACACTACCCTTATGGCAGAAATAGAAGAACTAAAGAGCCTCTTGATGAAAGTGAAAGAGGAGAGTGAAAAAGCTGTTTTAAAACTCAATATTCAGAAAACTAAGATCATGGCATCCTGTCCCATCATTTCATGACAAATAGATGGGTAAACAGTGGAAACAGTGACAAACTTTATTTTTTGGGCCCCAAAATCACTGCAGATAGTGACTGCAGCCATGAAATTAAAAGATGCTTGCCCCTTGGAAGAAAAGCTATGACAAACCTAGACAGTGTATTAAAAAGCAGAGGCATTAGTTTGCTGACAGAGGTTCATCTAGTCAAAGCTATGGTTTTTCCAGTAGTCATGTATGGATGTGAGAGTTGGACTATAAAGAAAGCTGAGCACCGAAGAATTGATGGCTTTTGAACTGTGGTGCTGGAGAAGACTCTTGAGAGTCCCTTGGACTGCAAGGAGATCCAACCAGTCAATCCTAAAAGAAATCAGTCCTGAATATTCATTGGAAGGACTGATGTTGAAGCTGAAACTTCAATACTTTGGCCACCTGATGGGAAGAACTGACTCAATGGAAAAGACCCGGATTCTGGGAAAGTTTGAGGACAGGAGGAGAAGTGGACGACAGAGGATGAGATGGTTGGATGGCATCACTGACTCAAAGGACATGAGTTTGAGCAAACTCTGGGAGTTGGTGACGGACAGGGAAGCCTGGTGTGCTACAGTCCTTGGGGTTGCAAAGAGTCGGACATGACTAAGGGACTGAACTTAAATGAACTCAGAAAAGGAAGTGGACCTGTCCGCCTTCTGTGTTTGTTCTATTTTTGTATCTGCCATTGTCGATAGAAGTCAGAGAAGACCAGATTGGAAGTCACATTGTGTGATTTAGAGCCTTCCAGTAGTCATAGCTCAGTCTTAATATTTTAAGCATCTTGGTGAATACTTACTCCCATTTCCCCCCAAGACATGATGAATGGCTCCTTCCTCTGTGCCTCTATCAAGCTTAGTTCAGCATTCAATAGTATATATTTACTAAGTTTTAATTATATGTCATACTGAGAGAGTCATTGGGTGTGCCATGGTGAACAAGTAAGATGCAGTCTCTCTCTCTCTTTTTCTTCTTTCCTTTTGCCCCATGCTTCCCTGCTCTCTCTCCTCTCCCCTTCTCTCCCTTATGTTCCCCTCCCTGCCCTCCCTTTTTTTACCCCTGCCATTCCCTTCCTTCTCTTTCCCTTCCCTCCCCTCTCCTCCTCTCCTCTTTCCTCCCTCCCTCTCTCTCTCATCTGATAGGAGGACAAACAAAATAAACAATTACCCCTGTGTGATGTGGGGCCCCTCTGCTGGCCAACTCTGCCTTGAGAATCCCCTGTCAGCATTGCTGAGACTTTCTTAGAGTTGCCTGCAGTCTAAAACTCTTCCCACCTAGTCACCCTCTTTCCTATCCTTCCATAGGTGTCAGTGTGTGTGTGTGTGGGTGCTGAGTCATATTCCACTCTTTGCAACCCCATGGATTGTAGCCTGATAGGCTCCTCTGTCCATGGGATTTCCCAGGCAAGAATACTAGAATGCATTGCCATTCCCTTCTCTAGGGGATCTTCCTGACCCAGGGGTCAAACCCATGTCTCCTGCATTGGCAGGCAGATTGTTCACCTCTGTGCCATCTGGGAAGCTAATAGGTGTCAAACCTGCATTGAAATCCCAAGTCTCTTCCTGCCTACTCCTGCTTCTCCACCGTTACCCTTCACAGGCATTTTCCCCAATAAGTCTCCTGCACATCTACTCCCATCTTGGATCTGCTTCCCTGAGAGCCTGGACTAATAAGAGATTAATAGGTTTTATGCTGAAGAGTAGAAATGGGGATAGAGAAGGTTAAGAGGGCCAGATGATGAAGGGTTTTATCTGCTAGGTAAAGCCTTTTGGATGTTGCTCTCAGGAGTCAGTGGGAAGCTATAGACTGTTTTTAACTGATGAGTAAGAGGTTTTAGAAAAAAATATTCTTTTTTTTAAAAGTCTCAGATTATTTATTAGTCTGTGCAAATCCCAACATGATTTCATTTATTTCTAGGGGAGATATTTCCTGGTTACATGGAAAATTGTGCAGTGGCTTCTGGAAGACCTTCATTCTAAGCAGCTTTATAGCAAAACGTTTCATTTAGAAGCCTGGACCCTCTTTGTTCAGTTTATTGTCATGTGCATTCACTGAGTAGAACTTGTACTGATCATCGGGACCTCGTTTGTTCCAGGATTCTTGGTTATTCTTTCTGTCCCGACTGACATCTGGATTGAGTAACGTCTTGCCAGGCACAAGGCATACAGTGCTGCTCCAGTACCTCCTGCTCCAATAAATATGATGAAGAGGGGGATCAAGCTAGCATGCTTCTTGCCTGACCATGAGTTGGCAGAGCGTGGTTGTAACAGAGGCCTTGAGTCTAGAAGGAGAGAAAAATCAACCTGCAAGGCCCAGGACTAAGCAGTCTCTGCACCAAGGAGGAACAGACATCCCTAGAAAGAGAATTCTTTTTTTTTTGAAAGAGAATTCTTAAAAATTTTTTTAAATTAATTTTTATTGGAGTATAGCTGCTTTATATTGTGTTAGTTTCTGCTGTACAGCAAAGTGAATCAGTTATATATACACATCAGTTCAGTTCAGTCGCTCAGTCGTGTTTGACTCTTTGCAACCCCATGAATCGCAGCACGCCAGGCCTCCCTGTCCATAACAAACTCCCAGAGTTTACTCAAACTCATGCCCATCAAGTCAGTGATGCCATTCAGTCATCTCATCCTCTGTCATCCCCTTCTCCTCCTGCCCCCAATCCCTTCCGGCATCAGGGTCTTTTCCAATGAGTCAACTCTTCACACGAGGTGGCCAAAGTATTGGAGTTTCAGCTTCAGCATCAGTGCCTCCAAAGAACACCCAGGACTGATCTCCTTTAGGATGGACTAGTTGGATCTCCTTGCAGTCCAAGGGACTCTCAAGAGTCTTCTCCAACACCACAGTTCAAAAGCATCAATTCTTTGGTGCTCA
Source organism: Muntiacus reevesi (assembly GCF_963930625.1). Taxonomy (NCBI): domain Eukaryota; kingdom Metazoa; phylum Chordata; class Mammalia; order Artiodactyla; family Cervidae; genus Muntiacus; species Muntiacus reevesi. The sequence goes on from NC_089250.1 coordinate 99,484,006, forward strand.
GCTTTCTTCACAGTCCAACTCTCACATCCATACATGACCACTGGAAAAACTATAGCCTTGACAAGTTGGACCTTTGTTGGCCAAGTGATATCTCTGCTTTTAAATATGCTGCCTAGGTTGGTCATAACTTTCCTTCCAAGGAGTAAGCGTCTTTTAATTTCATGGCTGCAGTCACCATCTACAGTGATTTTGGAGCCTAGAAAAATACAGTCTGTCACTGTTTCCCCATCTATTTGCTGTGAAGTGATGGGACTGGATTCCATGATCTTAGCTTTCTGAATGTTGAGCTTTAAGCCAACTTTTTCACTCTCCTCTTTCACTTTCATCAAGAGGCTCTTTAGCCCTTCTTCACTTTCTGCCATAAGGGTTGTGTTATCTGCATATCTGAGGTTATTGATATTTTTCCCAGCAATCTTGATTCCAGCTTGTGTTTCATCCAGCCCAGCGTTTCTTATGATGTACTCTGCATATAAGTTAAATAAGCAGGGTGACAATATACAGCCTTGATGTACTCCTTTTCCTATTTGGAGCCAGTCTGTTATTCCATGTCCAGTTCTAACTTTTGCTTCCTGACCTGCATACAGATTTCTCAAGAGGCAGGTCAGATGGGTAGTCTGGTATTACCAGAATTTTCCACAGTTTACTGTGATCCACACAGTCAAAGGCTTTGGCATAGTCAATAAAGCAGAAATAGATGTTTTTCTGGAACTCTCTTGCTTTTTTGATGATCCAGAGGATGTTGGCAATTTGATCTCTGCTTCCTCTGCCTTCACTAAGTCCAGCTTGAACATCTGGAAGTTCATGGTTCACATATTGCTGAAGCCTGGCTTGGAGAATTTTGAGCATTACTTTACTAGTGTGTGAGATGAGTGCAATTGTGCAGTAGTTTGAGCATTCTTTGGGATTGCCTTTCTTAGGGATTGGAATGAAAACTGACCTTTGGGCCTGTGGCCACTGCTGAGTTTTCCATATTTGCTGGCATATTGAGTGCAGCACTTTCACAGCATCATCTTTCAGGAATTGAAATAGCTCAACTGGAATTGCATCAGTTCCATTAGCTTTGTTCGTAGTGATGCTTCCTAAGGCCCACTTGACTTCACATTCCAGGATGTCTGGCTCTAAGTGAGTGTGAGTGATCACAGCATTGTGATTATCTAGGTCGTGAAGATCTTTTTTGTATAGTTCTGCTGTGTATTCTTGCCACCTCTTCTTAATATCTTCTGCTTCTGTTAGGCCCCTACCATTTCTGTCCTTTATTGATCCCATCTTTGCATGAAATATTCCCTTGGTATCTCTAATTTTCTTGAAGTGATCTCTAGTCTTTCACATTCTGTTGTTTTCCTCTATTAGCATTGATCACTGAGGAAGGCTTTCTTATCTTTTCTTGCTCTTTGGAACTCTGCATTCAAATGGGTATATTTTGCCTTTTCTCTTTTGCTTTTCACTTCCCTTGTTTTCACAGCTATTTGTAAGGCCTCCTTAGACAGCCATTTTGCTTTTTTGCATTTCTTTTTCTTGGGGTTAATCTTGATCCCTGTCTCCTATACAATGTCACAAACCTCCGTCTATAGTTCATGAAGCACTCTGTCTATCAGATCTAGTCCCTTAAATCTATCTCTCACCTCCACTGTGAGATTTGATTTAGGTCACACCTGAATGGTCTAGTGGTTTTCTCCACTTTCTTCAATTTCAGTCTGAATTTGGCAATCAGGAGTTCATGATCTGAGCCACAGTCAGCTCCCTGTCTTGTTCTTGCTGACTGTATAGAGCTTCTCCATCTTTGGCTGCAAAGAATGTAATCAATCTGATTTTGGTGTCGACTATCTGGTGATGTCCATGTGTAGAGTCTTCTCTTGTGTTGTTGGAAGAGGGTGTTTGCTATGACCAGTGCGTTCTGTTGGCAGAACTCTATTAATTAGCCTTTGCCCTGCTTCATTCTGTACTCCAAGGCAAATTTGCCTGTTACTCCAGGTGTTTCTTGACTTCCTACTTTTGCATTCTAGTCCCCTATAATGAAAAGGACATCTTTTTTGGGTATTGGTTCTAAAAGTCTTGAAGGTCTTCATAGAACTGTTCAACTTCAACTTCTTCAGCATTACTGGTCAGGACATAGACTTGGATTACCGTGATATTGAGTGGTTTGCCTTGGAAACAAATAGAGATCATTCTGTCGTTTTTGAGATTGCATCCAAGTACTGCATTTCGGTACCAAGTACTGCACTCTTTTGTTGACTATGATGGCTACCCCATTTCTTCTAAGCGATTCCTGCCCACAATAGTAGATGTAATGGTCATCTGAGTTATATTCACCCATTCCAGTCCATCTTAGTTTGCTGATTCCTAGAATGTCGATGTTTACTCTTGTCATCTCCTGTTTGACCACTTCCAATTTGCCTTGATTCACAGACCTAACATTCTAGGTTCCTATGCAATGTTGCTCTTTACAGCATTGAACCTTGCTTCTATCACCAGTCACATCCACAACTGGGTGTTATTTTTGCTTTGGCTCCACCCCTTCATTCTTTCTGAAGTTATTTCTCCACTGATCTCCCGTAGCACATTGGGCACCTACCGACCTGGGGAGTTCCTCTTTCAGTGTCCTATCATTTTGCCTTTTCCTACTGTTCATGGGGTTCTCAAGGCAAGAATACTGAAGTGGTTTCCATTCCCTTCTCCAGTGGACCATGTTCTGTCAGACCTCTCCACCACGACCCATCCATCTTGAGTGGCCCCACATGGCATGGCTTAGTTTCATTGAGTTAGACAAGGCTGTGGTCCTGTGATCAGATTGCCTAGTTGTCTGTGATTGTGGTTTCAGTCTGTCTGCCCTCTGATGCCCTCTCTCAGTTCCTACCATCTTACTTGGGTTTCTCTTACCTTGGACATGGGGTATCTCTTTATGGCTGCTCCAGCAAAGCGCAACTGCTGCCCCTAACCTCAGGTGTGGGATAGCTCCTCTCGGCCGCGCTTGTGCGCCGTCGCAGCCGCTGTCAGGATTATATACACATATAATCCCCTCTTTTTTGGATTTCCTTCTCCTTTAGGTCACCACAGAGCACTGGGTAGTTTCCTGTCCTAGAAACATTATTCTTGTTGCAGGGTAGAATGAATTGGAAGGAAGCAAAGTAGGCAGCATATAGATATTGCAGTCACCTCGACAAGCGATGATGATGGCTTTAATGGTGGTTCATTATATCAACTCTGTGTATCCTGGGAGATTCTGAACAACCTGAAGGCCAGGACTCAGTTTTACTGGCCCTGCTTCCCTTGCACAGTGGTAGCTAGTCAACACATGTTTGCCAAGAATATGTAATTATTTTTGTCTCTGTAGAAATATGTTTTATCATTTTTAATCTGTTTATGTATGTACATTAGCCTAAAATCAATTGCTTTTCTCATACTGAGCTGTCAGCCTAAGCCGTGAGGCATTTTAGTAAATTTTCTGTGATCACTGTTCTTTGCAATTCTGATTAATTTTACCATAGGATCTACACTGTTTTGGTGTCAGTTTTGAGAGGGAAAAAACATTAGCTATAACTTGACATCTTAAAAGTCAGTTTCAGTTTTGCTCTGTCATTTATTCCCATAAGCAATTTATTTGTATATTCAGCTATTCATTATGGTTTTAATGACAAATTAGATACTAACATGGCAAGGGGAAGGATTTGGTAAGAAAATTTGTTAAAATGTCATTTATTACTTACATGAGCACAATGATAGATTTTTTTTTTTTTTTTTTGGTATATCATGTCATATCATCTATCATATTCTATCTATGTGCTTATCCCTTTAAAAATATGTAGGAGCTGTCTAGATGCAAAGGAAGCTGTGATTAATGTGATTATCGGTATGTATGTTCCTATTACTATTTTCTTAATTGTTTTGGGTTTGTTTTTGTAGATCTTTTTTCCTACCTTCCTCTTTTGTTCTTTTGTGGTTTGATGACCATCTTTAGTGTTGTGTTTGGGTTGCTTTGTCTTTTTTTGTATCTGTTGTTGCTTTTTGGTTTGCATTGGCAACTGTGATTAATAACATTTATATTCATTTAAAAGTCTAGAAAATCTTATTGTGGGTAGTCGGACATGACTGAGTGACCGTTTTCTTCCTTTATTTTGATCTTGATTGCCTTCTTTCAAAACTACACCCCGCTTCAGACCAAGAACCAGTTCTTGTTGTTCAGAAGTAAGTCTGGAATAGCTCTCATTGTCTAGTCTATATTTGTTGGTCAGGTTTAGGTCCAGGACTCTGTTTCCATTACTTGTTCTATCTCCAGAGAGATTGGGTTGTCATTAGCACATACCAAGAATTTATTAGAATCTTTGCTTTTATCATATTTTGACTTCAGGCAGAAGGTAGGCTTATTTTCTTGTATTGCTTACTGTAGCATCACAGGCTTTAATTTTATTCTTTTAGCTTGATGTTTAGGTGTGTAAGGAATAGCCCTATGCTCTTTAAAGATTTTTTTTGAAAAATTTTATTTATTTATTTTTGACTGTGCTGGGTCTTCATTTCTTTGCTTGGGCTTTCTCTAGTTGTGGTGTCTGGGTTTCTTACTGCCGAGGCTTCTCTTGTGGGCTTCTCTGGGCACGTGGGCTTCAGTAGTTGTGGCATACAGGCTTACTTGCTCCCCGGCATGTGAAATCTTCTAGGACCAAAAATCAAACCCGTGTCTCCTGCATTGGCAGGTGGATTCTGATCCAGAGAGCCACGAGGGAAGTCTCCTATACTCTTCTGTATCCCGGTGGCACCTTAAACAATGCTGAATAAAGCAGAAATTTTTATTTCTTTTTGTGTTTATTAGTGTTTCCACTTAGGAATTATTACTATTTTCATAGAGCCTTAAAGTGTTGGGGATGAAAGAGATCTTTGAGCTTATTTTAGTCAATTTCTCATCCATATATGATTAAACTGAGGCTCAGAGCAGTCTCATGACTTGCAGGCAAGGTCATAGTTGTATTAGTGCAGTGTTTTCATCTGGTCAGGGCTAAACTGCTGAAAAAAAAACCCTGATAAATCTTAGTGGTTTATAAGAAACAATAAAGGTTTATTATTTAATTACATGATAGTCTATGTGGGTCCTTGGGAATGGGATTTGTGTGTTCCATGCAGTCATTTAGAGACTCAGTGTTTCTATCTTATAGGGTCTCAGAAACTGTCTCCTCTGCATCTCGGCTAACAGACAAGAAAAGAGAGAGACAGCATGAAAAAGGTTCATTTTCTCTCAAGTGCCTCAGACCCAAAGTGATAAATCATTTCCACTCATATGCCATTGGTGAGAATTAGTCATGTGGTCCCATCTAGATGCTAAGGGGGCTGGGAAATGTAGTTTACATGTGTATCCAGGAGGAGAAAACAGGTGTGGTGAACATCTAGCCAGTTTCAGCCATATTTAATCTTTCTATATGGTAGCAATTTTCTAAGTGTCAACACAGCAGCAGCAGCATCACTTGAAGACTTGTTAGAAGTGTAGATTCTCAGATCACACCCAGACCTACAGAATCAGAAACGCTGGGTGATTCTTGTGATTTATTTATGCTAAAGTTTGAGAACCACTAACACATTCTATTAGACATATTCCAGTGTTTCTTAACCCTCAGTTCAGTTCAGTTGCTCAGTTTTGTCCAACTCTTTGCGACCCTGTAGACCTCAGCACGCTAGGCTTCCCTGTCCATCACCAACTCCTAGAGCTTGCTCAAACTCATGTCCATTGAGTTGGCGATGCCATCCAACTATCTCATGCTCTGTTATCTCCTTCTCCCCTGGCTACATGTTAAAGTTACCTAAGGAAACCTAAAACAAACTAAAACAACATTTCCTGAACTCCATCTGGATCAATTAAATAAAAATTTGTAGAGGGAGACCCAGGCACTGGTATCTTAGGCTAAAGACTACTCAGTTATTTTGAATGTGATCAGGATCAGGAACCATTATCTTAGATGATAAAAAAAAAATTGTTTCTTTTTTTGTGTAATTTAACTTGCAGCTTACCACCTGTGTGCCTTTGAATAAGTCAGTTACCTTCCCTGAACTTCTGTTTTTCCCACCAGTAAAATGGGGCATAACCCTAGAATCTACTGGACTGTGAAGATGACAAAGAAATTGTATTTATAAAGTGTTTATATAACATCAGGCATGTAGTGAGTGCTCACGCATAAAAGGAAACATTTTTTTCAAATCACATTTTGATTGCTCTATTGAGAGAATGACAGAGAGAAAATAGAGCTGCTAAATCAGAAGTTAGGAGAATATTCATTACTTCTTCCTATATTTTCAAGTTATTCCCGGCCCCCCCACCCCCCACCCCCGCCCCACTCTCTCATCTTCCCCCTACATTGAAAATCTGAGATTTGGATTTTTAACAATTCGCCATTTGGGACTGTCAATATTATTCTTTCCTTACAGTGGCTACATTCCCATTGCTCCCTACTAGAGCTGTTTCAAGCATTGAATTTGGGCAGGACATTGATCTCATGTGCTAAGTGGAGACAAGGGAGTGGGGTCTCTCACCCTGATAGCTGCTTGGCGACTGACCATGAGGTGCCTGATTGGCAGCTGGACACGAGGGAGACCTAGTCATTGTCTGTGTGACACCTCCATGGTGTCTGAAAAAATGTAGAGATTCTTGCCTCTGTGTTTATTGTGCTTCTGGAAAACAATTTCATGCCATGTGGTTGCATAGGTTTTCTTTTACATGCTGTTTGCTGATAAGGTGAAATTTTAGCAGAGTCTGGATCGCCTAAAAAAGTGCTCAGGAAGTTCATCCATCTACTGTGGCCTTCTGGCAGGACAGCTTACTCCTGTAGAATTTTCAAGCAAAATAGCTCATTGACAGGGCAAAATAGCTAGCTCATTTGTCCTTATCTTAATGGAACTAAGATTAGATTCTATCTTTCCTTAGAATTAAATGGTTTTTCTGGTCTCTGTCTGCAAGCTTAGCTAAAATATTAGATAAAGGCTTATATTGGTTAGTGAAACTCTTCAACTTGAAGTAACTGTGTTTTGTAAAAAAAATGTGTTAGGTGACAGTCGTGATGGATTAAACCCGGAAACAAGGCAGAAATTGGTACTACATTTGATAGAGAGCAGATGAATCATGTTAGGGTTAATATTCTGACAGCAAAACACTTGCATTTAAACTTCTGAATGGATATAAATGGCTCATTCTATTCAGACATCCTGGCAAGACTGAATTTAGGATCCTGGTAGGATGCTGGTTTGTGAGAAGCATAATTTTCAAGGAAGTAATCACAAAGTTGGAGGTTGACACCTTTGAGTTTACATTTCAGGTTCTCTTTGTGATATTACATAAATCACTCAGTTTCTCTCTGGATCTTGTTTACTGCCTGTAAAATGTGATTCACCATGTTTCTCTCATACATATCTTATTTTTTAAGAAGTTATTATTTTTGGCTGTGCTGGGTCTTTGTTGCCATGCAGGCATTTCTCTAGTGGCAAGCAGGGATGTTCTCGAGCTGTGGTGCACGGACTTCTGTTGTGGTGGTGGCTTCTCCTGCTGCGGAGTGCAGGCTCTAAAGCACGGGCTGAGTAGTTGCAGCTCTTGGGCTTAGTTGCTCTGCGGCACGTGGGGTCTTCCCAGGTCAGGGATGGAACTGAGTCTTCTGCACTGGCAGACAGATTCTTTACCACCAGAGAAGCCCCACATATCTTCTTGTAGTTCTCACTAAAATACTTCATATTTCAAGGATTGTGTGTTAGTCACTCAATTGTGTCTGACTCTGCGACCCCATGGGGTATAGCCCACCAGGCTCCTTTGTCCATGGGATTCTCCAGGCAAGAATACTGGAGTGGGTTGCCATTTCCTTCTCCAGGGATCTTCTTGACCCAGGGGTCAAACTCGGGTCTCCTGCATTGCTGCCAGACCCTGTACTGTCTGAGCCACCGGGGAAGCCCTTTTTTTTTTTTTTTTTTTGCCATTTTATAGTCATTTAGAAGGCACATAATTTCCCCCCAGGGAATCCTTTTTTCTCTGTGCCTGTTAGAAAAGTGGGGGAGTCTTACACCAATTAGATGCTGGAAACAACCTGAAGCATGAGTTCAGGGTAAGCCATGGACCAAGTTCGGTTATGGGAATCAGACGTTAGTGTTCTTCTTTTCTCTCTTTGATCATTTCTGTGAGCAAGGGGAAAATCTGACTTTTTGAGAAAGCAATTTTACTCGGTGGGTTCATAATTTTGGCTGACAAATGGATAGGTAAATTGACAATGACTTTCCAGCTAAAGAATACTGTGTATGTTTACCACCATAGGGAGTCGGAATTTTGTCAGTTAACATGATGTCTTTTTAGCTTTCCTAAGGTTTCCAGCTAAAAAGAAAAAGCAGCAAGATTAAATTTCTCTCAATGAAAAAATGCCTTTTAAAAGTCAGGGAGGTTCACTGTTGGTACTGACTGTGTCTGTAGAGGATGAGATTGTGATGGACTGTCATCAAGGCTGTCTTCAGCGTAATGGGGAGATTCTTCTTCTATCATCAGCAAATATTGAGTCTGCACGGATGAGGTGAAGGCTGTGGAGCCAGATGATGGGGATGCAGAATGTTCATGGCATCCCAGGGAGACAGTGTAGCACTACAGGAAAGGCTTTGCTCAGGAGTCAGGGAGGCCTGGGAGGGAATCCTGGCTCAGCACACAATACACGTGCAACTTCAGATGGCTGACTTAAGTTGTTAAGTCTCACTGAGCTCAGCTGGGACTTCCCTCCTGGTCCAGCGGTTAAGACTTCATGCTCCCAACGCAGGGGGCCTGGATTTGATCCCTAGTCAGGGAACTGCATCCCACATGCCGCAACTAAAAGATCCTGCATGCGGCAACTAAGATCTTATATGCTGCAACTAAGACTCGGTGCAGCTAAAAATAAAATAAAAAAAGAGCTCATCTGTAAAATGGGAGCTTTATCACATAACTTGTAGTTTAGGATTACATTAGGTTGTGTGTTCCAAATATTTGGCAACATCAAGGCCTGGCATGTGGCATGAGCTCACCCTTCTCAGGCAGCCCTCCTAATGGGCTTAACTTTCTGGTCCCATTTGTCAATGACAAAGAAAAATATCTGGTGTTCATTGCTCTGGGGAAGGATTTTGAATTGTTATTGACATTTTAGTATAATTTCAAGTCACTGACATCCCTCTACCTCTGTATGAAGCAGGGGTCTGAACTTGGGTTTAGGTACAGTACATGTTCCAACTCAGTCATTTCTAGGAAATGAGGTGGTAGCCCCAGGCCTGATGCTGTGCTATGTAACACCCTCGATCCTGATTCACTGCCTATGGACAGACCTGAAGCCTGAGATCGCTGTAGTTGGGGGTCTATGTATTGGATTGCCAAAAAGTTTGTTTGGATGCAAGATGTTATAGAAATACCTGAAGAAAACTTTTGGCCAACCCAGTGTAAAATTCCCAAAGCAGTTTCATTAAAATCTCATTTGGATAATGAGGAAACAGGTTTTGGATACCACTGATTTTTGTAATATTGACAGTAACGAGGAATGGTACCTGTAACTTTATGGTAATTTTTTAGTAACGAGTAATAGCATTGTTGGTATTGGCAGTGCAGACATTAGCACTGTCAGCATAAGGCATTGTGTGCTTTGGACCAAAGGACACTACCCAATTGCAGCAGTCGTGGTGTCTTTTGTTAAGCTTTGTTAATGGTGCTTTTGGTATTAACAGGGTGTTAAAGATAACCTCAAACTTATGCCACCCATCTCATTAAGAGGTGAAATTTACTTTTCTTTCCCTTGAATCCGCATTGGTCTGCATTGGTTCTGTGACTTGCCTTACCAATGTGTTACTGTTCAGCTACTAAATTGTGTCTTACTCTTTGTGACCCCATGGACTGCAGCACAACAGGCTTCCCTGTCCTTCACCATCTCTTGGAGTTTGCTCAAACTCCTGTCCATCGAGTCAGTGATGCCATCCAACCATCTTAAGCTTTGTCACCCCCTTCTCCTGCTCTGAATCTCTCCCATCATCAGGGTCTTTTCCAATGAGTTGGCTTTTCACATCAGGTGGCCAAACTATTGGAGCTTCAGCTTCAGCATTAGTCCTTCCAATGAATATTCAGGGTTGATTTCCTTTAGGATTGACTAATTTGATTTCCTTGCAGTGCAAAGGACTCTCAAGAGCCTTCTCCAGCACCATATTTCAAAAGCATCTATTCTTTAGTGGTCAGCCTTCTTTATGTCCAACTCTCACATCCATACATGACTACTGGAAAAACCATAACTCTGACTATATTGATTTTTGTCAGCAAAGTAATGTCTCTGCTTTTTATTATACTGTCAGGAGTTGTCATAACTTTTTTTCCAAGGAGCAAGTGTCTTTTAATTTCATTGCTGCAGTCACCATCTGCAGTGATTTTGGAGCCCAAGAAAATAAACTCTTTCACTGTTTCCCCCTTTTCCCCATCTATTTGCCATGAAGTAATGGGACCAGATGCCATGATGTTAGTTTTTTGAGTGTTGAGTTTTAAGCCAGGTTGTTCACTCTCTTTCACCTTTATCAAGAGGCTCTTTAGTTCCTCTTCACTTTCTAACATGGCTTTGTAATTTCAGAGGCTGGGCTTCCAGGAATCTTCAACATCTAATTGTGCTGCTTGGAATACTCCATCTGGGAACTCAGTCCCCATGCTGTGAGAAAGCCCAAGCAGCCACATGACAAGAAGGGTGAGGCTCCTGGCTGACAACCAGCACCACTTCCCAGCCGTGATGAAGTCATTTTGGAACAGGCCATCCCAGACTCCCAAATGACACCAATGAAGCAAAAAACAATTTGATCAATCCATGGAATTAATAGAAGTAGTATATTCTTGATGTTTTAAGCCACGAAAATTTGGGTGGTTTGCTATACAGCAATGGATGACTGCACAGTGGCTATTTGCATTGCAAGAGATAGTGCCCTAAAGCTGGAATAGAAAAGGAGGAAAATATCAAGCCCCATGGAATAGTTAATAGAACTAGTTAAGAGAACACACTTGAGTTGCCTTCAGAGGATTCTCAGAATAATAAGAAAGAAACTGTTTTGGGGGAATGGAGATGAGTTCATTAATAAGTAGGAGATAGTAGTACCAACCTGTTAATGATGTGATGAAGATTCAGTGGGATAATATGTGTGAAATAATTAGTGCTCTTTTTGGCCTGAATGTACTCAGCAAGTAGTAACCATTATTGTTACCCTCATCTTCTCTGAGGTTAGCCGACTAATTTGATGTTCAACAGAATACAGCCACATTAACTGCTATTGTTGCTTAGTCGCTAAGTCGTGTCTGACTCTTGAGACCTCCATTGACTGTAGCCCACTAGGTTCCTCTGTCAATGGGATTTCCCAGGCAAGAATACTGGAGTAGATTGCCATTTCCTTCTTCAGGGGATCTTCTCAACCCAGAGATGAAACCCGTGTCTCCTGCAGGAGGATTCTTCACCACTGTGCCACCTGGAAAGCCTACATTATTTGTAGGTACGTCTTATTTCCACAGCTAGATGGACATTCTCTTAAGGGCATAGTTAGTAGCTTATATTTCTTTGTGTGATATAGCTCTGAATAAATATTTGTTGATTGAGTAGCTTGAATAGGACAGATTATATCACCTATTTTTAGGATTCTATTTTCATTCACATTAGACTCATGTGTCAGTTTATAATCTTAGCTAAATTTCTAAAGCTGAAAGATAGAAACTGATTGGATTTCAACTAACATGGGCACGCATTGAAAGGGTGACTGTGTCATGTACATATATTTCAGGTGGTAATACAAAGCCAGGTTCTCTGTTGCCAAGGGGGTTTTTCTGTTTGATTGGGCCTAACTGAATCAGCTACACACCTGTTATGAACTCAGGTTGCCTATCTCCGGAGATTTGGGAAGCTTTCTTCAGTCACTGTCAGGTACCAAAACAGACCCGTTGTTACAGGCAGGATAGCTACATCAAAGCTTGTGGAGCTAAAGTCTTTTAAGCCTCTATGAAGCTGTGGTAGTATGTGATTGGCCCTTTTTAGCACTGCTGTTTACTGATTGGCTGTTACCACCTCTGCGGTACAAATAGGAGGTCATTGCTGCTGCTGCTAAGTCACTTCAGTCGTGTCCGACTTTGTGTGACCTCACACATGGCAGCCCACCAGGCTCCGTCCCTGGGATTCTCCAGGCAAGAACACTGGAGTGGGTTGCCATTTCCTTCTCCAGTACATGAAAGTGAAAAGTGAAAGTGAAAGTGAAGTCATGTCCCACTCTTCCCCCATGGACTGTAGCCTACCATGCTCCTCCACCCATGGGATTTCCCAGGTAAGAGTACTGGAGTGGGTTGCCATTGCCTTCTCCAGGAGGTCACTAAGGTCTCTTTATTTGTTGAGAAGGTATAATCTATAAAATACCACCTGCCTTTAAGGGGGTACATATTGATTTGAGGAGGCAAAACCTTTAGCTACTACAATGTTCTGTGGCCCTTCCAAAGGGCCGCGGTATATAAGCAGGTATATAATATCATGGGGGAGGCAATTAGGAAAAAAGAATCTAAAAAGGATCCTTATGGGAACAATAATAGTAATTAAAAAAAACTGAGAAACACTGCTCTGGATCCAAGAAAGCTGATGTGTCTTAGGACATGAACCAGAATGAGACAGATGTTAGGAAACTTGTGATCAATGATGCAGCATGAGTTGTGAAAACAGAACCTGAGTTTGAACCAGCTCACTTTGTGGTGAAAATGACAAGTAACTTAAACTCCTGGCACCTCAGTTTCTCCATGGTGACACTTTGCCATCCATCCCTCTTTTGACCTCTGGCCCCAGGCAACCACTGATCTGTTTTCTCTCATTATAGTTTCCTAGAATTTCATATATATAGAATCATACACATAGTCTTTTGTTTTGACTTCTTTTGCTCTTGTTTTTGAAATTACATGGACATTACCAGATGGTCAACATTGAAATCAGATTGATTATATTCTTTGTAGCCGAAGATGGAGAAACTCTATATAGTCAGCAAAAACAAGACTGGGAGCTGACTGTGGCTCAGATCATGAACTCCTTATTGCCAAATTCAGACTTAAACTGAAGAAAGTAGGGATAACCACTAGACCATTCAGGTATGACCTAAATCAAATCCCTTATGAATATACAGTGGAAGTGAGAAATAGATTTAAGGGACTAGATCTGATAGACAGAGAGCCTGATGAACTATGGACGGAGGTTTGTGACATTGTACAGGAGACAGGGATCAAGACCATCCCCATGGAAAAGAAATGCAAAAAGGCAAAATGGTTGTCTGAGGAGGCCTTACAAATAGTTGTGAAATGAACAGAAGCGAAAAGCAAAGGAGAAAAGGAAAGATATTCCCATTTGAATGCAGAGTTCCAAATAATAGCCAGGAGAGATAAGAAAGCCTTCCTCAGTGATCAATGCAGAGAAATAGAGGAAAACAACAGAATGGGAAAGACTAGAGATCTCTTCAAGAAAATTAGAGATACCAAGGAAATATTTCATGCAAAAATGAGCTCAATAAAGGACAGAAATGGTACGAACCTAACAGAAGCAGAAGATATTAAGAAGAGGTGGCAAGAATACACAGAACTGTACAAAAAAGATCTTCATGACCCAGATTATCACAATGGTGTGATCACTCACCTAGAGCCAGACATCCTGGAACGTGAAGTCAAGTGGGCCTTAGAAAGCATCACTACAAACAAAGCTAGTGGATGTGATGGAATTCCAATTAAGCTATTTCAAATCCTGAAAGATGATGCTGTGAAAGTGGTGCACTCAATATGCCAGCAAATTTGGAAAACTCAGCAGTGGCCACAGGACTGGAAAAGGTCAGTTTTCATTCCAATCCCTAAGAAAGGCAATCCCAAAGAATGCTCAAACTACTGCACAATTGCACTCATCTCACACGCTAGTAAAGTAATGCTCAAAACTCTCCAAGCCAGGCTTCAGCATTACGTGAACTGAGAACTTCCAGATGTTCAAGCTGGTTTTAGAAAAGGCAGAGGAACCAGAGATTAAATTGCCAACATCTGCTGGATCATCAAAAAAGCAAGAGAGTTCCAGAAAAACATCTATTTCTGCTTTATTGACTACGCCAAAGTCTTCAACTATGTGGATCACAATAAACTGTGGAAAATTCTGAAAGAGATGGGAATACCAGACCACCTGACCTGCCTCTTGAGAAACCTTTATGCAGGTCAGGAAGCAACAGTTAGAACTGGACATGGAACAACAGACTGGTTCCAAGTAGGAAAAGGAGTATGTCAAGGCTGTATATCATCACCCTGCTTGTTTAACTTATATGCCGAGCACATCATGAGAAACGCTGGGCTGGAAGAAGCACAAGCTGGAATCAAGATTGCTGGGAGAAATATCAATAACCTCAGATATCCAGATGACAGCACCCTTATGGCAGAAAGTGAAGAGGAACTAAAAAGCCTCTTGATGAAAGTGAAAGTGGAGAGTGAAAAAGTTGGCTTAAAGCTTAACATTCAGAAAACTAAGATCATGACATCTGGTCCCATCACTTCATGGGAGTAGATGGGAGACAGTGGAAACAGTGTCAGACTTTATTTTTTTGGGCTCCAAAATCACTGCAGATGGTGACTGCAGCCATGAAATTAAAAGACACTTACTCCTTGGAAGGAAAATTATGACCAACCTAGATAGCATATTAAAAAGCAGAGACATTTGCCAACAAAGGTACATCTAGTCAAGGCTATGGTTTTTCCAGTGGTCATGTATGGATGTGAGAGTTGAACTGTGAAGAAAGTTGAGCGCCGAAAAATTGATGCTTTTGAACTGTGGTGTTGGAGAAGACTCTTGAGAGTCCCTTGGACTGCAAGGATATCCAACCAGTCCATCCTAAAGGAGATCAGTCCTGCGTGTTCATTGGAAGGACTGATGCTGAAGCTGAAACTCCAATACTTTGGCCACCTCATGCGAAGAGCTGACTCATTGGAAAAGACCCTGATGCTGGGAGGGATTGGGGGCAGGAGGAAAAGGGGACGACAGAGGATGAGATGGCTGGATGGCATCACTGACTCGATGGGCATGAGTTTGAGTAAACTCCGGGAGTTTGTGATGGACAGGGAAGCCTGGCGTTCTGTGATTCATGGGGTCGCAAAGAGTCAGAAACGACTGAGCAACTGAACTGAACTGAACTGATATTGTTGCCTATATTAGTATTTCATTCTTTTTTATTGCTAAGTTGTATTCCACTTATTAACTGATGGGCATCTGGGTTATTTCCAGTTTGGCATCGGAGAGCATTAGGAATAATGCTGCAATGAACATTTGGGTTCTGGTCTTTCTGTGGATGTGTATTTTCAGCAGCTTTTCGTAGTTTTTGTTTTTTTGCTACCAGATGCCAATGGATGTCAAATATGCTATTCGGTTAATGCATACATAAACTACCTCT
Organism: Muntiacus reevesi; assembly: GCF_963930625.1. Taxonomy (NCBI): domain Eukaryota; kingdom Metazoa; phylum Chordata; class Mammalia; order Artiodactyla; family Cervidae; genus Muntiacus; species Muntiacus reevesi. The sequence goes on from NC_089250.1 coordinate 99,499,414, forward strand.
GAAAACAAACAAAAGATGAAAGAAAAAATATAAATGAATGAATTTGATAAATTCTTTTTGAAATACTGCAGATTTTACAGTACTTATTGCCAGAAATAGCACATTTCAAAAAATACTTGAAATGTAGAAAAGTATGTAAAATAGAAAAAGGGCATTTAAAAATGTCCAAAATTCTTTCTCCAGGGACTCTTCCTGACCCAGGGATTGAATCTGGGTCTCCTGCATTGCAGGCAGCCACTTTACCATCCAAGCCACCAGGGAAGTCCCAAAACACAAAAAGGGCATTGAAAAATGTCCAAAAAATCATACTAGTGATAAAGGTATGCTACAAAACTAAGGTATAATTAATGTAAAAATACAAAATTAGGTTCAAAGTATCTTTGGACAAATTGGTTATAAAAATCTTAATTTATAAACCCTAATTCAGAATTTTCGCAAAAAAAAATCATTAGGAAGTTAATCATTAGGCAAGTAGATTTCAAGTTAACACATTTTTGGCAAATTCACCTCAGGCCAATTTCACTGTTAATGGATAGGGATTTGTTATTATTTGGATATAGATGGAAAAAGAAGAGGTCAAGTGTGGACTGATTTTCAGATTTCTGTTGTGGGCTACCAGGCATTAGAGGTGTCATTCATGGTGATGGAAATTCAGGAATGGAAGGAGGATTCATGGTGGGGACGGAAGGCAGATGGTGAGCTGAAGTTTGTTTGTGCTGAGTTTGAGTTGCTTGGGAGAGGCAGCTGGTAGGCATTTGGACTTAAGGTGCTCAGGAAAGATCTGGTGTGGACATACGTAGAATGCCAGTAGCACACAGGTGTTCAGACATATGTGGACATATGGGGAAGATTGTTGGGGCTGGAGGATCTCTGTAGAGGAAAATAAGGCTTTTTATCTCCTCTTGCCTTCTAGGAGCTTGTCTAGACTCTCCAGCACAGCAGATGCATGCACAGGGCCCTGTGGCTCAGATGCTCAGGCTTTGGCTCACAAGGAGGGGTGGGGTGATGCCCTGAATTCAACCTTTAACCAGGGGTTAGTGTGTATTGGAGGCTATAAAGAAAAGCTGTAAGGACTGACTGTCTGAAAACCATACTGGGTCTTTAAGACCCTTCCTAGAGAGTGTAACGTAAAAGGAGGAGAGTATGGCAGAGGCCTTTGGCCCCACATCCCCTCCCTCCTGCCTACCTCTACTTTCAGTTGTAGCTGTGGTGAACCCTCCTGGGGAACTCAGATGTACTTCGTCATTTTCTGACCTCTACTTTGGGGGGCCTTCTCTGATTCTGTTGGAGTCCTCTTGGCCTGCATGCAATTGCCTAGAAATGCAGGAGTCATCGCTTCTCTCACTCAAGGGGCACTGGGAACAGCCATCCCTCCTTCAGGAGGATGGCTTTGGAGACATCCTCTATGGTTGGACCAGACCCTGTTTCTCACATTGGTGACCTGAATAGTGTATCCTTGAACTATCTTTTCTTCCTTCCATCTCACCCTTGCATTCTTTCACTCTCGATTCCAGGAGCACCTCCCAGATAAATCGCCTGCACCCAAACCCTTGCTTTGACTCTACTTCTCGGGGAACCCCCACCACAAGATGATCTGCTATGTGTACTGTTCAGTAGAACATTGTCAGCTGGGTTGCCTCCCACCAACCTTGACTGAGGGAGGAGACTTGTGGTGCCCAGCAGAAACAGCAGAGTGCCTAATGGATGTAGTAATACCCAGCCAAGAGAGTAGGGGATCAGGGGATGACAGTGGAAATTAAGATTGAAATCTGCAGAACTGTAGGCTGGGTGTGTCTGTAAATATGTGTGAGTCACCCTAGGGAACTCCAAAAGTACTTAGTGACACTCTTGCTGGAGGCTTCAAATATGCATTCTCAGGAATGGGTAAGAGCCAGTTGGACACTGGTTATGGGAAGATTTGGAACTTCACAATGTGTGTGATTGTAGAGTCAGCAACCAATGATGATGAGTGACATTTTCTGGGAGCAATGCAGCATTTCTCAACTTTTGGTGCACATCATAATCACATGAGGAGCTTAAAAAATGCAGTTGTCCCCAAAGGAGAACCTGTAGGGGTCTGGCCATATGTAGTTTTGAAAATTCTCCTGCTGATGCTATGTCCAATAAAGTTTGAGGACCTCTGTTTAGAAGTGGGACCAAACAAACAAAAAACAGGGACAGAAGTCAGAGGAGGCGTTAACACTTAAGACACAGGCAGAGAAAGATGAGCCCTGAGAGTAAGGTAAGAAGGAGCAGTCAGAAAGTTAGGGGAGGAAGTCTCAAGCAGGTGTATAGACCCATTAAGGGAAGGTTGAACAAGAACACGGGGTGGGAACACTGGTAGGATCAGTTTCAGGGAAATAATGGGGGTGGCTGTCAGGTCTCAGTGGATGCAAGTGTGAATTGAAGAGGAAGAAGCACAGGGTGCATTCTGTCACTTTCAGATGGCTCACATATCAAACCCTGCCTCCCTCCACATCATACCCACCATAGGAGAGCATCTGTGGTGGCAAGCCTATATATAACCCTGGGTTTAGCAAAGCCCTTCAGCACCAGGGAGTCTGTGATTGAGCCACCCTTAGAGAAGGATCTATGACACACAGAAATCCCTTGCATTCCTATACACTCACAGTGAGAAAACAGAAAGAGAAATTAAGGAAACAATACCATTCACCATTGCAATGAAAAGAATAAAATACTTAGGAATATATCTACCTAAAGAAACAAAAGACCTATATATAGAAAATTATAAAACACTGATGAAAGAAATCACAGAGGACACAAATAGATGGAGAAATATACCGTCTTCATGGATTGGAAGAATCAATATTGTGAAAATGAGTATGCTACCCAAAGCAATCTATAGATTCAATGCAATCCCTATCAAGCTACAAATGGTATTTTTCACAGAATTAGAACAAATAATTTCACGATTTGTATGGAAACACAAAAAAACCTCGAATAGCCAAAGCAATCTTGAGAAAGAAGAATGGAACTGGAGGAATCAACCTGCCTGACTTCAGACTCTACTACAAAGCCACAGTCATCAAGACAGTATGGTACTGGCACAAAGACAGAAATATAGATCAATGGAACAAAATAGAAAGCCCAGAGATAAATCCACATACCTATGGACACCTTATCTTCGACAAAGGAGGCAAGAATATACAATGGAGAAAAGACAACCTCTTTAACAAGTGGTGCTGGGAAAACTGGTCAACCACTTGTAAAAGAATGAAACTAGAACACTTTCTCACACCATACACAAAAGTAAACTCAAAATGGATTAAAGATCTAAATGTAAGACCAGAAACTATAAAACTGCTAGAGGAGAACATAGGCAAAACACTCTCTGACATAAATCACAGCAAGATCCTCTATGGCCCACCTCCCAGAATACTGGAAATAAAAGCAAAAATAAACAAATGGGACCTAATTAAACTTAAAAGCTTTTGCACTACAAAGGAAACTATAAGCAATGTGAAAAGACAGCCCTCAGAATGGGAGAAAATAATAACAAATGAAACAACAAAGAATTAATCTCAAAAATAGACAATCAGCTCCTGCAGCTCAATTACAGAAAAATAAATGACCCAATAAAAAAATGGACCAAAGAACTAAACAGACATTTCTTCAAAGGAGACATACAGATGGCTAACAAACACATGAAAAGATGCTCAACATCACTCATTATTAGAGAAATGCAAATCAAAACCACAATGAGGTACAGTTTCACGCCAGTCAGGATGGCTGCTATCCAAAAGTCTACAAGCAAAAAATGCTGGAGAGGGTGTGGAGAAAAGGGAACCCTTTTACACTGTTGGTGGGAATGCAAACTAGTACAGCCACTATGGAGAACAGTATGGAGATTCTTTTAAAAAACTGGAAATAGAACTGCCATATGACCCAGCAATCCTACTCCTGGGCATACACACCAAGGAAACCAGATCTGAAAGAGACACGTGCACCCCAGTGTTCATCACAGCACTGTTTATAATAGCCAGGGCATGGAAGCAACCTAGATGCCCATCAGCAGACGAATGGATAAGAAATCTGTGGTACATATACACAATGGAATATTACTCAGGCATTAAAAAGAATACATTTGAATCAGTTCTAATGAGATGGATGAAACTGGAGCCCATTATACAGAGTGAAGTAAGCCAGAAAGAAAAACATTAAGAGAGTATACTAACACATATATATGGAATTTAGAAAGATGGTAATGATAACCCTATATGCAAGACAGAAACAGACACACAGATGTATAGAACAGACTTTTGGACTCTGTGGGAGAAGGCGAGGATGGGATGATATGGGAGCATGGCATTGAAACATGTACATTATCAATTGTGAAACCGATCACCAGTCCAGGTTTGATGCATGAGACACGTCTCAGGGTGGTGCACTAGGATGACCCAGAGGGATGGGATGGGGAGAGAGGTGGGGGGGGGGGGTTCAGGATGGGGAACACATGTAAATCCATGTGTGATTCATATCAATGTATGGCAAAAACCACTACAATATTGTAAGGCCTCCAACTAATATAAACACAACAACAACAACCAAAAGAAGGATCTGTGAGAATCTCTGGTAGAGAAAAATCTCCAATAAACTAAGAGGAAAAAAAACTTGGAAAAGGAAAAAAACCACCAAGCATTTCAAAACAGTGGATGCAGAGATTGGGATGGTATTTTGATTTTTAAAATGAAAATTGTCTAAATAATACCTCTTTCCTCCTTGGATGGCTCACAGGCTGTCAGTCCCTGGCGTCCTGCCCCAGGGGAATCTGTGGTGTCCTAGAGGGAAAAACTCCCTTCAGAACATCTCCTGGGTCACACTCGTCTTGCACTGTGGCACTGTGTCCTCTAGATGGTGATAAACCTCCACCTTTGAATTCCCCTCCTGGCTCCAGGTCCTTTGAAAATTGCTTTCTGGTAGAGAAAAATGAGAGGCATTTCTTCAGAATTGACTGGAAGCTGCTGAGAAAGCTCTTCCTTGCCTCTTAGTTTTAAAAGGCCTTTGCAACACTGGCAAGAGTCCAGTGTTTGGAATATTGATATCTTAGCGAGGAAGGAGCTGCTGCATTTATAACTACCCTGGAGCCAGGATTTGTTATTAGGGAATAAAGAGCGCCCGGGGCAGCGACCTTGCTCTTTGGGAAGCTGTCTTTCCCTTTGTGCTCAGTGCCTGAATAGTTCTTACCCTTCATAACAGGGTCATGACATTCAGCCCACCTCATGAGCCAGCCTCCCTGTTTTCTGCACTTACCTGCCATATGCCCTCAAAAGCCAAGTGTTTTAGAAGTCTCATTCAACTCTCCCAGGGACGTTGTGTTATTTTGTTATTTAAATAGTGAACTACTTGACCAGTATCAGTCAGATTAGAGCTTGAATTATTTTTTAAATTAATTTTTATTGGAGTATAGTTGATTTACAATGTACTATTTTTGGCTGTACCAGAAAGTGATTCAGTTATACGTATACATATATCCACTGTTTTAGATTCATTTCCCATATAGGTTATTACAGAGTATTGAGTCAAGTTCCCTGTGTTATGCAGTAGGTCTTTGTTAGTTATCTATTTAATATATAGTAGTGTATATACGTCAATCCCAATCTCCCAATTTATCCCTTTCTCTCTGGGTAGCCATAAGTTTGTTTTCAACATCTGTGACTTTATTTCTGTTTTGTAAATAAGTTCATTTGTACCATTTTTTTTAAGATTCCACATATAAGCAATATCATGATATTTGTCTGTCTTTGTCTGACTTACTTCGCTCAGTATGACAATCTCCAGGTCCATCCATGTCATTGCAAATGACATTGTTTCATTCTTTTTAATGGCTGAGTAATATTCCATTGTATATATGTACCACATCCTCTTTATCCATTCCTCTGTCAATGGACATTTAGGTTGCTTCCATGTCCTGGCTATTGTAAATAGTCTTACTATGAAGTGCAGAGATTGAATTTTTAATCACTATATTGCCTCAAGGACTAGGTTAAAAAACACCTGCAAAACTCTCTGGTAGCAGCCCTGAGGTGGGTCAGAGAATCTGTGTCTCTGGAGAGTGTTGTTAAAGCCATGAGCCTCAGGCTGTCTGAAGGGTTTCTAAGGCTGTCCAGGTGTCCTGGAGAGGGTCAGAGAGTTCTGAAGAGAATCACGGTGTATGTGGGAAATGAGGATAATACAATTCTGACTACTGCTACTAGGGGCCAGCTCCACCTGTGACTTGGGACTCGGTTTAACAGTGGGTATATGACACCATCAGGCTTCCTAGGTGGCACTAGTGGTAAAGAACCCACCTCTCAGCACAGGAGATAAAGGAGACATAGGTTTGATTCCTGGGTTGGGAAGATCCCCTGGAGGAGGGCAAGGACTTCCAGCCCAGTATTCTTGCCTGGAGAATCCCGTGGACAAAGGAGCCTGGCGGACTGTGGTCCATGGGGTCACAAAGAGTTGGATGTGTGACTTAGCACGCATGCATACACGCACCTATGACACCACTACATGCATTCAGACTTTTTTGTTTAATAGTAACTTTCTTGAAAAGCAGTCAACCTAGCGGCCTGTTCAAAGCAGTAAGCACATGCAGATCGGCTCTAGGGACAGAATTGGCAATCGCTGGCCTTTTGTGTCTTTGAGTGGGGGCAGCTCTGGTTTCCAGCTGATGTCAGAGGAAGGTCATACATGACACATGAGCTGGGAGCCCTTGGGGTCGGGCTTAGTGTAGATGTCTCTACTGTGAATTTCTTACAGGGAGTCACCAGGGTGATGGCTCAGGTTTTCCTTTGGAGAACACAGATGGCAGAATTGAGGTCATATTCTCTCTCCTTTCCCCAGGTTGCCTTTGGAATGATTAAGAATGTTAAAACCATTGTTGTTTATGGGTTATATGTTTACTGTGTATATGGCCCTGTAGTGAGCTGTTTTTGTACACTGTTTCATTTAGTTCTCATACAACATCGTGAGGTAAGTATTATTATTTCTCTTTTGCACATGAAGAAGCTGAGACTCAGAGGTTACGTACCTTCCCCATGATCACACAGAAAATAAGTGACAGAGGTCTGGTCTGTGTTATTCCATGTGGCGCTTTGCTTTCCACCACTCTCTTAGGCAGACTCCTCCTTCGTCAATGCATAGGTGGGAACATCAGAGGGCTGAGCATCAGAGTGATCATTCCTGGAGGCAGGGCCAGAGGTGTGGGGACGGGTGCATAGCCTTAGCTAAGACTCCGAAATCTCAGGCTCCTGTGTGTCTGTCTCCAGAGCAGACAAGATTCAGACTACAAGTGAAATTTGAAGGGAGCTTCTGAGAGCCCTAAAACTCCCAAACCTAAAGGAATGAGCATTTCTGCTCCCTGGCTGTGTCTGTGGGGGAGAGATATGTGGGTGGGAAGCAGGCCCTGCACGTTTTGAATGAAATCCTGAAGTCAGCCCCCTGCTTCTAGTCCTTTGCTTGGCCATATGGCTGTTGCTAACTCCACTGTACTTTATTCAACTAAATGTATTTAATAGCAACCATAAAGCCTGTGACACCTTGACTGCAGCACAGGGCTGCAGTGGATGGCCCAGTCCTGGTGATTGGTGTGCTGATGGAGGCTGCAGTCATGTTTGTCTCACCTGTCTCGAACGCTCAGAAGGCTCTACATGTATTACCAGCATCCATCCTAAAAATGCTGTCAACAGCTATTTCCTCTTTCCCTGAGGATCCTGAAATACTTTGCATGTGTTCCTTCCTCTGAAAGATACAAGCCTGGTGTTATAGTTGATCCCCATTTATGAGATGAATGACCTTAGGAACACAGTGGGAGCTGAAGCGTGCCTCCACGCAACAGCCTGCTTTCATAGTTCATGTTTCTCTCCAGAGATATAAGAATATGTAGAAATATAGAAGCCATATTTGTGGAAACACAGAAGAAAACATTTTGAATATCCACTTTTATCAGCACTGCATTTTTCTACTTCACATGAATCCTTGGGTTCATTTGGATTCTTAACTGAAAACCGCATACCCACGTTAGCTAAAGAAAGAAAATTAAAACCTTTTCAGTCATAAAAATGAGTTGGTTGTCTAAATGTTTTTATCTAAATGTCTTTATCCATATCTTAGCCTGATTTTTCCTCTCCATATATTTTTAAGAAAAATTTGTGCTTCTTCGAGTTGAATTTATTAAAGTCTTATTATGTATGTGGCTCTAGGGAAGGCTCTGTGGTGGAATACAGGTTTGTGGATATTTTCTCCTCTATAAAAGAGCTTACAATTTAGCTGGGAAGAAACCTGCCTATCCATGGCTATGTCAATAGTCATTGCTTCTATTGTTAGTTGTGACAAATGAGAGAGACAGATGAGTCCTTTAGAACTTCATAGAAAGGAAAAAGCTCCATGAATTGGCTGTTCAGAGATCAGCTCTGGGAGCGGGGGCAGGGAATCATTCATTTATCCATTCAACAAATATTTGTTGCCAGTTTTTGAGCAGCTTGCTGTGGCTAAGGTGATGGGTTAGAAAAGCTCTTTGAAAAAACTCACAGCAGATAAATAAACAGCCCATTATAATCCAAGCCTAGGTGACTGGGAGGGCTTCCCTGGTGCCTCAGCAGTAAAAAAAAAAAAAAAAAAAAAAAAAGTGTGCCTGCAATGCAGGAGGCACAGGAGACATGGCTTCGATCCCTGGGTGGGGACAATCCCCTGAAGGAGGGCATGGCAACCCACTCCAATGTTCTTGCCTGGAGAGTACCATGGACAGAGGAGCCTGGTGGGCTACAGTCCATGGGGTTGCAGAGTCGGACACAACTGAAGTGACTAAGCACATGTGTAGGTGACTAGGAAAGTCTGAGCAGTGTGTGCACTGTGTGAACTTCTGGGGAGAAAATGGGGGCAAGTGGAACTAAGATCCAGCCTCAAGTCTCTGGGTTTCATGTTAGGTATATATTTAGCTTCATAGGAAACTAGTTAAGGATGAAACTAAGGTAAAACTCCATAATGACTGTACCAGTTTGCATTCCTATTAGCAATGTGTGAGAGTTCCATTATTCTGCATCCTTGTCAGCACATAGCATTGTTAGCTTTTTTTTTTTTAATTGAGCTGTTCTAATAGTTGTATAGTGATGTCACATTGTGGTTTTAACTTGCATTCCTCTAATGAGTAATCATGTGAACATCTTTTCATCAGTTTATTTGCCACATATGTTTCTGCTTGGTGAGATATCTTGAAACCTTCACCATTAAAAAATTTTGGGCTTCTTACTTGTTGTTGAGTTTTGATGGTTGTTTACATATTCTGCATACAAGTCCTTTGTTTGATACATAATTCACAGTTATTTTCTCTTCAGTTTATGGCTTATCTTTTCTTTTCCTTGCTGTGTCCTTCTCAGAGTAAACATGTAAAATTTTGATAAACTCTAATTTATAAATTTTTCTTTTATTGATTGTACTTTTATCAACTGTCATATCTAACAACTCACTGTCTAACTTAAGATTATGAAGATATTTTCCCTATATTTTCTTCTATAAGTTTTATAGTTTTAGGTTTTATATTTAGGTCTGTTATCCATTTTGAGTTACTTCTTGTCTATAGTTCATGGTATGGGTTGAAACTCTCTCCTTTTTTTTTTTTTTTTTTTGGTCCATGGAATTTCTCAGGCAAGAGTACTGGAGTGGGTTGCTATGCCCTCCTCCAGGGGATCTTCCCAACCCAGGGATCGAACCCATGTCTCCTGCATTGCAAGTGGATTCTTTACCATCTGTGCCACCAGGGAAGCCCATGAATACTGGAGTGGGTAGCTATTCCTTCTCCAGGTTATCTTTCCGACCCAAGAATCGAACTGGGGTCTCCTGCATTGCAGGCAGATTCTTTACCGTCCGAGCTACCAGGGAAGCCCTTTTTTTGGCCATGTGGATGCCCAGTTGTTTCAGCATCATTTGTTGAAAAAACTGTCCTCTCTTCATTATATTGCCTTTGCTTTTTGTTAAAAATCAACTTCCCATGTTTATATGGGTCTGGGTTTCTATTGTACATAGAATGGGCAGGAAGGGTTGGAGGCTGTCCAGGGAATATAACCGTTAAAGTGAAGTCCATATAGATTAAGAGTGAGTCAGGAGAAGAGGAAGGATGAGCAAATATTTTTATCTAAAAATGTATTTATTTGGCTGCAGTAGGTCTTAGGTACCATCTGCAGGATCTTCACTGTGCATTCAGGATCTTTTAGTTGTGCACACAGGATCTTAGTTGAAGCATGTTGGAATCTAGTTCCCTGACCAAGCATTGAACCCAGGCCCCCTGCATTGGGAGTGAGGAGTCTTGGCCATTGGACCACCAGGCAAGTCCTGAGGATGGGCAGGCATTCTAAGTCATTTCAGGCCTTGGGAACATCTTGTGAAAGGCTGGGGGGCAAGGGAGAAGTGGGTGGGACAGTGATAGGATTCACAGTGTGGTTGGAATGGAGTACTGGAGATGGGCTGGAGACGTTCCGAGCCAGGATCAGGTCAAGGCAGGCAGGGATTTGATCCCAGGGTAGAGTGGATGTGTTTACTTCAGAAGAGGGCATTTAAGTAGGTCTCCAAGATGAGGAAAAACACCCAATCCGATCCAGCAGTTCTCTTCTGTCACTCAATCAAGTGCATCTTCCCTATCTCTAAAACAAGGAATTGGGCTTCTCAAAGTAAGCAGACCCCAATTGCAGCTGCCCAATCACCTCCCAGAGGGAACAGCTGGCTCAGACCAGGACTGACGCTATCCTATTTATATGTACCCTATGAACTGAAACTGAGCTATGCCTCCCTCTTGCCTCTGGGTCTGTAAAGAGGCCTTGGTTTGTCTTAAGTGCACTTCCTGCAAAAGACCTGCAGGTGGTAGCAAAACCAAGGTTCGTTGAGTGGAAGCCACCCAGTTTTTTCACCTTCAATTCAGAACAGCTCTAATATTGCAGTAATTTGGTGCCTGCATTATAGCAGCCTTGTTTTTAACACCTGCCAGCCTCACCGGAAATAATATTCTCTAAGTCTTTTGGAACCAAATCTGCCAAATAGAGTGTAACGTGTTTCCCAATCATTTGAGCCTCTCCTTCGAAAGGATGTTGGTCTCAGCAGGTTTCTGCCGCGGTGGATCGAGAAGATGGTCTGGACCTGGTCTGGTAAGCTGAAGAAATAGCCAAGCACGTGGCATGAGGTGAAATGAGGACAAAAGCAGGAGACACTGGGTAGGCAGGCAAATGGGGCAAAAGAGAGGCAGAGAAGGCAGGGTGGCAGAGTGGAGGCCCACCTGCCCAGCATGCTTGCTGAGGTGCACCTCTGCCGGGTAAACCTCTTCCTCAGAGAGTACTCACCCCCTACTGCTCCAGAGTTCTGTGACGGAGACAAAATTTTTCACAAAATGCAGCTGTTACTTCCTTGTGGAGGTCATTTCCCTAGCATTCTCCCTCTCCGCCTTCTCCCACAGTGCATACTTATTTCCTGGTATGTAATTACATAACTGTGTGATAATGTATTTAGCATCTCTCTCCTCTAGCCTGGGAAGCCTGGCGTGCTGCAGTCCATGGGGTCGCCAAGAGTCGGACATGACTCAGCGACTGAAGCATGACAACGTTCTTTCCTAGATGGTAAATCCCTTGAAGGCAGGCATAGTCTTGTTTTGCCTCATTCTTTTTTCTACAGGCCTAGTTTAGCTCCTAGCACAGTTATGGCACAATTATTTATTAATTCCATGATTATATAAACAAAAGAGGAAGTATAATAAAAAGATGGAGACTGATTTTGGTGGAAACCTTGTATCTGTCAGGGGCTTCTCTGGTAACTCTGTTGGTAAAGAATCCACCTGCAATGCAGGAGACTGGGGCTTGATCTCAGGGTTGGGAAGATCCCCTGGAGAAGGAAATGGCCACTCACTCCAGTATTCTTGCCTGGGAAATCTCATGGACAGAGGAACCAGTAGGCTACAGTTCATGGGCTCCTGAGAGTCGGACAAGATTTAGCAACTAAACCACTACCACCACCCACCTTGTGTTTGTCATTTACGTACTGTGTGTGCTTGAATACATTGCTTAAGCTCTCCAAATCCCAGTTTTCTCATCTGTAAAGCAGGGAAAATAATGCCTATTTTACAAGGTGGTCATCTATGTAAAGTATGAAAGAAAGTGAAAGTTAATCACTCAGTCATATCCAACTCTTTGTGACCCCATGGACTGTAGCCCACCAGGCTCCTCTGTCCAGGGAATTCTCCAGGCAAGATTACTGAAGTGGGTTGCCATTTCTTTCTCCAGGGGATCTTCTTGACCCAGGGATTGAACCCAGGTCTCCTGCATTGCAGGCAGACTCTTTACTGATTGAGTTACCAGGGAAGCCTAAAGTGCAGTGCTTAAAATTAAGCACTCAAATGTGATAGTTCTTTTTGTTTTTATGGAGAAATCTTCATATGCAATTTGCTGGGGAGAAACAACATGGATTTGAATTCACAACGCAGTTGGAGAGTTCTTGGAGGTGGTGGTGCTCCTGCTGAAATGAACAACTTGGAAGTCCTAAAACTGTTAAAATGTGTGCTAAGGTGTTGAATGGAAAAATTCTGCTTAGAGTCAGAAGAAAATAACCAGCCAACCAGGTGAAACCATACTCCAGTTTAAAAAAAGAATGTGTTTGGCTCGTTGATATAAGTGTCATGAATGTAAGGCTGAGCAAAATAATCAAAAATTTAATTTCCGGCAAGTCGAATAAGTGTTTGGTGCTGCTATGTGAAAAAGAGGGGTGGTGTGGTGAAAAGAGGCCCCAGATGAGAATGGTGGGGATTGCTGTCCTCTTCCCAAGAAATGCATTCAAACTGCTACATACATGCTTTATATTACTTTAAACACAGATATTTTACAAGTGCTTTTAAATTTTAGGGATACTCATAATAGCTAAGAAGTAGAAATAATTCAAGTGTCTATCAACTAATGAATGGGTAAACAAAATCTGGTGTAGCCACATAATGGGATATTATTCTGGCATAAACAGAATGAAATACTGACACATGCTGTATGTCACTGAATGAAGCTTGAAAATATTATGCTAAGGGAAATAAACCAGACAAAAGGACAAACATTGGATGATCCCACTTATATGATGTACTTAGAATAGTCAAACTTATAGAGACAGGAAATAGGACAATGGTTGCCTACGGCTGGGCATGGGGAATTGGGAGTGAGTACTGATGGATATGGTTGTCTTTTATGAGTGGTGAACATATTCTAAAATTAGATTGTGGTGATTGTTTTACAACTCTCTGAATACACTGAATACCATTGCGGCATTCACTTTAAAGCATTCATGTTAAATGCAGGAATTTTATGGTGTGTGGATTTTATCTCAATAAAGATATTAAAACTATTAGGGATAGACCAGTGATTCTTGACTCTGGCTGCCTGTTACAATCACTTGAGGCTAAAAAATACAGATTCTCAGTGTCCTACCTACAACCAATTAAATCAGGATACCTGAGAGACAGGACATGGCCCTGGGCATTTGAGAAGCCTGAGCTGTGAATTTCTGAACTGAATGATTGAGGAGTAGATTTTCTACCTTCTATGGGCAAAGTACTCAATTTTGTTGTTGTTGTTGTTTTTTAAAATCTGTGGGTCTGAAATAATTTCTGTTTAGTTTTTCTTGAAAGCTGAAGAATGGCTGAACTACATATCCTTACTAGAATCATTCCCATTTTAGGATTTTGTGATGAAATTCATCTGTTGTGGATGTGATAGAAAGAGACAAGCATTTGTTCTAGTAATGTCTGGAGCTTTAGTACAACTAGAAACATTCTGTTCGTTTAAATTTAGTAAACAGAGGTAATGACACGAGTAATAACATGAACATTTTCATGCCAAAATTGTACTTCCCACTTAGACAAATTAAAATGATTAAGGTCTAGGAAGAAACTTTGGTTTCATTACTGTTGTCATCACTATCAGTATCATGATCAAAAGCAGTTAATTGTCTATTTATTTTCCACTCTGGAGGGGGCAAGTCAGACCTGTCTTGTTAGGCCAACCACTGGAGTAGATGAATATCCCTGTCAAAATCCTTATGAGAGCTGAACAGAATCTATTTGAATTGCAATAACCTTTTAAAGAATGAAGAGGGTCCATTGATATCTTAAATTTTGCAGTGTAAGAAATAGTATTGGACACTTTCAAAATAAACACATTAGAATAGAGCATGTCATTCTATTAAATTAGATTTTGAAAGGGCAACTCTAGTAGTATGGAAGGGGGAAGAGATAAAGGAAAATAACATTTCTTGATCTACCATGAGTCTGACATGAATCATTATGCCTTATACATAGTATATCATTTCATTCTATCCCCAGTCGCCTTTCTGGGTAAGCTTTTCTCTTTCTCTCTCTCTTTTTTTTTTTTGCTGGTAAGGAAGGGAGTTCAGGGAGGCCACCTATTTAGCTCCAGGCCCCAAGTTTGTGAGTGGAGGTCCTGACCCAGCCACATGTACCTCTGCCAGCCTGTCATTTTGAAGAAAGGCCAGATGCTTTCTGTTTGACAGCTTTGTGTAGGAGAGTGCTGAACATTAGAAGACCCACTTTCAAATTCTGTGTGGTCTTGGGCAAGTCACAACCTTTGTGTCTCAGTTTCCTGAGCTAAAATTGAAGGTGAGAGCATTTGTCTTGAGGGATTGTTAAGGGGCAAATGAGTTACTGTACCAAAACACTCAGCATCTTGCTTGGCACAGCTTAGTTGGGACATTTCAGTTGTCATTCCTGAGACTCTTGAGTTTCTAAGTTGTGGAATAGCTCGTGTGGAAGAGGCGACCTGTGGTGGTAAAACCCCCAGCCTCACTCTGTCCACCATCTTTGAAAACCATTTGCACCAGGGTCAGGCTTGAAAGCCCAGGTTGGAGAAGGCTCCCATTGGGTTCTCTCAGTCTGGGTAACTGTTTTGGTTTTTAAGGGAATTATTTCCTTCCTTGAGTTCTTTCAGAAATCCATTAGTCTATAAACCAAGAAGAATATATTAAGTATCTGCATGGGCTTCCGTGATGGCTCAGTGGTGAAGAATCTACCTGCTAATGCAGAAGACATGGGTTTGATCCCTGGGTCAGGAAGATCCCCTGGAGAAGGAAATGGTAACCCACTCCAGAATTCTTGCCTGGGGAATCTCATGGATGGAGGAACCTGGCAGGATATAGTCCTTGGGATTGCAAGAGTTGGACATGACTGAGTGACTAAACAGTAGGAACAATCTATGCTAGGTGCTCTGGGGATTATCTCTGTCTTTAAGGAATTTAAAATGTAGTTGCAGAAGGCAAAGAAAATGTATGTTCACAATGGTACTAAACTAGATGGCATTGATGAACAGAAATAATTTACTCACATAGTGAAAATTTGCTGAAGGACGTATAGTGAGAAGTAAGTGTGCCTTCCACTCATGCCTCTCTCACTGTGGTTTCTTTCCCTCTAATCAGTTTCTTCATACTTTCTGGAGAAACTTTTTTTTTTTTTCCTGTGCACAAACATATAGGTACATGCAGCAGCTTCCCTTTTATCAAATGAGACCTACTATAATGCTGTTCTGCAGTTTGCTTTTTAAAATTCATAACAGATCTCAGATAGTGTGCTGGCTGTATCAGTACATATTGATCTCCCTCATCCTCTCTAATGGAATCCCTTTGTGTGAATGCACCGCATTTTATTTAATAGCCCCTTATCAATGGTCTCTTAGGTTGTTTCCAGGCTTTTGCTACCTGAACAATGCTGCAATAAATTCTCCTGACAAAGAGCCGTAATTAAGGGCTAAATTGTGTGGTTCAGACTGTAAGTGATTCTCATTTCACAGTGTGTGTGCTAATGGCATTTTGGGTGGGACAGTCTTTTTGCCGTGAAGGACTGTCTTACCCACTGCGTGATTTTTGGCATTCTCCTCCCCCACTGCTCCCTCCAGCCAAGTTCAAGTACGTTTCCCACTGCAATAACCAAAAATGCCCACCCCTTCACTTTTCTAAATGCCCTGTGGGAGATGCTGTTGCTTAGATGGAAACTGTAGCAAATAAAGTGAGTTGGAAGCCTAAGGAAGGAGGAGAGGAAGGGGCTTCTGAGCAGGACTTTGAGGATTGGCACAGGCTTTGGGAATGTGAGAAACTGCAGAGGCAGACTCACTGCACTCTGGGCTTCCTTCTCTTTCTGCACCTACTTGCTTACTCCCAGAGAGATAGTGCAGTGTCTGTAAAGCTGACTGGCCTGCTGTGTGGTCCACAGCCTCTAGTCTGGGTCCTGCAAACACTCCCGCATCCTTGCTTCAGCTTCTCCCTCCAGCCTCTCACATTGGCCCCAGGTCTGCAGAAGCCTCCAGTCATAGGAGTGCAAGTGTTATCCCAGTGACCGTTGGCCAATGGAACACGGAAGAGCATGACATAGCCGGATGGAACTGCCAACCAGGCTGAGGACACATTTACTCAACGCTTGAATTTTCACTCTGCTGTTTCTGTCGGTGAATCATAAACTTCTAGGAAGTCAAAGCTGGAAGGGACTTAAAAACAGTCATCTAGACCTCTGTCCATATCCTTGGGTTCCACATCATACTTAACCAACTCCAGATTGTAAATATTTGAGGAAAAGATTTCAGAAAGTTCCAAGAAGCACTGGCAACTATTTCCGTAGCTTTTGCATTGTATTAGATATAAGTAATTTGGAGATGATTTTAAAGTATTTGGGAGGATGTGTGTAGGTTAAGGGCTTCCCGCTGGCTAAGTGGTAATCTGCCTGCTAATGCAAGAGCTGCAAGAGATGCAGGTTCAATCCCTGGATCTGGAAAATCCCTTGGAGGAGGAAATGACAACCACTCCAGTATTCTTGCTTGGGAAATCCCATGGATAGAGGAGCCTGGTAGGTTACAGTCCATAAGGTAGCAAATAATTGGACATGCACACATTCACATGTAGCTTATATGTAAATAATATGCCATTTTACATAAGGACGTAAGCATCTGTGAATTTTAGTGGTGATTCTCAAACCAGTCCCTGTGTATACTGAGGGATGACTGTATGCATCAGTTTGATGCAAGAAGCAATAATGCAAAAGGAAGAAATGTTAATGCTGATAAGGGGTGTTATGGACTAGTGAAACCACTAAGTGTTGTTTCAGGGGACTCTGAGGAGCTCTGGTTCTTTATGTGTCAGTGCAGAAAGAATTCACTGAGAGGGGAAGCAATATGTAAGAAGTGATTTATTAGAATAGGATGTTTGTGAGGCTTACAGGCAGACAGGAGAGAGGGTGCCTTGCCCCAAGAACTTAGTGGGTTACCATTTTATAATCAAGAGAAAAGTGGGGAGGGGAAAAAGACCACCTTCTTCCTCATTCCCTACATAGTCAAGCTGGACTGTCATGGCACAGTGGAAATAGGCAAAAAAGGCAGTAACATATGCTAAAAATGGTAAATCATCTCAGGTTTTAGTTTAATGTTGCCTTTTGTTTATATTTTTCTTACTAGTATGTGCAGAGAAGTGTGTCTTAGGAATCACTAACTTACTGAGTTCACTGGGCAGGATGTTTGTTTCATTCCGCCATTGTTTTCTTGTTTGGGTGCATGTCTCATGCTTCTATTGCATGGTTTTGTTGCTAGGCAAGCTTGCTTGGTTTTGTGGTTAAGTAAACCTACTTTTGTGAGTAGTTATTAACCTGTATGTTTTTCTCTACTTAAAATCCCCTACTGAAATTAGCTATTTAGTTACCTACTTTGTCCCTTTACTCTTTCCCTATCACTAAGGGAGGAGCGTAGAGATAGCTGACTGTGATGACTGTATGCAAAGGAAACAATGATCAAAATCAGTGAGTTTTACATCAGAATTACTTGGAAAAGTTATAAAAAGAAAAACAAATGCAGATTCTCAGCTTCACCGCAAAAAAGAAAAGACTGCTAGGACCAGGGTTCCAAGATCTGTATTTTAATTATAATACTCAGGTGATTCTGGTAGTGGCTAGACAATCAAGCTTGGGAAACTCTGATTTCAATAGAATCCAATTAAATAATTCCCACATCACAAATACAAGTGTTAAGAGGAGCCTGGAGAGCTCCTTTGCTGGCTATTTGCCCTATTAGTAAAGGGAATAGAAGATAATATGCTAGGTAGTTAATTACATTGGCATTTATTCATTCTGAAATGTTTACAAAAGTAATTAGAAGTCAGATTAGGTTTGATGCTCCCTGACCTTTAAGGAAGGGCTTGACTTCAAACAACCAACCAAAAGATAAAAAAAAACAAAAAGAAAAAAGAGAAATGCTTATTTCAAAGGTTAATCAGAGCAAAACACAGCATGATTAGCAGGGATCTCTGTCTTGCAAAAAGGATGTTTTATTTCGCATTAAGGATGAGAGTTCGGAAATGGAAGATCGTCACTTCAGGTTGTTTTTCTGGATTTAGAATGTGAAGGCAAACTTCTTAGAAATAAGAATCCTTTTAAGTATGAGCCTTGTTTTATACTGGTCTCAGCCTATCAATAACCAATGTTGTGTTTGGATCAGCACTTGTGGTTCTCACTATGATTGCAAGATGCCCTGCAGCTATAACCATCAGGGAGTTTTGAAAAAAAAATAAAGGTTTATTACTTACAAGACCTGGAAATTACACAGCGCACCTGGGGCCACACAGTGTGGTTATGGGCAGAGAGGGAGTGTCTGGGCCTTGGTTCTGCTCTTATTGGCGTCAAGGACGGGGGCCTAGGGTTTCTCAGGCTCCCTCTTTTTTGAATTTAAAACATAAAGAGTGGAAATTTAAAGCATGGGAAGAGAAAAAAATAAAAAAAAGAAACAAACAAGTAGCCTAAATGGTCTGTTATTGAAAGCAACTGAGATCTCTAAGACAAAGAAGCCGAGATCTCTTAAGTACAGAGAGAATCTTCATCTGTCATGTGGCTAGCAATGTATTTATTTGAGATAGCTGTCTTTGAAGTGGATGCCTCTTTGAAATGGATGCCTTGGCAATCAAAATTTATCAGGTGCTTAAATTACAGAAAATAAAGAAAAAAAATCAGGATTTACACTACAATCCACCCTGTGGTGCTGAGGCATCAGAGTCAATGATGAGGACATGAAATACCTGGGTAGCTGATATGCTAGAAGTCAGGAGTAGGGCATGTTGTAACCCCGAAAGTACATATCTGCATAAGAGTATACTTGCAAATTCTATAATAATTATGCCAGCAATAGTTTGAAATCTGGAATTCCATGGTAGTTCAGCTGGTAAAGAATCCTCTGGCAATGCAGGAGATGCTGGTTCGATTCCTGAGTCAGGAAGATCCGCTGGAGAAGGGATAGACTACCCACTCTAGAATCCTTGGGCTTCCTTGGGGGCTCAGCTGGTAAAGAATTAGCCTGCAATACGGGAGACCTGGGTTCGATCTCTTGGTTGGGAAGATCCCTTGGAGAAAGGATCTTTCACTCCAAGGTTAGTGAAAGGCTACCCACTCCAGTATTCTGGCCTGGAGAATTCCCATGGACTGTATAGTCTATGGGGTTGCAAAGAGTCGGACACAACTGAGTGACTTTCACTTTCACTTTGAAATCTAGTTTGTACCCCTTGTCACAAACTTGAAAAGGTCCAGCCCTGAAACTTGAGTCAATCATCTCAGGTACCTAGAACTGGAAAAGGTCAGTTTTCATTCTAATCTAAAAGAAGGGCAATGCTAAAGAATGTTCAAACTACTTCACAATTTCACTCATCTCACATGCTAGCAAGGTAATGCTCAAAATCCTCCAAGCTAGACTACAGTATGTGAAACTTCCAGACGTACAAGCTGGATTTAGAAAAGGCAGAGGAACCAGAGATCAAATTGCCAACATCAACTGGACCATAGAAAAAGCAAGAGAATTCCAAATAAACATCTACTTCTGCTTCATTGACTACACTGAAACCTTTGACTGTGTAGATTGCAACAAACTGTGGAAAATTCTTAAAGAGATGAGAATACCAGACCGTCTTACCTGCCTCCTGAGAAATCTGTACTCAGGTCAAGAAGCAACAGGTAGAACTCGACATGGAACAATGGACTAGTTGAAATTGGGAAAGGAGTACGTCAAGGCTATACTGTCACCCCGCTTATTTAACTTATATGCAGAGTATATCTTGTGAAATGCTGGGCTGGATGACTCAGAAACTGAAATCAAAATTGCTGGGAGAAATATCAATAACCTCAGATATGCAGATGACACCACCCTAATGGCAGAAAGTGAAGAGAAACTGAAGAACCTCTTGATGAAGGTAAAAGAGGAGAGTGAAAAAGCTGGCTTAAAACTCAACATTCAGAAAACTAAGATCATGGCATCACCGACTTGATGGACATGAGTTTGGGTAGACTCTGGGAGTTTGTGATAGACAGGGAGGCATGGCGTGCTGCGATTCATGGGGTCGCAAAGAGTCAGACACGACTGAGCGACTGAACTGAACTGAACTGAAGTAAAGATCATGGCATCTGGTCCCATTACTTCCTGGTAAATAGATGGGGAAACAATGGAAACAGTGACAGACTTTATTTTCTTGGGCTTCAAAATTGCTGCAGATGGTGATTGCAGCCATGAAATTACAAGATGCTTGCTCCTTGGAAGAAAAGCTATGACAAACCTAGAGAGTGTATTAAAAAGCAGAGACATTACTTTGCAGACAAAGATCTGCCTAGCCAAAGCTATGGTTTTTCCAGTAGTCATATATGGATGTGAGAGCTGGACAATAGAAAAGGCTAAGTGCCAAAGAAATGATGCTTTTGAACTGTGGTGCTGGAGAAGATTCTTGAGAGTCCTTTGGACAGCAGGGAGATCAAATGAATCAATCCTAAAGGAAATCAACCCTGAATAGTCACTGGAACGACTGATGCTGAAGTTGAAGCTCCAGTACTTTGGCCACCTAATGTGAAAAGCCTACTCATGTGAAAAGACCCTGATGCTGGGAAAGATTGAAGGCAGGAGGAGAAGGGGTCGACAGAGAATGAGATGGTTGGATGGCATCATTGACTCAATGGACATGAGTTTGAGCAAACTCTGGGAGATGGTGAAGGACAGGAAGCCTGGCATTGAAAGGTTGTTGCTGAACGATAAGACACCGGGATTCTTGGCCTCCGGAGGAGATGAATTCAATCCGGGGCCAAAGACGAAGCTGGATCGCTCAGAGCTTTTGTGTAATAAAGTTTTATTAAAGTATAAAGGAGATAGAGAAAGCTTCTGACATAGGCATCAGGAGGGGGCAAAAGAGTACCCCCACTCCTAGTCTTCAGCTGTAAGTTATATAGTCACTCACAGTCTGTTAATGAAAAGAAAGGAATGTCTTAGAATTTAGAATGGCACCAGATAATTCATCCCTGGCCATAAAACGATTGACTTGAATCTTGTAGAAGGGCAGATTACCAACAAATAGTTTCGTTTACATAGATTAGGGAACAATATCTGAGTAAGTAGGTTAGGCCATTTGGCGGAACCAACTTGAAGATAGAGTCTGGGGTACATTAACATAGCTTAAGACAACATTTCCATAAGAAAAAGAAATGTATTGGTTAACTCAAGGTTTGAGAGTAGTTAGCTTCAGGTGAAACCAGGTGTCATGGCAACACAGCATTTTAAGAGAAACCTCCTTTTAAATTTGTATAGAGAAGAAAAAATATATTGCTGGTTTGTTACCTCCTGCTGCTTAAGAGAGAGAAAAATGTCTGGCACTTGCAGCCTCTTTCCTCCGTTTGGAGAACCCTGGCCTTCCTGCCTGTTACCCTCTAAGCATGCTACAGTCCATGGGGTCCAAAAGAGTCAGGCATGACTGAGTGACTGAACAGCAATAACAGCAACCTAGGAGTCTGTTCAAAGATTTAGCTAATATTGTGGAAAAACTTATCATCATGGGCCATCTGGGAGGTAAGTAGGTTTCAACCTGTTTTGTGTTGGCGGATTGCTTCATATGTCTTGAACCAGTCTCTTAGTCCTAAGACTAGGTCAGTTCAGTTAAAGGCTGTATCTCATTTCAGGAGGCAGGATGCAGGTGGGCTCCCAAAGGTAGACCAATGTGGTGGAAGTATGCCAGTATTTAATAAGAGGCATTTCTATGGAAACAGATGAAAATGATTGATGATTGGAGCAAACCATAATCACAGTTTATAAGTTCTGATGGCAGTCAATTAAGAAGATTTTTAGATGTCTGGCTGAAGCATTTTTAGATGAAATGAGGGCAGGCCATGACAATTTGATAGATTTCCCTGGTTTGTAATTTGAATGTCTCTGGTGATCTTTCTGATTGGTCCACATAGCAATAGGCACAAAATTGTCTATACACGGGCTGTTGTATTGATTTCTTTGAAGTTTATATCAAGTTTCCAACTTTCAGCTTGCATTGCTTCAGAAAAAGGACTATTTTGGTTCTCAATGATTCCAACTCAGGAGGATGGGAGAAAAATTGGAAATGTTAGTACGGAGAGTTGTAGTCAAATATTGGAGGAAATTAGAATAGTTCAGGATCTAGTCTGGTTTGGAGGTAGAAACTCAGAGACAATTAACAGCACTAGATTTTGATATCCACAAAAGTGTATTATAGTTTCTAATGAGACAGAATTTTTCTTTCTACAGTCACCCAAATTTCTATCAGAGATAACCAAAATAAGACTAATTTGTTTGTAAAATGAGTTCTGTTTCCTTAAACGTGGCCTGGTTATTTACGTAAGTGCAGCAAGAATAGTGATTGATCATATATTCTCTTAAATTGGCTTCGCTGGAACTTTTCATAAGGTGTCTCAGATTGAACTTTTAAATGCTTCTCAAGGTAAGGAACCCACTCCAGTATTCTTGCCTGGAGAATCCCAGGGACAGGGGAGCCTGGTGGGCTGCCGTCTATGGGGTCACACAGAGTCGGACACGACTGAAGTGACTTAGCAGCAGCAGCAGCAGCAAGGTAAGGAAGCCAAGCCAAACCAACTATGTGCCATCAGAGTCAACCTGCAATATCTATAGATTTGAGTGAACTCCTTCTCAAGGTCCTCCAAGTATTGTGAAATTCCTGCACATGCCAGGAAATAACTTCCTTTTTCACTTGGTAAGGCTGCTGGGAACCCTGAAAGTGAGGTGCCAGGCTCAGGTATTCTTCCAAGGCACTTTATTGGCTCCTTAAAGTCAATCTTAGCTCCTTAAAGCTACCTGGTCATATCTGAGTCTGTGTATGTTTCTTCTTAAATATGACATTTCAATCAAAACCTTGGCAGTACAACCAATGTTTTCAATTGTGTCTTGTTACAAGGAGAACAGATTATATTGAACTTATGCAAATAACTATATTGCCATGAAAATAAGAGTACTCACTGAGAGGTTTTGAATTCAAGAGGGATCAGGTAGGGAGAAAAAGAGAAGTGGTTCAATTCTGCTTATAAAGGCATAATTTACCTCATTCCTGTAAGTCATAGTTTAAGAAGAAAATTTTCCTTATAATCTGGAAAATGAAAGATTAAAGAATCAGAAATAAGGGATGTCCCTGGTGGTTCAGTGTTTAAGACCCACCTTGCAGTGCAGGGGATGTAGGTTCAATCCCTGGTCAAGGAACTAAGATCCCACCTGCCATGGAACATTTAAGCCTGCAAGCCACAACTACAACTACTGAGCCCATTTTCCACTACTAGAGAGGCCATGTGTCTCAGTGAAAGATCCCACATGATGCAATGAGGATCCAGCGTGCTGCAAGTAAGACCCAAGGCAGCTAAATAAATAAATATTTAAAAATCATCAATAAAAAGTCATAAAAATTATAATCATTCTTTTCTGTTCATTCAGTTCCATGTAATTAATACTTGTTCCCCTTGAATCTAGCTTTTTTCCACATTAGTTTTGGAAGTTTTTATCTCTTTCAGTTTTATAATCTTAAATTCATCTGAAACCTGTTTCCTAGAGTCTTTGCTGAGAATCTATCTCCTTGAAGGTGAAGCATTTTTGTAGAAACACTTTTGTAAAATCATAACTGTCTCTAAATGACAAAAGACAGAAAAAAATGGCTATTGTTAGTCATTCATTATACTGGGATTGACAAGAAAATTTGGTTATTGTGATAACATTTTAAGATAATAAATGGAATTATGGCTGATAACATTATATTAGGACATACTGATTTGTAGGAATTTCACATAATTTCTGAAACATTTAATACATATACCTACAAAACACAACATAAAGAAGGCTTTGTATTACTTCTTATTTGATAATGCTTCCCATGTGATTTAGTATGTAAACAAGCCTAATTAGTAAAATATCTCTTTTTCATAAGGAGAGAGAACAAATCTTTTGAAGTGTTCCAAGGGCCCTCTGAAAAATTTCAGTTAGTTTGAAGTTAAAAAAAAAAAAAGGACTTTATTTTAGATTTTGATATTGTAAAGTTTGTCAAAAACATCAAAGATATTTTAAAATTACCGGACAAATAGGATCATAGGTTACTCTGAAACAATATTTAGTTATCCATTTAACCATTTTGACAAAGATCTTAAAGGCCACTACAGAAGATTACATAGTTCTGGGCAAAATTTAGCTCTTAATCTTGAGAAGGCCAGGTTTATTTCAGTAAGTAAAGACCTGATGATAAAGATAACATGAAGCACAGTAAGTTTTTTTTATCAGACACAACAAATCTTTGCTTTCCAAATCGATTACCCAAGAGAAAGAAAGGGGGAAATAAAACTTTCGTAATTGTTTATCAAGAGCAGACCAGTAATCCAGTAAAACTTTTTTCTTTCAGCAGATGAAGAAAATGTTTAGTTTTACATAAGGAGACTGTTGGTGTGTGTGTATGTGCTAAGTTGTTCAGTCATGTCTGACTCTGTGCAACCCTGTGGACTGTAGCCCGTCAGACTCCTCTGTCCCTGGGATTCTCTAGGCAAGAATACTGGAGTGGGTTGCCACTTCCTACACTAGGGGATCTTCCCAATTCAGGGATAGAACTCACATCTCTTATGTCTCCTGCATTGGCAGGTGGGTTCTTTACCACTAGTGCCACCTGGGAAACCTCAGACTATTGGTATTAAAGCTCAATTTAAAAAATCTCTTCAAATAACAATTCAATTTTTAGCCAAGTTGACCACACAAGATTTCTTCTTTTTTCTTTCTCTCTTCGTTTATGATCACTGATTCTCTATATTATTTGTCTAGATGATCTATCCCTTGATGTGAGTTGGAGTCTTAATGTCCACTACTATTATTGTATTGCTGTCAATTTCTTCCTTTATGTCTATTAATATTTGCTGTAGTTAGGTGTTCCTGTGTTAGATGTTTGCAAGTTTACAACTGTTATATCCTCTTTTTGAATTTCCCTTTATCATTTTTAATGACCTTCTTTGTCTTTTGTCAAAGATTTTGTTTTAAAGTCTATTTTGTCTGATATGACTATTGCTGCCCCAGCTTCCTTTTGAGCTCCATTTGGAAGGAATATCTTTTTCCATCCCCTTTCTTTCAGTCTCTGTGTATGAAGTGAGTCTTTAGTAGACGGTGTATAGGTCAGCATTTAAAAAAAAATCCTTTCAGCCAATCTGTGTCTTTTGTTTGTAACATTTAGTTCCATTATATTTAAAAGAATTATTGATAGGCATGTGTTTACTGCCATTTTGTTTCTTGTTTTCTGGTTGTTTTGAGGATCTTCTCTGTTCTTCTTTCAGTCTCTTCCCTTGTAGTTTAATGCTTTTTCTCTAGTGTTATGAAACACTAAAGAGTTTCTTTCCTTTTGTTGTTTGTATATCTATTGTAGGCTTTTGGCTTTTGTTTACCATGAGGTTCATATATATTAACCTATATATATTTGTTTTAAACTGGTAGTCATTTAATTTAAATGTATTCTAAAATCTCTACATTTTTATTTCTTCCCCTATGTTTAATGTTTTTGTTCCATATTTTACATCTTTATGTGTATCCTTTAACTCTTTTTTGTAGTTAGAATTGATTTTATGTCTTTTGTTTTCTAACCTTCATACTAGCTTTTAAAGTGGTTGATTTATTATTTATTTGCCAGTGAGATTTCTTTATTTTAAAAAATTTTAGTTGTGAACCAGTTATTACAATATAAAATTCACTACTTTATGCATAATAGTTGGAGTGAGTTTTTTTTTGCTCAGATGGCTAATTTACTGTTTGTGAGTAAGACTCTTAAGATTTGAGTTTGTTCTTGAGAAGCAGTCTTAAGGAGCTTGTTAAGAGTTTGGGCAAGAGAGCTCTGTTAGTTTGCATTTAAAAAGGGTTCTTTCCACTTTTTTCCCTTTAGTCTCAAGAGAGTTTTAGTTACCTCCTCCGCTGTTTACATTTCAAAAACATAGTAAGATTTATGTGGCAGAGAGAGAAAATGTAAGTTTTCTCCTGGGACTGTCTGTGCTTTTTGGATGGTTTTGGCAGTTTCAGTTAAAATGTAGTAGAACCAACCTGTAAGTAGGGGGTATGTGTGGTGCTAAGTCACTTCAGTTGTGTCAGACTCTGTGGGACCCTATGAACCATAGTCTGCCACGCTCCTCCATCCATTGGATTCTCCAAGCAGGAATACTGGAGTGACTTTCCATGTCCTCCTCCAGGGGGTCTTCCTGACCTAGGGATTGAACCCATGTCTCTTCTGTCTCCTGCACTGGTAGACCAGTTCTTTACTGCTAGGGCCACCTGGGAAGCCCAAGTCAAGGGAATGCCCTGTAAAGAATAATTTTCTGGACCTAGGGTCAAATGGGGCCTTTTCACTATTGGAAATGAAGGAGAGGTCATTTGGGTCACCATGGTCATGGAAGTGATAAACCTAGTTTACCTAGTTTTGCACAGCAAGGAGATGAACTTTATCTCAATGTTTTCTTTTCAGTGTGAGCCTTGGCAGTGATCCCTATGGTGGAAGAATGAGCATGGTGCCAGGCAATAAACACCCAAATGAGGAGACGGTGTTACAAATGTCAGGGGCTCTAGAGGCCTTTTTTTTGTTTGTTTGTTTTGTTTTCATACCTAAAAGAAGCAGAAGATATTAAGAAGAGGTGGCAAGAATACACAGAAGAACTATACAAAAGAGATCTTCATGACCCAGATAACCAAGATGATGTGATCACTTACCTAGAGCCAGACATCTTGGAGTGCAAAGTCAAGTCAGCCTTAGAAGCATCACTACGAACAAAGCTAGTGGAGGTGATGGAATTCCAGCTGAGCTATTTCAAATCCTAAAAGATGATGCTGTGAAAGAGCTGTGCTCAATATGCTAGCAAATTTGGAGAACTCAGCAGTGGCCACGGGACTGGAAAAGATGTTTTCATTCCAGTCCCAAAGAAGGGCAATGACACAGAATGTTCAAAATACTGCACAATTGTGCTCATTTCACATGCTAGCAAAATAACGCTCAAAATTCTCCAAGTGAGGCTTCAACAGTATGTAAACTGAGAATCCCCAGATGTTCAAGCTGGATTTAGAAAAGGCAGACATCAAATTGCCAACATCCATTGGCTCATAGAAAAAGCAAGAGAATTCCAGAAAAGCATCTACTTCTGCTTCATCAACTACACTAAAGCCTTTGACTGTGGATCACAATAAACTGTGGAAAATTCTTAAAGAGACAGGAATACCAGACCATCTTACCTGACTTCTGTGAAACCTGTATGCAGATCAAGAAGCAACAGTTAGAACCTGACATGGAAAAACAGACTGGTTCAAAATGGGGAATGGAGTACGTCACAACTATATATTTAACATATATGCAGAGTACACCATGTGAAATGCTGGGTTGGATGAAGCACAAGTTGGAATCAAGATTGCCAGGAGCAATATCAATAACCACAGATATGCAGATGACGCCACCCTAATGGCAGGAGCTAAAGAGCCTCTTGATGAAGGTGAAAGAGGAGAGTGAAAAAGCTGGCTTAAAACTCAACATTCAAAAAACTAAGATCATGGCATCTGGTCCTATCACTTCATGGCAAATTGATGGGGAAACAGTGGAAGCTGTGGCAGACTTAATTTTCTTGGGCTCTGAAATCACTGTGGATGGTGCAGGTGGTGACTGCAGCCATGAAATTACAAGATGCTTGCTCCTTGAAAGAAAAGCTATGACATACTAGACAGTGTATTAAAAAGCAGAGACATTACTTTGCAGACAAAGATCCATCTAGTCAAAGCTATGGTTTTTCCAGTAGTCATGTATGGGTGTGAGAGTTGGACTATAAATAAAGCTGAGCACCAAAGAATTGATGCTTTTGAACTGTGGTGTTGCAGAAGACTCTTGAGAGTCCCTTGGACTGCAAGGAGATCAGATCAATCAATCCTAAAGGATATCAGTCCTGAATATTCACTGGAAGGACTGATGCTGAAGCTCCAATACTTTGACCACTTGATGTGAAGAGCCAAGTCATTAGAAAAGACCCTGATGCTGGGGAAGATTAAAGGCAGGAGGAGAAGGGGGTGATAGAGCGTGAGATGCTTGGATGACATCCCTGACTTAATGGACATGAGTTTGAGCAAACTCCGGGAGATGGTGAAGGACAGGAAGCCTGGTGTGCTGCGTCATGGGGTTGCAAAGAGTCAGACACGACTGATTGACTCAACAATAACTAGAGGCATTGCTTGCCCATTTCTTTCTCTCTTCTCACTGGAGGGCTTAAAATCCCTGCCAGCTTTCCCCTTGGTGGCCGGGAGGACTCACGAGGTGTGTTTGTTAGTTCTGCCTCATTCAGGGGAAAACTGCTGGAGCTCAGGATCTGTGTGGTACCTTAGTGAAACAAGCATATTGCCCAGATGAATCTTTAAGAATTTTAAAGTCTTTAGAGACACCAGTCAGTTGGTGTATTTTGGCAGCTATAACAATTCAGAAAATATTACAAACAAATAAACAATAGTCAATTAGTTCACCTCACTCCTTCCTGCTGCATACAATGTTTAGTAAATGTTTGAATTTCAGTTAAGGTATAGTATTTTGATCTCAGTTGCTGCTTGTTTTTCCATGTTACCTTAATCTTATGTGTTTTTATCAGAAAAATGTGGCTGATGTCACTGTGAGACCCTTCATAGGTGGCAACTTCCCAGGGTGTCCCAGGAGACCTCCCTGGAATTGGGTTCTGTCTCCATTGTCAAATGTGTCTTTGACAGAAGCCCCTTGGCCTCTGAAGCATAATACCAGAGTCTTAGAATCTTGGTATACATGACATTGAATAACACCCAGGAGATATCCATGGGATTTTGCCTTTACTAAGGATCTGGGTACTTCCCTAGAGTTTTTTTTAGGAGGTACTGGTACCTCATAATCAAGACATTTATATTTACTCATCACTTTTTAAAAAAAGTAACATCATGCTGCGATTAGACCCATAATATCCCATCGGGTCAGGAGATGAAGAGCAACAGTAGTGAGTGAAGTGGTAACACAGAGACTATAGGCCTGTGTTATATTTTCCCTCCTCTGGTGTCATGGGCTTCTGGTTTCAAGGCTACTTTACTATTCTGGGTTAGGACATGTCATCTGCGTGTGGCCCACTGTCTCTGTAATTGTAGGTAGAGGTCTCCCATCCTCCTCACCTACTGAAACATTTTTCTCATTCCTTTTAGCCCAGAGCTGCTCCTTGCGTCTTCCCTGGTGGCTCAGTGGTAAAGAATCCACCTGCAGTACGAGAGATGCAGGTTTGATCCCTGGGTCAGGAAGATCCCCTGGAGAAGGAAATGGCAACCCACTCCAGTATTCTTGCCTGGGAAATCCCATGGACAGAGGCTCCTGGTGGGCTACAGTCCATGGGGTTGCAAAATATTGGGCAGGACTTAGCAAGTCAGTGATAATAACAACTCTCCTTGGATGGTGACAATAGCCTTGTGATCCAGTTCACTCTCCTTAGTTCTCTTTTGCCTTGAGGCATGGAGGACTCTTACGTACATTAATGGTCAATTAAGGTCTTTATACTTAGTGGTCTTATCATCTCCTTAGATCATGTGGTCTTGATTATGTTTCTCTGGATAGGTCATTGGATTATTATAGCAGCTGTGACATTTTGGGTTGGATACCATAGGCAACACACAACAGAGGCAATCTGAGAAAGCATATAACAGTTCAACAGATCCTCAATAGGTAGGTGGTGTTGGTACCTGAGTTATGTGGTAGGTACACAAGTTACAGGTAAAGCACATTCCCTTCTGTTAATTGCAAGGGCAATCATGCAGTCCTGCCAACTACACCAATTGTTTTGTACCAGCCTCAGGCTCTCAATAGTCAGTGATATGGTTGAATTGGCCTTTGTGGTTCTTATTATGATTGAAAGATGCCTTTCTTAATAACCATCATGGAACTTTGAAAAAAAAAATGTTTATTACTTTGAAGATCTGGAAATTACACAGCACACCCAGAGCCACACTATGAGGTCATGAAGAGAGAGAGAGACAGGGAGACATGCAGAGAGAGAAAGAGAGAGAATGGGCCTCAGTTCAGTCACTCAGTCATGTCCGACTCTTTGAGACCCCATGAACTGCAGCACACCAGGCTTCCCTGTCCATCACCAATTCCTGGAGCTTGCTTAAACTCACGTCCACTGAGTCAGTGATGCCCTCTAACCATCTCATCCTATGTCGCCCCCCTTTTCTCCTGCCTTCCGTCTTTCCCAGCAACAGGATCTTTTCCAATGAGTCAATCCTTCACATCAGGTGGCCAAAGTATCGGAGTTTCAGTTTCAGCATCATGTGCACACCAGGAGAATGGACCTAGGATCCTGTTTTTGTTGGGGTCAAGGGTAGAGTTTGAAGTGCTCACTCTTTATTGGTGAATTTAAAACCTAACAGCAGGAATTTAAAGTGCAGAAAGAGAAATAAACCAACTAGCCCAAATGGTCAGTTGTTAAAGTCAACCAAGGTCTCTTAAAAAAAGAACTTTCGTGCAGGGAGCTGGGCCTGGCTCTTGCATCCTGTGGCTAGCAAAGTGTTTATTTGAGATAGACTTCTTTGAAGTGGGTGCCTCTTTGAAAGGGGTGCCTTGGCAATCAAAGCTTGTCAGGCAGTTGCATTCAAAAAAGAAAAAGGAAAAAAAAAAAAAGCCAAATGTTAGGGCTTACACTACAAGCCTGAAGTGGTGTTCTGAGAAAAGATATCTATCAACTCTTCTTAGACCTGAATCTTTCCTGGAAAGTCTCTCAGTTTTCAATTTTTGCCTGTTTTTCTGGGAAAGCCGTTTCAATTGTGAATTCACAGTTTTCGCTCTGAATGGGCTCATGATCAAACAGGACTGTTGTCGATTCTCACCTCAGTGCCTGGAGTCTACCATTCTACCTTGTGATGGTGCTAAGTCCTCCAGAATTGCTCAGTCTTTTGCTAGGGTTGTGCATTTGAGATCTTTTCTTGGTAATGGCATGAGGCTGGCTAGCTATAGAAGCTTAGGTAACTCTGCAACTTTTCTTTTTTGGCCTTTTGCTCCTCTGGATCCATTTTTCCATCCGGCTCTGAGCCCTGGGAGGCTGAGTTCAGTAAACTGCATCACTTGGGTTTCCTTGCCAGCTGACTGCCTGCTGGGTTCAGACTGTGTCTGTCCCTTCCCTGCCTGGTTGGTTGCCATGGCTACATGGATGGCTTCCATCCTCCTTGACTCCCCTGCACAGCCACTTCTGCACACCTGAGGCTCTCACATGGCTCCCTTTGCATCTTCCAGTCAAGAACCAGTGATGGCTGCCCCTGTTTGTAGTTGTTGGATACTTCATTCACCCTTGGTGTTTCCTTGATTGCCATTCACTTCAGTGGCTCAGTCGTGTCCGACTCTTTGTGACCCCATGGACTGCAGCAAGCCAGGCTTCCCTGTCCATCACCAACTCCTGGAGCTTGCTCAATCTCATGTCCATCACATCGGTGATGCCATCCAACCATCTCATCCTCTGTCATCCTCTTCTCCTCCTGCCTTCATTCTTTGCCAATATCATGGTCTTTTCCAGTGAGTCAGTTCCTCACATCAGGTGGCCAAAGTATTGGAGTTTCAGCTTCAGCATCAGTCCTTCCAATGAATATTCAGGATTGATTTCCTTTAGGATTCACTGGTTTGATCTCCTTGAGTCCAAGGGACTCTCAAGAGTCTTTTCCATCACCACAGTTCAAATGCATCAATTCTTCCACGCTCAGTTTTCTTTATGTAATCCAACTCTCACATCCATACATGACTACTGGAAAAAACATAGCTTTGACTAGACGGACCTTTGTTGGCAAAGTAATGTCACTGCATTTTAATATGCTGTCTAATTTGGTCATAGGTTTTCTTCCAAGGAGCAAGCGTCTTTTAAATTCATGGCTGCAGTCACCATCTGCAGTAATATTTGAGCCCAAGAATATAAAGTCTGTGACTGTTTCCATTGTTTCCTCATTGATTTGCTATGAAGTGATGGGATCAGATGCCTTGATCTTAGTTTTTTGAATGTTGAGTTTTAAGCCAGCTTTTTTCACTCTCCTCTTTCACTTTCATCAAGAGGCTGTTTAGTTCCTCTTCACTTTCTGCCATAAGGATGGTATCAGCTGCGTATCTGAGGTTATTGATATTTCTCCCGGCAATCTTGATTCCAACTTGTGCTTCATCCAGCCCGGCATTTCGCATGATATACTCTGCATATAAGTTAAATAAGCAAGGTGACAATATACAGCCTTGATGTACTCCTTTCCCAATTTGAAATTAGTCTGTTGTTCCATGTCCAGTTCTACTGTTGCTTCTTGACCTGCATACACATTTCTCAGGAGGCAGGTAAGATGGTCTGGTATTCCCATCTCTTTAAGAATTTTCCACAGTTTGTTGTGATCGACATAGTCAAAGGCTTTGAAAGTGAAAATTGCTCAGTTGTGTCCAACTCTTTGTGACCCCATGGACTATAGAGTCTATGGAATTCTCCAGGCCATAATACTGGAGTGGTTAGCTGTTCCCTTCTCCAGGGGATCTTCCGAACCCGGGAATCAAACCCAGGTCTCCCACATTGCAGACTGATTCTTTACCAATTGAGCCACAAGACCAGCTGAGACACAAGGGAAGATGCAAGGGAAGGCTTTGGCGTAATCAATAAAGCAGAAGTAGATGTTTTTCTGGAACTCTCTTGCTTTTTCAGTGATCCAATGGATGTTGGCAATTTGATCCCTGGTTCCTCTGCCTTTTAAATCCAGCTTGAACATCTGAAAGTTCATGGTTCACGTACTGTTGAAATCTGGCTTGGAGAATTTTCAGCATTATTTTGCTAGCCTGTGAGATGAGTGCAATTGTGCAGTAGTTTAAATGTTTTTTTCACATTGCCGTTCTTTGGGATTGGAATGAAAACTGATCTTTTCCAGTCCTGTGGCCACTGCTGTTTTCCAAATTTGCTGGCATATTGAGTGCAACACTTTCACAGCATCATCTTTGAGGATTTGAAATAGCTCAACTAGAATTCCATCACCTCCACTAGCTTTGTTCATGGTGATGCTTCCTAAGGCCTACTTGACTTCGCATTCCAGCATGTCTGGCTCTAGGTGAGTGATCACAGCATCTTGGTTATCTGGGCCATGAAGATCTTTTTTGTATAGCTCTTCTATGTGTTCTTGCCACCTCTTCTTAATATCTTCTTCTTCTGTTAGGTTCATACCATTTCTGTCCTTTATTGAGCCCATTTTTGCATGAAATGTTCCCTTGGTACCTCTAATTTTCTTGAAGAGATCTCTAGTCTTTCCCATTCTATTGTTTTTCTCTATTTCTTTGCATTGATCACTGAGGAAGGGCTTTCTATCTCTCCTTGCTGTTCTTTGGAACTCTGCATTCAGATGGGCATATTTTTCCTTTTCTCCTTTGCCTTTTGCTTCTCTTCTTTTCTCAGTTATTTTTAAGGCCTCCTCAGACAATCATTTAACCTTTTTGCATTTCTTTTTCTTGGGGATGGTCTTGATCACTGTTTCCTGTACTGTGTCATAACCTCTGTCCATAGTTCTTCAGGCCCTCTATCAGATCTAATCCCTTGAATCTATTTGTCACTTGTACTGTATAATTGTAAGGGATTTAATTTAGGGCGTACCTGAATGGTCTAGTGGTTTTCCCTCCTTTCTTCAATTTTAGTCTGAATTTGGCAAGAAGTAGTTCATTATCTGAGTCACAGTCAGCTTCTGGTCTTGTTTTTGCTTCCTTAATAGACCTTCTCCATCTTTGGCTGCAAAGGATATAATCAATCTGATTTCTGTATTGACCATCTGGTGATGTCCATGTGTAGAGTCTTCTCTTATGTTGTTGGAAGAGGGTGTTTGCTATGAGCAGTGTGTTCTCTTGGCAAAACTCTGTTAGACTTTGCCCTGCTTCATTTTGTACTCCAAGGCCAGATTTGCCTGTTACTCCAGGTATCTCTTGACTTCCTACTTTTGCATTCCAGTCCCCTATAATGAAAAGGACATCTTTTTTGGGTGTTAGTTCTAGAAGGTTTTGTAGGTCTTTATAGAAATGTTCAACTTCAGCTTCTTCAGCATTACTGGGTGGAGTATAGACTTGGATTGCTTTAATATTAAATGGTTTGCCTTGGAAATGGGCAGAGATCATTCTGTCCTTTTTAGGATTGCATTCAAGTACTGCATCAGACTCTTTTGTTGACTATCAGGGTTGCTGCATTTCTTCTATGGGATTTTAGTCCACAGTAGAAGATATAATGGTCATCTGAATTAAATTTGCTCATTCCAGTCCATTTTAGTTCACTGATTCCTGAAATGTCTGTGTTCACTCTTGCTATCTCTTGCTTGACCACGCCTATTTTACCTTGATTCATAGACCTAACATTCCAGGTTCCTATGAATATTGGTCTTTATAGCATCAGACTTTACTTCTATCACTAGTTACACCCACAACTGGGTATTGTTTTTGCTCTGACTCCATCTCTTCATTCTTTCTGGAGTTATTTCTCCACTCATCTCCAGTAGCATATTGGGCACCTACTGACCTGGCAAGTTCATCTCTCAGTGTCCTATCTTTTTGCTTTTTCATACTGTTCGTGGGGTTCTCAAGGCAAGGATACTGAAGTGGTTTGCCATTGCCTTCTTCAGTGGACCACATTTTGTCAGAACTCTCCACCATGACCCGTCTGTCTTGGGTGGCCCTACACAGCATGGCTCATAGTTTCAGTGAGTTAGATAAGGCTGTGGTCCATGTGATCAGTGTGATTAGTTTTCTGTGATTGTGGTTTTCATTCTATCTGCCCTCTGAAGGATAAGGATAAGAGGCTTATTTATGGAAGCTTCCTGATGGGAGAGACTGACTGTGGGGGAAGTTGGGTCTTGTTCTGTTGGGCGGGGCCATGGCTCAGTAAATCTTTAATCCAGCTTTCTGTTGATGGGCAGGGCTGTGTTCCCTCCCTGTTGTTTGACCTGAGACCAAACTATGGTGGAGGTAATGTTGACCTCCTTCCAAAAGTCCCGTGCACACACTGCCTCACTCAGTGTCCCTTACCCTGCGTCAGGCCACCAGTGACCCACGCCTCCACTGGAGACTCCTGGACACTCACAGGCAAGTCTGGGTCAGCTCTTGTGGGGTCACTGCTCCTTTCTCCTGGATTCTGGTGTGCACAAGGTTTTGTTTGTGTTCTCCAAGAGTCTGTTTCTTTAGGAAAGTCTTTTTAAGTTGAGTACCTGGAGGGAATCTCTGTTTTTATTTTAGTCCCTGCCTAAATGGGGAAGCAGATCTTCCTTCACTTGTCTTAGTGTAACCGAGAGGGTGATGTGAGATCCTGTATGGGAATGTGCTTCAGAATTGGAACATTCCAGTGCAGGGTGCCATCTATGGTGCTATGGTGACTATTCCTGAAGTCGGAGATATATTCCTAATCCTAAGGCATTTTGGACAGTTTTCAGTATTTGATATTTACACAGTAAACTCTTAATTAAATCAGGGAGCAGAATGTGGGGAAAGATAGCAGGACCATCTACTTACTTTCAACTGTACAGACTCACTCTGTTTCTGGGAGATACAAGAGTGCCCAGTTTAATTGTCTTTGTTGTTAATGAGAAAAATTTCCAGATTCTGCTAACAGGTTGGTATATAGCCCAGTTTTCAGAGTTTCATTGCTTTCATTTCAATCTTGTTTCCATAAGTATTTATTTGAAAGTTAGATGATATATTAGGATCACTGAAATATTTCATATTAACTTAAAAAACGTCAAAAACCCAAGTTTAAAATAAAGTAAAAGAGAGAGAGAATAGGTTGCCTATTGAGATAGGGCAGTCACAGGAAGACTTTCTGACATGGTGACATTTGAACTGAGATCTGAATGATGCAAGGGAGTGAATTGGACATATATCTGGGGGAAGGGCATTTCCGGCAGAGGGAACAGCATGTGCACCAGCCTGGAGGAAGACTGCTTGGCATGCTTGAGGGACAGCATGGAAGTTAATGAGACTAGAGAGGAATGAGTGAAGGATGACGGTAAGAACTGAAGTCTGAGGGAGGACTGGGAGAAGGCTTGAAGCGTCCTGTTGGCCACTGGAAAGAAGGTTCTGACTGACCCTTATGATGATGGGTGGCCTTGGAGGGTTTGGAGTGGAAGAGTAACATGATCAAACTTTAAGAGATTCTCTTTGGCTGCTGCATAGAAAAAGTTCTGAAGCGGGTGAGGGTAGAGTGAAGGTGGCCAGTTAGGAGGCTTTTGTTGTAATTCAGGTAGAGATGAGAGTGGTTTGGACTAGAGTTTTTGCAGGGTTGGTCATGAGAGATGGTTCGATTCTCCGGATGTTTTGAAGGCAGAGATGGCAGATCTTCATCATGGATTGGATTCAAGGTACGAAAGAAAAGAATTAAGAATGGCTCTGGGTTTTGGCCTGATGAGTAGTGGTTGAAGTGTAAATAAACATCTGTCTAGTTGGGGCAGTAGTTCTCAACGCAGGCAATTTTACTTCCCACAGGACATTTGGCAATGTATAGACATAGTTTTGTCACATCTGGGGTGAGGAGTATGTGTTAAAGAAATCTATTAGGCAAAACCCAGGGATGCTGCTAAACCCCCTACAATGCATAGGACATCCACCCACAACAAAGAATTACCTGGCCCCAATGTCATTGGTGCTGTGACTGAGAAACCTAGTTAGGAAGATCACTGCTTTTCTCTTTTGTCAGCCTCTTTATTCTCTCGGCTTTGTTCTTTCCTCTGCACATGGATTTCTTTGCTGCTTCTTGGACAATTTAGGAAACAATTGGCCCAACTCTTCTACCTCCCTCCTATCAAATGTGAACCTTCAAGCTTTCACATCCAAATTCAACTCAGTATACACTATCTCTTTTTCCCAATTTCATATTACTGGGAGAGAGATTTTCATTGGTTCAGGCATTTCCTCTGTTCCAATCATGCATGTCAAAAGGTGGTCTTGTGTGGGTCCCTGTTCACTTAAGAAAGACTACAGGAAAGATATTCTGGGAAAGAGTGAGGGTTAGATAGGAAAATTAACTGGACTGTCTATTGTATGAACTTGGAGGATTCAACCTAAAGCTTTGACTCCCAGGGGCCAAACAGAATTCTCCAGGGTTCTGCAGTTTTAATCCATTCCTTTCAAGTAGCAGGAGAGGGGAACTATGGTTATGGGTCATGGTTAAGGACCTCCTGGACCATGTTTGGAATCTAGATCTCCACTGAGTTGGACACAAAGGAGAAAGCTATTTGCTGTGTTCTTCCTCTCCCCTTCTGATTGAATTTGAATCCAGTATTATCTTCAGAGGAAATCATCTGGAGCAACAAGCACTCATAGCTAGTGACTGGCATGAAAAATAACAGTGGGGAGGGAACATGGAATGCAGTATGCATTTATTGTGACATATGGCTCTCCTGGTTTTTCATTCACTATATTATCTAGGCAGGAACTTGTTTTTAGTGAGAAGGAGGTATTCTGCAGATGGCAGCATATTGGAATCATTGTCAAAAAGAGGAAAGATTATATCAGACTCATATTGAATCAAATGTTCGGTTATGAATTAGTCTGAGATCATTTTTCCATGCAGTAATGAGCATTTTAATATTTCCAGCCTGCTGTTCCACATGACTAATGCATTTCTCACAAAAGGATGTCTCTGAGGGCCTCAAAATAATGCTAATGAAAACTGTCATAGGAACAGAAGGATGATGGTGAGGAGAAAGGTAGCCTGATCAGGCCCAGGGCTGTGCTGGCAGACTCCTGGCATGGGCAAAGCAGGAGACCCTGGTGACCAAAATGTCTTCTTTGCTTCTCCTGCCCATTGAAAGTGTCTGCATTTCTGAGACCTTTGAGGTAAGGCTTTGAAAGTCCATGTACTGAGGCATATATCATCTAATAATTTAGGCATGAAAGGCCATTTGCCCTTAAATATTTTTATTGATATGTAATTTATATACAATATAAGTCACCCTCTTAAAAAGTACAATTCAATGGTTTATATATTCACAGAGTTGTGCACTGGTTATCACAGTGAATTTTAGAACATTTTCATTACTCTAAAAAAAAAACCACAACAGAACCCTCAAAACAAAGCATGCTCATTTCTCTCAAAACTTCAGCCCTAGGCAACCATTAATCTACTTTCTCTGTAAATGTGCCTGTTTGGAAGATCTCATGTAAATGGTGTCGTGCAATATTTTATATTTTGTGTCTGGCTTCTTTTAGCTAGTATATCAATAATATTTTCAAGGTTCATTCCTGCCATGCCATGTATTATTTTTTATGGCTGAATAGTATTCCATTGTATGGATGTCTCAGGTTTTATTAATCCATTCATCAGTCAGTGGGCATTGGGGTTGTTTCCAGTTTTTGGAATATGAGTAATACTGCTATAGACATTCATGTATAGGCCATTTGCCTATAATTAGTTTATCAACTAAAATAGCCAACTGCTCTAGGCATCTGCTATGATTTGCCCACTTCCCTCTTTGCCCTTTATCTTTGCCCAAGTTCATTACACTTTCCATTCTTATAGCATCTGGTATATTTTCCCTTTATTAGTACTTGTCACACTCTACTGTGGTGATTTTATTATCTTACCTGTCATCTCTGTGAAAGCAAGGGCCATGTCTTATTTATCTTTCTATCCCGAACACCTAGTAATATGAAGTTTACAACTAGTTCTACTTCTTAATTAACTGCTGGATGGCATTTAAAAACAATGAGTATCTATCTCTCTACCTCCCTATCCACCTACTTACCTGTGCCAGGTCTTAGTTGCAGCATACAAGATCTTTAGTTGTGGCATACAAACTCTTAGTTGTGGCAGGTGGGATCTAGTTCCCTGACCAGGGATCAAACTTGGGCCTCTTGCTCCCCTCTGGGAGCATGGAATCTTAGCCATTGGACTACCAGGGAAGTGCCAACAATGAATTTTTATACCAGACTCAAAAAGA
Source organism: Muntiacus reevesi (assembly GCF_963930625.1). Classification (NCBI taxonomy): domain Eukaryota; kingdom Metazoa; phylum Chordata; class Mammalia; order Artiodactyla; family Cervidae; genus Muntiacus; species Muntiacus reevesi. The sequence goes on from NC_089250.1 coordinate 99,538,677, forward strand.
ATTTCAGTTTCAATTTGACCTAAAATTCCACATATTTTTCTGTCTAGTTTCTCTCTAGTTTCCATGGGTTCTTTTTGGTTAGAGGTGGATCTGCTTGGTCTGTCCTGGTAATTCTTGGTGAATCAGAAGGAGGCACCAAGAAGATTTGGAAAATTAGACGTTTTTTGCTTATATTTATAATGCTAAGTGATCTTTTTGTGTCTTTCCTTTTATTTTTTGCTTTTGAGCTCTGCAGGCAGGGGACAACAGGGATATTGATTCATTGACACATTGGGGTAGGTGAATAATAACCATCACACAAATGTGGGCTGCAGTCAAAGGGGAGACTTCTTGGACCTTGCTGAGGACAGCCTTGCTGTTGATGACACAGATGAGCCTTTTCTTCAACATCTGCTCGGTCTTTTTTCTTTTTACAGGAAATGATCAGATCTTCTTTGAGGCTTTGTGTGCTCACTGTGGCCTTTCAATGTGGTACAGTCCCTCACAGACAAGTGACAGAGGTCACACAACTGGACTGAATCCTCTGACAGGTTGGTTTCTGGACTGGCATGGCCAAGGCTGCCACTCCTGCTTCTAGGTCACTCTGTCACCCTCAGTGCTCCTGAGTCCTCACAATGGGGGGAGATCCTGGAGGGTTTGGAGCAGAAGAGCAACGTGATCAGACTCTTATTTGAAAGGCACTCTCTGATTGCTGTGTAGAAGAAGCTCTGAGGTGGGTGAGGGTAGAGCGAAGGTGACCAGTTAGGAGGCTTTTGAGGTAATTTGGGGAGACATGATGGTGGCTTGGACTAGGATTGTTGCAGTGGAGGTCATAAGAAATGGCTGAATTCTGGGTATATTTTGAAGGGAGAGGTGGCAGATTTTAATCATGGATTGGATGGAAGGTGTGAAGGAAAGGAGTTAAGGATGACTCTGGGTTTTGCCTTGAGTAATGGTGGCTGGAGGATAAATGGATGTCTAGTTAAGGCTGTAGTTCTCATCCTTATATACCCTCTCAGAGTGCCCAGCTCCAGTTTTGAGTCTTGTGTGCTGGCTGAGGCCTCAGTGGTGTTCACGGCCTGGACAATCACGGTTTTGTTTCAGCTCTATGTTCACAGTGCCGAGCACAGTGTTATACCCCTGTCTAGGTGACTGTTTTTGAGTAGACCACTTGGCATCCCTTTAGGGCTTGTTGAGGACATAGGTACATGAGGTACAAGAGCTCTCTGGGTGTGGGAAGCAAAGTATGTATGAGTCTAGAATGAAACTACAGACCTTGGCACATTTTTGCTTAGAGAGAGAGGCAATCCTGGAATTCAGGCGTGACCTGGTGAACAGAATTTTTTTTTTTTTTTAGTTGTATGGTATCTCTTCATCTACTCTTGGGGAGCTAGACATTTGTGTAGAGCTCCTGAGACAATTTCTAGTTCTGAGCATTCAGGAAAGGCATGGGCTTCAAGATTATTTTCCTCTCCTGATCTGAAGTTGCTTCAGATTATTGAAGGTAAAGGACCTGTTTGTTTCCGTCCGAATAGTAAATCCTTGGACATGTGTTGCCTTTGGTACTTTTTCCAAGTGCTTTTAGAGAATTCTTTCAGGGGACCCACACAGCCCCAGGGGACTGGGACCGTGTCTTTTCCTTCTATAATCCTGACTTCTGACATGATGCTGCCTACCTGGAAGATACTAATTCCATCTAACTTCAGTGAGTACATGGCAAGGATTTGCTCCTCCTTTTCACAAATAAAGCAATGAGGACTAGACAGGTGATCACTGTTTAAAGACAGATAGAGGTTTTCTTTGGAGGAGGAAATGGCAACCCACTCCAGGATTCTTACCTGGAGAATTTCATGGACAGAGGAGCCTGGTGGACTACAGTCTGTGGGGTTGCAGAGAGTCGGACACAACTGAGCTACTAACACACACAGAGGCTTTCTTTGTCTTTTTTCATCATGTCATACATCTCTAATTAGTTTGCTGATAATTTGTGCTAATGACATGTAGCTGCTTCAAGTAATTGGTGTGTTTTGATAATAAATCCATTCTTGTCTTTTCTTTGGGCTCACTGTTTAGATTTCCTTTGCCTTCCCATTCTGTTGTCTTCCCTTTGAGAATGAATAGCAGGGTAGTCATATCAGCAAGCTATCTGTATAAACAAAACGAAAACCCAAAACAAATAAGGGTGACAGGTTTTGAGAGAGTCCGACTACAAGGTGCTAACATACTGAATAACTCTGAATTCCAAGGCTCAGAAGGCCCATCTTTCTTTCCATAGCAGCACCAAGGGGCATTTTAAGTGCGTGGAACATTGGGAGTAACTAATGTGGATTTTTCTCTCTCCTTTAAGTAATCAGTAGTGATACCATTCACCCTGAAATTGCTCAAATCCATGTGAGGAGGAGTTGTGTATCTCTTCTGATGTTTGCCTGTCTTCCTGCTCCTGAAGACTGTAAGCCTCATGAGTTCACATCTTCTGTGTCTGTACAACTCTTAAGTGTCTCATGGACTGGAGCCCAATGAACAGTTGATTTAAAATAATTTTATCCATTGAATATTTCTCCAGGAATATACCGCAATTAGTTTAAGCTCATTGTGAGTTAACTTAGTCCCCTCTTTGTTCTCAAAAGGATTTAAGTCTCCTTATGTGGATGTCACATGGCAAGAAAACAAATTAGAGAAAGATATGACAATATAAGGGCTTCTCCGGTGGCTCAGTGGTGAAGAATCCACCTGCAATGCAGGAGACGCAGGAGACACAGGTTTGATTGCTGGGTCAGGAAGATCCTCTGGAGGAGGAAATGGCAACCCCCTCCAGTATTCTTACCTGGAGAATCCCATGGACAGAGGAGCCTGGCGGGCTGCAATCCATGGGGATGCAAAAGAGTCAGACATGGCTGAAGCAACTGAGCTCACATGCATGCAGGACAAAATAAGAAAAAGAAGGGTGGGGTCATAATGTGGAGCCCCCGTGGGCCACATGTGCTATATGCAGACCACAGATTTGGCTTTACAAGACTAAATAGGAAACCTTACTGGTTACACAGTTCATTGTTTGTATGATAAAAGCAAGTCAGCTTCTCAGGAGGAGCACAAGCACTGGCTCCTACGAGTCTAAAGGAGTTTCTTGAAGGCTGTCCGTGAAATTCATAACCCTCTCCTGGCTGGACTCTCCAAGGGGTAGATTTTCAAGTACGGAGTGGAATGAATAGACTGAACAGCTCTCAACCAGTCCTTCGTAAATTGTATTTCTCTCAGCTGAGCTTTTGTTCAAATGCAGTTTATTTTTAAGAGACCAAATTCATTTTTCTCCCAAAGTAACTCTCCCTTCTGCTTCTCTTTTTCTGAAAGAAAAGTTTAACTGTATAGGCATATCAGTCTGTATGACTGTAGCTGCAAAGACTCCTTTGTTTATTCTCCAATCAGTTATCTTTCTCCTTTTCTTCTCTCCTTCCTCCCTACTTTGTTCTTTCTCCCATCACTTACTGTGTACTAGGAACTGACTGTGCATTTGAAGGCATGATATTAAATAAATGTAACAATTGGCAAGAGGACTGGCCAGTCAGAAAGAATATCAGCTTTGACATAGGAACAAGGTTTTCAAAGACTTCTCCTGTGTCAGGCATAAGCTGTTTGATTGCCGACTGGGGAGGGGTGTAGTTTTGGAAAATTCCAGGCTGGGATGGTGGGTAGGCACGGGGATAAACGCGTGGTGGTTTCAAGTAAGGATCTATTTTTTACTCCCAAGTATGAAAGTGCCTCAGTGTATTAATAGCTGATCCAGCTGCACTAGAGAATGCTGATGCATATCGGCCCTGGGAATATGTGGTCGCAAATATGACTCAGCCATGGTTCGTATCCCAAAGGACAGTGGCATTCACTGTTTTCAGAATGTGTTCTAGGAATATCCTTTCCTCTTTCTTTTGCTACAACTGTAATTTAAGTCCTTTCTATCCCAGAGTCTATTGATTATAATTATCTCTTTACTGATCTTCTAAATTTCTTTATTCTCTTATTTTGCCTCTTTCCAATGTTTCAAGTATGCACTGCCAGAGAAAATTTCCTAAAATACTGCTTCTATCACGCTATTTCTTTCTACTCGAAAACCATCATTGGCTTTTCTCTTCTTTCTATGGTAATATTCATACTCTTTAGCTGAGCATTCATGGCTTTCTGTTTTATCTACACCACTGCATCAAGGTATGTCATGTCATAGAAGGACAAGCTGTGGTCCTCCCCATTCTTAAGTAGTTTAAAATGGTATGGAAGGGATGTCTATGATGATTATTATGTAGTAAAAGTGAATGTGGGAAGCAAGTAGGTGATGGGGTGTGAGGTGGGGCAGGCTGACACCAGTAACAGGATTGGACAGTCAGAAAATAAAGTCCTTTCAAGTCTGACTTTTCTTAGGAAGCTGAGAACAATAGATTCCTGGCTATAGGCCCCTGATTTCCAGGTTGTTGGTCTTGGAATGGACAAGGGGATTTGTCAACCCCAAAATGAAACTTTTTGTAATTTCTGAGATGCAAACCCAGGGTGCAAAGCCTTTTCAACATTTAAGACCCTGAATAAATTCCAAACAGGACAGTGCAAGTATATTCAAGACTCGCTTTCATGTCTTACCACCTCCCTCATAATTTTATCTTCAACTCTCAGTGGACATCTGGCAGTCCTGGGCCTGATTAGATTAATAGGATAAGACCTGCAGGGTGTGTCCAGGGTCCTTTCTCCGAGCTGTTTATGAAAAAGCTTGGCTCAGCAGTCCTTGGGCTTAGCCTAAGAGAAGCTATTCCTACCTACCATGTACTCAGAACCTACAATAACCTTGTGCTCAGTTGCTCAGTCGTGTCAGACTCTCTGTGACCCTGTGGACTGTAGCCCGCCAGCCTCCTCCATCCATGGGATTTTTCAGGCAAGATAGGCTGCCATCTCCTCCTCCAGGGGATCTTCCCAGCCCAGGGATCGAACATGTGTCTCTTGTGTCTCATACATTGGCAGACTTGTTCTTTATGTGCCACTTGGGAAGCTCTTGTACTACGCTCAATTTTAGCCAGAAGGCCTAGAACTTGGCTATAAAAGTTAGGCATTTTGCTAACATTTTCAAGCACAATCTCATTTAATCCTCACCACTATCTTATAAGGTAGGTATTATAAGTAAAGTGAGTGAAAGTGAAGTTGCTCAGTCATGCCCACTTTATGCGACCCCATGGACTGTAGCCTACCAGATTTCTCCATCCATGGGATTTTCCAGGCAAGAATATTGGAGTGGGTTGCCATTTCCTTCTCCAGGGGATTTTCCCAACCCAGGGATCGAACCCAGGTCTCCTGCATTGCAGGCAGACACTTTACCCTCTGAGCCACCAGGGAAACTGAAGCCCAAAGGCTAATTTATCCAAGATTACCCAGTGGATCTATCCTTGTCAGGACTGTAGAGTCACCAGAATCTAGGCTCATTCCTTGGTGGCTCAGAGGGTTAAAGCATGTGCCTGCAATGTGGGAGACCTGGGATCGATCCCTAGGTTGGGAAGATCCCCTGGAGAAGGAAATGGCAACCCACTCCAGTATTCTTGCCTGGAAAATCAGATGGACGGAGAAGCCTGGTGGGCTATAGTCCATGGGGTCGCAAAGAGTTGGACACGACTGAGCCACTTCACTTCACTTCACTTCAGGCTCATTCCACTCTATCACTTTGCCCTTCTAGAATTAGTACAGACATTTTCCTCCACTATCTGAAAGTAGAAAACTAGTATGAAATCTTTTGTAATCAGAAATGGCGTCACAGGAAGAAGCAGTTACTTTGGAACATGACTTATCACGGATGCCCAAATGAAGCATAGATGCTCACAGACACAGTTCAGTGCTCTAGCGGCTTGATGCTGAGATGCTGAATGTAGTTCCCAGGGAAGGAGCTTGGTGGGACCACTCTCACTGCGGGTGCACCGCTTTGTTTGCAAAAGAAGCACTGAACACGGTTTTGCTTTTACCTTCTTACATTGTAAAAGTTGAAGTCCACTGGATTTCTTTTGGTTAGTGAAAATAGGTAGGTCTTTTGTAAAAAGCCAAGTGGTGTAAAGGGAACTTTTCAAAAGTGGGGGATACCTGTGGTTCCTGCGAGTGCTGGCAGGACAAGGATTGCACATGTATTTCATCTGGTACTTTGTGATGGAAACTTTTAAATCCCTAAGTTGCACTGCTCTTTCCCCTTATAGATAAAGTCAGTTGACTGCTCATCTGCCCTGGAGCACAGGGATACCTTCTTTCTTAGATACAAATGTCTTCATTTCATGATTGAGTGACCACAGCAAGACTGTCTCAAGTCATCAATCATATACTTCTACATTAACTGCAGTGCCTTTTTTGGTTTTAGACATTGAAGGTCCTTTTAGAGAGGGCATTATGCTCGTTTTTTTTCTTTAAACTTTTTATTTTTGTACTGGAGTACAGCTGATTAACGATGTTGTAATAGTTTCAGGTGAACAGCTAAGAGATTCAGTCATACTTATATATGTATACATTCTCCCCCAAACTCCCTTCCCATCCAGGCTGCCACAGAACATTGAGCAGAGTTCCATGTACTCTATGGAACTTGTTGGTTACCCATTTTAAATATAGCAATTTGTACATGATGATCCCGAACTCCCTAACTATGCCCTCCCCTCATCCTTCCCCTGGGCAATCATTTTTAAAAAAATGACTTCTCCTTCTCTGTCTGACTTCACTCAATGTGAAAATCTCTAGGTCCATCCATGTTGCTGCAAATGGCATTTCATTGTTTTTAATGGCCAAGTAATATTCTGTTGTATATATGTACTATGTTTTCTTTATCCATTCCTCTGTTAGTGGACATTTAGGTTGCTTTCCTGTCTTGGCTAATGTAAACGGTGCTGCAGTGAACACTGGGATGAATGTATCCTTTCTTATCATGTTTTCCTCTGGATATATGCCAAGGACTGGGATGGAAGGGTCATATGCTAGCTCTATTTTCAGTTTTTTAAGGAAATTCATACTGTTCTCCATAGTGGCTGTACCAATTTACATTTCCACCAACAGTGTAGAAGGGTTCCCTTCTTTCCACACTCTCATTTGTTTTTTTAATTTTTTTAAAATCATAGTGAAACTTATAATATATGACATACTATTTTAACCATATGTAAGAGAGTTCCAGAAAAACATCTACTTTTGCTTTATTGACTATACCAAAGCCTTTGACTGTGTGGATCACAACAAACTGTGGAAAATTCTTAAAGAGATGGGAATACCAGACCACCAAACCTGCCTCCTGAGAAATCTGTATGCAGGTCAATAAGCAACAGTTAGAACTGGACTTGGAACAATAGACTGTTTCCAAATTGGGAAAGGAGTACATCAAGGCTGTATATTGTCACTCTGCTTATTTAACTTATATGCAGAGTACATCATGTGAAATGCTGGGCTGGATGAAGCACAAGTTGGAATCAAGATTGCCAGGGGAAATATCAATAACCTCAGATATGCAGATGACCCCACTCTTTTGGCAGAAAGTGAACAACTAAAGACTCTCTTGATGAAAGTGAAAGGGGGGAGTGAAAAAGCAGGCTTAAAACTCAACATTCAAAAAACTAAGATTATGGAATCTGGTCCCATCACTTCATGGCAAATTGATGGGGAAACAATGGAAACAGTGACAGACTTTATTTTCTTGGGCTCCAAAATCACTGCAGATGGTGACTGCAGCCATGAAATTAAAAGATGCTTGCTCCTTGGAAGAAAAGCTATGACCAACATAGACAGCACATTAAAAAGCAGAGACATTACTTTGCCAATAAAGGTCCATCTAGTCAAGCCTATGGTTTTTCCAGTAGTCATATGTGGATGTGAGAGTTGGACTATAAAGAAAACTGAACACTGAAGAATTGATACTTTTAAACTGTGGTGTTGAGAGTCCCTTGGACTGCAAGGATATCCTACCAGTCCATCCTAACGGAGATTAGGCCTGGGTGTTCATTGGAAGGACTGATGCTGAAACTGAAGCTCCACTACTTTGGCCACCTGATGTGAAGAACTGACTCATTGGAAAATATCCTGATGCTGGGAAAGATTGAAGGCGGGAGGAGAAGGGGATGACAGAGGATGAGATGGTTGGATGGCATCACCGATGTGATGGACATGAGTTTGAGCAAACTCCGGGAGTTGGTGATGGACAGGAAGCCTGGTGTTCTGCAGTCCATGGAGTTGACTGAACAACTGGACAGGACTGAGCAACTGAACTGAACTGTATAATTCAATGACACTAAGTACAATCACTGCATTGTGGAACTCTCCCCACCTCCTGGATTTTTCACCTTCCTAAACTGAAACTGTCCCCATTAAACACTAGCTCCCCACTCCCCCTTCCCATCCCCTGCCATCCCCTGGCTCTTGGCATCTACCAGTGTACTTTCTGACTCTATGAATTTAACTATTTTAGGTATCTCATAAATGGAATCAAGTAGTACATTTGTGTACCTAATGTATGTTGAAATGCGTTTTTAAGGTTAACTTAATATGCGTCCTACAAACAGTTTGTACCTTTTTTCCTCCTGTGGTATACAGTGGGTTCTAACTAGTTATCTGGTTTATACATAGTAGTGCATACAGAGGGCATTATGCTGTTACTTGCCAATATCCCCACTATTAGCCCTGGTTTACTTCAGTCATATGTGCCTGTGGGATAACCAGTTGACAATGTAATGTAGAATGTTGGCTGAGAGACACTGGAGAAGTGTGCTGGCAGAAGAGGAGGATTTTTAAAAAAGTTTCTTTATTTGGCTGTACTGGGTTTTAGTTGCAGCATGCAGGATCTTCAATCTTCAATGCAGCATATGGGATCTTAAGTTGTGGAATGTGGGATCTAGTTTCCTGACCAGAGATCAAATTCCAGGTCCCCTGGATTGGGAGAATGGAATCTTAGTCACTGGATCACCAGAGAAGTCCCAGGAGGGGAGCATTTGAGAGTCATCATTGTACAAGGCAATAATTGCTAGAGTCAAAGAATGTGGGTTTGGTGGGGAGACAAGAAGTTTTGATGCCAAAAGGACTCGATTAGAAGTCAAATAACCTCACTTTTTGAATTGTTTTGTGACTCGCTGGCTGTTTAACCTTGGAGACAGGACTTAACTGTATTGAAATTGTTTTCACAGCAAATATAAAATGAGGTGGTGACTATGATGTTGTAAGATTTGCAGTCTAACAGGGAGACAAACTATGAATAAACAGAGATTAATGATTTTATTCTCAGGTGCTATATGGATGAGAGTCCCCCCCCCGCCCCCCCCCGCCATGGTCTTCCTAATTAATGGCTATTGTTTAGTGAGAAGAAAATATAGAAACATCATTGAAGATGGTTTCATGGAATAATTATAATAGCAACAACAGCAACAATGACTAACTTTAATTGAGTGCTGACTGTGTGCCAGGTACTGTGTACCCATACCATGTCCTATGGGCTTCACAAGTATTAACATTTTAACATTCACAGCAACCCTTTGAGGTAGGGGTGGTTAGGAGCCTCCATTTCACAGATGAGGAAGATAGGCATGAAAAGGTTAAACATCTCATTCAAGGCCATAAAGGTAGTAAAGACTCAGAACTAAGCTGTCAGACTGCAGAGCCGAAGCATTTAATCCCACACTGTCTATTCACAGTGAAAATTGTGAGCTCTAGGGAGGTAAGAGTCAGTGCATACACATTGGAGCTAGTAATGATTTTAGGTTATTACTAGTAGTGATTTTACATTAACCATAATTTTAACAGAGTCAGAAAACAGACTTATCAGTTGTGATGTATATACCAGTTGTAGGACTCTTGGTTGCTGACTAGGATTTTCACTACGTTTGCAGATACTGAATATAGTTTTGATCAGTATCTTTTGGTAAGAAATTTAAGAATAATATATTAACACACATACTATATATATATATATATATATATATATATATATGATGTACTTACATATATTAATATAAATTTGATCTTTTGTGCATCTTACTTCCTACCCATCTGCCTCTAAGAATTACCTTTTCTGAGTTGTGCTTGGCTATGTTACTATCAATTACAATGAAGGTAGGTGAAAATAGTTGAAACTTATGAGTGTTGTAAGGATATTGTTGACACCATTGCTTATTTATATTCTATAATATCCCTATTTTGAGGATTCCTCAGGTAGAATTCCCTTGTGGGCTTGTTGATATTAGTTGTAATTCCTATAGCAGTTGCTTTGGTTTTTCATAGAGACTCTGTGACAAAGAAACGGATCAAGATTTTCTTTTCACTTTGGGTTCTTGAAGGTTTCAGAGCCAAATCTGTGGGCATTGGGGAGGATAAGTGCTATGCATTTTTAGCTTTACTCCTGTCCCCACTTTATGATCCTCTGTTTGTTTTTCTTTGTTTTTTTTTAACCTGCTTTTATTTTGTGGCATCTTGTAATTTATGTGACCATAATCAGAAACAAGGCAGAATGTAAATAATGTAAATAATTATATGTATGCATGTAAACCCACTTGCACATACACATTCACATACACAGTGCATTCTGGACTCTCAAGGAGGCTAGTGGTGGCTTGCCGGTAGAGAGACTATTAAGGTCCTATCAGCACACTTGCTGATAACAAGGAGGTCATCAAAAAGAATCTGATGATTAGGAGGATTATCACAACCATCAGTTTACCATTTCTTTGAGTGTTGGTTGCACTTAATGACTCACTGTGAAGATCAAGTCACACTTGCCTTTCAGCAGTAATATGAGTTTAATGAGCATTAGTGTGATGATGTCAACAAGTAAACAGTCATCTTCATAATGATAACAATTTGATCCAGGCAGGAGGGAAAATATCCCTGACTGGGCTTGCTTGACTGTGACAGGAGATGGAAAGGCAGAAGCTGGCAGAGGGAATGAAGGGGCTCGTGGGGTCAAGAAGTATCAAACAAATGAGTTTAAGACACATGGAGTTGGATGGGGGTGGGAGTGTGTGTGCAGAGTTGGATGACGTTGTGATGTGAATTTGGTTCAGAGCAAGGAGTGCAAGAAGCATGACACTGGCACATGAAGAGGGTGTGCGCTTGAGTTGGATTGCTGGCTCTGTTACTTACTTGTTGTGTGACCTCGGACAAGTCACCTGACCTTGATGTGTCTCAACTCCTTATCTGGAAAAGCAGGAATTGCAAAGAACCTACCCCATGGGACTGTTGAGAGATTAAATGGTATAATTCATGTAAAATGCTGGAGTCAGTGCTTGGTGCATTCTGGGTGTGTAAGCCTTGGTATTGCTTTGGTAGCTGCTCCAAGATGCTAGTACAGACAGTGCAGAGATTCTTATCTCAGGCTTCTAAGCGGATTGGCAGTATTTTGAAAGTGGGAACGTAATTGTGGGAGCCATCTTATGCTGTCTGAGCAGCATATAGATCATCATTTGTACTATGTACTATATGCCATATGTTTCATTTGACACGTTTATTTTGTTCTTAAGCTCTCATCTCCCCATGTATGTTACTTTGCATCACATTGAACATCTTCATGGTAGGTGGTCAAGAAATACTCATTGAGATGAATTAATGAGTGTACTTAATATTTTGTGATAATAAATTAGTGAACTTAAAATTTCAAGCAAAATGTTATCATGAAAATATCAATAATAATATTAGTAAGCGTGAGATTTTATAGGCTTTTTGACCTGTATCAGCACATCAGTCCCCATAAACTCTGTGAGAGAGACAACATGCTAGAGTAAGCAGTTGTACAATTGTACAGTTTTACAGAGGAGGAAACATGTGCCTTAGAGGTCCAGTCTTGTGCCTCTTATAGTGAGTGATGGTGCTCAAATCAGTATTCAGGCCTTTTGACATAGGACACAGCAAGACTCTGTGTTTGCCAAAGAGAAACACAGCTGACGATCTGATGGAGTGGGAGTTTGGGCTTAGCAGATGCAAACTTTTATGTCTGGAATGGATAAACAGCAAGGTCCTACTATATAGCACTGGGAGCAATATTCAGTATCCTGTGATAAAGCAAAATGGAGAAGAATATGAACAAGAATGTATATTTGTGTATAAACTGAAGCATTTTGCTACACAGCAGAAATTAACACAACATTATAAATCGACTGTACTTCAATAAAATAAAAAGAATTCAGGTCTTCGGACACCTCCAACAAGTAAGTTGTTTTTCAACTGCTTTTGGGTTAGGAAACCAGAGATTGGTGATTAACTCACTCTTAAAGTTTCTTGGAATTTCTCACCTGTAATGTGAAGGGTGTTACAAACTCAAACTTAAGCAGGGTCTGAGAAGGTCACACGCATTTGTGCAGCAGGGTGAGTAAGGATTAAATCTGGTAGACAGAGTGCCTGAAGAACTATGGACAGAGGTTCATAACATTGTATAGGAGACAGTGACCAAACTCATCCTAAAGAAAAAGAAATGCAAGAAGGTATAGCGATTGTCCGAGGAGGCTTTTCAAATAGCTGGGGAAAGAAGAGAAGTGAAAGGCAAGGGAGAAAGAGAAAGATACACCCATCTGAATGCCGAGTTCCAGAAAATAGCAAGGAGAGATAAGAAGGCGTTCTTTTTTTTTTTTTTTTAATTTATTTATCTTTTAATTGAAGGATAATTGCTTTAAAGAATTTTGTTGTTTTATGTCAAACCTCAACATGAATCAGCCATATACACATATCCCCTCCCTTTTGAACCTCCCTCCTCTCTCCCTCCTCATCCCACCCCTCTAGGTTGATACAGAGTTTCCTGAGAAGAAGGCCTTCTTAAAGGAACAATGCAATAAAATAGTGGAAAAACAACAGAATGGGAAAGACTAGAGATCTCTTCAAGAAAATTGGAGTTATCATGGTGAAACAGATCACCAGCCCAGGTTGGATGCATGAGACAAGTGCTCGGGCCTGGTGCACTGGGATGACCCAGAGGGATCGGGTAGAGAGGGAGGTGGGAGGGGGGATCGGGATGGGGAACACATGTATATCCATGGCTGATTCATGTCAATGCATGACAAAAACCACTACAATATTGTAAAGTAATTAGCCTCCAGCTAATAAAAATAAATGAAAAAAAAAAAAAGAGAAAATTGGAGATATCAAGGGAGCATTTCATGCAAGGATGGGCTTAATAAAAGACAGAAACGGTAAGGACCTAACAGAAACCAAAGAAATTAAGTAGAGGTGTCAGGAGTACACAGAAGAACTATACAAAAAATGCTAATGACCCGGACAACCATGATGGTGTGGTTACTCAACTGAAACTGGACATCCTGGAATGTTAAGTCAAGTGGGCCATAGGAAGTATTACTACAAAGCTAGTGGAGGTGATGGGATTCCAACTGAGCTATTTCAGAGCCTAAAACACGATGCTGTTAAAGTGCTGCACCTAATATGTGAGCAAATTTGGAAAACTCAGCGGTGGCCACAGGACTGGAAAAGATCAGTTTTCATTGCAATCTTAAAGAAGGGCAATGCCAATGAATGTTCAAACTATCATACATTGGCACTCATTTCACATGTTAGCAAGGTTATGCTCAAGATCCTTCATGCTAGGCTTCAGCAGTATGTGAACTCAGAAATTCCAGATGTATAAGCTGAGTTTAGAAAAGGTAGAGGAACCAGAGATTTAATTGCCAACATTCGTTGAATCATGGGGAAAGCAGGGGAATTCCAGAGAAGCATCTACTTCTGCTTTATTGACTATGCTTAAACCTTTGACTGTGTAGATCACATCAAACTGTGGAAAATTCTTCAAGAGATGGGAATACCAGACCACCTGACCTGTCTCCTGAGATACCTGTCTGTGGGTCAAGAAGCAACAGTTAGAACCAGACATGGAACAGCTTTCTGATTCCAAATTGAGAAAGGAGTACATCAAGGCTATACATTGTCACCCTGCTTATTTAACTTATATGCAGAGTACATCATGTGAAATGCTGGGCTGGATGACTCACAAGCTGGAATCAAGATTGCCAGGAGAAATGACAACCTCAGATAAGCAGATGATACCACTCTAATGGCAGAAAGTGAACAGGAACTAAAGAGCTTCTTGATGAGATGAAAGAGGAGAGTGAAACATTTGGCTTGAAACTCAACATTCAGAAAACTAAGATCATGGCATCCGTTTCCACCACTTCATGGCAAATAGAAGGGGGAAAAAGTGAAAGCAGTGACAGATTTTATTTTCTTGGGCTCCAAAACCACTGCTGACAGTGACTGCAGCCCTGAAATTAAAAGACGTTTGCTCCTTGGAAAGAAAGCTATGACAAACCTAGACAATATATTAAAAAGCACAGACATCACTTTGCCATCAAAGGTTGATATAGCCAAAGCTATGGTTTTTCCAATAGTCATGTACATATCTGAGAGACCATAAAGAAGGCTGAGGGCCAAAGAATTGATGCTTTTGAATTGTGGTCCTGGAGAAGACTCTTGAGAGTCCCTTGGACAGCAAGAAGATCAAACCTGTCAATCCTAAAGGAAACCAACCCTGCATATTCATTGGTAGAACTGATGCTGAAGCTCCAACATTTTGGCCACCTGATGCAAAACGCTGACTTATTGGAAAGGACCCTGATGCTGGGGAAGAATGAAGGCAAAAGGAGAAAGGGGAGGCAGAACATGAGATGGTTAGATAACATCAACTCAGGGTCATGAATTTGAACAAACTCTGGGAGACAGTGGAGGACAGAGGAGCCAGGCATACTACAGTCCATGGGGTTGTGGAGAGTTCGGATATGACTTAGTGACTGAACAGCAGCAACAACTGAGTGAGAAATGGGAGTGGGGAGTAACTGCAGACCCACCCCCACCTGGAAAGGGCAGCAGCCTCTCAGGTCTGGCTGATAAAATTGGTAGGTGGGAGAGGTCCAAAGTGTAATTTTATTTTTTTGAGAAAAGCCATCATTTTGACTTTTTACGTGAATCTCCCAATTTTAAGTATTGATAACTAATTCAGATTAAAAGCAAACAAAAGAATTACAAGGATCATATTAAAAATATGTGGGCCAGGGATTTCCCTGGTGGTTCAATAGTTAAGACTCTGCACTCCCAGTGCATGGGGCGTGGGTTCAGTCCCTGACTGGAGAACGAAGATTCTGCATGCTACATGGCATGGCCAAAAAAAAAAAAAAAAAAAAAAATTGGGGGCCAAATCAGGCCTAAGCTGCAGTTTGCTACCCCTATATCAGATGATTTTTTAAGGTCCCTTCCAGCTGTAGGATGCAATGAAAAAGGCCAATGACTTCCTGCTGAAAGGCGGGAAGTCATTTATCTCCACTCATCATCGAAACTCATCATATTCATTTCCATTAGAGAATATTCATTGATATCAGGGGACAATGCCCCCCGAGCCTCCAGGTTCTCACTTACACAGAGAGATGGAAATACCATGCTATACTACAGTGAGTGACAGATGTGGATGCAGGGGAGAGAAAAGCAGGCCTGGATTTAATTATGTAAATTCGTGGCTGTGCTTTAATAAGGCATTGCAATAAAACTGTCAGAACTGCCAAGTTTGGGAAATAGGTTGAGCAAGGTTTTCATTCCTGGCACTATATTTAGGAAAAAAAAAAGAAAGAAAAGTGCAGAAGAGCTAGTTCATCTTTGAAAGCCTTCAGAAACACATCAGGGACTCTTGAGCTTCTTGCTGCTGCCAAGCAGCATTTGCAGTGACAACTGGAGCTGAAACCCCAGCAGCCCACACAGAGTCCTCGGGAAAGGAGAAAGCTGAAGTTTCAAGGTGGATGTTTTCCAAGGAGCTCGCTGAGACTGAGCTTTCTATCATCACCTGCCGACTATTCCTCAGACTTGTCACCCCCTCTTTTGACTCATGACCCTGCTTCCACTGCCTGTTCTTGGAATGTGACAAAGGTGACAAGGTCTTGGTGGTGGTGGTGGGTTTTTTTCTTCCACATCAGGTAGTGGGGACGTGGGTGCGGCCACCTTTATTTAAACCATCCAAACACATTTTTTTTTTGAGAATTTGTTTGGTTTATTTCAGTATTGAAAAAATACTCCCCATCTTGATATTATAGGACTAGAATTCTCATAGGTTTTATTGGTTATGAATAGCAGAGGCCCATTCTGAGGAGCTGAGTCCACAGAGCCCATAGCAAAGGAGTTCGCAGAGCTGGTGTTTTGTACTTCATAGATGTCCTGCGCTCTTGCCTGCTGAGATCTTTTTCTAGTGAAGGAAATTGAAAGGGCAACCCAGTCTTCATTTCTTCAATCAATAACCAAATAAGTTGTATAGGGGGGTAGATTATAGATGAAAAGTGTCTTATTTTTTAATTAAAAAAATTTAAATAGAAATACAGTTGCTTTAAAATGTGTTAATTTCTGCTGCCCAATAATGTGAATCAGCTGTCTGTGTATATACATCCTCTCCCCCTTAAGCCTCCCACCACCCCACTCCCATCCCTCTGTGCCATCACAGAGACCGAGCTGAGCTCCCTGAGCCATACAGCAGCTTCCCACTCGCTGTTTTATACACGGTCGTGTATACGTGTCAGTGCTACTGTCTCATTCCATCCCACTCTCTCCTTCCCGCTCTGCGTCCATAAATCCACTCTACGTCTATGTCTCTATTCCTGTCCTGGTTCTTCAGTACCATTTTTCTGGATTCCATATTTATGTGTTGATATGTTATTTGTTTTATCTTTCTTATTGAGTTCACTCTATAGGACAGACTCTAGGTTCATCTACATCTTTACGTGTGACCCCATTTTGTTCCATTTTATGGTTGAGTATTATTCCATTGTATGGAAAGAGTCTTGTGACACATATCAATCCATGAAATATGAGAACTTTTAGAGATTATTGAGGAATTATTATTAAATGCTATATGTGATGATATTGTGGATTTGTTTTCTAAACATTTTTATTTTTAGAGATGCATGTTGAAATGATTATGGATAATGTGATATAATGTCTAGGATTTTAAAAAAAGTGATCTGGGAAAGGAAGAGTGCAGTGGTGGGCTTGACCTAGCTCACTGGCAAGAGCTGGCTATTAGAATTTAGGAATTTTTTGAACTAGTTGGTTCAAAACTAGTTCAAAACAGTGCTAGTTGCTCAGTTGTGTCTGACTCTTTGCAACCCCATAGACTATAGTCAGCCAGACTCCTCTGTTCATGGATTTCCTAGGCAAGAATACTTGAGTGGGTTGCTGTTTTCTTCATCAGTGGATCTTCCTGACCCAGAGATTGAACCCATGCCTCCTGCATTGCAGGCAGATACTTTACCATCTGAGTCACCAGGGAAGCCCATAGTCATTATTGAAAATTGAATTATATAAACCTGTGATTAAGTATATTGTTATAGAGATAATAAGCACTCAAAACTTACTACTTCCTAGTTATATTTTATTATGGTTACTATTAGCTATGTTCTTGAAATGATTCCATTTATCGTATCTATATGGTGTGGATACTATATAACCTTGGTCTCTGCTCATTTCTTCCCAACCCACACTCAGAACCATTATGCTGGTAAGTTGAAATAAGTCAGAGAAATCCCCAAACATACAGTCATGGGAGAGATGGTTGTTAAGCATCCACCACCACACCACTGGAGAAGTGGGACATGTTTGAATGAAACAAGATCCTTCATGAGTTAATGATTGCCCTGAAGTGGAGAGAAAGGAATTATGGGCTTGGGACATCCCTCTACTCTTATATATATTAAAATTGTGTATACTTAAAAATTTAAAGAAATGTGCCAGTTCAAGCATTCTTTTGAAGATATGAAGGTTGCATATCTTCATTGATTGTGGAGTCAGATAGGTAATGGAGAGCCCATGGTGCAAAGAAAAGTGGCAGTGGTCACAAGGATGAGAAGTCCTTGACCAGTTCAGTTCCTCATGAGCTGTGGGACTTGAGGAAGTCACTTAGCTTCTCTGCTTGTCATCACTCCTAAAAAATAGCTTGTACATAAATTTTGTGGCATTTATGACTTCTGGTGAGGGCAAGGATGAGTCAGGACAGGTGAGTACAGGTTAGTACAGATGAGGCTGTGGAAACATGTTGAAGAAGGATTGCAAGACTAGAGAATTACCCTTCACTACTAATTTTCATTTATTCTAGATAAAAACCTCCAAGAGACTATCTGACAGAATGTTTTCTTTGGAGCAATTTTAGCTTCTTGGCTCATGATGATAGGTCCTTCTGCAGAGAGTATTATTTATGATTATGAAAGTAGTTACAGTGTGCTATTTAAAACTGCAGGCAGGCAAAAGTGGACATAACCCAAATGTCCATCAGCTGATGAATGGGTATATGAAATGTGAAGTACTCATATGATGGAATATTATTTGGCTATAAAAGGAGTGAGGTACCAGTACATGCTATAACATGGATGAAACCTAGAAAACATTAGGTTAAGTGAAAGAAGTCTTCCCTGGTGGCTCAGATGGTAGAGAATCTGTGTTCAGCGCAGGAGACACAGGTTCGATCCCTGGGCTGGGGAGATCCCCTGGAGAAGGGAATGGCTACCCACTCGAGTATTCTTGCCTGGAGAATTCCATGGATAGAGAAGCCTGGCAGGCTACAATCCATGGGGTTGCAAAGACTCGGATACACTGAGTTATTAACTCTTTCACTTTTTTCACTTAAGTGAAAGAAGCCAGTCACAGAAGACCACAGTGTATGATTCTATTTATGTAAATGAAATGTCCAGAACAGGTAAATCTGTTGAGACAGAAAGTAGATTAGTAGTTGCCTGGGGCTGGAGATGGGGAGATTGGGAGGTGACAGCTAAGGGCATGTGAGGTTTCTTGTTGGAGTGATGAAAACATCCTAAAATTGATTGTGGTGATGGTTGCATGACTCTGAATATACTAAAACCATAGGCTTCTATATTTTAAATGGGTGAATTGTGTACTGTATGAATTACATTTCAATAAATCTGTCAAGAAAAAGTCTAGGCTGACTGGGTTCAAATTCTGGTTCAATTTGCTTCAGCTGTGGGACCTGGGGCAAATTTTTTTTTAACATTTCTCTGCTTATTTCTTCATCTGTAAAATGAAGATAAGATGGTACCTGCCTCATGGGGTTTTTTAATGAAGATTTAATTTAATCATCACATAGAATATATCAAAATGCTTACAGTGTGCCCTACACGTGGTAAAAAGGCAATAAATGCTAATTACTGTCACTTGTTACAGGGGAATAATTTTTTTCTAACAGTTGAGGAGAGGGGAAAAGAATCCACTGGTGTTTATACTTATTTATTTGGCTGTGCTGGGTCTTAGCTGCGGCAGGTGGGATCTCTAGTTGCAGCATGTGAACTCTTAGTTGTGGGCATATGGGATCTAGTTCCTTAGCCAGGGATGGAACCTGGGCCCTCTGCATTGGAAGCACAGTGTTTTAGACGCTGGACCACCAGGCATGTTCCTGATGTTTGTTTTTCTACTGTTTAATTCTGACTTGATAATAAAAGCATTAGTCACTCAATCGTGTCTCTTTGCTACCTCATGGATTATAGCCCTCCAGGCTCCTCTGTCCATGGAATTCTCCGGGCAAGAATACTGGAGTCTCTAGCCATTCCCTTCTCCAGGGGATCTTCCTGACCTAGGGATTGAACCTGGGTCTTTTGCATTGCAGGCAGATTCTTTACTGTCTGAGCCACCAGGGAAGCCTGATTCTGACTTGGGGAAGAGAAAATATATCCAAACAGCTTCAGATAATACTAGTTGTAGTAGTTTGAATAGGGTTCTTCAAAAGATATAGCCACGTCCTATCCCCACCCCTAACTTGTAAATGTGATCTTTTTTTTTCAAATGGGTTTTGCATATGTAATTAAGTTAAGGTTCTTGAGATGAGATCATCTTGGACAATCCTGGTGAGCCTGAAATCTCATGTCAGGTGTCCTTATAAGAGAAAAGTAGCAGGAGATTAGACATACA
Organism: Muntiacus reevesi; assembly: GCF_963930625.1. Lineage (NCBI taxonomy): Eukaryota > Metazoa > Chordata > Mammalia > Artiodactyla > Cervidae > Muntiacus > Muntiacus reevesi. The sequence goes on from NC_089250.1 coordinate 99,558,555, forward strand.
TAGGGGAAAGCCATCTAAAGTGGGACAGAGATTGGAGTTATGCAGCCTCAAACAAAGGGAAAGCCTGGAGCCTCTGTAAGTTAGATGAGACAAGGAAGGATTCTCCCCTCGAGCCTTCGGAGGAAGCGTGGCCTTGCTGACAGCTTGATTTAGGACTTCCGGTCTCCATACTGAATGAGGACACACTTCTGTTGTTCAGTGCCACCAAATTTATGGCAGTGCTTAGAAGTTAGTACCCAATGAAAGGCTACGTTTTCTAAAACTGCTTTCAGGACAGCATTCTTTATAATGTCCCCTGTGTTGATTTGTGTATCAAAGATCAATTTTTCATTCAGAAGCTTGAGTTCTTCTTTATAGACTCATCCTCCCCTTCTCGCCTCTCAAAGGCTCCTTCAGGTCTTTGTTCTCTTGGTTCAGGAGGCCTTTAACCTGGATGAATGGGAGATATCCTTCACCCTGAGCTCAAGCTCCACTTTGCACACTTGGTTCTTACCCTACGTGCTCCTTGAAAGCAGGGATCTTCAACCTCCAGGATCTAATGTCTGATGATCTGAGGTGAAGCTGATGTAATAATAATAGAAATAAAGTGCACAATAAATGTAATGCACTTGAATCATCCCCAAACCATCTCCAACCCCCCACCCCTACCCCCATCCATGGAAAAATTGTCTTTCATGAAACTGGTCCCTGGTGTCAAAAAGTTTGGGGACTGTTGCTCTAAAGTACTTTCCACTGATGCCACCCAATTTCCTAATGTGCTTATCTGCCATCTTTTAGTATTTCTGATTATATTTATATATAGTGATGTCTCTACAAACAGACTGTGAATGAAAAATATTACCTGCCCTATCAGTAAATGGAGGATGTTGCAGCCATCAAGCCATCACACTGGGGCCTCCCCAGTGATAAACCTTGAGGGGACTCAGAATGGAAACAGAAAGCCCACCATCTAGGGAGCAGCAACTGTAGCCAGCTCCTACACTGCACCCTGAAGAGACTCAGGATGAGAAAGCACAGGAATCTGGCCGTGGATAGCTGAGGTGCATATCAAAGGAATGATTTCAAAGGGCCCAGACTCCTGCATCTTCCCATACATAGTAATGTGCTAAATTGTGTAACTTGCAATATCCTGTTTTCTTTGATTAACAGTAATCTTCTGATGTTCTGACCACATGGTCTTTGTTGCAAAAGCTCCTATATATTCTAGCTCTTCCTTTTGTTTGTTCACAGCAATATCGCAAAGTTAGCTGAGATGGATGTGTCCTGGGCTTATGTCCTCAGTTTTGTCCACCAAAGAAAACACAATTCTTAACTTTTAGGTTGTGCTTTATTTATTTATTTTTTCAGTCAAGAGACAGTTATTGAGTATAAAGTATCTTCTGCTTCTTTAGAATTTACCACAATACCTAATATGGTGTTAAACACATAATAGATGAGTGAATAAAAGGAATCTAGGCAAATTAGATATTCTGAAATGTCTAGGAGAATGTTATTTTTCTCCTTTCTTTCCTGATCTCTGTTTTTCTCCCTCTCCATTTTTCAGGGCTAGATCACTTTCCTAATAGTGGATAAAAGATATTAAGAATAAACACTAGAATAATTCTTTTTCTCAAGGACAGGCTACTAGACCTAATAGATTCTCCTTTGGTCAACTTTTGCATTATTGGTTAACTCTCTTGAATCCTCCAGTAAGGATGACAATGCATTTTGGGTTTCTTATTACCTAAGCATTCTTTCTTTGTAGACAGATAAATTGCTTGGTAAGAAAGACATGTTGGACAGAACAGATCAATGAGATGGAGCTGAGAATTTGTTCAGAATATAGCCTCCTGATGCCTCTGAGCTCAGGAGCAAGCACGGGCACTTTGTACAATAGATGTATCACAAAGAGTGCTGGAATGGGGGTCAGGAAGCTCAGACTCCAGTGCTGGGCCAGTCATTCTCAACTGTGACCTTGAGTGAATCAGCCAATGTTAGAGTTGGACTAGGTGATCTCCAGGGCCCTTCTGTGTCTGAATATCCTATACTTTTGGATCCCATTCTTACTCATCTGACTTCTATATGTCTAACTTAGGATATATCATTTAGGATCTAGTCGGGGAACAGAAACTGTACTAGGTATTTCAGCAGAGGGAGTTTAATATGGGAATTGGGCAAACTGTTGTTGGTGGTCTGAGATAGTAAGCAGAGAACCCTTAGGTAATCCAGAGTTGATAACTGTGGGAAGCAGCTGCCACAAATGTGGTAACAAAGGAAAGGTGTTGGGGTTGCCAGAACCTGGAAGAGGGAAAGAGGAGACCCCCAGTCCTGGGGCTCAGGTATCTAAGGAAGGCATTCTGCTTGCCTGTTACCTTTGGGCCCAGAGGAGAGGGCTCACAGATCTGGGACTTCTGAGGAGGGGCCCTAGCACCTCTGAGAGGGCATGATGAGTCTGTTCTGGAAGTGCCAAAAGCAGGTGGAGGCTGGTATTAACTGCTGTGCTGGGGGAAGGAAGTGAAGGGTCAATGATGGGGTAACAGTGCTTATAATGGCAGACATTCCTTTTTGCTCATCCTTCAGGCTCCTTCTAGGATCCATGTGAGCAGAAACTCATATGGTACCAGCTGCCAAAGGAGAAATGCAGTTTTTCAGAGTCCCAACCTCAACACCAAAAGGCAGAACAAATAGACAAATTTGGAGCTGAGACAATAGCCTGAAGATGAGTGCATTCATTTCATATATATGTTATATATTTATTCATGGGTATCCAACATATGTGTGCTGAAAAATGGTGCTCCTACAATAGCAATTTTATTGTCTGTCTTTGGGGCAAGAATTAAGGGAGATTCACTTAGTTGGGAAATGAGTATTTGCTAAGAAGAGTAAGAGATGTGATGGTGACAGAGAAAATATGAGCTGGCAAAAGGGAAGGATGGGTCTGTTTTCCATGTGCTTGATCAGTGACAGAACTCTTTCAATAGTGTGATTTATGCAGTGTGAGTTTGGCCCAATTTTGGACTTTATAGATGAGCTTTTATTGTACAAGTGCTTAACTGTAAAATAAGAGATTCTTGGGACTGCTTTGGCAGTCTGGTGGCTAAGACTCCACACTTCCGCTAAGACACTCACACTTCACAAGAGATGTGAGTTCAATCCCTGGTCAGGGAGCCAAGATCCCACGTGCTGTGCAGTGTGGCCAAAAATAAAAAGGGACATCAGAAGGAAGCCCTTCGTGGGTCTGAGGAAGGAGGTTCCAGTTGGGCAACTGTGGGGCAACTGTTTTAGTCAGAATTCTAAACACATCTCCCCAGATTCCTGTCCTTGGTTATTCAATCAAATGCTAATCTAAAAACTTCTGGGTAGGGATTTTGCGAATGTGCTAAGATTATGATAGGGAGAATAGCTTCATTTATCCAAGTGAGTCTAGTCTGATCAAATGAGCTGTTAAAGGTGAGAAATTTCCTTGGCTAGAGCCAGATAATATGTGGCAGAAGATGAAGGTGGTTGGGGTGATGAGGCAGATGGAATCATCAGAAAGATTGTTAAGTGTGAGCCAGACTTGACCCATTGTTACTGGCTTTGAGGACAGAGGTAAGTGACTGTGAATTAGGAACATGTGCAGCCTTTAGAACCCAAGAGTTACCTCCAGCAAAAAACAGAGACCTCATTCCTACAACCTCAAGGACAATCAGCCAGCAAATCAGCCAGCAACTTCAATGAACTTGGAAGTGGATTCATCCCTAGGACCTCCAGAAGGAACTCAGCCCTGCAGATACCTTGACTTTGGTGTAGTGAAAGCAGAGAATCAGCTGAGCCACCCTGTGCTGGAATTTCTATGAAGTAAGTGAGTGTTTTTTTCAGCCACTTCATTTGTGGTAATTTGCTACAATAAGGAGCAGAGAACAAATACAGCACTCAGATGCTGCTCCAGGGAAAGCTGTTTTTCTTATCTTTCTCTTTATGGCTCCTTCTAGTTGCCTAGTCATTTTTCCACAGGGAGGAGGTGGTCCATGGAGTCCTTATAGAAGTGAAATCTGGAAGCTGCCACTGTTGACTGTCCTGACTGGTGTGAATTGCTATGGTGACCCCATAGAAAAGGAACTTGTTGGAGACCCTTCTTCCACTGCCCCGTGAATGAGTTCAAAGAGAACTCAGCTACTTTCTCTATGTATTGTCAATGATAACCAATAGCAGTCAGCCTGTTGCAGCAAAGAGTAATGATAAAGACTGGAATGGATAACTAATATAAATGTTGAAGGCAGAGTTGGGTTGATTCAAAGAACTTAAATTCTTTTTTTCTGTTTCTCTTAATCATGTTGTTTCTATCTCTCAAGGAAGCATTATTTTATTGGCCATCAAGATAGAGAGGTTATCAAATTGCAAATGTAATTGTTAAGATAAATTAAACTGTCAGGAGCTCAAATGAGACTTCTGTTGATTGGATCTCAGTTCACTCAAAAACCAGAATATGGCTTGTGATTCCTGTCCAGATAATGGGCATGACCCCTGTGGAGGAAGAATTGGCTTTCATGGTGTTTTTAAAAGACTTCTTTGGAGAAGAGGCTGGGTGTCAGGTTGGATCTATTTCTTTTGATTCATGGTTCACAGGGAAACTGTTATTACAGAGTGTTTCTGGTCTTGGACAATTGCTGTTTCATTAAGTAACTTCAGAGATTTGGACACCAAGGGGTTAGATGAACTGTCAGGAATTTCATACTGCAGAAAATGGAAGGCTCTTATTGTTTTATCTATTGCTTATTGCTAGATTCCATCTCACATTGGTTATAATTCTCGGGGCACAGCATTTCAAGGTTTTATTGTGCTCTCCTAGTTGTTAGCCAGCTGATCTTTGGCCCCAAGCCTTCTTGTTCCTCCTAAGTTAGTGTTTGTCATTCCCTAGGAGAGGTTCTGTAACTGTCCAATGTAACTTTTTTTTTTGGCCCTATGGCTTGTGGTAACTTAGTTCTCCAACCGGGGATTGAACCCATGTCCCCTACAGTGGAAATACAGAGTACTAACCACTGGACAGCCAGGGAATTCCTCCAGTGTGGCTTTAAAAGTGCTTTTACTTTACTTTTTTGGTTATTTTTATGTATAGCAATGCTTATCACCTATTTTTCATAGACCATGTTTGAATTTATAGCACTGCACAAAAGGAAATGTTGCTTCATCTCTTTGCCTGTTAGTGAGGACTGCTCATTTCTATAATGCTGTTACCTTTTCAAAGAGTGCTTCATGTATTTTCATTATATGAAATGGTTCTAAAATGTGACATTCCCAATAAGGTGCTAAAAGGGGTGCTGTGCATTTGGTCATCTATCTCTGGGCCCAGACACTTAACTGTGTGCAAGCTAGGACCTCCTCTTTAAAAACAAGTGAGGAGTTCTTTCAGATTGGAACTTTTACAAAAACTAAAAGAGATTGACTTTATATAGTGAACTGATTAAAAAAAAATAAAAGCTCTATTCCATATGGGAGTGAAGAAATTCTTGTCCTTTAAAATCAGATAAAGTTTGATTCAATACTATTTACCCTTTTTCCAATTCCTAGATTATTTTATTATCACAGTCACCTTTGTTTCTGGCTTTCTATCCCCTCAGAATTCCTATTCTCTTCTTTGGGTCTGATGCTGGCCTTTTCCCTCTGACCTCGATGTGGAATTCAGGTGATTTCCTTACTTTACACACACAGACACACAAACACCATCATCTGTACAATCCACTCATCTAGGGTCTTTGCATGTGGCAGCCTTTACTGAAAGTTTGGGGAGATGAGTGGATTTGGATGATAACAGTGAAAACAACTTCAAACTATGATTTAGACATTTAGCACCTTGAAAAAGAAACTCTTATATATATCCAACTCCTCCATTTCCTATTATTATTATTATTATTTTTGAATTTGTTTGACTGCTCTGGACCTTGGTTGTGGCATGCAGGATCTTTTAGTTGCAGCATGTGGGATCTAGTTCCCTGACCAGGAATCGAATGTAGGACCCCTGCATTGGGAATCTGGAGTCTTAGCCATTGGATCACTGAGGAAGCAAAGAACATTTAGTTCTTAAAAGTCCTCTAGCATCTTTGGCATGTTATTCAGTCATTCTTCTCTTCTAGCTTGCTTATCCATCTCTCTTTTTCCTTCTCTTTTTGCTGGTTCCTGTTGACTCCTAGTGCAGAACAGCTTATTGGTAATGTTCGCGCCTTTATCTTCTCAACTAACCTCTGTAGTGTTGGAATTTGGGGCTGGATATAGTAGTTGGTAAAGAATCTGCCTTGCCAGTGCAGGAGACATAAGAGATGCAGGTTTGATCCCTGGGTCGGGAAGCTCCCCTGGAGGAGGAAATGGCAACCCTTTCCAATATTCTTGCCTGGGAAATCCCATGGACAGAGGAGCCTGGTGGGCTACAGTCCATGGGGTCACAAAGAGTTGGATATGACTGAGCATGCATATGTGCACATGTACACCACACATACACACACACATACACACACACACACACACACACACACACACACACACACACACACAGTAGTTTCCCCATATCTGCTGGGAAAATGTTCCAAGATCCCCAGTGGATGCCTGAAATCGTGGACAGTACTGAACCCTATATATACTCTGTTTTTTCCTATGCATACATACTTCTGGTAAAATCTATAAGTTAAGTGTAGTAGGAGATTAATAGTAATACCATAATCAAATAGAACAACTATAATAATATACTGTAATAGAAGTTATGTGAATGTGATCTTTCTCTCTCTTCTAATATCTTATTGTACAAATTTAATGCATTTTCCATCTTAACTAAGCACTTACCATGCACTGTGACGTAACTTTTCTAGTTTGAGGTGTAATAGCAAAGTTAACAACAATTTCCTTTCTCTTCCTCACAATTTCATGGATACAGTTCCTTTCTTACTATAGATTGTAGCAACCTCCACATATGCTTTTTATCCTTCTTGAGAAGAGAACTTTCACCTTTTCACTTAAAAGAAGCACTTTATGACTTCTCTTTGGCACAGGCAAATTGCCACCACTTCTGCTCTTGTGCTTTGGGGCTGTTGTTAAGTAACACGAGAGTTACTCAAACACATGCACTGTGGTATGAATGGAGACAGTGGATTTGGAAACCCAGAGGGCTACTAACTGTGTAATGGGCAGGATACACTGGGCAAATGGATGAGTCACAGCAAGGGCAGAATGAAAAAGGATAGCACGGAACTTCATCATGCTACTCCGAAAAGCGAGAAATTGAAAACCTAGGAATTATTTATATCTGAAATTTTCTATCTAATATTTTTGAACCATGGTTGATTGCAGGTAATTGAAATGTGGAAAGTAAAACTGTGGATAAGGAGGGACCACTCTAATTCTTTGTTCCAGAGAACAACTCTTTTCTTTGCTGAATGTTTAGTAGTATTCCTGACTTTCATTCACCAGATGCTGGTAACACTGCCTGCCACCCCCTTCCCCTTAATATGTCTCTAGGAAATCTACCTCATCTAGAACCATAGCCCATACCCTCCAGTTTCATATTACATCTCAATGCCTTGTTCTACACGAAACGTCTTTTTGCCCCTGAAAGGAATTCTAGGACCAGGTACTAAGATACCTTTTGTTGTCTTCCTGCTTAAGAAATATTTATCAATTGACATTGTGTGCCAGGCACTGTGCTAAGCATTTTATATACATTATATTATGTACTACATGCAGTTATAAAAATTTAGTTCAAGCATATACACACATATATTAACTCTGTGCATCATACATACATGCATATATTTATATATATAAGCCCATGTATACACATACATATATGTAAACAAAATATTCAGGAATCATCTGGCCTATGGAAATACTCTTCCTTGTGATAGAATGGTTTAAGCAGTTTAAATATGCTTCATCTCAAGTACTGTGGGGATCTTCTCCTTGATACCCCTGAGGATTCCTGAGGCAGAGCTTGTGTTTCTCGAGTCAGTTCCCACTGGGACCTGCTTCTCTGTGGTCACGGTCTCCAGTCAGTGCTCCTAGACCTCAGGGTCACTTCCCTGTTTGCTTTTCTCCAGGCAGGACACTACTCCTCACTCTGTAATTTTTAAAAGCAAAATTAATGCAATCCTGTTTGCATTGTGAATTGTAGCTTTTTTTCTTTTGATGGTTTGGAGATAATGGAAAAGAAGCACTGCCCCAGGAAGATGAGAGAATGATTTAAAATTGAATATTAACATCACTGATTTCTAACATCCCTTGGGCATTCTTTTGGCTGGGAATTTCTCTCTGGTTGCCTGCATCTTCAGTCCTGCGTGTCCTGCCTCATTACCAACCTCTTTTTTCCATCCTTATTTTTCACCACATGGCAGCCCCAACCCACAATTCACCTAACACTATGATTATGTTGTGTCAGTTCCTGTCACCTACTGGTCCACACTGGGCACACTGAACTGGTTTCTTTTTTGTATCAGAATTCATATCATGACTGTAGACAGTAATGGCTTATTCAGTCTTTGACTGCCCTACGTCAAAAGTTAAAGTACAATGTCTCCATCCCTTGTGTTTTTCTTGCTCTAGACATCTTTTCCTACTGGATTCTGTACACTGCGGGAAGGGAGGTGCTGGAGCTGGAGGGGTTGGGGCTTGGAAGTGTATGTCTGCCAAGTGTTTCTTGATCATATATCGATAGTTTGGCCACATCTGCAGGACTACAGGTCACAAGATGAAGGAATCTTATATGTCCCCTTGGTTTTTTTTTTTCCCCCTTGGTTTTTGGTGGGACGAGAACAACAATGAAAAGTCTTTCATAATAAGTCAAAAAGCAATTATTCTGTTCTTATTTTCCTATGATCATATGCACTATTCTGGCAGAGAAAGGAGAGTATTTGCTCCTTAAATGTTCATGCTCATTCACAATCTTGGATAGTTACTGTAACAAATCAGTATCACAACTATACAGAACAAAAGAGAAGCAGCAAAAAAAAAAAAAAAAAAAAAGAGGAGCAGCAACAGAACAGCAAATACCTAGCAATATTTATCATTTTAAAATTCCCTCTTCCACTACATCCTCCTAACTTGTTCCTCAATGAGCTACATTTTTAACTTCACTTATAGTTAATTATTTACAGTTTATGGATGAGAAAACTGATGCTTGGACAGTTAAGTGATTTGACTAAAAGGAAGTGATAGAATTAGAAAAAAATATTTTATAGAGCATGCAAAACTTTTGCAGTTATTATTCTTAATATCCTGTGGGATTTAAGGAAGACTGGGGCTTAACAAGGGTTTAATTCAACACTGATGACAAACCATGTACTTGAAAATGCTTGTCAAAGGATGAATGAACTCTGTCATGCAAGTCTAATTGTACCTTAAAGAGCCAGTAATTGTTTTTCTCGATATGAAAAGCAAAGCCTGGAGAGGAAAAGTGACTTTCCAGAGATAGCATGGCTAGGAATCAGCAAAACCAGGACTCAAATGCAAATGCTGACTTCAAAGCCTATAACTCTTTGATATGACTCTTTAATATAACCCAATGTATCACCTTAATTGTTCTTCAGTCACTCAGTTGGGTCTGACTCTTTGTGACCCCATGGACTGCAGAGCTCTGGGCTTCCCTCTCCTCCACTGTCTCTCGGAGTTCACTCAAACTCATGTCCATTGATTCAGTTATGCCATCCAACCATCTCATCCTCTGTTGTCCTCTTCTCCTCCTGACTACAGTCTTTCCCAGCATCAGGGTCTTTTCTAGTGAGTCAGTTCTTTACTTCAGAAAGCCAAAGTATTGGAGCTTCAGCTTTAGCATCAGTCCTTCTAATGAATATTCAGGACTGATTTCCTTTAGGATTGACTGGTTTGATTTCCTTGCAGTCCAAGCAACTCTCAAGAGTCTTCTCCAACACTACAGTTCAAAAATATCAGTTCTTTGGTGCTCAGCCTTCTTTATGGTTCAACTCTCACATCCATACATGACTACTGGGAAAACCATAGCTTTGACTAGACAGACCTTTGTTGGCAAAGTAATGTCTCTGCTTTTTAATATGCTATCTAGATGTGTCATAGCTTTTCTTCCAAAGGAGAATCTTTTAATTTCTTGACTGCAGTCACTATCTGCAGTGACTTTGGAGCCCAAGAAAATAAAGTCTGTCACTGTTTCCATTGTATCCCCATCTATTTGTCATGAAGTAATGGGACTGGATGCCATAATCTTAGTTTTTTGAATGTTGGGTTTTAAGCCAACTTTTTCACTGTCCTCTTTCACTCTTATCAAGAGGCCCTTTAGTTCCTCTTCTTTTTATTCCAGTAGAGTGGCATCATCTGCATATCTGAGGTTATTGATATTTCTCCTGGCAATCCTGATTCCAGCTTGTGCTTCATCCAGTCTGGCATTTCGCATGATGTACTATTCATGTAAGTTAAATAAGCTGGGTGACAATATACAGCTTTGATGTACTCCTTTCCCAATTTGGAGCCTTTCTGTTCTTCTATGTCTGGTTCTAACTGTTGCTTCTTGACCTGCATACAGATTTCTTAGGAGGCAGGTAAGGTGGTCTTGTATCCCCATCTCTTTAAGAATTTTCTGCAGTTTGTTGTGATCCACACAGTCAAAGGCTTTAGTATAGTCAATGAAACAGAAGTTGATATTTTTCTGGAATTGTCTTGCTTTTTCTATGATTGAGTGTGTGTTGGTAATTTGATCTCTGGTTCCTCTGCCTTTTCTAAATCTAACTTGAACATCTGGAAGTTCTCGGTTCATGTACTGTTGAAGCTTGGCTTGGAGAATTTTGAGCATTACTTTGCGAAATGAGTACAATTGTGCAGTAGTTTTAACATTCTTTGGTATTGCCCTTCTCTGGAATTGGAATGAAAACTGATCTTTTGCGGTCCTGTGGCTACTGCTGAGTCTTTCAAATTTGCTGGCATGTTGAGTACAGCACTTTCACAGCATCATCTTTTAGGATTTGAAATAGCTCAGCTGGAATTCCATCACCTTCACTAGCTTTGTTCATAGTGATGCTTCCTAAGGTCCACTTGACTTTGTACTCCAGGATGTCTGGCTCTAGATGAGTGATTACACCATCGTGGTTATCTGGGTCATTAAGATCTTTTTTTGTATAGTTCTTCTGTGTATTCTTGCTACCTCTTCTTAATACCCCCTTAATATAACTTCTTAATATATCTGCCTCTTATAACAGTTAAGGAAGTGCATGCATCACAGACATGTCAGAGGATTTTCTTAAGTAAATAAAGCTGTTATAAAGACAGAGCCCACTTACCTGTATTCCTGGTCACCTACACCTATCTGGTGTAGTGATGGTATTTTGGAAATGAACATAATATTCACAAGAATCTGCCTATCCACAGTCTGAAGACTGACTAACTTCTGTGGTAGCCAGCCTCCAACATGTCCCCAGAGACCCCTGCCTCCTGGAATTCACACCCACTCTGTGTAGTCCCCTCACCCAAGGTGTACCAGGTTTGCATGGAGAATACTATGGCAGTATAATAAGATGACAGCAGCCATGAAATTAAAAGATGATTGGTCCTTAGAAAAAAAGCTATGACATATCTAGACAGTGTATTAAAAACTGCAGACATCACTTTGCCGACAAAGGTCCATATAGTCAATACTGGTTTTTCCAGTAGTCATGTATGGATGTGAGAGCTGGACCATAAAGAAGGCTGAGTGCTAAAGAATTGATGCTTCAAATTGTGGTGCTATAGAAGACTCTTGAGAGTCCCTTGGACAACAAGGAGATCAGACCAGTCAATACTAAAGGAAATCAACTCTGAATATTCATTGGAAGGATTGATGCTGAAGCTCCAATAATTGGCCATCTGATGTGAAGTGCTGACTTATTGGAAAAGACCCTGATGCTGGGAAAGATTGAGGACAAGAGGAGAAGGGGGCAACAGAGGATGAAATGGTTGTATGGCATCACTGACTCAATGGACATGAGTTTGAGCAAACTCCGGGAGTTAGTGAAGGACAAGGAAGCCTGGTCTGACTGAACAACAGCAATAATAAAAAGATAGTATTTTGGGATGGTGATCAAGCAGACTAGGACATATACCCTTTTAAGAAGAGGTTATAAAAGACAACTGCAGTTTCTATCTTAGGCACTTTCACTCAGGCCCCACTCTAGGGAAGTTCTCATGAGCGCCCCCTACAATTCTCACCTGGCCTTGTCTTTTGCCTCACTTTAGTCCCTGTCCCCCTCCTCTCTTCTGTCTCAGATCTCTGGGTTGTGGGGGAAATTGGTCACCATGTGTGTGAGTACGACTGTGTAGCTGGAAGCATCCGCCTCAGGTCAGTAGCCAGTGAGGAACTGAGGCCTGGCAAAATGAAGAGAGTGAGCTTGGAAGTGGATTCCTCAGCTCCAGTTGGACCTGGAGATGACTGAAGCCTCCTCTGATAGTTTGACCACAGTTGTATGAGATTCCTTGAGCCAGAACCACTCAACTAAGCTGCTTTTACATTCCTGACAAAGCAGTTCACAATTCAGCTCGCCATAGCCCTTCTCAAGTCACCATTGGGTCCATCTTTGTAAAGAAATGGCTTTGACTATTAACCTCTCCTTTTTTTCTCTTACCAGGATCCCCTTTTCTTAAGGGCCATTGTGATTTTAAGATTAAAAAAAAATTAATCTATTTATTTTAATTGGAGGATAATTACTTTACAATATTGTGATGGCTTTTGCCATACATCAATGTGAATTGGTCATAGGCATACATGTTAATTTTTGTTGGATTATAGTTGCCTGCCTGCAGTGCAGAAGACCCGGGTTCAATCCCTGGGTTGGGAAGATCCCCTGGAGAAGGAAATGGCAACCCACTCCAGTATCCTTGCCTGGAAAATCTCATGGACAGAGGAGCCTGGTGGGCTGCAGTCCATGGGGTTGCAAAGAGTCTGGCACGACTGAGAGACTAACACTTACTTACTTATAGTTGCCTTGTAGTGTTGTGTTAGTTTCTGCTGTACAACGAAATGAATCAGCTATACGTACACATATATCCTCTCTGTTTTGGATTTGCTTCCCATTTAGGTCGCCACAGAGCGTTCTGCAGAGTTCCCTGAGCCACACAGGAGGTTCTCATCAGTCATCTGTCTTATGTTGTTTTTGTTTGTTGAGTGTGTAGTGTCAATCCCAATCTTCCATTTCATCTCAAACCTCCTTTTCCCTCTTGGTGTCCATACCATTGTGATTTTAAATGATAGCTTGTCTCCCTTATCATGATTCAATAGAAATTTGTTTGTGACCACCCCAAATGTGGGGGAGACAACGCACCCATTACCCGAGTTTCCACATTTGTTCTCTGATTGAAACTCATCGAATCTTGCACCATCCCTTCTAACACAATAAGCGGGTGTGATGCCTAATTTTATGCCTAAACTTGACTGGGTCACAGGGTGCCCAGAGAGCTAGTAAAGCATTTTTCTGGGTGTGTCAATGAGGGTGAGATTAGTATTTAAATTGGTGGTCTGAATAGAGGTGTTCTCATCAATGTGTGTGGGCATCATCCAATTCACCAAGGGCCTTAGTAGAACAAAAGGGCAGAGAGAGGGGGAATTTGTTTTCTGTGCTTGAGCTGGGACATCCATCACCTGCTCTCAAATATCAGTTCTCTTTGTTCTGAGGCCTTCAGATTTGAACTGAGACTTGTCCTACTTGCTCTTGTGGTTCTTGGATTTGGACTGGAACTAAATTCCTTGCTTTCCTGGGCCTCCAGCTTGCAAAAGGCAGATCATTGGACTTCTCATCCGAGCCAATCCCCTCATTATAATAAATCTCTTCCTGTGTTTCTCTATCTATGTTATTGGTTCTTTTCTCTGGAGAACCCTGACTCACACAGTGGGATTGTGAGGAGGTTTATGGTGATGTGTGTACAATGGTATTTGGTGAGGTGGGTATCAACTCTGATGTAGCAGCAGCAAGGGGAAAGCCTGGGATGAGCAGACCAGGCCCTGATTTCAGTCCTGACTCTGCTTTCAACCAGCTTTGTGACTTTGATCAAGTCCTGCTACCTTTCTGCCTCATTTCTCATCTGTAGTAGAGAAATGAGAGTTTTACCAGGATAGGCGGAGATAATAAATGGGACAATGCATTAAAAAGTACAAAGGGTAATACAAATGCTGTGTAGCATTTATCAGGGTTCTGGTTATTATGACTGTGTTAAATAATCCATCACATGATAGATAGTTTTCAGTGGGAATAAGGGATCTTCCCCTCAACACAAGTGAATTTGCTTTACAGAATAGAAATAATTCATTATTACCAGGTTAGGTGATGATGATGAGCCCATGGACCCAGTCATTTATGCATTCATTCAACAAATATTTACTGTGTGCCTTCTACATACCTGGTACTCTTTTAGGCTCTTGGGTCACCTAATAAACACAGTGAACAAAGACCCCTGCCCACACAGATCCATTTCTCATGGGTGAGGGGTAGGGTTGTAGTCCCTCTTGCCCAAAACCACTCTGCTTGGAGCCCAGGAAGAATGGCTGAAAGCTACAGTGAGCAGTCCAACTGAATCCTCTGAATCCAAACAGGCACTGAACTAGAAGAGAATGCTGGGGTGCAAAGTCAAGATTTCAGGACAAAGGCTAGACAGTGAGTGAGCGGTCCAAGGGTCTGTAAGGAAGACAAGATCTGGAGGAGTTTCTTAACCAAAAGAAAAAGTGATTACAGTAGGGTTTTGGGCAAATCAAGGGCCCTAGAGGAGAGGGGATCCTGGTTAAAGACAGGAAGCAGGAATGAATAGTCAAAGCCCCTTGACTTTGACTAATAGTCAAAGTCCACAAAGGTGGACCTGATAGTGAGATTGAAGGATAGGGCAAGTAAAAGCAGAATTGCTCTGCATTAGACAGTCAGAAGAAGCAGGAGTTTTGGCGAGAGGGCGGATTGACTTAGCTGAAGTGGGAGGATCCCCAAGGGAAGACAGATATGAGGCTGAATGGTGGGCTTGGCCCACATGTAGAGAGCCTTTTACCTGGCTAAGGATTTGGAATATAATTCCTCATGCGAAAGAAATATTATGGATGATTTTGGAGTAGAGGAATGATGTAATTTGAGCACATCCATCTGGTAGCAGGCGGTTGAATTGACTGGAAAGAGAAGACCTAAGAGGTTATTACCAGAAGGAAAGGAATTGATAATCTCTCTTCAGAGCAACATAGGTTTTCCCATTCTATCATGTGAGGTGGTCCTCAATTCTGGCTGCACATTTTTCTTCTCTGTAAAATGCTTAAAAATTGATTTATAGGACTCAGCCCTGACTCATTTAGTCAGAATCTGTGAACTCATTTTCTGGAAATAAATCTTTTGTTTTAAACACCTTTAAGTGTTGGGTACCAATGCTCTATGGAAGTGGAAGAACTGAACTAGATTCTCATGGTTTATTGCCATATCTTCATAAACATTTAAAATGGAAAAAAATATCATCACTATGGCTTGACAAATAAGATTTAATTCTTAACTGGATTGTAGTGGATCCTCTCAGGATTGAAGAATATGGTTTATAGAAGTATATCATGGCATTTGTGTGCATGCTAAGTCACTTCAGTCATGTCCAACTCTTTGCGACCCTATGGACTGTAGCCTGCCACCACTTCTGTCCATGGCATTCTCCAAGCAAGAACACTGGAGTGGGTTGCCATGCCCTCCTCCAGGGGATCTTACCAATTCAGGGATTGAACCTGTGTCTCCTGTGGCTCCTGCATAGCAGGCAGATTCTTTGCCGCTGTGCCACCAGGGAAGTCCAAGATGTCATTTAATGCTGGTCATTCAGTTCATAAGGCTGTAGACTGGAGCATGTGGCACAGTGTGGAAGTTTGGTAGCTGGATCTTTCTGCTTGGTCCAGCCAGGTTAAATCCTTATTCAAACATACTAGCTGTGTTTCTAATTATAAATTGCTTAATCTCACTTTGCCTCATTGTACTCCTGGCATATGGTAAATATTCAATTCATGTTAGTTCTTGTTAGTGATTCTGAAGAATTTTAGCACAAACCCAAATACTAGGATGTTGTTTTAGATATGCTTTGTTTGAGTCACTTCTGATTAGCTTCCTAGTTAGTTAGGCTCATAATAGATAATGGTTGACAAAGATCCAGCTGATTCATAAGATAATTCCAAAACCTCATCTGTGGATTTTCCTGGAAGCCTCAGTTTTCATCAGAACTCTGAAGATCCTCTCTGTACATGAGAAGGATACCAATGCAGAAAAGAAAAAGTGTTCTGTAATATAATAAAAGCCATCTTCAAATGGCCTCAAAGTCTCAGGTCTGTAAGATGTAAACATAGAGAGTTGTAGATGACTCTTTGGGTGAATTTTTGGGGCAGATTTTCAAAAGTGACTCTTTGAAATCAACTATACTTAAGTCCAAAAAAAAAAAAAAAAAGAATTAGTATGGAAATTGACCTTTGTCAAAAGTTTAAAAAAAAGTGACTCTTTGATATCTTTCAAAAATCTGAGTTAAAGGTATTGAATTCCATTGGCCATCCTCTTGCTCAGCAAGAGGGCATGCAAGAATCTTTCTGGAGAGTAGTGATGGGAGTCCCATGGCTTAGCAGCACACCTATCTTATCTGTACCCTACCAGCTTCAAGCTGGGCTTTACAAAAAAAAATAAAAAATTTTTTTTTGGCTGTGCCACATGGCATGTGGGATCTTATTTCCCTGACCAGGGATTGAATCTTCATCCCCTGCATTGGAAACACAGAGTCTTAACCACTGGACCACCAGGGACGTCCCTAAATAAGCTCTTTATTCTGCTAAGCACACCGTACCTTGATGAGAAAAGGAACTAGTGTTATGGGTACTATTGTCAGCAAATAGTTTTTGTTGTTTTGACCTGTTGAACTTGGGGTTCTATCTTGGTACTGAACTTACCTCCTTTGAAGTCTTTGATTTGATTGGTTGGCTTATCTCCAGGATAGAACTAGATTTATTCTCTTTCACCCTAGTGTCTAATGAAATTGGAAGGTTCTTTTCTGGTTTCTGAGAAGGAGAGGTAAATCAGTGCAGGCTAGAATGGACTGGTCTTGGAGTAGCATCCTGGGACAACCTTGAGAACATGAGGTAGAGAATTTCCTCCCCTTGAGTGGCTAGACTGTGAGCCTCTGGAACGCAAAGACTGTAATTTACAGACCATGTATTTCCTACAGTGCCAGTATGACTGCTTGCTCTTGGTAAATGCTCAATAGGTATGAATTGCCTCAGAAAACTGTGTTTGGTTTGGATTATGACCTGCTGCCAGGTGCAGCAGAGACTAGGGCTATGTTTCAGGGCCACTGCTTCTGAGCCAGAGGTAGGAATCCTCAAGCGATGAACCAGTCATCAAAGAGAAAGCTCAGTCTAACCCACTGTTCAAAGGCTTCTGTGTTAGGTAAGAATATTGAGACAGGGCCAGATAAGAGACATGATCTCTAATTAGTACTTTTAGTCCATAAAACCCCCAAAGTTGTCACCCTGTCTGTCTCTTGCAGTCAGACCAGACTAGATTTTTGACAGTTGAGCTATGTAAGGAGTGATGGCACCTGTTTACATTGGGGACTTCTTGGCCTTAATTTATGAGTTTGCCTGTGTACTAAATCATGAAAGTTTTCTGCTTGCTTTTCAGTGAAAACATTTGACTTCCTTCCAAATGAAAGCACATAATGAGTTGACACATTCATCTCTCCCTCAAAACTGAGTCACTTAAATTTGCCTCCCTTTTCTTTCTTCCTCTCTCTATGACTCCTGTTTGCTGTTTTTAAAGTAGTGCACCAAAGTTTAATTGCTCAGTGCTTTGTTAAGTGTTTAAATTCTCTAGGGGGCACTTATATGTTTCCTAATTCAGGACCGAATCTGGATGAATTTCAAGCAAGTGGATGATGTGGCTTGGCAGGAAATAAGGAAAGCCTTTACTCTTTGAAGATATGAGGATAGCATCATTGTCAAATCAGCAAATCTGAATAATTCGAGAGCACTGGGGCATGGGTAATGTCTTGCCTATGATGTGGGTAATATGGCAGAATCAGTGATAACTACTAAAGTGCTTTGAATTTCTTAAGAACTTAAAAATCACTCTCGGGCATTAATTAGAAAAAGGCTGAAGATTTATGGAAGCTGCAATAGAAATGTGTGGATAATGGAATATAAGACAGTGATTCTCATTTTACTTATGATAGTAATTACCATTACCACCACTGCCACCAGCACCACTACCTGCTCTGTTACTGTTACTTCCTGTGTTCTAGGCACTGTATTCATGGCTTCATATGCATTCTCTTACTTTATGCTAATTAGCTTCCACCAATCGTCTGAAGTAGACACCGCTATTATTCTTAGCCTACACTCAAGGGAGCAGATGCTTAGAGTGATTAAATAATTTGCCTTAGGATCTCTAGCCATGAAGTGCTAGAGGTGAGACTTAAACCCATGTATATTTTCTCAAAGTTCATATTGTTAACTGGTGCACTTCATATAAACATAGTCACTGTAAATATGGATGTTCATTCAATATTATAAGATTATATTGTTAAGACTGGATACTTTTTCTTAACATTATATGTGTATGTAGTGTTCATGGGTATGTGTGTTCTTATCATGATGTGCTGATGACAAAGTTATAGAAATGTGCAAAGCTATTAACCTGAGCTGGGAAGGATAAGACCCATCAGTGGGGACTAAGGATGCCTCTTCTTACTATTGTGAGAATGGATTATAAATGTGATATCTCTGAATCAGAAAAATCAAGTCTGAAGGGGAGAGTGTTGGGGTGGGGGGGAAACATTAGATTCACCTAAAGTGGTTCTGGCATTTGTTGTTGATGATAGGAAGATATTTAGTTAGACTGTGGTCACGTGGTGAGAGGCAAGGTGGTCCCAGTATGTGAAGACCAGAATGTAGAAGTGAAGAAGTTCAGGCGAGGTGCCTGTGAACACTGCCGGCCAAATTAGAGATAAAGCTAATCATGACGATGCCCCTTTGAGCAGCTTTTAAAAAACCTGCATTAATAATATCCTTTTATATTATATATACTGCTTATTTTCACTTACTTTTTCTATCTTCCTTCAATAAAAATTATTTTTGAAAATGTCAATTTGAAGTAGTCCCAGTGAGAATGAAAGTTTGGGCCAAAGAAGAACCCATTTGGGGAGGATTGATCCCTGAGGGACTGGAGCGTTTTTATTGGGATAAAAATGAGGGTACTGCAGAATTTCCCTGGTGGTCGAGTGGTTAATGCTTCACCTTTCAATGCAGGGGTGTGGGGTTGATCCCTGGTCAGGGAGCAAAGGGCTTCCTAGGTGGTTTGGTGGTAAACAATCCACCTGCCAATGCAGGAGTCTCAGAAGACACGGGTTCCATCCCTGGGTCAGGAAGATCCCCTGGAGAAGGAAATGGCAACCTACCCCAGTATTCTTGCCTGGAGAATTCCATGGACAGAGGAGCCTGGTGGGCTGCAGTCCATGGGGTCACATAGAGTTGGACATGACTGAGTGACTGAGCATGACTGTGATGACCAGGATCTAAGATCCCATGTGGTTTGCAGTCAAAAAACAGAAACGTAAATCAGAAGCAATATTATAACAAATTCAATAAAGATTTAAAAAATGGACCATTTAAAAAACCTTTAAGAAATTAGGGTAATGCAAGGTGAGGGGAAAATTTTAGGCAGACGTTGACAACAATTCTGCCACTGAATTTCCTCTCTGGAAGTCTACTTTGTTTAGCCTTTTTAGGATTTTTGTTTGATTTCTTTCAGGTACAAATCTTTAATGGAATTAAATATAGAAATTTTAAGATTAAATGGATCACCTTGTCCTATAAAGGATAAAGAAAACAAAGACAAATGAACTTGCTAAATGAATGGAATTTATAGAGAAACTTTAACATGAATCTTGTATATAATAAATTACACTTCTGTAAATTTGTGATTTTAAACTTTATTAGTTCTTTTTTGAGATCAGCTGTCACAAGTAATTTGCTACCAGTAGTAGAGAAAAGATGTTTGCAAAGACTTTATTCATATTTTAAAACATACATTAGAGTGGAATTAAGGTTGTATTGGTCAGTACAGGATAGGCTTTGTGCAGTAACAAACAATTCCAAAGTCTCATTTGCTTAAAACAATGAAGTTTCATCTTGTTTTTTTTTACTGTATGTCTATTATGGGTAATCTGTACACTTTGCTTTAGAATATTCACATTCAGGGATGAGAACTGAATTCACATTCAGGGGTAATCATATGGAGTGTTCCTAATCAGTGTGGCAGGCAGGAAGGAGGTGAGCAAA
This sequence comes from Muntiacus reevesi, assembly GCF_963930625.1. NCBI lineage: Eukaryota > Metazoa > Chordata > Mammalia > Artiodactyla > Cervidae > Muntiacus > Muntiacus reevesi. Next base: position 99,578,803 of record NC_089250.1, read on the forward strand.
TCACTCACTGGTCCTTGAAGTTTGGAGGAGACACATATTACTTCTGTTTACATTTTATTGCTCCAAGTAAGACATATAGACTTGCTTAATTAGAAGACAAAAGGGAAGTATAAGCCCCCCATGTGCTTAGAAGGAGAAGAATTAGACTTTTGGGGAATAGGCTGATGATTACCATAGAGGTTGATCCCTACTACCATGAATCTCTCTCCTTTGCATTCTGTAAGGGTCATAGGAGTGGGGAGGTGGGGCTTACAGTCAGGAATTGTCCCTACCCTACAGCCCACAGCCCACTGTGGTGTCTGTATATGAACGTCACCCGTTGTGTCACCCCGAGGACCGAGGTGGTGAGCTCTTGCCTTGAATAAGGAGACGAGACTCAGTTGTTCTCTCCAGCTGCTGCCGTTTAGAAGGCCTCTGACTTGTACAGTGAGGACAGGGGGCCCTCTGCACACAGTTTCTGCGATGTCTTCCACAACTAATGTAGGCTTCTAGCAGCAATCTTCTAAACCTTTCCGCTAAGGGGTTTCCCAGTCTCATCCCCAGTTCCCCAGCTAAAACCTGGTGCTTGAACTTCGTGCCTTTCTTTAAAGATTCTATTTCTACTTTTTCCTAATTGTTAGCATTTTTTAGTACTTACCTAATGCCAGTTACTGCTCTAAGCATTTCCTACATATTACTCACTTAATCCTCATAATAACTCAGGGAGGTGGATCCTCTTATTACCCTCATTTTACAACTAAAGCCCAGTGAGGTGAAGGAACTTGCTGGAAAGTCGGGGAGCTGGGATTCAACCCCAGGCAGTATGGCTCCAGAGCCCATTGTGTGGCCTCTTGGTTACTAGCACAGTATAATATTTGGAGAAAATGAACTCTATTTGAATGTGGATATGAGCAATGAAATGCTCAATGATGCCAATAGCAGCTCACAGAGGTTTTCAAGGAGTGAAATCCTCACAATCTCACATTCTCTATTTAAATACATAGGACAAAATGAACACAGATGTACCAGTGACCCAGCAGGCACCTTCATCCTTACAGAGCTAAGTCAGAGCAAATTTACATGATTGAGTACTAGTAGAACCTCTGTTATGATCAACAGATAAACTGAAGTATCTGTATTTTAAAGAAACACAGGTCTCTATAGGCCTAAACTCATTATGATGAGGGAAGCTTGTAAAATTCCTGTCGGAAATCACTGTTGCAAAAATAAACTAAAAAGATCCTTCAAGTAAAAGGGGGCTGTCTAGGAATCAGTGCCAAAGTCATGAGAACATATCCAATCATGTGCTGGTAAATATTTAACAATTTGTTCTCTGTAAAGAAAATCTATTTTCAGTTCAGTTCACTTGCTCAGTCGTGTTCACTCTTTGTGACTCCATGCACTACAGCACGCCAGGCTTCCCTGTCCATCACCAATTCCCTGAACTTGCTCAAACTCATGTCTATCAAGTTGGTGATGCCATCCAGTCATCTCATCCTCTGTCGTCCCCTTCTCCTCCTGTCTTCAATCTTTCCCAATATCAGGGTCTTTTCCATTGAGTCAGTTCTTCACATCAGGTGGCCAAAGTATTGCAGCTTCAGCTTCAGCATTAGCCCTTTCAATGAATATTCAGGACTGATTTCCTTTAGGATTGACTGGTTGGATCTCCTTGTGGTCCAAGGGACTCTCAAGAGTCTTCTCCAACTCCACAATTAAAAAGCATCAATTCTTTGGCACTCAGCTTTCTTTATAGTCCAACTCTCACATCCATACATGACTACTGGAAAAACCATAGCTTAGACTAGACAGACCTTTGTTGGCAAAATAATGTCTCTGCTTTTTAATATGCTGTCTTGGTTTGTCATAGCTTTTCTTCCAAGGAGAAAGCATCTTTAATTTCATGTCATCACTGTTTCCATTGTTTCCCCATCTATTTGCCATGAAGTGCTGGGACCAGATGCCATGATCTTCATTTTTTGAATGTTGAGTTTTAAGCCAGCTATTTTACTCTCTTCACTGTCATCAAGAGGCTGTTTAGTTCTTTTTCACTTTCTGCCATAAAGGTGGTGTCATGTGCATATCTGAGGTTATTGACATTTCTCCCAGCAATCTTGATTCCAGCTTGTGCTTCATACAGTCTGGCATTTTGCATGGTATTCTGTGCATATAAGTTAAATAAGCAGGGTGACAATATATAGCCTTGATGTACTTTTTTTCCTAATTTGGAACCAGCCCATTGTTCCATGTCCAATTCTAACTGTTGCTTCTTGACCAACAGTTAGAACTGACCATGGTACTATTTGTAGTGGTTGCCAGTTTCTGTGGTATTGGCACTCCCACTATTTCAGTTTCACGTTACCTTTTGGTATCACTGAAGGCAGAATTGGAAATAGGGGCTAAAAATTGGCTCCCAGGAGCAGTATGGATGGACTTTCGCACACCAGTAACAATTGATGGGAGAGATGCCCCATGGCTCAGATTTATGAAAATATACATCAGATTTGAAACAGCTTAACTGAAATGAGTATACCATTATATCAGAGCTGTAAATGGGAAACATGTTATTTTTCTTCTTTTACCAGTGAAACAATTTTTTTTTCAGACATATCCTTGTAATTCCTTTTTTTTTTTGCAGTTCTTTTGAGTTGTTCTCTGGAAAATTTCCTGAAATTGCCAAGAATCTGCCACTTTCAATAATATCAACTCTGAAAGAGAGAGAAAGGCTAGGATGGAGACCGTGGGGGACAGAAGTGTTGAGTGCTGCCGATGGCCATGCTGGTGAGTAGCTGTGACGCAGCTCAGATTGATGACACTCAATTAGATTCTCCTGGTGCTGAGAGTTTATGGTTTTAGGTTCAATTAAAGGGGATGGCAAGAAGGAGAAGAGCATAAGATAGATCAATGGAAAGAAGGCAGAAAATGGAGAAATGGGAAGGAAAAGACTGAGTGGGGTTGCTGGGAGAGAGAAATGGATTTGAGAGAAAGATGGAGAAATTAACATTTATTGAGAACCTACTATATGCCAATGATGATGATATTGTGAATGTGTGATTCAGAGAAGCACTTTATGCTGTCTAATTTCTGTATCAATTTTATGAAATAGTGGTCACATTCAGTGTTTTACAAATGAGGAAAATGAGCCCAGAGCTCAGTTTTTCACCCAAAGTCACCCTTCTAGTGAGAGAGATGAGCTGGAGATCCAAATGAGGTCTGAAAATCTGTAAATCCTGTGCCCTTTTCACCATCAGGGCTGTAGGAGGTTTGAGATGAGTGTTGGATTAAGATCATTTCCAGGAGAACTTTTGGGCTGTGACTTTTGTGAATTATCCTTTGACAAGTTTGTTGATCCTGTTTGCTCTTCTTTAGCTGCTCAAATCTTTAGATCTTAAGAGGCTCCAGTTGGAATAGGATGAATAGAGCAGACTATTAAGGCAGAAAGTGCTGCATTCACTGGGATGATGCATTCATTCCCAGAGCAATAGAACCCTGGCAGTTGGCTAGCTCTGGCCCTGGGTTGAAGGTTGCCTTGTGGATCTCTCTGAAGGAACAGTGGCAAAAAATAGGTGTCAGCTGGGCTTGAATTTAAACATCAAGGTTCAGAAAGACAGTAGAAGAAAGGGAGAAGGAGAGAGAGATACAGGGATGCTGAAACACAGGGCACATTTTTGTTGTCAAGTCAAGACTGAACCATCAGAACACTGGTTCTCAGTCTCTGAGTTTGGCTTAAAATAAAAATTGGAATCAGACATCTGCTTTAATGAATAAGAAAATATTGATTAAGGGGGGCAGACTTCCTCACCTTCTCAGCTCTGGAATCTCGCTGCTTTGACAGCACAAATCAATACTCTCTTGTGAAGGTTTAAACTCTGATTTGTGAGATAGGAACTTCATCAGGGTCCAATAAGATCTGCCCTCAGGGCAGAGCCAAAGCATTCAGCAGAGAAACTATAGCAAGACACTGGCCCAAGACAAGGGCATTTACCACTCGAATTGATTTCACTCAGGACACAGAGCGCTGGTTCAGAGTTCTGGGCAGCTTCACCAAAGTGGCCTCGTGCCATGGACGGGATCCCAGGAAGGGATCAGATTTCATGAGTATGCTTCTTTATTTTACTGTATGTATGTAGATGGATATATTCCTCTGTTATAGAGTACCATGAACTTGAATCATTAGGCATGACCCTGAATGTATTTGCTGTTGGGTCCTTTGTCTCATGCAGGCTGGTTATGCCTTTTCCATTCCACGGGGAGGTCCTGAGCTGAATGACTCAATTCTGGTGCTCGGAATACACACACACATCCTCTTTGCTCAATGCAAGGTGAAATATTTTTCTAGGCTGGAGAATGAACACACAATTGGGAGTCAAATTGTGTTCAAATCTTGTGTCCACCAACTACTAGCTGTGTGACAGTGAGGAAACTGTTTAACCTTGCTGAGCCTGTTTTCTAGACTGAAATGTAAATAATGGATTTTACCCACTAGGATTGTTGGCAGGGATTCAATGGGATTTTGCAAGGAGGGTGTTTAGTGGACTGACTGGTACATAGTAAGCAGTCCCATAATTCCAGTGACTCTCCTATATATGGTATATGTCAGATATGTCGCAGTACTTGCTGAGGTCTGAATAAATGGTGAAGTAGCATGACTTTATCTAAGTAACTTTTCTTCCTCATCCACCTTGTATTTCTGAGTCTAGACTCAAGTCAGCCATTAAGTAGTTTCATAGTTTCAGGAAGGCCTTCCTGCCTGTCCATTTCCCATTACAAAACATTAAACAGTCATAGGGTGTCAACTTTGTATCAGCCATGTGGCTTCAGGGGCAGACACTTATGCTGTCTGGATCTTAGTTCCCTTATCTTTAAAGGAGGCTGGTGTCATAAGGAATTTGACATCCCTAAGGCCTCTCTCAAGGCTATGGTTTTTCACTGGTCATGTATGGATGTGAGTGTTGGACTGTGAAGAAAGCTGAGTGCCAAAAAATTGATGCTTTTGAACTGTGGTGTTGGAGAAGACTCTTGAGAGTCCCTTGGACTGCAAGGAGATCCAACCAATCCATCCTGAAGGAGATCAGTCCTAGGTGTTCATTGGAAGGACTGATGCTGAAGCTGAAACTCTAGTATTTTGGCCACCTCATGCGAAGAGTTGACCCACTGGAAAAGACCCCGATGCTGGGAGGGATTGGAGGCAGGAGGAGAAGGGGATGACAGAGGATGAGATGTCTGGATGGCATCACCAACTCGATGGGCATGAGTTTGAGCAAACTCCAGGAGTTGGTGATGGACAGGGAGGCCTGGCGTGCTGCAATTCATGGGGTTGCAGAGTCGGACACAACTGAGCGACTGAACTGACTAACTAAGGCCTGTCTCTAGTGGGGATATTTCTGTATGGTTCTATGTTTTGTTTCCTGGCACTGTGTCTTTTTCTTCTTAATGTCTGTCTATAGCTTGAAGAACTTCTCTGCCCTTTCCACAGTCTTCTCTTTCTCCAAGGTTAGGGACTTTACTGCCAGCTGTTGCTCTTTCTTTCTACCTTTGTGGGTTCCAATTACTTGGCCTCACTGACCGTTTCTGTGTGAGTGATTCCTTTTCTGTCGATGTTCTCTGGTCTCTACTCCCAGCTTCTTCATCCCTAAACCATGAACTTGTTGTGCTAGAGAATGAAGTAAACAGGTAAACATTTTGCCAATGTTTAAATCAGATCCTTCCCTCTAAGCTACTGGTTAAAGCCTGCATGGCTTGTTTCAATGACGACCAGAGGAAAAAATCCCTCAGATGATATTATCAGGAATAGGTGTGTGTGTTTTCTAAATAGTTCTCTTTACTCCCGCCTTTTTCTTTTCTTCTTTGGTCTAGGCCTTGTGGCATGTGGGATCTTAGTTTTCCCACCAGGGATCTAACCTGGGACCTCTGCAGTGGAAGCATAGAGTCCCAATCACTAAACCACCAAGAAATTCCCAGGAATAGATGTTTTTAAAGGCAAGCAATCAAACGTAGAGCCACTGTGAATTATTAATACTTAATTGATAGTGTCTCTCTCTTTGCTCTGATAGCTGGAAAACTGAGAGCCTGATTTGTGGTTCACTTCTAGAAAGATTTTGTGGCAGGTGTTTTGTCTGTTGACCTGTACTCTGAGTTTCCTTTTCCTCAATTAATCTTTCCCTCCTTTAGATTTCTCACTTATTCATTAAAAAATCATGTAATACATTTTTTTTCCTGTAATACTTTTGAAAGATATGTTATGCACTTTTAGAATAGGGTGAAGTCAAGGTAAGGGCTTCCCTGGCAGCGCAGTGGTAAAGAACCTGCCTACCAGTGCAGGAGACACAAGAGATGTGGGTTTGATCCCTGGGTAGGGAAGATCCTCTGGAGAAGGAAATTGCAACCCACTTCAGTATCCTTCCTGGAAAATTCCATGGACAGAGGAACTTGGTGGGCTATAATTCATTGGATCACAGAGTTGGCTATGACTGATCACACAAACACACACATAAGGTAAATAAATGAATACATGCTGTGTATTTTGTATAGTTGAGTGCTTGACCCAAGCTCAGGGATAAAGAGAGACAGCTTCCTGGAGGAAGGTGCTGGTAGAATACACTGTCATCAATTCTTAGGTAGTTTAGTCAATAATGAAATCCCCAAAGTGGCTTGTGATTTGAGGTCAGAAGTTGTAGGAATTAAAGTGAAACAGAAAATCTCATAAGACATTTTCATTAGAGTGGGAGACATTTGCCATGTAATGTAGCCTAATCATGGGAGTAAAATCCTATTATATTTGTGTCTACAGTGAAGGGGAGGAGATTATACATTCTGTCTACCACAGATGACTAATGTGCTTTAACAGTAGATTTTGTCTTAGTAAGAAGTAAGAACTTCCTCTATGCCTCTGGTCCTTTTTTTGACCATCACTTTCATAAGTGATCCAAGGGCATCATTGTGAATGGGAAGCACTTTGAGACCTCTACTCACCAATTATGAGACTCAAAATGCTTTCACCTTCCTAATTCTGGCTTATCCCTTAAGGTCCAGACAATCCACGAAGAGTTGTCTCACTCTCTAGAATAACCCATAGCCTATACTGACCTTGAACTACTACCTGATCCCCATCACCACTAAAACCATATCCACCTGTTATATCTGTCCAACTCACAGCCCACTTTCTCCCACTGCTCTTTCTTGAATGTAAAGGCATAGATGGAAACTTACCTGGCAGTTCAGTGGTTAGGATTCTGCACTTCCACTGCAGGGGGCATATGTTTGATACCTGGTCCAGGAACTAAGATCCCACAAGCCATGTGGCACAGTAAAAAAGAAAAAAAAAAAAAAAAAAAAGGCAATGGATGCCTTTTTAGTAATGGGTCTTTGAGGAGATTGAAAAAAAATTAGTATTCAGAAAGATAATGTTAATGATACAGATTGATATGATAGGCAAGATGATTAACAACTTTTTTTAGGGTCTATCCTGTGACCTTCAAGATCTCCATGTGAGTTTCCAGCTACAGAATTTGCTTCACGAAGTATCCTTTCTTAGAGTGGCTAGATGCTGTCTAGGAGCAGGGTTTGTTTTGCTTCCAGTGGCTGCCTTTAGAGAGTATGTGTATTCTCCAACCACCAGCTGAAATGAACCGTCTAAATGTTTGATAACACCAAGTATCCTGTCTAAGAGGGTACCATAGTAGAGGCTGCTTAGTCATTGCAAGTCTGTCTTGATACTAAGCCCACAGAATCTAGCTTTACCCAAAGTCGGGGATGACCCTGTCATCGGACGAGATGCACCTTTTTGCAAGCAAAATCCTGCTTTCAAAATAAAATAAACTCTCTAATAGTGGGACTTTTCATCTTGGCCTTTTCTGTCTTAAGTTTATAAAACCTCCTGCATATCACCACGGCCTTCCCAGAAATCTATAAAATGCTAATATCAAACTGTGCTCATTTTCCAGATCTGACAACCTATCAGGGATGTAGCACACAGCAGTTCCCGAATATCTGGAATATCTGAATATCAGGATGGACAGCTGGTTATAAGTCATATATTCCAGCAAACCTATTACAACATCTTTGCATTCTGTCTGCTTTGCAAAACCTATTGTCCTTAAACATAATGTTGAGAACTTGTCACATGGCTCCGGTTAAATGCAGGGAAGACTGGGAAATGCAGTCCACCCACCAGTCTATCCAGAAAGAGTAGCCAAGCTTGGTGATCATCTGGATATCTCTCTCACAGTTTCGAAAACAAAATGGAATGCACTCTTGAAAAGCTGAAATACACCTTCTAAATGTCTGATAAGACAAAATCCAAGCCAGTGTCACAAAACTAATTAGTAAAAGCCAAGGCACTTTAGCTACAGCAAATAAACTATGGCCTGGAACTGTAGTTGTTCACATTTGTCAGTGGGAGAACATAAAAATGAAACAGATTAAACGCAGAGCTCAGTCAAATCTGACTTTTGACTTGGTTGACATTCAGTACAATGAGAAATCAATAGTGTGAGTTTTAGCCACACCCAGAGGCAGAGATGAAAGTATCAGAGATGAGTCACCCAAGGTTCTAAAGAAAAGGGAGATGCTCTGCTCTGTCCAACTGGCATCAGAGCATTACAGAACAGGATGATTTATGACCTTGTTAAAAAAATCCTCTGTTAGGACGTGGGACTTTCCTGGAAGATGAAATAGTTTTTTCTCTTGAAATTCCAGTATAACGGTAAAAGTCACAAAAGTGAATCTGAGCACTTACCCTGGGCCAGGCAGTTTCCCTGCACTATCTTAGTTTTCTTCACAAAGAGGTAGGCACTATTAGCCTTACTTTAAAAAGTAAGTAAAGCACTATTAGGTGTACTTCATCTTACAGGTGAAGAGCCAGGACTTAGAGAAGTTAAGGAACTCTCCAAAGTCACTAGCTACTAAATGGTATAGTTGATGTACTGATCTCAATGTGTCTAACACCAGAGACCATGCGCTAAGGCCATCACTTGGAAACTCTTAGTGCAAGGCCTTGGACCTTATAAGAATTTTTATTAAGAAATGGTGTATGTACTAACAGCTTCCACTTATACGAGGTACCTAGAATAGTCAAATTCATAGACTCAGAAAGTACACTGGCAGATGCCAGGGCCTAGATGGTGGATGGGATGGAGGAGGTGGGAAGGGGGCATGGAGACTTAGTGTTTTATGGGACAGAGTTTCAATTTAGGAAAGTGAAAAATTGGGTAGATGGATGATGGTGTTTGAGCTGCACAACGATGTGAATATACTTAGCGCCACTGAACTGTACAGTTAAATATGGTTAAAATAGCATGTTTTATATTATGTGACTTATTGCAATAAAAAACATTAAAAAAGAAGTAATGAATGATAATATATCTGATATTATCATGCTAATTGGGTGTTGGAGAAAAGTGAGCCGGTAAATGGATGAAATAAATGTGGTCACATACTGAGTCTTAGTGAAGCTAGGAAATGGTTCATGGAGGTCATGATGTTATCCTTTTTACTTTTTTATATGTTTCAAGTTTTGTGTAATATAAAAAAGATTCATGAATGAATATACAGTTATGTTTCAGATTGAAATAAGCTTTTGAGGTTTGACAAAGAGAAATTCCAGATATTTATATCTGATCTTTCCGACACCCTCTGCCCTTAGTCTAACTGCTTCAGCTAGAATTTTACTCTCAGTGGAGAACAGTGATTTGTATTTTCTCTTGATGATGGTGACTGTATTTGCCTTTTTCAAATATCATGGCATTACTGGTTTCCATGTGTGTAGATAGCCACACCCTTTCTCTTTAAAGTCTCTGCTCTTTCTCTGAAAACTTCAGCAGGTTTGTCTGTTCCTCACAGTTGGGCAATGGGGCTTCCAAGGAACACAGAAAATACCCTGACAGACAAGAAACAGAGAGCGGGGGAATGGGATGTGACAGATTTAAAGAGTGAAGACAGACAGTCACTGTTATTTAGACCAGAAACCAATGTGAAAGCAGGGATTGAAAAAGGAGGAAGCAGAGACATCCATGCAGTTATTTAAGGGAAAAAGAGCCCAAAGTACATCGTAAAGGATAAAAATGTGGACATTTATATCTCCATTAAGGAGCTTATTAATTAGAGTTGAGTTGTTAACTGGTTTATAGTTCCCTGGGACTAGAACGAGCCTCTGAGAGGAACCCAAGCAGAGAACAGCCAGTCTGGATAATTACCGTGGTTTGCCTCGGGGTTTACCACAGCCTCACAGACAACTTAATAGCCAGTAGTGATGCTGTCAGGCCTGTGCTTCTCCACTGTGAGGCAGGACAGATTTCCAGGCTCCTGAGCAGCTGCCAAAGTGGGCTCCTCCCTTCCTTCGTTGGAAGTGAGAGACAAACTGAGTGGTCTTACGTGGCAGTGGCCTGGACTCTGGAAGCCTTTCCTGAGGTGGGAATGCTCTCGCACAACTGAGGTGAGCTTACACACTTTGTGTCTCTTAACCACAGTGATGCACGGGCACCATGGTCCCAGCAGCAAAGAGTGAGTGGTGTTTGTGTCAGTCAGAGTGTAGCCTCCTGTTCCAGCCCTTTCATTTTCATTTCTCTCTCTTGGTCTATCTCTCATTTATGGATCCCATACCATTGGGATTGATGATTTTGTTTATTTTCATCAGATCTTGACTCTTCAATTGTCCTTTAAGGAGGGGGAAACGAAACAGGCCAGGGGTGGCTAGGAAGGTAATGTCAATGTGCCAATGCTGGATAAAAAAATGATAGAAAAAGAAGGTGAGGACATGCTTTGAAGTGAACTTCCCTGGTGGCTTAGTGGTAAACAATTCACCTGCCAATGCAGCAGGTGTGGATTTCATCCCTGGGTCAGGAAGATCCCCTGGAGAAGGGAATGACAACCCACTCCGGTATTCTTGCTTAGAGAATTCCATGGACAGAGGAGCCTGGTGGGCTACAGTCCATGGGGTCGCTAAAGAGTTGGACACGACTGAGCAGCTGAACAGCAGCAACATACTTTGAAGTGGAGAGTGCCTATTCTATCTAAAGACATTCAAAGCACTGTTTCAGAGCAAATCCTGGCTTGGACAAACAAAATATACCAGAGGGTGGGTCTGTCCTGTGGGTCTGCAGTTGGGAACTGGTGATATTGATTGTCACTTTGGAACCCACCCCATGTTTTTGTGGGAATGTTGCCTGGGTCTATCCTACGGTGTGGGTGCAGATCAGGTATCTGTGGTTCAGATTTGGGTAAGGAGCATCCCATGATGAGGGTACATGGATTTTCTTGTCTTGTTCCTGATCCTGATAAATCCCTAGTGACTATGTCAGAGAGTACATTTCTTGCCACACTGGTCTAATGGCTCAATTGCACAAAAAGATAAACCACATGTTTAGCAACCAATGTCTGTCCCCTCCCTATACCTGCATTTATTCGCTTCTGTTTCCAAGTTTCTTTTCTACCCCTCTGTAAAGACTGCTGGCTTGGTATATCTGGACTCTAGTAAGTAATTAATACTTAATGGACATTTGAGTGTTAAAGGCTTAAAGTTGTACTTGTTTCAGGAGTTGTTCCTTTGGCTTATGGAGAGGTTAAGGCTTAATCTGAAGGAATATTCTCTAATTATAGTTCTCCATGTATTTTAGCACTAGAGCAATGAATATACCTGGAAAGTTAAAAAATATATGTATTTATCTATTTATTTGGCTGGATTTGGACTTAGTTGCAACACAAAGGATCTTTGCTGCTTCATGTGAGATCTTTCATTGTGGTGTGTGGGCTCAGTAGTTGTGGCATGTGGGCTTAGTTGCTTTGCAGTATGTGGGATCTTAGTTCTCTGACCGAGGATTGAACCTGAGTCCCCTGCATAGCTAGGTGGATTTTTAATCACTGAACCACCAGGGAAGTCTTTTATCTTGGGAAGTTTGTAGCAGTCATTTGGTAGATTCAGTTAATGGAGTTAATCAACCTCCAGTTTTAGTTAACCTTCCTTTATGGAGATATTAGAATGCTAAAAAAAAAACCAAAAAAACATTTTCAATAGCTCTTAACAGTTATGGCTCTGGATATGAAATAGATTCTTCCAACTGGATGGATGAAAATATAGAAGGTGGGAGGATGGTGAAGACCATTCTCTTGGCTCTTTTGTCTGTTTCTTCTGGCAAGCAAGGAAGGGGAAATATGAACAGAAGCAACTTGTGCAGACACAAGCATTCCAGTGTCTAATCTTGAATATCAAGAGGCAGTGATGGTTTCAATGGATTCTTGATTCTGCTCCTTGATTCTAGGGCTCCAGGCACAGGGATGTGATTTTGTATGTCCAGTGGCAGCCTTAGTGGTGGATCAGTTTTACATTGTTCTGTGAGTGATTCCTGGAGCTCCATCTCAGAACCTCTTCCCTGAGCCCTTCCATCAGTTCTGTAAACTTTGAATTCCCTGCATTAAATCGCTTTGTACTCAAAATACCTACAGTGCTTTATACTTTCTGTGTGAAAACTTGACTATTAGATCCTTCAAGTGGTTTATATTAAACTTCACTCCTGAACCTATTTCTACTCCTAGAATCTGAATCCTAAGTTTGACATGAATGTGGAGATGAAAAATAAGGGCCCTGTTTGTAGAGAAGACAATGCAAGTATGCAAACTAAGTGCCACAGACTGTGTCATTGGTTTGAGTCTGGCTCAGTGATTAGTTTTTACCAGATCAGGTGTTCCCTGGTATGAACATAAGCAATGTCTTGTGGAGGGTTTAGGTCATTGCAGATTGTATTGGCAGCCAGGGCTTTTATTTTTTAGCTGCCGTTGTGCTAAAAGGCAGATGAGGATGGGCTTCCCTGGTGTCTCAGATGGTAAAGAATCCGCCTGCAATGCAGGAGACTTGGGTTTGATCCCTGGATTGGGACAATTCCCTGGAGAAAGACATGGCAACCCACTCCAGTATTCCTGCCTGGAGAATCCCATGGACTGAAAAGCCTGGTGGGCTACAGTCCATGGGGTTGCAAAGAGTCAGATGTGATGGAGTGATGAACATACTGGTGCTAAAAGGCAGATGAGGGTGGCTTAAGTAAGAATGGGTACGTGTGTTTGCCTGTTGCCTAGCCCTTTCTTAATTGTTGAGATAGATCAGTGAGGATAATGTAGTCATATTTCCTAGTGGGGAATGTAGTTTGGTGAGGAAATAATTGAATTGGTAATGAGAAAGTGGAAGTGTTGTATTGTGCTGAAATATTCATTTCTCCCATAACTGTTGAGTAAATGTAGCCATTAGTGCATGCATACAATCTTCTCTAATCCTCTGAGTATTCCAGCAGCAGGGAGAACACTTCCTGCTGAGAAACATATTTGGGTACGGTGAGCATTTTAAAAAGAGCATGAATCTGTTTGCCATCTGGGACGGCAAGAATTATTCTTCTGTGTTCAGCATGAATTCAGGTGAGTTCAGGAGAAGGGGAGCAGTGAATTTGCTATAAATTTGGCTGCCTACTGAATTCAGCTTTCCTTGTAGCAACTGCAGCTGGAGATACTCCTGAGCAAACAATTGCATAATAGGCAGAACATCATGGAAAGTGAAGAATACCTTTGATGTCTTTCAGACAAGGAGTAATTAGAGGTAGTGCCAGTTTTTGTACTAATACCATGATCCTTTCCAAGATGGTCCTATAACCATTTTTAGTTTTCTGTAGAAATTTTCTTCAATATTTGGTTGCAAATGGCCTTGCTTCATATAGAGAAAACATCTCCATTCTCTTTATGTTTTTTATTTCATTCAATTAAGCCTCATGTAAATGGTTATTTTTGTTGTTCAGTTGCTCAGTCCTATCCAACTCTTTGCGACCCCATGGACTTCAGCACACCAGGCCTCCCTGTCCTCCACTATCTCCTGGAGTTTGCTCAAGTTCATGTTCATTGAGTCAGTGATGCTATCTAATCGTCTCATCCTCTTTCGCCCTCTTCTTTTGCCTTCAGTCTTTCCCAGCATCAGGGTCTTTTCCAATGAGTTGGGTCTTCACATCAGGTGGCCAGAAGCTGGAGCTTCTGCTTTAGCATCAGTCCTTCCAATGAAATTCAGGGTTGATTTCCTTTAGGATTGGCTGGTTTGATTTCCTTGCTGTCCAAGAGGCTCTCAAGAGTGTTCTCAAGCACCACGGTTCGAAAGCATAAATTCTTCGGTGCTCAGCCTTCTTTATAGTCCAGTTCTCACATCCATACATGACTACTGGAAAAACATAGTGTTTACTATATGGACCTTTGTTGGCAATGTGTTGTCTTTGCTTTTTAATAAGCTGTTTAGGTTTGTCATAGCTTTCCTTCTGAGGAGCAAGTGTCTTTTAATTTCATGGCTGCAGTCCACCATTTGCAGTGATTTTGGAGTCTAAGGAAAGAAAATCTGTCACTGCTTCTACTTTTTCCCCTTCTATTTCTCATGAAGTAATGGGACCAGATGCCATGATCTTAGTTTTTTGAAATGGTTGTTACTGTGTACCAAATATCAAGTCAATTCTTAGAACAAATCTTGGAGGTAGGTATGATTGTTTCCTCCATTTTCGAGATGGAAAAAATCAAGGAATAGATAGTTCAAGGAACTTAGCCACAGTCACACAGCTAGTGAACCAGGATTCAAAACCATGCAGTGGTTCTACAGCCCTGCTCTGAGCCACCGTGCCATAGACTGCTCATCTTTTGCTTCTTCTTCACCTCATGAACATGCCATTTTGCCTTCTTTCCAAGGCCAAGAATGTTGCATTTTGTATAGACTGTTCACTCCATAAGAGGGCCTAGACAAGGAGGCTTGGAGAACAAAGTCTAGCCTATCCTCTAGTCCCTGTTCTGTGCACCCACTCGGAGTCTGGTTTGGACTAAGGTGCTGTCCGGGGTAACAGCAACTCACCCTAAGGCTGACATCTCCATCTGCACACTGGATCCCACCCCTTCCTGGCTCTTCCATCACCTTGTAGCTTCATTGACTTCCCAAGCATGGGTAAGAGTTTGACATTTAAAAAATGAACCTATACTTCCTATATATATTTATTTTCTGAAGGTAGTTTAGGTTCTCTTAGGCAAGAGTACCACAAAATTAATGTTCAGACCCTTTCATTATCTTCATAACCTTTTTCAAGGAATCTTTTGAAGTCTCTAGGTCCCTTCTAATTTTAAAGCTACTCAAGAAGAAAAGCAAAGTCACCATAAAAAAAGTATTCATTAAACTATGAAGCCTAACTGCCCTTAATAGCATTGTTTCCATGGGAAAGTGTGTGCTGAGTTTCATTGTAGGATGCCTAAAGGGCTTTTTCCTCTAACCTAAGGGGTTGAGGATGTGGAGTGATAAGTGCTGACCATGAGATGGTGGCTGCCTATGTGACCTGGCCAACTACAGCTGGGTATTTATAGTTTGGCACACTGCTTCCAACTGGTTTCCTAAAGCCACTCTTGTTGTTGCTGTTCAGTTGCTAAGCTGAGTCCAGTTCTTTGCGATCCCATGAACTGTAGCATGCCAGGCTTCCAAGTTCCCTCACTATCTCCCTGAGTTTGCTCCAACTCATGTCCATTGAGTCAGTGATGCCATCCAACCGTCTCATCCTCTGTTGCCCACTTCTTCTCTTGCCCTCAATCTTTCCTAGCATCGGGATCTTTTCCAGTGAATTGGCTCTTCACATCAGGTGGCCAAAGTATTGGAGCTTCAGTATCAGTCCTTCCAATGAATACTCAGGGTTGATTTCCTTTAGGATTGACTGGTCTGATATCCTTGCTGTCCAAGATACTCTTGAGTCTTCTCTAGTACCACAGTTTGAAAGCATCACTTCTTCAATGTTCAGACTTCTTTATGGTCCAACTCTCACATCCAAACATGACTACTGGGAAAACCATAGCTTTGGCTGTATGGACTTCTGTCAGCAAAGTGATGTCTCTGCTTTTTAATACACTATCTAGGTTTCTCATAGCTATTTTTCCAAGGAGCATACGTCTTCTAATTTCATGGCTGCAGTCCCCATTCACAGCAATTTTGGAGCCCAAGAAAATTAAATCTGATTCTGTTTCCACTTTTTTTTCCATTTATCTGCCATGAAGTGATGGGACCAAATGCCATGATCTTCGATTCTTGAATGTTGAGTTTTAAGCCAGCCTTTTCACTCTCCTCTTTCACCTTCATCAAGACCCTTTAGTTCCTCTTCACTTTCTGCCATTAAATAGATATCATCTGCATATCTGAGGTTGTTGATATTTCTCCTGGCAATCTTGATTCTAGCTTGTGAGTCATCTAGCCCACCATTCTGTGTGATGTAATCTGCATATAAATTAAATAAGCAGGGTGATAATATACAGCCATGATGTACTTCTTTCCCAGTTTTGAACTAGTCTGTTGTTCTGTGTCCAGTTCTAACTGTTGCTTCTTATCCTGCATGCAAGTTTCTCAGGAGGCAGATAAGGTGGTCTGGTATTCTCATCTCCTGAAGAATTTTCTACAGTTTTTTGTGATCCACACAGTCAAAGGTTTTAGCATAGTCAATGAAGCAGAAGTAGATTTTTTTGGAATTCTCTTGCTTTTTATATCATTTAGCATATGTTAGCAATTTGATCTCTGGTTCTTCTGCCTTTTCTAAATCCAGCTTGTACATCTGGAAGTTCTCAGTTCACATACTGCTGAAGCCTAATTTGAAGGATTTTGAGCATAATCTTGCTAGCATGTGAAATGAGTGCAGTTGTATGGTAATTTGAACATTCTTTGGCATTGCCTTTCTTTGGGATTGGAATGAAAACTGACCTTTTCCAATCCTGTGGCCACTGCTGAGTTTTCCAAATTTGCTGACATACTGAGTGCAATACTTTAACGGCATTATCTTTTAGGATTTGAAATAGCTCTGCCACTCTTGTCATCCTCTAATTCACTTTTTTAAAATTTATTTTTTATGGAAGGATAATTGCTTTACAGAATTTTGTTGATTCCTGTCAAATCTCAACATGAATCAGCCATAGGGATACATATATCCCTTTCCTTTTGGAATTCCCTCCCATCTCCCTCCCCATCCTACCCTTCTAGGTTGATCCAGAGCCCCTGTTTGAATTTCCTGAGCCATACAGCAAAAATTTGGCTATTTTACATATGGCAATATAAGTTTCCATGTTATTCTTTCCATACATCTCACCCTCTCCTCCCCTCTCCCCATGTCCATAAGTCTATTCTCTATGTCTGATTCTCCATTGTTGCCCTGTAAATGAATTCTTCAGTACCATTTTTTTAGATTCTGTATATATGTGTTAGAATACGGTATTTATCTTTCTCTTTCTGGCTCACTTCAGTCTGTATAATAAGTTCTAGGTTCATCCACCTCATTAGAACTGACTCAAATGTGTTCCGTTTTATGTCTGAATAATATTCCATTGTGTATATATACCACAACTTTTTTATCCATTCATCTGTTGACAGACATCTAGGTTACTTCCATGTTCAAGCTATTATAAATAGTGCTGCAGTGAACAATGGGATACATGTGTCTCTTTCAATTTTGGTTTCCTCAGGGTATGTGCCTAGGAGTGGGATTGCTGGGGCATATGGTGGTTTTATTCCTAGTTTTTTAAGGACTCTCCATACCATCTTCCATAGTGGCTGTATCAATTTACATTCCCACCAACAGTGCAAGAGTGTTTCTTCCCTTTTCTCCACACCCTTTCCAGCATTTATTGTTTGTAGACTTTTTGATGATGGCCATTCTGACTAGTGTGAGGTGATATCCCATTGTAGTTTTGATTTGCATTTCTTTAATAACAAGTGATGTTGAGCATCTTTTCATGTGTTTGTTAGCCATCTGTATGTCTTCTTTGGACACCATATACAAAGATAAACTTAAAATGAATTAAAGACCTAAATGTAAGACCAGAAACTATAAAACTCTTAGAGGAAAACATAGGCAGAACACTCGATGACATAAATGAAAGCAAGATCCTCTATGACCCACCTCCTAGAGTAACGGAAATAACAAAAGTAAACAAGTGGAACCTGATTAAACTTAAAAGCTTTGCACAGCAAAGGAAACTATAAGCAAGGTGAAAAGACATCCCTCAGAATGGGAGAAAATAATAGCAAATGAAACAACTAAAAAGGATTAATTTCCAGGATATACAAGCAGCTCATACAACTCAATACCAGAAAAACAAACAACCCAATCAAAAAGTGGGAAAAGACCTAAACAGACATTTTTCCAAAGAAGACATACAGATGTTTAATTCACTTTTGACATAGGCAGCCAGACTGATCTTTAGAAATGCAAGTATGATTAGAATAGTCCTCTTCTTAAAATCCTTGAATAGCTTCTAACTGCTGTTAGCGTAAGATCCTTAACATGGCAAATAGAATGATCTGGCCCTTCTCTAGCTCTTCAGTTGCCTGTTGACCTGTTCTCCTCTCTGTCACTGAACTTTCACCACTTTGGTATCCTTATAGTTAGTTCTCGTGTTCTAAGTTCTCTTCCACTGTAGTTTTTTCATATGTGCTTTCCCATTTACCTGAAATATTCGACTGCCTTCTCCTCACCTGGACAACTGACACACTTATCCTTCAGGTCTTTATCTTAAATGTGACTTTCTCAGGAAAAAAATGTGTACTCTAGGCAACAAGTGATTTTCCTTTAGAGCCCTTATTATAGGTTGGAATTAAATGTATTTACTGTTTCTCTTCCAGTGAAGACTGTAACCTCCGTTAGGTAGGACCATGTTTGTCTTATTTTTTTCTTCTGCACCTATGTTTGAATAAGTATCTGTTGAATGATTGAGTGAGTGAATGAATTAACCAGATTTGACTTGCATGTGTGCCTGTTTTTTTACCCCCAATGTAGGCTTCAAATTTTCTGAAGGCAGAGGCCATATCTTTATTCATGTTTATAGGATCTAAATAGTCTAGTGCAGTGCTTTGTAAATATGGAGACTCAATGAAGAAATCCCAGTAAATAAATTGACCTGCCAAGCTCAAATGAATTAGGTAAGATATGGAAAGAATAAGGAAAAGGTCAGGATGAAATATATTGAGTCATTCTGATGAAAAAGTATGGTGTTTCAAAAATACAGTGACATACTGGTTCCTACTTATGTCCAGTGATCAGCAAATTAGTAGGTTATACCCTGTATTGAGCTCTGTGTTTTCAGCCTGATAGCTGATGATTTTTGTCTTCACTAAAAGTCTTTGTTGAGCATAGACTTTGGGCTGGGTTAGTAACAGCTGCTGATTGTATTTAATCTTTTGTTTCTGAGAGTGATTAGTGTTTTGCATCAACTTGTTGCAATGCCCAGGACCTCCTGTAATAGTAAGCTGATTAATCTCACCGTGAGGATGGAAACAAGATATCTCAGGGTTTATCTTTTAATTTATTGATTTTGGGTGGGGACTAATTTTCCTGGGTACAGACCGAATGTGTGCCACAATGATCTGCCTTCAATTCTTTCTGTTGGAAGAAGGCAGGCTGGACTACTGAGCCTCTGGTTCAGAGGGTCACAAATCAATGCTTCATCTGTACCTATTGATTCCATCTTAAATTAGTGAAGTTCTACTCTGTCTTTTTCTTTCTTTCCTTCTACGTTTAAAAAAGATTCTCTGCTATGCTGTGAAGAAAGATAGGGAAGCAGAAAAGTAATGGGAGTAGATTTTGCATCTTCTTTTGCTCTGTCTGAATTGTCAGCATCATTGACTTGTTTTCTTTCTTTCTTTGGTCATGTGGCATGTGGGATCTGAATTCCTGGGCCAGGGACTGAACCTGCACTCCCTGCAGTGGAAGCACAGAGTCCTAACCGACGGCTAGGAAAGTCCCTCATTTCCTTATTTTCAATACTCTTTTGGCATATTGTACTTTCAAAGCCCTTTCACACATGTTTATCTCACATGCTTCTCTTTCAGTCATTGCCCAGCTTATAGCTGAAGAATCTTGGGCTCACAGAGGCCAAATGACTTAGTTAAGTGAGTGCGTGTGGCTAGATAATGAGTGAAACTGGGTATGTTTTCTAGGACTCTGCTGGTTGTAAGGAATAAAAAATGAGTCTGAACCAGCTACTAGCAGAAGAGAAAAGGAATATATTGCAAAGAGTTTGGAGTTGGGGATATGGCTGTCAGGAGGGCTGCCATATATTGTGTGCAGTGTACAATTGTGCTCCATCTAAGGGTCACTAATCATACCTTAGAAATCAGATTTGTATGTTTTATTATGGCAGATTTCCAGCAGATGGCAGTAAAGTGTCTTTTCTAAAGAAAGTCAAGAAAATGATTTGAGGAGGTACATTTCTCTGGTTCTCAGAGGAACCAGAGATCAAATTGCCAACATCCGTTGGATCATTGAAAAAGCACAAGAGTTCCAGAAAAACATCTACTTCTGCTTTATTGACTATGCCAAAGCCTTTGACTATGTGGATCACAACAAACTGTGGAAAATTCTGAAAGAGATGGGAATACCAGACCACCTGACCTGCCTCTTGAGAAATCTGTATGCAGGTCAGGAAGCAACACTTAGAACTGGACATGGAACAACAGACTGGTTCCAAATTGGGAAAGGAGTACATCAAGGCTGTATATTGTCACCCTGCTTATTTAACTTATATGCAGACTACATCACGCAAAACGCTGGGCTGGATGAAGCACAAGTTGGAATCAAGATTGCCAGGAGAAATATCAATAACCTCAGATATGCAGATGTACCACCCTTATGGCAGAAAGCAAGGAGGAACTAAAGAGCCTCTTGATGAAAGTGAAAGAAGAGAGTGAAAAAGTTGGCTTAAAACTCAATATTCAGAAAACTAGAAAACTAAGATCATGGCATCTGGTCCCGTCACTTCATGGCAAATAGATGGGAAAATAATGGAAACAGTGACAGACTTTATTTTTTGGGGTTCCAAAATCACTGCAAATGGTGACTGCAGCCATGAAATTAAAGGATGCTTGTTCCTTGGAAGAAAAGCTATGACCCATCTAGACAGAATATTAAAAAACAGAGGCATTACTTTGCTGACAAATGTCTGTCTGGTCAAAGCTATGATTTTTCCATAGCTTTTCCATGGTCATGTATGGATGTGAGAGTTGGACTATAAAGAAAGCTGAGCACCAAAGAATTGATGCTTTTGAACTGTGGTGTTGGAGAAGACTCTTGAGAGTCCCTTGGACTGCAAGGAGATCCAACCAGTCACCTAAAAGAAATCAGTCCTGAATGTTCATTGGAAGGACTTATGCTGAAGCTGAAACTCCAATACTTTTTCCACCTGATGTGAAGAACTGACTCCTTTGAAAAGACCCTGATGCTGGGAAAGATTGAAGACGGGAGAAGGGGATGACAGAGGATGAGATGGTTGGATTGCATCACTGACTCAATGGACATGAGTTTGAGTAAGCTCTAAGAGTTGGTCATGGACAGGGAGGCCTGGTGTGCTGTAGTCCATGGGGTTGCAAAGAGTCGGACACGACTGAGCGACTGAACTGAAATGAACATTTCTCTTTCTTGCCCAAAGGTGCTTAGGGGTACCGAGGACCTTGTCTTCTGGTAGCTTTGAGATCATGCTCTTCTTGAATACAACCAAAGAAAAAAGAAAAACGTTTCCCATAACAGAAAGAACCTAGACAATAACTTTGATGTATCTGGCTTGGGTTCCATCTTGGATCAATTTCTGTGGTTGGGAATGGTTTGTGATTGACTCCTTACCATTTTCCCTGTAGCAGTCTAGTGTATATACATCCACAAACACTCATCTTTCTGTAAATGAAATTCCACTACTACTGCCAGTGAATTCACATATAACCACAGATATATTCCCCACCCCAACTCTTTCAGAGAGGTATTTAAAAGTATCACCAACTATTGCATTTACTAATAAGTCCAGGATATTTGGGAGACATGGCACCTCAAGATTCTGAACTCTGTGGGTACTGGGACTAATTTAACCATTTCTGACCCATCTGAGATAGTGCAGGAAAAAGTAGCCACAATAAGAATTCGGGGTTGGAAATGAGGGAGAAAGAGAAGCAACACAAGTTGCATCTCCAGAGGATATGCCACATTCCACTCTAGAGGACTGGTAACACATATCCATTTTTGTAAAAACCTTTTTATTTTGTATTGGCTAATTATCAAACAATGTTGTGATCCTTTCAAGTGAACAGCAAAGGAATTCATCTATATATAAACATGTATCCATTCTCCCCCAAACTCCCCTCCCATCCAGGCTGCCACATAACATTGTGCAGACTTTCTTGTGCTGTATGGAACTTGTTGGTTGTCTGTTTTAAATATAGCAAAGTGTATATGGTGATCCCACACTCCCTAACTATGCCATCCCCACATTCTTCCCCCCAGGCAACCATAAATTCATTTTCTAAGTCTGCGAGTCTCTTTCTGCTTTGTAGGTAAGTTCATTTGTATCATTTCTTTTTAGATTCAGCTTATAAGGGATGTCCTGTTATATTTCTCCCTCTCTGTTTGACTTCATTCAGTATGACACTCTTTAGGTCCATCCATGTTGCTGCAAATGGCATTATTTCATTCTTTTTTAATGGCTTGGTAATATTCCATTGTATATATGTACCATGTCTTCTTTATCCATTCTTCTGTCAATAGACATTTAGGTTGCTTCCATGTCTTGGCTGTTGTTAACATGCTTCAGTGAACATTGCGGGTGCATGTATCCTTTTGGATGATGTTTTTCTTTGGAATTTGCCCAGGAGAGTGATTGCAGCATAATATGGTAGCTCTATTTTTAGTTTTTTAAGGAAACTCCATACTGTTCTCCATAGTGGCTGTATCAATATACATCCCATGAACAGTGTAGGAGGGTTCCCTTCTCTCCACACCCTCTACTGAATTTATTGTTTGTGATTTTTTGATAATAGCCATTCTGGTTGGTGTGAGGTGAAATTTCATTGTAGTCTTGATTTGCATTTCTCTAATAATTAGCAGTTGAACATCTTTTCCTGTGCCTTTTGGCCATCTGTATGTCTTCTTTGGAGAAATGTGTATTTAGGTCTTCTGCCCATTCTTTGAGTGGGTTGTTTGTTTTGATGCTGTTAAATGTCATGGGCTGTTTGTAAATTTTGGAGACTAATCTCTTACTGATCACATTATTTGCAAATATTTTTTCCCAATCTGTGGGTTGCCTTTTCATTTTATTTATTGTTTCCTTTGCTGCAGTAAGGCATATCCATTTTTAAAATTTAATTTTATTTTTAATTGGAGGATAATTAGGCATATCCATTTTTGACTTAGTCTCTTGGCTACTGTTAGGTCCTTGGCATTCTGTCCTCAGGAGGCTTTGCTTTGATCATTTCCCTTCATGGCCACAGTAGACAAGAGGACAGCTCGTGCAAGGCTATATTCTTACAAAAGCCCAATTGCTACCATTAATAGAGAAAGACCCTGAATTGCCTTAGAGATGGAGCATTGCAGGCTTCTCATTTAAGAATTCTTATAGAAAAGCACCATTTAAAAAAACTAGCTGGCTATCAACATTGAGTTCACTCTGATGGGCTGTTAGCTTATAACCAGCCAGAAATCTTGCTGAGTCATAATATTTGGCTCTAGACTCTGCCTTTGAAATTTATGTCTTCTAGAAACACACCCGTAGGACTTTGACAATCCTCCTGTGGCCTCTGTTTTATAACTTCTTCCTTAGCCCCTGCCTCAGGGCAACTGAAGCTTTAGGCTGAAATGGTAAAATAGAGCTCGGCTGCCTTCTGGCCCCTGGTGGTTTCCCAATCGTTTTCACTGTATGATGGAAGAATTGCTACCCTTTCTTAGGGGCAAGTGCACAGCAGAAGTGGGTGGTCAGGCTTCTCCCATTTCTAGGTTACTCCTGGGTATCCCTTCTCCTTGGTGAAATCACTTCACCATAAGACAGAAAATTCATCTCTAACAGTTTTGCAGGCAGCATGGATTTCAGATCTTTAGCAGTTTTGGATCAGTAGCTACATGCAGAAAGGGCCTCTGTTTTAACAGCGCTATATAGCTATCTTTTCATTTCCTATCTATTTTAAGAAATGTCAACTTGGATTAAGGCTTATTTTCCTTTTAAGGGACCTTACCAAAGGCCATAAGAGGTATCCAATGTGCTCTTGTTTCTTTTTTTTTTCCCTTTCATTTATTAAAGTAATTGTTTTATCAGTCCTTTTTCTGGTACAAATATAAATGAAGTCACTGTTACATCTCTTGACCTCCTGTCAATATTCTATTGATACATTCTAATTTGAAAGTTTTTTAAATTGAAGTATACTTCATTTATGTTGATTTATAATATTATATTAGTTTAAGGTGTATATAATAGTGATTCAATATTTTATAGATATAAATTTTGTACATTAAAAAATTTAGAAATTTTAGTTTATAGATTTTATCCATTTGAGGTTATTGTAAAATACTGGCTCTTTTCCCTGTGCTGTAACATATATGCTTGTTAATCATTTATTTTATACCTGGTAGTTTGTACCTCTTAATCCCCTACCCCTATCTTGCCCTCTTCCTCACTGGTAACTACTAGTTTGTTCTGTATATCTGTGAGTCTGTTTCTGTTTTGTTATACTCATTCATTTATTTTTCAGATTGCACATATAAGTGATATCATACAGTATTTGTCTTTCTCTACCAAATTTATTTCACTAAAGCACAATACCCTCCAGGTCTATCCATGTTGTTGCAAATGGCAAAATTTCATTCTTTTTTATGGCTGAGTCTTATTAGTGCTTTTCTACCAAGCCACCAAAATATTATTGTCTGTCTGCCAATGTATATAGCAGATAATAATTAATATCTACTTTGCTTTCATTTAAGAGTTCCTGTCTTTCCCGCAAGGGAGTGGTATGATTCTCACTTCCTCTACCTCTTATCAACTAAGTACACAAAACTGTCCCAGAGAGAGCAAGCATACAAAGAAGTATAGCCTCTCACCCCCAGTCCCAAGGAATTCACAGTCAGGCTGAAGCTGTGTCCTGCTAAGCCCAGGCTTTCATATTCATTTCTGTAGTAATCAGTAATCTTTATATTGCTAGTGACATAAACTCAAGTGTAACTAACTTAAAGAAAAAAAGTGAGGAGGGGAGGAGGGAAATGTTGGAAGGATCTTGGGTCACTCACATAAGAACTACAGGGAGAGGTGGCTCTGGAAACTTCTGTGACTGCAACTGGAGAGTTGACTCCCCATCTCTTATTCCAGACGCTGTTTGTTGGCTCCATTTGCTCAGACTCATCCTCATGGTTACAGGAACGTCTGGGCCACATGCTGTACCTCACAGTCCCAGCAAGAAGGAGGGTTCTTCCCCTTTGCTCCAGGAGAAAGGTACTGGAGGAGGGCTCTTATGAGCTTAGCCTGGATCTGTCATTGAGGCTGAAGGGTGGAATTGACATCACTTAAATGACTCAGTGATCTAGAAAAGTATGGTTTGGGAATGCTCTTATCGTAGTAGAGTGGTAGTTGCTGAATTCTTGGTTAGTGCCTTGTTTCTTTCTTTTTTTTAATGGTGGTCGAAATTAAATACCTAGTACCTTTGAAAAAATTTCTTTCTTTTTTTTTTTGGCCATGCTGAATGTCTTGTGGGATCTTTGACCAGGGAGTGAACTGGGCCCTCAGCAGTGAAAGCACAGAGCCCTAAACACTGGACTGCCAGGGAAATCCCTACTCAGCACTTTAAAAAAAAAATTGAAATATATTGATTTTGCATTGTTGTGTTATTTTCAGGTATATAGCAAAGTGATTCAGGTATATATATATGTGTGTGTATGTATATTTGAGATTCTTTTCCATTATAGTTTATTAAGATATTGACTATAATTCCCTGTGCTACACAGTAGGCCCTTGTTTATCTATTTTATATATAGTAGTAGAGGGCTTCCCTCGTGGCTCAGACAGTAAAGAATCTGCCTGCAGTGTGGGTTTGATCCCTGGGTCAGGAAGATCCCCTGGACAAGGGAATGGCTACCCACTCCAGTATTCTTGCCTGGAGAATTTCACGGACAGAGGAGCTTGGCGAACTACAGGCCATGGGGTTGCAAAGAGCTGGACACAACTGAGTGACTAACACTTTCACTTTCACATAGTAGTATATATCCCAGTATAGTGTATATATCCCAGTATAGTGTATATATCCCAGTAGTTTGAAATCACACCTGAGGGACTGATAATTTATTTTTAATGATAAAAATAAAAATCATTATCCATTATCCTCAGAGTCAACCAAGTTTCTTTTTAAAAATGCTACGAATTTTTCTTGCTGATGCTATCCCTCCAGCTTTGGAAAAACAGTCATGTTCTGCCCAAATTATGCTTTTGATGAATGTGGTCCCTGGATGTTCAACTGGGACGGTGATCTACCAAGACAGCAATTGAAATGGTCAATCACCAGATACACTCAATCATGCCTGACTCCAGGTGTGTGATTAACAGCAGGTGCTAGAGATACCAGAGCTGGCAAATTAGAGTCTTCCCTGCTTCTCACCTTACCCATGCTTTAGGCTTCCCTGGAGCTGAAATTCCTACAGAGAGGGAAACTTGGTCACAAACAGCTGCTCACTGGATACTTACAATAGACTGCTTGGCAGTGGGAATTACTTTTAAAAGTTATACTTCCTGTCCCTCTGGGTTTCGCAGGTGGCGCTAATGGTAAAGAACCTGTCTGCCAATGTCGGAGAAATAAACAATGTGGGTTGGATCCCTGGGTCAGGAAGATCTCCTGGAGGACATGACAACCTCTCCAGTATTCTTGCCTGGAGAATCCCATGGACAGAGAAGCCTGGCGGGCTACAGTTCATAGGGTTACGAAGAGTTGGACACAACTTTAGCTTGACTGTGAACTTCTTGGGATTGGGGACCAGAGTCTGTACTACTTTGTATATTTGCTCTTTTTTGGGAGCAGATATACAAAGTTTTTGTGTACACAGAGCATGTGTAGCCAGAGTTGGAATGTTTCATGAAGGCATGGTCTGAGACAGGGTGTTGGCACCACTGGCTTTAAAAAGTGTTTTGGAAACTCTCCAGTCTCTGGTGAATGGGGAACTATGCCCATGGAATAAGCATTCATCTTGGAACCAATAGCTTCTGGTTATCTTTCCTACCCTGACTACTTTTTTGAGCAAGAATATTTATTAAATCAACAAACATTTGATTGAGTGACTATTAAGTGCTGGGACTGGGAAGGAAGAGTGGCCCTGATTTAAAAAAAAATCCCTTCCCTCATAGAGTTTTATTCTAGTGAGAGAATATAGAATACAAACGAGATAACAAGGGAGATAGTTACAGGTGATCAGAAGGTGCATAAAGTAAGGATGATATAATAGTGAGTAGCTGAGGTCTTCAGGTTAGGGAGGAATGGAATAAGATGCATTGGAGTTATGCAAGCCCTGGAATAAGACAGATCTGAGTTTGAATCTTGACCTCTCACTCCCTGTGTGTTGTATGGAGAGTTATGTAACCTCTCTGAGTCTTTATTTTTTTCATTTAGAAAATATACTTACAAGGTTGTAAAGAGAAATTAAAAAGGTATGTAAAACGAGTAATAAGTACTTATTGTAATCTGGTCACTGTCTTCTGGGTTGTTACAAAATGATATTGAATGTCTTATATAGAAAGTTTTGAATTTCTATGACCTTTGTGGTCCAGTTTTCTTGCTTTCTTTAAAAAAAGAAAAACTTTTCAATTACTTTTCAGGTTTGAATGTCTTTCAGTGAAATGAAAGATGGATAATTGTTATTTACACTTAACTTTGCAGTCTTCTGAGCTGAATGTCTAAGAAGGAAGACGTAATCATAAATCTTGCAAAATTTAAAATCCATTACCCAGGGATATGGTTAATGGTCTCCCATCGTGAAGTGTAATTATCTATTTAAGAACAGAAATGACTAAAGAAATCTTTCATTGATTAAGGAAGATTCCAGTTGCTCTTAATTTAATTTGTTGCATGTGGTCCCAGGTGTGGGTGTGACAAACCAAAGGATTTATTGGATGAACAGAATCAGATTTTTTATCTACATGTGTTTACATGTAAACAGATTAGAAAGGATAGTTTCTTTTCTTTCTTTTTTTTTCAGAAAGGATAGTTTCTTATAAAATACTATTCAGTGCCCTGAAGCACACATTACCTCCACCAGAGGTGGGGATGGGAAACCTAGTCCTATTGGGGTATAAGGCAGGAAGGAGCACATGGCAAGGCTCATATCCATCGGTTCAGTTTCAGTTCAGTTGCTCAGTCATGTCTGACTCTTTGCGACCCCATAGACTGCAGCATGCCAGGCCTCCCTGTCCATCACCAACTCCCAGAGCTTGCTCAAACTCATGTCCATCACGTTGGTGATTCCATCCAACCATCTCATCCTCTGTCATCCCCTTCTCCTCCTGCCGTCAATCTTTCCCATCATCAGGGTCTTATCAAATGAGTCAATTCTTCCCATCAAGTGGCCAAAGTATTGGAGTTTCAGCTTCAGCATCAGTCCTTCAAATGAATAGTCAGGACTGATTTCCTTTAGGATGGACTGGTTGGATCTCCTTGTAGTCCAAGGAACTCTCAAGAGTCTTCTCCAACACCACAGTTCAAAAGCATCAATTCTTTGGTGCTCAGTTTTCTTTATAGTCCAACTCTCACATCCATACATGACCAGTGGAAAAACCATAGCTTTGACTAGACGGACCTTTGTTGGCAAAGTAATGTCTGCTTTTTAATATGCTATTTAGGTTGGTCATAACTTTTCTTCCAAGGAGCAAGCATCTTTTAATTTAATGGCTGCAGTCACCATCTGCAGGGATTTTGGAGCCCCCCAAAATAAAGTCTATCATTGTTTCCACTGTTTCCCCATCTATTTGCCATGAAGTGATGGGACCAGATGCCATGATTTTAGTTTTCTGAGTGTTGAGTTTTAAGCCAACATTTTCCCTCTCCTCTTTCATTTTGATCAAGATGCTCTTTAATTCTTCCTCACTTTCTGCCATAAGGGTGGTGCATCTGCATATCTGAGGTTATTGATATTTCTCCCAGTAATCTTGATTCGGCTTGTGCTTCATCTGACCCAGTATTTCTCATGATGTACTCTGCATATAAGTTAAATAAGCAGGGTGACAATATACAGCCTTGATGTACTCCTTTCCCAATTTGGAACCAGTCTGTCGTTCCATGTCCAGTTCTAACTGTTGCTTCCTGACCTGCATACAGATTTCTCAAGAGGCAGGTCAGGTGGTCTGATATTCCCATCTCTTGAAGAATTTTCCACAGTTTGTTGTGATCCACATAGTCAAAGGCTTTGGCATAGTCAATAAAGCAGAAATAGATGTTTTTCTGGAACTCCCTTGCTTTTTTGATGATCCAACAGATGTTGGCAATTTGATCTCTGGTTCCTCTGCCTTTTCTAAATCCAGCTTGAACATATGGAAGTTCATGATTCACATACTGTTGAAGCCTGGCTTGGAGAATTTTGAGCATTACTTTACTAGCGTGTGAGATGAGTGCAATTGTGCAGTAATTTGAGCATTCTTTGGCATTGCCTTTTTTTGGGATTAGAATGAAAACTAACCTTTTCCAGTCCTGTGGCCATTGCTGAGTTTTCCAAATTTGCTGGCATGTTGAGTGCATTACTTTCACAGCATCATCTTTTAGGATTTGAAATAGCTCAACTATTAGGAAATGAAATAGCTCATATCCATACCTCATCAGAAATATTTAAGGCATTCTGTATATATGGGTTTCTCAGGTGGCACAGTGGTAAAGAATCTGCCTGCTAACACAGGAGACGAAGGAGACCAGAGTTCGGTCACTGGGTTGGAAAGATCCCCTGGAGGAAGAAATGGCAACCCACTCCAGTATAATTGCCTAGAGAATCCCCTGGACAGAAGAGGCTGATGGACTACAGTCTATGAGGTCACAAAGAGTCAGACACAGCTGAAGGACTGAGCAGGCATGCATCTATATATATATGACCTGTGAAGTCAATTCCATGGAGGCTAAAATCTCTGTCTCTTCTCTGAATTCAAAGCTTGTCCCTCAAAAGCTTTTGCTTTGATATTTATGGCGGGAGTAGCTTGTAAAGGAACTAATCGTAAGTGTCAATGTATTGATACTGTTGTTGGAAGTTAAGGATACCAGTTACCCATCTTTACCATGTATTTGAGTAATAGTTAAGAACAATTTGGTGGTCTGCCATCTATGGGGTTGCAGAGTCAGACACGACTGAAATGACTTAGCAGCAGCAGCAGCAGTATCATATGGAATCAAAATGCAGCTTTATTAATTGCTTAATAGCTGCCCTCTTTCCCTCAGTGATCCTGATATGTTTAACTTTACTGTGTTTGATGAACTTAGACCAGAGGCTCAAATGGGGTTTCCTAGTACCCCACCGAGCTCTCTCTGATTTCAGGGCAGCTGATTTAGACTAGGGCTGGTGTGACTTTCTCAGTCATTGGCTTCTTCCATGGGCAAGGACAGTTCATGGTAGGCCACCTACACAGGGACAGATAGGAAATGAAGGGGAGTGGTGGAGGGGAGAGAGAAAGAGAGAGATGCTCCTGGTGAGTGTTCCGAGTCACCCACTAGTTCACGGAGTTTCTGATGGGAGGAATATCTGTTTTCTGTGTCTGTGAGAAGAGTTCAAATTGTTCATGTCTTTTCCCATTTTTAGTTTTATTTTCATTTTAGGTGTGTGCTTTCACTAGTCCAAGTTCCTAGGTGCCCCAGCACTCGGGCCTTTGTCCTAGATCACCTAGATCACTCGGGCCTTTGTCCGAGATCACCCCATCCTAATGGCCTTTGTCCTCTTAGCTTGTCTTGTTCCGCAGGTACTTTCTGCCTTTCTCACTCTCCTCTAATATACCCGCCTCATGATCTGTTTCCTCAGCCTTCTGTATAATCTCAAGAACTAGTTTCTTTATTGATGTTCACATTTGGTCTTGCCATCATATTTGCTTCTTTTTTTTTTTTTCATAGTACTCTCATTAGACTCTGCATAGTCTAATGCAAAATTGTGACTTACATGAGAACTTTAGGTTTCAAGGCAGGCAAATGGGGAAAATGTTTTATTCACAGAAGATATCTCTGCCTTGCAAATCACGGAGAATAAGCAACAACCTGCTCTGCCTATGCACATAATTGGCTGTGATCATCTTCCATAGCTGTATTTTTCTCTTTACCTGCATCTCTGACAAGCTGAATCAAATTGATTCCAGACTGCTTCAAGGAACAAGAAGAAACTATCCTCTCAATATGACAACATCTAATTTAGTGTTAGAAGAACAGGAGGAACTGGAGATGTTTAGTGTAGAGAAGAGACATGATCTGCAGGACACGATAATCTGCTTCTTATATTTGAGTAAGTATTATTTGGAGAGGGTTTGTTCTTTCATGTACAAAGGGTATGAGTTAAAGACAGGCAGATTGGGAGTTTCTCATAGACAGACTTGCAGACATGGAAGGCTCTTCATTCTTGGAATAGACTGCTTTAGCTTCCTGACCTTGAAGAGGTTTTAAGCAGAGGCTAAGTGACTTCCCACTGTGATGCTGCAGGACACCTCCTATGTGCAGAACAACGTTAGACTAATGACTTCTGGGGTCCCTTCCCGTGCTGAGATCTAATGGTCTTTCAGTATCTTCTCTCCTCTACTGCTCAAGGGCTGGAGGAAAATCTGAGGAAAAAGACCTCAGACTTCCACAGGTGCCAGATTTCTTAGCTTTGTTAAAGGTGAAACAACTCTGGGAAGCCTGGGCTATGAAAGGTTAGAATAAGCTTTTAGAGGAACTGGTGAACCAGAGGATGTTGTCCTCATATTTGAAAGATGCCTTAGGATCGCAAGATTTCCAGAAAATTAATAACCTGCATTACAGTCTGGCTGATTTTGACGAGTGAAAGTGAAAGCGTTAGTCACTCTATCGTGTCTGACTTTTTGTTACCCCATGGAATTCTCAGGCAAGAATATTGGAGTGGGTTGCCATCCTCCTCCAGGGGATCTTCCCAACCCTGGGATGGAACTGGCATCTCCTGCATTGCAGGCTGATTCTTTACTCGCTGACCCATGGGGGAAGCAGTTATTAATTTGCATTTCCCTGATGACCAGTGAAGTTGAACACTTACTAATGTTGTTGGGAATTCAGTTGTCCTCATTTACAAAGTACCTGTTTATTTCATTTTCCTTCCTTTGCTCCCACCCTCCCTCCCTTGCCCTCTCCATTCCTACCTCCCTCTCTTCCACACATACCTTGTATCTGATTAAGAAAGTTTATTTCTAATTTGCTGAAAAAACATTTTCCTTTTTACCATTAAGGATATTGACTTTTATCAAAAGCGTTTTCTACATTTCTAATGAGAGAATCACTGGTTTTTCTTCTTTATTCTGTTAATATGGTGAGTGACATTGCATTTCTGGAATAAATCAAATTTGGCCACATAGCAGTCTTCTTATATGTCTGTGGATTTGCTTTGGATACTTTAATGATTTGCAGTATGGAATTGATGAAATATTTTTGCAAAAATAATTTTTATACTTTATCTGAGCTTCTGAAAAGGCATGAATACCATTTTTTTCTTTTAAATGAATTAAATATTTTGTCTGTGGTTGTGTTTATGCTGACAAGTTGATCAGACATCATTCGGTTTGAATATAAGTAATATAGTATCATTGTAGATGAAAAACTCACTATATGTATTTGCAGCTTATCTTCTCTGGAAGAACTTTATTTTCTACTAGAGCCAGAGTGTAGGATTTGCATGTTTGTACATGGATAGAAATTACAGAAGCTATTCTGTAATTACAGAAGCATTACTTTATTCCTTGTCAGCTAAAAAAGATGCTCAGTGACTTATATCCTGTGCATTTTATGTTCTCTAATTAATATAAATCAATAGTTTAAAATTTTTTATAGTGTTCAGGGGACTTTTTACCTCCATTATCTAATTTATTCCTCACAATCTTATGAAATATATAAAGTTAAGGTTATTGTTAATAAGATGGTCTCATAAAGAGATTTTATTTTCACACTGGAGGATAACACGTTTTAAAATTTTTCTTTCCCGCTTTCTTTGCTTCCATCCAAAACTCAACATGAACCTCAGCTCTGAATATTCTTTGATGGAGACTCTTAAGTGATTTAAAATGTCTTCTACATTCTGTATTTTGGTGACCCTTTTGAAAGGAACCCAATATTCCTGGATCTGCAGTTTAGAATGTTTGATGCTGGGAGAATACATAAGAATTTAAAATATTTTGAGACTACGGGACACAAGGAATGGTTAGATACAATGACCTCTTGTTTGGGTTTATGGATTGTCAAGGAGATGAGGCCCAGGAAAGCCCACCCTCTGTTCTTTTGTTCCTTTATTTTTGGAACATGGCTTGGTTATGATTGTAGGATAGGGAGACAAGTATATAGACTTGAGACAATATAGAATTGAGACATACAACATCTTTGTGACAGTTTTCCTTTCTATGTGATGTTTGGAGCAGAATTTAGCACATTTCCTTGGCATCCTGTGAATCAGTACCAACTGTGACTTCTCCAGGCCACGCTGCATCCTAAGGGACATGCAGACCATTCGGGGAGGGAATGCTAACAACACTAACACTTAATTTTCAGATCAGGTAACTGAGAGACTTGTCAGTTCTACACAGTTGAGGGCTAGAATGGGCAGTGGGGCTGGAACCAAGGTATTCCGACTCTAGTCTCTAAAATCTTAATTTTGACTTTTATATAACTTTCATTTGTCTATTATAAGTACCACTTAGCATTTGACGTGTTTCAGTATTTGCATTTCTGCAGGGGAGTGGTGAACGATCATCAATATTTGTACCTCAGGATGTTGCCTGCTATTGGTACCACAGGAGTGTGCCTGGCTAGGCTGATGGAATTTGTTCAACCCCTCTTCCCTTCTCACTTTTGCCTACTTATGTTTTCAAAAGCAAAGTCCAACTTGCCAAACCCTCTTTCACTGAATCTGATAACTGCACGTTTGTTTTAATTCTTTTTATGTTCTTCTGTTATATGAAGTAGGGTAGATAATTTTCTTTGTCATCATTTCATTGCTAGAGATGTTCAGGCCCAATGAAATGGAGAGAACCCTCCTGAGTCAAAGAACAGCTAAGTGAGGGGCGGATAGTGCAAGGCAATGGTCCTCAGTCCCTAGCCGGCACTACTGCAGAGTGGAGACACTGCTCCTCCTAAGCCTGGTAGTTGTTCTTGTTTTTTATTTATTAAATAACAATCTTATAGCAGCATTAAACACAAGTGTAAAAAGGAAAAAAAAATCTGTCATTCCTTTATTAAGGATTTGTCTCAATTTTTGTATGTTTCTCACTAGTCTATTTTAGTTATTGTTAATTTTTGTTTGGTCTAGGGCTTCGTTGCTGTGAGGGGGCTTTCTCAAGTTGTGGTGAGGGGGGTTACTCTTTAGTTGCAGCAGACGGGCTTCTAATTGCAGTGACTTCTCTTGTTGTGAAGTACAGACTTTAGATGTGTGCGTTCACTAGTTGTGGCGCATGGGTTTCATTGCTCCATGGCATGTGGGATCGTCTCGTACCAGGATTGAACCCATTGTCCCTTGCACTGGCTGGCAGATTCTTAACCATTGGACCATAAAGGAAGTCCTTCTCACTAGTCTTTATTATATTATACAATTGGTAAGTCGATATGCTTTAGAAATGAGAACCCTTTTGGACAAGCTAAACGCAACAGAAAGGTAATGAATGTGGCATTTGTTAGAAAAATCTTAAACTCTGGTTTTCTTTCTTGGGAAAATCATAGTGGTGACAGCTATGGGGCTATTCACAGACTTCTTTCTATTTTGATGTAGTGGTTGTGGTGTCAATTATTTTATCTTGATTTTACTCTAGGGCTTTTAGAATTAGATTTTGCTGGAGTCAGCTTTGATTTAACGCTTGTATGCATTACAGGTATTAGAAAAAAATCCCATTCGCCCCAAAGTCTTTGGAGTACCAGCAAACTAATTAAAGCTACCCAGCTAAGTAAATCCATTTTCCATTATCAGTAACACAGTTTTTTTTTTTAAAGTACAAAGTTTGCTCAGTACTTGAATAAAAAACCAATCTATCATATACAATGCTTGACATTCACTCAAAGTGTACCTGTAGATTTATAAATGTTTCAGTGTCTTTTTACTGCAAAAACCATGGATTAGCTCAGATGGCTAAATTAAGGTGTTTCAGGATCCAAGGACATGGATTTGAATGTTAGATAGGAACTAATTGGCTTTGTCTGCTTCATGACTTTACCGTTGCTTCTGACATGAATGAATCCATCAGTAATTATTGAATGTCCAATATTCTCTCACAGAAACATTTGATGTGATTTTTACAAAGTAATTTTTTTGTTATTAATGAAGCAAAAGTGTGGATGGGCCATTGTAACTGCAACTGTGAGTTTAGGGTAAACATCTCAATGCTTATCACACGGGATGGTGGTTTAGTGGTAACATCTCATATTTAAAGGGATCAGGATTTGCATTTCTCTGATAATGAATGATGTGGAGCATCTCTTCATGTGTTTGTTAGCCATCTGTATGTCTTCTTTGGAGAAATGTCTTTGGCCCATTTTTTGATTGGGTCATTTATTTTTCTGGAATTGAGCTTCAGGAGTTGCTTGTATATTTTTGAGATTAATCCTTTGTCTGTTTCCTCATTTGCTATTATTTTCTCCCAATCTGAGGGCTGTCTTTTCACCTTACTTATAGTTTCCTTTGTTGTGCAAAAGCTTTTAAGTTTCATTAGGCCCCATTTGTTTAGTTTTGTTTTTATTTCCAATATTCTGGGAGGTGGGTCATAGAGGACCCCGCTGAGATTTATGTCAGAGAGTGTTTTGCCTATGTTCTCCTCTAGGAGTTTTATAGTTTCTTCACAGTCCAACTCTCACATCCATACATGACCACTGGAAAAACCATAGCCTTGACTAGACGGACCTTTGTTGACAAAGTATTGTCTCTGCTTTTTAATATGCTGTCTAGGTTGGTTATAACTTTCCTTCCAAGGAGTAAGCGTCTTTTAATTTCATGGCTGTAGTCACCATCTGCAGGGATTTTGGAGCCCCCAAAAATAAAGTCAGCCACTGTTTCCACTGTTTCTCCATCTATTTGCCATGAAGTGATGGGACCAGATGCCATGATCTTAGTTTTCTGAATGTTGAGTTTTAAGCCAACTTTTTCAGTCTCCTCTTTCATTTTGATCAAGATGCTCTTTGTTTTTCACTTTCTGCCATAATGGTGGTGTCATCTGCATATCTGAGGTTATTATATTTCTCCTGGCAATCTTGATTCCAGCTTGTGCTTCATCCAGCCCAGCATTTCTCATGATGTACTCTGTACATAAGTTAAATAAGCAGGGTGACAATATACAGCCTTGATGTACTCCTTTCCCAATTTGGAACCAGTCTGTTGTTCCATGTCCAGTTCTAACTGTTGCTTCCTGACCTGCATACAGATTTCTCAAGAGGCAGGTCAGGTGGTCTGGTATTCCCATCTCTTTCAGAATTTTTCACAGTTTGTTGTGATCCACATAGTCAAAGGCTTTGGCATAGTCAATAAAGCAGAAATAGATGTTTTTCTGGAACCCCCTTGCTTTTTTGATGATCCAACAGATGTTGGCAATTTGATCTCTGGTTCTTCTGCCTTTTCTAAATCCAGCTTGAACATCTGGGAGTTCACGGTTCACATATTACTGAAGTCTGGCTTGGAGAATTTTGAGTATTACTTTATTACCATGTGAGATAAGTGCAATTGTACAGTAGTGAGCATTCTTTGGCATTGCCTGTCTTTGGGATTGGAATGAAAACTGACCTTTTCCACTCCTGTGCCCACTTTTGAGTTTTCCAAA
This sequence comes from Muntiacus reevesi, assembly GCF_963930625.1. Classification (NCBI taxonomy): domain Eukaryota; kingdom Metazoa; phylum Chordata; class Mammalia; order Artiodactyla; family Cervidae; genus Muntiacus; species Muntiacus reevesi. The sequence goes on from NC_089250.1 coordinate 99,615,538, forward strand.
TTTGCTGACATATTGAGTGCAGCATTTTCACAGCATCATCTTTTAGGACTTGAGATAGCTCAACTAGAATTCCAATACTTCCACTACCTTTGTTCATAGTGATGCTTCCTAGGGCCCACTTGACTTTGCTTTCCAGGATGTCTGGCTCTAGGTGAGTGATCACACCATCATGGTTATATGGGTCATGAAGATCTTTTTTGTATAGTTCTTCTGTGTATTCTTGCCACCTCTTCTTAATATCTTCTGCTTCTATTAGGCCCATACCATTTTTGTCCTTTATTGTGCCCATCTTTGCATGAAATTTTCTATCTCTATCTCTAATTTTCTATCTATCTCTAATTTTCTTGAAGATATCTCTAGTCTTTCCCATTCTATTGTTTTCCTCTATTTCTTTGCACCGATCACTGAGGAAGTCTTTCTTATTTCTCCTTGCTATTCTTTGGAACTCTGCATTCAAATGGGTATATCTTTCCTTTTCTCCTTTGCCTTTCATTTCTCTTCTTTTCACAGCTATTTGTAAGCTATTTGTAGCCATTACCCTCATGTCAATGTATGGCAAAAACCACTACAATATTGTAAAGTAATTAGCCTCCAACCAATAAAAATAAATGGAGAAAAGTAAATAAGAAGAAAAAATAAAAAGAAAACATTGCTGGCACCATAGAAAGCAGCTTCACACCCCTAGTTATTCTACCTCTGAACTTTTAACACCTTAGCTGTTTTGCCTATTTTTAAACTTTATACAAATGGAATCATACAGTGTATATAAAATCCATCCAGGCTGTTGTACTTAGCAGCAGTTTATTTCATTCATGTTGCAGTACAATATCCCATTGAATGAATATGCCTTACTTTATCCATTCCATTGTTAATGGACATTTAAATTGCTCTTAGTTTTTCAATATTAGAAATAATAGTGCTATGATCATTTGTATACATGTGTTTTAGAATACTTCCAGTATCATATAGATTTTCAATGGTTTATACTAAAAGCTTTATTGTCTAACCTTTCACTACAGTTCTCCTGCAGTTTTGCACATATTCAGTAGATTTATTCCTGGGTATTTGATATTCATTGGTGATACTATAAATCCTACAGAAAGGATTTACTTTTGCTACTAGCATGTAGTTAGGATAGGGAAGCTTATCTTATTCTGATTTTGCATTGATCTAAACCAGATTTGAGCTTCATTCCTTTTGAGGGTTAGGTGTCTCCTGTTACCCTTATGCAGAAGACTTGTATGTATCCCTCCAAAATTAATATGTTGAAATCCTAACCCCAATGTCATAGTGTTTGGAGGTGGGGCCTTTGGGAGGTAATTTGGTCATGTTGGTGGAGCCTTAATAAATGAAATCCATGCCCTTATAAGAAGAGGCCAGAGAGCTAGCTAACTCTCTCTCTGCCAAGGGACAGAATCTTCAGCAAGAAGCTGTCCTTGCTGGCACCCTGATCTTGGACTTCCAGCCTCTAGAACTGAGAGAAATACATGCTTGTTGTTTACTTCACATAGAACATGGAAATATGTTACAGTAGCCTAAACCAAGACATTTTACTCATGGCATATTAGCCTTCAGAAATCCCAAATGAAAGCTTCAGTGTTTTCCAAGAGCCATCTTCTTTAGTAGGTCCTGAGAAATTGTTGACTTTTCTCTTCATTGATGATGCTGAAAGCTCTGCCTAACTCCTCTGTCTGTTAGCCATGGCTTCCTGCTTAGCTTCTCATATACTGTTGATGGGTCAGCAAATGACGCAAGGGGAAAAGTCATGCCTAACATCAGACTCATTTCTTAGCAGTTGCCCTTTCTCAAAGAGGTCTTAGACTCTTAAGTTTTGGTTACCTTGGTAGCACTTGACTCCTTCAAACAAAGAAATTAAAAAATCTTTTACACAGCTTTTAAAAAATTTTATTTTTTAATTGCTGAAAAGTTGCTTTAAAATTTTGTGCTGGTTTCTGCCATACAACAATGTGAAACAGTCATATTTATATATACATATACATATCTGTATATACATATATCCCTTCTCTTGTGAATCTCCCTGCCCTCCACCATCCCAACCCTCTAGGTCCTCATAGAGCACCAGGCTGGGCTCCCTGTGTTACTTAGCAACTTCCCACTAACTGTTTGTTTTACAAATGATAGTGTGTATGTATGTCAATGCTACTTTCTCAGTTCATCCCACCCTCACTTTCCCCCACTGTGTCTACAAGTCTGTTCTCTACCAGATTCATCATACCATTTTTCTAGATTCCACACATATATGTGTTAATATATGATACTTGCTTTTTCTTTCTGACTTTATAAGAGACTCTAGTTTCATCCACCTCAGTACAACTGAGTCAAATTCGTTCCTTTTTATGGCTGAGTAATATTCTGTTGTGGAAATGTATCATAGCTTCTTTATCTGTTCATCTGTTAATGAACATCTAAGCTGCTTCCATGTCCCAGCTATTGTAAATATTGTACACAGCCTTTAAAAAATCTGACCTTTAAAACTTGGTAGATTTTCTGGAGGGGAGCATGTCTTTCTTTCCCTGGAATCTATACATAATTTCTTTTCTCCATTTTCTAGTTTTTTTTTTCCCCCAAGTGATTGTTAGATAGAATTCATTTACATTTCAGGGAACTTTAGCTGGTCAGAAATGTTTTCCTATTTGCTAAGTAACACTTTGATATTACCTTTAGAGTTTTCAGGAATTAGAGCGTATGTGTGTGTATCAACTTACTATAGGTTTATTTAAATTTAAAATCTCCTTTTCCTCTGAAAACAGTATATGCTTGGGTTTCTATAAAAACCTGATATTTAATTATTAGGGTCTAAGTGAAATATTGCATATTTGTTACTTCAAAATAAGAATATCCTTGCACATCAACTACATCTTGCTACTTTAAAAGTGCTTTTATTATAAAAAATACATACAAAACCAGAGAGAATGTATCACATATATGTACAGTTTATAAAGAAAGAATAGAAAGATGAGGCACTTCCCTGGCAGTCCAGTGGTTAAGACTCTGTGTTTCCAAATGCAGGGGATGCAAGTTTGATCCCTGGTCATGGAACTAAGATCCCACTTGCCGAATAGCCAAAACCAACTCACCACCCATGAATCCACAGTATGGTTTAAAGATACAGAAGCTCCCCTCCTCTTTGACATACTCACCCAGTCCACTCTCACACCATCCTTTTCAAAAAACCTCTCTGTGAATTAGGAATGGGTGGGAATCTCCTTCACATGATGAACAGCTTCTAAAAATCCTTCAGCTAACAGCATTGTTGACTGCTCTTCCCCTAAGATAGGGAACAGTAAAAGGATATCCATTTGTCCCCATTTGTATTCAGCACTCTGCTGGAGCTTTTAGCAACTGTGGAAGGTAAGAAAACGAAAAGGCATACAGGTTACAAAGGAAGAAGTCAAACTGTCATTATTTGTGGAAAACATGGATTGTGTATGTAGAAAATTCTAAGACATTTATGAAGAAACTACCAGAAGTAAACGGTGAATTTATCAAGGATGCAATATACATGAGAAATATGTAGGAAACTGTAGTATTTTCTTTTTTAAAAATATCTTAATTTTATTGGAGTATAGTTGATTTACAATGTTGTGTTAGTTTCCGGTGTATAGCAAAGTGATTCAGTTACACACACATATATATTCATTCTTTCCAAGAATCTTTTCTCATACAGATTATCCCAGACTATTGGGTAGGAGTTCTTGTGCTGTAGAGTAGGTCTCTGTTGGTCATCTGTCATATATAGTAGTGTGTGTCTGTTCATTCCAAGCTCCTGATTTATCCTTCCCCCCACACTCACATTCCCCCTTGGGTAACCATAAGCTTATAAGTCTGCTTTGCATAAACAAACTTATAAGTCAATGTCTATAAGTCTGCTTCTGTTTTATAAAGAAGTTCATTTTTATCTTTAAAAAAATTAGATTTCACGTATGAGTGATATCATATGATATTTGTCTATCTCTGACTGACCGGCTTCACTTAGTAAAGAACTACTATATGATCCAGCAATCCCAATCCTGGGCATTTATCTGGAGAAAACCATAATTGGAAAAGGTACATTGAACCCCTATGTTCATAGATCACTATTTACAATAGTCAAAACATGGAAGCAACCTAAATGTCCATCAACAGAGGAATGAATAAAGAAGTTGTACATATACACAGTGGAATATTACTCATCCATTAAGAAGAATAAAATAAAGCCATTTGCAGCAATATGGATGGACCCTAAGATTATCATTGTATTGTCTAACATGTGACTTTTGCAGCCCAGATGAGGACGCTTGGGGTCTTGCCTTTGCAGGGCTCCAGGCAGAAGCATGCCTGGCTCCCAATGCTGGAGAGCTCCCTGGAGAAGGCAGTGTCTAGAGCTCTGACTTAAGCGTGAGGCTTGGCGGTGGAGCATCGTCTGTGATAGTTGTTCACAAGGAAGACCCTGGGGGCACTTGTGTCTGTGCTGCTCAGGGGTCTGTCCCCACCTTAGCACTTGCCAACCTGCAGCCAGCCCTGGCCACCAGCGTTCTCTGGTCATCGCATGGTTCTGGGCCTCCCTGGGACTTGACCATCCCTCAAGTCGGCCCCCACCCTCACAGGAGATGGGTTGTTCCAGCACCCTGGCTCTGGCCAGGGACCTGGCGGAAAGGGCTGGAGGATGCACAGGCACTGATTTCTAAAGTTGCCATTGAGGCCTGCAGGCGCCTGAGCAGGGCCGGCTGGGTGGCCTGTGGGTCTCTGCAGTCTTGATGAGTCTCCCGGAGTGCAGACACCTGCGTCCAAGTTCCACGAGGGAGCAGATGGCGGTTGGGCCGCCCTTTGCCCGTTGGCGCTCTTGGCTGGCTGCCCTTTTTCTGACTCGGGTTCCAACGGACTGTCTAGAGCATGTTGAGCGTGGGGTCGTCTGCCTCGCCTCGAGGAGTCTGTAGCCAGGCGACCTGTCCCGGCTTAGGCTCCATTCCAAGGGGCATACAAATTGCTCTTCTCTGGCAACGGCCTCGGAGAACCTTGCCTCTGCTTGCCCATCGCCCGTGAGTTCATCCCGCCTCTCTGCGCGCCATCTTTCCTACAAGATCACTCCGCGGGCCACATCTCTCCTCCTCCTCTTGGGCAGTTCCGTAAGGATCTTATGCTTTTACCCGTTTGGGTGTACAATTAGAGCTCCCAGAAGAGATGGTGTCCCATCATACCGGCTCAGTACTTGTCCGCGAGGCTCCTCTCTGCATCCTTAAAGAGGACCACTCACGTGTGACCACTCAGAAGAGCTAATACGGTCTGCTCGCATCTCCGAGAATTCTCCAAGGTAGGGGTCACCTGGGAATGGTAAATGCCCCTCCTCCAGGGAGCAAATGGACTCGCTGCCATTGGCCACAAAAACTGTTGATTATCTTTATGAGGCCAGTGCCATCCAGTCATCCTCCGGATCCTTGCCCAAAGGAGACTCAGCTGAGGGCTCCAGGAGAGCGCAGGGCAGGCCCAGGAAGGAGAATGGACAACTAGTGATCAAAGGCAGGATGTTCAGTGAAGAGACCCCACGCAGTGAGAGTATACCGTCAGTATCTATGCCTCTGGAAGCCACTGGAGTGTCAGTTCCTTAAGATGCGGTCCAGGGTTTCTGAACGGAAACCTCCAGTCCAAGCCCCAGGAGATTAAGGAAAAACTCTTGTCCTCTAAGAGGTGCTTCAGCCAAGGTCGGTGCCATGAGCTGCTCACAGCGCCGTCTGCTGGAGATGTTCCACCCCTTGGAGGAGTGAGCTGGTGGAGCAGGGCTGTGTGGTCCAGCCTCGTTATATTGCTGCTTCCCAAGAAACTGGCAAAGGCAGTGCTTGATGAAGGCCTAGGCTCAGTTCTCCATCTCACTGATGTCCAGGAAGACCACAGGGACAGACGCTTTCAGGCCTGTCAAGCAGGATTTCTCTGCCATATCTGCCAGCTGTAAACTCTGCAAGTGGGACATTCCAGTGCCACTGCTGTGCTCCGGCTCCGGGTGTAGGATGGAAGAGGGCTGCCCTTCCCTCCCCAGCTTTCTTGTACAGTTATTGCTGAAGACCTGGGTTTGGAGAAGACAGCCGAGCACCAGTGATTTAATAAGGCTTCAAAGGATAGAACTGAAACCACTCATCCTGTCCTTATCTACATTTACCTTGCAGATCCAGGTTACTAAAACATTACCAGTTCTTGAACTGGCTGACCTGCCAGGTCCTCAATCCTATGTGCCCCTCTGCCTTCTCTCACACCAGAGACTGATTATGAAATGAGATGTGCAGTTCCTAATTCTTCTTATGCTGTTCATGCTGACTCTCCTTTTAGGGTCAGGCTTGTTTGGGTGTTTTCACTTAGTGAGTAGAGAGTGACAGCCCTTGCATTCACATCACTCAGTCATAGCAGCTTCTAGTTTGCCCTCCCACACCTCCTAGCACCTCAGTCCTATCCTTCAGTCTGTCTCCTATGGAATGGAGTCACCTACACCTATGTGTATGGATTCTCCTCCTTTTCTAATACCTCTCCTCTGGTCACCTCCACCAGTTCTCAGATGTTATTTGCCAGCCCATCCTTGTCTCTAGAGCTGTCTCCACTCCTGTGATCAGCACCTCTGCACACTGCATTGAGACCTGCCTTTGACTGAAGAAATTGATGCGGTTACTGTGCCCCTCCCCAGGAGGTCATCTCTAGTCTCCTGTCTCCAGCGACAACATCTTCCCATTTTCCATGGAGCTCCCTGGTTCTGAAAGCATGTCACCTAGTGATAACATTGCCTCAGGCCCAGTTTCCACCAGCTTGCCTGCATAGTTGGTCAGTAACCCACATGCAACTTTCCAGGAACTACCCCTCAGCCCTCATTTGGAGTTCCATCCCAAATGGACTACAGCCTGGGGCCACCAGTGGCAGCTCTTGAAAACCAGGCAGCCCCAGTACAAGCTACTAATTTAACCTCTGACACACCCCAGCCATCCAGTGGTGGCACAACTCAGCCAGGTCTCTGGGTTTGACATCCTCATTTTCCACCTTTGGCATCCCTGTCTGTTCCCAACCTGCCTTTGGAGATGCCCCTGGCGTTTTCCCCATTGGCACAGCCACTACCTCTGGCATTAGAGCTGATCCCACCTTGGCCAGCACCAAGAACAGCAGCTCACTGTTTGCTAACACTATTGAAGACCCATTTGCTTTTCTGGGATCTGCAGCCCTATGGGCAGAAGTGACAGCTTTGGGATGAGTGTGGATGCCCCGGCCCCAGCAGGACCAAGCGGAAACTAGTCCTCTAAGTTGGGGACACTTAGACCTGAGCAGCAGTGTCCTACTGGCTTATAGGACTCCACTTGCCGAATGGAGAGTCCACTTCTACCGAGAGCAATTCTGTCCTGGCAGACACTTTCCTTCCTGCCTATTGTCAGAGCACACGGGGCTGGCCTGGCAAAGGCACTTCTCTGACCATTGGAGGAGTCAGCACCACTGAGAAGAAATGAGTGCTGGCTCACAGTTGTTCCTCCTAGCGATAAGATCAGCTGGCATCCTTCATGCCAAAGCACATCTGTTGTAGTGAGAGGAACAAGCACCATGCTTTGGTTGGGCAGTGCTCCTCTTATTGCCTCTGGCAGAGCTCCTTAGGGTCCCTCTGGCCACATCACATATGCCTCGAGGATCAGCAGCACCCTTGTGCCTGGAGGTACACAGAGTTGACCCTAGACGTTGCGGCAGCCAGTGCCATTTCTATGCTTGTAGGCCCTTATGCTCCCGCTTACAGTCAGAGCACCTGGGGTCCATATGGTACAATGGAAGAAGACATCACCAGACTTGTGCTTGGGGACTTTCTCACTATCATTCTGAGCTCCCGGGGTGCTCATGGTCAAAGCGCTTTTAGTACAGTCAGAGGGACAATGCCCTTGAAGATTTTCAGGGAGATATTTCTACTTTTGCCTCCAGTGAGAATACCTGGTCATCCAGCCATGGTACCCTCCTTGACTTCTTGTGACGACACTACAGAGAAAACACCTGTGTTTGGAGGCACTTTTGTTCCTCCCTTTGGTCAGAGTAGTTTCAACTCTGGTGTGGCCACAGCAAACTTCAGTTTTGCCTTTGGGGCATCTTTGTTTCTTGTGGAAAACAGACATATAGGACCACCAACCCTTTATTTCTCTTAGTGCAAGATGCAGGTCTCAGCAATTGAGAAGCAAAAGCTTCTATGAATGGGACTTGCTGTGCTGCAGAGTCTCAGTTCCTTGTAGTTGTGTCAAACAAACTTAACCTTTCTCTATCTTCCTACTGCAAGCCAAAAGTCCCATACCTCAGGGCACGTGTGTGTGTCGGGACAGATAGAGCTGGTCAAAAGTCAACAATCAGGACCTGATAAGTCCCACTGTTGAAGAGAGTTGAAGAGAGCTCTATATATATCAACTAACCCCTTCCTGCCTTTGACCATTTTCCTAGATAATCCAAGTTCCAAGTCAATTTCTGTCTCATTTTGGAACTGGTTGGATGTCCTTCTCCAGCCTACAGCTGCCCCTGTATCCTTCCTCGTTGCTTCAATGGGCCCTTATCTTTCTGGCCCCTGAGTATATATATAAAGCCTTGTTCTTGCTAACTCATCCCCTGCTCATGTGTCTTTGCTCCTTGACTCAACTTTGGAAGAAGAGTTGGTGTGTATGAATGCTGATGTGTTTGGCCAAGCTCAACCATGCAGAATTTTCTGTAGCCCGCTGAATAGGGAGTGGATGTTCCCATATTTGATGACTTCAGATGTTGACATCTGTAGTCTCTGTGCTTCTAGTATAATGGGTTAACTGTTAACTAGTATAACAAATAGTCTCAGTGCTTTAAGTATAACCAGGAGAACATGAGATCCAGAGGACAGAGACACAGACAGGTGTCTGCCCCCTGCCTCCTTTCTCTGGGCTTCTGTCCTACTATCTAACCTTGCTGTAGGCAAAACTATTGCTGATGTGTATTCAGAAACCACATTTTAATTTTAGTCACTTAAAATTATTTTTTAAATATATATTTAGAATATATATTTTTAAAATATATATTTATTTAATATATATTTTTAAAATATATATTTATTTAATATATATTTTTGGTATGTTTTCCTTTAATTTGGGGTTAGGCCAGTTACCACACATGAACACTACCCAGAGAGGATGGATTTGACATCTGGGCTTCTGGACCTGTGGGAGTAAAGGCCAGAAGAACTTACACCTGCTCTTTAATGGTTGAAACTATAAATATATTGCATATTGCAGTTGTTATACTGCTTAAAAAATCAGAACATGTCATCTTTTTAGAGCAGTAATATAGGGTCTATTTGTGAAGATAACCAGTTTGGTTCTTGCTTGTACTACGAAAATATCAAATTGCAAGAATTACCTTTTCCCCCAAATCTGGCTCACTTTGGAGTCCTGCTGTCTCCACTAGACTTAATAGCTGCCAATGCAGTCTTTTCTAAGGCATTCACAACAGGAGAACCTAACTTATTATGGAAGAAGAAAAGTACAAGCATTTCCCCTAGAAATATCCATATTACTTTATTAGGCATTTATTCAGTTGTGACTTTACACCAGGTCTGTGCTAGGCCCTAGTGATAGAGAGTTAAAAGAGGTATATTGCCCCAGAGGAGTTTACAATTCAGTGGGGAAGACAGATGAATAGACCAAAAATTATAATTGGAGGGGTAAGTGCTAGGGTAATTTGAGCAGGTAAAAGAACATAAAGCTAAGTCTGGAGTAGAAAAAAATCTGAGTTGCTCCTTAAAGAGAAAAGAGGAAATAGCTAGGTGGAGAAAGGTTATTTTCAGGTCAAGGAAATAGTATTTGAAAAGTCTAGGAATAAAGTGAACTCATGAATCATTGGGGCACCAGGCAGGAGTCCAGTGGCTGGTGACTGAATCCAGGGGTGGGACACACTGCTGGAGGTTTCAGGAGGGGCAGATAATGGACAATAATGTCAGTTATCTCGAAAGGAAGCACAGCCATGAAAGGATTGTAAGCAAATAAGGGACAAGATTATAGGCAGACACTTCCCTAGTGGTCCAGTGGCTAGGACTCCGTTCTCTCAATGCAGGGGGTTTGGCTTGATCCCTGGTTGGGGGAACTAAGACTTTACATGGCATTGGCCAAAAGGGAAAAAAATTATGTATAGACTTTAGAAACATCCCTGTGGTTGTGTGAGAAGGAAAGTTAAATGGGAGCCAGAGCAGAGGCAAAGAAACTTATAGGAATCTTTGCAGTGACCCAGGCAAAGACATGAAGGAGGAAATGGCAGCCCACTCCAATTTTCTTGCCTAAAAAATCCCATGGACAGAGGAGCCTAGTGGCCTAGTCCATGGGGGTCTCAAAGAGTTGGATGTGACTGAGCATGCACGCATGCACAGGTAAGGGCAAGACAATAAAACTCAGCTGGCAGAGGGGAAGGTGAGGAAGTAACAGAACAGGGAGGTGATAGAGGTAACTGCAGCAAGACCAGCTGTATTTTAGTCATCTTTTGTGGGTAAAGTTGACAGAAGCAGTTTTGGCAAAAACCATGTAAGCTCATTTTTAATAGTTTCCTGTGGAAGATCCAGATATCCAAAAGACAATTCATTCACTCTATCAATTTAACACATTTATTGAGAACCTGGGACATGCTAAGGACCACTCTAGGTGGTGCCATCAATTTAAAAATGGGCAAAAATCCCTACTTTTGTAGAGGCTATATTCTAGTGGGAGGGGAAGAAATAATAATAGATATGAGTAAATTATCAGGTTACCCAATAGCAAGTGCTAAGGAGATTACAGCAGTATATCAGGATTGAGATTACAATAGAGAGAAACCTAAGTGTCATTTTTAGAAGGGTGAACAAAGCAAGCCTTACTGGGAAGGTAAGATTTGGGCATTTGACTGAGCTACACAGATCCAAGGGGAAAGCATTCCAGACTGTGGGACCAGGCACTACAAAATCCAGAGGAAGGATGTCCAGTGTTCTCAGGAGCAGAAAATAATCTAGTAGCTCAGGAATGGATCAAGAAGTGGGAGAATGTGAAGCAAGGAGGATGGAGAGAAAAGGGCTCCCAAGCTATGGAGGGCCTTGGAGGCTCTCATAAGAAAGTTACCTTGTAATTGGTGTTGAGAATGTTTGGAGCATTTAGAGCAAAGGATGATGTGATCTGACAAGTTTTAACAGAATTGTTTTGGTTGCTGACATGATTGTAGAAACAGGAAGACCAGTTGAGAGGCTCAGTCCATAGTCCAAATCAGGTGTCGTGATGGCTTGGACACAGTGATCGTGATGGAGGGGAAGAAGTAGACTTGTGCATATTTAGAAATATTTACCATTAAGTTGGTTGATGAATGTGTCTGTAGGTGAGGGAGAGGAGGGCATAGAGTTGCATCCTGGCCTAGAGAAAGATTATGGCCTCATCGTTGTATAGTTGGTAATTGGCCCCAAGGAGACAGAAGGCTGAAGGAAAAAAATAAAGGGAAAGTAGGAGGGTAAAAACTCATGTAGTTAAGATCTTGGTTGTATATCTGGGGGAAATGCTGAGATCTTAGGGCTTCCCCAGTGGCTCAGCAGTAAAGAATCTGCCTGCAATGCAGAAGATGCAGGAGACCAGTGTTCAATCCCTGGGTGGGGAAGATCCCCTGGAGAAGGGCATGGCTACCCACTACACTATTCTTGCCTGGAGAATCCCGTGGACAGAGAAGCGTGGCAGACTATAGTCGCAGAGTCAGACATGACTGAAGAGGCTGAGCACATTGAGATCTTAACCTCAACCCATCTCAAAGATTTTAGATAGATTTAAGACACTAGATATTAAAAACACTATTAGGATAATTAAAAAAATATAGGAGATACTATTTACATTCTTGGGGTATGAAGGATTTCTTAAGATTAAAAGTGATAAAATATGGAGAAATATACATTGAAATTAAAAGCCTTATGTTTGAAAATGAGATTAAAAGAGAGAGGATAGGCTTTCAACTTCTTCTCATAAAAAGACACAACCCAGGAAATGAATGGCAACACACAGACTGGGAAAATACTTGCAAAGCATATAGCTAACAGAGGTCTAGTGTGTGGAATATATGAGGTCCTACAACTCAATAACAGAATGCTAAGCCACTCAATAAAATATGGATAAAACATTTAAACAGTCCTTTTATGAGGATGATTCACTGGTGTCCAATAATCACATAAAAAAGTGCTCAACATCATTAGTCATCAGGAAAAGGAAAAAAACCACTGTGAGATGCCATTACACACCCGTCAGGATGGCTAGAGTTTGAAAATCCTGACAGCTTTAAATGTCAGCAGATATGGAGCAGCTGGAACTCTACTAAACCTGAGTTAAGAGCATAAAATGTACAACCACTTTGAGAAAAGTTTGTGCAGTTTCTCATAAAACTGGATGAGAAACTACCCTGAGCCAACCATTTTATTCCTAAACATTTACTCAAGAGAAATGAAACCTTAAGTACATAAAAAGATTTGTTGTACTAGCATATTCACAGAAGCTTTATTCAAAGTAGGCAAACCCCAGAAATATTTCAGCCATAAGAGAACAGAAAACAAGCTTTGTATTCACACTACTCAGCTATCGAGGGGAATGGATCTGTTAACAGGTAGTAGTGTGGAGGAATCACAAAATCTTGATGCTGAATGGAAGATGCTCTGGACAGAGAAGTGCATCCTGTATAGTCCCATGTTCAGGAAATGCTAGAACAGCCTGAGTTAACTTGAAGTGGAAATAATCTGTGAAAGACTGGGCATGGGATTTGGGAAGACTGTTTGCACCCAGAGGTGCAGCTGGCCCTCCGTAGTGAGCAGAGTGGGGAATTGCCAGCTGAGAGGCCAGGTCAGCTCCAGCTGGGGTTGACCTCTAAGAGCTGAACTGTTCTCTCCCTGGGCTATCAGCCTGCTCCAGATTTAGGGTATCATTTCATGGATGAAGTTACCAGTTTAACTCTGCAATGCCAATTGAATAATAAACAGAAATACTGGATGACATTTTGTTCAGTACATTATCAGCAGCAAAAAGCTGCAGTTGTCCTTGATGGAAAGGAGGGAGGGAGTGCAAATGGGACCTTCTGGAAATCTGCCCCTTTCCTTCTCTGTTAAGTGAGATTTACAGTTCCATTGTTTATTTTTACCTAACTTGTTAAAATGAGCAAATATATGAGGAAATGTTTAAAGAAGATAAAGCAGGGAGTGCATTTTAGATATTTTCACTGTGATAGATAGGATTCTAAGACACCCCAAGATTCCCACCCATTGATGTAGATGACCTGTGTCAGCCCCTGCTCTTGGAAAGGCCTGTGACCATGGTGTGCATATGACTCTCAGAGTATGATTATGCTCCCCTTTATGGCAAAGGAGAAATGATCCCATTATCTGGGGTGGCTGTGTGCATGCTCCTTCATGTCTGACTCTTTGTGACCCTGTGGACTGTAGCCCACCAGGCTCCTCTGTCCATGGGATTTTCCAGGCAAGATTACTGGAGTGGATTGCCATTGCCTCCTCCATGGGATCTTCCTGACCCAGGAACTGAACTCACATCTCCTGCCGCTCCTGCATTGGCAGTGGATTCTTTACCCCTGGGCCATCTGGGAAGCCCTTATCCTGGGTCAGCCTGCCCTAATCAAGTGAGTCCTTCCTTACAAGTGAGGAGAAGTCACACCAGACTCTCCTTCTGGCCTGGAGGAAAGCAAGAAACTTTGCTGTGGACCACCTCTTAGAGGGACTGGGAGGTAAGGACTTGAGGGCAGCCCTCAGCTGACTTTCAGCCAGAAAATGTGACCTTAGTCCTGCAACTGCAAGGAATAGAATTCACCCAAAAATCTGAATGAGCCAGGCAGGATTCAGAGTCCCAGAGAAGACAGGAGCCCTAGCCCACACCATGACTTCAGCCTTGTGAGAGCCTGAGCAGAGAGCTCGGCTCCACTTTCCCCGGGCTTCTGACCCGTGGAAACAATACAATAGTAACTATGAAAGTAAGTCATAATAAAAATGAATAAATGATAATTATTTAAGCTACCAGGTTTGTGGTGGTAATTAGAATTTTTAAAAAAATTTTAAAGTTTTAAATTTTATGTTGGGGTAGTTGATTTACAATGTTGTGTTAGTTTCAGGTGTATAGCTATATATTCATTCTTTTTTAGATTCTTCTCTCATATAGGTTATTGAATGTTAGATTTCTCATATAAGTTATTCAGAATATTGAGTATTCTATTCTGGTGCTATATTGTTGACTTGACTATTTTTTGTATGTGTTAGTTGCTCAGTTCTGTCTGACTCTTTGCGACCCCTTGGACTGCCAGGCTCCTCTGTCCATGAAATTGCAGAAGTGTGTATATGTTAGTGCCAAACTATAAATTTATCCCTTTCCTCCACCTCACCCTTCACTTTTGGTAACTATAAATTTATTTTTTGAAGTCTGTGAGTCTTTCTGTTTTGTAAATAAGTTCATTTGTATCATCTTTTTAGATTCCACATGTGATATCATATGGTGTTTGTCTTTTTCTGACTTACTTTACTTAGTATAATAATCTCTAGGTTCATCCACATTGCTGCAAATGGCATTATTTAGTTCTTTTTTATGCCTGAGTTGTATTCTATTGTATATATGTACCATACCTTTATCCACTCTGCTGTTGCTGGACTTTTAGTTTGCTTCAGTGTCTTGTAGATAATTCTGCAATGAACATTGAAGTGCATATATCTTTTTGAAGTATGGTTTTCTCTGGATATACCCTGTATTTGGATTGTTTTATCATATGGTAGTTCTACTTTTAGTTTTTAAGGGAACCTCCAAACTGTTCTTCATAGTGGTTATACCAGTTTACATTTCTACTAACAGTGGAGGAAGGTCCTCTTCTCTCCATACCCTCTCCAGTATTTATTGTTTGTAGACTTTAGGATGAAGGCTCTTTTGATGGGTATGAGGTGACACCTCATTCTAGTTTTGATTTGCATTTTCATGTAGCAATTGAAAATGAATATATTCAGATAGCTAATGCCTTTGGTAGACCCTGGAAAGGTTTCCAATTCAGGAAATGTTACTAGAAGTAAGATGAGAGGCTGTCAGGGACGGCAGGGCTTGAACCAGATTCCTTGGGAATCGAAACCCAGGGAGACTTGGAAGGAGTCCCAGGAGTGCCTGGGAGGCATGTTCCCTGAGGTGAGGCAAGAAGAGGGGTCTTTCTCTTTGGGCATGAGCTGGGTGTGTCGGAGTCAGGTGTGAAACTGCCTAATCTGGTTGTGGCGAGGGTGTTTGTGTCCGTATTTGGGGTAAAGGATTTTGACTGAGAAAAGAGGCTGGTTTCCTCACACATAAGTGTGACTCTGTTCATGCTGGTTAGTGGGTGAGTGATACTTTCCCTGTGGCCTCATTTCCTGGGGTCTTTATTCTGTGGAGAGCGGAGTGTAGAGAGCATGCTGCGCTTGTCCACTTTGCATCACAGATACTTTTATTTGGACATGTCCTTAGGGGGTGCCCGTCCTGACTCCTGACACCCTCTGGCAGAGGCTTCTCCAGACTCTGCTCTCACCAGCGCAGTGAGTACCACTGTGGCTTTGTGAGGCCGTACAATTCTTGGACAGCTTGAGTGGTTTAGCATAGAGCTTTTAAAGACAAGGTCCTTCAGATATGTGAACATAAGTAACATCATCTTCTAATTGGCCCTATTCTCCCCATTTACACACACACACACACACATATATAAATAAATTATTCTACCTCTCCAGAAAGTTCCAGAACCACCACCCTCCTCCCTGGATACCCTATAGAAACTGTATGTCACACAGTGGTACTCTAGGTAAACTAGTTGTCAACATAACTCGAAGCCACCTTCTTCCATTTAGCACTGACTAACATGTGAGACTTGGACTACAAAGAAAGCTGAGCACAGAAGAATTGATGCTTTTGAACTGTGGTGTTGAAGAAGACTCTTGAGAGTCCCTTGGACTGCAAGGAGATCCAACCAGTCCATCCTAAGGGAAATCAGTCCTGAATATTCATTGGAAGGACTGATGCTGAAGCTGAAACTCCAATACTTTGGCCACCTGATGTGAAGAGCTGACTCATTGGAAAAGACCCTGATGCTGGGAAAGATTGAGGGCAGGAGGAGAAGGGGATGACAGAGGATGAGATGGTTGGATCGTGTCACCAACTCAGTGGACATGGGTTTGGGTGGACTCTGGGAGTTGGTGATGGACAGGGAGGCCTGGCATGCTGCAGTTCATGGGGTCGCAAAGAGTCGGATATGACTGAGCGACTGAACTGAACTGAACTGAACATGACTTTGTGGTTAACCATTACCTTAGTAACTGTAAGCATTCTAACAAGCTTTAGTGAGCTTATGGTGGTGGTTTAGTCACTAAGTTGTGTCTGACTCTTGCAATCCCATGAACTGTATCCCACAAGCCTCCTCTGTCCACGGGATTCCCCAGGCAAGAATACTGGAGCCATTTCCTTCTCCAGCAGATCTCCTGACACAGTATTGAACCCAGGTCTGCCTATATGGCAGGCAGATTCTTTACCAGCTGAGTTATGAGGGAATCCCAGGTTAGTGAGCTGGTGGGTGCCTGCAATTTTTTAAGGATCAAGGGGAGTAAAAATAAAATGACGTAACTCTGCTTTCTTACTACCAGGGCTTAAAATTTAGTTGGAGAAATAGCATGTGAACAGTTAATAAAATGATATATGTGAGTGTGTAATAATTATTTGTATGAATTCACAACTTTGAAGGAATTCCAAGTCCTGTGTAATACCCACTCTCTCTCTTGGTTTACACCAAATTTTATGAATGGTGACTCTTGGGAATGTTCAGACTCTCTGAGTATACTGGTTAAATGTTCCCATCTCCTGTGCCAACACCAGTCTTGGCTGCTGCAGCAGGGACTTCAGTGGTAAGTAGTCCTGATGCTTTTTCCTTGTTCATGTCCTGCAAAGGACTTGGATTAAAGAAAAACATGTCTCATATGAAATGAGAATCCCTATGCAGGCCACTTCTGTATGTTTGACTGTTTTAGATTCTGCCTGTGAGATCATGTGGTGTTTGTATCTGGTTGACTTCATTTAGTATTCCTCGGGTCCATCCATGTTGTTGCACATGGCAAAAAACATTTTTTAAAAAGGCTGAATAATATTCCATTGTAAGTGTATATTACCTGTTCTTTATCCTTCAGTTAGCATTTAGGTTAAAAAATGGGTAAAGGACTTGAGTAGACATTTCTCCAAAGAACACATAGGGACGTGAAACACATAGAGCAACAAGGATATGGAGAAGGTGCTCAAAATCACTAGTCAGGGAAATGCAAATCAAAACCATAATGAGATATCACTTTACATCTGTTAGAATGGCTATTACCCACTTAAAAAAAGTGTTGGTGAAGATGTGAAGGAAAGGTAACTACCACTGGTGGAGGGAATGTAAAATGGTACAGCTATCATTTTACGGAAATGGTATGAAAAGTATAGAAGATACTCAGAAAATTAAAAATTGAACTATATGATCCAGTAACCTTATTTTGGAGTATTTATCTAAAGGAGTTGAAATCAGGATCTCAGATGTTTGCATTCCCTTGTTCTCTGCAGCATTATTCACAATAGCTAAAATGTAGAAATGGTTATTTTTTAAAGTTGAGGAATCCTCATTTTTATGTGAAATCCTCAATTTTAAAAGGGACAAAATATAAATCAACGAAACTCTTTGCAAAGCAGCAAAAGAGATCTACATTTGGTATTAATGTGTGGTGAACATTGTTCTAAGCACTTTGTACAAATTTACTCTGAAGTACTAGGTGAGAATCATCCATAGAGGTAGGGGGCCTAGAATACAGGAAAAATGGGTTGGGGTCCCATGGCCCAGATGGATCAACTGGAACCCTCACGGTGGAGGTTACAGGTGGCCTGACCCTCCCCAGTGCCAGACCCACAAGCTCTGCTAACACAGAGAATGTTCCCTCTGTCCAACTCTCTTCTTTTTTTTTTCCCTCTTTGCTCTCTTCCTCTCTGTTCTCTGGGTTTCCCTGGTGGAAAGTGGAAGAAAGAGCAATAAAACTTTCCAATAGTGCTAAATTACAAGCTGTTGTTCCTAACAAGCCATGGGCAGAATTCTCTGTTATTACTACAGAGGAACTTAATTAATGAATTGTATTTTCATTCAGAACCTACACAGGAATGTATAGGCACTGGAGAAACACTGTTCTCTCCTGTTCTGTTGTTGCCCTGGAGCTGTTAGAAAGAAAGTGTCACTGCCCTGCATTCAGGAGGAGAGACCCATCAGCCAAAGTGGTGTTGGGGTGGGTGTGTATGCTTTCCCATAGCCTATGCTGAATGCAGCTTTCAGAGAGGCTCAGCCCTCTACTAAGGGCAGAGAGAGAAAATGGTAACACCACTGAGTTGGCAGCCCATCATACAGAGAAGCCTGAGGAGAGCTTCCAATTCAGCCCTCAATGCTAAGGTCTCAAAGACTGTTTGGAGAGATTCAGGTAAAGGCCAAGCTCTATATCTGACTAATAATAGGAGGTAAGAAGGAGGCATCTCCGGCATAGGACCTGGAGGAGAAGATCTAGGCTCGACTAAATAGAGTCTTCTCTCATGTCCTTCCAGAAGAACTGGGGACTGACACACTCTCTATGGCTCTTGTACAGGGTGTTCCAAAAATCTTAGTGTGGTTTTTAAGCTTTAAGAACTTTAAATGTGAAAATGCTATGAAATTACAAAAATACCATTTGAACGTTATTTCTTATATCTTCTTGTTGAGATTTATGAGCTTTAATAATAATAAATGGGTATAAATATATACACAACTAAGAAATGGTAAATTTAATTTTTTCGGCCTCTATCAAGGTGACAGACATTGAAACAAAATGGTAAAATAAAACATGTTTTAAAATTCACAAAGCTATATGAACATATAAAATGTAAATAATTTATCTTTCAAATTATACTTTTGTTGGCTTATAGTGTTTACACTTCTAGAATTTGGGTTCAAGCATCAGCTATCAGTGCTTTAGAAATTGTCATAAATTTTGAGAATAAGAATCTTTTTTCCCCCCAAATGTAATTTTAGAAAATTATTATCTCACCTTAGGAGGAGAATCATGCAGGTCATGGAATAATAGAATTTGAGTCTGCATTGTTTGGGTTCATTTGTACTCACACAGTTCTAGTAGGCTGGTCAGCAGTCAATCCCACTACATTTCCCTAATCAACTAATTTGCCATTTCACACCACTCCTCTCTTAAAACCACCAACCCTCTTACCTCAACCTGCACATTTTCTTTCATTGAGATAAAAACAACTCATCTTTCCATATGGAGTCTTCTAACCTACCTGTATTTGTGCCCAGATACTCTGGCTCCCTTCCATCTCTGGATGTCCAGTGGACTGCTGGCTGAAGTCAACCCTACAACCTGTACACTGGACACATAATCTCTTTAACTTACTAAGAGTTTTGTTTCTTAAATTTATCCTCTTTCTTCTATATCAGCACCATTTCTCTCTCTGCTGGGTCATTGCATCAGCACACAAACACAGTGTAATTTCCATAAGGAAAAAGCTTCCTTGACTCTACCTTCCAATCTAATTATGATTCAATATCTTTGGTCCTGCTTACAGGAAATCTCAGAAGAATTGTCCTTACTAATTGTTTACACTTTCCTCTCATTCTGTCTCAAACTCTCACAACAGGCTTGTATGCATCACCACTTCATTGAAAAAACACAAGTCAGGACCCGACTCAGTGACTACTCTATAGCTGAACACAAGGGTCAATTCCCAGTCCTGTGCTTTTCTTTTTAGTGTCATTGACTCACTCAGACACATCCTCTTTGAGGCAGTCTCTTCTTCACTTGCTTCTAGAGCATATTTACTGACTGTGGCCTCTCTGTCTGCTTTCTTGGCTCCTTCTCATTTTGCTCTAAATGATGGGACATCCAGGCTTCATTCTTCGACTTTTGCTGACTTAAAAAAAAATACACACATACAATATGAGAGTTTCAAATTAAGTTTATTTGGGGCAAAATTCTCCAAACCAGGCTTCAGCAATACGTGAACCGAGAACTTCCAGATGTTCAAGCTGGTTTTAGAAAAGGCACAGGAACCAGAGATCAAATTGCCAATATCCACTGGATCATCGAAAAAGCAAGAGAGTTCCAGAAAAACAGCTATTTCTGCTTTATTGACTATGCCAAAGCCTTCGACTGTGTGGATCACAATAAGCTGTGGAAAAATCTGAAGGAGATGGGAATACCAGACCACCTGACCTGCCTCTTGAGAAACCTGTATGCAGGTCAGGAAGCAACAGTTAGAACTGGACATGGGACAACAGACTGGTTCCAAATAGGAAAAGGAGTACATTAAGGCTGTATATTGTCACCCTGCTTATTTAACTTATATGCAAAGCACATCATGAGAAACGCTGGGCTGGAAGAAGCACAAGCTGGAATTAAGATTACTGGGAGAAATATCAATAACCTCAGATATGCAAATGACACCACCCTTATGGCAGAGAGTGAAGAGGAACTAAAAAGCCTCTTGATGAAAGTGAAAGAGGAGAGTGAAAAAGTTGGCTTTAAGCTCAACATTCAGAAAACTAAGACCATGGCATCTGGTCCCATCACCTCATGGGAAATAGATGGGGAGACAGTGGAAACAGTGTCAGACTTTATTTTTTTGGGCTCCAAGATCACTGCAGATGGTGAGTGCAGCCATGAAATTTAAAGATGCTTACTCCTTGGAAGGAAAGTTATGACCAACCTAGATAGCACATTAAAAAGCAGAGACATTACTTTGCCAACAAAGGTCCGTCTGGTCAAGGCTATCGTTTTCCCAGTGGTCATGTATGGATGTGATGTTAGAAAACGCCGCGGGAAGAAAGAGCCACCTCTAAGGACCGGTGGTAAAAGGCCTTTATTGGGCGGGCGCTCTCGGGCAGATCTCCCGGGGAGGGGCGGGTGAGCGAGGAGACAAAGGGAGTCTGCGAGGTATGAGAGGTGGGGAGAGGTTTTTATAGCTCGGGCCGGCGCCCAGGCCAGGTCTTTCTATATAAGGAAGAAAGCGCGGGCTGCAGCGGCGGTGGATGTCCAAGGGCTGTGTGTCGGTTCCTGATCGTACCAGGCTGCGAGGGCGGGGGAGGTGGGGGGGGGGTGGGGGGGTGGAGTGGGGGGTTCGGTCCCCGGAAGTTTAGCCAGCCTCCGGAACTTGTCTGTGGCACTTTTCCTGGGGCATGCCTCAACATACCCGACCTTTCATGTGAGAGTTGGACTGTGAAGAAAGCTGAGCACGGAAAAATTGATGCTTTTGAACTGTGATGTTGGAGAAGACTATTGAGAGTCCCTTGGACTGCAAGGAGATCCAACCAATCCATCCTGAAGGAGATAAGTCCTGCGTGATCATTGGAAGGACTGATGCTGAAGCTGAAACTCCAATACTTTGGCCACCTCATGTGAAGAGTTGACTCATTGGAAAAGACCCTGATGCTGGGAGGGATTGGGGGCAGGAGGAGAAGGGGATGATAGAGGATGAGATGGCTGGATGGCATCACCAACTCCATGGGTATGAGTTTAAGTAAACTCCAGGAGTTTGTGATGGACAGGGAGGCCTGGTGTGTTGCGATTCATAGGGTCGCAAAAAGTTGTACACAACTGAGCAACTGAAGTGAACTGAACTGACTAAATAAAGACTATAGCCTGGGAGACAACATTTCCAATATCTCTGAGAAACTGGTCCAAGGAGGCAAGGGAAACAGTATATATGTGATTTTGGTGAAGGGGGGCTGCATGCAACCAAGCACATGTTTTTGTGGGTGATTTCTGCTAGTCACGAGGAGTAGACATCACTGTTTAAGAATTTAGTGCTTTTCCAGCTCTGAGGAGATGCAAGGATTGGCCTCATAAAATCAGGTCCTGAAAATATCTAGCCATCTGAAGACTTGTTCTGCCAATTTCTGCCTGAGCACAGCTGCCTCATTCCTGTTCTTTACCCTGAACTCTCTTCAGGGGGTGTTGAAAGTCAGCAGCTGCGGTAATCCATGATTTAATCCTTGTAGAGGTGGATGGCAAGTGCCCATGGCAAGTCCCAATTTGTAGTTGACACTCTTCTCTCTCTACCTGTATTCTGGACCCATGCTCCTAAATCCTGTTTCTTAGATGACTCAGGTTTATATTTTGAGCCGCCATGTTGCTCTTCACCTCTAGATTGGTATACCCAACTCTTACCTCTTAGAATTCAACGGGTATTTCAAGCCTAACATGTTCCTGAAATAATTCATATTTTTCCCCTCCAAACTTGCTGTCTTTACTCCCTCTCCAGTAGTCAATGGCAGAACCATTTACCAGGTCACATACTTTAGAGTCATTTTTAGATTTGATGTTTTATCATTTTCATTGTGGCTACTCTTGTTAACTCTGGTTCTTGCCCACCCTTGCCCACTCCTGCACTACTACAATAACCTCCTCATTATTCTCCTCCCTTTTAACTTACCAGCCCACAGAACTTGTCTACACAGCAGTCAAAATAATTCCTCTAAAGCATCAAATTTGATCTTGGCACTCCCCTGCCTAAACTTTTCAGGTGGCTTTGCACAATACCTGGAATACATTTCTGTTGATCATGTGCTGTGAAGCCCTTCTTTGTTTAGTTCCTGTTTACTTCTCTAACCTCATTTCTTTCTTTAAAAAAAAAAATTATTTATTTGACTGTGCTGGGTCTTAGCTGTGGGATGTGGGATCTTTAGTTGCAGCGTGTGAGATCTATGAACTTGAGCTCCTTGCATTGGGAATGAAGTCTTAATCCCTCTGACCTCATTTCTTACCACTCTCTTCATTACTGCCCTTTAGCCTGCTGCTCCTGCTGCTCCTCAGGATCACCCCAAGACAGCCCCTTCCCCAGGCTCTGGGCCTGGAGTGCTCTTCCCCTATCCAGTTTCCAGACCTCATTCACGACTCTGCTGCAGTGTTGCTTCTTCAGAGAGGCCCCTTCTCATCATCCTGGGTAAAGCAATACCCTCTCTGAACCCAAGACTCATAGCACATCTTTTTACCCTGCTTTGTATTTTTATAAAACTTATCCCTTCCTGGTATTAGGTTATAGCTTGACTTAAAAAATTATTAATTATCTTTCCCTAAAAAAACAGAAGTTCCCTGAGGGTGGGGACTTTTTGGTTGGCTTTATCTCGAGTGCCTTTGAACAATCCTTGAAACAAGAGGTACTCTATAAATATTTGTTGAATGAAGAAAATAACATAGGCTGGAATTAGAGAAAATCTTCTACTCATCAGCAATGCTTTCTTCTTCTTCTCCTCCTCTTCCTTCTATTTCTTTCTCTTCTCCTCCATTTACCTTCTCTTTCTCCTCCTCCTTCTCCCCTTTCCTTTTTCCTCTTACTTAAAAAAGTTACTTTTAAAAAATATTAAGTAAAACAAAGTAGTTGAAACCATCAGGAATAATTCCCTATTTATTATGTAGTAACGTGTGTGTGTGTGTGTGTGTGTGTTGTGGAGGAAGGAGTGGGCAGTGGTTGCACATAGTGGATGGATGAGTGAGGGGCAGAACTCTGCCTTTAACAGGTGTCAGAGAAAAGGCTGCAGTCTGAGGTATAAGCCAGAATCAAGGAGACATGCATTCTGCTTTTTCACCTTTCTTTGTGTAGATGTTAATGGGGAGCCCAGCTGGGGTCAAGTCAGGGGTCAAAAGGGCTCTTTAATATTGCTGGTTACATCTACCTCAGCACCGTCCTCAAGCTGATCCTGCCTGGGGACAAAGGGTCATCTATTGAATGGATGGACAGTCGGTGCTACTTCCTTTCTTTACTCTGCATCCTTAATAAATAAGCTTGGCTTAGCCCCTGAGGGTTTCCTGCCCTTTAAGTGTATTACAAAGTGTAGTAACCCTTCCCTTATTTGTTGAGTTAATCTGGAGAACACTGAGAATTGTTTCCTAAATGTAGATCCTACATAATGAATAGAGGTCTTAGAATTCTGTATAAATAAGGTAGATTTCAAAGGAGCTTCCCATTTCTGTTCTCTTTGCCTCCTCCTCTCAGCACTCGTCAGTTCCTTTTGGCTACTGTTTATGGTGAGGTTAATCATTCAGAAAACTAAGATTATGATGTCTGGTCCCATCACTTCATGGCAAATAGATGGGGAAACAACAGAAACAGTGACAGACTTTATTTTTCTGGGCTCCAAAATCACTGCAAATGGTGGCTGCAGCCATGAAATTAAAAGATGCTTGCTCCTTGGAAGAAAAGTATGACCAACCTAGACAGCATATTAAAAAGTGAAGACACTACTTTGCCAACAAAGGTCTGTCTAGTGAAGGCTATGGTTTTCCCATCACATGTGGGGATGTGAGAGTTGGGCTATAAAGAAAGCTGAGTGCCAAAGAATTGATGCTTTTGAACTGTGATGTTGGAGAAGACTCTTGAGAGTCCCTTGGACTGCAAGGAGATCCAACCAGTCCATCCTAAAGGAAATCAGTCCTGAATATTCATTGGAAGGATGGATGCTGAGGCTGAAACTCCAATACTTTGGCCACCTGATGGGAAGAACTGACTCATTTGAAAAGATCCTGATACTGGGAAAGACTGAAGGCTGGCGGAGAAGGGGATGACAGAGGATGAGATGGTTGGATGGAATCACCAACGTGATGGACATGAGTTTGAGCAAGCTCTGGGAGTTGGTGATGGACAGGAAAGCCTGGCGTGCTGCAGTCCATGGGGTCACAAAGAGTTGGACACGACTGAGCGACTGAACTGAACTGAACTGAATCATTGCAATGATACAGAATCAGTGACCGGCCAATACTATCCAGGCCATGAGTGGAGAGTTTTCAGAAGTTCTGGGAACCATCTGGTTTTCTTTCTAGGCAGCTCTGGAGAACAAATTGGAATTGTAAAAGAAATCTTCATGTCTGTAAAGTAAGTTCTGAACTCTTCTAAGTTTATGAAAAAGAATTTACTTGGCTGACAGAGAGTTAATTATAAAGGGATTTACTGAAGAGTGCTTGAGGTTTGGTTCAATTAAAAAGTACCTACTGTTCAGCTGAGAGCTGAACAAATCTGCTCCCTGCATTCTTTGGTCAGTTGACACGTTAACTTTCTAATAGGTTGATTTTTGTCAGGCAGATAAGCATAGACCCTCCTGCGTTGTTTGTCTCCAGCAGTGTACATGAAGTGGAGCCCGTTGGTATGGTTTTGAGATTGGGGTGTGGGAAGAAGACGAACATGAATAAACATGAAGGTCAAGAAACCCAGAGTACAGAGGGTTTTGTTATTCTTTCAACATTTGTCACCAGATGCTTGCCTCAAATAAGTCTGGCTTCGAGAAACGGTTTTTAAGACTTGCTTGGATGTGACAGCTGTAAAAGTCCCTCATGAACTCTGAAAAGGCAATCTCAGCCCAGCTGCTCATGTTTAGGGCTATCCAGAATGAAAATGCTGTTAGCAACAGAATTCACTTCTCCCCCAGTAATGGCTCTAGCAAACTTTCAGTCCCAAAGATGAGACTGTGTTTTTCTTTTTCTTTTTTGTATTTTTCCTCCTTTCTGAACTTAACAATGGTACTATGTTCTTGATCACCAGGGGTGTGCGAAAGTAATAATAAACCTCCTGGGTAGTGAAAGCCACCACAGGGCACAGTAAGCATATGAATGATCTCAATTGGGGGAGGGCTGAGTTCCTGTGAGCACCTTGTGAGAAAGACTACGGAGCATCTAGAGAGAGAGAAGTACACCCAATTAATGAATTATATTGGAATTCATGCCTTTTAAAAAATACTGTTCATGGGGTTCTCGAGGCAAGATCTTATACTGGGGTAGTTTGACATTCCCTCCTCCTCCTGTTCTTTCCCTGATGCTGGGAAAGATTGAAGGCAAAAGGAGAAGAGTATGGCAGAGGTTGAGATGGTTGGATGGTATCACCGATTCAATGAAAATGAACTTGGGCAAACTCTGGGAGATGGTGAGGGACAGGGAGGCCTGGTGTCCTGCAGTCCATTGGGTTGCAGAGGCAGATAAGACTTAGCCGCTGAGCGCACGCATGCGCGCGCACACACACACACACACACACACACACACACACACACACACACATTGGAATGCATGTAGGAACTTGCCTGCACATCTCATGCATGTTGAAGTACCCTTAAGAATTTCCTTAAGGTGACTGAAAGTGAAAGTGAAGTCGCTCAGTCGTGTCTGACTCTTTGCGACTGCATGGACTGTAGCCTACCAGGTTCCTCCGTCCATGGGATTGTCCAGGCAAGAGTACTGGAGTGGGGTGCCATTTCCTTCTCCAGGAGATCTTCCCAACCCAGGGATTGAACCCAGGTCTCCCGCATTGTAGGCAGACACTTTACCGTCTGAGCCATCAGGGAAGTCCTAAGGTGATTGACTGGTGTTAATAAACAGTACAGAGTCATACAAATTTATTTATTTCGATAAAGTTAAGTTTGCCGCACATATTTGTGAATAGACACGTCTCTCTTATTGTCAACACTTTGAGGACGTGAACCGTGTCTCATTATGAAGAACAGTATCCTTCATAAACTCTAATATCATGTCATGCACCTCAGTTCCCCCAATTGATTTTGTTTTTGTTGAGTGACACATTAGGACATTAAAGCACTCAGAATCAACTGAAATGAAAACCATGTCAGGATTCGGAACTGAAAATGGGCTACCTACTACCTGTCAATTTGACAGAATGGCCTTCTCTGCCTACGTGTGCTTTACTATAGAGCCTGAGCCAGGGCGTCAGGAGTAGGTCCTTGCTCTCTGAATCCCTGTTTGTCAAAATTCTACTTCTCTTTTCATGGTCTCACTCAAATATCCCTATCTCTAAGAAGCTGCCCAGATCCCTCCACTAAAGTTAACTTTCTCCTCTCTATTCCTAGAGGAGGGTTTCTTAACCTTGGCATTATTGACATTTTGTGCCAGATGATTCTTTGTTGCTCTGGAGGGGGTGGGGAGAGAGGGGGCTGTTCTGTGCATTGTAGAGTGTCTAGCAGCATTTGTGGCTCCTAGCTATTAGATGTCAGCAGCATCTCTCCAGCTGTGACAACTGACAGTGTTTCCAAATATTTCCAGTATCCCTTGGAAGGTGACGTCACCCCTGGTTGAGAATCACTGTCCTTCAGCAGATTTTTGGACTGTCATTATAGCAGTTGTCCTTTCTCTCATTTTATGAGTATATATACTTGACTGTTAGATTTTTAACCTCTTTTGAGTGTGGGGGTAACCTATATTTTCAATCTTGGTAGCTCTCTCTACCAAACTCTTAGCATATTATATATATATATGTGTGTGTGTTTGTGCGTGTGTGTGTGTGTGTGTGTGTGTGTGTATGTATGCCTATCTATCTGTCTGTTTATCTATCTATATGGTGTAGAGAGCTTACCAAGATTGAGAAATATAGATTACCCCTATACTCAAAGAGATTAAAGTCTAACAGTCTATATCCATCTATCTATCTATCTCCCTAACTCCCTGCCCCACAGCCACCACCAGTCTGTTTCCTATGTCTGTTTCTGTTTCCACATATGTGATATCTATATATAATGTTTGTCTTTCTCTTTCTGACTTACTTCACTTAGTATGATAAGCTCTAGTTGTGTCCATGTTGTGGAAAGTGGCATTATTTTGCTCTTTTTTGTGATTGAGTAGTATTCCATTGTGTATGTGCACTATGTCTTCTCTATTCCTCTGTCAACGGACATTTAGGTTGTTTCCATGCCTTGGCTATTGTGATTAAGGCTGCTGTGAACTTAGGGGTGCATGTATCTTTTTGAATTATAAAGTTTTGTCTGAATATATGCCAAGGAGTTTGAACTGCTGGATCATATGGAAATTCTAGTTTTAGTTTTCTGAGAAACTTCCATACTGTTTTCCACAGTGACTGCACCAATTTACATTTCCACCAACAGTATAGGAGGTTTCCCTTTTCTGCATGTCCTCTCCAGCATTAATTATCTGTAGATTTTTTTGATGATGGCCGTTCTGACTGGTGTGAAGTTGTACCTTACTGTAATTTTGATTTGCATTTCTCTAATAGTGATTTTGAGCACCTTCATGTGCATATTGGCCATCTGATGTTTTCTTTAGAGAAATTTCTATTTAGGTTTCCTGCCCGTTTTTGGATAGCGTTTGTTTTTGAGTTGTATGAACTCTTTGTATATTCTGGAAATTAAGCCCTTGTTGGTCACATCATTTGCAAATATTTTTCCTTTCTGTAGGCTATCTTTTTGTTTATGGTTTCCTTTGCTTAGCAAAAGCTAGTAGGCTTGGTTAGGTCTCACTTATTTATTTTTATTTCTGTTGCCTTGGGAGATAAAAATGGTCTTGATAGTTGAAATGGTAGACTGAAGCCAATGAGAATATAGTGAGGATATTGGAAAAGACTTCTCAAAGGACCTATGGAATGATTTTATTCTCTAATGGGAATAGAGGTTGTTAATCTTGTAATAACTTTTCCTTCACATGGTGTGATACACTTTTACCTAAAAAATACCTTTGTGTCTACACTGGGGAAATATATAATAGGTAACTTATAACAGAGTTATGTTTGTGGTTCCTTTTGCTTTGAAATTGGGATTCTTTGTGCTAGCCCAATTGAATTAAATGTGGGCAATTGGGATTTTTTAGTCTTGAGACAGATTGTATGTGCTTGTGTGTGTGTTTTGGTTGGTTTGCTTGAACCCCAGTTGGTTCCCAGGGTAGCCTACTTTAAATTAATTTGAGAATGTCAGAACTTACTTGATATACTAGAGACCATGAGTCCTTAAAGTATTGTCCATGAATCCCTCGGGTGCCTGAATCCATTTCAGGGAATCTGCAAGTTCAAGCTATTTTCATAATAATAGTAATACTAAGCTGCTATTTTTTCTTTTTCACTGTGTTGATATTTGCATTATATTGATAGCTCAAAAGTGGTAGTGGGTAAATTTCTGGCTCCTTAGCACAAATCAAAGGAATGGCATCCAACTCTGCTTGTGGTGATTGTATTTTTCACTGCCATGCATTTTTGATTTAAAAAAAAGCCAGTTTTACTTAAGAATGCCCTTGATAAGTCAGCAAAGACTATTAATTTAATCAAATTTCAACTCTTGAGTGTATATCTGCAAGCATCAGGCATAAGTACAAGAGAATTACAGACACTATTTAATTACAGACTAATTACAGAGACTATTTCCCACAGTTGTGGAAAGCTATCCACTTGTAATAAATTCTTGTTCTATGTATCATTTAGTTTCTTTGATAGAATTCTGACTGATACAGGTCTAGGGGAGGGAGTTTGAGAGCTACCAAGTGGTTGCATGGCTATTATATAACTAAAAAAAGTTGTTTTCTTCTGTGTTGATTCAGAGACTAGAATGATGTCATCATGAGAGAAGTGAGAGGCAGGATAGAATTGGAACTCTGGAAACAGATTAATTTAGTTTGGCTTGGATTCCATCTCTGCCATTTACTTGTAGCTCTAGTTTTCTTATCTGTAAAGTGGTGATAATATGAGTATCTGTTTCATGTGATTGTTATGAGAGTTAAATGAGTTACTATTTGGAAGGTTCTTCAAATAGTGTCTTTCAGGTAGTAAGCACTATTTAAGGTTCTGTCAAAATTTTTAAAGTTGTAGGGAAATAAACTTTGCCTCTTCAAGAGTTTTTAAATGATCACAGCTGTCCAATGAAGTCGTGGAATGCTTTGCAAAAACAGAATCTCACTTGACCCTTGCCAGGAAGACAACAGGGAAAAGAAATACAGATTTTGAGTGTAAGGACTTAATTAAAGTCTTGGCTCAGCCATTTGTTAGCTGTGTCATCCTAGCAAGTCATTTAATCTCTCAAAATCTCCATGTCATCATCTGCAATATAATTTAGGTGAAGTCAGTCGATTGAAGGTGCTTTGCTATCTGCAAAGCGCCATATAAATGTCAGTCTTCATTATTTCCTTGAAAACTTTGAGGCAGAATCTGGTTGAGTGTCTCTTTGTCAGTGACACCAGAGAAAGGATTCTTGTGTCAGAAGTTTGGACTCGATATTCCCTTTCCAGTTTGGAGAGTTTACATATTTTTCTAAGTAGCTTCCCTGTCAAGGTTTGTGATCATGTTAAAGGAGTTAATAAGTGAAGGTTTTTCTTTTTTTTTGACAGAATGAATGAGATGGAGCTGTATGAAATAAGGAAATTAAATCAAGAAATCAGTGGGGAAAGTTAGCTCCTTTTGCATATGTAATTGTCATGATTTTGGTTGAGGCTGTTAACTCATTATTTCAGAGGTCCTTCATTTGAATCACAGCCAGTTGACTTGAAAGAGTGCAATTATATCTTCTCTATGAAGGTTTAGGACAATTTGACTTTCTCATTTTCCCTTTTAGAGCTTCAGATTGTTATGGTTAAAAATAAAGTATTTATCTTCGGTTTAGAAATCTCATAAAACTTTGACATGAGTGTGAAATGGTATAAAGCATCTCTTCAGCAAATCCATCTCAATAACACTTCCTGACAATCAAAAAACCTTCAGGGCCGCTCCTTAATGATTTCTGAAGTTTTAACGGATTTGTACTAAGGATGTGAGAATGACTGGAAATGGGTTTTAAAGTAGCACTAACTTGTTTGTTTTAAAATCTACTTTCTGGTTCAGTTTTTGAGAAGGGTTTGAGAATATACTTCCATTAAAATGTAGACTGATGAGGTGATTACAATAATGAGTGCTGCTTGCCTCTGGTTTGGAATTACCAGCGTACAGCTCCATGGTAAAACTTTTGTAAAGGGAAAAATAGTTTTGAAAAGGTTGGAATTGGGGAAAAAGGGTAGCTAGCAATCTATTGTTGAAGAGCTGAGTGATTATCAAGATTATGAGGTCTTGGGTAACAGGACCTAATGCAGATTCAAACAGCATTGGGCAAGTTTAAAAGATGCAGTGCTTCTTAAACCTTGGGCATAATCATGAAAATTAACTGGGAGATATTTTTAAGATCATGATGCCAAGACCTTAGTCTAAGAGATTCTGATTCAATAGATCTGAAATATGGGCCAGGAATTTATAGAAATTTATATAAACATAAATTTCCAGATGTTTCTGATGGTCAGCAATGCTTAGAAGTCACTAGAATGATGTTCTCAAGAGCTTATGTTTACATGAAAAAGACTGGGATTTATAGAGTGACATTAAGAATGAAGTCATTATAGGTAATCTTTAATTTTTTTTTTTTTTTTTTTGGTTACACTACACGGTATTCAGGATTTTAGTTCCTTGACCAGGGATCAAACCCATGTCCCCTGAAGCAGAACCACAGAGTCTTAATTACTGGACCATCAGGAAAGTCCCTAAAATTTTTTAAAATTATTTTTATTTTGGGAATTTCCAAACTTTCTCAAATGTAGAGAGACTAGTAGAAACAACCATGTAATCTGGGATGTCTCTGTCACCCTGCTTGAAAATTATTACCATACCATTGGTCCTATTTTACCTGCTTTCCTCTCCTCCCCTAATAAAAAAAAAATCAGAATGTTTTATAGCAAATCCCAAACATAAACATTTCTTCTCTAATGGATAAGGACATTTAAAAAAGTAAATGTCATGCTATTATTATGTCTAACAAAATGATAAATAATTCTTTAATAATCCATACTCAAATCCCTCAGTTGTCTCAAAACTGTCACAAGAGTGAATAAGTGGTAGACACTGGGATTAGAACAGGCAGTTAGACTCCAGCAGACTCTAAAATCCATAACTCAGGACTTCGTTGGTGGTCCAATGGTTAAGAACTCGCCTTCTAACATAGGGGACGTGGGTTCGATCCCTGTTTGGGGCCCTAAGATCCCACATGCTACAGACAAATAAAACCTGTGTGCCACAACTAGAGAAAGCCCAGACGCTGCAACAAAGAGCCCACACACTGCAACAAAGACACAGTATAGCCAAAAAAAGTTCATGACTTATGGAAAGAGAAAAGATGTTGTAGGTCATCTTGATGCCCTTGAATTGTGATTGCTGGTCTTGAGGATCTTAGAGAACTAAGAACCAGTTCTCAGCTCTGGTGGGGGCACTTGTAGACTGCAAGAGGTTTAGAGAATGGGTCAGCTTCAGTGATTTAGTTGTGTTATTCTGAGGCCTTGTGATGATAGCAAATGGCCCTCTGTCAATGTCTGACAGACAGAACTTAATGCAACTTAAACATATTCTTTCAGATTTGCTGAGGTCTGAGGGCATTTTCTGGGAAGGTATGCAGTTGCAAATTTTTGACTGCAGGTTGTCATATGGAATCTCATCTCATCTTTTCATCACATGTAACTATAGTATATCTTGGGGGCTTGGCCTTTGGTCCTTGGGTTCAGAATGAAACAAAGTATACTATATGTTTATCTGTATTTATTGAATGAATGAGTGAATGAGCTATAGCTTGTATTTGGCATTCAGTACACCATAGATTAACTCTGCTATATCAAATCCATGATTCTAATTGTCGTGAATACAATTTTAGTAAATAAAATGTTTAAGATTTTTTTTTTTAAATTTTAAGTGTATTCAGAGAATTTACTGTTAAGAATGATCTGGCAATGAATTCTTTCAGAAGGGAAGCAGCTTTATGCTGTGGGAATGACATGTCTTAATATGTCTATAGGACAAGTAATAAGTTTTAAATATTTTTTTCTCAAAATATGACTGACATATGCTTGTATTTTAGAGATGCATATATATATTATATATATATATTATATATATATATATATTAGGTAATATCAGAATAGGGAAGTAGGAGAACCTATAGTTGCTGAAGGGTCCCAATGGTTTAGAGCAAAGGTCTCCAACCTCTGGGATCTAATTTCTGATGATCTGAAGTGTAGCTGATATAATAATAATAGAAATAAAGTGCACAATAAACATAATGCACTTGAATCATCCCCAAACCATCCTCCCACTGCCCCAGTCCATGGAAAAATTGTCTTCCACAAAACTGGTCTCTGGTGCCAAAAAGTTTGGGGACTGCTCGTTTAGAGGAAGGAATGGAAAAAGGAAAGCTTGCAGGATAATTGAAGAGAAAGGTCTCTACTGCTTTGATTCTAAAGTCCTCTGATACAGCATCGAAACATATATATTATCTAGGGTGAAACAGATCACCAGCCCAGGCTGGATGCATGAGACAAGTGCTCGGGCCTGGTGCACTGGGAAAACCCAGAGGAATCGGGTGGAGAGGGAGGTGGGAGGGGGGATCAGGATGGGGAATACATGTAAATCCATGGCTGATTCATGTCAATGTATGACAAAAACCACTACAATATTGTAAAGTAATTAGCCTCCAACTAATAAAAATAAATGGAAAAAAAAATAAAGTCCTCTGATGCTGGGCTTAAATCTTAAGTCCTGTTGTTTTCTTGGGTAGAGGCTATTAACATTTTCCAATATCTGCCTTCTTCTTTTCTGCCTGGGCTCACAGCTGGAGCATATCTCCTAGCCTGCCTTACAAGTTGACATGGTTATATGACTGAATTCCGGGCAGTAAGATGTGACTTATAGTGATGCCCATTACTCTTGGTGTGAAGGGTCCTAACTTTTCATGCATGGCCCCATTCTCTTCCTCTGTCAGCAGACTGGATACAAGAAGTCAGGCAGAGAACTCCAAGGCTCCTTCCATCCTGTGGCTCTGCCCTCTCTGACAGCCTCAGACATTAGATGAGAGAGAAACCTATACCATGAGAGCCATTGGAATATGGCTGTTGTTTGCTACAGTAGTTAGTTTAGCCTGGCTTTTATAGTTTCTAAACAAATATATGAAATTGGCTCTCTTTAGAAATTTATAGAGGTATTATGAGAGAGAGGTTTAACACATACCTGAGCTTAGAAAACAGAAAACTTCTTGAAGTAATGTCTAGTCCCATCTCTGTTATGTAGCTCTGCAGCTTTGGGTTAATTACTTAACTCTTTTTTAGGTGTCAGTTTCTTCACTTACACAATGGAGACAATCATAATACCCACTTCAGAGGATGATTGTGAGAATTGAATGAAATTGCATATCAGAACAAATAACTGTTAATAAAGTTAGTGATTTTTATTAAAATTGACCACAGATACTTTCAAATTTATTCAAGTACATTTTCTAAGTGCTTAGTAGGTCAGACCAAGGTGTTCAGAAAGGATATAAAGATTAATGCCACCAGTTTTTGCCTTTGAAGAGTCCCCAGTCTAGGAAGATAATTGAGGGGCAAATGAATAATTACAGTATATGAATGGCTTTGTGAATATGTCAGCTTTAAGATCTGATGAGTATAATTTATTAAATATTCCTGTGCTAAAAATATGTGTTAGTGGGTGGAGGAGAAAAAGGCTTCTCTTGGGGAGGGGTGAAAAAATATTATATATATATATATATTATATAATTACTGAAGCACAATTGACCTGTGTAATTATGAGTGATAAAAGTAGAGAATTGGTCATTTCAGGGAAATGTTTAGAACCTTGTAAACAGCTTGAGATGATTAATTTACTCTAACAATGGATAAGAGAGCTGTGCTGCACTGTATCCTCAAGGCTGACTTTTTAGTGGTAATTTTACTCAGTCAATTACCTCTTTATCTCTTCATCAATTTCATATCCACCAAGCCATCACAATATGCAGAGGAAAATGCAGGTAGGTGATGAAACATAGGGTTTGGGAATCTTTCCATGCCTTCAGGGCATCTGGGAATTTTACCATGAAAAGGATATGGCATATTGAAACACTAATTAGACTTCCATTTAAAAATTTCAAGCTTGTATGGTCTTTGGAATCAAAGAGATATCCCTCAGGATAATCCTTATTCAAGAGCCTAGTAAACATTCTTTCTGACATGTGAACAATTTTTTTTTTTTTAATCTGTTAGCTGCCAGACCCTGTGCTGGAAGCTTTGGGATAAAATGATGAGTAAACAAGATCCAAACTTTTGTGAAAATTTCATTTATACAAATAGTTACAATTTTAAAATTTTATAAAACAAACAACTCATTGGAAAAGATCTTGATGCTGGAAAAGATTGAGGGCAAGAGGAAAAGGAAGCAACAGAGGATGAGATGGTTGAATGGCATCACTGACTCAATGGACATGAGTTTGAGCAAACTCCGGAAGATAGTAAAGGACAGGGAAGCCTGGCGTACTGCAGTCCGTGGGTTCACAAAGAGTTGGACACAATTGAACCAAAAATAGGTAAATATTCTAATTGTTGCGGTGTCACTGAAGCCCAGGCTTGATGCTGTATCATGAGAGATGCTTGAGGTTGTCATGGTTCAGCTGTGTCTTCAAAGGAGAATGGGAGCTCCCGGGTAGCAGGCTTTGCAGGCAGTAGAGACAGGATGTGCTTGTATAGGGCCCTTTTAAATTGTCATGACTTTTTGGAATCTGGGATATCTTAAAAGATGTCAAGAATCTCTGGCTGAAAGAACTGGGAGATTTTATTGAACACATGACACTTGCCAAACCAAGGATATTGACAAGACTTCTAAACTTGATTCAAAAAGTTTCATATATATATCCCAAACCCCTAAATGATTATTTTCTCAAAACAAATCCTCCCATTGCTATAATAACTCTCCTAATGAAAGGAGCAGGAGGAGAAAATGTCTGCTGTTTTCTTGTCCAGAGGCCCTGTTCTCTTTGCTAGCTTATGATTTATAATAGTTCGGCAAAGTGCTCCGAATATCCCAAGTTACCTAAAATTAACATATCAGTTAATTGGGTTTGATACTATTAGAGGAATGGGGAGATATTCTAAAGCAATTGGTTGGAGTCAAGGACATAAAAAAGCAAGGCATTATGCAAATGTTTGGTTTTTAAGATATTCTGCCTAGAGGGGATAAAGTCAGATAATGAGAAATGAATAAGAATCAAAAGTTTCCTGTGTGTTTTAATATTAAATTTCTTTAAGAGTATTTGGCCTCTTTAGTAGCATGTCTTTGCTAATACGAGGGGACAGAAGCATAAAAAAAAGTACTGGATACCCTGGGGGTGGGTGGTGTGTGGACATGGAGTATTGGGCTTAAGATGGGGATGAGATGGTGTAAGGAAGGCCTGGGGCCATGAAGTGGATGGTTTGATTATGGAGCACTTTACACATTGTATGGGGTTATTTTTTATATAGGTAATAATTTGTTCCTGAACATCTAATGAGGGTAATAACTGTTTATATACCTCCCAGGTTGCAAGACAATTTCCCATTCATTATCTCATGTGGCCATTACAGTAGTTTGGAGATGGCCTGGTGACTGCCCCAGGTCACATAATTAGAGATAGAGATGGATCTTTCTGAAGCTGCTTTCTCTCATTTAATGACTGAAAACAATTGGGATGACAGACCATGAATAACTTGTTATCTTTGGGCATTTAGATAATAATTGATAAATCTGGTTGGTAATGAGATTTTTGAACTTGAGGAAATTTAATTCTGGGGTTGCTGCATCTGACTTGAACAATTCAGGCCACTCACTTCAGTGGGAATCTTTTTTGCTTGATCAGGTCTTTTAAGGCTCCTTGACTGGGCACTGCAGTCCCTGGTACCTCAGATATTAGTTGAAGAAAACCCAACTTCTCTGGCACTGCAGGACTTTTCTGAGAGAAACTCCATCCTCAAGCATTGTGTGAACTGTCAGTAAGAGGGATGCTGAAGACTTCAGTTATGCCCCTCACGGTTCCACAGGGCACAACAGCCCACGGCCAGGGTGTCTGAGGCCAGAAGGCCTCACATAGTGAATCCTCATAGGGAGTAGCCTATTCATAATTTCCTTCATCTTTTTGTATGAGTTTATAAATTTCTAGTTTGTAACCTTAAAGTTGGAGAGAACTGAGCTGGAAAGAAGTGCTTAGGTCTGATTCACATTTTCTAGCAAGACAGTAAACTTCTTTCTAAATAAATTTTCTAAGTCTTGTCCTTCTGACAGGATTGTACATTACTGGAGGGCAAGGATCTTTCTTTTAGATCATTTGTTTTTTACATATGATCATTGGCCTCTCAGCCTTTATAGTTTGTTTTTAGAAGGGCTCCGGTAAAACCTCCTGTCTCATGGGAACAGCAAAATGGCATGGTTAAGAGTCAGGCTCTAGAGGCAGTGCCAAATCATTTCAGTCGTGTCTGACTCTTTGAGACCCTATAGACTATAGCCTGCCAGGCTCCTCTGTCCATGGGACTTTCCAGGCGAAAATACTGGAGTGGGTTGTCATTTCCTTCTCCACTAGAGGCAGATGGCCTGGTTTTTAAAATTCCAGCTTCATCACTCACTGGCTATATAACCTTTGGCAAGCAATGTGACTTTCCATTTCCTCAACTGTAAACTGGGGCTAATATTTAAAACTACCTAATATTATTGTTATGGAATTAAATGAGATATTACATTTAAAGCAGTTGGCACAGGGCTTCACGTATGCTGATCAATAAATGTTAGGGATTGTCCTCATCGATCACTACCATCGTCGTCATCATTGCTTTTATTTTTATTTATTTAAAAATTAATTTCTGGCTGTGCTGGGTCTTTGTTGTGGTGCGCGGGCTCTCCCTAGTTGTGGCCCTTGCCTTTCTCTTGCTGCAGAACACAAGCTCCATAGCGTGTCAGCTCAGTCGTTGTGGTGCACTGGATTAGTTGCCCCATGGCCTGTGGGATCTGTTCCCTGACCAGGGAATAAGCCTTCATTCCCTGGATTGGAAGGTGGATTCTTAAGCACTGGACCACTGGACAACCAGGGGATTCTCCATCATTGCTTTTATTCTTGTCATTGTTGAGGACAGTTGATGATAATGCAGGTAGAACTATCATTAAATTGTTAATTTTGATTATTTTCAGTCTGAAAAGTTGTTCTTGATGTTGCACCACCAGTCTCTGTCCTCTGCTTTATCCTGTTTAGGTGAAAGGAAGGCAGCATTGGCCAGGTTAGGGTGGTACATTAGGGTGATGTAGGAAGATTAAGAAATATAGAACTGACAGCATTCAGGTTTGAGATGATGAGCTAAAGCTGGTAAAGCTGCACACAGTGGAAGCAAGTATGTAGAATTACTTTCAAATTAAAGATCAAACAGATAAACGTAAAAGTGCCTACCTACAGGATGGGAGATACCTGACTAGGTGTGTAAAGGTCTTGAGGGTTTTGTTGATCAGAAGTTGAGTCTGAGATGCTGGCTTGAGGCTTTTCTTAGCAAATACAACCTTAGCCTACTGCCACAGGCTGAGTGTGTTTGTGTCTTGCCCCAAATTCATACATTGAAAATGAATCCCTAAGGTGATGTATTTAGAGGTAGTGCCTTTGGAGGTGATTAAATCATGAAGATGGAGTCCTCATGAGTGGAGTTAGTACCCTCATCACAAAGACCCCAGAGGGCTCCCCTGGCCTTTCTGTCATGTGCATGCTAACATGCTTCAGTCATGTCTAACTCTCTGCGACTCTGTGGACTATAGCCCGCCAGGCTCCTCTGTCCATGGGATTCTCCCGGCAAGAATGCTGGAGTGGGTTGCTGTGCCCTCCTCCAGGGAATCTCCCTGACCCAGGGATTGAATCTGAGTCTCCTGCATTGGCAGGCAGATTCTTTACCGCTAGTGTCACCTGAGAAGCCCTTTTATCACGTGAGGACAGGAAGTGGACCCTCATCAGATATCAAACATGCTGGCACTTTGATGTTGGACTTCCCAGCCTCCAGAACTGTGACAAACAAATCTGTGTTGTTTATAAGCCACTCAGCCCATGGCGTTTTGTTATTAGAGCCTGAATGGATTAAGACTGCTACATTAATCAGAGTGCAGTGTTCAGATCAAGGAAAGCAAAAGATCTGCTGTTTATTGCACCAGAATGAACGCTCTTGAAATATTATGTTCAGGTACCTTT
Organism: Muntiacus reevesi; assembly: GCF_963930625.1. Taxonomy (NCBI): domain Eukaryota; kingdom Metazoa; phylum Chordata; class Mammalia; order Artiodactyla; family Cervidae; genus Muntiacus; species Muntiacus reevesi. The sequence goes on from NC_089250.1 coordinate 99,654,352, forward strand.
GCAATCACCTTTTTATCATTTCACTGAAGGTTTGAGCTTCTCTCTTAGCAATGGATAAAATGAATTGGCAGGAAGACAGATTTGTAACATCATCCAAACTGCTTATCATTTTGTAGTTGATGACTCTGATGATAAATTTCGATTTGGGGGAACTTTCTTTTCTCAAGTGAGATGCTTCCTCTGGGCTTGATCTGAAAAGCCAGTTTTGTTGCTTAATTTTCTGTTTAAGAGAGCCAGGCCACATTTCTTTTTGACCATTTAATTCTCATATTATGTTACCTTTCCTTAATCTCTCCACTCTACGCCTTCTCAATATTGCACCTCTTTTTCTGCTCCTTCCCAATTATGTGCTCCCACCTTGCCTGCTGGGGTATTCCCTAATTTGCTACCTTTCATGATCTACTCCCTCTCTTTCTCTTCTAGTTAAGGGTTTCATTTTTATTGCAGCTATTTAGATAGCTTAATTTCACCAGGGACTTTCATAGCTTGGTAATGACTTGTATAATAATACAACTTTGAGATTATACATTTGTTTAAAATATAGTGACATTCAGTGCTCTAGCCAAAAGGAGATTAATGGCAAGAATTTCAGAACTTGTAGCAGGCTGGTGCACGGGAGCTTTCTTTCTTGAGAAGCCTCATCATTATAGTGGGCAGTGCATGGTGGTCGTGGTGGGCAAGGATGACTGACCTTTCAGCACTTGTGATGTTCATTTCTTGTGTAGAGGTGAGGGCTTGGCCTGGAGGTATTAGAGACTGGGGCAGAAATTTTTGTTATTGAGGTTATTTGACTCTGCTTTTATATCCTGTGGCCTGAAAGGTCTGCACACATTTGGATATTAAAAAAAAAACAAACACATTATTTGTTTTCTGGCTGTGCTGGGTCTTTGTTGCTGCACTCAGGCTTTCTCTAGTTGTGACGAACAGGCTTCTCATTGTGGCGGCCTCTCTTGTGGAGCATGGGCTCTAGGGTGTGGGCTCAGTACTTGTGGCACACAGGCTTAGTTGCCCCGTGGCATGTGGAACCTTTCCAGACCAGGAGTCAAACCCATGTCTCCTGCATTGGCAAGCAAATTCTTCATCACTGGACCACGAGGGAATTCCTGATATTTGGATTTGATTTCATTTAGCTGGGGGTCTTCTGGAAGCAGTGACTTGCTTTTATTATGATGGTGACTATTTTAGGCCATGCTGAACCAATGCAGGAAGGATATGAGGTGAGCAGAACTTTTATAGACCAATTAAGCCAGGTGACTGAAGCTGCAATTTAAATAAATTGCAGAGTACTTATTATTCTGTGCCTTTTCACACCTTAACTACACACATGGATCTCAATTTACATCTATATGAATCTCATTCTTGTCTATAGTGAGGGGAACTGGTATATCTATTTTGCAATCATTTTTACTGCAGAGCTCATACACTCCTCTTGGAGATCTTCCATGATTTATTTATTTTTTTGGTTACAAATTATGTCAGTCATGGGAAGTGATTAATGTAAGAGGTGAAGACTCAGGTGGAAGAAATTTTAATGTGGCACTAAACCAGTTGTGATTGCCTTAGTCCCTGCAGAGAAAAATGTCACATGACAATGTCTTCAAGTAAAGTGAAAGAAGTGAAAGGGTTAGTTGCTCAGTCTTCCTGTGTATTTTCACAGATGTGTGTCTGCTACGCTTTAAGGAAAGGAGGTTGCAGAAAGGATGATGAAAAGGAAGAAGAAAAGAATAATTTTTTGTTCTTGAGTTTTATAATTTTGGAACCCAGGGCAGAGCAATAATAAGAGAAAAGGTGCAAATGGCCAATTTTTGGCTCTGACCTTGAGAGAGACACAGGAGAGCTGTGGGAAACCAGTGGGCCCTTTGAGTCTTCAAGTCTGGGAAAAGGGAAATAGGACTGGAATTCTAAAATAGGCAACATGAAGAGGCCTGGTAGCAACATAGATGGCAGCCTCAGTGGATGCAGCATGGAAGGATGATGACGTCTTGGGACTAAAGGGATGAGTCACATCTCAGGGACACTCACAGAACAGACACCTCATAGACCTTAACACTGTGTAGTCTCGCCTACCCCTCCACTCCACCCTGGGTACAACCCTTAGAAAATAAGGATGTCCTAAATTGACGAAGTGTATTCCCCTCTTTCAGGGAGAGAGTCTAAAGGTTAAAGCCTAGGTTTAAATCCTGTTCTTTTTGTCTATCTGTGTGAGTCTAGCTGAGTTACCTAACCTTTCTCAGCTGGTTTACTCCCAAGATAAGTCTTAACCTCATAGGAATTTAGGAAGACAGAATGAGATAAACTTGTGAGCCCATTATGTTGTCTAGCAGGAAAGTATCTCAAAATTATTTCTCTTAATGTTCCTCTGGAGAGCCTGTTTAATGTAAAGGTGTAGAACATAAGTTAAAACTGGCTTGAATGTAAAAATTGTAATTTAAACATCGAATCAGCAGTAATTAAAGTCACACGTTCACTTGCTACCTTGTCCAGGGCTGGGTTGGAATCACCCTATTCACGGCAACAAATGATCAATGCAATTGGACCACCTAGAAGGCAGAGTAGGCATGGGGCTCTGTCTCTCTCTGAAGCTTGCAAGAGCTTTCACCTGTTTTCATCCCAAGTCTTCCTTTCCTTCTGGCAAGCACTGAGAGCATTGTTTAGTGGTTTTCATTCAGCTGCTGCCAAGCTTGAAAATCCTGGAGGTGCTCTTTGTTGTCAGATCTTGAAATGGAACTTGAATGGAGAGAATGTGCTTTCAGAACAATGTATTTTGAATGCATTCTCACTTTGGTGGGGAGAGGAGGCACAGATGGCTGACTCAGGACATGTGCCAGTTCTTTCTTCATGCCAGGCATCGAGTGAATCCAGGCTGTGGGAGAGGAGCTTCAGGAGACCAGCAAAGGCTGAAAGAACACAGAAAGTACTGCATGATACGGTCCCTGGGCCACCATTAAGAGCAACTGTTTTGGATAATCAAAGGGCCTCCCCTCAGAGATAATGCTGACTTCTTGAGTATTTATTGCTTTGTAGACCCTGAATAGTAGGAGTTGGTCTCTGTTATTTTCTTCAGAAGCTGGTCTATTAGAGAGAGGGGCTTGGATGAGAACAACCAGTGGCTGGGAGATCAGATCTCTCCACCCAGCAGCAAGCTTGTCAAGATGTAGGTTTCCTGACTGTACCTGCTACCCTCCAGCTGGGCCAAGTGGCGAGGTTGCTGGCTGAATGACACTCCTGAAGCTCTTCTTCAAAGTTGTTTCAAATTTCCTGATCCTCTGATCTGAAGATCCCCAAACAGCAGCTTCCTTGTTTCTAACTGCTTCATTTTCTCATTCCTAAACACTGCTGAATTCTCACCAAGTTAGCTAAATTCATTCAGGTTTCAGAGAACAGAGAAGCACAGGTTGTCCACAGTGATTGGCATTATTGTCGGGAGGTGTGAGCAAGAGAGAAGATGGAAAGTCTGCTTAGGAGCCAAGTAGTTTGCCTTAAGGAGCTGAGCAGATGTTTCTGTTTTAACAGTAGCTCTACATACATGTCTACGGGGCCTTCCCCAGTGGCTCAGTGGTAAATGCATTGCATTCTACCAATGCAAGAGCCACAGAAGACACAGGTTCGATCCCTGAGTCAGGAAGATTCCCTGGAGAAGGAAATGGCAACCCATTCCAGTATTCTTGCCTGGAGAATCCCATGGACAGAGGAGCCTGGTAGGCTACAGTCCATGGGGTCGCAGAGTCAGACATGATTGAAGCAACTTAGCACACATGCACGCTAGGTGTCTGTGTTCGTTTGCTAGGGCTGCCTCAACAAACTTCATAATTTGGGCGGCTTAAGCAATAGAAATGTATTAGCTCACATTTCTGCAGGCTAGGTGTCTGAAATCAATGTATTGGCAGAGTTGCTTCCTATGAGGACCATGAGAGAAACTCTGTTCCATGTCTCACTCCTAGCTTTTGATGCTTTGCTGGCAATCTTTGGCATTCCTTGGCATATAGACACTTCACCTGTCTCTTCCTTTATCCTCATGTGGTCTTTTCCCTGTGTATGTGTCTGTTTCTGTATTCCCACTTTTTGTAGGAGACCAGTCATAATGAATGAACACCTACACTAATGACTCGATTTGCACTTCATTGCCTCTTTAGGGAGCCTGTATCTGAATAAGGTCAAATTCCAAGATACTGAGGGTTAGGATTTGAACTTAGGGATTTGTAGGTAACAAAATTCAACCACTAACAGTGTTTAACAGTCATTCTTAATTCTTGGTCCCTCAGACTAAGCCAGATTCCTGAATAAGTTCATCCTACCTCAGTTTCTTTAGAGATTTTATCTTATCTGCTAGAGTCTTTGGGCAATATTCAAACTCCCTGAGAATCCCACTGGCTTAATTGTTCACTGTCTGGTACAGAGCATCCCTCTGGCCAGGTTCTGCTGTGGGCTACTCCATGGATTTCCACTGGCCTTGAAGGACTGACCCCTGGGCCAATCAGCTGTCGCCGTGATCTGGTCTCAAGGACAGATGTCAGCCTGTGCAGAAATTATCTCCCATGGCTGCTTTTCTCAGAAGGTGGCTGTGGACATGAGGATGTGCCACATGACCTGCACTGTGCCAAGCCTTTGGGGTTCAGAGAAAAACTATTGTTCCCCTCCAGTACATTCTTTGTGTAGATGTGCTAAGTGCTTGGCTCATAAAATGGAGGAATCTCTGGCCTGGGAAGATTTGATTTTCATGGTTCTCCTGACTTTGAGAAGCTCCTCACAGAGCCATCACTAGTTTCAGAGGCTACTGGTATATTAAAAAAATATTAAGAGACAACTTTAGAAGATTACAGATATTGCAATAGAAATGCTTATATGTAATTGCTTTTAATCCTTTTGACTATTCCTAAGATAATTATTCATTAGACAGTCTAGCAAAGAAACACAAGCTTATAAATTGTATGATGACTGTCTTTTAAAAATATAATTTTTGAATTAATTAATTTATTTGGCTTCACTGGGTCTTAGTTGCGACATGCAGGATCTTTTAGTTACAGCATGTGAGATATGGTTCCCTGATTAGGGATCGAACCTGGGCCCCATGCATTGAGAGCGGAGAGTCTTAGCCATTGGACCATCAGGGAAGTCCTTTGACAGTCTTCTTTATTCTACCCTGTCAGAGTGTCTAGTGAAAGTGAAAGTGTTAGTCACTCAGTCTTGTCTGACTCTTTGCAAGCCCTTGGAGTGTAACCTGCCAGGCTTCTCTGTCCATGGAATTTCCCAGGCAAGAATACTGGAGTGGGTTGCCATTTCCTTTTTCAGGCAATCTTCCTGACCCAAGAATCAAACCTGGGTCTCCTGCATTGTAGATGATTCTTTACTGTCTGAGCCACCAGGGAAGCCCAGAGTATCTAGTGGCTATGTCGAATCTCATTTGAGGATTCTATCAATGTCTAAAATTCAGGAGCTTTGTGAATGTGACTCCAAACTGGATGGTGTTCCTATCTACTCCAAATCTACTCCCTTTGCTTCCTCGGGAAGAATTGGAGACCAGAAATACAGGCCCAGAAGGGATTTTACTAAATTCACTTGGTTTTCTCTAGGTTCTAATATCAACCACTGAATTGTTACATAAGTGAAGTAGCCTACATTCCATGTAAAAATTCCCTTTGATTTTATAGGGATCATTAAGCTACACTCTGTGCCTAATGGTGCACTAGGCTCCCAGGAGAATACAAAATTCACTGAGGCAAAGTGTTGTTTCTGAGAAGCTCTCAGTGGGTGTAATTCCTTGGTGATAATCACCTTGTATTATGATGAATCTTCCATTTCAGCTCCGGGTTGCAGGCATCTGGGTGGCACTGCCCATAACCCTTGCACATCTCTAGCATTCCTCCACGTGTATTGACTCTAGAATTTCTTATCAACTTGTAGATTTTCTGGTTCTCATTTTCCTTTTGATGAGACTAACCATTTAGCCTTCCTGCTTCTCCACCAGCATTTCCTAAGGTTTATGTGGCTCAACTAAGTGTAAAGGGTTTTTTAACAAACATATACTTCCATAATGTTCTTCTCAGTGTTTCCAACTTAATGTCCTCATTTCTGTTTTGAAAGCAAGATGATTTGTGAGGGGTTCACAGAGAATTGATTTCTTGAGATCTGGGCGATCCTTGGCAACATGCCTCGGGTTTTGCTGACTAGTTCTCTAGGGTAAAAACAAAACAAAACAAATAAGAAGACATTACTTGAGAGGGATTTTATTTATCTGGTTTTCTCTGATCAAATAAAACCAGTGAATTCAGTTGTTTTATTTTTTGAATGGTGAAATTCACTCAAATACTCCTGGTTCAAGAAGAGACTATTTTTTGTTTGTTTTTGCAATAGTCACCTTTCTATTAGAAGTTAGAAGTTGAAATGGTCTTTCCTTTATCTTTCTCTTGCCATCTTTGTGCTATTTGAGCACTTACGTCTTATTCTGTTTTTTCTTGAGTGACTTCTTCCTGCAAATTTTAGAAATTTAAACTCTTGGGATATTAAAGCCAAAACATATTAATAGCTTAGAAATCTCTTGTTTCCCAGCTTTTTCCTTATTAGAAATACCCATTATATTTCTAAGAATTTTATGGTTTGTAATCCTTAAATCTGTCAAAAATTCATTAGAATAAGTAACTGAAGGCATAGAGTTGCCATTCTGACTTATTATCAAGCTGAGGAGTAGCCAACCACAAAGTAACTTTATGTTCTAGTTTGTTTGTAAGGTTTGGTGATGAACAAATTAGAAAGTTTTATTAACTATTTCAAAATACCAAACATACCAGACCTCTATACCTCCAGACTTCCAATTTTATGAACCACTGATATGAGTTTGTTCAGTTTAAATACTGTGACTAAAGGTCATATAGATAGTTTATTTTCAAGATGAATAAGAGTGATACAACTAATGGACAATGATTATAGCTTTGGTAATGTTCCAGTGGGATAGAGCCCAGAATTTGTACAGGTTGCTTACATCAAACTATTAAAAAAAAAATTGGGAGTCTTTCTGTTTGTCGCTCTCTGTCTCTCTCATCTCTCATCATAATCTCTTACATCCTACCATCGCAGTGCCAGTATAGGTATTTATATTTTGCCTTGATACTGTCTTCAGAGCAACAGAGAAGGAGCACAGGACGTAAGGCGGGCATGAACTGCTCGCAGCTCAGAGGAAAGGATGTGAAGCAAGAATGAGAAAGCTGGCAGGCATCTTTTCAGTCTCCCTCTGAAGAGACCTTGTGTCTCTGTCTCCTGGGGGCTTCTGTTCTGCTTTTCCTTTCCTTTCTGCAGATGCCTTTCTCTTTTGTCAGTGTACAAGGAAAAAGGTGGCTCAGGTCAGGTGCCGAGCTGAGAATGACCAGAGCTTCTGAATTCCCAGGAGAGATCGGATCGACCTCCTTGGGTCAGCTGGCTGTGCATGTTCCTTGAATGATCTCAGAGGATGGCAATTGGAAGACTGCTCTCTAACTTCAAGAGTGTCGGAGTCATGGGTTTAATGCTCTATAGTACACAGACTGCTTTCCCCAGGCATTAACTATGCTAATTTTCACTACAAACCTAAGAGTGGATATTTACTAGTGTTCCCATTATATGCAAGAGGGAACTGGGGTGAAGAGGGAATATATGGTATGTTTGTTTCTAGGGATGCTGAGCAAAGCACCGCAAACTCAGTGGCTTAACACAACAAAAATTTATTATCTCACAGCTAGAAGCCTGAAATCAAAGTGTCTTGAGAGTTGGTTTATTTTAGGGGCTCTGAGGGGAAATCTGGTCCATGCTTCTCCCCTAGCTTCTTGAGATGACCAGAAATCCTTGGCATCCTTGACTTGTAACTGAATCATTCTGGTCTCTGCCTGTGTCTTCACAAGGCCTCCCCCCTGCCTGTATCTGTGTCCAAATTTTCCTTTTCTTAAAAGGACCCTGGCTGGAATGGATTAGGCTCCTCAGGCGGTGCTAGTGGTAAAGAACCCACCTGCAAATGCAGGAGATGTAAGAGACAAGAGTTTGATCCCCAGATTGGGAAGATTCCCTGGAAGAGGTATGGCAACCCACTCCAGTATTCTTGCCTGGAGAAACCCATGAACAGAAGAACCTGACTGGCTACAGTCCATGGGGTCACAAAGAATCAGACAGGACTGAAGAGACTGAGCCCGCACACATGCATATTAGATTAAGGGTCGACCCTACTTTAGTAAGACCTCCTAACTTAGCTAATTACATCTACAAAGACCCTATTTCAAAATAAGGTCACATTCTGAGGATCAGGATTTAGGATTTCAGCATAATATAACAAGGATTAATCTGTAACTGAGAGCTTGCCCAGCTTTGAACAGAAACTCAGAACTCCCACCTCTTCCAAGGAACTCACCATTTCACTGGTTGCTTTGGCAGTACTAAAGTGGAAAATTACCATGACTCATTTGCCCTCTTTTGTTTGTCCCTGAATCAAGCAGTCATTTGATGGAGTAAATAAAGCCCCGGCTGCTTTGTCATTCACCATACTTAATCATACCAGATGCGAGGGTAGGAATTTGGAAAGGAAAACTTTGTGACCAGCCAATTGTTTTGTCTCTTTCCAAGGAAAATAAAATGACATGGAGTTTCCTTTAAAAATGGAAAATAGAGCTACTATATGTTCCTGCAGTCCCAATCCTGGGCATATATCCAGAGAAAAACATGATCTGAAAGTATACATATACTCCAATGTTCATTGCAGACTGTTTACAATAGCCAAGACATGGAAGCACCCTAAATGTCCATTGACAGAGGAATGGATAAAGAAGATATGGTATACATATATATATGTATATATTTATAAACACACACACACACACACACACATCAGAACATTACTCAGTCATTAAAAAGAATGAAATAATGCCATTTGCAGCAACATGGATGGACCTAGAGACTGTCACACTGAATGAGTCAGTCAGACAGAGGAGAAATATCATGTGATATCCCTTATATGTGGAATCTAAAAAGAAATGATACAAATGGACTTACAAAATAGAAGCAGAGTCACAGACTTAAAGAAAGAACTTATGGTTGCTGAGAGGGTAGGGGGATGTGATAGTGTGGGATAGACGTACACACTGCGGTATTTAAAATGGATAGCCAACAAGGACCCGCTGTATAGCACAGGGAACTCTGCTCAGTGTTATGTGGCAGCCTGGATGGAGGGGAGTTTGGGGGAGAATACAGGCATATGTATGGCTGAGTTCCTTTGCCTTTCACTTGAAACTGTCCCATTGTTTGTTAATCAACTATAGTCCAATACAAAATAAGCAATTTTAAAAAGGGGGTAAAAGTAAGGCTTTAGGAAGGACTGACACAAGAAATATACCTGATGCTATTGCTAAGTGGTTAGTATGGATAATCTTGGTAATTTACTTTCAGAGTATTCCAGTTCTCCCAGCCCACCGCAGTCTCAACCACATTGAAATCTCAAAACATTGGATGCTTAAAAGAAAAATAAATCCTCTGAATGTGACCATGCACTGAAAGGAAAAGATGGAAATGATGCTAGTGTCTGAGTTCTCTATCGCCCTACCCTTTGACCCAGAATAGGAAATTCCATTTATTTAGTTTTTTTTAGGATGGCATATGGCTAGAGTGATCATATAATTTATCACAAAGACTGAAGTTTTCAAGAGTGAAAGGTATGCTAAGAAGTCATTAAAATTGTATTGTTTGAAAATATTTGCTGATCATCAAATCACTCTATTTTTATTGGTGAATATATAGAATAGACTCATTCAAAGTCTACTTTCAAAATCTATTTTTTAAAATTTCTAAATTAGTTTTTATTGGAGTATAGTTGCTTATGTCATATGTATTAGAATATGTTGTGGTAGTTTCTGCTGTATAGCAAATTGAATCATATACATGTATACATAGAGCCCCCATTTTTTGGAGTTCTTTCCCATTTAGGTCACTACAGAGCACTGAGTAGGGTTTCCCGAGCTATACAGTAGTCAAAATCTATTTAAAAAATAAAATTTGTATGTGAATAATAAGGTAAAAGAGACACAGATGTAAAGAACAGACTTTTGGACTATGCGAGAGAAGGCGAGGATGGGACGATACGAGAGAATAGCATGGAGACGTGTTTATTACTATGTGTAAAATAGATGACCAGTGCAAGCTTGGTGCATGAAGCAGTACATTCAAAGCTGGTGCTCTTGGACAACCCAAAGGGTGGGGTGGGGAGGGAAGTGGGAGGGGTTTTCAGGATGGTGGGACACATGTACACCCATGGCTGATTCATGTTGATGTATCGCAAAAACCACCATATTATTGTAAAGTAATTAGCCTCCAATTAAAATAAATTAATTAAAAAATAAAATCTTAATTAAATATCCAAATATAAATATTTGAAAACAATATAAGCAGTGTAATTATTCCTGATAGGCATGTATCTTGATCAGTTTCCTAGCAGTATCTACCTCTAATGTTGTGTCACTATAGTCTTTCTCAAGAACATATTTTAATTGTTGTTATTGTTCAGTCGCTCAATCATGTCCGACCCTTTGCAACCCATGGACTGCAGCATGCCAGGCTTCCCTGTCCTTCACTATCTCCCTTCACTAAACCCTTCACATGAGTTTGCTCAAACTCATGTTCGCTGAGTCAGTGATGCCATCCAACCATCTCATCCTCTGTCATCCCCTTTTCTTCCTGCCCTCAGTCTTTCCCAGCATAGAGTCTTTTCCAATGAATCAGCTCTTCACATCAGATGGCCAAAGTACAGGAGCTTCAGCTTCAGCATCAATCCTTTCAGTGAATATTCCGGGTTGATTTCCTTTAGTATTGACTGATTTGATCTGCTTGCTGTCTAAGGGACTCTCAAGAGTCTTCTCCAGCACCACAGTTTGAAAGCATCTATTCTTCAATACTCAGTCTTCTTTATGGTCCAACTCTTTCAGCTGTATATAACTATTGGAAAAACCATAGCTTTGACCTTTGTTGGCAAAGTGGTGTCTCTGCTTTTTAATTCACTGTCTAGGTTTGTAATAGCTTTTCTTCTAAGGAACAAGCATCTTTTCATTTCATGGCTGCAGTCACCCTCCACTGTGACTTTGGAGCCCACAGAAATAAGGTCTGTCACTCTTTCCACTGTTTCCCCTTCTATTTGCCATGAAGTGATGGGACCAGATACCATGATCTTAATTTTTTGAATGTTGAGTTTTAAGCCAGCCTTTTCACTCTCTCCTTTTACTTTCATCAAGAGGCTCTTTAGTTCCTCTGTGATTTCTGCCATAAGGGTGGTGTCATCTGCGTATCTTAGGTTATTGTTATTTCTCCCAGCAATCTTGATTCCAGCTTGTGCTTCATCCAGCCCAACATTTTGCATGATGTACTCTGCATACAAGTTAAATAAGCAGGGTGACAATATACAGCCTTGACATACTCGTTTCCCAATTTTGAACCAGTTTGTTATTCCATGTCTGGTTCTAACTGTTGCTTCTTGACCTGCATGCAGATTTCTCAGGAGGCAGGTAAGGTGGTTTGGTATTCTCATCTCCTGAAGAATTTTCCACAGTTTGTTGTGATCCACACAGTCAAAGGTTTTCACATAGTCAATGAAACAGAAGTAGATGTTTTTCTGAAATTCCTTTGCTTTTTCTATTATCCAGTGGATGTTGGCAATTTGATCTCTGGTTCCTCTGCCTTTTCTAAATCTAGCTTGAACATCTGGAAGTTCTTGGTTCATGTACTGCTGACGCCTAGCTTGAAGGATTTTGAGCTGACATGTGAAATGAATGCAATTATATGGTAGTTTGAGCATTCTTTGGCATTGCCCTTCTTTGGGATTGGCATGAGAACTGACCTTTTCCAGTTCTGTGGCCACTGTTGAGTTTTCGAAATTTGCTAGTATATGGAGTGTAGCATCATCTTTTAGAATTTAAAATGGTTCAGCTGGAATTCCATCATCTCCACTAGCTCTATTCATAGTAATGCTTCCTAAGGCCCACAACTTCACACTCCAGGATGTCTGGGTGTAGGTGAGTGACCACACCATCATGGTTATGTGGGTCATTAAAACCATTTTTGTACAGTTCTGTGTATTCTTGCCACCTCTTCTTAATCTCTTCTGCTTCTGCTAGGTCTTTACTGTTTCTGTCCTTTATTGTGCCCATCTTTGCATGACATGTTCCCTTGGTATCTCTAATTTTCTTAAAGAGATCTCTAGTCTTTCCCATTCTGTTGTTTTCCTCTGTTTCTTTGCATTGTTCATTCAAGAAGGTTTTCTTGTCTGTCCTTGCTATTCTGTGAAACTCTGCATTCAGTTGGGTATATCTTTCCCTTTCTCCTTTGCCTTTCACTTCTCTTCTTTTCTTATGTATTTATAAGGCTTCCTCAGAAAACCATTTTGCCTTCTTGCATTTCATTTTCTTTGGGGTGCTTTTGGTCACTGCCTTCTGTAGAGTATTATGAACATTTGTCCATTGTTTTTCATGGACTCTATCAGATCTAATCCCTTGAATCTATTTTTTTTCAATACAGTCTTATTATTTAAATTAAAAAATTTTTTTTTCATAAATTGCCTGCAATATTCTTCAAAGTTGCATTTTATGATTCATAAATGTGAAATTGGTGTCATATTCAGTGGGCTTTTTGTGATAGGCTGTAATATTTTTTATCAATAAAATAAAATGATTGCTTTACTAATGCTGAGATACCTGGTAGACTGAGAGTGAATTCAGCTAAATGATCAGCATTCTCATTTATTTTCTTCAATTTTTTTTTTTTTTTGCACTTAAATGTGTAAAGATTAGTATAAATATTTTGACAGGTATTTTTTTGGGGGAATCTATTCAGAGCTCATTTATTTAACAGATATTTTTACAAGTTCAAAGCCTCATAAATAAGTTTTTTAAATAATGATTTTGGTTGTTTCACCAAACTTAAACATGACATATACCTTATCAATTTCTTTCTGATATTTTGGAGAATAAAGATTAATCAATTTGGGAGTAAATATGCCATCAAAGTATTCTTCACTTATGAAGATGGCATGTTATAAAAGCCAACTTTAGAATTTTAAAATTAAATCATCAATTCCACTTGAGCTTTCCTAGATTTCTTCCTTACCTTTGAAGGAAAAACATTTTAATTTCTTGCTATGTGCAAGCTCTGACTTTGATTATTGCAATTTGTAAAAGCTCTAGTAAGTTTTTTATCTGAAGTACATTGACATACAGTGTTTGTTAAGTTTTTTTCTTTATTAAAACATTTTAACCGATTTTGACAAAATACATATACAGTATAGAGGACTTATTTACAAGGGTCAGTATCATGGTAGTATACATAGTTTGAATTATAAAGTGGTTTTATAAAACCTCAAAGCTTTCTAAAATCCAATTGATGGTGAGCTGCAAAAACTATGTATTGACATGCTGAAGTTTGTTTTCCTTCAGCATTAGTTTAATCACAAAAATCTGTACTTCAGTTATTCTTTGTATATAAAAGAGAAACAGTGTAGCTTCTATTTTGATGGGTAGAACTATAGGCTATTTGGAGGCAATTATTAATTACTTGTGCAACATAACTAATTCCAAGAACATCTCTGCTCCATAGGTTTCTTAATTTAGTAAAAACATTGTTTCTGCCATGCTATTGTACACCAAAATTTGTGCTTATATTACCCCTGCAAAAATACTTTTTTTCCCCTTCAAATGAACTTTTTAACTTATAGTAATATCTGAAAAAATGTCTGATGTTTTACTTTCAACAGAAGAAACTTCTCAAAACTTTACTTTGATACTGTGAATTAGATGGAAAAAAAGAGAACTCTTATGGAATTAAGTTGATTGATTTTCTATTTGAAGCACCTAATAATTCTGATCTAAAGCTAGTGTCATCTGTGTGCAGAGCTTTTCTTCTGCTAATGGAGCTAACACATTGACAGCTATTACTTATTTTTTATACGCACAAGAATATTTGAGACAGAAAGTGTAGAAACAATTTAAATAATTTTTGATTTTGAAAAGTCATGCTTTGCCTAGTGATATAGAAATGTATTTTCTGCAACCTTATTTGTTGAATTCACTTTTCACCTCTTAAGAGTACTGCTAATCTTGGAAGAGACTGCATGCGCTTGGTAGCAAGACTGCTTAGACTCAGTTTTTCACATCAATTTCTCATATATCTAAGCTTTAATTTCTCGTATTTGCCATTGAACCTTCCCTTTCAACGCCTGGCAGTTTCATGTATCTTGCAGACTTCAGCATAGGTTGCAGGAGTTGTCCACCCACTGACTGACCATTGCCAGCAGCAGCACGAGATACTTCCTCTCCCGACACCTTGGCTAGAAGGAGGTTCCAGTCCTTGGATGCTAGTGGCAGAGCACACCTTGTTTATCAGGGGGTACTCTGCCTGTACCCTGGGACTGGGTGGTCTAGAAAGGGTCTGAAAAGTAGTTGAGTTGTCACTGCTTATCTTTCAGATTTAATTAACCAAAGATGAAAGTGCTTATGAATTTTTCTTTTTGTCTTACCTATTAAGCGATCATTCAGATTTCACGCCTGTTAGAGAGTGAGAACCCTGCTCAATGCACGTGTGTCTCACACGCTGGACTGATCCATGGCAGGAGCTAGAAGCACAGAGTAGAAATCTGTAGGTTTCAACTTTCAAAAAATATAACTGTTAAGGCGAACACTTTTGCTATAAGATGAAAACTCTGGAATAAATTCTAAATCAGGCTGGAAACAGAGATACACATGGAAATGGGTGTTTAACTGCCCTATGTACTACAGAGATGAGGTAATGGCTTCTAGCATGGCTGTGCAACTTCTTATATCAATTTGGATCTGGGAGCTGGTGGTAGAGTTGTGCCAAGGGTATCATACTAATAGGATAAATGCAAATCCTACATAGCAGCCGCATTCTGGGACTTAGAATGAGATCATTCATAGTCACCTCCACTTGATAGTGTGTTGCTAAGTGTTCAGCAGCTGGCTGGGGCAGGGTGGAGGGGAGAGGGGGAGGAGGGAAGATTTGTAGTATTTGATGATTTTTATGATGGAAATGCTCTTACCACTGCTGCACAGCTGCCAAACTTGGAGCTGGGAAGGGATGCATACAGTTGGCCAGGGCACATGGTTATGTTCTAGTCTGCCTCTCTGGAAGCTCTGTGAGCCCTGTTGTTTGCTTTTTTATGGAGGCTTCATTACAGAGGCATGATCGATTAAATCATTGGCCATTGGTGACTGATTCAGCCTGTTCCCCCTGCCAGGAGGTCAGGGGGCTTAGTTGAAATTTCAACCCTGTAATCACAAGGTTGGTTCTTCAGCCCCCATCCTTAGAATCATTTGTGGGTCACCTCATTAATGTAACAACAGAAACCTTTACTGTGCTCATGCTTAAGAAATCTCAAGAGTTTTATTTTGTGCCAGCTACTGAGACAAAGACCAAATATTCATTTCGTATTATAAATCATAATACCACACATACCATTTATATTTGTGATAGGTACTGAGCCAAAATATGCTGTCTAAACCTCAAGCAATTTGCATAATTCTGCCACCTGTGACCCTACCCTCTACCCTGGTCAATACCAAGGGAAGAAAAAACATTGTAGATTACTTTAGCATCTCCTTCTTGAAAAAAAAATTATTTGTCTGCACCAGTTCTTAGTTGCTGCATGTGAACCCTCAGTTGTGGCATGTGGGATCTAGTTCCCTGGCCAGGGATCAGACTCGGGCTCCCTTCATTGGGAGTGTCTTAGCCACTGGACCACTACTAGGAAAGTCCCCAGCATCTCCTTTTAAATGTCCTAGCTTCCCAAATTATATAATGACAAAAAGATTTTTAAGGTATATTGTATACAAATTTTAAGACCTAAAGTATTCAAATTGCAGAGCACTGACTTAAGTTTGTTGTGTTCTAAATACCACAGGGAAAGTTTCAGTGACTTAAGAAACCTCAAGTAATAAACCCGTGATGTATGTGAGTCTGCTCTTGTGTATAAAAATAGAAAACTTGTGTTTTATGCATCAGTTATGGATGTTATTATGCAACATTTCCTCATAAAACAGAATGTGCCTTATGCTAATTTGACATGAATATTTCAATATCATTTGGCAAAAAGAGCAGAGATATGACCCTGTCAAAAAACACCTCAACTTTGGGGTTACCACATTCCCCAGTGGTTTCTTTAATTACAGGTTTATGAAGTGAGACGGTCCCAAACAGGACAGAAATTGAATATACCAATCAGGAAGGAGGAGCTATTTAATAGTAGCAACTATGGAACACTGAAACTAAGTAGGTACAAAGCGAGAGCACCAAAACAAAAAGTGCTCCATGCTTCCATTACATGGAGCTGTGACAAGTCACTATTCTGTCTTAAGAACTGATGGAAACTGAAATCAGCAAGAGTGAGCTACTCATAAAACACCAGTGGACATTTATTAATAGGTGTTCCTGGGACACAGGAAGAGGATAGAAGTAAATCAACATCCTACTCTAGGAATTTTTCCTGACCTTTGCTATTTAGGAATTGCCCGACTTCTGCGGTAGTAGTTATTTGTCATTCCCATTCTGGAGTTAGTTTTACAGTACTCCTTTTTGGTGTATAATGTAATACCCTTTATGTGTATAAGGGAGGCTCCTGACAACTTCATACATATTGATGCAAGAGATTCTTCCATGGAGAAATGATTTATTGTAATGGTTTTTATGTTGTTAGAGCTGGCACTGAGACCATGATTTGATCTCCTCTGTAGCTTCATCCTGAGAAGAGAATTCTTTCTTCAAATGTCAGAGATCTTTGCCAGTGAGCTGGACCTGCCCCTCCCAGGTTTATTTTTGCTTCAGTGTACTCTAGAGAAGCAGAGAAAAGGGCCCACTTTTAGTGCTCCTTAAACCTCCCCTGTTTATAAGTGGTAATTTCTTAACCTGGAGGAGTCAGGAATGGGTCAAATCTTTGTAATACCTTTTTGCCTGGGAGCATAATCACTTTTCGTATTATTGGCAACTTTAATGGGGTGGGGAACATATCTTTTTGTTTGTTTAAAAAGTTTATTATTTATTTGTACTATATTTTTATTTGGAGTATAATTGCTTTACAACGCTGTTAGTTTCTGTTGTACAATGCAGTAAATCAGTTGTGTGTGTGTGTGTGTGTGTGTTCTCCTCTCCAATTAGGATTGACATATATACGTTACCAGGTGTAAAATAGATACCCAGTGGGAAAGTGCTGTATAGCACAGGGATCTTGAGTCAGTGCTCTGTGATGATCTAGAGGGGTAGGCAGGTGGGTAGATGGGAAGGAGTGTATCTTTTCTTAATCTATTAAGTCCATATGGCTATTTTAGAGATGCTGTAACAAGTGATTACTAAATCAGAGATTATTTTTCTGTTCATGGAAGGTCACTTTTGCAATACAGTAGCATCAGAATTGCTTCAAGGGAAGTTAAGGGAAATGTTGAATATGTAACAGATGGGACATAGAAACTTAAGTGAGCTTCATCTGAAGTACAAAGACTAATAAACTCTTTTTAGTTTTCTGCCTCTTCCAGATGCCTTGCGGGAAAAGAGCGGGGCTACAGTGAGAGATGGACCAAGATTTAGGGGTATGTATGCAGAGCTGAGCCTGATTTTGAGTGTGTTTAGTTTCCTGAAACTTATTTTGCTAACTCCATGCCTCAAGTTGACTGATAGTGCTCATTGCATAAAGTTTCAAAGATGTCTTTTTTTCTGCAGCAGAATGTCCTCAAGGAAGTTCAACTCATTTGCCTTCCTCTGAAAAAGACACTGAACTAAGTGATTGCTCGATGGTCCTGGAAAGAAATATCTGTTTCATTTGAAGTTTCCATTTTACCCTTAAAACCTAGGTTTGATGGTGTGAGAAATGCTTGCCTTCCTTTCTTTCTCCCTGGCTGAGTTACAGAGAATCATTAGGTGCTCATTAGACTAATGTGAAGGCAGATAGCACCAGTTATGGAACCCATGACTTATTTTAAAATTTTACCAGTTCTCTTTCACTTACTTCCTAAATTGCAGGCTTTCTTGTGACAGTAGATATCAACATTTATGGCTTAAAAAAGTTATGGTGCTTATCTTTAGAAAATTCCCGGTATGAGCCAATAACCAACCTCTTTACTTTTGTGTGTGTTTGTGTGTGTGATCAGCCTCTTAGTTGTGTCTGACTCTTTGTGACCCCATGAACTGTAGCTTGCCAGGTTCCTCTGACCATGGAATTTTCCAGGCAAGGATACTGGATCAGGTTGCCATTTCCTTCTCGAGGAGGTCTTTTGAACCCATGGATTGAACTCATGTGTCTTGCATCTCCTGCATTGGCAGGTGGTTTCCTATCACTGCGACACCTGGGAATTTTGTTTTGTATGTGTGCATGTTAATCACTCAGTCATGTCTGCCTCTTTGTGACCCCATGGACTTTGGCCGCAAGGCTCCTCTGTCTGTGGAATTCTCCAGGCAAGAATACTGGAATGGGTTGCCATTTCCTTCTCCAAAATTTTGTCTTGGGGCATGCCATATGCCAACTGACTTACTGAATCCTTTCTTTTTTAAAAAAATTTCTATTGGAATATAGTTGCTTTCCAATGTTGTGTTAGTTTCTACTGTACAGTAACATGATCAGCATATGTATACATACATCTGCTCTTCTTTGGATTACTTTTCCATTTATATCACTGTATAGCATTGAATAGAATTCCCTGTGCTATACAGTAGGTTCTTAGTTATCTATTTTATATAAAGCATCAATAGTGTATATATTCAGTTCAGTTCAGTCGCTCAGTTGTGTCTGACCCTTTGGGACCCCATGAACCGCAGCATGCCAGCCCTCCCTGTCCATCAGCAACTCCCGGAGTCCACCCAAACCCATGTCTATTGAGTTGGTGATGCCATCCAGCCATCTCATCCTCTGTCGTCCCCTTCTCCTCCTGCCCTCAATCTTTCCCAGCATCAGGGTCTTTTCAAATGAGTCAGCTCTTCGCATCAGGTGGCCAAAGTATTGGAGTTTCAGCCTCAGCATCAGTCCTTCTGGTGAACACCCAGGACTGATTTCCTTTAGGATGGACTGGTTGGATCTCCTTGCAGTCCAAGGGACTCTCAAGAGTCTTCTCCAGCACCACAGTTCAAAAGCATCAATTCTTCGGTGCTCAGCTATCTTTATAGTCCAACTCTCACATGCATACATGACTACTGGAAAAACCATAGCCTTGACTAGACGGACCTTTGTTGGTAAAGTAATGTTTCTGCTTTTCAATATGCTGTCTAGGTTGGTCATAACTTTCCTTCCAAGGAGTAAGCGTCTTTTAATTTCATGACTGCAGTCACCATCTGCAGTGATTTTGGAGCCCAGAAAAATAAAGTTAACCACTGTTTCCATTGTTTCCCCACCTATTTGTCATGAACTGATGACTGTGGCTCAGATCGTGAACTCCTTATTGCCAAATCCAGACTTAAACTAAAGAAAGTAGGGACAACCACTAGACCATTCAGGTATGACCTAAATCAAATCCCTTATGAATATACAGTGGACGTGAGAAATAGATTTAAGGGACTAGATCTGATAGACAGAGAGCCTGTTGAACTATGGATGGAGGTTCGTGACACTGTACAGGAGACAGGGATCAAGACCATCCCCATGGAAAAGAAATGCAAAAAGGCAAAATGGTTGTCTGAGGAGGCCTTACAAATAGCTGTGAAATGAAGAGAAGCAAAAAGCAAAGGAGAAAAGGAAAGATATTCCTATTTGAATGCAGAGTTCCAAATAATAGCCAGGAGAGGTAAGAAAGCCTTCCTCAGTGATCAATGCAAAGAAATAGAGGAAAACAATAGAATGGGAAAGACTAGAGATTTCTTCAGGAAAATTAGAGATACCAAGGGAACATTTCATGCAAAAATGGGCTCAAAAAAGGACAGAAATGGTATGGGCCTAACAGAAGCAGAAGATATTAAGAAGAGGTGGCAAGAATATACATAAGAACTGTACAAAAAAGATCTTCATGACCCAGATAATCACAATGGTGTGATCACTCACCTAGAGCCAGACATCCTGGAATGTGAAGTCAAGTGGCCTTAGAATGCATCACTTCGAACAAAGCTAGTGGATGTGATGGAATTACAGTTGAGCTATTTCAAATCCTGAAAGTTGATGCTGTGAAAGTGGTGCACTCAATATGCCAGCAAATTTGGAAAACTCAGCAGTGGTCACAGGACTGGAAGAGGTCAGTTTTCATTCCAATCCCAAAGAAAGGCAATCCCCAAAATGCTCGAACTACTGCACAATTGCACTCTCTCACACACTAGTAAAGTAATTCTCAAAATTCTCCAAGCCAGGCTTCAGCAATACATGAACTGAGAACTTCCAGATGTTCAAGCTGGTTTTAGAAAAGGCAGAGGAACCAGAGATCAAATTGCCAATATCCCATAGATCATCAAAAAACCTAGAGAGTTCCAGAAAAGACATCCAACGCCTTTGACTGTGTGGATCACAATAAACTGTGGAAAATTCTGAAAGAGATGGGAATGTCAGACCACCTGACTGGCCTCTTGAGAAACCTGTATGCAGGTCAGGAAGCAACACTTAGAACTGGACATGGAACAACAGACTGGTTCCAAATAGGAAAAGGAATATGTCAAGGCTGTATATCATCACCCTGCTTATTTAACTTATATGCAGAGTACACCACGAGAAACACTGGGTTGGAAGAAGCACAAACTAGAATCAAGATTGTTGGAAGAAATATCAATAACCTCAGATATGCAGATGATGCCACCCTTATGGCAGAAAGTGAAGAGGAACTAAAGAGCCTCTTGATGAAAGTGAAAGAGGAGAGTGAAAAAGTTGGCCTAAAGCTTAACATTCAGAAAACTAAGATCATGGCACCTGCTCCCATTACCTCATAGGAAATAGATGGGGAGACAGTGGAAACAGTGTCAGAATTTTTTTTTTTTGGGCTCCAAAGTCACTGCAGATGGTGACTGCAGCCATGAAAATAAAAGTCGCTGACTCCTTGGAAGCAAAGTTATTACCAACCTAGACAGCATATTAAAAAGCAGAGACATTACTTTGCCAACAAAGGTCCATCTAGTCAAGGCTATATTTTTTCCAGTGGTCATGTATGGATGTGAGAGTTGGACTGTGAAGAAAGCTGAGCGCCGAAAAATTGATGCTTTTGAACTGTGGTGTTGGAGAAGACTCTTGAGAGTCCCTTGGACTGCAAGGAGATTCAACCAGTCAGTCTGAAAGGACTGATGCTGAAGCTGAAGCTCTAATACTTTGGCTACCTGATGTAAAGAACTGATTCATTTGAAAAGACCCTGATGCTTGGAAAGATGGAAGGTGGGAGGAGAAGGGGACAACAGAAGATGAAATGGTTGGATGGTATCACCAACTCGATGGACATGAATTTGACTAACCTCCAGGAGTTGGTGATGGACAGGGAAGCCCAGCATGCTGCAGTCCATGGGGTGGCAACGAGTCAGACATGACTGAGTGACTGAACTGAATTGTGCTTAGTAATTTTACATTGTATGTACGTATCTTCTTTATCCACTCCTCTTGGTGTATGTTCAGGTTGTTTCCATGTCCTGCCTGTTTTAAGTAGTGCTGCAGTGAACATTGGAGTGGATTTGTCTTTTTTTTCCCTTAGAGGTTAATTACTTTACAATATTGTATTGGTTTTTCCATGCATTGACATGAAACTGCCATGGGTGTGCATGTGTTCCCCATCCTGAACCCCCTTTCCCCCTCCCTCCCCATCCCATCCCTCTGGGTCTTCCCAGTGACCGGCCCCGAGCACCCTGTGTCATGTATAGATCCCGGACTGGCAATTTGTTTCACATATGATAATATACATGTTTCAATGCCTTCTTCCAAACCATCCCACCCTCGTCCTCTCCCACAGAGTACAAAAGACTTCTTTACACCTGTGTCTCTTTTGCTGTCTCGCATACAGGGTTGTCATTACCATCCTTCTAAATTCCATATATATATGTGTTAGTATACTGTATATACTGTTAGTATACTGTATTGGTGTTTTTCTTTCTGGCTTACTTCACTCTGTATAATAGGCTCTAGTTTCATCCACCTCATTAGAGCTGATTCAAATATATACTTTTTAATTGGTTGCTGAGTAATGTTCCATTGTGTATATGTACCATAGATTTCTTATCCATTCATCTGCTGATGGACATCTAGGTTGCTTCCATGTCCTGGCTGTTATAAACAGTGATGCAGTGAACATTGGGGTACATGCATCTCTTTCAATTCTGGTTTCCTTGGTGTGTGTGCCCAGCAGTGGGATTGCTGGGTCATATGGCAGTTCTATTTTCAGTTTTTTTAAGGAATCTCCACACTGTTCTCCATAGTGGCTGTAACTAGTTTGCATTCCCACCAACAGTGTAAGAGGGTTCCCTTTTTTCCACACCCTCTCCAGCATTTATTGCTTGTACAGTTTTGGATAGCAGCCATTCTGACTGGCGTGAAATGGTACCTCATTGTGGTTTTGATTTGCATTTCTCTGATAATGAGTGATGTCGAGCATCTTTTCATGTGTTTGTTAGCCATCTGTATGTCTTCTTTGGAAAAATGCCTGTTTAGTTCTTTGGCCCATTTTTTGATTGGGTCATTTATTTTTCTGGAATTGAGCTGCAGGAGTTGCTTGTATATTTTTGAGATTAATTCTTTGTCAGTTGCTTCGTTTGTTATTATTTTCTCCCATTCTGAAGG
The DNA here is from genome assembly GCF_963930625.1 of Muntiacus reevesi. Classification (NCBI taxonomy): domain Eukaryota; kingdom Metazoa; phylum Chordata; class Mammalia; order Artiodactyla; family Cervidae; genus Muntiacus; species Muntiacus reevesi. The sequence continues at coordinate 99,677,063 of NC_089250.1, forward strand.
CTGTCTTCTCACTTGCTTGTAGTTTCCTTTGTTGTGCAAAAACTTTTAAGTTTCATTAGGTCCCATTTGTTTATTTTTGCTTTTCTTTCCAATATTCTGGGAGATGAGTCATAGAGGATCTTGCTGTGATTTATGCCGGAGAGTGTTTTGCCTATGTTTTCCTCTAGGAGTTTTATAGTTTCTGGTCTTACGTTTAGATCTTTAATCCATTTTGAGTTTATATTTGTGTATGGTGTTAGAAAGTGTTCTAGTTTCATCCTTTTACAAGTGGGTGACCAGTTTTCTCAGCACCACTTGTTAAAGAGGTTGTCTTTTCTCCATTGTATATTCTTGCCTCCTTTGTCTAAGATAAGGTGTCCATAGATGCGTGGAGTTATCTCTGGGATTTCTATTTTCTTCAATTGATCTATATTTCTGTCTTTGTGCCAGTACCATACTGTCTTGATGACTATGGCTTTGTGGTAGAGATTGAAGTCAGGCAGGTTGATTCCTCCAGTTCCATTCTTCTTTTTCAAGATTACTTTGGCTATTCGAGGTTTTTTGTATTTTCATACAAATTGTGAAATTATTTGTTCTAGTTCTGTGAAAAATACCATTGGTACCTTCATAGGGATTGCATTGAATCCATAGATTTCTTTGGGTAGTATACTCATTTTCACTGTTTTGATTCTTCTGATCCATGAACACAGTATATTTCTCCATCTATTTGCATCCTCTTTGATTTGTTTCACCAGTGGTTTATAGTTTTCTATATATAGGTCTTTTGTTTCTTTAGGTAGATGTATTCCTGAGTATTTTATTCTTTTCGTTGCAATGGTCAATGGAATTATTTCCTTAATTTCTCTTTCTGTTTTCTCAAATTCTTTTGGTCTCCCTTCACATGAAATATTTTTTTTTCCAGCCCTTCACTTTCAGTCTATATGTGTCCCTTGTTTTGAGGTGGGTCTCATGTAGACAGCATATATAGGGGTCTTGCTTTTGTATCCATTCAGCCAGTCTTTGTCTTTTGGTTGGGGCATTCAACCCATTTACATTTAAAGTAATTATTGATAAATATGGTCTCGTTGCCCTTTACTTTGTTGTTTTGGGTTCATGTTTATACAACCTTTCTGTGTTTCCTGCCTAGAGAAGATCCTTTAGCATTTGTTGAAGAGTTGGTTTGGTGGTGTCAAATTCTCTCAGCTTATACTTGTCTGTAAAGCTTTTGAATTCTCCTTCATATCTGAATGAGATCCTTGCTGGGTACAGTAATCTGGGTTGTAGGTTATTCTCTTTCACTACTTTAAGTATGTCCTGCCATTCCCTTCTGGCCTGAAGAGTTTCTGTTGAAAGGTCAGCTGTTATCCTTATGGGAATCCCCTTGTGTGTTATTTGTTGTTTCTCCCTTGCTGTTTTTAACATTTGTTCTTTGTGTTTGATCTTTGTTAATTTGATTAATATGTGTCTTGGGGTGTTTTACCTTGGGTTTATCCCGTTTGGGACCCTCTGGGTTTCTTGGAGTTGGATGATTATTTCCTTCCTCATTTTAGGGAACTTTTCAACTATTATCTCCTCAAGTATTTTCTCATGGTCTTTCTTTTTGTCTTCTTCTGGCACTCCTATGATTTGAATGTTGGGGTGTTTAACATTGTCCCAAAGGTCTCTGAGGTTGTCCTCATTCTTTTAATTCTTTTTTCTTTTTTCATCTCTGTTTCATTTATTTCTACCATTCGCTCTTCTACCTCACTTATCCTATCTTCTGCCTCCATTATTCTACTTTTGGTTCCCTCCAGAGTTTTTTTTTTTTTTTTAAATCTCATTTATTGCATTATTCATTTTTAATTGACTCTTTTTTATTTCTTCTAGGTCCTTGTTAAACCCTCTTGAATCTTCTCAATCCTTGTCTCTAGGCTATTTATCTGTAACTCCAATTTGCTTTCAAGATTTTGGATCATTTTCATTATCATTATTCGGAATTCTTTATCAGGTAGATTCCCTATCTCTTCCTCTTTTGTTTGGTGTGGTGGGCATTTACCCTGCTCCTTTGCCTGCTGGGTATTTCTCTGCCTTTTCATCTTATTTATATTGCTGTGTTTGGAGTGGCCTCTCCGTATTCTGGCAGTTTGTGATTCATCTTTGTTGTGGAGGTTCCTCACTGTGGGTGGGGTGTGATGGGTGGCTTGTCAAGGTTTCCTGGTTAGGGAAGCTGGTGTTGGTGTTCTGGTGGGTGGAGCTGGATTTCTCTCTGGAGTGCAATGAAGAGTCCAGTAATGAGTTTTGAGATGTCAGTGGGTTGGTGTGACTTTGGGCAGCCTGTATATTGGAGCTCACGGCTATGTTCCTGTGTTGCTGGAGAATTTTCATTGTATGTCTTGCTCTGGAAGTTTTTGGCCCTTGGGTGGTGGTTGGTTTCAGTGTAGGTATGGAGACGTTTGATGAGGTCCTATTGATTAATGTTCCCTGTAGTCATGAGTTCTCTGGTGTTCTCAGGATTTGGACTTCAGCCTCTTGCCTCTGGTTTTCAGTCTTATTCTTACAGTAGCTTCAAGACTTCTCCATCTATACAGCACCGATGATAAAACATCTAGGTTAATGATGAAAAGTTTCTCCACAGTGAGGGACACCTGGAGAGGTACACAGAGTTACATGGAGAAGAGAAGAGGGCGGAAGGAGATAGAGGTGACCAGGAGGAGAAGAGAGGGAATCAAAAGGGGAGAGAGCAAGCTAGCCAGTAATCACTTCCCTATGTGCTCTCCACAGTCTGGATCCCTCAGAGATGTTCACGAAGTTACACAGAGGAGAGAAGAGGGAAGAAGGAGACAGAGGTGGCCAGGAGGATAAAAGGGGGAATCAAAAGGAGAGAGACTGGTCTAGCCAGTAATCAGTTCCCAAGTGTTCTCCATTCCCAGACACACAAAGAGATTCACAGAGTTGGGCAGAGAAGAGAAGAGGGAGGGAGGAGATAGAGGCAACCTGGGGGAGAGAAAGGAAAGTCAAAAGGGGAGAGAGCAATCAAGACAGTAATCACACTCCCAAGTAAAAATATGTACTGAAGATTGGGTTCTTAAAGGTATAAAATTGATGATAAATACCAAAAAACAAAGATTAAAAATCTAGAGTAGACATTAGATTCTCAAAAGTATGATATTAAAGAAAAATCAAAGTCACAAAAATTATAATATATATATGAAATTTGCTTTAAAAATAGGGCTTTTTTTTGCAAAGTAATAGTAGGTTATAAAAATGAAAATTAAAGGAGTAATAGAGGACTTAAAAATAAATTAAAAAAAAATAAAAAAAAATATAATAGCAAAAATATATCTAGGACTTTCTCTGGTGTTGTTGTGAACAGTGTGGGGTCAGTTCATTTTCATATAGTTCCTTGATCCGGCTTATACTTCTCAAAATCTATAGGCCCCTTCCTATGTAGTCAGTGGTAACTGCAGGGTTTTAATTTGTTGCACCTGTCACTTCCAAAGCGGTTCCCTCTGTTTGTTTTAGCTTCTTCTGTTTGCTAGTCTCTTCAGTGTCTAATTTCCGCCCTGACACAAGGGGATGAAGGTGGTCACATATTTAGGCTCACTTGTTCAGTTGTGCTGTGGGGAGGGAGGAATGCGCAAACATATGTCACTGGTGTGTGTGGGGAGTGCTCGCAGTGTCTCGGCCGCACTGGGTTTGCCCCCGCTCATGGCGTGCGTGTTTTCCCAGTCTGCACTGCTCAGGCGCTAGGTTGCTCTGCCAGGAACTCTCTGAGGCGGGCCCTGGGTTGCATGCCCTTCCCAGGACTAAGCCTCTCAGGTTCAGGTTCTCAGGTCTTCCACAGAGGTGCAGACTTACTTGGTTGGGCCCGCGTTTTGGCTCTTCCCAGGTCCCAGCTGTTCAGGTGACCAGGTGTTTGGCGAGCGTGGTCGCCCCCAGGTGGGGACTGTGACTTATCCCCTCCCCCATCCCTGCCACTTAGCTTTCTGGGTGTATAACCAGTGCGCCTTCTCAGGTGTGCCCTGTGTCTCTTCTGGGGAACTGATCTCTGGCTGCGACCCTCCCGGGGGATGTTGACCGTCCAGAATCCCAAGCAGTCTTGGTTAGCAACTGCCTGCAGTTTGGTGTAGGATGCCTCCCTGGGGCTGCGATTGCCCCATTTCGGCTCTGGTTGCCCTCACCTGCCAGTCTCTGGCGGGGGATGGCGGTCCGCAGCCGGCTAGCTCTGCTCAGTCCTTTGTTCTGTGAGCGTGCCTGGCGGTGTCTTAGGTTAGGGCTTTGTGCGGGGTAGCTATCCCACAGTCTGGGTTGCTATCTCTAGTTAGTTCCCTCAGATTGCCCTCGGAGCATTCAGGCCTGGTCCTTACTCTAAGCAATGCAGCCTGCGCCTCCCTGTCCAGCCCCCACTTGCTAGTGGCGGATGCAAGTGTCCCGCGCTGCTTCTCCGCTGGGAGTTTTAATCTGTGGGTTTTAATTATTTATTTATTTTTCCTCCTGGTTATGTTGCCCTGTGAGGTTCCAAGTCTCACCACAGACTCGCCGGTGAGAGTGTTTCTTGTTTCCTATTTCGCAAGAACAAGTGTTCTTGTTTGGAAACTTCTCTCTTTTTTAAGGCTCCCTTCCTGGGAGGGATCTCTGTCCCTACCTCTTTTGTCTCTCTTTTTATCTTTTATATTTTTTCCTACCTCCTTTCAAAGACAATGGGCTGCCTTTCTGGGTGCCTGATGTCCTCTGCCAGCATTCAGAAGTTGTTCTGTGGAATTTTCTCAGTGTTCAAATGTTCTTTCGATGAATTTGTGGGGGAGAAAGTGGTCTCCCCGTCCTATTCTTCTGCCATCTTAGGACTGCCCCATTTTTCTTTTTGAATTATGGTTTTCTCTGGGTAGTGGAGTTGTTGGGTAACATGGTAGCTATATTTTTAATTTTTAAAGGAACCTCCATACTGTTCTTCATAGTGGCTGTAACAATTTACATTCTGACCCACAGTGCAAGAGGACTCCCTTTTCTCCACACCCTCTCCAGTGTTTATTGTTTGTAGATCCTTTCAACATTATTGCCAGGCAGACATTACTTCCATTTTACAGATGTGGAGGTTGAGGCTCAGAGGGCCAGTAAACAAGAGAGATCAGATACAGAAGTCTGTTCTTGACACTTGACTACCTTCCAGTGATGACTGTGAGTAAGTTAAAGCTGTGGAACCCTGTGAATCTGAGAAGAGGACAAGATTTGGACAGTCCAAGCTGATGATGGCCATAAGGGTGCCCATCAGAGGATACCCATATCTGGAGGAGGATTAAAATGACCATTTATTCTCAACTTAGCTATTCAAGTTGATCTGAAATTAGGAGGCCGCAACTATCCTTAGGGGCAGGTAAAAGCTGATAAATTGTGATCTTGTAATTGGACTCCATGCTTTTTCTTTCTAAAATTATCTTTCCTATTTATGATATTAGTGTTATCTCTCTTGGCAACCCACTCTAGTATTCTTACATGGCAAATCCTATGGACAGAGGAGCCTGGTGGGCTACAAGCCATAGGGTTGCAAAGAGCTGGACATGACTGACTAACACACACTCTTCCTCCCCAATCTGGGAAAGGCCTCTATGGTTGTATATGCTCTCTTTAGAGGGGAGCATATGTTGATCCACAAATCCTGGATGTTATTTGATGATTTCTAGTTTAAGCAAATGTCTTCAACTTGCACAAGCTATTGGAAGTAAGAAAAATAAAAGCTGTTAACAAAAACTTCATAAAGACAAAGGAAATAAGATATTTGATATATGAAATAAAGATCTACAGTATCTCATGAGTTTAAAGACTATTTTGTTTGAGGCTTAGATGACTGATTCAGACATTATTCCACTATTTGAAAGGTATAGAATATTACAGACTTTCCCCTGTAAATTCTTTTTTGACCATCTTATTCCCTATTTCTGATTTGGGGATTTATAGCTATTGCACATCAATTTCCACTTATAGACATGGCAGATGTGATTATAATGTACTCCATGAATTAGTTCCAATTGTTTTGTTTAAAAAGTCAGTTGTGATTCTGGAAACTGACTTGAGACGAGAAAGAATAAAAGGTTGATGATAAATTATAGCATACCCCCCTTTTGGGAAAAGGTGTTTGGTGGTAAGCCCCAGGGGATGAGTTTGGTTAACATTTTCATTAATAAACTGGTAAAGGAAGTAAACAACACAAATAAAAAGAGCAGATGCACCTAAGTGAGCTGAAGCCAATGAAAATGGACTTTATGTAACTTTTAAATCAAGGCAAATGGAAAGAATATATGAGTGATGTTCAGATGAAACTGGTGGTGACCCTGAGGAAAATGGTTGGAAATGGTTATGACACAGGAGGTATTATGCAATGTCCCCCTTTTATTTTATTTGAAAATTTATGCCCATAGCATCCAGGGACATGCTAACTCTATCTCAGTAGGATACTAATTTCTTCATTCTCAGAATATCTATCTAATTTGACACTATCATTTCCTCAGTCACCCTGGCTCACATCCTAGAAGCTATCTTTCACTCATTACTTTCTTTTATCTGTAGTCAAATAATAATTAACATCTATTTAACACTTACTACATGAAAGCCACTATGCTAAGCAGCTTACATATATCATCTGACTTAATCCTCAGGAAGACTGTATGACATAAGTATTGCTGTTCCCATTTTGCAGATTAAGGAACAACAGGTCTTCCTGTGTAAATTCATCTGGAGAGTCAGCCTGTGGGGTAGCACTCACCATCCTGGCATCGCTTGGTAGTTGTGCAGACAGTGTTGCCACACAAAGTGGATGAACAGTTGGACCCATTGCTTTCCCTGAAAAGGACCTAAAAGGACAGTGTGGTTGGATGTAGCAGCAAGATCAAGCTCTGAGCCTTTGGAGTGGGAGCACTGACTCCAAGACCATAGACTACCAGACTACTAACCCTAGGGAGTATCAAATAGTGAGAACTCACAAAAGGAAACCACTTGAATACAAGACCCGGCATCACCCAACCACCAGTAGCACCCTGTGCAGGATGCCTAATCTAAACAAGAAGTAAAACAAAAATATAAACCCAGTCATCAGCAGGCAGGATTACCACCTCACTCAGCCTTGCCCATCAGAGGAAAAACAAACAAACAAAAACCCAGCACAAATCTCCCTCTATATGAAGCTTACACAAACCACTGGACTAAACTCAGGCAGACGGAAACCAAGAGGAAGAAAGAATTCAACCTTGAAGCCTGGGGAAAAGAGACCTCAAACACAGTAAGTTAAATAAAAAAAATATATATATATGATGAAAAGACAGAGAGATACTACACAAATGAAGGAACAAATTAGAAACACAGAAGTCCAAATAAATAAAGAAGAAATATGCAAACTACCTGAAAAAGAATTCAGAATAATGATAGTAAAGATGATCAAAAACCTTGAAAACAAAATGGAGAAGGTGCAAGAATTAATTAACAAGGACCTAGAAGAATTAAAGAATAAAGCTACAGGGACAAACAACACAATTACTAAAATTAAAAATACTCTGGAAGGAATCAATAGCAGAATATCTGAAGCAGAATAATGAATCAGTGAGCTGGAAGATAAAATGGTAGAAATAACTTCTGAAGAGCAGAATAAAGTAAAAAAGAATAAAAAGAACTGAGGGTAGTCTCAGAGACCTCTGGGACAATATCAAATGCACCGACATTCATATTATAGGGTTCCAGAAGAAGAAGAGAAAAAGAAAGGGCATGAGAAAATTTTTGAAGAGAGTATAGTTGAAAATTTCCCCAGCATGGAAAAAGAAATAGTCAATCAAGTGCAAGAGGCACAAAGAATCCCATACAGGATAAACCCAAGGAGCAACATGCCAAGACACATTCTAATTAAGCTAACAAAGACTAAACACAAAGAAAGAATATTAAAAGCAGTGAGGGAAAAGCAACAAGGAACATTCAAGGGAAACCCCATACATTTAACAGCTGATCTTTCAGCAGAAACTCTGCAGGCCAGAAGGGAATGGCAGGATATATTTAAAGTACTGAAAGCAAAAAAAAAAAAAAAAAAAAAAAAAATCTACAACCAAGATTACTCTACCTGGCAAGGATCTCATTCAAAACTGATGGAGAAATAAAAAGCTTTTCAGACAAGCAAAAGGTAAGAGAATTCAGTACCACCAAACCAGCTTTACAACAAATGTTAAGTGGACTTACATAGTCAAGAAATTCAAGAGAAGGAAAAAGATCTACAAAATCAACCTCAAACAATTAAGAAAATTGCAATAGGAACATATACATCAATAATTACTTTAAATGTAAATAGATTAACTGTTCCAACCAAAAGGCACAGACTGGCTGAATGGATACAGAAACAAGACCCATATATGTGCTGTCTACAAGAAACCCACTTCAGACCTAAAGACACATATAGACTGAAAGAGAGGATGGAAAAATATATTCCATGCAAATGGGAAGCAAAAGAAAGCTGGAGTAGCAATCCTCATATCAGTAAAATAGACCTTAAAATAAAGAAGATTACAAGAGATAAGGAAGGACACTACATGATGATCAAGGGAACAATCCAAGAGGAAGACATAACAATTGTAAATATCTATGCACCCAACATAGGAGCACCTCAATATATCAGACAAACACTAACAGACGTAAAAGGAGAAATTGACAGTAACACAACATTAGTAGATTTTAACACCCCACTCACACCAATGGACAGAACATCAAAACAGAAAATTAGTAAGGAAACACAAGTCTTAAATGATACATTAGATGAGATGGATCTCACTGATATCTTCAGGAAATTCCATCCAAATGCAGAAGAATACACCTTCTTCTCAAATGCACATGGAACATTCTGCAGGATAGACCACATCTTGGGTCACAAATCAAACCTCAGTAGATTTAAGAAAATTGAAATCATATTAAGCATCTTCTCTGACCACACTGCTATGAGACTATATTAGTTACAAGAAAAAAATTGTAAGCAACACAAACACATGGAGATTAAACAGTGCATTTCTAAATGACCAACAGGTTACTGAAGAAATCAAAAGGGAAATAAAAAAAATTTCTAGAAACAAATGACAATGAAAACACGACAACTCAAAACCTGTGGGATGCGGCAAAAGCAGTTCTAAGAGGGAAGTCAATAGCAATACAATCCTACCTCAAGAAACAAGAAAAACATCGAATATACAACCTAACTTTACACTTAAGACAACTGGAGAAAGTTAGAACAAAAAGCCCCCAAAATTAGTAGAAGGAAAGAAATCCTAAAGATCCAAGTAGAAATAAATGAAAAAGAAATGAAAGAAACAGTAGTAAAGATTAATAAAACTAAAAGCTGGTTCTTTGAGAAGATAAACAAAATTGACAAAGTTATAGCCAGACTCATCAAGAAAAAAAGATAGAAGAATAAAATCAACAAAATTAGAAATGAAAAAGGAGAGTTTACAGCAGATAATGCAGAAATACAAAGGATTATAAGAAACTATTATGAACAACTGTATGGCAGTAAAACAGATTACCTGGACAAAATGGACAGATTCTTAGAAAAGTTCAATCTTCCAAGACTAAACCAGGAAGAAATATAAATTATGAACAACCCAGTCACAAGCACTGAAATTGAAGCTGTGATTAAAAAAAAAAAAAATCTCCAAAAAAACAAAAGCCCAGGAGCAGATGGCTTCACAGGAGAATTCTGTCAAGCATTTAGAGAAGCGTTAATGATGTCCTTCTAAAACTCTTTCAAAAAATTGCAGAGGAAGGGACACTTCCAAACTCATTCTACAAGGCCACCAGCACCCTGATACCAAAACCATACAAAGAAAACACACAAAAAGAAAACTACAGGTCAGCATCACTGATGAACAGAGATGCAAAAACCCTCAACAAAATTTTAGCAAACAGAATTCAGCAACACATCAGAAAGCTCATATACCACGATCAAGTTGGGTTTATTCCAAGAATGCAAGGATTCTTCAATATACCCAAATCAATCAATGTGATACACCATATTAACAAACTGAAAGGTAAAAACCATATGATCATCTCAATAGATGCAGAAAAAGCCTTTGACAAAATTCAACACCTGTTTATGATTAAAACTCTTCAAAAAATGTGTGTAGAAGGAACCTACCTCAACATCGTAAAGGCCATATATAATAAGCTTACAGCTAACATTATTCTCAATGGTGAAAAACTGAAAGCATTCCCTCTAAGATCAGGGACAAGACAAGGGTGCCCACTTTCCCCACTTTATTCAACATAGTTCTGGAACTCCTAGCTACAGCAATCAGAGAAGAAAAAGAAATAAAAGGAATTCAGATCGGAAAAGTAGAAGTAAAGCTCTCACTGTTTGTAAATGACATGATACTGTACACAGAAAACCCTAGAGATAGTATCAGAAAATTACTAGAGCTAATCAGTGAACTTAACAAAGTTTCAGGATACAAAATCAAAACACAGAAATAACTTACATTTCTATATACTAACAATGAAAAATCAGAAAGAGAAATTAAGGAATCAATCCCATTCACCATTGCAACAAAAAGAATTAAATATCTAGGAATAAACTTACCTTAGGAGAACAAAGAACTGTACACAGAAAATTATAATACACTAATGAAAGAAATTAAAGACGACATAAACTGATGGAGAGATATTCCATGTTCCTGGGTAGGAAGAATTAATATTGTGAAAATGACTATACTACCAAACGCAATCTACAGATTCAATGTGGTGCCTATCAAAATTACCAATGACATTTTTCATAGAACTGGAACAAAAAATTTCACAATTCATATGGAAATACAAAAGATCCCGAATAGCTGAAGCAGTCTTGAGAATGAAGAATGGAGCTGTAGGAATCAACTTTCCTGACTTCAGATTATACTACAAAGCTACAGTCATCAAGACAGTATGGTATTGGCACAAAAACAGAAACAGGCCAATGGAACAAGATAGAAAGCCCTGAAATAAACCCATGCACCTATGAGTACCTTATATTTGATAAAGGAGGCAAGAATATACAATGGGGCAAAGACAGCCTCTTCCATAAATGGTGCTGGGAAAACTGGACAGCTACATGTAAAAGAAGGAAATTAGAACACTTCCTAATACCATACACAAAGATAAACTCAAAATGGATTAAAGACCTACATGTAAGACCAGAAACTATAAAACTCTTAGAGGAAAACAAAGGCAAAACACTCGATGACATAAGTCAAAGCAAGATCCTCTAAATCTACCTACCTCCTAGAGTAATGGAAATAAAAACAAAAGTAAACAAGTGGGACCCGATTAAACTTAAAAGCCTTTACATAGCAAAGGAGACTCTAAGCAAGGTGAAACAACAACCCTCAGAATAGGAGAAAATAATAGCAAAAGAAACAACTGACAAAGGATTAATTTCCAAAATATAGAAGCAGCACATACAACTCAATGCCAGAAAAACAAACAACCCAAGCAAAAAGTGGGGAAAAGACATAAACAGCCATTTCTGCAAAGAAGACATGCAGATGGCTAACAAACACATGAAAAGATGCTCAACATCCCTCATTATTAGAGAAATGCAAATTAAAACTACAATGAGATATCACCTCAACTGATCAGAATGGCCATCATCAAAAAGTCTAGAAACAATAAATGCTGGAGCGGGTATGGAGAAAAGGGAACGCTCTTGCACTGCTGGTGGGAATGTAAATTGATACAGCCACTATGGAAGACGGTATGGAGATTCCTTAAAAAACTAGGAATAAAACCACCATATGCCCCAGAAATCCCACTCCTAGGCATATATCCTGAGGAAACCAAAATTGAAAGAGACACATGTATCCCATTGTTCATTTCAGCACTATTTACAATAGCTAGAACATGGAAGCAACCTAGATGTCTGTCGACAGATGAATGGCTAAAGAAGTTGTGGTACATATACACAGTGGAATATTACTCAGCCATAAAATTGAGTCAGTTCTAATGAGATGGATGAACCTAGAACCTATTATAAAGAGCGAAGTAAGTCAGAAAAAGAAAGATAAATATCATATTCTAGCACATATATACATAATCTAGAGAAATGGTACTGAAGAATTTACTTACAGGGCAGCAATGGAGAAACATACATAGAGAATAGACTTGTGGACTTGGGGAGAGGGGAGGAGAGGGTGAGATGTGTGGTAAAAGTAACATGGAAACTTACATCACCATATGCAAAATAGATAGCCAACGGGAATTTGCTGTATGGCTCAAAAAACTCAAACAGGGGCTCTGTATCAACCTAGAGGGGTGGGATGGGGAGGGAAATGGGAGGGAGTTCCAAAAGGGAGGTGGGATATATATATGCCTGTGGCTGATTCAGGTTGAGGTTCAACAGAAAACAATAAAATTTTGTAAAGCAATTATCCTTCAATAAAAAAAAATAAAGAAAAAACAACAGATTTTGAGGGATTATGTATGCTGACCAAGTTTTGATAACAATATAATTGAGTTCTCTGTATAACTAATGTATTGTAACCAAGCATGACAGATTCTTCCTTGGTGTGGCCTCTTTCAGTCCTTTCTTATTCTCTGTTTTCTCATTACCCACAGTTTAAGGAACTGCAGTCATTTCATAACTGGTAATCTTATGATCAGTCTGCTTCAACCATATGCATTAACTGTATACAAGTTCTACTTCAACCATTTAACTACTGTTAACTATCATTCTCAAAAATATTTACTGATTTCTTGGTGTTTGATACTACAAATAATTATGTTTCCATAACTTTTAAAGAATGTTTCCCTTTTTATTATTATTTAACTTGTTCTAGATAAGATTTATGGGCTTTCCTGGTGGCTCAAATGGTTAATAATCTGCCTGCAAGGTGGGAGACCTGGGTTTGACCCCTGGGTTGGGAAGATCCCCTGGAGGAGGGCATGGCAACCCACTCCAGTATTCTTGCCTGGAGAATCCTATGAACAGAGGAGCCTGGCAGGCTAAAGTCCATGGGGCTGTAAAGAGTTGGACATGATTGAGCAACTAACACACAGATGAGATTTACCTTTTTCATAAATGATACAAAATAAAGCTAATTGCAAAGCAGAAATAGAGACACAGATGTGGAGAATGAACTTAATAGATTCCAAGGTGGGGAAGAGGGTGGAATGAACTGGGAGATTCGGTCTGATATCTATATTGTATACATACATATATACTATATATATATATATACATATATATATATATATACACATACATGTATACTACTACTATGTATAAAATAGATAACTAATGAGAACTTACCATATAGCACAGGGAAGTCTCATTGTTCTGTGGTGACCTAAATGGGAAGGAAATTAAAAAAAGAGGAGAGATATGTATGTGCATAATTGATTCATTTCCCTGTACAGTACAAAGTAACTCAACATTATTAAGTTACTATACCCCAATAAAAATTAATAATAGAAAACTAAGTACTAAATGCATAGATTTAAAAAAGGAATACAGAGAAAACTGATCATATGAAAAAAGTACATGAAGGCAGATGGGAACAAGTCCCTGCATATTTGCTGCCTAAATGCAGATGACTTCCAGATGTCTACGATAAGGATTGACACTCAGGTTGTAGCATCATTCGTAAGAATGGTAATAGAAAAAGGTGGCCAACTCTGATACAATATGTGATACTTATTTCTAAGGTAAAGATGGTTGAATTTTCACCCGTGTGCCACCATTCAGCACCCCCAGGTTCTGTTCATTGATATATTTGGTCAGGAGTTTTCTATTTAGGTTGATTGTAACTGTTCCCAAAAGGAAGTTTAAAAGAAACCAATCTATTTTCTGATGCTTCTGGTAGGGTTGCATTGGACTTCCTGCAAGTATTGATATTTTTCATCCCCCCAGGTGGGTCAGGTAAATATCAGAAAGTTAATCCAAGAAACACCCAATTTCACAGTGACCCTCAAGACAGGAAAGCAAATTCAGGTTGAAAAGAAGAATTTATGATCCTCTGAATTCGTGGACTCAACAAGTGGCCTGAAATTGAACTTTGTGTGCTTTGCATGAAAAGATAAAACTTGGAAAGCAGTATATGTGGGGATATAAATGTTTTGAAATTCATATATTTTATAGGAAAATAATATTAAAATATCAAAAATGTCAACATATTACTGTTCCTACTCTTGGGATTCCAATATCAGGAAGAGAATTTTAGTTATTATACTGCAGATGTAAGGAAATACATCTTAGCGTGTGTGTGCTGAATGCTACCGCTGAAAGTTGCTTCTCTGACAGGCAAGATCGTCTTGGCCAAGGCAGAATATAACTAAATGGGTTCTGGAAATATGTTATCTGTTTGTTTTCTGAATTGAGACTTTTTACTAAGGAGGCAGCCAATCAAGCACTTTCAAAGACTATGGAGAATGATATCAGCAGCTGGTGATATCACTAGAGGATCCAGTTTTTCAGGAAAACTCTAGGAATGTCAATGCATGAGGCTGGTTAGAAATTACAGTATAATCAACCAGGTTTTGTGTCAATGAATGTAGGGTACAAGGCAAGAATTCTGATAGAAAATAAATACATAAAATCAAGAATAGTGCCATTATTGCTAAGACAACTATTGAGTTAAATCATTTCTAGAACTGCATCCTGTTCTCCCTTTAAGAAGCAGAGAGAGGAGTCCTGAAGTCCTATGGCAGATATATCCTTGTTCCCTAACAGTTGCTCTCAAGGAAGATACTAGGCCCACAGTCTGGGAGTAATTGGGCCTCACTTTTCTCATAGATTTTGATATTCTGGGATGGTTTGTTTTCTCAATGCAGGTCCTAGTAAATTAACAACAGTTGAATGTTTCTATAAAATATCCCTCTTTGTGAAAATGTCAAGTAAGACTAACTTTTCCCTAGTAAGTAAAGTGAAGAAGTGGAAGCCTAGGAGATGCACTGAGAGGCTCATCAGATGTCCTTGCCAAGATAAGAGGTGGGCTTAACATGGGGATAACTCATTTGAGGCCAGTACCCCGCCTCCACCCTCCAGCTGGTCCTCCCAGTGGGTCTCCTCCTGAATGTATTGGTTTGTTAGGAGGCTCCACAGCTTGGAGGCCCTGGGCTTCACTGAAGTAGTTCAGGGTATCATATGGTGAGTTCTTCCTACAGAGATTCTTGCTTACCATTATCTACTCACTCATAGTATACTTGTGACATATTTTGCCTTAAATTTAATGAAGCCATTTTTCCCTCCTCCAGTTTCTTGCCTCACTCACCCTTTCTGCCCATCATTTTTTTTTTTTTCCCCCTGTATATCTCTATTTTGGCTTTCTGCACATCTTCATAAATTTAAAAACAAACAAAAAAAATGTTTTACTGGCTGGAGAGTGGAGGCAGGGTACTGGCCTCAGATGAGTTATCCCCATGTTAAGCCCTCGTCTTATCTTAGCAAGGACATCGGAGGAGCCTCTCAGTGCACCTCTTTTATACCCACCAAACAGTAGTAATGATTACAGAGCCTCATATATAACCCAGATAGATCAAGGCGCAAGAACCTAGAAAGTTAAGTGGACTGACTGGGTGGAAATTAGAGTCCTAGAAAGTGTTACCTCATTGGCTTTTCTATTTTTTCAGGTGAGATTTTCTGGGACTCATTGTAAACAGAACTAGGAAGTTCATGGGGGTGCAGGTGGAGTTGGGGAGCAGGTTGGAGGGAGATCTGGAGTTGAAGAATAAGTAGAAAGTCTCTGATCTTCCCTGTTATGGTGACAACAGCCGTTTGGCTTTACCTCTTACCAGTCATTGTGAGAAGAAAAAAAATTTTAAAATAGAAAGGTAGAACAGGAAGAAAAGGGAACTGTCATTATTTTATGAAGAAGCATAGATGTTTAGAACACATAAATTGGGAGTAAGATCAGAGAAACAAGAAAATGAAGACAGAGGAAATAGAAGTTAAAAGTATGAAAGAATGAAGCGCCAAATAAAGATTAAAGGTTAAACATTAAAAAAATAATAAAAAGATAAAGTGGGTGAGATTTATAATAAATGAGAAAAGGCGATAGGCCAATGAGAAAAAAGGTTAAAATCATGAAAGTAAAAGAGATAAAAGATTAAGATAGAGGGGATTGGCTGATAAGTTAAAAGTATGAAAGTAGATGAGATTAAAAATTAAGCACAGGAAATAACTAACATGCTAAAAGTAAAAAAGTATAAGAATGGAAAGCTTTTGAGGGGAATAATTCAAATAAAAAAAAAAAAAGCATGTGCATTAGACAACTGGATGAGCTAAAAAGGGTCAATTGTGTAAGAAACACAAGGGCTGAGAGGCTGGCTTCCTGCAGGGGTGAGTCCACAGTGAAGGAGGTGCCCTGACACAGGGATAGGAGCAATGGGGCTGCCTTGGTACCCTGCCATTTACCATAGCATCTCAGGCTTTGTCTGTAATGCCAGAGCTTTTGGACTAAGGCAATCAGACACCCTGGGGTATTAAAAAAAAAAAAGTCCAGTCTTTCCTGGGGAGAACTTTTCAGGTAAGCCAGTTGAACTCATTTGAAAGGCTTCCTGGTCTTTTTTTTTTTTTTTTTTTCATTTATATAAATATTCTAAAATATTTAAAACCTATCAGAATTTCATTCTCTTTTAAGATGCCTTTCCTGCCTCCATAAGTTTGCTTGAAACACCCTTGAGCTGTGAAATTTGGTGCTTGTTTACATGTTTTGATGTTCTCTATTTTATTTAGGCATTTTAAAGCTCTCCCTAAAAGGTAAAAGATGAAGAGAAAGTGTAAGAGAGACTTTTAGATAGCTGTCTCAGTGTCAAAGATTTATGCTGTTATAAGATTTCATGCTTCCTTGGCTAAGAGAATTTTGTACTTGTCAATCTGTTCCCCTGCCCGCTTCTTTCTTACCTTCTGAAGAGGTGTTCTTTCTTACTGGAGGAGAGTTCTCTTTTGTCAAATAGGCTTCTCCCATGACAAGTGAAATGTATTTGCATTCAAAAGATCTGCTCATATTGAACGAACATATCACTGTGTTACTTCCAAATTTCTAGGAGAGGGAATCTGATTAACACCTCTTGACCCAACTCTGGCTTAGGATAGAGGATGTTAAGGGAAGTAAAGCAGTGTTGAACTGAACAGTGAAAGAGCTTGAAGATGATGTGGGGACTGCAGAGATGTTCTGGAGTAGCTGTGAGGTTTGATGGAAATGGATGAAAGAGAAAAGTAATTTTTATATTTTTTGTGGTGCTGTGGACTGTGTATTTGTGCTTTATAAGAAAGCAATCAAGGATTTGGGGTTGAAATTATTTTTTGGTTGTTGAATTACTTTTCTTTGGATAAGCAACTATTCTAGAAGCAAAACACCTGGATCTTGGTTTTATTAAGGTTAAAATAAGGATTCCAATATGTAAAACAAGTTTAGTGAAGTATGGGTGCGCATGTGCTAAGTCACTTCAGTCGTGTCTGACTCTTTGCGACCCTACGGACTGTAGCCCACTTGGCTCCTCTGCTCATGAGATTCTCCAGGCAAGAATATTGGAGTGGACTGCCATGCCTTCTTCCAGAGGGTCTTCCCAACCCCCAGAGATTGAACCCAT
Organism: Muntiacus reevesi; assembly: GCF_963930625.1. Taxonomy (NCBI): domain Eukaryota; kingdom Metazoa; phylum Chordata; class Mammalia; order Artiodactyla; family Cervidae; genus Muntiacus; species Muntiacus reevesi. The sequence continues at coordinate 99,694,595 of NC_089250.1, forward strand.
GTCTCCTGCAATGCAGGTGATTCTTTACCGCTGAGCCCCTGGGGAAGCCCTTGGTGAAGTATAGCTTATTATAAAGTTATATGGCAATGCAATGTAGTAGAAGTATTGAAAGAATGTAAGAAAGGGGTTAAGTCTAAACAAAGGCTTAATTTCCTTCTTCCATGTTTCTTTACTTTTATTTGGGTAAATGCTCTGTACCATATAATGTGTAAGTGCTCTATGTGTGTGTGTGTTCAATTGTGTCTGAATCTTTGTGACCCCATGGACTATAACCCACCAGGCTCCTCTGTCCATGGGATTTTTCCAGGTAAGAATACTGGAGTGGGTTGCAATTTCCTTCTCCAGGGGATCTTCCTCACTCAGGGACTGAACCTGAGTTTCCTGCATTGCAGGCAGATTTTTTACCAAATGATGCAAAAGATGAATAAGAAATTTGCTTGCAATTTAATGAGAGAGAGATAACATGTTAATCAGTCACAAAAAGAAAAAAAGTATGGGGAGATAAACGTCAAAAGAAAGATTTGTTCAGTGATGTATGGGTTTATCAGAAAGGAGATATGACATTGACCTGAGAGGGTAAGAGGGGTTCAAGAGGATGTCAGGTTCCGCCCCCCCCCCAGAGGGTTATAAAGTCAGTAGGATTAGGATCATTGGTCTTAGAACTGATATGACAATAAGGCAGAGAGTAGACAAGCAGTTACAGAAGCAGAAAAGCCTGAACATGTTGGCTATTTGAGGGAAGAGTAGCAAATGGGGACTTTGTCTAAAAGGGAGAATTGGGTTCAATAAGACAAATAGTCATAGTTTTTCAGAAAGAGTCATTTGCACCAAATCATGAATTATCTTAAATTTTAGGATAGGGAATTTGCACTCTCAGCCATTGGGAGTCTTTGAAGACTTGATCTGGGAAGTGACATCTGTGAAGTTATGCTTTGATATAGTATTAGATTAAAGGAAGTGACTCATTTGAAAAGATCCTGATGCTGGGAAAGATTGAAGCCAGGAGAAGGGGACAACAGAGGATGAGATGTTTGAATGGCATCACTGTCTCAATGGACATGAGTTTGAGTAAACTCCAGGAGTTGGTGATAGACAGGGAGGTCTGACATTCATGGGGTCGCAAAGAGTTGGACACGACTGAGTGACTGGAAGGAAGTGTTACAAAGAAGGGGAATAGATGGGAAAAATAGGATGATTATGTTAAGGCGGAAGACAGATTATCCAAATTCACTTCACTGGAACAGAATTCCTTTGAAATGATATAAAGGAGATACTTCCAAGAGCACAATGGATAACGAGGAAGAATACTATCAGTGAAACACAGACACTTGTGAGATATTTCTGAAAGATTCAGAGTTGTCAGCTAGATGGAGAAAGGAAACCTGAGGAACTTACAACTCAAAATATAAACAGAAGATAAGATTGCTGTGGAGCAGGAAAAACTAAGAGATGACTATGGGTAACTGGACCAGAGTTGGGTCAATACAAGTTAATTAGGTTTCCTCTCCTGGAAATTTGGAAATAAGACTGAGATATTTTAGTTCAATAATAGCATATCTTTTGAGTGTAAGCATAAAAGCTGCAGAATGACGATCTTCCATCTGTTGTCAGGAAAACCTAGTTACTGAAAGAGACAAATGATGCAAGACATGGTGAGAGACAATTATCCCTTTCTGCTTTCTGGTTTTCTGGTTTGTGGTAGTGAATGGAAGCACCTGTCATTGGCTTCTCTGAGGAATCACAGTGGCCTCTTATCACCTTCCTGTTTCCATCTTAAATAAGTGGAAATTGTTTTCTGTTACTTGCATCCACATCTTAACTGATAAAGTGAGTGCTATGAGTTCTCTGCAAAAGTTACTTGAATATTTTTTTAGGTGCTGCATGTGAAATGACAGTTTTGTGGGTTTTTACAAAATTTTTATTTACTTTTGTCTGTGCTAGGTCTTTGTTGCTGCACAGGCTTTTCTCTGGCTGCAGAGAGTAGGGGCTACTCTCTAGTTGCAGTGCATGGGCTTCTCATTTCAGTGGCTTCTCTTGTCATGAACATGGGCTCTAGGGTGTGCGGGCTTCAGTAGTTGTGGCTCCCAGGCTCTAGAGCACAGGCTCAATAGTTGTGGCACACAGGATTAGTTGCGTGCGGCATGTGGGATCTTCCCAGATCAGGGATAGAACCTGTGTCTCCTGCATTGGCAGGCGGCTTCCTCACTACTGAGCCACCAGGGAAGCCCTGTGTTTGTTGTTTTTGAAGGGGGTTGTTGGGAGATGGAAGGCATCTCTTGCTTCATATTGTGTTGGAAGATACTAGAAACTAAGTTGTTTTCAAGGTTGAAAACAACTCATTTAATTCATCATAAGTCAAATTAATATTGTCCGATGGCAGTGGAAAGAAAAACCTCACTGGAAAGCACTCCATAACCTCTTAATTAATATCAGTTCATTGACTAATAGTCTGAGGTGAATTCCAGTTCCAAAGACGATAACCTCCATCAGTCCCTTGAAATTTTTTTCTACTTTAATATATTGCTGTTTTTATATTGTTCCTTAAAATTGAGAACAGATTCAATATTCCCTTTCCAGTTCTTAAATTGACTCTACCCTTTGCATACATCTAATTTATTTATTTTCCCATGTGCTTAGTTGCTCAGTCATGCCCAACTCTTTGCCACCCCATGGACTGTAGCTTGCCAGGCTCCTCTATCCATGGGGATTCTCCAGGCAAGAATACTGGAGTGGGTTGCCATGTCCTCCTCCGGGAATCTTCCCAACCCAGGGATCGAACCCAGGTCTCCTGCATTGCGGGTGGATTATTTATCAGTTGAGCTACCAGGGAAGTCCTGTTTTCCCATAGACCATTGAAATACCTAGAAACTTTGAATGTTTGAGCATTTGGAATATTTGAGTTCAAAGTGCATTCTTCAGGCTGCCTCATTCACTCTGAAATGGCACAAAAATTATTTGTCTGACTATGTGTTCTAGTTTTTCACTTGGGAATTATGATCCTATAGCTAAATTTGCCATCATGTAGGGTAGAACAATTCTAACCTCTATCAAGCTCTGACTTGTCACTTCAGCCAGTTTTGGGGAGAGAACTGGAGTCACTAGTTAATGCTGGTTTTAAAACACCTTTTAGTTACATGGCCCTTGAACAGCTCTGGTGCAGACAGACTTATCAGAGAGGTTTACATGATCATTTTTCTTGCCACCCCTTTCTTCTTTTTATTTTCTAACTCCCAGCCTCCTTACATGTATCTAGAGAGCTTTCCAACTTCCCAGGATACTCTGCACTGGGGAACTTCTGTCTATATATTGCCTTTTACTCTACAAACATTCTGGCCCCCACCTTGGACAAAACATTTCTATTCCATGTCAAGAATGACTGAAAATATCTTGAATATTATAATGCTAGAAACCAATATACTTTTAACAAGGAACTTTAGAGTGTTAAAGGAATGACTTGTGATGGGAATTTCTGATGACAGAATAGCCAATGCAATGGACAAAGTCATGGACTTGTCCGCTGGGTCTGTGACCATCTCTTTCCCTGTGAACTGACCTTTCTCCCAAACGTCTGCACTGTGTCCTGGGAATGGGCCTGGCGGCTGAGCTCTGCTGGGTCTGTCTGCTTCCTTGGTTATGCAGATTACACTAGGTGAGCAACTGAGTTCAGCTGGTCCAATCAGATTTTCTCTCCAGAAATTTGGAGCTGGAATCAAGAGAAAGTTGCAACTTTATAATGTGAACTTGAAGATGGAAATTCAGCCATGTTTGCCATGTGACCAACAGATAAGACAGCCAGCCTAAAGACATGATGCAGTGTCTGGTCAGAATGAAGGTAGCTTGGAGGTCTGATGGGTCTGCTTGAGCCTCAGGCCTTACTGGGTTCTGCCTCCTCCTCGGCCAGTGTGTATATTTAAAAATGGTAAGGAGGGGTTTGGAATAGAAGTTCAAAACTTAAAAATCCCTCATCTTCCTGATTGTAATACTTGATGATGATAATATGTTGTGTGGACATATTGTATGGGTTGGACAATTTAATGGAGAATTCTATTTATGCTAGTCAAAAACATGATTTCTTGTAACTGCCTAGGAAGAAAAGAGTGTTAGGTGCAAATGTAGAGTGTTTAGGTTGGAGGTGGAAGCAGTGTCCTGAGAAACATGCTATTTGTAAAACAAAGCAAGCATCCAGTGTGGGAGGAGAGTTTCTCAACTGGCCAGTGGTGAGTGGGTTGCAGACGTGGTAGAAATAGAGTCCTTCAGTCCCTGGAGTTTGTGGGGTGAGGGGGAGATCTTGTCATTTCCCAGCTCACCATACAAACAATTAATATTTTTTCCCCCCAAATGCCTGTCATGACATGAAGAAGGTAAGGGAGGCCCTGACCCAGAATAATCATTAATATTTATTGAGTGTTTGCTGTGCACTTTGCATTCTTTATCTTATTTAAATTTCACAAGAGCTCTGTGAGATGGGTTCCTTTACTAGTCCTATTTCACGGATAAGAAGAACAAGGAGTCCAGAGGTCAAGTAATTTGTACGAGTCACACACCTGATTGAGTTTGGAGCTGGACATAGACTCACATAGTATTGCTATAGACACTGGATATTGTGCTCTGAGCTACTGCGCTATACACGTCCCTACTGAGAGCTGCTGGGAGGCATCACAGCTTCTGCGGAGATACACAGCAATCGCACAGCCTATGTGGAGGTCCTATACAGTTGCTTCACTCTGTACCATCTCAAGACAATTGACTTACCAACTAGTGCATAGGCTGTGCAACATTTAAATGAAAGAGACTGTACAAGCATTAAGTTATGAAAAAGAAAACCAACTGATCTTTCTTTATCTGTGGCAGGATGATTACCTTGCTTCTAACCCTGTTAAACAGGCCATGGATAGTCCAAGCTACTTGGTGCCAGGCACTGCAACTAGAGCAGTACTTCTTATCACCATTGGCAGATGCAGTTGCTGATTATCTTTGCCATCAATGAGCCTCATTAATAAATTTGTCATACTCCTTATAATGGAAATATGCCTGGTTAAAGAGGCCTTTTATTGCTTTGAAGTTACTTGGACTGGCCACATCCTTTGTGGGTTTCTTTACCATTAAATAAGCCAAGAACCTGGGTTGGGAAAGTCCTCTGGAGAAGGAAACGGCAACCCACTCCAGTATTCTTACCTGGAAAGTTCTATGGACAGAGGAGCCTGGTGGGCTCCAGTCCATGGGGTCGCAAATTGGACACTACTGAGTGACTGAGCACACACACTCAAGCCAAGAACAGGGGGAGAGAAACTCTTTCCTTCTCTTTATTCTTAGGGTCAGTTTCTAGGGAAAAAATGAAATACCTTTCATAATTGGTTTGTCCTTGGGGCAAAGCTGTCACAGAGATTTAATACATGATCACCTTATTTAGGATTTTTGAAATTTAAACCCAGCATTTAAACTCCTTGTTTGCTTAATCTCACCACACACTTCTATTTCTTGCTGCTAAAGATTCCTTTTGGCAGGAAGTGAAGAAGAACTGAAGAGCCTCTTAGTGAAAGTGAAAGAGGAGAGTGAAAAAGTTGACTTAAAGCTCAACGTTCAGAAAATTTACATCATGGCATCCGGCCCCATCACTTCATGGCAAATAGATGAGGAAACAGTGGAAACAGTGGCAGACTTTAGTTTTTTGGGTTCCAAAATCACTGCAGATGGTGACTACAGCTATGAAATTAAAAGACACTTACTCCTTGGAAGGAAAGCTATGGCCAAACTAGACAGCATATTAAAAAGCAGAGACATTACTTTGCCAACAAAGGTCCATCTAGCCAAGGCTATGGTTTTTCCAGTAATCATGTATGCATGTGAGAGTTGGACTATAAAGAAAGCTGAGTGCCGAAGAATTGATGCTTTTAAACTGTGGTGTTGGAGAAGACTCTTGAGAGTCCCTTGGACTGCAAGGAGATCCATCCAGTCCCTCCTAAAGGAAATCAGTCCTGAATATTCATTGGAAGGACTGATGCTGAAGCTGAAACTCCAATACTTTGGCCACCTGATGTGAAGAGTTGACTCATTTGAAAAGACCCTGATGCTGGGAAAGATTGAAGGCAGGAGGAGAAGGGGATGACAGAGGATGAGATGGTTGGGTGGCATCACTGACTCTATGGGCATAAGTTTGAGTAAACTCCGGGAGTTGGTGATGGACAGGGAGGCCTGGTGTGCTGCAGTCCATGGGGTTGCAAAGAGTCAGACACGACTGAGTGACTGAACTGAACTGAAAGATTCCTAACTAATAGGGTTTGGGAGAGAGAATTTGGAGCTGAGTATTGGGAAGGGGAAAGCATTCCTGTCTCTTAAATTAGGTGCTTCATCAGGTGAAGGGCTGTTGGATGCAGTCTTTGGAAATGGGTAACAAGACATTTCTCTCAGTCCTGGATCAAAATAAAGCCACAGAGTTAGGGGGATGCCATCTTTGCCCAAGGATTTGACATTGTATTTTCTGTTTTCTTTTCCTCTGGTGCAAAACAGGAGCATGATTGACCCGTGAAAGCTTTTCTACCTCTGGTTTTCATGACTTTTGCTTCCCATTTTTCAGAAAACATAGTTATTACCAAAGAAGCACAACTACCATAGCCTCTTCAAAATATAGAATAATGACATTTTCATAGCAAGTGATTGTGGGAGGCAGTGCAGGGGTGTTGAGCTGGCTGAAATCCAGAGGTGTTTAAAGAACCAGAGAAAGGTCGTTCACCTCTTAAAAAGTGACAGTTGTGAAAACAAGACAATTTTAGAGTTTGTCATCTGGTGTTAATGGTGTACCCCTTTGTAGTTACTGATATCTGTCAGAGTAAATGCCAGCGGTAAAGAGCTCGGCTACAGGCTTTGCTGAGGAGACGGAAGGCTTGAGTTTTAAGTCTGTGTACATTTCCTTGACTTGCTGGAGGGAGATGTGGTAGAAAGAGCTTTGGCTGGGAATCAGGAAGGACCCTTTGTCCTGACTATGACCCTCAGTAGCTTCTTGAGGTTGCAGTTGATGAATCTCTCTGCTTCTCAGTCCCATTATCTGTGACATGACTGGGTAGGACAAGGTTATCTCTAAGATCCTTCCAGCTTGAAATTTCTGTGATTCTAAGTCCTGGATAAATGCCATGAATGACAATGGTCTCTGCATTAAGTTTGAGTTTCCCCCCTCCCAGATTTGCTTGAGCAAATAAATGGCTATTAAAAGTCCTTGTTTAGGGTTGAATCATGGTGGACAGACAGTTTGCCAATGGCATTTTGGAAGAAAAACTCCTGTTCAGCAGCATTTCCTCCCAACCTTGATTGGCAGGGAGGGAGACCCTGGCTGCAGCCACATGAACGTCTTTGCATTTTGCCTCTTAGGTTAGCATCCTTGTAAGCTGGTGACCTCTGAACCAACTACTCAGGAGGAGCTTCTTTTGGTGTATCTGTGCCTCGATCTATCCCTTAAAATGACACGTTGTTGTGCAGTTTGGTTACTACTAGAATCACAGGTTCTAAAAACTACAAAGAGATGGAGACACCATGGGGTTTCTGATGGTCAGTTTTATGTGTCAGCTTGGCTAGGTTATAGTCCCCAGTTACTTGAACACCACTCAAGGGGTTGCTGTGAAGGTGTTTTGTAGATATGATTAATGTTTGTAATCAGTTGACTTGAAGTAAAGGAGATTATCCTGGATAATCTGGGTGTGTTTGATTAAATCAGTTGAAAGCCTTTAAGAGATTTCCCAGAAAAGGAAATTCCTCCCATGCACTGCAGCTTCAGATTGTGCCTGAGAGTTTCAGCTCACTTTCCCTATAGAGTTCAGACTTATAGCCAGGCCCCACAATCTTATATGTTAATCCCTTGCAATGGATCTCTTAATATCTATCTTCTACTGGTTCTGTTTCTCTGGTGAAAGTGAAGTGTTAGTTGTTCAGCTGTGTCTGACTCTTTGTGACCACTTGGTCTGTCCATGGGATTCTCCAGGTAAGAATACTGGAGTGGGTTGCCATTCCCTTCTCCAGGGGATCTTCCTGACTCAAGGATCAAACCTAGGTCTCCTGCATTGCAGGCAGATTCTTTACCATCTAGCTTAAATCACACTCTAAGTCCTGAATTTTTAAAAATAATTTTATTCATTTATTTATTTTTGACTGTGCTGGTTCTTCGTTGTTGTGTGGGCTTTTCTCTAGTTGTGGCAAGTGGGGGCAACTCTCAGTTACAGCGCATGGGCTTCTCATTACCGTGGCTTCTCTTGTTGTGGAGCACAGGCTCTAGGGTGTGTGGGTTCAGTAGTTGCAACTTCCAGGCTCAATAGTTATGGCCCATGGGCTTAGTTGCCCCAGGCATGTGGGATCTTTGCAGATCAGGGGTCAAATCTGTGTCTCCTTCACTGGCAGGTGAATTCTTTACCACTGAACCACCATGGAAGCCCAGTCCAGCATTCTACAGAAGAAGAAGCTGGGGTTCAATCCCTAGAGTTCACTAATGGGAGAGCCAGTCACATTGACTCCCAGGCTTATGAACTCTCCATAGCACCACATTTCAGTTGCCTTGAATCCAGTTTTGTGGATACAAGGCATAGGAATAATACACGAAGTACAACTGCTTCCTTACTGTGTTTGTCTGCTTATGTCCACTATGGCTTAGTTCATCTGTTCATTGATCCAATGAGGAAGTCTGTCCTCTTGTTCATATGAATCCCCAAGGTAAGAATTCTTGCTTGATGTTCAGTCACCTGGTTGTGTCCGAATCTTTGTGATCCCATGGACTGCAGCACACCAGGCTTCCTTGTCTCTCACCATCTCCCGAAGTTTGTCCAAGTTCATGTCTATTGCATTGGTGATGCCATCCAGCCATCTCATCCTCTGATGCCCTCTTCTCCTTCTGCCCGCAGTCTTTCCCAGCATTAGGGACTTTTCCAATGAGTCTCATCAGATGACCAAAATACTGGAATTTCAGCTTCAGCATCAGTCCTTCCAACAAGTTTTCAGGGTTGATTTCCCTTAAGATTGATTGGTTTGATCTCCTTGCTGTCCAAATGCTTGATGACCTATCCTATATTGCTGTTTGTTGTATTTTTATTAAATTGTCATGTGTGTACATCTTGTCTCCTACCTGAATTAGAAGTTTTTGAACAGAGTGAAGTGAAAGTCGCTCAGTTGTGTCCGACTCTTTGCGACCTTATGGACTATAGAGTCCATGGAATTCTCTAGGCCTGAATACTGGAGTGGGTAACCTTTCCCTTCTCCAGGGTATCTTCCCAACCCAGGGATCAAACCCAGGTCTCCCACATTGCAGGCGGATTCTTTACTGGATGAGCCACAAGGGAAGCCCAAGGGAGCATGAAAAATGTTGGTTCAACATAATGTTTGCATCATGATAGTGCTCAGTAAACAGTGGTCAACTGATTGAAAGAACTGTGGAGCTGCCCCGCCTCTTCTCAATGACAAACTTCCCTCCATGGGCTGCAGTGTAGTGGAGGGCTTGAGGGCATGTACTACCTTCCTTCCCATCAGAGAGACAGTAGCTATGCTCCTGTGCATATTATTAGCTGTGCTAACTTCGGGTAAAATTTCCTACACCCTCTAAGCCTCAGGTCCTCATCTCTAAAATGGGGGACATTGTAGAATTATTGTGGGCATATAATTAGAGAATGCATGTAAAGTATCTGGCACAAAAAACACCCTGCACATATCAGCATTATTATTATTCCTTTTGTTCCTCTGGTGAAGTCTCTGGTTGATGTAGTAGTCAGGTTTGGAAGTGATCTTATGGAGAGAGCAGCCAGTGGTGGCTTGAAGCAAGATCTTAGTTCCCTTCCCAGGAATGGGACCTGGGGAGCCTGGATGAAAACCAGGACTCCTAGCTACTAAGAGAGTTCCTAGGACTCCTAGCTTTAGCAAAGGCTACAGGCTAGAAGCAAAGTTTCCTTGGCTCTTGTCCCATTTGAAAGCAAGAATGTTTCAAGGAGGTAAAAACTGTAAAAACAGTCAGAAATTTGATTACCAGAGATGCCGCAAAACATGTTGGAGAGACTATAGAAAAACTGTTGGTTTAGTTATGATAGAAGCAAGGCAGAGAAACATACCAAGAGAGAAAGGGTGTGAGCGTCCTCACTAATGAGGAGGAGTGCCCAGAGCGGTGATGAAATCACTTATATAGGGCAGTTCTTCCAGGTCTTTGTTTACCTTTGGCCAGTTATTTTTTCCTCCCCTGGCCTGTCTTTGAGCAAAGAATTCTCAAACTACCTCACAATTGCATTCATCTTATTCATCTCAAGCCAGGCTTCAACAGTACATGAACCTTGAACTTCCAGATGTTCAAGCTGGTTTTAGAAAAGGCAGGGGAACCAGAGATCAAATTGCCAACATCTGTTGGATCATCAAAAAAACAATAGAGTTTCAGAAAAACATCTACTTTTGCTTTATTGACTATGCCAAAGCCTTTGTCTGTGTGGATCACAACAAACTGTGGAAAACTCTTAAAGAGATGGGAATACCACACCACCTGACCTGGCTCTTGAGAAATCTGTATGCAGGTCAGGAAGCAACACTTAGAACTGGACATGAAACAACAGACTGGTTCCAAATCAGGAAAGGAGTGCGTCAAGGCTGTATATTGTCACCCTGCTTATTTAACATATATGCAGAGTACATCATGTGAAATGCTGGGCTGGATGAAGCACAAGCTGGAATCAAGATTGCTGGGAGAAATATCAATAACTCAGATACGCAGATGACACAACACATGGCAGAAAGCAAAGAAAAACTTAAAGAACCTCTTGATGAATGTGAAAGAGAGTGAAAAAATTGGCTTAAAACTCAACATTCAGAGAACTAAGATCATGGCATTTGGTCCCATCACTTCATAGCAAATAGATGGGGAAACAGTGAGAGACTATTTTTGGGGGCTTCAAAATCACTGCAGATGGTGACTGCAGCCATGAAATTAAAAAGATGCATGCCCTTGGGAGAAAAGTTATAACCAACCTAGATAGCATATTAAAAAGCAGAGACATTACTTTGCCAACAAAAGTCCATCTAGTCAAAGCTATGGTTTCTCAGTAGTTGTGTACGGATATAAGAGTTGGACTATAATGACAGCTGAGCACCGAAGAATTGATGCTTTTGAACTGTGGTGTTGAAGAAGACTCTTGAGAGTCCTTTGGACTGCAAGGAGATCCAACCAGTCCATCCTAAGGGAAATCAGTCCTGAATATTCATTGGAAAGACTGATGCTGAAGCTGAAACTCCAATACTTTGGCCACCTGATGCAAAGAGCTGACTTATTTGAAAAGACCCTGATGCTGGGAAAGACTGAAGGCAGGAGAAGAAGGGGATGACAGAGGATGAGATGGTTGGATGACATCACCAACTTAATGCACTTAAGTTTGAGTAAACTCTGGGAGTTGGTGATGGACAGGGAGGCCTTGGCATGCTGCAGTCCATGGGATCACAAGGAGTCAGACATGACTGAGCAACTGAACTGAACTGACCTTTCCTAAGCCCCTCGCAACATGCATGCACATCTTTTAGCCAAGATGGATTCTAGTGCAGAGGCCTATGAGGAGGTTGACAACACACATTATGGGGTGCACCACCCCCTTCCCTGCACCACTTTTGACCATCAAGGAATTTTACTACGTATGTGTGTTCTGGGAGGTCTCCTTGACCTCAAGAATGAGAAATCTGTGGTCTCTTTATCTCTTATCCACGCAGTACTCAGTTCCTCCTTGCTCCTGCCATTATCTTTGTCCACAGGGGATAGATTCCAGCTGCTCAGCCTGGAGCCCATCTACCTCCTGCCTCAGGAGGACCTGGGTTATCTCCAGCCACTGAGGAGGGCAGCAGAGGGCTCTATGGCTATGGGAACGAAGTGTGGTGAGTTGCCTGGTTGAGGTTGAATCCATGAACTGAGGACAGTTCATTTGGCTCCTCAGTCCCCATCTGCAAAAGTGTTCCTGGTGGGGGGCAGCGGATGCAGCTGGCCTCTGAGCCTCCCTCAGTTGGCCCAGAAGGGCTGGAGTTACTAACACTGGCTTCTCAGGGCATTTTATCAGCAGGAAGCAAGCCTTGACTATTTTCAGGAGCAATAAGTAAACAGTACTATTTCCCTGTAGGATAATTAGAAAACCAAAGAGTTTGTGCTGTGAAATAAAGTAGGGAGCCAGTTGTTCATAACACATTCAGAACAGCCACTTGATAGGCATCCCCTGAAGGGCCCTGGAGGTGCGTGGTGTTGGGGGTGCACTGCAGGCGAAGCAGCTCCCCTGCTTTGGGAAAAAAGGGTAGTCTTCAGACAGAAGGAGCTACCCATCCTTGGTTCCTTCTGCCAGTGCTGCTCAGAGATGAGCTCTCTGCCCAATTAGGCAGCCTCTGTGGAGATTGCTTTCATCAAGCCTTGTTAAGGAAAATAACAGAATGTTCTCACCGTTTTCACATTTACTTTGAAGCTTACATTTATCTGCCAGAAGGAAATATTGTCTTTCCCCTGAGCTGGTAGGTGAGCCCTGGAATTAACAGGTGATGTTTCTGCAAATACTGCTCAGTTCAACAGTATCATTAGTCCCATTCTTTGCTAGGGATTAATGGCCAGGAAAATGAAGACTTGGGGTATTTGGGCTTAAAGTAAGGTGTTTGGTAAGAAGACTCTCAGATCCTATTCAGAGTTTAAATTCTCAGGGCTTTGCTCACTGACTCCCAAACACGCAATTCAATCTACTGGGAGCTGGTGACAGAGATGGAAAACTACTGCATCAACACCCTTAAATGCTGTTTTTGTTATGTAACTCTCTCCCTCAAAATCCTTATTTGCTCTCTACTTCTTACCATATGGTATGATTTCCTTTGCCTGGGTTTCAAGATTGCTTGTAATTTGGCATCATGCTATCTGGTCAACAACTATTTGCAGAGTGATGAATGAGGTAATCCACAGACCACACTTAAACACAATATCTAGCACCTGGTAGGAAATAATTAGATTTTATTAATACTATTTTTATTTGTGAAAGCTATTGCTTTTGTCTGCTCAGCATCCATCCATTATCCTCCTCCTTCTAGTAGTAGTATCCTGACCTTAAGCAAGTATTTCTTCCCTTTTCCATAAAGTGTTACTGGGTACTGGCTAATCATATTGCCCCATTTCCCTGGTTGTAGAGCTGGGGCTGCAGATGGACATGTGACTTAAACTGGTTTATTAAAATCCTTTCCTAGCATTTCCTACATTTTTCAAATTGAAAAAAAAAAAGCAAAGCTCCCTTTCCCCCCTCTGGATATAAAGTTGTTGAGATATAAACCCAGTACTGTCTGTGGCCATATTTTTTCCTCTTGGGGACAAGCAATCTAAGAAAAGTCAAAAAGTAGGGGGAAAAACCCAAAGATGGATGTGGGGTGTGTGTGTGTGTGTGTGTGAGAGAGAGAGAGAGAGAGTGTAAAGGCAGAGAGATGATGAAAGGAGGAAATATTAAAGTCCCCTGATTCTGATAGTTCCTAAGTCCAACCCTACTCATAAATGTCTTTAGATTGCACATGTGAACCTTCTGTTGTTTCCTTTTGTGTTTCACTAATTCGAGTTGGCTTTTACTCTCCTACTGGCACTTGGAATATAAGGATAAATGAAGCACAGCCCCTGCCCTCAAGGGATCCCCTTTTATGGAGAAGGCAGAAGCATAAATATCATAAGCAGTCACAATTTCAGTAACAAAAGTATGTCCTGGACAATAAGTTGTACCATGAAAACCACTCTTCTAATCTGATCACCACATCTGGACTCCTACTTTGTGATGATTGAAGAATTGTCTGGTGTCTGAATATGACTATAAGGAATATCAGCTAGCGTTTGTTTTGCTTTGTCCCCATGCCACCTGGAATTTCCTATGGCGTGAGACACAGGAAATCATTTTAATAAATAATTTTAATTTTTATTAAAATTTTTAATTTTAATAGATGATGAAGGTTTTGCATGTAGCACAGGGCTTTCTTTCTGGGAGTAAGAGTAGGTGAGTGAGGGACTTTCTTGGTGGTCCGCTGGTTAAGAAATCTGCCTGCCAATTCAGGGTACATGGGTTTGATCCCTGGTCCATGAAGATTCCACATACTGTGGAGCAACTAAGCCCATGTGCCACAACTACTGAAGTCCACGCACCCTAGAACCTGTCCTCTGTAACAAGAGAAACCACCACAAAGAGAAACCAAAGCACTGCAACTAGCATAGCCCCCACTCACTGCAACTAGCAGTGAAGACCCAGAGCAGCCAAAAATAAATACATAAATAAATAATTTAAGTAGCTGAGTGACCCCTCCAAAGAAGTTCTGTGATAGAGGTTCTTAACTTAAAGTCCATAGACCCCAGCAGGCATTCACAGGTAGGTTAAAAGAATTACCTTCTGTAGCATTATGCATAATTTCCAGGCTACATGTTTTGGAAGTATAGGAAGAGAATCTATAGCTTTTAAAAGATTCTCAAAGGATGCTCTGCAAGGAGGTCATGTGAAAGAACTCCCGAGATGCATTGGAGTGACTGTGGGGAAGAATGCAAAAAGAATTCTGAAGGCTGCTTTGGAGATCTGGAACGAATAGGGAATTCCTCCTGGCAAATCTAAAGAATAGTGACAATCCAATTATCCCGAGTTACAAAGACATGCATCTCTTCATTAAGGAACATCCTAGGGCTTTCAGCTGAAGACCTGTCCAGTTTCTAGGGATGGAGAAATATCATCCTTAGATTTCCAATAAAGTGAATAATTGTATCAAAATGCCAGAGATAACAGTCCTTCCGCCTGGAGTGACCTCTTGATATTCACATTGACTTCATGACTTCCTTTAGCATACTATGCTATTGACCTCACTTATTAGTGAGGCTTCTGTCTATATTTTGTTTTTCTTTCTATAGTATTTAAAATGGCATGATCATGCCCCCTCACCCTGACACTTATTTTTCCCTTATCCAGCTTCATTCATCTTCTAGCATGTATCATGCACTGAGGTGTCTATCTGTGTAATGTAATTATATATTTGTTTTCTATCTTTCTCAATGGAATGTAAGCTCTGGAAGAGAATAAACTATACTAGACTTGTTCACAGTTGTGTCTCCAACACTGAGAACAGTTCTTTGCACAGAGGATCTGTTGAATGAATGGATACATAAGAGAATGTCTTCTCTTTGTTCTTCCACCTAAGTATTAATTGTTCTCTTTGCCTCTTCTCCAATACTTTGGCCACCTGATGTGAAGAAATGACTCATTGGAAAAGACCCTGATGCTGGGAAAGATTGAAGGCAGGAGGAGAAGGGGATGACAGAGGATTAGATGGTTGGATGGCATCACTGACTCAATGGACTTGAGTTTGAGTAAGCTCCGGGAGTTGGTGATGGACAGTCCATGGGGTCACAAAGAGTTGAACAGGACTGAGCGACTGAACTGCTTTTTGTGATGACAGAATAATATGAAACTTAAAACCACAGGTCATGGTATCAGTTCAGGTTGAATCCAAACTTTGCCCCGAGAAATATCTTTGTTGATAACAGTTACAGTGATAAGTGAGGTGGAGGTTTGCTATCCTGAGAGGCATGAAAACCATGTACACGAGTCTCTTTGACTCAGTTCTGCAGGTATGGTGGATCTTTGGTGGGTTAAGAATGGATCTCAAGCATAGACTTGAGCATTTCCAAGAACTTAGAGACATGTGTCAGCAAAATGTTGTTTCCTTCAGTTTCAGACCATCTGATAGTTATCTGCTGGCCTGTCTCCTTGGTTATTAATGAGAAGACAGGCCACACACTTACTGAGAAATGTAGACCAAATTATTTGACTTTTCAAGCCTTAGTTCCTTCATCTTTCAGCAACAGCTCCCTCATTATCTCTGTGAGATAGTGTGTTTATACATTTAGCACAGTGTCTAAAACAGGAGTTAGTGCTTAGTAAAGGTTTGTGGTTATTGGGTTGTGCACACAAAATACCCCATAAGGTAACTGCTATTCTAAGCCTTTTCTGACCACTTTAGTACCTTCCTGTCTCTCTTACAGCACTGATGATCTCTCTCTCTCTCATTCACACTGTGGCTGTATCGATCAGTGTGTGTGTGTGTGCGCATGTGTTTGCACACTGTATTTTCTCAGATAGGTTAAATTCCCTGTAAGTCTGCTTTTACTTTTCATCTTCATAGAAGGCACAATCCATCATCAAACACACAGTCCTTGTTAACTTACTGGAGTGGGGAGTGCTCCCTGATCACTTGAAAGTTTCCTTTCTGTTCTATTCTGTTGACTTTAAAGAAAGGGGAATCTTTTAAAATGTACACTTTCTCCTCGATTCATGCTTGGAGAAGGCCTCTGTGCACAGAGGGAGCTCCAGATAAGCCAAGTGAATGCCTCTTGGCTTGCTAATACCTTGCATGACAAAATACCTAATCCACAAATCTGTTTCCTCCAGATTCAGGGTCCAACTAAAATGGCTCTGGAATAAATAGCCCATCTCTGTGATCTTTTCAGAAAGAGGAATTTCATTACAGCCTTTACTGAATCCTGAGCTCTTTCTTGACTTTTTCTGCTGTAAAATGAGAACTATAATGATCCTGGGTAAGTTTGCGAGAAGACTGGCCAATTTCTACCAATCACTTCTGGCTGTGGCACCATATGGGAGGGCCTAGTTCTCAGCATTAGCAACACGGAGCATTGCTAGCAGTCTTGCTTAGGGTTTACCTTCACTTCTGGTTTAGTAGCTTTGAAATTTGTCAGTGATTGAAGTTTTCTAGGTGGAAATCCCATGGAGTTTCAGGCCCAAGAATTTTTTTTTCCCAGATCTTTGAGAAAATGATTTCTTTAGCTTTCAGATTTAATTTCACATCTTTTGGGAGCCCTTGCTGACCTCCCAGTTACACATGATCAGGGTGCCTTCATGGTTCTTATCACAGTTTGGAAATAGTCATTGATTTGTCTGATTATCTGGTTACAGTCTGCTTTCTCCATTATCCTGTGAGCTTGACTGGCTCAGGATGATTTTGCTCAGTGGTGTCTCGTATGCAGTAGGTACTCAGTAAAGCTTTGTTCAGTAGTGAATCAGTGAAGAGAAATGTTCTTTGTTGGTGAGGAAGCAGAGAAGGACCTGATGCTTCTGAAACCAGGAAGGGCCTGCTGGTTTTCCTCTATACTTCCTTGGAAGGCCTGTCTTCTCATTAATAACCAAGGAGACAGGCCAGCAGATAACTATCAGATGGTCTGAAACTGAAGGAAACAACATTTTGCTGACACATGTCTCTAAGTTCTTGGAAATGCTCAAGTCTATGCATTAAATCTCATAAATAGTATCTGATGAGACAAACAGTGATTTGGATCAAACAGGAAAGGAGTCAGGGGGCAGCTTCTAGAATGTGAAGGAAATTACATGGCTTTTTAGGACAGCTGTGTCTAGACAGGCTGCAATGCAGACTGTGGCCACATAGAACAACGTCCCTGTTGGACCATCACAAATACCTGTGGTGTCCAGAGACTGCCTTTGTTTTTCTCACTGGCTTTCTTTTAGTCCTTATAAATTGTATCTCAGAAGGATTTCTGGGGATCTCTTCTGACTCATTTCCCCTTCATCTTTTCTTCTTGCATGCTTTCTATTCTCATATATTTTCTATTCACCAGTTGTCCCCTGTGGGGCCCAGCTCTTTCCTGACTAGTTCCAAGGCCTTTGAGATTCTGAGTATGTCTCTTCGCTTGATTCTGGAGGACCTGTTCAGGTCGATAATGAGTGCTGCTATAGTTCCCTTGGGCTTCCTTGGTGGCTCAGAGGGTAGAGAATCTGCCTGCAGTGTGGGAGGCCTGAGTTTGATCCCTAGGTCCAGAAGATCCCCTGGAGAAGAGAATGGCTGCCCAATCCAGTATTTTTGCCTGGAGAATTCCATGGACAGAGGAGCCTGGCTGGCTACAATCCAAGAGGTTGCAAAGAGTTGGACAAGACTGAGTGACTAACACTTTCACACAGTTTTCAGATTGTTTAGGGTGGAGCAACCTCAAGACAAAAAACCTTTGTTTTGCTAGTTTTGTCCACTTTCATAACATGATTTTGCTGAAATAATCTGCAAGCAAAGTCTGTGTCCCTTTACTCTGTCTAGTGCCTGGAGGCTATATGCTTAGAATAGTGTTTCCCAAGTTGTATTTTGTGGAATATCAGTTTTATGATGTATTTACTAATTCAGTCTTCAACACATAATTAACATTTACCATGTGCTGGGTTCTGTGCTAACCACTGCCAATAAAAGGGTGAAAAAAGTCATGGGCCCCCATCTTGTGGAACTTACCATTTAATGAGGAGACAGCTGCTAATAAAGTGATCAGACAACTATGTGTGAAATTTTCATGAGGTAAGCTTCATACATGAAAAGTGCTGCGAGACCACATAGTCTATGGTACAGGGTGGCACTGCTTTTTCTGTAAGGAGCCAGATAGGAAATCTTTTTGCTTCTGTGGGCCAAATGGTCATTACTCAGCTAGGAAACTCTGCTGTTGCAGTATACAAGCAGTCACAGACGACACATAAATGAGCATGGCCGTGTCCCAGTAAAATTTTAGGAAAATGTGATTTTTGAATGTCACAGAAGAAAAATATTATTCTTCATTTGATAGTTTTGAACCTTTTAAAAATGTGAAAACTATTCTTAGCTTGTGGGCTACACAAAATAGGCAGTGGACTGCATTTGGCTCATGGGCAAAAAGGATTTGTCAACTCTTCCTCTAGGGGTTAGGGAAGCCTTTCCTGGAGGAGAAATGTTTGCTCTGAGACCTGAAATCTAAGTAGGATATCTGGGGAAGGTGGGGAAAGAGGTGATGGTGTTAATGATGCTGGAGGCTAGTGGCTAGAACCACTTCAGTATGTCAGTGGTCTTGCAAACAACAGTGTGCATTGTGCATTGTGCTCAGTCATGTCCTACTCTTTGTGACCCCATGGACCATAGTCCACCAGGCTCCTTTCCCCATGGGATTTTCCAGGCAAGAATAGTACAGTGGGTTGCCATTTCCTACTCCAGGGGGATATTCCCAACCCAGGGGTCGAACCCGTGCCTCTTGTGCCTCCTGCATCTCCTGCATCGATTGGCTGGCAGATTCTTTACTATTGTGCCACCTGGAAAGCCCCAAATAAAAGGGTATCCATGGTTATGTAAGGGAAACATCAATCCTTTAAAGATTCT
Organism: Muntiacus reevesi; assembly: GCF_963930625.1. Classification (NCBI taxonomy): domain Eukaryota; kingdom Metazoa; phylum Chordata; class Mammalia; order Artiodactyla; family Cervidae; genus Muntiacus; species Muntiacus reevesi. The sequence continues at coordinate 99,713,750 of NC_089250.1, forward strand.
GAGAAGTTACAACAGCAAAAGAAATGCATTTGATTTTGCTTTAACCAGTGTTTCCCAAACCTGTTTGTCCATAACACTGTTCTTAGATTGGACACCTACTAACACATAGGAACCACATTTTTGGAAATGCAATTCTAGGGAGTCTTTGGCTATAAAGGAACTTCAGAATATACCTGAGTACCTTTCACCAAGAAATTTATCCATGCAAACAACTCTAGAGTCCATGTAGTACTTTCAAGGGGATATTTCTGAGAATTTGTGTCTCTTCACTGAGGGATCTTTTCGGTTAGGGTTTGACATAACTGTTTTTGCAAATAGCTTCATGTGAACTTGCCTGGGGGCAATGGGTTGGACTATATGGCTCCCAGAAGTTCCCGTCTGCCACTTAATGATGGCATTATAACTGCAAGAGAATTGAATGTAGTTTACCAAATGCTCAGTGGGGAAAACAATAACAATAGATATTTAGCTGATGATGACATACAGCTCCTCTGGAGAGCTGTGAGAACCTATTGATTCTCACTTCATAAAATGCTTATTTGAAAACTCATAATATCTGTAAGAGTTTGCCAAATGCTTTTCCATTAATGTGGTTTCTCCCAGAGCATCCAAGTGAAAAGTGGAAAAATTTGTCCTACATCTATATGTCCCCAAATATTTAGACATTTGAGTTGACTAGGTATTTATTTAGATAGTAGGTTGAATTTTTCACCATTTATCCAGCATTTTTGGCGATTTGCATCCGCCTCTTTAAATGTGCACACAGATTGTTTGCTGTTGGTTTTTGAAACAAGATAGTGTCTTCCCTCTAATTCTTTAAAATTTCCTTTCCTTACTAAAGCCAGAGAAAAATTAAAAAAAAATTTCTTTCAACTGGAGATTAATTGCTTTCCAATGTTGTGTTAGTTTCTCCTGTACAACACCATGACTCAGTTACAAGTATCCATAGATCCCTTCCCTCTTGAACCTCCTTCCAACCCACCCCCCAACCCTTTTAGGTCATCACAGAGCACTGAGCTGAGCTCCCTGTGCTACCCAGCAGCTTCCAACAAGCTATCTCTTTTACACATGATATTGTATGTATGTCAATGCTATTCTCTCAATTCATCCCACCCGCTCCTTCCCCCTCTGTGTCTGCAAGTTCATTCTGTACATCCACATCTCTATTCTTACCCTACAAATAGATTCAGAGAAGTTTTTGATAAGCACTTTTTGATTGGCACTTGTCACAGTATGTTCACCTCTTGGTCTGGGACTGCTTTCCTGTGGCGGCTACGTGTTGGGAATCAGGGCAGGTCCTAATAAATTTTGGTGTTGGCTTGTTTAGGAAGCCAATTAACACCATGAAATGGAGCATTCGAGGTAAATAGCTGAAGCTACAACTAAGTAACTAAGTTTCCTCTCTTTTCTGCCTCAATCTCTTTCTTTTATTTCTGTCTGTGTCTTTTTATTTGCCATACCTCAGCCTGGGATCAAAACAGGAGAGAAATAAATACGCACCGAGAGCCTCTGCTCCTTTGTGCAGGGCTGTTGCTGAGGTAAATAAGTGATTCGGGTGAGTCTGCAGCACTTTCCCATTATACTTGGAGAGGAAGCTGCATTCATTACATATCAGAGCAATTTGCTGTAAATGGTGTCTTTATCTCATTTCCTCTAGTCGAGTTTAAATCCTCAGTTGGCATCTATGTACGTCTTGCTTAAAGCCATAGAACGCTGAGGCTGAAAGGGATTTAGGCAGATTTTTACTCTGGGCTTTCTTATTCTCAGAAGAGGAAACTGAGGTACTGAAACAGTGGCAGAGCCAAGGCTAAGTCCCATCCTGCTCTACTACTGTGGGTCCCTTTTCGGTCAGCTTCTGTTTGCCATCTACCACCTGCTATCCTTCTGACGTGTTGCTGATGTCCTCTTTTGATGTAATGTAGACAATGACCTGACAGGACTTAAGTTTAAGACACAAGAGGGTCTCCCTCCTAATAGAATACAACAATGATATGCTCCCTTCCACGCTGAAGGAGAGATGGGCTAATTTTTATGGGAAGTAGAAAATAGGATATGCTATTGGACTAAGTGGAGAGAAGAGTGTGGGAATGGGGACGGGTACTCTTTTACAGTTGCCAGATATATAGAGTCTCATAAACCAACTGAGCACAGGTAATAAAGAAACTGCTTTTGCTCTCTTTGTGTAGATGGCTGGAGGGAAAGGTAAGCAGTAAGGAATTTATGAGAATTGGTGACGGAGCTTCTTTACAAGCTCGTTTTACAGGGCATCTATGTAAGCTGAGGCAGTAGCAGGTAGGGCTAAGTCAGTTGCAAAGGTACAACTTAGTTTAGGCTCTTCTTAAAGAAATTTAATTGAGAAGTGGGTAAAACACTTAATTTTTATGAGTTTTTGCTCAATGAGTAGCTTTAGTTTGAGAGAGTTGGTACCCATTTATCATAAAGTGCTTATTAGCATTCTCTGTATATGATACTGTGTCAGAAACTTTGGGGTACATGTAAAACAAACACCTGTCTCCAGATAGCTTAAATTAATCCGTGATTATTCAACATGGACTTATGCACAGAACTGCCAGATAAAATACAAGATACCAAGATAAACAGCAAATAATTTTTAAAATTATAAGCATGTCCCAAATATTGCATAGGGCATGTCGGGGGTCTTGGATTATTACTTGGTAAAATCTGGCAATTTATTCAGGGGTGGGTTACTGGAAGTTTTTGATGAAGCTCAAAGATTTTTTATTGAGATTAAGACTGGAATGGATCTTTGAGACAGTTCCAAGCCCTTTATTTTAGATGAAGAGAACTTAGGCTTAGAGAAGATAAGTGAGTTACCCTGGTTCACATAGCTGGCAAGTGACTGAGTTTGGCTCTCTGTTTTCTAATTCTTAGTTTAATGTTGCACACTGACTTAATTAGTAGAATGAGCATCATGGACTGTTATGTTCAAGAAAGCTACAGAAAGGAAGTGAGATTTTGGCTTTTTTTTGGGGGGGGGATGACTGTGTTTTGAATCAAGGTAGAATGGTTTGGGGGAAGGCCTTCTGATGGAAGGGAAGATATAAACAAAGGTAGGAATACATTTTTGTTTAATGATGAAATGGAAAAGATGTCACTGTGGGACATAAATCAGTCATTAGACCGATGGAGTTTTTTTGGGGGGGAAATGAAAGCAGAGAGTATTGAAAAGGTAGATTAGATAGGAGTTAGATTTTATCACACCTTGGCTAAAAGTTTAAGGGTTTGGATATTATTTGAATGCCATAAGGAGGGAATGCTGTAAGGACTACTAAATGTTTCTGAGTAGACAAATCAGCTGTTTGTCAATGGCAAAAAAAAAAAAAAATTGAAAGGGAGCTGTTTTAAGAATTTGAATGCCAATTTTTAAAAGTCTTTAGTGTTAATTTACCATTCCGGTAGCTAAAATGATCACACAGACACTTTTCACTTCACCTGGGGAGGAAGAATAGCAACATCCTAATTCCCTTCAGAAAAATGAACTAATAGTGGGGCATTATGGGGATTTTCCCACTATGATTATGATCACAATTCTGGTGGGGGTGGCTGAAATTGAGAACTTCTGGCTATGTTTTGTGTGTGTGTTTGTGTGTGTGTGTGTTTATGTACCAACTGAAGTAACCACATGAAGCTTCCAAAGCATCATGAAGAAATTATCTGAATTCCATATCAAATGAATATCTCAGTGATTGCTCTGATGAACAGATGTGGTCCTGTCTGAAATTCTTGGAGTAAAGGTATTGGTGGGGAAAAATCAGAGTTAGTGGACAGGTTTGGGAAGTCTATTGGCAGGAACAATATAAAAAGCCAGTGCGAACGTGCATGCTAAGTTGCTTCAGTTGTGTCCAACTCTGTGCAACCCTATGGACTGTATTCTGCCAGGCTCCTCTATCCATGGGATGCCCCAGGCAAGAATATTGGAGTGGATTGCCATGACTTCCTCCAGGGAAAAAGGCAATGACACTTGGGTAAGTCTGATTGACTTGGTAGCTAGGAAATAGGTTTTCTGTACTTGTGAGTAGGATTTCATTAGGCTTGCAAAAGTAGGAGAATCCCCTGTAAAATGGCAGAACAACATAGTTTCTGACCCAGTCGCAGATGGTCCAAGGCTTATTAACCTTTAGGACCAGGGTGAGGAGCAGACTGACCTAAGGTACAGGGAGAAGTCTAGTGTCTAGGCGACATGGCTAAGGAGATGGAGTTTTCATCCAAGTTTTCTTTTTAAATTAATTAATTTAATTACTTTACAATATTGTGATGGCTTTTGACATACATCAGTATGAATTGGCCATAGGCATACATTTGTTTCCTACCTCCCTCCCCACCCCATGCCTTCAGGTTGTCCCAGAGCACCAGCTTTGGGTGCCCTGTGTCATACATCAAGCTCCCAATGGCTGTCTATTTTATATGTGGTAGCGTATATATATCTTTCAGTGCTATTTTCTCAAATCATCCTACCCTCTCCTCCCACTGAGTCCAAAAGTTGTTCTTTTAAGTCTGTGTCTCCTTTACTGCCCTGCATGTAGGTTTGTTGGTACCATCTTTCTCGATTCCATATACATGAGTTAATAAATGATATTTGTCTTTCTCTTTCTGGCTTACTTCACTCTGTAATAGGCTCTAGGTCCATCCACCTCATTAGAACTGACTCAAATGTATTCCTTTTTACAGTTGAGTAATATTCCATTGTGTACATGTACCACTGCTTCTTATCCATTCATCTGCTGATGAACATCTCGGTTGCTTCCATATCCTAGCTATTGTAAGTAGTACTGCAGTGAACATTGGGGTACATGTTTTTCAGTTCTGGTTTCCTTATAGAGAAATGGAAGATTCTTGCTTGCTTGGTAAGAGAGCAAAGGGCTGGCTCTCTGGAAGTTGAGCAGAGGGGATGCCAATGGGGCATCCTGGGAATTGAGTTTGAAGTCTGGAGCAGCTAACTCTAATGACATCACAGGTTTCCTGTTGTGAACACAACTTCCTATCATCATTGTGTGATATTCAAACAGTAGATGGTCTCTATTTTCAATTCTGTCCAACTCGTGGGATCTGTGCTCTGAGGTTAAACCTTGCATGCCCAAATGAACTACTTTCTCTCTGGAAGAGTCCTGAATGGGCTGATGAAAGCAGGGGCCCTTTTGGGAACCAGAGATGTGAAAGGGTTCACCCATTAAATAGCTTTCAGCTTATACTCCTGTCTATAAAATAGTTGCCTCCTCTTAGTATTAGATCTGAAATTAAGGGATAAACATAAGACACCCCATTGCTACAGAATGTCCCAAACTGAACTCCTGAGAGTTGGCATCTGCATGTTATTACTTAGGGCACATAATTCTTTTATGGGTCCTCACTTAGTAAAGAATTCACATTTACATTCACAGCTCATTAGGTTGCTTGTGAATTTGATTTGAACATTTTAAGTGGGATTGTTTTTAATCTTTGGAGGCACTATAAACCCACAGTCATGCTCAACTACCACAGACTGTAGGAAGAAAAAACTTATAAGTGGTTTGTTTTGCTTCCTAGGAGGAGTCTTATAAGGGAAGGGCTGAACTGGCCATGAATATTCTAGGGGGGGATTTTTTTTTCTTTTTTTTCTGAACCCAAGGTTTATGGGGTGATCAAAAGTAAAGTTACTTGAAACTCTGACGGAGAAAGAATGAATTTAAACATGACTTTTGAATTGTTATAAAAATCATAAAATAACAGATCTTTCAGCCAGATGTTTAATTTTAAAGTAGCAAACATTGCAAACTTTCTAGAGATTGTCAATGGTTTGAAAAACCAATTCAGTCTCTTCCCTTGGGCTCTCACACTGCCTGGTAATGAGCACTGTTGGTCTTTAGCAAGGCAGTCACTACCAGCAGTACATTCGGAAGTGCACCATCTAATGAAAAATTTTTTGGGGGAAGACAGATACATTTTGCAATTTATTCATGGTGCCAGGTGTTCCTTAACTATGCACTTTGGGGCTTGAGTTAAGTGCCTGCAGTTTTACTTTTTCATGGGAAAATTATAGAAGGAGAGGTTTACTGTTTTACTATGCTTGACGAAAGCAGTTCCTTCTTGAGTCTCTGCAGGCACGCCTGATATCAAATTCAAATGTAATCTCAAGGAGACCTTCCCCTGCCTTGATACTCCAGTGTGGATGTTGGTTGGTGTGGGCTGTATGTGGAGCAGGTGCAGATTGTAGCCTTAATTTTCAACAGAGTAGAGAAGGCCAGTTAATCCCTTGCAACCGTGGAAATAATTTGTTAGTTTTGAATAATTTGTTAGTATCTGTTCAGGTAGTCATATGGTTGGGGGCGTACTTGGACAAATGTTCTATGAAGTTTCTTATGTAAAAGTAGTGCTCTTTGAGCAATTTTCACCAAGATAATTACTTATAGGATGGTTATTAAGAAAACGAGGAAGAGGAATTGGAGAAGGTAGTGTTAACACAGGGACCCATCTGTTTTGCACTAGACTTCAACATCAGCTGCCACTGGAGTGGGTTGCCATTTCCTTTTCCAATGAAGGAAAGTGAAAAGTGAAAGTGAAGTCGCTCAGTCGTGTCCGACTCTTCGTGACCCCATGGACTATATAGCCTACCAGGCTCCTCCATCCATGGGATTTTCCAGGCAAGAGTACTGGAGTGGGGTGCCATTGCCTTCTCCTTGAGACACTGCTAGAAGGAGTCAAAGGTAGAGTCTTTTTCTGCCCTCTTTCCCCACTTGACTCTCAGTGCAGTCCATACCCTCTGCCCAGGCCTGCCCTATGGAGCGTTTTCAGCTGCCTTCTTGCCTTTTATTGATCTCATGCTCTCCTCCTTGCTCTGTATCTGGTTCCTTTAGCTCCTGGATCTGTACATTATCCTCTGATAATTCTAACTTTCCACCCTGTCCACAACCCTAGCTAGCTTTCCCAGTCAACCCTAATGATTTCCTCCCCATAGGACTAGTTGCTATCCAGGCATCTCTGTAAGACTGGAAGTATCACCAAGATGTTGGAGCTTCCCAGACTCAATCTAGGGGTTACGACTGAGACTTGCACCCCTTTCAGTTCAGTTCAGTTCAGTTCAGTTGCTCAGTCATGTCTGACTCAGCGACCTTGTGGTCTGCAGCACACCAGGCCTCCCTGCTGGAGTTTACCCAAACTCATGTCCATTGAGTCGGTGATGCCATCCAACCATTTCATCCTCTGTCATCCCCTTCTCCTCCCGCCTTCAGTCTTTCCAGGCATCAGGGTCTTTTCAAATGAGTCAGATCTTCGCATCAGGTGGCCAAAGTATTGGAGTTTCAGCTTCAACATCAGTCCTTCCAATGAACACCCAGGACTGATTTCCTTTAGGAGGGACTAGTTGGATCTCCTTGCAGTCCAAGGGACTCTCAAGAATCTTCTCCAACACCACAGTTCAAAAGCATCAATTCTTTGGTGCTCAGCTTTCTTTATAGTCCAACTCTCACATCCATACATGACTACTGGAAAAACCATAGCCTTGAATAGATGGACCTTTGTTGGCAAAGTAATGTCTCTGCTTTTTAATATGCTGTCTAGGTTGGTCATAACTTTCCTTCCAAGGAGTGTCTTTTAATTTCATGACTGCAGTCACCATCGACAGTGATTTTGGAGTCCCCCAAAATAAAGTCAGCCACTGTTTCCACTGTTTCCCCATCTATTTGCTATGAAGTGATGGGACCAGATGCCATGATTTTAGTTTTCTGAATGCTGAGCTTTAAGCCAACTTTTTCACTCTCCTCCTTCACTTTCATCAAGAGGCTCTTTTGTTCTTCATTTCGTACCCTTTTATTGTAGGTTATTTTTCCTTTTAGAAATGCAGCTACTTCAGTGAGGGATTGCTGTGGGCTGAATGTTTGTGTCCCTTAAATGTTTGTGTCTCCCGCAAATTCATATGTTGAAATCCCAATCCCCAAACCTGGTGGTATAAGGAGGTGGGGACTTTGGGAGGTGATGAGGTCATGAGGGTGGACTGCGATCTGTGGCTTATAAAAGAGGCTCCAGAGAGATACCAAGCACCGCTTACCTTGTGAGGACACAGCAAGAAGGCGCTGCTATGAACCAGGAAGAGGGCCTTCATTAGATTGTGATCATGCTGGCAACTTGATCTTGGACTTCCCAGCATCCATACCTGTGGGGAATACATTTCTGTTGTTTATAAACCACCTGGTCTGTGGTATTTTGTTATAGCAGCCTGAACAGACTGAGACACGGATTCTTAGTGTTAGAGACCTCCCAGGTTCTGGAAAATGCTAAAATTACAATTTATATTTCAGTTCTATTTTAAAGTCTAGAAATTAACCATTTACTAAGGGGCATGTAGAAGGAACAAGTGAGTTTGGCTGTGGAAAATGGTGGGTTAGGGTGCTGTCATGCACTACTCTAGGAGGTGCCATTCCCAAGATTCAAATGTGAATGATGTCCCTAGAGTTGTGTTATGTGGCAGTCCTAAGGGTTTTGGCTTCCTAGATGTGCTAGTGGTAAAGAACTCACCTGCCAATGCAGGAGATATAAGAGATGCAGTTTCAGTCCCTGGGCTGGGAAGATCTCCTGGAGGAGAACATGATAACCCACTCCACAATTCTTGCCTGGAGAATCCCATGGACAGAGGAGCCTGGCAGGTTACAGTCTCTAGGGTTGCAAAAGAGTCAGGCATGACAACAACACCTACTTGAAAATAAGGAACTGGATCAACAGTAACCTTTTAACCCAAGCTGGACCACTCAGAACCAATGCCTTGGAAATTTGAAGGAGGACAGGAAAGAGTCTGTCTTTGTTGTCTGAGAGAGTAATTTGTGAACCCAAGATGTAAGGGCAATCATCTTCTCCCAGCCACATGAAGAACTGAGTAGCAGAAAGTGTTGGTCTTCTCCGAAAGAAGGAAGAAACAGATGTATAAAAAGAATCAGAGAGTAAAACTGATGCACAATTGCTTACTGGGTTTTTAAGACCCTGCTGCATCTTTGCCTCTAGGGGATCTTAAACATTCTTGTATCCTCTTAATAAACTCTCATTTTATGGCTCAGCCAACTCAGGTTAGATTTTTGCTTCCCTCAGTCAAAGCATTAAGGGGTTTTGTGACACATTTTCTATATAATGATTTTTTCCCATAGGTTTAAGTATAGCCCAAATGCTCTTCCACCCCACAGGAGAAGATCTCTGTATTGTGAAATAATAAGGAATGGTGGTCTTTTTCTGACAGTTTTGATCAGAAGCCCAGGATTTCTAGCTATGCCACTGTCTCTTCTTATTCTCTCTCAAGGTAACAAGCATCCCAAACTCAGCCTCGGTCTCCATGGTGACCAGGAGTCCCCAATAACATCTGCCTGGTGAGGGCCAGACAGCATCCATGGCCGCAGACGTGTGCAGTATGCTGAATTAATGTATGCTGTTGGGGAAGCAGAAGGAAGGAAACCAGGCCGTTGAGGTTCCTTTTTATGCAATTAATGACTTTCATTTCCGCCTACCTTTTCACCAGTGCAGCAGAGCAAGGTGCAGAAAAGCCGCTACAGAAAATTAGCTGTAATTTAGGTAATATCTCAAATGCCCTGTCAGTCACTTGATTATGTGATTGAAAGGAACATTTCATTTGGAGATTTGCAATTTTCTGGTGCTATTGGCATTACACAATTACGTTTCCTGTCATTTATCACATTGTGGAATACCAAGACAAATTCGCTTCTCCTTACATTTATCACATTATTGGGAAATACAGAGACGGATTTCACCAATTGCTTTGCACCAAATGATGTCCCTTGTTAACTGGGGACATTCAGCAGCTTTTCAAAGATCTCTCTTGAACAGATTCTGCACCAAGAGGATTCTACCCCCCATCCCCGCCTTACTTTGAAATTGAGATTTTCCCCTTAACTTCAGCACTGCCTTCCAAGAGGAGGAGCAGAGGCCTATCTGCTTTCTGCAGCAGGTACAGCAAGTGAACTGAGAACGATGCTGCCGCAGAGTGACTGTCTTCTCCTTGGGAATCTGAACGCAGTGCGGCCAAGATGGGGCGTTTCAGCAGGAGGCCAAGAGAGAGCGTTAGAAAGGTTTAAGTACTGACTTGCTGCAGTCGTATTTAAAAAGCTACTCAAAACATTTAGCTTTTAAACAAAGGTAACTTAATATTTAATTTAGGAAGCAGGTAAAGAGCCTGTGGGGCCTTACACAAATGAATGTTTCTGCAGGCAGTGTTCTTCAGCTCATGGACTGACCTAGATTTTCCTTTTCTCTGTGAAGATAGTATTAAAAATAATTTATTCTCTGCCCCTTGATTTACTAGGGCCTTTGAATAGTTTTAGTTTGTGTGTACCTGGTACCTACATCAGAAGCCTCTGCTTGGCAAAAGTACATATTTTCCCCAGCCGCAGCCAAAGCTTACGGAAACACACTATCTGGGACTTGAGGGACCTACATTGTAGTATATGTGCTGCTGAAGCAAGCACAGAAACCTACATTTTAAACAAGTGCTGGAGGTGATTGTGTTAGGCACTAAAACAATCATTTACATCCCTGGGTGTAGAATAACCCAGGGAGAAACTTCTGATGCCCTGGCTACACCCTAGATTAAATCAGAATCTGTGGGAGTAGGAATTAGATATCAGATGATTTTAATACTCTCCAGGTGATTCCACTGTGCAGCTGGCCTTGCACTGAATTGTGGGAGAGTCACTAATAAGAAACAGGACACCTGAAGTCCAGGCTGCCCGGGAGCATACAAGATGGAGCTGGGCTCCTGTGGCTGCTGGGATTTGGAGGCTGGGAAGGCCATGGCATCTCTTGTGCTCTCTGCAGTCTGAGGACAGCTGGTCCAGTCTCTTGGGGAGATGGGGCTGGTCAGGACCACATTTCTGGGAGCTGGAGCAAAAGCCAGGATGGTGAGTGTCAGTGGTGGGGTGAGGAGGAACACAGCTCCGTGACCAGCAGCTGCCACATTCCTTGGGTCATCTGGACTTTGGAGTGTACATGAATTCCACACTGCCTCTGCAGGGGGAGCTGGGAAGCCTCTATTGCTACAGGCTCTGTTCTCAGTAGCCTGAGATGGAGGGCCTCTGGCTACAGGGAATTAGTGTCTGCAACTGGGCTGAGCTGGGGAAAAGCCAGAATGAATAGCTCCTGTTGTGTGCCACCTGAAATCCGAGAATCCTTTCACGGTCATGGGGCTCCCCAGAGCATTGGCATCGGGTCCAAAGTCCTGATGCCTGGTAGACCTGCCTGATATCTGCATGGACATCTGGTTGGGTGCGTTGGATAAACAGTTTACCTCTCTTAGCCTCATAGTTTCTATCCTTTAATGAAGTTGGTCTTAGGTTGGGAAGCAAGCAAGTCTCTAAAATACTTAAGATTCATATTAAATAAAAACAAGACATTCTCTTTTTCATTGTCCACTGCCTTTAGGTACGCTATGTTAAAATGTGATGTAAATATGAACCTCTTACTCAGTACTGTGGGTTTCTGTGACTTCTTGTTTTCTCTTTATTTCTCCACTCAGACACATCCTATCTGCTTTCAGGTTGAGGTCTTGGTTGCTGCCTAATCAAGATCTTGGGACAAGCTGTATGTAATTGCTGATATCCCTCTTAGACTGGACTTGTCTCCAATCGATTGCTTGCTTTTTCATTCATTCAGTAAACTTGTATCAAACATTTACTGTGTCTCAATCACTGTGCTAGATTTGGACATGTGGGAATGAAAGGTACTACTTGCTATCAAACAGTTTGAAATATGCTATGTGTTTGGTGGAATAAGCAGAGTCTAAAAAATTATTCTTTTAAATATTTGTTTGAAATGGACCCTCTAGAGTAACAGCAAGCTTTATACTTTCCCAGTTGTTCTCATATATGATCTCATCTAATCACTGAAGACATCCAGGAGGGAGCAGCATTGGGGAAATCAAGGAGGGAGCAGCATTGGGGAAATCAAGGTTCCCACAAATGAAGTGAATAACTCCCAGTTGCATTGTTAGTGAGTGACAGAGTCCCACTTATGACCCCTGACTCCAGATCTGATGCACTTGCCACAGCCCCAGGGCTCAGCTGTCAAACACAACCGTCTACACACATATGCACACACATATACACACCCCTTCAGATTTACTGATGTGAATGTTTAGTGGGTGATCATTACAGAGAGGTTCTTAGCAAGACATTCTGTACATCTTGCTAGCCAGCTTTCAAAGGGGGGATCTTTTCAGAGCTGAAGATAACAGATCTGGGTTTCTATTTCCCAAAGAGATGGCAGTTAGGTGGCATCACCTGGAGTCCAGCCAAGGCTCAGTCTGGCCATCTGACCAGCAACAGATCATAGAACCATTGCCAGAGGTGAAGTATGAACTTCCTCTCTCTGAAGTACATCGCCTGCTGGTGAAGTAAAAGTAATTACTTGTCCCTGCTAATTGAATCCTGAACTTTAAAATAGAGGTTCTGACTTAGGTTAATATGACATAGGCCAGTTTAAAATTTTAACTTAAAGGAAAAAAAAATGGCAATGAATCTCAGTGCTTAGAATGCAGCAAGCTTAGTTTCCCAGGGCCAGAACTAATTTTCACAACTTCTGTAGACACTGATTTCCTGCAGAACTGTCTTCAGCATGCCCTGCCTGTAACCTTGATAATGCAAAAGGGTTCTGTTATTGTGAGGCAAAAAATATTTCAGCCAGTTTCATACTGTGGGCTTTCCTCTTACTGAATTTCCTGTGCTTAGTTTTAGGGCTAGTTTTTTTTTTTTTTTTTTGGCTTTACAGTATTGTGTTAGTTTCTGCTGTATAACAAACTGAATCAGCTATATGTGTACACATATCCCCTCCCTCCCACCCCACCCCATATCCCACCATCTAGGTCATCACAGGGCTCCAAGCTGAGCTTTCTATGTTATATGGCAGCTTCCCACTAGCAATCTGTTTTACACGTGGTAGTGTATATATGTCAGTGCTTCTCTCCCAATTCATTCCACCCTCTTTCCCCCTCTGTGTCCACAGGTCCATTCTCTACTTCTGCATCTCTATTCTTGTCCTGCAAATAAGTTCATCTGTACCATTTTTCTAGATTCCATATGTGTTAATGTATATCTGTTTTTCTCTGACTTTTCTCTGACTTTTCTCTTGACTGTGTGACAGATTCTAGATTCATCCACATCACTACAAATGACTCAGTTTCATTCATTTTTATGGCTGAGTGATATTCCATTGTATGTATGTACCACATCTTCTTTCTCCATTTATCCATCAATGGACATTTAGGTTGCTTCCATATCCTGGCTGTTTAAAGTAGTGCTTCAATGAACATTGGGGTGCTTGTGTCTTTTTGGGTTATTGTTTTCTTGGGGTATATGTGCAGGAGTAAGATTGCTGGGTTTTATGGTAATCTTATTTTTAGTGTTTTAAGGAACCCCCATACTGTTCGACATAGTGGTTTTATCAAGTTTACATTCCCACCAACAGTGCAAGAAGATTCTCTTTTCCTCTTCAGCATTTATTATTTGTTGACTTTTTGATGATGGCCATTCAGACCGGTGTGAGGTGGTACCTCTTTGTGGTTTTGATTTGCATTTCTCTAATGTGATGTTGAGCATCTTTTCATGTATTTGTGGACCATCTATATGTCTTTGAAGAAATGTCTTTTTAGGTCTTCCACCCATTTGTTGATTAAGTTATTTGTTTTTTGATATTGAGTCGTGCTTACATATTTTGGAGATTAATCCTTTGTCAGTTGTTTCATTTGCAAATATTTTCTCTGATTCTGAGGGTTATCTTTTTGTCCTGTTTATAGTTTCCTTTGCTGTGCAAAAGTTTTTACGTCTACTTAGGTCCCATTTGCTTATTCTTGTTTTTATTTTCATTACTCTAGGAGGTGGGTTAAAAGGGATCTGGCTATGATTTATGTCAAAGAGTATTCTGCCTATGTTTTCCTCTAAGAGTTTTATAGTGTCTGGCCTTGCATTAGATCTCCAATCCATTTTGAGTTTATTTTTGTGTATGGTGTTAGGAAGCGTTCCAGTTTCATTCTTTGACATGTAGCTGTCCAGTTTTCCTAGCACCACTTATTGAAGAGGCTGTGTTTTCTCCATTGTGTATTCTTGCCTCCATTGTCATAGATTAGTTGACCATAGGTGCATGGGTTATCTCTTGACTTTCTATCCTGTTCCATTGACCTGTATTTCTGTTTTTGTGCCAGTACCATACTGTCTTGATGACTCTAGCTTTGTAGCAGAGTCTGAAGTCAGGGTGCCTGATTCCTTCAGCTCTGTTTTTCTTTCTCAAGATTGCTTTGACTATTTGGGGTCTTTTGTGTTTCCATACAAATTAAAAGTTTTTTTGTCCTAGTTTTGTGAAAAATGCCCTTGGTAATTTGATATGGATGCATTGAATCTGTAGATTGCTCTAGGCAGAGCTGGTTTTAAAATTATTTTACTGTCTTTGAATAATAGTAACTAACATCTATAGATTGCCTACCATGTGTTGGGCATGGCTCTAAAACATTTATTAGAATTATCCTAAAAGATAGGTATTATTTTCTCCACTCAGCAACTGGGTTAACTGAGTCACAGAGAGGTTTAAGTAATTTGCCTAAAGTCAGAGACTAGAAAGGTGGCACAGCCAGTATTTGGGCCCAGGTAGAATGGCTCTGGAGTCTCCATGTTGAACCTCTTATAGTATTGTCCAATTATTATGTTCTCTTGCTCAGGACATGTAATGTAACCTGGTGGTCTGGGTCAGTCTGGACTCCACAGGTTTTTGACACCTTGATGATAACAGGCTGGCAAATGCCTGGCCTGAGTTTTGTGTATTCTCTTCCTGCATGGGATGCAAGTATCCCATACAGAATGCTGTTTAAGGCCAGGTAATTCAGTCTTTGGGGAAGAACTGATGTCAGACTGCTGTGTGATTGTCTCATGGGCATTTATTGTTGTTGTCCTTCTTCTCATACACCATGGTGGAGGTGGACTTGACCTCAGAGTGGAAATCCTCAGTGTTAAGCTGCTCAAGGAGAGAGAGGGTCTTTCAACAGAGATGAGAGGGGAAAAAAAAAATCTCCAAGAGCATTTCTGAGGTTAGTGATTGAGCTGCCTTTAGGAAAGTGAAGTGAGGGATTCCAGGATGAGTCTGCACTTGCAATGTAATTATAAAATACTTCCTGTGTGCGTTTTTTTTTTTTTTTTTTTTTTTCTGTGTGCGTTTTTATCTCTGTGTTGCTGGTCACTAGAAAGTCAGACCTGAGCAATATCTGGGGTGAAATAAGCAGGAGACAGGATTGTCCTCTTCCCTGAGGCCAAAGTGATGGCAATAGCTGTGGTCCCTGGCAAAGAGTCCCTTCTCTACAGGCACAGAGGAGGGAAGTGACAATGGTAGCCTGGTGGCTGAGTTGAAACTTAGCATTTTAGGAATTGCTATGACTTACTGTGCATGAAATCTGCTGTCAGAGAGTTAAAGAACTCAGATTCAAGAAGATTCCTGCCATGAAAAAGTTTTCTATAGAAAAATACATCCACTAAGAGGAATCATTCCCTGGTATTATCATTTGACAAAATTTACAGCATTATTATTGTTATTTAAAAATAGACCTTAGTTGTAAAGCTCTGAATGATTGTTTGTTGATGCTAGTTGAGGGAAGCATTCAGAAAAATGAGTAATTAATTTCTTGTAACTCTATTTCCTACTTATGAAGTGGCGGTAATAATATCCCCCACATGAATTATTGGGAGTATTCAATTTTAGTCTGATCTTCAACTGAAAGGAATCTTCATCCACAATTAGAAGAATATTGCAACATTTTCATTCTAGATAGAAGCCTTTGTAATTGGATCTCATTTGCAACATCTCCATCCTCTTAAGTACTGTCTCTTTACCCTGACAATCCAAACTGGTTCACTGAGACACAAAGATGTCTCTGAAGGCCATGGGACTATTAATGCCCAGGCTTAATTAAACGACAAGTCCAATTTTGACAATACTGATTTACTTGCTGTGGGAAAAGTGCCAAACCTGGAGTGAGTTTAATTGAATTCAAGTGTTACCCTGTTTATTCATCATCAACCAAATGACTGTGTGTGTATGCATGTGTGTATGTAAGGATAAATATGCATACATTAAAAACTATACAAATATAGTACAACGATACTTATATAGGTCAATTTAGAGCATAATTTTCATGCGTTCTGCCAAGGATTTTGTCCCACTGTTTCTACCTCAAACTGTGGGTGGCAGCAGAGACTTGGGAAATAACCTTCTGTGCAGTTCAAATGACGTTTTGAGGTAACTAATGACAAATGATTGACTGAATACAGTGAGTAATAAATAAATTGGGTCTTCATTTTGAACTATGGTTGGCATTAACTTTTATCCTAGCATGGCTCAGACAGTAAAGAATCTCCGTGCAATGCAGGAGACCAGGTTCAATCCCAGGGTCAAGAAGATGCCCCCTGGAGGAGGAAGTGGCTAGACTGAATACCCACTCCAGTATTCTTGCCTAGAGAATTCCATGGACAGAGGAGCCTGGTGGGCACAGCCCATGGGGTCTCAGAGAGTTGGACATGACTGAGCGAATAACACTTTCACACACTGGCATTAATTCATCATTGTTCATCTCATTTTGGTGCCCAAAAGTGGTAAAAGAGGGCCGTGGCCTGGGAACCTCACTGGTACATTGGTTTTTAAACAGATTTTCATGATTTTAGGCTAATAGTCTTTTCTATTATTGGAGACCACACCCCTCCCATGGAGCTCCTTTTCTTTTGATAATACCTTATTGCTTACACATGCAGGTGGCTTCCAGCTTCCTTTGGAACTTCAAAGTGTGTCCTAAAGCTAATGGTGGGCTAGGGGGTTGCACTTGACCTAGCACTTGAGTCCTTTGTGCTCAGCTGTGTCCCCCTGATGCAGGCAGTGACCAGAATCTTCACCGCTCACAGGATCAGAGAGCTCATCTGACTTTGTCCCTGTCTGAGAAGGCCAAGTGCACTGGCCTTTTGACTTGGCCTCTAGTTCCAGGTTTGACATGAAAGAGGCAACCTGGACATGAAAGTACATTTCCACCCTCTAAGTATTCCTCCCTGAGCCATGGGAGAACAGGAGATGTCTTCCTGAGTGGTGGCAGAGTGAGGAAGAGGGCAGAGGGAAGAGGCAAGGGTTAAAAAAAGAACAAAATGAGAAAAGATTGTGTACCACCGCCATTAATGTAAAATTGTGTCTCTGTGTGTGACATATATAAAAGAATGAAAAGAAAAGATAAAAAACATTAAGATCTACTATTTGATGAAGAATCCCTAGGGAAAATTAAATGATTAAAGCTACACACATATATATAACTTAGATGCATTTAGATGAATGAAGATAAAGGTCTGAAAAGATGTATACCAGCATGAATACTATGCTCTTTTGGAAAGGGGTGGGAGCTG
Source organism: Muntiacus reevesi (assembly GCF_963930625.1). Lineage (NCBI taxonomy): Eukaryota > Metazoa > Chordata > Mammalia > Artiodactyla > Cervidae > Muntiacus > Muntiacus reevesi. Next base: position 99,731,152 of record NC_089250.1, read on the forward strand.
CATGGATTTGCTGGGGATGAGATTAGCTTTTTATAGATCTTTGTGTGGTATTACCTTATAAAACTATAGATTGGTTTTCTCATTTGAAAACCTCACACTAAAAAAAAGAGAAAACCTCAGATGACTCATGTAACATTTTGAGCCATGCTTCCCTGCTTCCCTGTTTCCCTTCGTAGTCTTCCTAGTCTATGAACTTAGAAACAGGCTGACATTATCTTCTGAATGGAGATAAATTTTTCCTAAAAATTTCCTCAACCTGTAATGACCCAGTAAGTCATCATGGGCTGATTCAAAGATCCTGTTTCCTTTTGCTATTCATTATGTCTACGTTTTCCATGTCAGGTTGAACTGTACGTAGTTAACTGTCTCTAATGACGGCACATAGTAAGAAGGTGTTTAATTATCATTTTGCTATTTATTTCTTCAGATGTAATTCTCTTAATCCTGTGATCCCATGGGAGTATAATAGGCGATTTTTGGTCTGAAACAATCAAGGGAAGGTCTTCCTTGGTGGCTCAGCTGGTAAAGAATCCGCCTGCAATGCAGGAGACCTGGGTTTGATCCTTGGGTTGGGAAGATCCCCTGGAGAAGGGAACGGCTACCCACTCCAGTATTCTGCCCTGGAGAATTTCATGAACTGTATAGTCCATGGGGTCCTAAAGAGTTGGACACAACTGAGCGACTTTTACACACACACACACACACAAGCATGGGCAGGGCAAAGAAGTGGTAACTCTCGTGAGCACTCAGATTGTTTGATTTTGAGCCCCACTGGCCAAACTCCTCTCCTTCCCTCCCTTTCTTGAATATTTACTAAGCACTTGCTGTAAATCAGACACTGTGCTTGATTTTGGAGATACAAGTCTGCCTGGAGCTCCTCTGGCTGTGTCTGGGGGTGACACTAGCACCCAGTTCTCGCCTTCATAGCCTCGCTCAGGTTGCCCCCTGCAGCCAAGGCTCTGAGATCCATGCGCCTTGGCAGCCTGGCCATGCCGCCGCTGCTTCCACCCGGCAGCTGCGGTCCTCTGGTGAGGTCCACTCGCTGCTCTGGCAGGGGCTCTCATTGCTGGTATCAACTGTTTCAGAGTTCCATCACTAGAGCGGGTGACTAGAACTGCCTCGTGGTATAGAGCTGGGTCCTTTGTAGCATCTCCTTCCCTTTGCCTGGTCCTGTCCAGTTTGTTCCTCACCCTTGAGGGAAACAGTATATCCCCTGGTCACTTATCGCCTCTGTTATCCTTCATCCACGTCCATTATCTTCTCACTCTTAGGCTTTTATTATATTACATATATATATATATAAATATAAATTATATATTAAAATTTTATAAACTAAAAATTTAGGTCTCTGCTTTTTTTTTTTTTTTTGCTCTGGAATATTATTAGTGTGTTTTATCCAGCAGACCAGCTGACAGGGTCTCTGTTTCTTTGCCAGCTGACCTTTTATTCAGTTCTCTATTTCCCAGGTCAGGCGGTGAGGCTTGAAGATCATAGAAGAATTTGGCTTTAGAGGACATCACTTTGCCTTTGGAATCCACTGGCTTATCCTTAGCAAGTGCCATTTAATTTTTCTTTCCTTCAAAGGGCTGTACTTCTGTGCACTTCCAATTTTCTCTGCTGGTAGAGCTCAGAGAACAGAAAAAAATGTCAGTGCTAAAGGCTAGATGGAAGAGAAGAGACTTAGATTTGGCTTTGAGGATGAGACAGTTTGGATTTTAGGCTATTTAACTTTTTTACTTTTAAAAGTATTTTTTATTTTATATATATATATATATATATTAATTTGTATTGGAGTATAACTGCTTTATAGTGTTGTATTAATTTCTGCTGTACGGCACAGTGAATCTATACATATCCCCCTTTTGGGATTTCCTTCCCGTCTAGGCCATCACAGAGTATTGAGTAGACTTCGCTGTGCTGTACAGTGGGTTCTCATTAGCTATCTATTTTATCCACAGTATCAGGAGGGTATATATGTCAATCCCAATCTCCCAATTCATCCCACCCCACCCTCCTTGGTGTCCATACTTTTGTTCTCCACATCTGAGTCTCTGTTTCAGCTGTGTAAACAAGATTCTTGTTAGTCGCTAAGTTGTGTCTGACTCTTTTTGCAACCCTGTGGATTGTAACCTACCAGGCTCCTCTGTTCATGGGACTTCCCAGGCAAGAATATGGCATGGGTTGTCATTTCCTTCTCCAGGGGATTTTCCTGATCCAGGGATCAAACCCGTGTCTCCTACATTGACAGGCAGGTTCTTTACCACTGGGCCACCAGAAACTCAGTGTTAAAGAACCTGTCAATCCACCAGGGAAGCCGAAATAAGATTCTAGGCTATGTTAAATGAAAGCTGTCACAATATAATTGACTTTTATCTAAAAACCTTGACATGACTCTTGGGAAGAGACATTCCAAAGTAGTTATTCCCTCTGGTGATTCACTATTGCTAGTCCCCGGAACTCAGTGCTGTTTTTGAGCGGGTTGTCGGAGCTTAGGTTTTGCCTGCATGGATGCTTTGTACTCTGTGAAAGGGTCCGTTGTGTGAGGCAGGGCTGGTGATTCTGTAAGGGTATGAGGTAGATAGATGGAGAACTTGAGCCGGCGTTCAAGTGTCGGCTGCTCGTCTTCTTATCCTTTCTTGTTCCCTGTCCAAATTGCTAGTTGTAGTTTGTAAATTAATCCTGAGTCCAGAAAAAGTAGAAACACTGCATATTTTCCAGCCAGGGTGATGTGATTGATGTTTTCTAAGGAATTGCAGAGTTAGTATTTTTAATGGAGTGGTGGAAGAGGGGGATGTTGGCCTGGCAGTGAGAAGGGAGAATAGGCTAGCGGGGGGAAAGGTAGAATACCTAACTCTTCGGGAGGAAGTGTATATTATTTTCCTCTTTACAGGTGTGTCATCACCATTGACTCAGAGAAAATATTTCCTGAATAATATTCTTTAATGTTCTTCTCATAGTTCTTAGAAAGCAGCTTTGTTAAGCACTATTCCAAACTAAGACTGCAGATTTAGGTCAGCACCTCAGGCTCACCTCTTAGGAATGTGCTCACTAAGCACAAAGGTGGAGGATTACCTGGCTTATTTAGACTGTGGTTTCTGTCTCTTCCTGCTAAGTGAAGATAGTTGAACTGGCACAAGTAAATCTGTATTTGATGCATTTCCACTTTAATCAGTTACAACGTGGTCATTGTTTCAAGTTTGAGGAGGTCATTTACCCCTTTGATAATTTGTGAAAACTGCTCACCTTTTCCTGAGAAAAATGCACTTTTGCATCTCTTGTTTAGTTGCTCACTTGGACTCTGAGACCCCATGGACTGTAGCCTACCAAGCTCCTCTGCCAATGGGATTTTCTCCAGGCAAGATTATTGGAGTGGAAGCCATTCCCTTCTCCAGGGTACCTTCCCTACCCAGGGGTTGAACCTAGGTCTCCTATATTGCATCTACATAAACAAAATCTTTGCATCTATGTAAATGAAATCTGGTATATAATTTCTGGGCATCCACAGTGCCTTTATAGAGTCCCAGACTGAGAGCATTGTCATGTCAAAAGAGGGAAAGCTTCCTTCCATTTGGCCTGGAGAGAGCGCTGAGAGCAGATGGAGTGCCTCAGCAAAGACAGATGCTGAAGCAGTGGAGAAATAGGGGTTAAAGCACATTGGCAGCTCTGAAGACCCAAGAGGCAATGCAGTGCCAGGGACCATGAGTTCTGGGAAACCTGAAACCCAGGAAGTCTGGACAGACATGATCGAACAGTGGCCCCATTTCTGCAACCAAAACCAAACCAAAAGAAAAGACTGCTGTTAACTTGTTGTTCACCAAGTTCTTTTTTCACAACCATAGGTGTACAGCTGTGACACCTAGGGGAAGAAAAACCATGGTGGAGTTTCCCTGGCACTAGGGCCAGCGTGAAAGGCAGGGTAATGAGTTTTCTGAGCCCTAGTAAAGCTGGGTACAGCCTCAGGTGAATACTTCCTGGATTGTAACTGGACCTTTGATTGTTTTGAATTAATTTTTATTGGAGTGTGGATGATTTACAATGCTGTGTTAGTTTCTGCTCTACATCACAGTGAATCAGTTATACATATACATGTATTCACTCTTTTTCAGATTCTTTTCCCATATAAACATTACTGAATATTGAGTAGAATTCCCTGTGCTGTATAGAACAGTATAGGTACAGCAGATCTTTATAAGTTTTCTGTTTTATATATAGTAGAATATACATGTCAATCCCAGTCTCCCAGTTTATCTCTGCCCTGCTTCTCCCCGATAACTATATTTGTTTTCTGCATTTGTGACTGTATTTCTGTTTTGTAAATAAGTTCATTTGCCAAGTGGGCTTTATCCCAGGAATGCAAGGATTCTTTAATATCTGCAAGTCAATCAATGTAATACACCACATTAACAAATTGAAAGATAAAAACCATATGATTATCTCAATAGATGCAGAGAAAGCCTTTGACAAAATTCAACACTCATTTATGATTAAAACTCTCCAGAAAGCAGGAATAGAGGGAACATACCTCAACATAATAAAAGCTATATATGACAAACCCACAGAAAGCATCACCCTCAATGGTGAAAAATTGAAAGCATTTCCCCTGAAACCAGGAACAAGACAAGGGTGCCCACTCTCACCACTACTATTCAACATAGTCTTGGAAGTTTTGGCCACAACAATCAGAGCAGAAAAAGAAGTAAAAGGAATCCAGATAGGAAAAGAAGAAGTGAAACTCTCGCTGTTTGCAGATGACATGATCCTCTACATAGAAAACCCTAAAGACTCTACCAGAAAATTACTAGAGCTAATCAACGAATATAGTAAAGTTGCAGGATATAAAATTAACACACAGAAATCCCTTGCATTTCTATACACTAACAATGAGAAAACAGAAAGAGAAATTAAGGAAACAATACCATTCACCATTGCAACAAAAAGAATAAAATACTTAGGAATATATCTACCTAAAGAAACAAAAGACCTGTACATAGAAAACTATAAAACACTGATGAAAGAAATCAAAGAGGACACAAACAGATGGAGAAACATACCGTGTTCATGGATTGGAAGAATCAATATTGTCAAAATGGCTATTCTACCCAAAGCAATCTATAGATTCAATGCAATCCCTATCAAGCTACCGATGGTATTTTTCACAGAACTAGAACAAATAATTTCACAATTTGTATGGAAATACAGAAAACCACGAATAGCCAAAGTAATCTTGAGAAAGAAGAATGGAACTGGAGGAATCAACCTGCCTGACTTCAGACTCTACTACAAAGCCACAGTCATCAAGGCAGTATGGTACTGGCACAAAGACAGACATATAGATCAATGGAACAGAATAGAAAGCCCAGAGATAAATCCACGAACCTATGGACACCTTATCTTTGACAAAGAAGGCAAGGATATACAATGGAAAAAAGACAACCTTTTTAACAAGTGGTGCTGGGAAAACTGGTCAACCACCTGTAAAAGAATGAAACTAGAACACTTTCTAACACCATACACAAAAATAAACTCAAAATGGATTAAAGACCAGAAACTATAAAACTCCTAGAGGAGAACATAGGCAAAACACTCTCCGACATAAATCTCAGCAAGATCCTCTATGACCCACCTCCCAGAATATTGGAAATAAAAGCAAAACTAAACAAATGGGACCTAATGAAACTTAAAAGCTTCTGCACTACAAAGGAAACTATAAGTAAGGCGAAAAGACAGCCCTCAGATTGGGAGAAAATAATAGCAAATGAAGAAACAGACAAAGGATTAATCTCAAAAATATACAAGCAACTCCTGAAGCTCAATTCCAGAAAAATAAATGACCCAATCAAAAAATGGGCCAAAGAACTGAACAGACATTTCTCCAAAGAAGACATACAGATGGCTAACAAACACATGAAAAGATGCTCAACATCACTCATTATTAGAGAAATGCAAATCAAAACCACAATGAGGTACCATTACACGCCAGTCAGGATGGCTGCTATCCAAAAGTCTACAAGCAATAAATGCTGGAGAGGGTGTGGAGAAAAGGGAACCCTCTTACACTGTTGGTGGGAATGCAAACTAGTACAGCCACTATGGAAAACAGTGTGGAGATTTCTTAAAAAACTGGAAATAGAACTGCCATATGACCCAGCGATACCACTTCTGGGCATACACACTGAGGAAACCAGATCTGAAAGAGACACGTGCACCCCAATGTTCATCGCAGCACTGTTTATAATAGCCAGGACATGGAAGCAACCTAGATGCCCATCAGCAGACGAATGGATAAGGAAGCTGTGGTACATATACACCATGGAATATTACTCAGCTGTTAAAAAGAATCCATTTGAATCAGTTCTAATGAGATGGACGAAACTGGAGCCCATTATACAGAGTGAAGTAAGCCAGAAAGATAAAGAACATTACAGCATACTAACACATATATATGGAGTTTAGAAAGATGGTAAAGATAACCCTATATGCAAAACAGAAAAAGAGACACAGAAGTACAGAACAGACTTTTGAACTCTGTGGGAGAAGGTGAGGGTGGGATGTTTCAAAAGAACAGCATGTATGTTATCTATGGTGAAACAGATCACTAGCCCAGGTGAGATGCATGAGACGAGTGCTCGGGCCTGGTGCACTGGGAGGATCCAGAGGAGTCGGGTGGAGAGGGAGGTGGGAGGGGGGATCGGGATGGGGAATACGTGTAACTCTATGGCTGATTCGTGACAATGTATGACAAAACCCACTGAAATGTTGTGAAGTAATTGACCTCCAACTAATAAAATAAAATTAAAAAAAAAAAAAAGAAATTGAAGAGAAAGAAAAGCAAAAAAAAAAAAAAATAGTGGCTGGGTGCAAAAAAAAAAGTTCATTTGTATCATTTGTTTAGATTTCACATATAAGTGATATCATACGGTATTTGTCTTTATCTGACTTAGTTCACTCAGTATGACAATCTCTAGATCCATCTTTGTCACTGCAAATGGCATTATTTCATTCTTTTTTATGGTTGAATAACATTCCATTATGTATATGTATGTATGCACATCTTCTTTATCCACTGTCAGTGGGGATTTAGGTTGCTTTCATGTCTTGGCTGTGTAAATAGTGCTCCAGTGAACATTAGGATGCATGTAGCCTTTTGAATTATGGTTTTATCTGGATATATGCCCAGGAATGGGATTGCAGGATTTTACGGTAGCTCTTAAATTTTAGGTTTTTAAGGAACCTCCATACTGTTCTCCACAGTGGCTGTTTCAGTTTGCATTCCCATCAACAGTGTAGGAGGGTTCCCTTTTCTCCACACCCTCTTCAGCACTTCCTGTTTGTAGATTTTTGGGGCCTTTGATATATTCCTATGCATGGCATTACATTAGCTCCAGGTACCATACCATCACACCTGTAAATCACAACTATTTCTTATTTGTTTCTTTGTTTTAAAATTTTGTTTAGAAGATTAAAAATGCATGTTCCTTATTTAACTTCAACATGAGAGATGGTAAGGCTGCTAAAGAAAGAATGGAACATTCTGAAAAGGAAGTTGCTAGCCATGTATATCTCTAAGGAGAAAGCAACACAAAACTATCTCAGGGCCCAAGAGTGAGAGTACCAAGTAGTGATATCCCCACAGAGAACTATTCAAGTCTACTGTTCTTCAACATTAAATCATATCATCAACTTCCCTTATTTTAGATAAGTGTCTGCCCACTCCTGCCTGCAGGCTAAATCTGGCTTGTAGTTAAGTAACTGTGACACAGACTGTCACAGCCCACAGACGCTAAGATATTTACTTGCTGGCTCTTTACAGAAAGTTCTCCAACCCCTGTCTACATCATCAAGCAACTTTCTAATATTTCGACTTTTTGTACAAGGGTAGAGTGTACTGGTTAGGCCAATACAAATGTTCAATCTGCTTGATAGGTACATTTCTTATCATAAAACCGTAAGTTGCCATCCTGATTGTGTTTAATAGTTTCTTGGGAGATTTGTTAGCCTGAGTTGGTAACCTTGAACACTAACAACTAAGTTATTGAGCATGATGTTGAGAGTAAGACAAAGGCCTGAGATGAATTCATCAGTCCAGTGCCTCTCCTTGGTGATCCATGGAGGAGGTGTCCCCTGGCATTCTCTGGATGACTGCTTCTGGGAATTGCTGGACCTTTCTGTTTAATGGTCTACAGCTACATTTTTACCTGCTTGCTTTATTTTTTTAGACCAACCTAAGAGTCTGAATTGATATGTTTAGCCCTTTCATTAAAAAAAAAAAAACTCTCTCCTTTCTTTTGAAAATATTTAAATATAGCCAGGATCTTTTCTGGAGTCTTCCCTGGTGGCTCAGTAAAGAGTCTACCTGCAATGCAAGAAATGCAAGTTCGATCACTGGGATGGGAAGATCCCCTGCAGAAGGAAATGGCAACCCACTCCAGTATTCTTGCCTGGGAAATCCCATGGACAGAGGAGCCTAGTGGGCTGCAGTCCATGGGGTCGCAAAGAGTCAGGTATGACTTAGTGACAACACACAGGCACACACAGACACACACACACAGAATCTTTTGCAGTCATTCAAATCGGTGCAAAATTAGAGTGGTTCAATCGATCTGAGATACTCCAAGTATGGCTTATAATTACTCTTCAATTCATTCAGCCCTGTGTTTCCCCAAACCTCCACTGGGTTAGTGTAGATTTAACAACAGATATTTCTTTGATCACAATTAACTGAAGTAACTATGGGATATTTACATGGAGCTTCTAAAATATTTATGTACATAATACTAATGGCATCTCATAGTTTACTTATTGCATTTTAAAGTTTGAGCAATGTATTATTCATGGCTGGTCAGAAATCCATAATGTATGAATCTCCTCTGGTGCACTGTTGCTCATGTGCGTGTTTGGTGCTCCAATTTCCTAAGACTGTCCCTGGGAACTGCTGCCCACCGTTGCATGTGTAAATACTTCCTGATCACAGGGCCTTCTGTGGGTGGCCTGGCTTTTTCTGAGAAGCTCAGAATGGTTCATAGACATGAGCCCATCAATTCCTGCTAATTTCTGGTGAGTGTGTTAGAGGCAGATGCTGTCACCTGTATTTGGGGGATAGAGACACAGACCATTTGAATGTGGAACATCAAGTCTGTGGCTTCTCTGCACAGCGGGACAGGGAATGAAAGGCAGGCCCCCAGCACCAGATCAGTCAGTCAACCAATCAGTATTTACTGAGTGCATGTTCTTGGCTCAGCATGGGACAAATTGCTATGCCAGCCCATTTTATGTCTTGCTTATGTGATTTGAGGGCTCTGCCATTTTGAAAAAAATATCTCGTCAGTGATTTTTCTTGTGAATTGGCTATAAATTGGGAGAAATATACAGAAGGGAAATATGAGATGAAGAAGATGCATGGGAGGAAATAGAGAGCCACCTTTTGAAGGAAAATACCCTCCCAATGTGATGATGCCACAGATTTCTTACTCTATTCCCAAGACTGTTTTCAGGGCAATGAATAAAAAGCAGCAGTGTTCCGGTTATAAAACAAGTTAAGATGGTTAGCAAAGTTCTGTGTATTAGGCATTTCTCATCCAATGAATTCTGTTGATGTCCCTAACTATCAATACCCAACTGGTGACCACAGCTTGCCACAGTAGTGATGAGGAAGCCTTTTTTTGTGAATTTAAAAGCAGCTGAAAATTAAACAACTTGAAATCTATATCACTGAACAGATAATGTGTCTTGAAACAAAGATATTTTGATATAGTATCATTTGTCTCCATCTTCTTAACAAGTATGCTTTAAGGACGGCATAAAGATGAACCCCAGGGGAGTACATAGGTTGTAGAATTGTGTGACTACTTACAATTACATCTATTTTTATTTTTATAAATGGGAAACTGAGGACCAGAGACTTGCAGTTTCTTGCCCCAGACATAGAGCTCAAAGGGGAGCTCTTAGCAGAAACCTGGGTGTCTTGACTCTCAGTCCAGTTCTTTTTCTACTTCTTTGAACTTTCACCCTTGGGAGAGCAAGCAAGAACAATCAAGTTGGTGACAGCGTTCCTTCATTCATTGGTACATTAGCAAGTTTTGGGAAATCACCTTCTTACAAGGAATCATGGATTTCTCTCACTCACATGGGTAGTTTTTATTTAGGAGCATAAATGTTCTTGGAGACTCTATTTTAGTGCTTTGCACTTGAGGGAGAGCCAGGATTCCCTGCTGCCAAACTCTCAAAAAGAAAAAAAAAAAAAAAGAAAAAGTCTACAGCCATTAACTGAAACCTGAGATGCTGCATTAGCAGGCAACACCAACTGCTTAATGAGGTGCCCCTGGACAGTGGGATCAACAGAGAGTTCGGGGGTGAGGCAGCGTGGCTCCTCTGAAACTCAGCCATTCTCCAGACAAATGCACAGGGCACAGTGGGCAGTCAGAGAAGCAGGGTGAATTAGTGTCAGGGAACATCTTTTATTCATGGGAATAATACATCAGAGGGAACTGAGCGTGGCTTGGTTTTGTCACCAGAATAAAATGAGAAGCACTGGGAAGTTGGCACTTTGTCAAAATGCCATTTATGAGTTGTGTAGTAGGAACACCGCACTTGGTGCAAAACTGTCTGGTTTACTTATGAGTTTGTTTATGAACTTCAGTAAGTACATGTCTATGGAAACGCCTCAAAATGAGGTACAGGGTTAGGCAACTTAACAGTTCTTTTCCTATAGGTGGAAGGACTGGAGCATGATTTTTAAATTCCCCAAACAATAGGGGTGACTATAGAGTGGATGCCTAGTGTTGGCCTAGTGATCTCCCAGCATTTAGTGAGGGACTTGTATCCATCAGTCAAGAGTGGTGAGACTCTTCCCAGCTGGCCAATGACACTTCTAGACTGAGCCTCACCCTTGACAGGCAGTGGCCTAGATGTTAGATACACTGTTGTACCTTTCTAGGAGGCCCTCCCGGCTCAGTAATTCACAGCCATGGCAGAGGAGCTCAGAGAGACATGGACTCCACCCCTGGTTCTACTATTCATGTTTCTATACCCTCGTTTTCTTCTCTCTGAAATGGTGGTGGTAACATGTGTGAAATGTTCTCACATGGCTACTCTGAGCCGTAAATAGCATATGAATCCATGTCAATGTGCCTGGCACATAGGAATGCTCCACCATGCTAAGTTTTCTCATTCTCCAGACCAGTGAAGCGGTGGTCCTGGTACCAATGGTACTAAGAGGTCAGCTGCTAAATGCTTGGCATTAATAATACTGTGGAAACAGAGTGGAGTTGTGTCACATGTTCATTATGTATTTGCAGAGACAGGAGGGAGGAAGAATGAGGAAGACAGAATTATATAGTGTGGTTATTTCCACTCACATTCTCACTTAGCATAAGGTGGTGTCACACTTATTGAAAGATGGCATGCTGCTCTTGAACAAAGTGTCTTCTTTCAGTATGTCTTCCAGGGTAATTTTGACCCTGGGTGGCTTTTGTCTTTTCCTGAGGCTTTAGCATCTAATCCCCAAAGAGAAAACTGCTGTGTTAATGTCTCCCAGGTAGCCAGGGTTAATGTGAGGATCAGGTGAGAAAAGAGGAATGCAAGAGCTAGGAAAAGGTTAAAGCTGGTGGTAGACACAAACTACTGCTGTTAGTAATGATTTCTTCTTTTTTTTAAAATACAGTTTTAAAGAAAAAATTTTTAAATGTATTTATTTTTGGTTGTACTGGGTCTTCATTGCTGCACATGGGATTTCTCTGGCTGCAGCGAGTGAGGGCTACTCTCTGGCTGCAGTATACAGGCCTTTGATTGTGGTGGCTTCTCTTGTTGTGGAGCATGGGCTCTAGGGTGTGCGGGCTCAGTAGTTGTGGCAAATGGGCTTAGTTGCTCTGTGGCATGTGAAATCTTCCTGGACCAAGGATTGAACCTGTGTCCCCTGCATTGGCAGGAAGATTCTTAACCACCGGACCACCAGGGAAAGTCTGATAATTACTTCTCGACTATACAGTTTCTTTCAGACACTGGGTAGAGTGTCTGAATGCTTTGTGTCTGTCTTCTAGGACTTGATTTGCCAAACAAGGCCATGAGAATTCTCATGCATTATAGATCACTGGGGAGAATGACCACCTTGCCTTCAGGTGGTCATATCTCTATCGTTATAGATGTGAGATTGCAGTAATCTGTGAAGGATTCTGATTAAGGGCCTGGAGTGGAGTCTGGAAATGTGTGTGTGTGTGTGTGTGTGTGTGTGTGTGTGTATGTGTATGTTTACATGAGCATCAAAAGAAGAAAATACAATTCTTGTATGAAGCTCCCAAGAACTATTTTCCCTTTTCATTGTTAATGTCCCACTCTAATTTTAGTGCAGGAATGCAGTCTTTGAGGCAGACAGTGTCTTTCTTTATTCAGTTTTATTGAGGTGTAATTGAAAGATAAGTGTAAGATGTTTAAGTGTACATCATGATGATTTGCTAGATATATACATTATGAAACGATACTTCATATCTAGTTAATTAGTGCAGCCATCACCTCACATATTTATCCTTTTATTTTGGTGAGAATGTTTAAGTATTACTTTCTTAGAAAATTTCAGTTATGCAATATAGTGTTATCAACTGTAGTCACCATTTTATACCTTAGAGCCTTAGATCTTATTCATCTGGTAGCTGAATGTTTGTACCCTTTTACCAACTTCTCCCCATTTTCTGAGCTCCCCTTCCCCTGGGAACTGCATCTGTGCTCTTTGGATCTTGAGGGCATTTGCTAAGTGACGTAAGTCAGATAGAGAATGACAGTGTGCTTTGCAGTGATTTATCCCAGAGCCTGGGATTTATTATTCACATACTAATTTCTAGTCATAGTGATTCTAGGTTCTGTAAGGAGCTTACAATTTGACAAATGTCAGAAAATTATTTGCCAACTTTGGAAGTTTTAGTGGTTATCTGAAAGTTCTTTAAAAGTGAATACAAAACCACAAAAATAAAAAAAAATGAAGAGGGAGGAAGCAAGGAAATAGATATCAGTTGGTGAGAAAAATGCTGAGTAGAGAATAAAATGGGTTGTGACATATGGCAGACACTGTGATAGACCATTATATACATTATCTCATCCTCACAATGATTCTACAATACAGATATCATTCAAATTAAAATGGAAAAGCAGAGGGCCATGGGGGTTTAAGGAGCTTGCCACAGAAACATTTTGTTAATACGATGTTACTGCTGCTAAGTCACTTCAGTTGTGTCCGACTCTGTGTGACCCCATAGACGGCAGCCCACCAGGCTCCTCCGTCCATGGGATTTTCCAGCAAGAGTACTGGAGTGGGTTGCCATTGCCTTCTCCGAATATGATATTAGGCATAAGACAAAATCTAAGACTTGTTTAACTCTCTTTGAGCCTTTGGTTTTTCAACTATATTATCCTTTGCCCAAGGAACAAAGTTAGCACCTGGGTAATGTAATTCATAAGAAAAGAGTGAGTTTGAAAAACCTCATGTTTGTGTGGGTGGAGGTGGTTTAGTCACTAAGTCATGTCTGACTCTTGTGACCCCATGGGCTGCAGCCTGCCAGGCTCCTCTGTCCATGGGATTCTCCAGGCAAGAATACTGGAGTGGGTTGCCATTTCCTTCTCCACATGTATGTTGTAAACTGTTTAAGAAAAGAACCAACAAGTTCATGTGATTCTATGGAAAATAATGTTTTATACTTATATAAATTAGATGAATCAAAAATATACTTCCATAAAAAATTGACTCTCTGGGAGCTGAACTGAGGCATTCCACTAAAAAATAAGATGAGTAATGGTGGTTTGTTATATAGGAAAAAATTTGATCTGTCATTTGCAGATCTGTACACTTAAGATTTTACATGTTACAAGTAAATTATAAATAATAAATAGTAAAGAGAAGAAAACAGCAGTGGTACTTTTTCAGAGATGAGCAGGCTCGTGTTGTTGTTCAGTCTCTCAGTCGTGTGCAACTCTTTGCAACCCCATAAACTGCAGCACACTTGGCTTCCCAGTCCTTCACGATCTACCAGTTTGTTCAGACTTGCATCCTTTGAGTCGAATATGCCATCCAACCATCTCATCCTCTGTTGCCCTCTTCTCCTCCTGCCCTCAATCTTTCCTAGCATCAGGGTCTTTCCCAAATCTTCTTTGCATCAGGTGGCCAAAATGGAGCTTCAGCTTCAGCATCAGTCCTTCCGATGAATATTCAGGATTGATTTTTTTTTTCATTTATTTCTATTAGTTGGAGGCTAATTACTTTACAATATTGAAGTGGGTTTTGTCATACACTGATATGAATCTTTAGGATTGACTGACTTGATCTCCTTGCAGTCCGAGGGACTCTCAGGAGTCTTCTCCAGCACAATTCTTTGGCACTCAGCCCTCTTTTTTGTCCAACTCTCACATCTGTACCTGACTGCTGGAAAAACTATAGCTCTGACTATGAGGCCCTTTGCTGGCAAAGTGATGTCTCTGCTTTTTAATATGTTATCTAGGTTTGTCATAGCTTTTCTTCTAAGGAGCAAGCGTCTTTTAATTTCATGGCTGCAGTCACCATCCACAGTGATTTTGGAGCCTAAGAAAAATAAAGTCTGTGACTATTTCTATTGTTTCCCCATCTATCTGCCATGAAGTAATGGGACTGGATGCCATGATCTTTGTTTTTTGAATGTTGAGTTATAAGTCAAGTTTTTCACTCTCCTCTTTCATCTTCATCAAGTGACTCTTTAGTCCCTCTTAGCTTTCTGCCTTTAGGGTGATATCATATGCGCATCTGAGGTTACTGACATTTCTCCTGGCAATCTTGACTCCAGCTTGTGATTCATCCAGCCTGACATTTTGCATGGTGTGCTCTGTATATAAGTAGACTAGTGAGAAAGTAATAATTTGCATTTAGATGATTTTGAAGCATTCTTTAAGAAAAATTTTCATTGAAGTACAGTTGATTTATAATGTTAATTTCTACTGTACAGAAAAGTGATTCATACATACACGTATCATATTTTGAAAATATTTTTTTCTAATATAGTTTATGTTGAATGGGTGTTGAATATAGGATGTTGAATATAGTCCTCTGTGCTATACAGTAGGACATTGTTTATCCATTCTAAGTTAGCTTATGTCAGCTAACCCCAACCTCCCACTCTATCCCTCCTCTAACTTCCTCCCCCTTGGCAACCACAGATCTGTTCTCTTTGTCCATGAGTCTCTTGTAGATAGGTTCATTTGTGTCTTATTTTAGCTTCCACATATAAGCAATATCATGTGATATTTGTCTTTCTTTTTCTGACTTCCCTTAACATGATAATCTCTAATTGCATCCATGTTGCTACAAATGGCATTATTTTGTTCTTTTTTTCAGACTGAATAGTATGGAATTTCCTTGTTTTTTTTTTTTTTTATAGGAACCCTTCCCTAAATCTTCAGGGCTCTGTTCATTCTGGGACTTAGCAATTGCAGATCACTTTCAGGGCTGGTGGTTTTTAGGGAACTCAACTATATTCTGGCCACAAAATTGGGTTTATTAAGGGCTTCAACCTTTGCTATTAAGAGCTATTGGTTATCTATGACTCCTTCTTGGTATAATTCTTTCCTGGACAGTTTCTGAAAAGAAAATGGATTTTCAAAGAATATGATGTGAGCCTGAAAGGAGTTGGTTTCAACAATATGGATTTTGGGAAAAAACCAAACAAATCCCCCCAAAAACCTGTAGGAAGCAGATAGTGTATCTCAAAGCCACTGTAGAACTGAACAGAGTGAGAGAAGTGTATACAATGATGAATTAATGGATTAATCATTGATCTATTGATGGAAATAGGGAGAGACTGAAACCACATTTTGAATTTAGGGGCATGGAATTAGCAAATATGGGCCAGGAACTCAACCAAGAGTGGGAAGCAGTGTCAGAAACACGCACTAAACAGGAGCTGAGCTGTGAAATCAGAGTTCTGGGGTACATTAGGGCTCAGTCAGCAGTCTATTAGTAATAAGCTTCATGGTAGGGCCTCACACTCTGGCTCTTTTACTTGCTAGCTGTGTGACTATGACTGAATTACTTAACCTCTCTGATACTCAAATTTGCTATCTATAAACTATGCTAGTTATGAGGTATGAGTGAGGACTACTGTAATTATTACTCATATACACATTATTACTCTGAGGTTTTCTGTCTCCTAATCAGAGATATTGACCAGCTGTCCCAGGCATGTGGGTGAGGTCAGCCTGAGAAGCAGATATGGATTTGTGGGTCACTCTGATCTTCTTAAAAGCTGGTTGTCTCATAGATGACTGCCATGCCCCATCAGTCTCACCCTGGAATGATGCACCACATGTTAAGCTAATATTACTGCTCTCCATTTGTCTTCATTTCCTCTGCATCAACGCCAGCTTGATTTTCTCATTAATGGAGCATTTGCTTAGGAATTATTTTCCAGAGGAATTTAGCCACTGATTCCTTTTTATGATAGCAAAATCACTAAGAAGGCCCCCTGTGTCAGTTAGGGTCTCAGCAGGCAACAGATGGCACACTCAAATTGGATAATTTATGGAGAGTTTAATAAAGGAATGATTTAGAAAAGTGGGGCCAGAATGTAGAGAATCTTCTACGGGTAATACAGAACCCTAGGACCAGCAACTGTCAATACTCTTCCCACTCTAACCTTGAGGTTATCAGTGGAAGAGCTTATTAGCATCTAGAGACTGAGAGAGCTTCCTGTCAGGAGCTGTTACCTCCATTTGAAGGGCAAACACCACCTGTGGCAACTCTGCAGGGAAGGAGCTGAAGGAGCAGATCACCCAGCTATATCCTCTTTCCTCCCTCTGATTTCTTGTGTTCCCCACTGGTCAGACTCAGCAGAAAGCTAGAGACCAAGGGAGCCTGAGGATTCAGTCTACACATTTCAGTGTCTCAGGGCTCAGAGCAGAGTGGAAAAGGGTGGAGAGTAATCTGGAGAGACAGATAGAAGACACCCTTCTTCCTCTCTTACAGGCTCTCAGCTTCAAGTGTAGCCATAGTAGGTGTGTTGAGGTATTTTATGTGATGTATTACAAGATGTTTATTACAAAAATAAATGTATTGAGTCCTGAACCACCGTTCAGAACTGGATTACTCTGGTTTAGAGTCTGACAGACCTGGGTTCTACTCTGGCTCTCCAGAGTGCATTATTATCTCTTATGGACTCTTCAGCAAGTCACAGATTTTCTCAGCCTCAGTTTCTTCACCTGTAAAATGGGAGTAATCATATCTACATGACAGAGTTGTTGCAAATAGTATGTGAAACATTACAAGTGAAAATATTTTATCAGCCATTGAGTTGTATAAATATGTTGTAGTTTATACAGTTTTATTGAAGAAGGAAATGGCAACCTACTCCAGTATTCTTGCCTGGAAAAAGAGGGCCTGGCGGGCTACAGCTCATGGGGTCATGAAGAGTTGGACACAACTTAGCACACATACAATTTTACTTTTATTCCAAATGGCCATACTGCATACATACATTATAAAAGAGTATATAGAGAGACTAAGCTTGTTGTCCCTCTGTTGTCAAAGAATTATGTTTTATTCTGGGTGAAAAATTGCAATTCCAGTGAGCAAAAATGAAGACACTTTGAAATCTATGTAGTGTTCTGTTAAAATACAACTTTGGTTCTCACTGGGGAGCCTAAAAGTTTCATTTGAAGTGAAGATTGAGTATTAATTTATACCTATGAAAGCCTTGTATGACATTTCTAAATCTGTCTGTAAGATAATGGCTCTAAATGGTTTATGACTTTTAAAAGATCTAATAAATATAGTAACTTTGTACCTCAGTGTAATGAAAAAAGTGATGTTTTGGGATATATCATTCCTCATTGAAATGCATTACTATTTCCCACCAGTATAAATCTCAGACCTGGAAATCTTCTGTTGGCTCCTTTCTTAAAGAAGAGACTCTGAATTCATGATTACATGAAGTCATTCTCCAGTAGCCCTCCCAGCCCAGAAAGGTCCGAGCATGGATGGAAGTAGAGCCTAAAAGAGATATCAAAGAGAAGGCATTTTTCTTACTGTACTCACCTACTCTCCCCTCCCAGCCCAAATGTATTTCCAGTTGCCTGTGATATTTAGTAAATTAAAATATGTGTGGCTGGATTTTTCATAGATCAGCTCCCTTAATATAGGATACTGAAAATGTAGCCAAACGTGAATCCCAAATAAGGCATTATAAATGCTCAGAGTATATTGATGAGCCCCAGGCAAGAGACAGAGGAGAAATAGTTAAGCCTCTGATGAGGTAAAATTGTGGATACTGCCAAGACCGCGATACAAAGGGGGAAATTATCTGAGGGAACTCAAGTAATCTGGCTGCTAGAACACAAGCTGAGCTCAGCCCAAATAACTAGAACCTTTAGTGCACTGTTCAGTAGTGACAATCTCAACCTTTATGAAGCTTTTCTTCCCACCTTGACATGCATCTTGGGTGATATTTACATGCTCAGCACATTCTCGTAGGCATAGCCATGATTTTATGGCAGTTTCCAGTTAATGCTATCCCTTTCTCTTCTCAAGTTGGAATATGATGAAAAAGCATGTTGCTGCTGCTAAGTTGCTTTAGTCGTGTCCGACTCTGTGTGACCCCATAGACGGCAGCCCACCAGGCTCCCCTGTCCCTGGGATTCTTCAAGCAAGAATACATTACTACAGTGATAATCATGAATCATACATATTTGTATCAATATTAATATAACTATTAGTAAGTTAATATAAGTATCAATAAGTATTAACCAGTTAATAAATACTGAGTGCAAACATTCAAAAATACATTGGTTCTGTCTTCAAACGCTTTCTAGAATCTCACTATGTATCTCCACCTCCGCAGCTGTCACCTTGGCCAGGGGCACACCATACCTCACTCGGGGTATTGCAGAAGCCTCTGCAGTAAACTTCCTGCTGCTACTCTCCCCCTCAGCCCTCTCCCCCTTTTCTTTTTGACCTCCAGTTCATTCTCAATACAGCAGCCAAGGTGGTCCTTTGAAAACACAAGTTAGGTCACATCCTTCCTCTGCACAAGAGCAACACTAGCTCCCTATTTCATTCTGAGGAAGAACCAGCATCTCTTGATGATTTCGGAGTCCTTCTGGGATCCACCCTTTTGTTATGTCTTGCCTGCTGCCGCTGTCTCCAAACTCCGCTTCATCCATGCCAGTCAGTCTTCTTCCAGTTCTTCAAATACCTGGGGGACACTCTCGCCTCAGGGCCTTTGTATCAGCAGTCCCTCCACTGTGGAGCAGTTTTCCACTAGATATCTGGGCAGCTGATTTCCTCATCTTCTTCCAGTCTTTGTTTAATTTAAACTTTTTCCTCCAGATTACCATATTAAAAATGGTATTCATTTCTATTTCTAGTTGAGGTGGGCATGAGATAAATTGGGAGATTGAGTTTGGCATATATATACTATTGATACTATGTATAAAAGAGATAACTAGTGAGAACCTACTGTATAGCACAAGGAACTCTACTTAATGCTCTATGGTGACCTAAATGAGAAGGAAATCCAAAAAAGAGGGGATATATGTATACCTATGGCTGATTCACTTTCCCGTGCAGCAGAAAATAATGCATCCTTGTAAAGCAACTATACTCCAATACAAAAATGGCAACTCATGCCCTTCCCATGCCCCAATTCCTGATCCTTCTCATTCTGTTTTCTCCCCCCTCCCATAGTATGTATCATTTAACATACCACAAGATATTCTTTTTTATCTTTGTTACAGTATGAACTGCGCTAGGGCAGGCATTTTTGCTTCTTTGGTTTATGATGTATCTCGAGCACAGAAAACAATGCCTAGTACATGCTACACAGTACGTAAATATTATTGATTGAAAAGAATTTGCTAATTCATCCAACAGGCACAAATTGAATATCTGCTCTGTGATGGCACTGTGCTAGGTGCTAAGGTAAGAGGATGAAGAAAGTCAGCTCTGGCTTTTGCTCTCAGGTAGCTTAGAGGCTGGTGGTGAATCCAAGATGTAAACCCTAACAGCAGAGCAATGAGTGCCTCCTGTTCACTTTGCACTACGTATTCTAGGAAGCTGAGATCTTCAATCAGGATTGGAGACTCTAGTCAGGTACTACTGTTTTCAAAGTGAGAAAAAAAGAAGTCTGGACGTTAATAAGAAAAAACTTTACTAAGGGGTCTATTGCAATAAGAAGATACTCAATGAATCAGTCAGATAAATTCCAGGAAAGGTTAGCTGAGAAGGGAGGGGAGAAGGTGACCAGGAGAAGAGGAAGGGGGCAATGCTGAACACTGCCAGAGGCTCTTAAAGCTCAGCACATTGCTCAACAGAGGGCAGGTCATGGCAGGAAATGTTGTACTGGGGCACATGGGGTGTGGTGTGAGTCTGAAACGGAGCACGGGAGTGACAGAGAGGGAGTGCGGTGCCTGGCTGGCTGTGTTGGGCAAACCAGCTTAAAGTCATGTCAAGCACAGAGCTTCACTAGCCTTGACACTGTTCATAAGCAAAAGTTAAGGTTTAACTGTAAAGCAATTGATGGCTTATGTTTCCTTTCTTAATATAATTGTTCCCTTTGGGGTTTTATATGCTGCCATGTTCAGAGTGATGGACTAGAACAGTAAAAATACTAGTTTGTTGGTTATGTCTGTTGACCACAACTTTACCAATGATAGCAAAGTCCCTTTCAATGCTGTCAGTAGATGTCTTGTGGGCACCGTGTATATCTAGCGGTTTGCATAGTGAGAAGAGAAGGCATTCCCTGGAATTCAAATTGGAGTTTGGAAACCATCAGGGGAGTCTTTTAGCTTCTCAAAATGGTCTCAGTTTTCACCACCTAATAATGTTGTGTGCTTATGGAAAACTCCATGCCTTTTAAAAACATGTTTATTTTTATTTATTTATTTGGCTGCAATGGGTCTTAGTTTCAGCATTGCAAACTCTTAGTTGTGGCAGATGGGATCTAGTTCCTTGACCAGTGATTGAACCCAGGCCCCCTGTGTTGGGAGCTCAGAGTCTTAACCAACCAGACTACCATGGAGTTCCCAGACTCCATGCTTTTAACTAAATATTGTCACCAATGCTGTGGTATCAGATCTCTGTTTTTTAGGTACGCTTTATTGAAGGGTATGGTGTACATATAAATACTGTAGGTGAAAGATGAGAAAACGTCAATTAATATCAAAATGAATCTGTTCAGTGACAGTTCTCTTGGAGCACACTATGATAACCTGCTACCAAAGCACTGCATTTTTATAGTGAAAAATACTTCTCACAAGAGGCCTTCAGCAAAACCACAGTATCTTAGGTTTTATTGAGAAAGTCAGGAGCTGCTCCCAATCCTATTCACACATGCTTTGGTCTCCTATAAGTACATCTGGCATTTAGACTGTGAAATACCCTACTGGGTCTTGAATTCTCTGACTGAGTTACTAATAAATTCACTGAAATATGTACCAGCCTTTAAAATGAGTCCATAAAAATGCATCTCCATCCAGAGTTATCTAATTTTTCTGGTTAGATGAGCACTGGGCTAAGAGGCAAGGAGGAGAGCAGGGATCTGGGCAGGGATGGGAGTGAGTGTTCATTTTCTGTCCCTGTCATTGGGCTCACTGCATTGTACACATCACATCATTTACTTCCCACAACCACCTTGTGATGGGTAAGGGTCCCCGTTTTGTGGATAAAGAGACAGAGATTCAGAGATTCAGACAGAGATTCTGTCAGTCACCCAGCTAGAAAAGACAAGGGTTTGATGCCAGGCCTGTCTGATTCGAGTCCCTGCTTTGCCCAATTCCAACTTCAGTGCTATCTGTCATTTGATGTATGATCTTGAGCCAATCACATGGCTGTTCTGATTTTTCATTTTCTCTATTGTATAATGGAGATAATACTACCAGTCCAGTTCACTTCACAAGAGTGATGTTAAATGAAATCTGTGTGAAAGCTCAATGAAGAAACAGCTAAGAGTTTTACAAATGCAAGTCATTGTTATGGAATTGAATGAAATTAGATGATTTTACTTGCTTGGAATATATTTGCTGCTGCCTTTTTGTTCAGGCACAGTGTTAGAGATAGACTCTCGGAGATGCACTGCTGGTGACTAAAGATTTAACACGGACCCAGGAACACATGCTAAACACAGGGACAGAGATTCTACATGCTTGTTACATGCAGGGATAGCACAGGCATGTATGGTTCACTAACTGAAGCAGTCTCCAAATTAATACATCTATTTTTAGGGTAATTTTTTCTCTTTTTCTGTCATTTCATTTTTGAGGGGAAGTGTTTATGACTTTGAGCAAGTTACATGATTTCTGTGTATTTGCTTGTCTTTGTTTATTGGCTGCATCATGTGGCTTTTCATTCTGGTGTGTGGGCTTCTCTCTAGTTGTGGCATGCAGGCCCCAGAGTGTGGGCTCAGTAGTTGTGGCTCATGGGCTTAGTTGCTCCTTGGCATGTGGGATCTTAGTTCCCTGACCAAGGACTGAGTCTGTTTCCCCTGCATTGGAAGGCAGATGCTTCACCAGTGGACCACCAGGGAAATCCCATGCACTTGCCTGTCAAATGGGCCTTTGGAAGCATCACTACAAACAAAGCTAGTGGAGGTTGAGCTATTTCAAATCCTAAAAGATAATGCTGTGAAAGTGCTGCACTCCATATACCAGCAAATTTGGAAAACTCAGCAGTGGCCACAGGACTGGAAAAGGTCAGTTTTTATTCCAATCTCCAAAAAACGCAATGCCAAAGAATGCTCAAACTACCACACGAATGTGCTCCTCTCACACACTAGCAAACTAAAGCTCAAAATTCTTGAAGCCAGGCTTCAACAGTATATGAACCGTGAACTTCCAGGTGTTCAAGCTGGATTTAGAATAGGTAGAGGAACCAGAGATCAAATTGCCAACATCTGTTTGATCATCGAAAAAGCAAGAGAGTTCCAGAAAAACATTTACTTCTGCTTTATTGACCGTGCCAAAACCGTTGACTGTGTGGATCATGACAAACTGTGAAAAATTCAAGAGATGGGAATACCAGACCACCTTCTTCTTATAAATCTTTATGAAGGTCAGGAAGCAACAGTTAGAACTGGACTTGGAACAGACTGGTTCCAAATTAGG
This sequence comes from Muntiacus reevesi, assembly GCF_963930625.1. NCBI lineage: Eukaryota > Metazoa > Chordata > Mammalia > Artiodactyla > Cervidae > Muntiacus > Muntiacus reevesi. Next base: position 99,754,249 of record NC_089250.1, read on the forward strand.
AAAGGAGTGCATCAAGGCTGTATATTGTCACCCTGCTTATTTAACTTATATACTGAGTACATCATGAGAATGCTGGACTGGATGAAGCACAAGCTGGAATCAAGATTTCCAGGAGAAATATCAATAACCTCAGATATGCAGATGACACCAACCTTATGGCAGAAAGTGAAGAGAAACTAAGAAGCCTCTTGATGAAAGTGAAAGAAGAGAGTGAAAAAGTTGGCTTAAAGCTCAACATTCAGAAAACTAAGATCATGGCATCTGGAACCATCACTTCATAGCAAATAGATGGGGAAACAATTGAAACAGTGACAGACTTTATTTTTGGGGGCTCCAAAATCACTTCTGATGCAGCCATGAAATTAAAAGATGCTTGCTCCTTGGAAGGAAAGCTATGACCAACCTAGACAGCATATTAAAAAGCAGAGACGTTACTTTGCCAACAAAGGTCTGTCTAGTCAAGGCTATGGTTTTTCCAGTAGTCATGTATGGATGTGAGAGTTGGACTATAAAGAAAGCTGAGTGCTGAAGAATTGATGCTTTTGAACTGTGGTGTTAGAGAAGACTCTTGAGAGTCCCTGGAGAGCAAGAAGACCCAAGCAGTCCATCCTAAAGGAAATCAGTCCTGAATATTCATTGGAAGGACTGATGTTGAAGCTGAAACCCCGATACTTTGGCCACCTGATGCAAAGAACCGACTCATTGGAAAAGACCCTGATGCTGGGAAAGATTGAAGGTGGGAGGAGAAGGGGATGACAAAGGATGAGATGGTTGGATGGCATCACCGACTCAATGGACATGAGTTTGAGTAAAGTCCAGGAGTTGGTGATGGACAGAGAGGTCTGGTGTGCTACAGTCCATGGGGTCACAAAGAGTAAGACACGACTGAGTAACTGAACTGAACTGCCTGTCTTTATCAGTAAAATGGTAATAATTATGCCTCCCTCAGAGTGATCATCCATCCATTTATTCCACAAATATGCTAAATACCTACTATGTGTTGGATGTTGTTTTAAGTGCTAGAAATGCATCAATGAGCAAAGCAGACGAGAATCCCTACCCCCTTACATTGTAGTGGTGGATAAAAACAATAAATAAGAAAAATAGGTAGAATAGAGACCATGGCAGATGGTGCTGAAGAGAAAAATAAAGCAGGAAAGAAAAAAAAAAATCATTAGGGATGGGAAGGATAGTTTGTACTTTTAGTCATGGTGACTCAAAAGTCCTCCCTAGAAAGTGGTAATTTAGTGAAGACTAAGGACCAGAGTAACTGAGAAGTCACAAGGCTGCCCTGAGATAGAATGAGATTCCTCATGTGTTTTGTGTTAGTATGTTGTGTACAGGGGAGTCACAAATGAAATAACATTTATTACTCCTGGCAGGTACTGAATAACTGTTTGTTAGTTATGAAGGAACAAAACCATGATGTATTTGTAGGCTCTGCAAGGGGAATTATGAATACAAAAAGAATAGCTTTGTAAATAAAAGTCTTACGCCAACCAAAACTGAAAGCACCAATTGTCTCAAGCTCGTCCCATTGAGAGTGTTAAGAAGCCTCAATGAAATGTCTGTCAATCAGTTGCCAAGAGCCAGCCCTGCCCTTCCCCATGCCTAACGACATTTGCTGGCTTAGTTATTGCTCATTTGCAAAACTAGAATTCAAAATGGCCTTGGGTAAATTTTATGACCTGTAGATCCATTAGATGTACTAAGGGAAGAGAGCTTTTAAGGTTGGTGTCAAAGAGGACACGGATCCCTCCCTCAGTTCTTCCTTGATAGTTGCTGCTATAATAGGATATTGAGCTTAATGAACCATAGATCCAACCAGCTCTAGCACTCTTATGATTCTTTACAGTGACCCAGTATGACTTTTTACTAGACTCTGACATAGCGAATAGGTTTCATCTCTTGTTCCTACGCTGGTTGATTGGGAGTGACTGACCAGGGCACACTCCTAATGAATGCTGAAGTCTGTTTGGGCTCATTGGGAGAGAGGACTGTGATGGTAATTTTATGTGTCAACTTGACTGGGCAGTGGGCTGTCTGGATATTTGGGCAAACATTATTCCAGGTGTTTCTGTGAGGGTGTTTTTGCATGAGATTAACACTTAAACTTGCAGACTGAGTAATGTGGATTGTCCTCCCTATTGTGAGTGGGCCCCATTCAATTAGTTGACGGCTTGAGTAGAACAGAAAGGCTGACCATTCCCTGAGTAGAGAGGATTCCTCCTGCCTGAGTGCCTTGGAACTGGGACATTAGCTTTTTTCCTGCTTTTGGACATGAATAAAATGTTGGCTTTTCTTGAGTTCAGAGATTAGCTCAGAGATTAATACCACCACCTCTCCTGATTCCTAGGCATTTTAAGTCATATTGAGGCTAAACCATTGGCTCCTCCGGGTCTCACTCTGTTACACTGGGACTTCTTGCCTCCATAATTGTGTCAGCCAACTCCTTATGATACATCTCTTTGTACACACCTGTCTCCTATTAGCTCTGTTTCTCTGGAGTGCTGTGCCATGCTTAGTTGCTCAGTCATGTTTGACTCTCTGCAACCCTCCAGGGGATCTTCCCAACCCAATCCAGGGGATCAAACCAAGGTCTCCCACATAGCAGGTGGGCTCTTTACCAGTTGAGCTACCAGGGAAGACCCTGTTTCACTGGAGAACATTGATAATACAAAGGTTGTGATTAGTTAGCAATGTCTGCCATGATGGTAGGAATAGAAAGTGGTCACCCACATTTTCAAACTTTAAACATTTCCATGCACAACTGCATAAGAAACTAAGTCAAACTATTGACTGCATTTCATTACAAACTAGTGTTTAAAGACCAGTCAGATTCCCAGATAGAAAATAACAGAGATGTCTGTTCCATAACTTGATAAAATCTTCAAGGAGAAACTGAAAGTCCACCTGACATTTGCAAAGCATCAGAGATTTGTGAACGCACTCTGATTGTGTTAGATAGAGACAGTAAAGTAATGGGATATGAGGATAGATCAAGCTTTGATTTATTTGGTCATTTGATACCACCTTTGACAACTTTGTCTACCTTGACATGTCAATAAAGTTATTAAAATGAAATCTCAAAAAAAGTGCAGAGCATTAGAGCGTAACAGTTTCATTTCTAAGTCATAGTGCTCAGTGGACCAAGAGAAGCAGAGCCCAAGGCACAGATTGGTGGCTGCTTTAATTCCAGGTTGCCACTCACCTCTGTTTGACATTTGACGATGTACTTAAAACTGCTCCGAAGCACATCAAGAGAAATGAATGAGTAAATAATTGGTTGCCCCTTTGAAAATAGGAAATATCAGGCTTGGGTTTAATTAACTGCCATAAATTATTCTCAGGCTAACTGTTCAGAGAGAAGGCACTTTTACCCTTTGCCTTCAGTGAAGGAAAACTGTCAGGTCACTTAGAGTTTCACTTTCTAAAGTAGCAGCCTAAAGCTGTGTATCCTGCCATTGACAATATCAAGGGATGATGAAATGAAATCTGTCTACTATGTTAGAGGTTGGCCTAGAAAATGTACCATATTTGGGTGTTAGGCATTTCCATCAGTGGTCCCTTCAGAGCCACTCATAGAAATGGTTTCCAGGCAAGACCTAGTAAAATGAAAGAACATCCAACTCCCCTCTATTTTTGAAAAATATTGCCCATTTCTTCAAGTACTTGTTATTAATATGAGAAAAAAATAGGGCTCATCATGTAGAAATAAGGATGTCTAATAAAGGATAGCCTAACTCAGCACATGTTTATTAACATGGACATATAAGGCCCGGTCCAAGACCCTAAGGAAAATGCAAACATCAACACTTACATCGTTAAATCTAGTGAAAAGTGACATGGCAGGTCCTCAAATGATTATAGTGTGGGCAGCAGGCGATAAGAGATTAAGAAATGATACAGAGAAAGTGGTTTGGATGGACAGAAGAGGGAGGTATGAATTCTTTATAAGCAAAGAGTGGTAGATGACAGTTAATGAAAGGTTTCCTAGTGGAGAAGACATTTGAGCTGATACTTCACGATGGGAGATTTTTACAAGCAGAGACAAGGAAAGAGCAGATTATGCCCAGAGAACTAAAATGGCCAACACCTTAAGTTTGGGAAGCATCAGGGCATTAAGTGATAGATGAGATGTTTTGTAAATTCATACAGTGGTAAACCTGGAAGAGACACTAAAATATTTTGGTCCAGAACAAATAATAATAGCTTGTTATTGACATTTTTGACAATCTCTTTTCTCATCTGTTCTGGTTGCCACCTAAGATAGTTCTAAGGGTCATATCAGAGGGATGATGTGTGTGAAAGTTAAATTTCAAATTGCTAAGCCTATATATCATCACTGGTGACGCTGATCAGTGATCACGGAGATTTAATGTTGGAAGTGCCTTGTTGCATGTTCCAACTGGTCACATGGACTAATAAAGAGCCTGAGGCCTGAAAAGCACTTTTCAAGACACACAATTAATGAATTACTGGCTGCTGCCTCAAATTCTTTTCAAATCAGGCTTGGTATACATTAGTTTACAGTAAACAGTGAGTGGTGGAGCTGCCCCTTATAGCCCAAGTGCCCTGACTCCTAGCCTGTGCAATTTTCTTCAACAGGTTAATGGTATCTCTTCAGTCTTAAATCTGAAAATTTTCCTAGAAATGAGACTCCGCTGCATGTAAAATGTGTCGTTTTGTCCTTGATGTTTTCACTTGGGGGTGGCACAGGAAGCCGCGTCTCCACTTTCTGACTAGAGCTCTAGTGTGATGGGGCTCAGAGGGAACTGGTGGGTTTTCTTTTTAATGGAGGAAGAGAATGGCTCTAGAGTAGGGGCCCCCAACCTCCAGGATCTAATGCCTGATGATCTGAGATGGAGCTGATGCAATAATAATAGAAATACAGTGCGCAATAAATGCAATGCATTTGAATCATCTTGAAACCATCCCTCCCCTCCCGAGTCTGTGGAAAAATTGTCTTCTGCAAAACTGGTCCCTACTCTAGAGGGCAGGCTTGAATTGCTTTGGTTAAGCTGCAAAAGCATTTTCAAATCAAATAATAACCAGCAGGAGCAAAGCCCATCTAATAACTTGCCTCTGTCTCCTTTTACTTAGAAATCAGTTGGATCAATAACTATTTGAAATGTGAAAGCTTTTATCTGGCAAGGTACCCAAAGGGAAAAGGGAATATTACAACTTTTTTTTTTTTGGAGGAGTAGCATGCTCTTTAAGTTTGAGAAAGGGGGCAAGCATCAAAATCTGGCCCCTTGCCCTATTCTGGTATCCGGCAGGGCCATCAGAGTGTGCAGTCTGTGCGCTGATTAAAGTGTCTTACTGATGACTTGTTTGGATTCCAGGACAGGCACCAGATGTCACTCAGCCTACAGCATGGACAGTTACTCTTAATTACAACTTGAAGTTGCCCTGGTTGGAGGTGATATTTCCCTCTCAGTTGAATAAATTAATTCACACTGGAGAGTCGATTTCTGCTCTCATCTTGTTTGCCTTCACCTACCAAAAAAATGGCTCTTCATGACAGCACTCGGTACTTCTTAAGGGTTACCCTCAAAAACTCAGGCTAGTAGAATCTCCAATCCAACAGGACTTCTATTACCTGTGCCTTCTGCACTTGCCTTGCAGTCCTTCCTTTCTTCCCACACTGTGCTGTGTGGAACTTGTGCCAAGGCATTTTCTTTAGAATGTGTCTGTCCAACTGCCCCATCCGATCCTGGGCTGACCATGCGTTTATCGCTACTGATTAGCACTGGAGAAAGACAGCTGTCTTTAGTCAACCACAGTCTGGCTCAAGTTCAGTAATTCTGATTGCTTCTGCCCATGAGCATAAATGAGAAGAAAGAAAAAGCGTTACGCTTTAGTTAGAGCTGACTTCACTTCATTTCCTGAATCTGCAGACGCTGCTTCCAGTAGAGACAAGCATGGTTTTTATAACTGACTCAGACAGAACTAAGTACTGTAGGACGCAGATTTTTATAAAGACCTAATTATTGGGTCTACCCCAACAAAGGTAATCCTTCACAGGGCCTCCTGGACTGAACCTATGATATTGTTCAGGTCTTTAGCACTTTCCAGAAAATTCTTTAGCTTGGAATTTTAGAAATTTTTAAACTAAAAGGATTAGAAAAGGGGAAAAAAAAAAGACAGCATATTGGGGGTAACTTTAGACAGGGGTACCAAACTGTTTTAGCTTGCCAACAGTCAATATTAAGTATCATATACTGGTATTCCTTTTTGCGCTATTTTAGGGGAAACCAATGATATTTTGGCAGTAGGAAACTTGACTTTTAAAATGTTGAGCTAGGGCCACTGGCCATGATCTTGTTATTTCTTACCAGTCAAGTGGAATAGAAAAAATACAAGTGTTGTGCTCGGAAAAATCTGAACTTTAGTTTCTTTATCTGAAAAATGGGATAGATAATATAAACCTCAAAGTGTTGCTGTGAGGATTAGAGAAAATGCATAATTTATAACAAGTGTTAATTGTTATTATTGTCACTATTATTGTCTTTTTAACCCTTGCCTAAATTTATTCTTCACTATCTGGGTACTTGAGCCCTACTGAAGTCTTTATTCAAATGGTGGTTTTATTGAGAACAGTAGAATAAATGAAATATTTGTTCTCAATAATTATTGATAATTAGTCAAAAATTTGTTATTTTAAACCAGTGGTTCTCAAAGTGTGGTCCTTGGATTTACAGCATCAGCACCACATGGGAACCTGAAAGAAATGTAAATTATTACCCCATCCCAGACTTACTGAGTTAAGCCCTGCCCCAGGCAGACTGAATCAGGGACTCTGGGCGTGGGTCCAGCAATCTGTGTTTTATCTAGGCTTCCCTGGTGGCTCAGAGGTTAAAGCATCTGCCTGCAATGCGGGAGACCTGGGTTCAATCTCTGGGTCGGGAAGATCTCCTGGAGAAGGAAGTGGCAACCCACTCAAGTATTCTTGCCTGGAGAATCCCATGGACAGAGGAGCTTGGCGGGCTACAGTCCCCGAGGTCACAAAGAGTCGGACACTACTGAGCGACTTCTCTTCACTTCACTTCCAGAGGATTCCGATGGAAGCTAAAGTTTGAGAATCACTTTTCTAAGACTAAATTCATCAGCTGCAGTAGACCTTTCTGTGTTTGATGCTTCTAAATACATTGAAATATAAATGTGTATGAGACAGGGACCTCTCTAAAATAAAGTGGATGCTGTCTTGCAGAGGCTCTCTTGAATGCTCTTCCTGGTCCCTCCACTCTGGGAAAAGAAGACATCCCAGTCAGAATGCTTCTTATGACTCAACACTCTTCTGCTGGTGGTACTTTCATTGCTTCCTGATGATGACAGTGCCACCTTACCTATAAAGATTTAGACAAAACAAAAAGGAGAAAAACATTAAGGGTAAGAGCAATAAACCCTAAAATATTCAGGAGCAATAAACTCTGAGCCATGATTCAGAGGCAACACCTTTATTTAAAGAGTTAGCTTGCAATTATTTCATTGCCTCTTATTTGAGGGTTATATTGGTTTACTGTGACACTTGTGAGGCTGAGGTTTCTACCTGGAGCCCCAGGAAACATGACCATAATCATTTAATAACTAACAATGCCTGTGATTATCTATAACTCATGGGGTAGTTTTTTTTTTTTAACTTTTACAATGACAGTCACATTCTTCCTTGAATACCCCTCCTAAACTTTTGCAGTTCATCTTTAAAGCATCTGAAGTTCCTGGGTATTTGAGAGAAATGATTAATAACCTCTATTGATTTTTCAAAAATAAGGAAACACGGTGGCATGAAGCAGTGAATAGGAAACTCAAAATTTCCATTACTCATTCACTTTTTAAAGGGTATTTTGAGATGGCTTTCTAGGCAGAATGTCAGTGAGTTTCTAAATATTAAAAAAATTTTTCATTCCATGTTTAAAGGTGACAAATGCTCACATTTGTGTTTCTGTCCTTGCTTCCTATGGCACGGAAGAATCTTGTCTGGATGTATCCAAACTAGATAAGTTATTCAGAAGAAGGTTTCAACTTTTTTCAATTGTATGTGTTGGACTAAAAAAATATGTGCAGGGATATTTGTTCATTTTATGCATTATGTATTTTTATTTGTATATCTGTAAATGATCATAGCCTTCGGATTTCCCATGGTATTCCTGAAGTGCCTTTCCTGGGGGAATGGTAGACCTGTCTGCTATAAAAGATGGGAACCAGGGCCCACACTGCTTAGAAATATCTCAGATCAGGTATACATTTGCTACTAGAACCTAGGTCTTCCAGTTTCCTTAAAGTAAAACAATTTCCATGTTCCCTGCCTTGTGGATGTGCCCTTAGAAAGTGGGTTTTACACTTGCTTCTATAGTGACCCAGAGTTTTCATGGGTTCTGAAAGAATTGTGTCAACTTCCAGGATTGAAACTCATACCATCTGCTAAGCATACATTTGAATATCACACCCACATGTGGTATATACCCATGGCATTTCTGTTTTTCATATTTCCCTTAGAAAGCTTTTATTTTTTTCCCTGCCAATAGCCTGGGATAGACAGTAAACTTTCCTGTCACTTTTTGGCCTCTGGGTGCTCTTTTTCTAATCTGCCCTCTTGCTTTTTTTTTTTTTTTTGGGCAGATTGGGTCATGCTGTAGGGTAAAGTGTCTGCCTGAAATGCGGGAGACCTGGGTTCGATCCCTGGGTTGGGAAAATCCCCTGGAGAAGGAAATGGCAACCCACTCCAGTATTCTTGCCTGGAAAATTCTGTGGATTGAGGAGCCTGGTGGGCTACAGTCCACGGGGTCACAAAGAGTCAGATACGACTGAGCGACTTTGCTTTGCTTTCATAGGGATCCTTACTTTAAGTAGAGTTGTCTTTCCAGGTCCTATCTCAGGTAGATTAAGACCACAGTATGTGGGCTGAATAATGGCCCCAGGATGTATGTGTGTCTATATAAATGTATACACACATACCTCCTAATCCCTGGAACCTGTAAATATTATCTTATTTTGGAAAGAATGTCTTTGCAGATGTGGTTAAGGATCTTGAGATGAGGTGGTCATCTTAGGCGTGGGTAGGCTCTACTGACTTATGTTCTTGTAAGAGAGAAGAAGAGGGAGATTGGAGAACAACATTAAAGAAACCTTAGACACACAGAGGAGAAGGTAGTGTGAAGATGGAGGCAGAGACTGGAGTGAAGTGTCTGTAAGCTAAGGGAAATCTGCAGTTATCAAAAGTGGAAGGAAGCAGAGAACAGATTCTCCCCTAAAACTTCCTAAAGGAGTGCAGTGTTACCCTGCTGACACCTTGATTTCAGACTTTTGGCCTTCAGAATTGTGAGAAAATAAATTTCTGATGTTTTAAGCTACCAAGTTTGTGGTTATTTGTCGTAGTTAATCTCTTCTGGAAATACCCTCTCAGACACACCCAGAAATATCAGCTATTTGGTCACCACTTAGCCCAGTCAAGTTGACATATAAAGTTAATCATCACAGCCCATTTAAGTATTTTTTAAAGGAAACTATTTAAAGCCTATTATGTGAACAAATATTTTAAACTATTTCTGTATGTCTGTCTGTTTGTTATTTCTTAACTAACTTATAAATGACAGTGAATTCTGAGAGCAGTCTTAATTTCCAAAGGAAATATGACTAGACATCACATCCTCTGTGATGTGAAGAAGAAATAGTATTAGTAAGGTGGTCCATTAATTATGCTGGTATCTTAATTCAACAGCATTCAAGGGCAGTGAAGCAGAAATCATAATGGGTTTTGAAAGAAGCTTAAATTAGAGTTATGTCACCAAGGTGGGAATGGAATTGCTGAAAAGTCAGCAGGAGAGAAAAGAGGAGTTTCAAAACAAATGAGATAATTTAAAGTACTTAAACCAGGGCCAGAATCCTTGGCTATCTTCTGCAGTGTTAATTCAGAGGTGCCAGGAAAGTCTTTTTATCCAAAATTTTTTTTCTGACTTGTTCACTAATTGTTTTCTTTCTCCAGTTTTAGATAAGACTCAGACTGTAGCTATACCAGAGGAAAGCTAACTCAAGGACAATCGCGCCTTCCATTATGGCACTGAGAGCTACCTAATCATCTATCAACCAGTCAGTCATTTATCTGCTTACTTATTGTTTGTTTCCCTTCACTAGAAAGTAAGCTCCGGAAAGGTTGAAGTGAAGGAGTGAAGTTGCTAAGTTGTGGCCGACTCTTTGCAAACCCATGGACTGCAGCCTCCCAGGCTTCTCCATCCATGGGGTTTTCCAGGCAAGGATACTGGAGTAGGTTGCAATTTCCTTTTCCAGGGGATCTTGCTGACCCAGGGATCGAGCCCAGGTCTCCGGCATTGCAGGCAGACTCTTTACCCTCTGAGCCACCAGGGAAACCAGGAAGGATTTATTCCTACTATAAATAGAATTGCCTCCGTCAGTTCTTTCAAATTCTTCATAGCAGATGTATAGAAACACAATGGATTTTTGTGTATTGATCTTATACCTTGTAATTTTGCTGACTTTGTTTATTAGTACTAATAGCTTCTTGTGCATTCTTCAGGAGTCTCTCTGTGTAGGATCAAGTCATCTGCAAATAGAGATGGTTTATTTCTTCTTTTTTAACTGGATGCCTTCTCTTCTTTTTTTCTTCTCTAATTGCTCTGGCTAGAATTTCCAGGAAAATACTGAATACTAGTGGTGAAAGTGAGCATGCTTATCTTAATACTGATGTTCAGAGGAAAGTTTCTGGTTTTTTTCTGTCAAGAATTTTAAAAAGTTGAAAATAAAAGTAAATACTGGTCTCCCACTTAGTCTTTGATTGCCTATAGAATATAGGCATAATTATACCTTCATCCTATGTTTTCAATAAATGTTTTCTACTAAGTTACCCCAGAGACCTTCATTTAAGCAGAAAGTGATATATAGGTCAGTATTCTTACTGTATGATTAAATACTTAAAATACAGTAAAGAGAAAATCAGAATTCTGAAATGTGGTTACTTGTCACAATTAAATTGTATAGATAAACAACAAAAAACAAAACCTAGTTCTAGCATAACATTACTGCTAAAAAGGTTTTATTTGGATAAGTATAGAAATAAGTTACTCTTCTGCCTACAAGTGAATAAATCCAGAAAGGTTAGGATATTATTAACCACCCAAAACAGTGACTGGCATAGAGTAGGCTCTTAATAAATATTTATTGAATGAAGGGATGAATGGTGAAATATTGTAGCTGTAGTTGAATTTCTCTTGTCAAAACAGTATCAACCTTCATCTAATTATACAGAGAATGATGACAAACTCAAGCTTATTAGATGTAAAGAGGAACACAGGCAACTATTGGAGGCTGAAGATAGCTGGGTAAAGAGACAAGGGAACAGAGTTAAGAATCTTATAGACAGAAAAAAAGCTATTCATCGCTGTGGTTAGTTACTTGGCTGTTTACTGTTGGATCTGAGTTTGCAGACAAGAGCTACTCTTTCCTGAATTGCAATTGCATGGTGACTCTAGGGAATAGAGACCCTGACCAGAGGTAGAAGCAAATTAGGACAAGTGTGATTCTTCACAATGCAGTCATACCTCAGAGATATTGCAGGTTTGGTTCCATACCACTGCAATAAAGTGAATGTTGCAATAGAGTGAGTCACACTATTTTTTGGTTTTCCAAGGCATATAAAAGTTATTTCCACACTATACTGTAGTCTATTAAGCACATAATAGCATCATGTCTTAAAAAAACAAGGTATATGTCTTAATGAAAAAATTATGTTTTTGGAAAAATGGTGCCTACAGACTTGCTGGACACAGTTGCTGCAAACCTTCAATTTGTAAGAAATGCACTATTTGGTAAGCACAGTTAAACCACACAACCAGAAGAAGTGGATCTGGGCCAGGGCATATTTGGGCTTAAAGGTGTGGGAAATGAGTGTCTAGAGCATGGGGCTTTCTGAATGGGACATATTATTTTCAAAGATGGACAGAGATAGATTCTATGTGTCTGGTTACCTGTGATATAATATTTGCAGTGTTTGCAATGTGCCAAAAATTACCACTGATTTCTGAACTCTAGATTTCTGTTTTTCATACCACACTTATCACATTATACTTTTTATTATTATTACTACTCCAACACCAAACTATTTTCTAAATAGCTTCTGACTTACATTCCCTTATTGGCAAATCAACTCTTCCTTTATCCTATCTACTACTAAGTTCCAAAAGAAGGGAAAGAAGGAAGTTTGGTTCAGTTCAGTTGCTCTGTCGAGTGCAATTCTTTGCAACCCCATGGAGTGCAGCTCTCCAGGCATCCCTGTCCATCACCAACTCTTGGAGCTTGATCAAACTCATGTCCATCAAGTTGGTGATATCATTCAACCATCTCATCCTCTGTCATCCCCTTCTCCTGATGTAAAAGAGATCCTATCAAACAGGATGATGCAAGAAAAGCTGGATTCCTCTATCCTGATTTTGGAAAGAGAAGAGAGAGACAGTAGAGGTAGGACACTGAGGTAAGACTTGGGTCACCTTGTCTTCTCCTTCTCAGGCTAGAATCCAAAGAGGGTAAGTGGTACAGAGGGAGGGTAATTACATCCAAAAGGGGTTTATGAAGATTCATGAGAACCTTATGGATGCTGAGTCACTGGGAATGGACTATTGGCATTACTTCCCAACTCCAAGGGGAAACCTCCTATTGGCCGTATACTTCATGCCTTTCAGAGGGCAGAACACCACTGGCAGAGTGAGCTACGCAGGTAAGCCTAAACTGAGGCTTCTGGATCCCCATGGCATGTGTTCAATTCAGTTCAGTCGCTCAGTCATGTCCAGCTCTTTGCGACCCCATGGAATGTAGCACGCCAGGCTTCCCTGTGCATCACCAACTCCTGGAGCTTACTCAAACTCATGTCCATTGAGTAGGTGATGCCATCCAATCATCTCATCCTCTGTCATCCCCTTCTCCTCCCACCTTCAATCTTTCCCAGTGTCAGGGTCTTTTCCAATGAGTCAATTCTCCGCATCAGGTGGCCAAAGTATTGGAGTTTCAGCTTTAGAATCAGTCCTTCCAATGAACATTCAGGACTGATTTCCTTTAGGATGGACTGGTTGGATCTCCTTGCAGTCCAAGGGACTCTCAATAGTCTACTCCACCACCACAGTTCAGAAGTATTAGTTCTTTGGTGCTCAGCTTTCTTTATAGTACAGCTCTCACATCCATACATGACTACTGGAAAAACCATAGCTTTGACTAGGTGGACCTTTTTTGGCAAAGTAATGTCTCTGCTTTTTAATATGCTGTCTAGGTTGCTCATAACTTTCCTTCCAAGGAGCAAGCGTCTTTTAATTTCATGGCTGCAGTCACCGTCTGCAGTGATTTTGGATCCCAGAAAAATGAATTCTCTCACTGTTTTTATTGTTTCCCCATTTATTTGCCATGAAATGATGGTTCCAGATGCCATGATCTTAGTTTTCTGAATGTTGAGCTTTAAGCCAACATTTTCACTCTCTTCTTTCACTTTCATCAAGAGGCTTTTTAGTTCTTTTTCACTTTCTGCCATAAGTGTGGTGTCATCTGCATATCTGAGGTTATTGATATTTCTCCTGGCAATCTTGATTCCAGCTTGTGTTTCATCCAGTCCAGCATTTCTCATGATGTACTCTGTACATAAGTTAAATAAGCAGGGTGACAATATACAGCCTTGACATACTCCTTTCTTGATTTGGAATCAGTCTGTTGTTCCATGTCCAGTTCTAACTGTTGCTTCCTGACCTTCATACAGATTTCTCAGGAGGCAGGTCAGGTTGTCTGGTATTGCCATCTCTTTCAGAATTTTCCACAGTTTGTTGTGGTCCACACAGTCAAAGGTTTTGGCATAATCAATAAAGCAGAAGTATATGTTTTTCTGGAACTCTCTTGTTTTTCGATGATCCATCGGATGTTGGCAATTTGATCTCTGTTTCCTCTGCCTTTCTAAATCCAGCTTGAACATCTGGACACTCATGGTTGACATACTGTTGAAGTGTCACTTAGAGAATTTTGAACATTACTTTGCTAGCATGTGAAATGTGTGCAGTTGTGCAGTAGTTTGAGCATTCTTTGGCATTGCCTTTCTTGGGAATTGGAATAAAAACTGACTTTTTTCAGTCCTGTGGCCATTGCTGAGTTTTTCAAATTTGCTTGCATATTTAGTGCAGCACTTCCACAGCATCATCTTTTAGGACTTCCAAGAGCTCAACTGGAATTCCATCACCCCCACTAGCTTTGTTCATAGTGATGTTTCCTAAGGTCCATTTGACTTTGCATTCCAGGGTGTCTGGCTCTAGGTGAATGATCACACTATCATGATTATCTGGGTCTTGAAGGTCTTTTTTGTATAGTTCTTCTGTGTATGTTGCCACCTCTTCTTAATATCTTCTGCTTCTGTTAGGTCCATACAATTTCTGTCCTTTATTGTGCCCATCTTTGCATGAAACATTCGCTTGGTATCTCTAATTTTCTTGAAGAGATCTCTAGTCTTCCCCATTCTATTGTTTTCCTCTATTTCTTTGCATTGATCACTGAGGAAGGCTCTTTCATCTCTCCTGGCTATTCTTTGGAACTCTGCGTTCAAATGGGAATATCTTTCCTTTTCTCCTTTGCTTTTCACTTCCTGCCTTTGCACAGCTATTTGTAAGGCCTCCTCAGACAACCATTTGGCCTTTTTGCATTTCTTTTTTGGGCATGATCTTGGTCTCTGCCTCCTGTACAATGTCATGAACCTCCATCCATAGTTCTTCAGGCACTCTGTCTATCAGATCTAATCCCTTGACTCTATTTGTCACTCCCACTGTATAATCGTAAGAGATTTGATTTAGGTCATACCTGGATGGTCTAGTGGTTTTCCCTACTTTCTTCAATTTAAGTCTGAATCTGGCAATAAGGAGTTCATGATCTGAGCCAGTCAGCTCCTGGTCTTGTTTTTGCTGACTGTATAGAGCTTTTCCATCATTAGCTGCAAAGACTAATCAATCTGATTTTGGTATTGACCCTCTCATGATGTCCACATGTAGAGTCTTCTCTTATGTTGTTGGAAGAGGGTGTTTGCTATGACCAGTGCGTTCTCTTGGCAAAACTCTATTAGCCTTTGCTCTTCTTCATTCTGTAGTCCAATGGCAAATTTGCCTATTACTCCAGGTATTTCTTGACTTCCTACTTTTGCATTCCAGTCCCCTATAATGAAAAAGACAGTATGGAAAGGCAAAAAGATAGCATGGTGAAAGATGAACTCCCCAGGTTGGTAGGTGCCAAATATACTACTGACCAGTGGAGAAATAACTCCAGAAAGAATGAAGAGGTGGAGCCAAAGCAAAAACAACACCCAGTGTGGATGTGACTGGAAGTAAAGTCTAATGCTGTAAAGAGCAATATTGCATAGGAACCTGTAATGCTAGGTCCATGAATCAAGGCAAATTGGAAGTGGTCAAACAGGAGATGGCAAGAGTGAACATTGACATTTTAGGAATCATAAAACTAAAATGGACCAGAATGAGTGAATTTTACTCAGATGATCATTATATCTACTACTGTGGGCAAGAATCCCTTGGAAGAAATGGAGTAGCCACCATAGTCAAGAAAAGAGTCTGAAATGCAATACTTGGATGCAATCTCAAAAATGACAGAATGTTCTCTGTTAGTTTCCAAGGCAAACCATTCAATATCATGGTAGTCCAAGTCTATGCCCCTACCAGTAATGCTGAAGAAGCTGAACAGTTCTATGAAGACCTACAAGACCTTCATAAGGTCTTGACCCAAAAAAGATGTACTTTTCATTATAGAGGATGACATGTGAGGAGGGTGCAAATGGACAGAAAGTCCATACACTCCACTGAGGGAGCTTGTGGACCAAGAAATCCTGAACCAGTTGAGGTCTGGAGTTAGAACAAGAGGCTGCTGGTAAGGACAGTTCGTGGCTGAGTCAAATGATAGCAGTAAGGACTCTAAAGGTGAGTGGATGCCACTACAGTGCTTGAATGACCATAAGGGTCTGATCACGCCCTAGTGATCCAGGAGGCAGTGTAGACCAGTACTTTGAAGCAGAGACTAGCAAAGGTCTGAGGGACCTGGGAAAGCTCTGAGGCAACCGCCTGCCCTCCACCATGAATTCATGTGGACCTGACTCTTATGTAGTGGTGAGGAGAAGAATGGCAGGTAAAAGGGAAGTATCTGTTTTAAAGAGACCAAATCATTCAAAGACACAAATTAAACCTGAAGAAATTGGCAGACTGTCAATGACCAAGCTTAGCTTTCAGTTTCCTTTTTTTCCTTGTTACCCTGATGGGTAGGAGATTTGTGGGGCTCATCAGAGAAAATAAAGATTCTTTTTTCTTTGCTCATCTGAGTGTAATTTGAGTTCAATTATAGCCATATTTACTTAAGAACGTATCTTATTTCCCAGCTTTTCTCTCCAGCATCACCCCCTCCCTCAGATGGAAGCTCCTTGAGGATCACAAACGTGGAGGTGTTACTAGCACACCCTTTCTGTGCCTGAAATGTTTTACATAAACTATCTCATTTAATCATTCCATCATGTGATGTGCTTGCTTTCTGACTTCACAGACCAGAACATGAAGTCTGAGGGGATGAGGTAGCTTTCTGGATCATACAGCTAATAGATTTCAGAGCCAAAATTAAAATTCAGATCTGTCACGTTCCAGATGTTCTTGTTCATTTTTGCATCTTCTACTGCACCTTGCCCCAGAGAATGACTATCTATAGTGAGTGTTCTTTACTCCTTGTAAGGTAGAGTATATTATGTTGAACTGAGAGTAAGTCGGTATGTTAGGATAGGATTTTCCAGAGAAACAGAATCGATAGGATCTATGTCTATTTCTGTATCTGTCCCCTCTCTCTCTATGTGATATATCAACATCTCAGTAGGATCTTTCTCTATCTCTTTCTTTGTATCTATGTATGCACGTATCCATCTATCCTAGAGAGGTAATTACTATAGGAATTGACTCATGTGACTATGGAAGCTAAGAAGTCCTATAGTCTGCTGTTTGCAAGCCAGATAAACAGGAAAACTATTGGCATAATTAAATATAAGTCCCAAGGACCAAGAATCAGGATTGCCAATGTTGGAGGGCAGGAGAAAGTGAGAAGATGGATTTGTTCTTCCTCCTCCTGTTTGTCCTCTTTGGGCCCTTGATAGA
Source organism: Muntiacus reevesi (assembly GCF_963930625.1). Taxonomy (NCBI): domain Eukaryota; kingdom Metazoa; phylum Chordata; class Mammalia; order Artiodactyla; family Cervidae; genus Muntiacus; species Muntiacus reevesi. Next base: position 99,771,411 of record NC_089250.1, read on the forward strand.
GTGGATGCTGCCCATCCACCTTGGGGTGGGCTAAATACTCGCCTCAGTTCACCAATTAAAGTGCTTATCTCTTTCAGAAACATTTTACAGACTCACCCAGAAATAATGTTTTACCAGCATTTACCAGCATTGCATAGCCCTGTTAAGTTGACATATAGAAATAACCATCATATTTGGTATCAAAAATTCAGTGTAAGAACAGGTATTGGAGAGTGTAGAAGGATGCCAAGAAGGCTTGTGTATGGTATCAGTGAAGCAGAAACAAACATGTGCAAGTCTCCAAAAAAAATTCTGTAATTTGTATATGAAAGAACCTCCTCTGCCATCAGATCATTTCTTACTGCCTGTTAGTCCGTTAGGATGTATAGCCCTGAGTCTATTTAAAAGCCCAGTGATTAAGAGGTCATATAAATTTGATCACTTTTTCATTCCTTTCAGGTAAAGTATTAGCACATATTCTGATGGCTCTAGAGTGCAGGACAAAGATATTTAATCTGTGCAAGCTGTAATGTCATCTTGGGAAATCTCAGAGCAAGGGAGAACCTGTGATATTTTGTCAGTTATTACCAAGTGCCAAAATGGAAAGTGATGATCACTTCTAATAAAAGAATTGATTGTGCAATTTATATCAGGCAGAGTCAATTAATACCTAATCTTTAAATGTATGTAATTATATTTGCATATTCACATCTTTGCAATTAGGAGTTGGTATTTAAAGGGCATACTTCCCATTTCCTATTTTCTTTGTCACAGAAACCTAGTGGGGCTTTTTGTTGTTATAGAATTATAGAATCAAGGTAAATCTGTTTGCTTGATGACCTCTAATCATGGTAAAGAAAAGGTTTAGTTAATACCTTTAGAAGGATGGAAATATTCATAGTTGATTTAAATGGTTTTCAGCCCTGACATTCACAATTTATATTTAACAGTGCTCATTTATAATTGTAACCGGTTTCCTTTTAATTTATGCATCAGAAGTACTTAAACATAAAGGTTAAGTTCTTCTCTTCCCAATCACTGGAATGAATAAGATTCTTCCTTTACAGCACTTTATGGTGGAGTGCTTCAACCTCTGACATCAGGATACTGCTAAGTAAGTTATAGATACTTGGGTATCGTTTAGTTCTGTGAAGCAGCAATTTACCCTAAGGGCCTGGAAGAACAGAAGTCTGGCTGGTAATCTATTCAAATGATGTATGTGTATTCAGATATGCTGTGTATTCAGATATCCCAGGAATGAGTTAGGCAACTTAGCAGTAACGTCAGGTTAATAAGCTTATAATGAAAGGCATTGACTGGTACTTGCATTCTCACTCGTGAAAAATACTTTTTGCACTGTAAGCTACTAGGTCTGAGAGAATTCTTGGATAAACCTCATGTACAGATCCACCCTAATTTTTAGGTGAGAAAGACATACTCAGAAATTAAAACCCAAGTGTTATAAGATCCAAGATTTAAAAAGGAATAATAGTAACATCCAGTGCTAAAGAGCACAAAGGAAGGACAGTAATTTCTTTTATTGCTAGTAAGGTGTAAATGGGCATAGCCTTTTTAGGCCAATTGGTAAATTGTCTCAAAAGCCTTAAATATGTGCTTTCTCTTTGATGGAGAAAATTCCACTTAGAGGAAATTATCAGAAGGAAGCAGTTACATATGGAAAAATAATTGTGCTATGATATTCAGAGAAGCCAATGAAGTGTCCAAGATATATTTTTAAAAGATTTATTGAATATATTATGTTAAATTTAAATAATAGATTCCATATAGTAGTGGAAAATGATGATGTAATGATATAGAAATAGTTCATAAAATACATTTTAAGAACATGGTTTAAGTAGCTTGTAAAATAGTATGTATGATGATAATAATAAATCAGGGAAAATAAACCAAAGATCAAAACATTTTTCTTTGGGAGAGAGGCATATTCATGATTTCCTTCTTTATGTATTTCACTTCCCTCTTTATTTTCTATTTGTCTATATAAACAAGTATTAGCAAAGGTGAATTATGAAATGGACATGGCATTATATTACTGCAAACCTTAAATTATATAAGAAAAATATACCATTTTCTATAAAAATTTCTGAAAAAGTGAGCCACAAGTCACCAATGCACTGCTGTCCAATTTCTTTTTACCAGAGAACAGTTTCTTGTTATACAGAAAACACATTGTGTTTTAATGAACAGGAAGCTTTCTCTGTAATTCTTTCTTATTTTGAATGGCGGTTTAATTTTGATAAATTTTGATAAGGGTGTATTATTTTGCCACTCTGTTAATATTTACATATAGATATGATTACCAGGTTGGCTGTTTTAGATTTAAAAAGCCTCTTAGATTTTTTTTTTAGGTTTTATGAAAGGGTATTGCATCAGTGACTACAATGAAATTAATAATTCAGAGCTTCAAATGGCCAATTCATACAATTAAGTTTGTTGGGTTCTTGTTTTGCTGATAATATGTTTTTATGTGAACTGCTTTTCAATCAACTGACAAAAATACTCATGGTGGTTTACCATCTATATGTTATAGCATTGCCTATTTTACTTAGATGAGGTAAAATCAATTTAATTATGCCCCTTAGAAGAATTCTGAAATGGGTGTTTGTTCTGGATGTGTTAATGCAAAATATTTTAGTTTTCACTTACTCTTATACACAGTCTTCTCTGAGTTCTTGATTTCTCTCCTAATTTTCTATAGAAAAGAAAACTGAGGTTTTCTCTTATTTAAAGAAATTAAGTTCTTTTGTTGTTGAACTATGTTAGATTATTTCATTAGTTTGACTTGGAAAAAAAAATTGCTGTCCTTTTAGAGAACTAAGATGGTGTTCCTACAGGTACTTCCCCCAACCTAAAAACATGCCATTTAACTTAAAACTGCTGTTTAGCTGAGTATGAGTGACATGCCTTTCAGTTATGCTGATTTTCTTTTTTGCAGAGGTGAGAAATGATGCTAACTGAATCTAAGCTGAGAATCAGCACTTAGTACTCTAATTTCTGACATCATTGTGTAGGGTACGAACCTGGTTTGATCATTCTTACTGCCCATTGTATCAAGTTCTGTGTCCGCCCCACAATAATGAATAATCTCTTTCTCAATCCTGCTACAAGTTACCAAAATAAAAGATTAAAGAAAGATTGTGTGTGTGTGTTAGTTGCTTAGCTGTGTCCAATTCTTTGCGACCCCATGGGCTGTAGCCTGCCAGGCTCCTCTGTCCATGGGATTCTCCAGGCAAGAATACTGGAGTGGGTTGCCATTTCCTTCTCTAAAAGAAAGATTAGGAGAAAAGTAAAAGATATATTTAATTTATTTAAAACATATACCAGAAGCATATAAGATTTGTACAAAATGTAGTAAAAAATGATCAAGAGAAAAATCAGAAGCCTTAAAGGAGAGAAGAGAGAACAAAGCCTGAGATGACTTCTCAAATCAAATATTATATTTGTTCAGATTTTTCTAATATTTAAATGCAAAGAAGGAAGTATGACAGGTTGCACTTCACTGCTTTTTTTTTTTTTTTTTTTCCTGCTGGTCTGGGTCTTTGTTGCTGTGCGTGGGCTTTCTCTAGTTGTGGCAAGTGGGGTCTACTCTCCAGTTGTAGTGCATGGGCTTCTCATTGTGGTGACTTTTCTCGTTGTGGGGCATGGGCTCTTGGGCATGCAGGCTTCAGCAGCAGTGGGCACATGGGCTCAGTAGCTGTGGTTCCTGGGCTCTAGAGATCAGGCTTAATAGTTTTGATGCACTGGTTTAGTTGCCCAGCAGCATGCGGGATCTTCCTGGACCAGGGTTTGAACCCATGTCTCTTGCATTGACCAGTGGATTTTTAACCACTGGACAGCCAGGGAAGTCCTCACTTCTTGTTGAAGGATTAAAAATTTTCTTGCAGTGAAATCTATGAACTTTATAGAGTGTTGTTCCATACTTAAAGCTTCCCTGATAGCTCAGTTGGTAAAGAATCCACCTGCAATGCAGGAGACCCTGGTTCGATTCCGGGGTCAGGAAGATCTGCTGGAGAAGGTATAGGCTACCCACCCCAGAATTCTTGGGCTTCCCTTGTGGGAAGACAATACTTACAGAGTGTTGATCTATATTTAAAGGATCTGTAATAAGTGGCCCAATTAAAATACTACCTTTTCCATGAAGTCTTCTCTGATTTTTTTGCCTCCCTTTCCAGTTATAATTATTTTCTCTTTAATCCTTTGTTCTTTTATAGCACTTTATCTGTCATGCATTTAAAGCATTTATAACATTTTTCCTTCAAGATTGTTTTTTATGATTATATTTCATCATCCCTATTAGATGGTGATCCTTTTGTCTTTCACAGTGCCTTGTTCATAAAAGTAGCAAACAATTGTTGAGTGCTTTTACTGTGTGGCAGGTATGGCCACAGCTTTTAGGAACTTTGTCTCATTTTATTCCCACAATATCCATATTTTATTCATTTCATTTAAAGGTTTTAAAATTTTTTCCCATTTTTATTGAGGTATCATCAACATGTCACAGTATGTAAGTTTAAGGTATACAACTTAATGATTTGATATCTTGTGATATGTTTATCACAATGTGTGTGTATATGTGTGTGTGTTTAGTCGTTCAGTCATGTCCTACTCTCTGCAGTCCCATGAACTGTAGCCCTCCAGGCTCCTGTGTCCATGGAATTTTCCAGGCAAAAATACTGGAGCTGGTTGCAATTTCCTACTCTAGGTAATCTTCCTGACCCAGGGATCGAACCTACATCTCTTGGGTCTCCTGCATTTGCAGGCAGATTCTCTACCACTAGTGCCACCTGGGGAGTCTATTTATCACAATAAGTTTAGTTAATATCCATCACCTCACATAGTTATAGAACTTTATTTCTTATAATCAAGACTTTTAAAATCTACTCCCTTAGCAACTTTCAGATACTATATATTTGTTAACTATAGTCACTATGCTGTACATGAAATCCCCAGAAATTCTTTATCTTAAAAACAAAGTTTGTGTCTTTGACCCTCTTGAATCATTTCTGCTGCCTCCCACTGCCAATGGCAACCATAAATCTGTTCTCTGTTTCCATTTCTGTTTTTTTGGATACCACATATAAGTGGGATCATACAGTATTTGTCTGTCTATGTCTGACTTATTTCACTCAGCATAATGCTCTCAAGTTCCATCTGTGTTGTCAATGGCAGGATTTCCTTCTTCTTTATGGCTAAATAATAACCAATTGTGCATATATGTCATATATATCACATTGTCTTTATCTGTTCATCCATCCATGGGCACTTCAGTTGTTTTCATGTCTTGGCTATTATGCAGATGTCTCTTAGAGATAGTTTTCCTTGCCTAATTACCCAGAAGTGAAATTGCTGAATCATATGGTAGTTCCCTTTTAAATTTTTTGAGGAAACTCCATACTGTTTTCCCTAGAGGCCGTACCCATTTACCTTCCTATCAACAGTGTATAAGGGTTCTCCTTTCTCTACAACCTCACCTATACTTGCTATTACTTGTCTTTTAGTAGTAGACATCCTAGCAGTGTGAGGTGTATCTCATTGTTTTGATTTGCATTTCTCTAATTCTGAGTGATATTGCTCGAATACCTCTCCTCACAATGCTGTTGTTGTCCTTGTTTTACTAATAAGCAAACCATGGTTTAAAAGACAGAAAATAACATGGGACAGGAAATATTATGCCTCAAATTTTAAATCTGGTAACCAGTAGATTAGAATTCATGCCTGATTGGCTACAAAGGACTTGCTTTTAAGGACTGTGTCTAATTCTAGGCAGCATTTTCATTAGTTTTTTTAAAAAACAGAATCTATGGAGACATTATGTATGTAGATTAAAAAATTGTTTTTTTCATTCCTCACTTCTTTTGTGAGACTGGGAGGAAGGGATTTGGATGAAGTAGTTTAGAGTAAGGGGTTTGGATGAAGTCAAGATGAAGTAGCCATCCATCGTGTATGGCACATTGGTCTCTGGACTGTCTCTCAGAGGCCTTGGAGTACAGATATCAGGATCAGATTTTCTTATTAGTAAGGTCATGAAATTATGGTGCAGCAACAAGTGACCATGATATCTTAGTAGCTACAACAACAAACAACAAAGGTTTACTTTGTGCTTGCACTGAATGTCCGTCATGGTTGCCTCTAATTCCACTTGATGTTGTCATCATTTCTGTACTCAGGCTGACAGAGCAGCTTGTATTTGGTCATTGACAGGCTGGTGGCAAAAGGAAACGAGACATAGTAAACATGAGCTAACTCTAAAAATTCTTACTTGGAATTGATGTGCATTATTTTTGCCCATGCTTCACTGGTCAGCGAAATTCACATTGAAACTCCTGAGTTCAACAGGATGGGTGTGTATAAACCTTTAAGAAAGCGTAGTACAAGTTACAGAACAAACCTAATGTCAATGGAGTGAGATACCTGGTCTTCATGCAAAGAGGCAGACCTCAGGGGCAGAAACAAATATCTTTTTCCACAGTGATATTATCTGTTCCATGTTCCTATTGCCTGGCCACAACATGGATATTCCATCCTGTGCTGTGTGCTGTCTTAGTCACTCAGTCATGTCCAACTCTTTGTGACACCTTGGACTGCAGCCACCAGGACCTTGTATCCTTAGGGATTCTCCAGGCAAGAGTACTGGAGTGGGTTGCCATTCCCTTCTCCAGGGGATCCTCCCAACCCAGGGATCGAATCTAGGTCTTCCACACTGCAGGTGGATTCGTTACTGACTGAGCCACCAGGGAAGCCTAATTGGTATAAATAGTGGCAAAGTCATGGCCATCCTGACTGGGGGAGGGTGGGATCTAAAATAAAATCACAGTGTCAATTTCACCAAAGAGAATGAACTGAGGTCATTTTTTACTGTGTCTTTCTGTCTCTCTGCAAACAAACCCAGCCTTCCAAGAAGAAATTATGTATAAGATCTGTGCATTGGAGTCTGCCAGCCCAGGGCTCAAATCCTGACTTTATTACATGAGAACATGGGCAAGTCTCTGAGCCTGTTTTTTCAGATAATTGTAATTGTGCTCAATATCTAGCATTAATTAATATTGTAGTATTTTTCCTAATGTATAATTCCCATATCTATTATTATAACCCAGCTTATTTCTTGTGCTCAGAGCTCCATGTATATCACTTTGATCAGTCAGTCAGTTCAGTTGCTCAGCTGTGTCTGACTCTTTGTGACCCCATGGACTGGAGCATGCCAGGCTTCCTTGTCCACCACCATCATCAGCTTTTCACATATTTAGGAAGTGTTATTTTGTTACCCTCCCTCACCTTCCCGGCTTCCCAGGTTGTTCAAGCTGTGGAACTATGAGACTGTTTTCCATAATAGATCCTGATCCTTAATTGTTCCATTCATTTACCTCTAGATTCCTTTATTCTTTCAATGAGTAACCCAAAGGAATATCCAGGAAGATGTGAGGAATATTAAATACAGAGGACACTATTTTTTTGCTCTGAGACTGATAGATATTTCCATTAGATTTTGCTAACCATACTGTGTTGCTGCATCATTATTATTTTTGTGATGCTCCTGTTACTGAAAGTGGGAGGAACAGGGGAGAACAAGTGAGCAGAGCATTCTATAGCCAGAATTTACCTCCTTATTGACAATTGCTCTCTCCCCGCGTCTAGGGGCTCCTTGAAGGAGACCTATCATTTGTGCAATGGGGAACTCAATCTGCTTTTTGTTCCTCATTCAAGAGGAAGTAACAGACAAAACCCACTGGGAAAAAAAAAATAAAGAATGGAAAGATGGTTAAAAACAAAAAAAAACAAAAAAAAAAAAAAAAAGAGGAAGTAACAAAGGCTGAAAACACTATTGCCCTGACAACATGGAGATTTGCCTGTCTTGCTTGGGTGATGCTCCTCTTTGGAGATTCCTTGTGTGTTTCATAGAAAGATAGAGCCACATACTGACTTTTTTCAGTGAGATAGATGTTAGATACAGACAATTCTTCTGTGATTAAAACAACCTTACTCAAATGGACATGACAAAAAATGTTGTGTTTTAATGCACAGGGGTTTAGAGGTAGGTTGTAGTAAACATTTGCTTTTTTTTTTGTGGTACATTGTTATGCTCACTGGATTAGGTGGAAAGAATAATGGATCCTGAGGCAAATCATCTGTTAGCTGGCTTAATGAATGGAATTGTGATCCTGGACTCACTTGAACATTCTGAGTCACTCGGCCTCCAATTTAAGGTTGGGTAAAGCATCATGTGTGCATGTGTGCATGCTAAGTCACTTCAGTTGTGTTCAACTCTTTGCAACCCTGTGGACTGTAACCTGCCAGGCTTCTCTGTCCATGGGATTCTCCAGGCAAGAATACTTCAGTGGGTTGCCAAGCCCTCCTCCAGGGGATTTTCCTGACCCAGGGATCGAACCCATGTTTCTTATGTCTCCTGCATTGGCACACGGGTTCTTTCCCACTAGCGCTACTTGGGAACCCACAAAGCACCATGAAGGATGATAATCCCAAGATTTTACAGACCATTGAGCTAGAAAAACTGGGTAAAACATTAAGTCTAAGCAGATCAGAACAAAAAGGAATTTTCATGTATCTGACTGGACATAAATAGAGACAAGATGATGTTTTAGTGCCCATCGTTGATATAGATCATGTGTCTTAGGGAATGGGGATGAGAGATACCTGCTAGAGAGGCGGAATCAATTGACTTTGGTTTGCAAATTGTCTTTGGACTGGTTTCTGGGAAGACACAAAACTAGGCAAGTTTTAATGTGTACAGGGAAAGCATAAAAATTACCTTCTCAAGAAGGCCCCAGTATCAAGGCATTCCTTATCTTTTTAGATGAATTTCAACTGTGTGAGGTCTCTTAATAGCTAAAGTCTCTGGATTGTTGGGCACATGCTGGACAACAGAATGCCTACCGGGTTACAAAGTGCAACTGAAAAGAAAACATTTTGTCCGTTTGGTCTGATTAGTTTGGTTGCTTTGACCAGTGGCTCCAAATTCAGCTGCAACCAGAAGGTTTTTAAAAATGAGGTTACCTTGGCCCCATCTGGGATCCCTGGCATTTGAGATTCTGAGCCTGGTGATTTAGAATCTGTACGTGAAAGCTTTCTGGGTGATTTTGATATAGTGTCTCCATGGAAAGTTTGGGAACTACTGGAGTAGAGCATGTGGCTAATGAAATTTGTTCTGCTAAAAGACTGCTTTACTAATGAGTAGAGAAACAAAAAACAAACCAATATATCAAAGGCAGTAAAATGGTCCCCTGTATGTAAACTAACTAGGTATACTGAATGGGAAGGTATGAACAGAGAAAATAGATACATCTTGATCTGTGATTAATATAGACTACTAGGAACTTCCCTGGGCTTCTCTGTTGGTTCAGATGGTCAAGAATCTGTCTGCCATGCAGGAGACCTGGGTTCGATCCCTAGGTCAGGAAGATCTCTTGGAGAAGGGAATGGTTTACCCACTTCAGTATTCTTGCCTGGAGAGTTCCATGGACAGGGGAGCCTGGAGAACAAGGAAGCCTGGCATGCTGTAGTCCATGGGGTCTCAAAGAGTCAGATACAATAGCAACTAAACAACAGTAGGAACTTCCCTGGGGGTCCAGTGGTTTAGACTCTGTGCTCCCAATGCAGGGGACCTGGGTTCAATCCCTAGTTGGGGAACTTGATGCCATGTGCCTCAACTAAGACTGGGCACAGCCTACACACACACACACACACACACACACACACAATATGACTACTAAAGAAAAATGACCATTTCTGAGCAAAACATTTTGATTTATTTGAAAATATTTATTGCCTGTAATTGACCAGGCAGTTTGATAGTTTCTATAGAATATAAACATAAACTTTGATTTCTCCTCTTGTAGAGTTTACAATTCAATTGCTATTTTGAAAAGGTCTAATGACTCTCTTGGAGATCCTGAGATTATGGGATCAAGAACTGTTGTCTTCAGAAGAGTCAGATTGCCTTATTTGGTTTGGGTGGAAGGAAGAGGGATTAAAAACACATTTGCCAAGAAAGTTTTAGTAGACAGTGTTGATATTCAAAGTCATCACCCCCTTTAGTCTTCCTCCCACTCTAGAGCTGGAGAAGCAGATGTCATTGTCTCCTGCTGATGGAAAGAGTGACAGATTTTTATTTTCTTGGGCTCCAAAATCACTGCAGATGGTGACCTCAGCCATGAAATTAAAAGACGCTTGCTCCTTGGAAGAAAAGCTATGACAAATCTAGATAGCATGTAAGAAAGCAGACAACTTTGCCAACAAAGTTCCATATAGTCAAAGATATGGTTTTTCTGGTAGTCATGTATGTATTTGAGAGTTGGACCATAAAGAAGATTGACTGCCAAAGAATTGATCTTAAAGCACATAAAGAGTGCTTTTGAACTGTGGTGTTGGAGAAGACTCTTGAGAGTTCTTTGGACTGCAAGGAGATCAAACCAGTCCATCCTAAAGGAAATCAGTCCTGAATGTTCATTGGAAGGACTGATGCTGAAGTTGAAGCTTCAGTACTTTGGCCACCTGATGCATAGAGCTGATTCATTAGAAAAGACCCTGATGCTGAGAAAGATTGGTGGGAGGAGGAGAAGCGGATGACAGAGGTTGGATGGCATCACCAAGATGGTTGATGGCATCACCAAGATGGTTGATGACATCAACAAGATGGTTGGATGGCATCACCATTCAGTGGACATGAATCTGAGCAAACTCTGGGAGATTGTGAAGGACAGGGATGCTTGGCGTGCTGCAGTCCATGGGGTCACAAAGCGTCAGACATGACTGAGCAACTGAACAACAACAGTGACAGCCTGCTGATGGACGTGGACGTGTGACCCAGTCCTGGACAATGAGAGGTAAAGAAAAGTGTTTTTTTTTAAGGCTGGGAAGGAGGGTTTTCTTCTAGATCAAAAAGAAGTACATGGATTGCTCTACACTGCCTCCTGCTTCCTGCCTCTAAGGTGTGTTACTTCGAGTTGGTAGGACTTAGTGTCTCTTGCTGCCATCAGGAGATACCAAGAGAACCTGGAAGTCACCAATCCAGAAACCTGACACTGCTAAACTTCTGAATCAAGGCCAAAAAGGCTAAAAATTTCTTAGCTTCTCTGTAAGAAAAAATGAATCTTGTATTAAGCCAGTATTTGCTTATTTGATATTTGTGGTCAAAAGAATTCCTAACAGACTGTATAATGCAAGTCATGTTTCAACTGTTGACTTTATTTTAACTTTTAATGTTTTAGAGAAAAGCATCCTCGACTTCCTTTTCTAGCTCAGGGTATGGACTATGATGGCATTGTGGCGAGATTTGTTGTTTTTGTGTGCTCAATTTCCATTTCTCCTTCTTCCTGATTTCTCCTGAGAAGTTGCTTCTCCCTCACCTCGGACCTGGGGGTTTAGTGGCTCTGCCCTACCTCTGATAACAGGATTGGATATGTGTCTTGGGCTTGGCAAGTCAGAGGTTTGCATCCCCGTGACATTGTGGCTGGTACAGAGATCAGACAAGTAACAATGAGATGAGATTCTGATGGCAGTAGTCAAACCCCTTAATTGAGAAATGCCTGAAGCCTGGTCCAAACCCACAAATTAGTAGATGAAAAAGTATGTTTGTTTGGCATGGGCAGTTTGAGTGAAATTTCTGATACCAGCAATCAAAAGACTTCTAAAACCATGCCACCAGAGCCAGTGCATTTTCATCATCAGTGACATCTGTGTTGGGATGTTCTAACAGAGGCTTGGCCATAGATCAGGGGAGCTATAAAGGGAATTCCAGCTCTGAGTAGGAAGTTAAAGCAAATTACCATTAAGGTCTCTTTCAATCCTCAAATTATATGATACGATAAACATGGGGAGATTATGGCAATGGGAGGATCATTGTGCCTTAAGGGATGGTGAGCAATATGCTTTTGCAAAGTACGTGCTTGATAAATGCTAGATGAATTGAACGATTGTGGGATTTGGGCATTATGGAAATGATGCCAGACTGTTAGTCTAGAAGCATAGATTCTGATTCCATTTCAGAACTGTGCCCCATTTTAAACCTTGGCTAGCTGGATTGATTTGAATGGTCCTCAACACAGTGGTGACTCAATAAAATTATTTGTAAAATGGGAATGTAATTTCTTGGTAGAAAGGAAACTTTGGGAGAAGAACATGTACTGGTAGGGAAAATATATTTATTGAGGATCTACTGTGGGTCAAGCATTGCAATAGATACTTCCTTCTTAATTATTTTGTTTAATTGTTAAAGTGCAGAATATGTTATCATCCCAGCTTTTTGAATGAAGTAATGGAAACTTAGTGATTTAATTAACTTTACCAGAAGTTATACAGCCTATGAATGGATGAGCTAGGCTTTACAAGTCATTTCTGTGGTCAAAAGACTGGATTCACATTTACCATGCCAATGTCTTTCAAGCTCCTTATTTTATGGATATGCTTTAGCCTGGACAATGAATGGGTGACAAGTCTGGCACCGGGCCCTTGTGTTTCCAGGTCTCCATATGCTCTACTTATTCTACTGATGGAATTTGCCCTGCCTGTCTCATTGAAATTATTGTTTGAAATCAGACCATGGATAGGAAAGTGATTTGAAGGGTGTAATGTGCTATGCAATATCATTTAGAACCTTGAGATTGAAAGCTCTCAGGTCTCTTTCTGTCTTTTTCCTCTTTATCATTAGTTTTTGCTTCTCTCTGTGGGCTTTTAGTTCCTTTGAAACTGGTTATGTCACTGAGACTGGCACTGTATCTGCCAGTAAGTCCTGAGCTCATATCTTCTCAAATTTCCATATGGGAGAAGTGACTTAAATGAATCTAGAGGCTTATTTGTCTCACATGACAAGAACTATAAAGCTGACCCAGTAACTCTTTGAGGCCAAGCAAAACATTTTATGATTCATTCCTAAATTTAAGCTGGTAATAGTTCTTCTGTTACTTAAAGCTAAAATAGTGTACCTGATTCAAGCAGATCAACTGAAGGGACCACAGTAATTGGTCCAAGTCAGGTTAGAAAAAGTCCTCCAGAACTTTTGAAAGTGAGCTGTAAAGAAAAAAAAAATGTCCTCTATATCACATGGCTACACATAACTGCAAGAGAGGTTGAGAAACGAACATTTAGCTTTCCAGCCTCTAGGGTAGAAGACGTTGTAGATGTCACCAATGTCTCCTGTTATCCAGTTCTCCTCTATCTCCAGGATCACTTCCCTACCTGTGAAGCTGAGTGTGGTCATGTAGGTAGTTTTCGCCATGGCATATATAACAGGTGTCATTTTCAGGCCAAAGCGTTCAGGAGCTATCATGTGCATCTCTATGCTTCTTTCCCTATCACAGCAAGCTCAAAGACGCTTGTTGCTATGAGGTTGCCACAAGACTGAAGGAGCCCGGCATCAATGAGCCATTGCTTGGGCCTTCGAGAACTGCTTGGCTGTGTAGCACACTTGCATAGGTGGGAGATAAAGTCTTCTATTTAAATCATGTGAATTTGAGGTTATTTGTTATCAAAGCATAACCTAACTGCCCTAATACAGAAAGCAAGGGAAAGGAAAAGAGGTTTGGAAATAGGTAATATGTGAGTTACTTTACAATGACTGCAAAGGTAGACCCTTAATTAATTAAACCACATGTTAGAGTGAAGCCGTGGGGTGAAGGAATGCAAAGCAGAGATAGAACTACAGAAACATTGCTTGAACCTAGCTACCATATACCTGAATATACTACAAGTATCCAATGAATTCTGTACAGTCATTCAGAAAATATGAAAGACCATTCCAGGCACCTTCTAGGTACTGAGGTCATCACGGTCAGGAAGGTAGACCTTACTGGTCCTTCTGCTCATAGATTTTTCTCTCAGAAAACCCAGCTGTTTACTAATGCGTTATGTGTGTCAAAATGAAAGTATTGTTGGATAGTGGGGGCTTGAGGATCTAGAAATGCTTTCTGGAGGATGTGATATTGAAACCTAAATTCAGCGAATGAGAATGTAATAGTAGCTGGTCTCATAAGTAGGAATGGGAGAATTCTGTAGGAGGAGAAAACAGTAAAAGCTCAGTCACACACTGAGGAACTTTGTCATATGCAGGAACCGATGGGAGATCAATAGGAATAGGATACAGAAAACTCAGGAAAAAGGCCAGTTTCAGCATTTGATTCCTTTGGACAATTCCCTCACCTTTCCCCTCATTTAGTGGTTTTCCTACTCCCATCTCGTGTTTGTTTCCCCCATCTCCCTGGTACATCTGTAAGAACCTATGAGTGCACACATTTTCTTGCCTGGCTTCCCAAAATGTATTAAGCCCTAGGCTGCCTGCCTGTTGCCTCACTGTAACTCCTCCATCTCCCTCTCTCTTCCCCCACTTTACTTCCGTGTTTAGCTAGCGTAGTATTCTGCCCAGGTCTTTGAATAAACCCCCTTTGGTGAATCCACCTAAAAATTCATGTTCCTTTTAGAGAAATTCCAACCCAAAGAAGTTTTACTCAGGGGGCCCTCTGTAGCCTGCTGGGAATAGCACTTACTCCTTATGCTGGCGAGTGCCTGTGGGCTGCCCTTCTGTGTCTCCTTGGCTAGATCCCTTAATCCTTCCAACTTCACTTGGTTGAAATCCAATAGTCCTGGATGGCTGTATTCTTTGAACCCTTTTCTCAGAGTGCCAAATTCAATAACCTCATCTGGCAGAGCCAAACTGCCTCTGCGCTTGTTTGGGTTTCTTTCATTTCATAGCACATATTGCTTCTGTTTGTTTGATTTCTTGTGGAGAATTTAATACCAACTGTAATCTGAATTTTGCAAAGAAAATTGACTGAATTCAAATTACTTGTGTGTAACAAATGCCATCACCCTGCTAAATTGCTATTTACACCAGTAAATATAAACTCAGATGCCTTTGGTTAGGCTGAATGCAGTAATTTTAGAACTACACCTAATGCATAAACTAGAGAACTAAAATTGAAAACTGAAACTGTGAGGTGAGTGAGAAACTTTAATAAGCAACTGCTCAGACTCCTCTGTTTTTCTAAGTAAGAAAATGGTCAATAAGATATTACTTGAATCTTCTACGTAACATTTCATGTACTGATACTCAGCCAGTTGATCAACACATAATGAACTTCTTTGAAGAGCATCTGGGTCACCCAACTGATCATAGATAGTCTCACGAGGGAGTGGAAAGAATCTGATACCAGTTAAGAAAAAATAAGAAGCCAGAGGCCAGATGTTATACTCTCAAAATAATAGTATTAATTGGATAATTTCATGTAAAGTCCCAGTCAATATCTGTGTCTTTTTGTACATGATCTTAAGATGTAAGACCTATTTAAAGCCAGGAGGTGGCTCAGCCATTTGATAACAGTAATATTATCAGAACAAATAAAGGAGAATTGTTCTTCTACTTGCAACACATAAAAACACCAAATGTGTGGGTTTTCCACACCAAGAAAATTTCCAAGGTTCTTCAGACACCAGCTGAGTGTCCTGCAATTTTATTCAATTCTGACACTAACCACGTGGAGTTAGTGTCAGAACCCATAGGTTAAGAGCTCAGTACCAATATCCACTGGATCATTGAAAAAGCAAGAGAGTTCCAGAAAAACATCTATTTCTGTTTTATTGACTGTGCCAAAGCCTTTGACTGTGTGGATAACAATAAACTGTGGAAAATTCTGAAAGTGATGGGAATGGAATACCAGACCACCTGACCTACCTCTTGAGAAACCTGTATGAGGTCAGGAAGCAAAATTTAGAAGTGGACATGGAACAACAGACTGCTTCCAAATAGGAAAAGGAATACATCAAGGCTGTATATTGTCCCCCTGCTTATTTAACTTAGATGCAGAGTACATCATGAGAAATGCTGGGCTGGAGGAAGCACAAGCTGGAATCAAGATTGCCAGGAGAAATATCAATAACCTGAGATATGCAGATGACACCACCCTTATGGCCGAAAGTGAAGAAGAACTAAAGAGCCTCTTGATGAAAGTGAAAGAGGAGAGTGAAAAAGTTGGCTTAAAGCTCAACATTCAGAAAATGAAGATCATGGCATTGGGTCTCATCACTTCATGGCAAATAGATGGGGAAACAGTGGCTGACTATTTTTCTGGGCTCCAAAATCACAGCAGATGGTGATTGCAGCCATGAAATTAAAATGAAATTAAAAGATGCTTACTCTTTGGAAGGTAAGCTATGACCAACTTAGATAGCATATTAAAAAGCAGAGACATTACTTTGCCAACAAAGGTCCATCTAGTCAAACCTATGGTTTTTCCAGTGGTCATGTATGGATGTGAGAGTTGGACTATAAAGAAAGCTGAGCACCGAACAATTGATGTTTTTGAAGTATCATGTTGGAGAAGACTCTTGAGAGTTCCTTGGACAGCAAGGAGATCCAACCAGTCCATCCTAAAGGAGATCAGTCCTGGGTGTTCATTGGAAGGACTGATGCTGAAGCTGAAACTCCAATACTTTGGCCATCTGATGCGAAGAGCTGATTCATTTGAAAAGACCCTGATACTGGGAAAAATTGAGGGCAGCAGGAGAAGGGGACGGCAGAGGATGAGATGGTTGGATGGCATCACGGACTCGATAGATATGGGTTTGGGTGGACTCCGGGAGTTGGTGATGGACAGGGAGGCCTGGAGTGCTGCGATTCATGGGGTCTTAAAGAGTCGGACACGACTGAGCGACTGAACTGAACTGAACTGAACTGAACTAGAAGACTGCCCTTCACATTAGACACCAACCACAAATTGTGGGTCCCCAGGTTTCCTCCACTTTTGTCTCCACTTGGCTACAGATTGGGGGTTTCCACAACTCCCTCCTCAGCTTCAGTAATTTGCTATAGTGACTCACAGAATTCAGGGAAACACTTATGTCAACCAGTTTATTATGACAGATGTTACAAAGGGTACAGATGAATAGCCAGGTGAAGGGACTTACCTAGTGTAAGTCCACCTGGTCTGTGTAGTTGGAATGCACTACCCTCCCAGCATGTGGGTGTGTTCACCAATCTGGAAGCTCGCTGAACCCCATAGTTTAGAACTTTTCATGGAGATTTCCTCATGGAGGCATGGTGATTATTAACGCAGTCTCCAGGCCATCTTTCCTCCCTAGAGGATGGGGTTGGGTGGGGTTTAAGTTCCGAGTTTCTCATCATGGCTTAGATTTTCTGGTGACCAGCCACCTTCTGGAAGATATCCAGGTATCCACCACGAGATTTCTCATCAGAATAAAAGATGCTCCTTTTACCCAGGAAATTCCAAGTTATCTAGGAGTTCTGTGTCAGGAACCAGGGGCGGAGACCAAATATATATCTTCTTATTATAACACACCAACTGAAATTATTAGACACTCAGTCATGTCTGACTCTCTGCGACCCCATGGACTGTAGTCTGCCAGGCTCCTTTGTCCATGGGATTTCCCAGGCAAGAATACTGGAGTGGGTTGCTGTTCCCTTCTCCAGGGGATCTTCCCAACCCTGGGGTCGAACCCAGGTCTCGTGCATTGCAGGCAGATTCTTTACCCTCTGAGCCACCAGGGAAGCCCACACAAGAACATTCTGCATTCTTTGTTTAGTCTAACTATCTAAAGAAGTCTTTATGTAATCAAGATTCCCACTTTTTTTTTCTTTATCTCCTTATTCTACCACTGCAGTTTTCAAACTTATTTTTATTTAACGCCCGAGCTACCTCTATTTTTTTTTTTTTAAACAATGCACCCTCTGTTCCAGTGAAGGTCTGGCAGCCCCACTTACACAAACCCCTTACCTTTCTGTTCTTGCAGTGACTCCTAAAGGGCTTTGTGGAATCTCTAATGTCTTGGGAAGCACAGTTGAAAAACTATACTGTAAATACAAATGATTCAAGTATCTGTTGGCTAGGGAGAGCTTCCTTTCTTGTAGTTCGAATAGATTACTTGTATATTTGCCCCCACCTCCTACCAGAGTGTTGGAAATGTGTTTGGAATGCCCTGGACAAAATCTGGTGACATTGAAATCTTGCTTGGATCCCAGTTTTATAACTTGCTCTTCACAGGCTGGTCAAGTGCTCCTGAGGTGTGTTTACCAGAAAGAGTCAAAGGCTCAGTAGCAACTAAAACCTGACATATTGAAAACCAAAGGAAACGTAGGTAGGAAATGTCAAGGTATTGATTGAATCTTGAAATATGTGTATATGTCTTATGTCTACATTTTAAAAATAAAGTGAAGGAAATGAAAAGAAAAATCTCTAAGAAAACTAAAAATCTTCCCCACCTCTGCCATATCAATCAGAATAATTTTCACCTAAGTTTTAGAGAATTCAAAATACTAGCAGTTTTCTGAGTGTGCAAGATATAAACTGGATTCTTTTTTTAAAAAATTCATAACCTGATTCTTTTGCACTGAAAAAATCTGAGTGAAAACTCTTCATTGTATAACATTGGTACAAATCCTGTCCCATACTGTATTAAAAGTGTGGAGAAGTGATTCAAGACCATAGGTTTTATTTCAATCTTTTTTTTTTTTTTTTTTAAAACTCCTTTCAAAAAATAAGCAATTTAGAGGATGATAATAGGCAGGAAGATTTTCTTTTGAAACCTAGGATAAGCCTGGGTATTTATTATCTTAGGTACTAAAACCTTGACATTGTGGTAACAAAGGTCATTTGACTTTATAACTTCATTAACTTAACACCTAATGAAGTGGATTAATATATTTGGCAGCTGTTGTGTTTTGTTAAGTACTAAATACAAAGGCATCAAAATCCTACTTAGCTTTATAAGTAATGGCATAGCTGTTCTTTCTCCCAGGCTGCAAACCTGTGATTATCTCCTAACTATCCCATTTCAGAAAATATTCCAGCATGGTAAATTCTTGTTTTTATTTTTTTGAGTTTTCCTTTTTCGTGCTGGAGAGGTTTTAAGCAGTCTCAGAAGGCTAATCAACTTTTTTTGCATGAATGAATTTAATCTTCTTACATTTTAAGCTTATTCCATTCGAGGAAAAACTGTGTTTCCTATCTACCTATATGAAAGATTCAACCTTGCTGCAATGAAAAGTTTTTCTCAAGGTGACAGTATTTAGTGAATTAATGAATTATCTCGAGGCAGTAGAAACAAATTGATATTTTGGTTCATTCATTTTTTTCCATTCATTCTACAGTATTTATTGAACACCTATTTATAACTCCTGATTGCAGCTAAGTACAATATAGCATTAAACAAGGATATTTTATACCAACATCTAGCTTACCAAAAAATATCCTTTCTTTGCACATTGTCTTAAGATTGGTTTAGGAGAGTGCTTAAGTGAAAGATTAGATTAAATAATTTGCGTATTATGATTAAATTCTAATTATTTTATGCATTATCTTATTGTTTTGAATGTTTTCCCACTGATTAAGGATTGGTTTATGTACCTGACTTCTAATGGTGGAAAATGAAATAATTTGGTTTTAGGACTAACATATGGCTGGCTTGCCCTTGTATGGTTATGTGGGTTGTTCATAGTTGGATCTGTTTTAATTGGTGTGTCCCCCTGCCATAGTGAACGTTGCATATTTTGAGTATCATCCCTTACTGTATCATTTTTCCTTGTATTAGGAAAGGTATAGAGTCAAAGGCTCTTGGGCCACTGTTAATATAAGACAATCATGTTTTTATTCCAGGAAATTTACTCCTAATGGCAATGTATTAATAGAAGATTTAGGGCAGCCATGATTTTTTGATTTTCAGAGAAAACATAAAATCTCACACTGAAAACAATAAATTGGAAAATTTCTCACAGTACTTTTTTCTTAGGCAGACCAGTTTGGTTTATTCTGCTTTATCATTAAAAACCTCTCTCTATTTTTTTTCATTTATTTTTATTAGTTGGAGGCTAATTACTTTACAATATTGTAGTGGTTTTTGTCATACATTGACATGAAAAACCTCTCTCTTTATTCTCAACCTGCCTTCTACTCCTTTTTCACCAGCTTTCTTCATTCCTTTCCAGTGAAAAGGACCCTGAACTTAAAAAGGAGAAAGCTTATTTCTTTGGGCCTCTTTCTTCCATTATATAATGGGTATGAATGTTTCAGATAGGAATTTCTAGACCATAGATTCAGATTTGCATAGATGATCATTTTATTTTTCTATTAAAAAATGACTTGCCCTTCCAAGGTCCAATCCCACTTGGTTGAGAAAATTTAATCCTGCCACTTGAGTACTTTAGTATTGTATCTGTCATTGCTTATACATATAAATAATGAATTTAGAGTTTTAGGTCTCCTCTTCTTCCCAGGATTGATGGTGGGGTAGATGTGTTTATGTGCACTTTGGCGTTCTCTTGAGTAGAAGGGAGAGTGTAGCTGCTGGCTTTGGTAAGGAGGTAGCTCATTCCGTGTGCCCTTGGTTGCTGGTATTCAGACAACTCTCACTTAGATTTCCACAGCCTTGGTCTGCTTCAGCTCTAGGTCTTAGTTCACTCTGGGCCCTCTTTCTGCGCATCTTGACCATGAGGTCTGTTTGGATCCACTCACTCTCTTGATACCTTCTGTGGACACAAAGCTTTTGCCAAGGTACTGTTTGTGGTTAGAACTTAAGCTTTGGCTTTTTTCTCCAATATTTTATTATGGAAAATTTCTAACAAGCAAAAATCATATAAAGGATTTTACACTGAGTGCTCATGTCCTTATTCTAAGATTACATAACTGACATTTTACTATACTTGCTTTGTCAAATATTTATCCATTTCTCTATCCCTCTGTGGTAGGCAGAATATTGGTGAGCTCAAAGGTGTCATGGTCTAGTCATTGAAACCTGTGAGTATGTTACCTTACATAGCAAAAGAGATTTTACAGATATGATTTTGTTAAGGAACTTGAGTTGGGAGATTATCTTTTATTATCCAGTTGGGTTCATTGTCATCGCAAGGATTCTTTAAAGAGTAGAGAAGCCAAAAAGACAGTGAAAGCAGTCAGAAGTTTGAAGATGAAGGGGCCATGAGTCAAGGGATGTGAGCAGCATTTAGAAACTGGAAAAGGCAAGAAAATGGATTCTCTCCCAGAGCCTCTGTGCCCATAAGGAGCACAACCCTGCCTACAACTTGATTTTTACCCCAGTGAAATTCATTTCAGACTTCTAATTACCAGTAAGATAATAAATTTGTGTTGTTTTAAACACTACATTTCTTATAGCAGCAATAAGAAATCAATGCACCATCCATCCATCCATCAATCCATCTTTTTAAACCTTTTATATATTTGAAATGCCTATTTCCCCTCCTAATACTTGAGCATGCTTATCATCAATAAGAGTTCATATTTCTTGATGGTTCTTTTTTCTTTTCAGGTAAAATTAACACACAATGAAATGAACAAATGTTTATTTTTTTTTCATAAATTCCAAGAAATGCTTAATTTGTGCAATCTCAACCCCAATGGAAATAGAGAATGTATAACCATCATTCCAGGAAATTTCATTCCTTCCTTCCCAATAAACCCTCCCTCCTCACCCAAGTAACCATTGTTTGACTCTTTGTTTCTTCTAAAACTTGACATAAATGGAACTATATTATGAACTCCTTTGTGTAAGATTTCCTTCTCTTAGCATGTTTTTGAGTTGTCATATTCTTGCATCTGTAGTAATGTGTTACCTTTTTTTTCTTTTTTTACTGCTTAATAGTATTCCATCACATGAATTATTGCATTTATTTGTCCATTCTTCAGTATTAGACACCTAGGCTGTTTTCACATTTTGATTATATGACTGTAATTGATATGAACATTTTGTACAGGTGTTTTTGTGGACATATGTTCTTGTTTTCTTGGGTAAATAACCAGGAGGGAAACTGATGGGCCAGTTTTAGTTTTATAAGAACCTTCTAGAACTTTTTCATTGTGGTTATACAATTTTAAACCCAGTTGCTAAAGAACCCAAATTCTTGTCAATCAAAAACTTTATCTGTTTGGAGACTCAAGTGACCCTTATATACTTAATACACAAAAAGAATGATCTGGTCCTATACAAAATAATGATGAGAGTGAGGTCCTAGTGGGGAATCAGTCCTAGGTTAATATCAAGGTTCCTTCCTGCTGCAAATATCTGTTTTCCTAGGCCTTCCCTGGTGGTCCGGTGGTTAGCACTCCATGCTTCCACTGCAGAGGGCATGGATTTGATCCCTGATCAGCGAACTAAGATCTTCATGCTGTGTGACACAGGCCCTCCCCACCCCTGCACCCTTACCCCCCCCTTCCACCCCTACCCCCCCCCCCACCCCCCGCCACACGCAATCTGTTCTCCTTAGCTTACAGGCTCACCGTGAGGAGCAAATGAGATGATTGAAATGTGAGCTGTTATTATTTCAATCTTACTAGAACAAAGACTAAGATTTTTCTTTTTGGAAACTTTCTCAAGCATATGTTATAACTTTTTAATCTTGGTCTAGGGATCATTTTGGTTACTCTAAATGGAGAAAGAATGGAAAATAATCAGTGCAAGTGAGCACTAGATTGTTAAAACTGTTGATATTTTTTAACGTGCATTTGGAGCTGCCTGTCAGAGCAGCTTAACTGAAGGACAGAATATTTACTCATGTGTTCTACAGAAAACGAATGTATTGTTTAGATGGGGGGGTCCCTATATAATATTTATTAAAATTCTCCAAGACCTCCGGTTTGGAAGGGTTGTGCTAGTTTTAGATTTCCACCATTTAACTGGTACCCCATTCAAATGGGACACTATGTTTGTGATTTCATCAACACTAGACACATGATTTCTTCTTTTTCGTTTTTTATTCTCTTTGTGTCTAGATTTGTCATGACCCTTCTGTAGTACAGAAACTCAGCTCCAGGCAAAGTTTTACTGCACAAAGTGTTCACAAACCAATTCTATCTCCTGGCAAAGTGAAGAAAAATCTGATTTTTAAGGGGAAAAAAAAAATCTCCCTCAAGGGAGAATAATGCATTAGAAAGAATAGAAAGATGTTATTTTCCCTCTGCTTTTCTGACCTCCTCCTTTTTTTCTTTTTTTGGTCTCAGCTTCTCTTTGGACTCAACAGGGATTTTTCCTTAAACAACAAATACTCCTATATCCTTAGGTCCAGGCTTCTACCTCCTCTGTTTAAAGAAATATATTTCTCATGCTGCAGCAGTAGGGAAGCAAGTATTGTAGTCTTTTCCAAATACAAAAACCTTGTATATCAGGAGAATCTTTGCCATGATTTCAGATCCTTGAATCCCACTGTTCAGCCATGAGGCATAAGTTCTTACTTCTTAGGTGGCAATTTGAAACTTTTTGGGTAACTTTATGAGTGTACTTGAGAACTCCATGTACCATGGGCCTGTGTTACAGCTTAGCTTGTGAAATACATTTCCTATTTTTAGAGTCTTCTGTCACATTTTGAAAATCTCTTTTCAGCTAAAAAATCCTGACTTGGTGATCAATAGCACATTTCTTAACCTTTCAGTCTTGACTTATTCCTGTGTTGTGCATACTTAATTGGTGTGTGTATGCATGTGTGCGTGTGTGTGTGTGTGTCTGGTTAAGGGTGGGGAGTAACAGCTGAGAAGTTATATGCATTTCTCTCTCAATTATTTTCAGGTTATTGAAGATGATTGAGTGAACCATTTAAAAATTTCAAGAGGTGGAGATCTATTAAAAAACAAGTGACCTTGTACTTAAACCAATAATTAAAAATTCATCAAATGATTTCAAAATTGAGACTGAATATAAATGTTAAATATTCTTCTTGCATTTCGAGAGCATTCTGCTGGAAAATGAATTGCATAGGAGTCTGCTGCTGCTGCTGCTGCTAAGTCGCTTCATTCGTGTCCGACTCTGTGCGACCACATAGACAGCAACCCACCAGGCTCCCCCGTCCCTGGGACTCTCCAGGCAAGAACACTGGAGTGGGTTGCCATTTCCTTCTGCAATGCATGAAACTGAAAAGTGAAAGTGAAGTCGCTCAGTCATGCCCGACTCTTAGCGACCCCATGAACTGCAGCCTACCAGGCTCCTCCATCCACGGGATTTTCCAGGCAAGAGTACTGGAGTGGGTTGCCATTGCCTTCTCTGGCATAGGAGTCTAGGAGTCTTTTTTTCCCCTAGAATGAATGTCTAATTGAAGCCACATTCAGTTCTGTTCAGTTGCTCAGTCGTGTCTGACTCTTTGCGACCCTATGAATCGCAGCACTCCAGGCCTCCCTGTCCATCATCAACTCCCGGAGTTTATTCAAACTCATGCCCATCGAGTCAGTGATGCCATCCAGTCATCTCATCCTCTGTCGTCCCCTTCTCCTCCTGCCCCCAATCCCTCCCAGCATCAGGGTCTTTTCCAATGAGTCAACTCTTCGCATGAGGTGGCCAAAGTACTGGAGTTTCAGCTTCAGTATCAGTCCTTCCAATGAACACCCAGGACTGATCTCCTTTAGGATGGATTGGTTGGATCTCCTTGTAGTCCAAGGGACTCTCAAGAGTCTTCTCCAACATCACAGTTCAAAAGCATCAATTCTTCGGTGCTCAGCTTTCTTCACAATCCAACTCTCACATCTATACATGACCACTGGAAAAACCATAGCCTTGACCAGATGGACCTTTGTTGGCAAAGTAATGTCTCTGCTTTTTAATATGCTGTCTAGGTAGGTCATAAATTCCTTTCAAGGAGTAAGCGTCTTTTAATTTCATGGCTGCAGTCACCATCTGCAGTGATTTTGGAGCCCCCCAAATAAAGTCTGACGCTGTTTCCACTGTCTCCTCATCTATTGCCCATGAGGTGATGGGACCAGATGCCATGATCTTAGTTTTCTGAATGTTGAACTTTAAGCCAACTTTTTCACTCTCCTCTTTCATTTTCATCAAGAGGCTTTTTGGTTCCTCTTCACTTTCTGCCATAAGGGTGGTGTCATCTGCATATCTCAGGTTATTGATATATCTCTTGGCAATCTTGATTCCAGCTTGTGCTTCTTCCAGCCCAGCGTTTCTCAGGATGTACTCTGCATCTAAGTTAAATAAGCACGGTGACAACATATAGCCTTGACATACTCCTTTTTCTATTTGGAAGCAGTTTGTTGTTCCATGTACAGTTCTAACAGTTGCTTCCTGACCTGCATACAGGTTTCTCAAGAGGCAAGTCAGGTGGTCTGCTATTCCCATCTCTTTCAGAATTTTCCACAGTTTATTGTGATTCACATAGTCGAAGGCTTTGGCATAGTCAATAAAGCAGAAATAGATGTTTTTCTGGAACTCTTTTGCTTTTTCGATGATCCATTAGAAATATCTAAATGTCAAACTTCTGAGAATTCATATTATGGTTGTCAATTTAGAATCACAAGAAAAAGTTGGATAACTGTCTACAGATGCATGTTTGTTAATTGATACACAAAATACTGTGATTTAATTTTTGAACTTAAAAATGGTTACATTCAAGTAACTTGTTCTATCATGTTTTGGTATTTATATGGAATACGAAGATGAAAGTGTTAGTCACTCAGTTGTGTCTGACTTTTTGTGGCCCCATGGGCTGTAGCATACCAGGGTTCTCTGTCTGTGGAATTCTCCAGACAAGAATACTGGAGTGTGTAGCTATTTTCTTCTCCAGGGGATCCTCCTGACCCAGGGGTCGAAGCCAGGTTTTCCTCATTGGAGGTGGATTCTCTACTGTCTGACCCAAGAGGGAAGCCCCTGTAGAATATGAGAAATAATATTTTTTCTGGCATTGGTCCAATTTCAGCTACTCTGTTTAGTTGTTCCAATAGGTAAATTTATTAGATCATGACAGGCAATATTGTGGGTCGAAGCCAGGTTTTCCTCATTGGAGGCGGATTCTCTACTGTCTGACCCAAGAGGGAAGCCCCTGTAGAATATGAGAAATAATATTTTTTCTGGCATTGGTCCAATTTCAGCTACTCTGTTTAGTTGTTCCAATAGGTAAATTTATTAGATCATGACAGGCAATATTGTGGTCAACTGGAAATTAAGAAAAAAATTAAAAAATAGGGGAAATATATTTGTTTTCAGAGCTTTGAACTGCAAATAAAAAACTGATGGATCAGAGTGGAGAGTGGCAATTCCCTTCCAGAGAAGCAGTGGCTTCTGGATAGAGGGACACTAGATTACTTTTTGATTGACAGTATTAATGTGTAGTGAGAAACTGTTTATGTGCTGTGTTTGCCTCTAATACAAGGCGTTGTTTGCCTGTAAGTCTATTTGCCTTCTGGCTTGAGCTCCCGTTTCTCACAACTGGTAGAAA
Source organism: Muntiacus reevesi (assembly GCF_963930625.1). Lineage (NCBI taxonomy): Eukaryota > Metazoa > Chordata > Mammalia > Artiodactyla > Cervidae > Muntiacus > Muntiacus reevesi. The sequence goes on from NC_089250.1 coordinate 99,797,587, forward strand.
TTTAATTACAATGTGTTCACGTATCTATGTCCCTCTCTTTAGTCAGGGAGAACAGGCCCCCAGATGGCTTGTTGGGGGCCAGACCAGCATCTAATATCTTGTGGATTAATAACTCTGGCTTCTCTATTACCCCAGACAAGGCAACTTATCTAGTGTCTGGGACAGCAAGTCCTGCTCTTACAGCATTATATTCTTTCCAATCTATCATCTTGGCAGGATTCTTCTTTCTCCCCACAGACTAAACTACTGAAACTCCAAAACCAGGAAAACTCCTTTCCTTTGTCCTTCTGCTCCATCATCGCATCCCCAGGGACGACGAGTATGGAATACCTTAAGTTCCTGAATGGGGGAAGTTTTGAGGGATATACCAGAGAACGTTGGGGGAAAATTCACATACTAATGCTTCAAAATGCGATTTTGCCATTTGTGTAAAGGATGTGTCCATGGGTTGGTAGGAGGATGTTGTGGAAATGGCAGGGAAGCCTCTGCTTGACTGTGGAGGGACTGCAAAGGACAAAGACAGCGATCTGAAGGACTCCCATGGGACACATCTCCTGATCTCTGAGCAGTTATATCTTTATTATAGAGACAGAGGCAACATCCTTTCTGAACCTGCTGCTCTTGACCACTTAAACCACAGAACTGACTCTCCCTGTTATGTCCTTATCGTTACAAGTGTTAATGAAAACTTCAGACAACTTTACTTCCCACATGCCTTGATTTCAAGGAGACAGTGTAAATGTTTGCCTCACCAATGCATAGGATCCTAATTTCAAATGAATACATTGACTTTCTACTTTATATATATTACCAGTTCCCTGGACATTCCTGATTTCACATTCTCGATTTCCTGCCAATCCTTGACCTTCTAGGGTAAGATGTGATTTGGGAGAAAGCCAGGAGCTTCTACCTAGATTCCTAGGGTGCACCCGGTGGATAAAACACTAGATTAGCTACTGTTGATTTCTTGTGCAAGTAAAGGTCAGTTCAGGGATTTTGAAATAGTCCATGTTTTGTGTGTGTGTCACATGAATCTCCTTAGACCGACCTCCACTGACCTTTGCTTCCTCTTGTTCATTCAGGATTTTAGTCCTCCTGTTCTCCTTCCTCCAAGACTTTAGGAAATTAGTAGCTATCTCCAGTAAATTTATTATCCACTCACAATGTGGCATAAAACAGTGCTGCTTTTCCTGCCAGGTACATTTAGTAAATATCATGCTCAGTCGCTTAGTCATGTCTGACTCTTTGTGACCCCATGAACTGTAGCCCACCAGTCTGGCCATGGGATTTCCCAGGCAAGAGTACTGGAGTTGATTGCCATTTTCTCCTCGAGAGAATCTCTCCTACTCAGGGACTGAACCCATATCTCCTGAGTCTCTTGCATTGGCAGGCTAATTCTTTACCACTGAGCCACCTGGGAAGCCCCCATTCACTAAATATACTTACTGGCTCTTAATTTATACAGAACATATTGCCATTATTAATGCTACTGGTTGTGTAGTAATTATATTCCAAGCCATATGTTAATCACTTATGCACATCAACTTACTCACTTATCAGAAAAACACTATGTTGTGGATTGAATTGTGTCCTCCCCAAAAAGTATGTTGATGTACTAAGTATCTCAGAATGTGACCTCCTTTGGAAATAGGGTTTTTACAGAAGCAAACAATTTAAAATGAGGTCATTAGAAGGGACTGTCATCCAGAATGACTGATGTCCTTATATCAAGGGGAAATTTGGCCACGGAGCAGACATGCACAGAGGGAGGATGGTGTGGACACACACAGGGAGAACACTGTGTGAAGACAAAGGCAGATATTGTATATTTACAAGTCAGAGATGGTCAGCGCACCACCAGAAACTGGAAGAGAGGCATAGAACAGATCCTCCCTTGCAGCTCCTTGAAGGAACTGACACTGTCAATACCTTGATTTTGGATTTCTAGCATCCAGAATTGTGAGATAATACATTTCTATTGTTTAAGCCATCCAGTTTTTGGTACTTGCTGATGGCAGCCCTTAGAAATTAATACACTCTGCGAGGGAGGTGCTATTAATTGTTCTCATTTTGCAGATGAAGAAAGCAAGGCACAGAGGAATTAAGGGTTAACCACCTGGGCAAGTGATTCAAACTCATGCACTCTGATGCTAATATCTGTGTTTTTACCCATTTTATCAATTGCCTCTTGTTTCTCTTGTCTCTTTTTATAGTTAAGGACCTTTCCTTTATCTTTTATATCCTATTTTTTTTCCTGGTAGCCTTTCTTTATTTTTTAAAATTTCTTTATTTTTAATTGAAGGATAATTGCTTTACTATATTGGTTTGATTTCTGCCATACATCAGTGTGAATTAGCCACATGTGTTCATATGTCCCCCTTGCTCTTGAATCGCCCTCCCACCCCAACCTTTCCCACCCCACATCCTTTTGACTGACTTCTCCAGGCAGCACTGCCCGTGCTCTTCTTCCTCTGGAGTCTCCCACGGGGCACTGTGGCTTTGACTTGCCCAGAGCTGCCCTGTGGTCTGAGGTGCAGCAGGAGGAAGCCCCCATACTGCTGGTGGTTTGCTAAAGTAGCACTGTCTGAGCCCTGGGTTTGGTACTGTCTTTATGGAAGCACCTCTTCAAGATTTTAATTCTAGCTCTTGCTCCCAAGAATTTCAATGTGAATCAGTGGGGAGTGGGGAGAGGGTATAGGATAAGGATAAATGTGAATGCTGCCTCACATTAAACTTGTCATTTATCTTCACCACGTTCACTGAACTGGGTCATGTATGTATTATGTTGGATGTGCCCACGTGTACATGGAGAAAAACATAATCAGATTGTTGGATGAAAGATGCATGTGAGAGAGAAAGAGACAGGAAAAGCTAGTTACACATTATAAGGACACTTTGTTGGCATGTTATATCAAAATTATGAATGTGTACCCATGGACATGTATATAAAGATAGTCACTAAAATGTTAATAGTGATTATTGCAGGGTCATAGAGTTTCAGGTTAACTTTTTCCTTCTACATTTCGGTGGGATAAAGGTGGTTGTTTTTCAGTCTCTAAGTCATGTCTAACTCTTTGTGACCCCATGGACTGCAGCATGCCAGGCTCTTCTGTCCTCCACTATCTCCTGGAGTTTGTTCAAATTCATGTCTATTGAATCATGATGCTCTACTGTTTTTCTCATCATAACGGCAGCTTCTGTGAAAAGCACAGAAGTGATAAAGACAGTGTTGTTTCTTTTGTATTGGATTCATCAATTGTCTGGACCACAAGATTTCTGAATCTCCTTCACTTTCTTCCTGTAAAGTAGATGTTTCTTTTTCTTTAAAATCATCTTGAAGATTAGAAGTGTACTCCCCAGGATAAGTGCTTAGAAGAGATTTGAGTAGGTGATATTCAGTGAATCATCAGATGCCAAAAATGGGAATTTTCTTAAAAAGTCACCTGATGCAACTCTCTCCTGTCTCTTTCATTTGGACAGGGTGAGTGACTCTGTGACATGGAGTAAGATGCCCTCCCTCCTCACCCATTCACGTGTGCTTGGCCATATGGATCATAATGATCAAGGCAATCTGTTCAGGAACCTTTGCCCATATCACTGGGCAACACACACCAGTCCTGCAGCAAATGAGTACTGGCATGTTGTCATCAAAATAATAAGCTCATGGTCCAAAGGGAATAAAGTTGGTGCTGTTTATAAACAGTTATGGTACTGTTTTTCAGACTGAAACCTCCATTATCTAAAAACCATCATGTTATAAATATTCCTCTTATTTTGTATATAGAGTTAAGAGCATCCCTCACACCTATCTGGTTTTCAAGGTCATTGAATTTTGTAGAATTCTTTGCCAAGCATCTACTGTGATATGAATAAATTTATGAGAAAATGAACTCAGCCAGCTAGTTATTGAACAAGATTTTTTTTTAATGGAATGTACTGACAGGAGAGAAGAAAAGGCAAACATAAAGGGTGAATAATAACCTAATGAAAAGAACTATTTTTTTTCCCTTCAGTTCTGGGGAAACAGTAATCTATTTTTTAGAGACAAACTTCCTAACATCAAAAGAGAAGGAAGATGGAACTTCAGCTTCATTGAGATACAGGAAATAAGCACTTCCAAGGAAAAAAGAATTATCTGCATGAATGTACCAAAGCAGCAGTGAATGCTTAAATTATTTAAAATTTTTTCAAATACAGGAGAATATGAACAAATGAGAATATGAGAATATGAACAAAATGTACAAGACAGGTTTAACTAAAGTTTTCTTAAGTTATATTAAGTACCTCCTCCAAAATACCCAGTTGAAACAAAAATAAGTTTCCTAAAGATGCTGAATTTTTAAGGAAAGGAAGTAATTGTGCTTCAGGTGGGCCAAAAGGTGAACGATAAAAGCCACCTAGTTCTATAACAGTTCCCTGCTCCATCCAATTTCCTCCAAAAATGAAAAAGAGTTTGGGGCTTTGGAATGATAAAAGCTCAGTATGTCAAACTAGAAATTGCATTTAATCTGTTTCATTAAAAGACATTTTTTGGGGGTCAGAGTTGTCTATGAATCTCTCTGATCTTCTTTTCAAAGTTCACAGTGCTCTCCAAGAATTTGTGAGCTGCCTAGCTACTTATATCCCCATGTCTCCTCTAATTCCAGGCTTTTACTTTTCCATTGTCTGCATCTGTCCATCTGGTGTATTTCCAGATGTCAAACTTAGCCCCTACTTCATCACACACACTCGCTCACACACATACACACCCACCAACTTATGGAGACAGCTTTAGCACAGGTGTAGCGGTGCTCATGAAAGTGGTGTTTGTGAGGCAGGAAAGAGTAACTTCAAAGGAAAACCTCAGGCACTCAGATTTTAAAATGCGTTTTTACTACCCCCAACAAGTAAATTTCTCCTGGTTTCTTCCTCTGCTTTAGTTGAGGTCTTGTTTTCCATATTTTTCTCATCTGCCTCAGCCCTCTGAATTCCCATTCATGGATCACACTTAGGAACTCCAAGATCTTTTCAGTTCTGTTCAATTCCTATTCCTGACCTCTGCTAATGAGCCATTTTACCTAAACTCATTTCAATGAACTAATTTAGAAAGTGAAGAATGACTATAAATCCAAAGTTAGAGTGCTTACACTAGATCTCATTTGCCCTGTTTCAAGGCAATAGTTACTTACTGTTACTTACTCCCACAGTTCTTAAAGTAGGGAGACAGAACTTTGGATCCTCCCAATTGCACAACTTCAAGGACTTGTAAACAGCCATATTCTCCCATTTTCCATTTCCTTGATAGCACTGGTTTTCAATAGACACATTGGGTTCTTGGAAAAGTTTAGACTTTTGACCAGGGTTGGGCAGTGATATGAGTAAAAAGAGATGATATTGGAGAAAAGTGGAAATACTGGTTCATTCTTTTTATTTTCTAATCTAAACCAATGCTTATTATATATTTCAATTGCTGATATTTTGTTGCTGCCCTTAAAACTGAAAAGTAAGTACTAGGGAAAATTATATTAAATTTATTTTTACTTTAGTAATGTTACAGATTTGTTCTTTGGAACTATCTAAAGTCATCATCAAAGATATCATGCCCCCCTAACAATAAAATAATGGAGAAGCTAAAGAAAAGAAGACAAAACTAAATATATTCTTTCCATATGATTCAGTAAACATACTCCTTGGTATTTACCCAAAAGGAGATGAAAACTTATGTCCACTGTAAAATCTGCACATGGATGGTTATGGTAGCTTTATTTATAATTGTCAAGAACTTGGAAGCAACCAAGATGCTCTTTAGTAGGTGAATGGATGAATAAACTATGATACATCCATACAATGGAATATTATTCAGTACTAAAAATAAATGAGCTATAAAGCCATGAAAAACATGGAGGAAACTTACATGAATGTTGCTACTGCTGCTACTGCTAAGTCACTTCAGCCGTGTCCAACTCCATAGACAGCAGCCCACCAGGCTCCCCCGTCCCTGGGATTCTCCAGGCAAGAACACTGTCATTAAGTGAAAAAAGCCAATATGGGAAGCCTACATATTGTATGATTCCAAGGAAAAAGCAAAACTAGGAAGACAGTATAAAAGATTGGTAGTCTTCAGGAGTGAGAGTGGGGTCGGGGGAGTTGAATGCTCAGATCACAGAGAATTGAGGGGGCAGTAAAAATTAACGCATCCATTGTAATGATGGATACTTGTCATTATACATTTGTCCAAACCCATAGAATGTACAATACCAAGAGTGAAACCTAAAGTAAATTATGGATTTGTGGGGATTATGATATATCACTGTAGGTTCCTCTTTGGCAAAATAACGTACCACGCTGCTAAGTGGTGTTGATAATGGAGGAGGCTGTGAGTGTGTGGGCATACAGACTCTGTGGGACACTTTTGTATCTGCCTCTCAGTTTTATTGTAAACCTAAAACTGCTAAAACATAGTCTTTTAGAATAACATAACTATCATACCATTGTCATATTTAAAAAAAAAAGAAGGCAAGAGAGACATTTGAGGGTTTTTTTTTTTTTTTTTTTTTTTAGTTAATGGGCCAAATAAAAAGAGAAGTTTTAAAATATTTCATTAGAGAGGTTATTATAATGCACTTTATAACACATAGTCTATGACCATTCTCTGTTAAAATTGTATCTATAGGCTGAGTCCCAGGGGGACTGAACAGATATTTGTCCATTCCCTCCATTCCAAGTCAGAACCAATTTCCCTAGCCTAAATTTTCTGGATTGATAGATCTACTGTAGAAGTACTTTTCTGATAGTTGTTGTTACCAGTGTAAGGAATTCATACTGTAAAACTTGAAAGGGTCTAAACTTCCAGTAATTAACTTGAAGCCCACCCTTTTGGCAGGAAGTCTTGTATTCCTGTTTTTTGGGTGTGTCCTTCAAGCTTTAGTTTTCAAATGCTTTTTGTGTGTGTGTGTTTTTATTTGAGTAGGATGCCTAGCCTGTTTAATTTTTGGACTGAACTGTTGGACCTTAGAAACAAATTCCATTTCCAATACCTGCTCTTATGAATGTCAGTCTCTGGGCAAGCATTCAGTTTTCTAAAGGGGCCTTCCTTTGCTCTTTCAAGGGGAAACTCAGGCAGAAATTCATTCAGATTATGTTACTAAAAGACCAGTTTTGGGTTAATTACCTCCAAGTAAATAAAGTCATTCTATGTAATTCTCTCCCTCAAATCTTTCAATTGGCATCATCATATTAGTGATACAACTTATTTCAATATTTCCTGGTTTTTTTCATCAGAAGTCACTGGGGTTAAAATATTCTTTGTATTTAATGAAGGAGTTTCCTTTTGGATTATTGATTATTTGGATTAAATTTGATTTGGATTATTGTTGATTATTGTTGTTTTTATGGTAGAGACTTTTCCTAAACATCTGGAGATCCTTGGCTTTTGGTTTATATTTAGGAACCAAGAGTTGAGATACTGCTTGGGAGTACTGTGTACATAAGGATGGCTTGTTAGTTGACGAGCCTAATAATATCATTAGGATTGGGCAGGAGCTTTGTCACTTTATCAGGATACTCTCAGGTGCCATCATCTGTAGTTATTTCCCTTGGATCATAGGCATCCATGAAGAGGAATCCTCCAATTTCTTGCCTGAAAATTTTACATTTGTCTATCATGGTTTTCAAGAAACCTGAGCTGTGGTTGGGTGTTGGGTGGGCTCAGGGTTTGGTTTAAAGTTTCTCAGGTATTCCCCTTTGTTTCTAGTGCAGCTCTTCACTCTCCTCTTTCTTTGTAGCCAGTATCCCTTAGCTGATGCTACAGAGCTTCTCTGATTTGATTTATTTTCACACAAAACCTTCTGTCTTCTGCTGATGCGCGTGGAATGTGTAAAATGTTCCTATTCCTGAAACATAAGGAAGCAATGTCTCTTTTGGGTCTTTAATTCATTCTTAGTTTGTCTCTTTGCATCTTCAATTCCTAAATAGTTTAGATACACTGGGATTTACAGGTCACATGTATACTTCTTTGTAGAGTCCTTTTTTTTTTGTATATAATCCTTTATAACCTGGAATCATTTTCCAGTCATCATTCACATTGAATTTTAGAGTCCTTGTTTTTAATCAATTGTTAGTGTCTTAGTTTTCTTATCTATAAAATTGGATTTGATTGCTACAGTCCTTTCCAGATCAGAAGTTCTGGTGTGGTAGAAAGAAGGCTGAAAGGGCAGGCAATGTAATTAGACACCAGGATTCATATCACAGCTCCACTACCAGATAGTCAGAGTTCTCTGGTTGTAAGCAATAGGCTGGGCTTCCTTAAGCGTCAAAGGACATTGCGTGAAGGAAAATGAATAACAGAATCTATGTTAAAGATGGAAAATGAGTTTCAGAGAATGGGCAGAAAACCAAGGGAGGCTAGGTAGTGGGAAATCAGCCAAAGTCAACCCCCAGGAACAACCCAAAGAGGAAGCTGCCACTCATATCACTGCCGCTGGATATTTGCACCAGCACATTCTCGATGTCAGTGCTACTGTGAGTATTTTCTCATATCTTGGTCCATTTTTGTGATTGGTGCCTTTGAGTCTCAAAGAATGGGAGAGAAAATTTATGTCCCTATTTGTATTAGGGTTCTGCAGAGAAACAAACCAATATGATACTATTTTATTTTATTGAGGATTGCTCAAGTGATTGTGGATGCTGAAAAGTCTAAAATTTTTAGGGCAGGCTGGCAGCCTGGAAATTCAGGTAAGAGTTGATGTGAAAGTCTTGAGTCTGAATTCCACAGGGCAGGGCAGGTAGCCTGAAAACTCAGTCAGAGTTTCTATGTAGCAGTTATGAAGCTGAAATCCTTCTCTGAGAAATTTGCCTTTGCTCTTCAGGCCTCCAACTGATTGATGAAGTTCACTTAAAACGTGGAGAGTAATCTGCTTTACTTGAAGTCCACTGATTAAATGTCAATTATATCTAAAAAATACCTTCACAGTGACATCTAGCAAAGTGTTTGACTGAGCAGTTGGGCACCATAGCCTAGCCAAGTTGATGTATAAATGTAATCATCCCACCATTCAATGTTCATAACAAGATCCCTCTTCAAACTTCTCCTAAGTTTAAGTTACTGGGCAGAGAGATAATAAAAAGAGTGACATATGCCCACCAGAGCCACTTTGCTGTGTAATCTTGAGCCAGGCTCTTCTCTCTGCTTCAGACTACAATTTTGTAAAATAGAGATAATAGTAATAATTCTGTAACACATATGACTGTTGTGGACAGTAAAAGATAAAATATATGTAAATCTCTTACAGGAGAACTTGGAACAAAATAAGTGCTCAAAAAGTAAGGTGCTATAACTTTTTACCTCAACACTGCAGTGGAATATTTGGCACAGCTCATATACCCAGCTTCTCAGTAGACTTGTTATTTAGTCACTAATTCATGTCCAGCTCTTTTGCGATTCCATGGACTGTAGCTTGCCAGGCTTCTCTGTCCTGGGGTTTCCTGGGCAAGAGTTCTGAAGTGGGTAGCCATTTCCTTCTCCAGGGGATCTTCCTGACTCAGTGGTCAAACCTGCACCTCCTGCATTGGCAGGTGGATTCTTTACCACTGAGCCACCTGGAAAGCCCCCTGCCCCAGTAGATACTTGAGGATGAAATACCTGGATTCAGTGGAGGGAGGTTTGATTTGTATCTATAACCAAAGGCCTTTAGTTAGTGCACTTGAATAATGATACTAATCGTCGTGATTTATTGAGCCTTTACTGCCTGCTAGGTATTATACTGGATACTTTATATATATTTACTCATATAACTCACACAATAATCCAGTGAGGTCTGTGATTCCTCATTTTATGAAGCGGATACTAAGGTTTGGAAAAATACGTTTCACATCCAGAATCACACAGCTAGCCCATTGCAGGGCCTGCGTGAGGACTCAGAATTTTCTTATTCGAGACCCTGCTCTCTCCACTACTCCCCTGTGCTGTGTCTACTTAGTCCAGACAGAGGAGTCATCTTTCCCAGCTTCAGTTCCTCAAAGGTTACCTCAGCTTCATCTGAAAAACGAGAATACCAAGGTCTCCTCTAAACATAAAATTCAGGATACTAAACCCCTGCAAGGAAGATTTTTTTTTTTTAATTAGTTCATGCTAAATTGTTTCAATTGTATGTGATTTTTTGTGACTATGGACTGTACCCTGCGAGGCTCCTCTGTCCATGGGACTCTCCAGGCCAGAATACTGGGGTCAGTTGCCATGCTCTCCAGGAAGATGCCCTCCAACTTCCCTGGGAAGATTGGATCTTCCTGACCCAGGGACTGAACCTGAGTCTCCTATGTCTCCTGTATTGGCAGGCAGGTTCTTTAGCTCGAGCGCCACCTGGAAAGCCCCTTTTTATTAGACATGAGGCTTTTTTTTTGGGTGGTAGCTGTGCTTCAGCTTTCTAAAAATAGGTTAATGAAATTTTTTGAGTTTTTTGAGTCCACTCATGGATATAGAAAAGAAAATGAAATTTTGAAAAGTTTCCTTGCATACAATTTGAACAATTCAAAATTTAAAATTCCTATGCTTCCAACAAGGAAATTGATACTATCAGTCACTGGAAGTACTCGTCATACTACTTTTACAGATGAGGAAGCAAAGTTTTCAAGGAAGTAGCTGGCAAGGCTAGTCAGTGGTAGAGTCGGGCTTTGAACCTGTCTGTCTGACTTCTCAGGGTGTTTCTTCCAATGTGCAATGTGCCAGTCACATCTGAATGGCCTGACTGCCGTTGCTTGTTCCTTTGACATCATTGGCTAGCCTTTATTTTGAAAGTTTTCTTTAAAAAAAGAGAACCTAATCCAATTTTAAAAAATCTGCACAAAATCGTTCGTTAAATTTCCCTCTTTCATCTTGTTTTTCTCTTTCATTCTGTACCTGAGAATTGTTCTCTATCCTGCAGAGGCCTTGATGCTTTGTGCTGAGCTGACTGACAAAGCATTATGTTTTAAAAACTGATTTATAAAACCATCCTGTTCTTTTCTTCACAAAGCCCCAACCTTTGATCTTCTCTCAGGAGCAATTTTCTATCAACCCTTTTTTCAAAGCTAGTAAATGTTTGGTATGCAGCCCTACCCAGACCCTCCCCCTCTCCCCAGAAGGAGAGGTTGAAACTTCAATTCCCCACTGTCATTACTGTTCTCCTGGAACTATTAGTGGAGGATTTGGTTTTCTATAGTGAAGGCGAAATCAAATATTGTGAACCTCATGCTCTTTCTGTGTTTATACACTTTTGAACTAAGTGAGGTTTTGGCAATTACCTAGTTCAGCTGATCTATGCAGGTGAAACCAGATTATTTCAGCACTTATTTATTATTAACATTTTTGTTTGGCCCTCTTTACTCAGAAACATTATCAGCATGATTCAAATTAACTGGATAATTGCAGAATCACCATTTTTCTTGTAATACAAACTGGTGAGAATTCTGGCCGTCTATAATAGGGAGAAGAATGAAGAAACTAGTTATTTAGGATTTGTGAAACTCTTTTTTGCTATTTGGCTTTTCCTTAAAGGAGGCCAAAATGTAAAATTAACAAGATTAGGGCTACTTGGGTTGAATAGGAGTGCAAACTTTGACGGGTCATCTTAACATCTCTTATCCTCTGGGCTTATTCTCCCGAATCAGGGTGGTCCATTGAAATATGGGACACATACAAAAAAAACCATGGACCATCAAGTTAGACAGACCAAGCTTTCAAATCCTGACTCCTAAAAATTTCTTGCAACTCTGACTGATGACTACTGCTTTAGGCCAGAGCATAATACATACTTTTATCTTAAGCCTAATCCTTTATTTTAATTAAAATTTATGAATTAAAAAATGACTAATATCCATGAATAGTTAGCAGTTTGAATATGCCTGTGAATATTTCAATTTCCTTAGCTAGCATTTTACTCAGAGACCCAGATTCAGCCAATTCCACTTCCTAAAATCAAATTATAGGGTCTTGAGTTAATAGAAATTTTACAAGTGAAGCATAGAAAGGTATATGAATTTTGAATTTGCCAGTCGTTCTTCCTTGCTGAAGCCTCTATGCAGATTAGATCTGTAGCTTTGGCATACAATTCAAATGAATAACTATATGGCTCTGAAGTTCTTCTGCATGTCAAGGCCATCTGCATAGCTGTTACACTTGACACTTATTGTGGGGATGGGAAGTTGTGTTGGCAGGGTAACTACCATTTTAGAAGAAATTTAGAGGTAATTCTAATGTACAACCAGGATTGAGAATTGCTGAATAAAATCATTGAAAACTGATCCTTTTATTCTGCTCCTTTTTGTAAATGGATTCAGGTCCTCATCAAATTATAAACCTGGATTGTTTTCGTGTCAATGCAAAAACCACATGGTCCAGTTTTCCTGTTCTGAATACATATGGCTTAGAACCTACCCAATCTTCTTTAAATTCAATAGCATTAAAAACAATAGCTATACTTTATTGAGCAACTGCTATGTGTAGGATCATCATCATCATCACCACATCATCATCAATGGTAACATTTACTAAGCATTTGCTGAGGTGTTACATATATAATTTCTCCTAGTTCTCATGAAACTCTGTGCTATAAGCATATAATATCTTTTTTTTTTTTTTTTTTTAACAAGTGAGAAAACCAAGTCATAAGAGGGTCCAGTCTACTTATCCAAGGCAACTCAGGTAAAAGTGTAGAATTCTGACTCCATATCTTTATGTATCATTGCCAACTTTTACAGCAATCCTACAAGATAGGTATTGAGTGTGTGCCCTCATTTTACAAATGAATATAAATATCTAAGGCTTTAAGTAGTTAAGTGCTCAGTATTAGATGCTGGAAAGCAACCTAAAATCAAAGCCAAGTAACATTTATTTATTGAGTAGAAAAGAATGTCTTTTTTTATCCAGTGAGGGTCTGAAGAGCCACACCAAAATAGAATTCTTTCCGAACCAATGTTACTTTGAAAAGAAAAAGCTAGTAAACACTGTGAATTTAGAAGATTATGTATACCAAAGTAATTGAAATGCTTGAATATGGGCTTTGAGAATTATAGAGAAGAAGGGCATGCGAATCAGCCTATATCCCTTGCTTTAAATTTCTCAGCCAACTTTATTTTAAATTTATAAGTATGTTAAGCCATATAATTCCCTGGATTATTTACATTCTTGTCAGGGTGACTACTGAAGAATAGTGTAATTACAAAGTACAATTTTCAAGCTGAATGAAACTGCTTGTTGTATAATAGGTCTGTCAGGGACTGACCTCTGAAAATGCCCAAAACAAACACTTGTAAGTCATAGTTAGAGGTAAATGATATGCAGCCCCCCAAAGTAAGACATGAAGTGACATCAAAGATGGTCTTTAATTTGTATAGAACATTTTCTTCTGTTTATCCAACTCTGAAAAAAGATTAGAATCAGAAGTATATTTTCCATTTTGACTTTGTTTTCTATTTCTCAGTATAGAGTTAGAGATTGGCTAATTTTCCGTCACCTTCATGAGATACATAAGGAGCAACTCTTTGGGCACAGGATGAAACATAGCTATCTGCTAATGTCCAGTGTCTGTGAGATTCTATTATCTGTCCGAGCAAGGAGCAGAATCTCTCAGTTCTGCTTCAGCTAACTCTAATGTACCATCCTCCTCTCTGTTCCATTCAAACATCCACTTACCATTTCTTTTAGTTTTTAAATTGAAGTATGGTTTATTTATGATATTGTGTTAGTTTAGGTATACAACAAAGTGACTGTGTGTGTGTGTGTGTTTACACACACACACACATATATGGGCTTCCCAGGTGGTGCAATAGTAAAAAATCCACCTGCCAATGCAGGAGGTAAAAGAGATGCAAGTTCAATCGCTGGACTGGAAAGATCATCTGGAGTAGGAAATGGCAGCCTGCTATAGTATTCTTGACTGGAAAATTCCATGGACAGGCCTGGCAGTCTTCAGTCCATGGGGTTGTGAAGAGTTGAACATGACTGAGCATGATTGAGTAGTACTGAACATACACATATTAATATTTTTTCAGATTGTTTTCCATTATAGGTTATTATAAGATTTGAATATAGTTTCCTATGCTCTGCAGTAAACCCTTGCTGTTTATTGCTTACCTGTTTTATGTATAGTAGTTTATATTGGAGTTATAATGGTTAATCCCGTATTTCTAATTTATCTTCCCTTTCCTTTCCCCTTTGGTAATCATAAGTTTCTCTTCTATGTCTATGAGACTTTTTCTGTTTTGTATATAGATTCATTTGTATTACTTTTTAGATTCCACATGTGATGTTATATAATATTTGTGTTGCTCTGTTTGACTTATTTTACTAAACATAATATTCCTGAGGTCCATTCATGTTGCTGCAAATGGCAATATTTCATTCTTTTATTTTAATGGCTGAGTAATATGCCATTGTATGCATATACTACATTTTCTAAGCCAGTTGCCTATTGATGGGCACTTGGGTTGTTTCTATGTTGGCATGTATCTTTTCAAATTAGAATTTTCATCTTTTCCAGATATTTACCTAGGGGTAGGTAGGATTGTTGGATCATTTGTTAGTTCTATTTTTATTTTTTTTAAGGGATAAATATTTATATTTTTGTATGGTTTTCCATGGCTGTACCAATTTACATTTCCACCTACAGTGCACCTAGCATTTCTTAGTTCAACTTCATGAGTAGGTTCAATGACTGGCGGGTAGATGGTTGAAGGGTGTATGACAGTGTCAGGTATTATACACTGACACTGTATGTAAAACATTAGCACAGAATGTGCAATTACAGGAAAAAGCTAGCAATGGCAAAGATGTTCTCATGATGCTGTTGCTGATTTATTTTTCCTCCCTGTATGAAATAAATTATTCTGTACAGTCAGTGCTTATTATCTGGCCCGTCTTCATGTGATCATCACTTCTATAATGTAAGCATATAATTTTGTGCTGAAGTGAGATCTTCACTTTTCTAAATTTATTTTCATTTTAACATTAATTACATTTTTCTTTTATCCTTCATGTCTCATTCCAATCACCTCTATAAGAAGGATGGAGGAAGATTTATAGCCTAAATTCTCAATTAAGAGAGGAATGAATTTTGGTTTATATTATGGAATACATTCTTGGCTTTAACAGAGGCTAGAAAACAGGATGAATACCCTGCTTTTTGCAGGTTACCTTAGGGCTTCCCTCATAACTCAGTTGGTAAAGAATCCGCCTGCGATGCAGGAGACCCCAGTTCGATTCCTGGGTTGGGAAGATCCACTGGAGAAAGGGATAGGCTACCCACTCCAGTATTCTGGTCTGGAGAATTCCATGGACTATGCAGCCCATGGGGTCACAAAGAGTTGGACACGACTGAGCGGCTTTCACTTCACTCACTTAGGAAATATAGTCTTAGATGGAACATGTATTAAAAGACAGAAAAAAAAATCCTTTGCCTGTAACCCTCCTATCCAATTCTTAACTGTGAAGCAAATTATCAAATTATTAATTTTAATTTTTATTTATTTACTTCTTGGCTATGCAGGAGCTTTGTTTCTGCAAGGGCTTTTCTCTAGTTGCAGCTAGCAGGGGCTGCTCTCTAGTTGTGGTGACAGGCTTGTAATTGGGGTGGCTTCTCTTGCTTAGCATGGGCTCTAGGGCACGTGGGCTCAGTAGCTACAGTGCACGGGCTCAGTAGCTGTGGTACATGGGTTTAGTTTCTCCTAGGCATGTGGGATCCTCCGGGACCAGGTATTGAACCTGAGTTTCCTGCATTGGGAGGTGGACTCTTTACCACTTAGCCACCAGCTCTCAAATTAATACTTTTTTAGGTTATAAAATATATCTAACATAAAATTTACTATTTTCTCATCATTTTAAGAGTACATTAAATATATCTACATTTTGGGCAGCAATTTCCAGAACTCTTTTCATCTTGCAAAACTGAAACTCTGTATTCATTAAGCAATCATTCTCCACTCTCCCAATGCCTTCTACATTTAATCTCTATGAATTAGGCTATATAACTTATATAAGTAGAATCACACAGTATTTGTCCCATAACTGGCTTATTTCCCTTTGCATAATGTCTTTAAGGTTTGTCCATGATGTAGCATAATCAGAATTTCTTTCCTTTTTAAGGTTGAATAATATTCCATACAAATATGTATATACCAAATTTTGTTTATCTAGTCAGCTGAAATTAAAAGATGCTTGCTCCTTGGAAGAAAAGTTATGACCAACCTAGATAGCATATTGAAAAGCAGAGACATTACTTTTCCAAGAAAGGTCCATCTAGTCAAAGCTATGGTTTTTCCAGTAGTCATGTATGAATGTGAGAGTTGTACTATAAAGAAAGCTGAGTGCCAAAGAATTGATGTTGAAGACTCTTGAGAGTCCTTTGGACAGCAAGGAGATCCAACCAGTCCATCCTAAAGGAAATAAGGCCTGAATATTCATTGGAAGGACTGATGCTGGGCTAAAACTCCAGTACTTTGCCCACCTGATATAAGGAAATAACTCATTGGAAAAGACCCTGATGCTGGGAAAGATTGAAGGTGGGAGGAAAAGGGGATGACAGAGGATGAGATGGTTGGATGGTATCACTGACTTGATGGACATGAGTTTGAGTAAGCTTGGGAGTTGGTGATGGACAGGGAAGCCTGGCATACTGAAGTCCATGGGGTTGCAAAGTGCAGGACATGACTGAGCAACTGAACCAAACTGAACTGATTATCTGTCAATGAACATGCTTTCACCTTTTGACTACTGTAAATGGATGTATAAATATCTCTTTGATATCCTGCTTTCGGTTCTTTTGGATATATGTCCAGAAGTAGGATTGTTGGACTGTATGGTAGCTATATTTTTAGTTTTTGAAGGATTGCCATATCATTTTTCATAGCAGCTGAAACATTTTACATTCCCACCAAGGGTTTCAGTTTTTCCATATCTTCATTTTCTTCCTTCCTTCCTCTCTCCATCCCTACTTCTTCATATCTCTCTTTTTCCTTCCCATTTTTCTTCCCCACCCCTTGATAGTAGCCACCATGGTGGGTGTGAAGTGGTATCATATTATGGTTTTAATTTGCATTTTCCTAACAGTGATATTGAGCATTATTATGTTTGTTTTGTTAGCCATTTATATTTCTTCTTTGGAGAAAAGTCTGTTCAAGTTCTTTGCCTACTGTTTTGTGTTGTTATTATTGAATGGTAGAGATTCTTTATATAGTCTGGATATTAACCGCTTATCAAGTATATGATTCACAAATATTTTTTCTCCCATTCTTTTTTTTTTTCTTGCTCTTGATTCTTTGATAGGCAGAAGTTTTTTTATTTGATATAATTTATCTGTTTTTATATTTGTTGCCACTGCTTTTGGTGTCATATCCAATAAATCATCACCAAATTCAGTGCCATAAAGCCATTCCCTTATGTTTTCTTCTAAACATTTTATAGTTTGATCTCTTACATCTAGGTCTTTGTTCAATTTACAGTTAAGTTTTGTATATGGTATAAGGTATGAGGTCAACTTCACTCTTTCACATGTGTGTATTTAATTTTACCAGCATTGTTTGTTGAAGAGATTCTTCTTTCCCTCACTGAATGGTCTTGGCACCATTGTTGAAGATCACTTGAGCATATATGATAGGGTTTATTTTGAGGATCTCTATTCTACTCCATTGGTTTCTATATCTCTCTTTGTGGTTGTCACATTGTTTTGATTATTGTAGTTTTAAAATAAGTTTTGGAATCAGAAAGTGTGATGTTTCTAAATTTTTCCACTCTTCTTGAGCTTCTTTTGGTTATTTGGGATCTCTTGTGCTCCCATTTAAATTTTAGATGAAATTTTCTATTTCTGCCAAAACTGCTGCTGGGGTTTTGATAGGGATTGCCTTAAATCTGTAGATTGCTTTGTGTACTATTGACATTATAAATATGTTAAGTCTTCCAGTCCATGAACACATGATATCTTTCCATTCATTTGTGTCAAATTATTAACATAGTCCCAAGCAAAAATAATTGGGACTACTGTATATGGGAAAGAAATTAAATGGTTTTGATTTTTCAGCCTTAGTGAAAAACAGTATTTGTTGCAGTAAAATTAAATAAGTCTCTTAACTTTACTCAATGGTTAAAACAAAAACAGTGCATATTAAATTTATTTAAAATATATTTCCCATTATAGAACAATTTCTGAAATGTATAAATATCTATGCCTGACAAATAAATTTTATCTGTTTCTTTGTCATTTTCTACAAATCCAAAATTATCTGTAAAGGAACATTCTGCGATTTACCTTGATATAGTTACAAATAGTATTCACTAGAAGTCTGCAAACTCTATGAGAACAAGAAAAATGTCCCTTTTATCTTAGCACTTTTCCCCTAACTCACTAAACATTTCTTGGTTACTGGAACCAAGGAGACAAATAAGATTAAGAGCCAACTACTTAATCATATCAGCAGCGCACCTATTAGCAAACATTATCTTACTGGAGCTTTCAAATCTATCCCCAGTTACAACATAAGGACTTAACTTTGTCTCAAATTCTGTTTCAGGGAAAAATTTTAAGTGACCACTGCAACATTTCTTCTTACTTTGGGGATCACTAATAGCTTGCTATCATTCACCATTCCTGGCCTACAGCCTGAAGGCAAAGTGCTACTTGCATCAGTAGGGTTTCTTCGTCTCTGGTCAAGAAGAATTGCTCCATGTCGCCCCTTGGCCTTGAAGCAGTGCTTTTTTGTGTGTGTGTTTTAAGTGCCAAAATAGTTGGTTTACTTTTAAATAGTTTAAGCACAATTTTAAGAAAGAAAATGGCTTAAAGAATCTTTCATGTAATATTTCTAGGGATATGCATAAACTTTTGAATTATTATGGATACAAATGATAACAGTACTTTTAAAGACCAGGCAAACAAGAGGCTTCAGATGGAGAAAAATGAAGCTCTCTAACAAAAGCCCTTGTACTTCAACATAAATTAATAATGGGAAAACAATGAAACAAACTCAACTTCTTCCATATTGGTTATATCCTAGAAATTCTTTAGAGACTAAATCATTTTTTTTGGCCAAGATTCTGTTTCTCTTTTCTCATTGTCTCATGCAATGCAGTCAAGGGAGCACACATAGGATTCTTTAACTTCTTGTGGAGAGACTAACCATTGCTTCTTACATAAAGAAGAAATGCTTTGCTTCTTTGGAGAAGCAAAACTTCTTAAGATTTTTAAGATAGAGGCTTTGCGCTGAAATTACCAGATAATCAGTATAATACATAAGTGCACCCATGAAGGCTACTTTCCTTTTCATAGCCTGTTGTTTAGTCACTAAGTCATGTCTGACTCTTTTGCACCCCCATGAACTGTAACCCTCCAGGCTCCTCTGTGGCATTCTCCAGGCAAGAATACTAGAGTGGGTTGCCATTTCCGTTTCTGGGAGATCTTCCCAACCCAGGGATCAAACCCACATATTCTGCACTGGCAGGTGGATTCTTTACCATTGAGCTACCAAGGGAGCCCTTACATAGCTAGAGATGCTGTATGTATGAAACTCGATTTTTCAGATAACTGCTGTTTGACTGGAAGAAGTTTTGCCATCTTCAAAGTGTTAACTATGATGTCTTTTGGAAAATATATTGAAAATAATGTTATAGGATACTTGCCCCTGCCTTTGTTCAGTTCAGTTCAGTTCAGTTCAGTTCAGTTCAGTTCAGGTCAGTCGCTCAGTCGTGTCTGACTTTTTGTGACCCCATGAATCACAGCACGCCAGGCCTCCCTGTCCATCACCAACTCCTGGAGTTTACTCAAACTCATGCCCATCGAGTCGGTGATGCCATCCAGCCATCTCATCCTCTGTCGCCCCCTTCTCCTCCTGCCCCCAATCCCTCCCAGCATCAGGGTCTTTTCCAATGAGTCAACTCTTCACATGAGGTGGCCAAAGTACTGGAGTTTCAGCTTCAGCATCAGTCCTGCCAATGAACACCCAGGACTAATCTCCTTTAGGATGGACTGGTTGGATCTCCTTGCAGTCCAAGTACAAGCCCCTAAATCATGTTATGACATTATAAACTTCAACAAATATACAAAATGGCTCTAGTTAAGCTTCTGTGCTATGCAAATGTGAGATATTTTTCATTTTAAATTTCATCTAGTTAATGAAGACAAATTATGGGCCACAGAATTGTGGTATCCTTCTGATTTTCATAATTTTCTCAGTTTTGTTCATATTTCCAAGGAATGGCAGAACTTGGAATTTCAGTCCTTCTGAAAACAATTAATGAGGAAGCATGTGGACTAAAGAGAGGCCAGAGGGAGGATATAGAAGTGGCTAAAGAAGTAAAGAGACACAGAAGTACAGAACAGACTTTTGAACTCTGTGGGAGAAGGTGAGGGTGGGATGTTTCGAAACAACAGCATGTATATTATCTATGGTGAAACAGATCACCAGCCCAGGTGGGATGCATGAGTCAAGTGCTTGGGCCTGGTGCGCTGGGAAGACCCAGAGGAATCGGGTGGAGAGGGAGGTGGGAGGGGGGATCGGGATGGGGAATACGTGTAACTCTATGGCTGATTCATATCAATGTATGACAAAACCCACTGGAAAAAAAAAAAAAAGAAGTAAGGGGCTTGTACTAGATGAAACAGAATTGAAGAAGAGAGACATGCTTACTACCTACAGAAAAATAGCCATTCTGCTGCTCAACCTCAAGGTCTATTTTACCATCAAAATGAATACTCCCAGCTCTTCCTTTAGTTTCTACAACTTATATACATTCACTTGCAGTAGAGGAAATGACTCAAGTTCATGCAGGGCCTGGTACAGAAAGGCAAATTTACTTTATCACAAGTTCTAGCCTCGATGACTTGGTAGTGTTAGTATGACATAGTGTGCTAAGGAGAGTGTGAAATTGTTGCTGGCCAAAATCTTGGCTTTCTCTGCCCACCGAAGCCAAATATAAATTACAGAGACAGAGTTTGGGGGAAATAGAAAGGTGGCTTTAATTCTCAGCTGGTGGAGAGCAGAACACAGTAGGCTCATGCCTCAAGAACTGTGCCCTACCTTGATGAGGAGTCTGGGTGCTTTCATAAGGTGAAGGCTTGCAGTCAGGAGTCTGATGAGGAACAAAGGTGTTGGGATTTTGATTACTTTCTTTTGCATTGTTTCAAAGACTGTCATAGACTGGCATTGGTAACTCAGTAATTGAATCTGGCAGTTTGGTGATTCTGCAGCCTTCTTTCTGATTTGTAACAATAACTATAAGGGGAAGAGTGTCTAAGGGTAAACACCAGATACAAGATGTGTTTAGCATAGGCTTCCCAGGTGGCACTAGTGGTAAGGAACCTGCCTGCCAATGAGAGAGGGTTTGATCCCTGGATCAGCAAGATCTCCTGGAGAAGGGAATGGCAACCCACTCCAGTATTCTTGCCTGCAGAACCCCATGGACAGAGGAGCCTGGCAGGCTACAAATCCATAGGGTCGCAAAGAGTTGGACACGACTGAAGCGACTTAGTACACACGCGAAGTAAAATAGGTGTGAAGCATAGCTCTGGCAGAGTTAGGGGGCAGAAAAACAAACTTAGTAACAGATATTCAGTATTAGGAGCAGTTAAAGTTGGAAAAAAAAAAAAAAAGCTAAAAATGTTCAGGCCTGCTCACTGTTCTCTTTATCTTCTGTGTTTTCAGGAAAAGGGGGAAAAAACCCCAAACTCATTCCTCTTTATTTTTTCCTTTTCACTACAATAGAAGTAATGTTCAGACTGACCATAAATGAATGCTGTGCCTGATTAACTATACTTGCGTGAGTGAGATAGTGGGGAGGTTAAAAACCTTGCATGAAGGTTTTTATCATACTTGGTACATGGTGCCATGTTAGCAGATTTAGTACCAGGGAGAAAACATTCTGAAAGAGCAACATTCATTGAGACTGTACAGTTGGATTTTGTTATTTTCTGTACTATTTAACTATATCTCCCCTTAGTATTTTCAACAGTTGCTAAGAATTTGAGGAAGTTGAAATAAAATTTATTTATTTAATTTCCAAACCCCTGGGTAAACATTTTTAAAGTACATTTACTTATCCCTAAAAACCACTTGGTTTCATTTTATTTCATAAAGATAGTAAAAAGCAGCCTGTAGGGGGAAAAACATTTAGTACAACCACCCTGTTTTATACATATTCACAAATATATTCACGATAAGGTGTGCATGATGAATGATTTTACTTAGTTTCAGTTTTTTTTTTTTTTTGCCAAAGGATGCATCTTTATTTCCACATAATTAAATCTAATGACTTTTAATCACGATCCTCCTAAATATCAAAGAATTGCTGGCACCTTGAAGGTTCTTGAACTTTTTGAAATTGCCTTTTAAAAAGGTTCATGGGGCGGCTGCTGGAAGGTTTTCTTCTCGATTTACAACTCAGGCATAGATTTAAGGAGAGTATAATTACTAGATACAATCCCTAAACAGAATTGAATTGCTTCCTGGGTGCCAAGCTTGTTGCAGACTGACCTTCAACAGGAACAAATAACAGTGCAGCTCTGTGTCCTTGTTAGATTTCAGCATGATCTGAAACTTTTTCTTTTCCTGGGAAAAAATGAGACAAAGAAAGCCGGCGTTGCTTGTCCTTTGATAACCTTTATCCACTTGGTCAAAGGATCAGAAATCCCAGTTTTTTTATTGTTGCTTTTCCTTAAAAACAAAACACTACTTATTAAAAGAGCAATTCTGAAAGATTGACAATAAATCACTTGTTCTGAAAATTGAACCAGTCTAGCAGCCTCTAAATCAATCAATCACCTACTTGCTTTTTCCTGAAGAAAACAAAAATCATTTATTGTCCATGAGGTCTCAGTGGGAGGCTGACCATGAAAAACCCTAAATCAGGAAATAGGGTCTCTTCTCCCAGGTTCACATTCCAGAAATAATCAAGTCTAGTTCCTCTACTTCACTCTGCCAAATAAGATTTCTTCACTGACTTTCTTTTTCCCCCTTCTCACCAATCATGTGTACAGTAGCCTCTCTTCTCCATGGATAACATTTCCCTGGTGGTTGCCTGAAACTGTGGGTAATACTGACCATATATATATATATATACACACTATGTTTTTCCCTATGCATACCCACTTATGATAAAAATTAATTTATAAATTAGGCATAGTGAAAGATTAATAACAATAGTGAATACTAAGAATCTGCCTGCAATGCCAGAGACCCCAGTCCCTGGAGAAGGGATAGGCTACCCACTCCAGTATTCTTGAGCTTCCCTCCTGGCTCAGCTGGTAAGAATTCACCTGTAATGTGGGAGACCAAGGTTTGATCCATGGGTTGGGAAGATCCCCTGGAGAAGGGAAAGGCTACCCACTCCAGTATTCTAACCTGGAGAATTCCATGGACTCTATAGTCCATGGAGTTGCAAAGAGTCAGACAGGACTGAGTGACTTTCACTTTCACTTTTCACTTCCAAAATATAATAATGATAATTTACTGTAATAAAAGTTATGAATGTGGTCTTTTTCAAAATATTTTATTATACAAATTTGATGCATTTCCATCTTAATTAAAGACATAATGGACTGTGGCCATAACTGTTGCAGCTTGAAGTGGGACAGCAAAAGGAGCACAAGTCTCTTTTTCCTTCTTAACAATTACTTTATCTCTTAGAAACCTCAGCATCTGATTTTTTTTTTCTTCTCTATTAAGTGGGGAGCTGTTAACCTTTTACTTAAAGGAAACACTTAACTGCTTTTCTTTGGCATATCCAAATTGCCAGAATCACTATTCTTGAGCTTTTATTAAGTAAAATAAGTGTTACTTGAAAAAACACTGTGATGGCATGACAGTCGATAATCTAGATGGTTTCTAAGTGACTAATGGTTGGGATCTGCTCAACTAAGGGATGGGATGGAGTGCGTGAGATTTCATTATGCTATTCAGAATGGCACAACATTTTAAACTTAGGAAGTGCTTATTTTTGGGATTTTTCATTTACTATATTCAGACCACTGTTGACCTCAAGGAACTGAAACCATGGAAATCAAGATCTCAGATAAGGGAGAATTATTGGAATAAATAAGTGTTAAGTTGCTATCCCCTTTCCTTTTCTGTGGAATAGAGCATTTTGTTATAGTCAACAGTCTTTAGCTTGTGTGGTTGATAGAAAAATTCTACAAAAATCTGTTGATCAGCAGAATTTTCAGGCCAGCACTTTTCATTTAATTATAACGAGGCATTTATTTATTTGTATAGTTGATTTACAGTGTTATGTTAATTACTAGGATACAACAAATTGATTCAGTTAATACATATAAATATACATCCTTTTTAAAAATATTCTTTTCATTATGGTTTATCACAGAATATTGAATATAGTTCCCTGTGCTAAACAGTATGAGCTTATTGTTTATCCATTTTGTATATAAAAGCTTACATCTGCTAACTGTAAACTCTTACTTTATCCCTTACCTAACTCATTCCCCCTTGGAAACCTCCCATCTGTTCTCTATGCCTATATTTCTGTTTTTATTTCATAGATAGGTTCATTTGTATCATATTTTAGATTCTGCAATAAGTGATATCATGTGGTGTTTCTCTTTCTGACTTACTTCATTTAGTATGATAATCTCTAGTTGCATCCATGTTGCTTCAATGGCCTTATTTTGTTCTTTTTATGGCTGAGTAATATTCCATTGTATATATGTACCACATCTTTATCTGTTTATCTGTCGACGGACATCTGAGTTGTTTGCATGTCTTGGCTGTTGTGAACAGTGCTGCTATGAATGTAGGGGTGCATATATCTTTTTGAATTATAGATTTGTGCAGATATATGCCTAGGAGTAGGGCTTCCCTGGTGACTCTGTTGGTAAAGAATCTGCCTGCAATGCAGGAGACCTGGGTTTGATCCACAGGTTGGGAAGATCCCCTGGAGAAGAGGATGACAACATACTCCAGTAGTCTTGCCAGGAGAACTCCATGGACAGAGGAGCCGGGTGGGCTACAATCCATGAGGTCACAAAGAGTCTGACACAACCGGGTGACTCTGAGAGAGAGAGGGGGGCCTAGGAGTGGGATTGCTGGATCATATGGTGATTCTCTTTTTATTTTCTGAGGAACATCCATACTGTTTTCCACAGGGGCTGCACCAACTTACATTCCTACCAACAGTGTAGGAGTGTTCCCCTTTCCCCACAACCCTCTCTAGCATTTGTGGACTTTTTGATGATGGCTGACCTGACTGCTATGTCTTGATGTCTTCATATCATACAAAAGACACAAATAAAATACAATGTTGACTAATAGCTAGGTTCCTAAGTGCTCTTCTGAGGTAGAAAATGAGGCAAGAGAAGGCACATGTATCAATCAGAATAGAGAATGCTGTGTTACCTGCTCTTTCTTAATTGCAGTCACTCTTGCATATCTCCTTCCCCTGCTCATTCCCTCCACTGCTGCTGTATGGCTGTATCATTCCACACATATTAATAAGAGTAATTCACCTTGTTATTTTTGAATAATTATTTTCACTTCCATATACAAACACACAGACATATACACTCTTAAGAGCTTTTTTTTCTTTAAAGTAATGTGAGGCATCTGACTGGCAGCCAGTCACCTGTGAGGATCATTTTTAAACAGATGGTGAAGTAGCAAGTTGGTTCAAATGTAGCCATCACAATATAATCCTGGAAAATATTCACAAATGTGGATTATGGCAATCCTGATGACCCAGACCCGTTGGTCAGTTGCTTCTGGTCAGAGTGCAATGTGCCTTGTGATTGTATAAATTTTTATAAAATTAGCAACTTTGTAATTTGGGAATGGAAGATGACTCTGGATATTAAAAAAGGTGTCTTACAGACTCCACACTCTTCATCCTTTCTGGAACTCGCATTGTTTTCTCTTGGCAGCC
This sequence comes from Muntiacus reevesi, assembly GCF_963930625.1. NCBI lineage: Eukaryota > Metazoa > Chordata > Mammalia > Artiodactyla > Cervidae > Muntiacus > Muntiacus reevesi. The sequence continues at coordinate 99,823,448 of NC_089250.1, forward strand.
AGCTACTCTTTATTGACCTTTGTAACAGATTAATGAAGGCTCTTCACAGCCTGGTCTCTGTCCACCTTTTCCAGCCCCACCTCTTTCCATTTGATCCTAAGCAGGTCATATTTCAGTAGTATTGATTCATTCTCCAAATAGGCTGTGCTGGTTCTCACATTCTGGGCCTTCACAGATGCTTTTCCAATTATTGGATGTCCTCCTCATCTTTCTCAATTGGAAAATTCCTAGTTACCTACCTGAATATATGTCTTGTGTTCCCTCTTCTCTGAAGATTTCCCAGATACAGCCGACACTTGCAAGGCAGAGGAAGGAACTTATGTCTCCCTACAATCCTATTCCATGGTATTGAAATTATTCTTATGCTCACCTCCTTCTCTGCACTGGGAATTCTGAAAGGGAAGCAGCTGCCTCTTATCATCAGTTATTCATAGCACCTAGAATAATGTCTGGTGTGATTAGACTCCTCATAAACATTTGTGAGAAAAATTAGAGATGATTTCATATCTTGGTGAGATTTTTAAGTTTCATATGGGTCAAGACCATGTTTTTGGTGGCTCAGATGGTAAAGAATCTGCCTGCAATGCAGGAGACCTGGGTTCAATTCCTGGGTTGGAAAGGTTCTCCAAGAACCTGGAGAAGGAAATAGCTATGCACTCTACTCTTGCTTAGAGAATTCCATGGACAGAGGAGCCTGGTGGGCTACAATCCATGGGGTTGCAAAGAATCAGACATGACTGGGTGACTAACACTTCTACTTCATATATAAACCAGCAGAATGATTACAGTTACATAAGTACCTAATTAATATTGCTGCCTTTAATTGTGAATGATTGGCAAAAATATAGAACCAGGGGTCAAGAGAATAAGGTTCTGGCCTCTTCTCTGTCAACAACTCAGTCAGCAAGTTGGGATAAGTTATAGAACTTTTCTGAACATCAGTGTTCTTTCATGAAAAGTGGAGAATGACAATACCTTTCTTATTCACTTTATAGGCCTGAATTGAGAATTAAGCACATTTTCTAGGTTGGCAAGTGCTTTGTGAAGCAAGAGGCAGTGTAGTATAGTGAGAATGAGATCATACTCTGGAATCAAACTGATTCCATTACTTCTTGGCTGTGTGACCTTGGCCACAATAGTTAACATCTCTGAGCCTCAGTTTCCCCATCTGTAAGGTGGGGATAATGATGGTATCTACCTCATCAAGTGGCTGTGGAGTTTAAATAATTTGTGTAAAGCACTTAATACAGTAACTATAAGTACTGAGTCCAAACAAATGCTAGTTTTAAGCAATTTATAGTTTAATAATTTACATAAATATGAGGTGTTATAAATACTCATTGATGAATTCTTGTTCTTCCTTTAAGATCAGTAGAAGGCGAGCCTCAAAGAGCTGGAAAGGACCAGACCATGCCTTTACTTTCCTTTTCATGACCTCTCCTCCAGACAGCTTTAGATTTTGTTGTCACAAGCAAGATAATTTAGAGCAAATGGCAATATATTTCCTTTCCCAGAGTGAGGCAAGCCATTTGGAAGACACAGCTTCCAACCCTGCCCAATTTTCTCAAGAATCTTCAGAAATATTCAACTTAGAATATGAGAGCCCTGTGACATACAGGAAGAGTATCCCTAGACAGTTCCTGGGAATGATCGACTCTCCTTCAGCTTGCTGTTACTTGCCATGTCTGGTCCCTGAAAACTGCCCTCTACTGTTCTGACTTGTAGGTTTTCTAGGATTCTCTCTACTTTTCCTAAGCTTATAAACAGTTTTTTAAAAAAATAATCTAAAGCAAAATTAACATTTCTTAATTACAAGATCTGAGAATCACATAAAGCAATTGAAATAAGGAAACATAAAATTCACTTCTTCCAAAAGTCTATTTGCCATGACCCTTTACAGATACTCTACTAGCCATCTTTATCCTAAACTCTGGCTTATCAGAAAAGTCTGACTTCTCTTTTTCATATAGGAGACCCTTTGATCATGTCCCACTGCTGCTTGGAGTCTGGGCTCCTGTTTCTCGGAATGCACTAGAGCAGAAACTTGCACATTATCCGGAAGTGTACTCATCACGGCCTTTAGGGTAGGGTGTCCTGTGTTTTGCAGTGCATTCTCAAGAACCTGAATCACTCAGTCTTAAAGACTGCAGTGTTTGGGACATTAGTCAAAATTTATGTTGAAAAAAAAGACTCAGAAAAAAAAAAAAACAGTTCTACCAAGGGTACCTGTACATTCTATCTCTGGGCAAAACATGTCCACATGCCTAAAATGTCTCATTCAAAGTTGTCCATCCTAAAGTAAAGGAAAGGGCTTAACTTAAGAACATATTCTGGCTTACTTTTCAGCAGACACTGTCTGTGACCACTGTTCTCTCCCTATCATATTGAAAGATTCGGAATCCATCTCCAAGAACAGGAAAAGGCACTGGGAGCATTAAGTGAGCAGTGTGTCCCTTCTTGATTTCTCTAGAACAACATTTTATTATCAAGAATCAGACACAGAATTAAGCCACTAAACCTGCCATCTAATTATGAGTAGAAAGGCAAGCTCAGTATCAATCACTTCCTCATTATTTTTATTTAGAAATGATTTTAGATGGTCTTAAGATGAAAACAAAAAGAATGCTAAAGGAATATTTTCAAACACCCTTGCCACTATAGTATACCCAATACAACAGAAAGTCCGTAAATATAGGCTTTAAAAAAATATTCTAGGTTTTTTTTTTTTTTAAAGACCCATTGGGAAAACCAAAAGATAATGAGACCTTTCAGTAATAACAGTTGTTTCCCAAATAAAGTCTTTCCTTTTCAGGAGATAACCCTGATGCTAACTTCATCCTCAGGGAAAGACACAGAAATATTAGTATAAGGTGGTAATTGCCAGTGAACGAAAATGAGCTCTGGAGTAAAGGTGGTTGGAAGAACTTGGATCCAAATCCTAGCCCTGACATTTACCAGCTCCATGAACCTGAAGTTATTTAACCTCTCCTTGCCTAAATCACCTCCTCTTTAAAGTGAGGATCGTGGAAATAACTGCATCATAGGGTTGTGATGAGATGGGAGACAGAAGGTAGACATAAAGGTGATATATATGCTGGCAAGATGCCCAGCGTGAACCTCAGTGCCCAATATGCTTTAGCTACTATTAACATCATTAGTGTTGCTACTGTTATTAACAGGATAAGGAAAAAACTCTGGCCCAAAAGGAAAGAAACCTATTCCTGTGACTAGTAAGACATTTTTCCTTTCCCTGGTCCTTCAAGTCCAGTTCCACTCACATATCTCATGGGTGGTCCTGGAATGGGGCAAAAGTAGTTCCTGCATTGGAGGAACTTCCCCTTCTTCCAATAGCAGGAAAACAAAACAGAATAAGCAAAACAAGAACAGCAAGCTACTTTTAAATCCTTTGGAATTGGTTCATACCACCTTGTGGGTATCTTCTTTAAAATTCTACTTTGTAATTTTTTATGCCCTTTGAAGTTCATATAAAATCAATATGTAGAAATCAGCTTTATGAGTATTGAATTTCTACAAAACATTGCTGTTTGGAATTCTAGTCTCACAAGGCACTGATCCGTGATTTTTATTACTATTAGAATAAATGGATGTGCTGTTTTATTATACTTGTTGAATGGTGGCTAAAAGACCATGAAAAATCCAAATAATCCAGGAATGGCTGTCTTAAAGTCCCCTGGGAAGAAAAGGGATGGCTTGCTAAGAGCCTTTAAAGACCAACAGGTGCTGAGAAATTTGTCTTGACCCATTAAATTTATACTGGCTTCACAGCTTTCTAGACTCTCCTGCTGTCTGCATTGCTGCTAACAGCCGCAGCCTGGAAATGATTAAATTTTCCTGCATATGTTAAGTGGGTAGATGATTAAATGAGAACAAATAAGTTACTAGATGGATCCACCGTGGGTCTTGCATTTGCTGCTTGTTTAGTGCTATTTATGACCAGCATTATTTTTGTTGTTGATAAGACTGAACATCTGAGAAATAAAAGTGGGATTTATGATCCTTGTGGAAGAGTCTTTGGGTCTTGGAAGCAGCCCGTGCCCTAACCTTCCCTGACTAGCTCTAAGCAAGTGAAGGGTCACAAAGGTATCCCCATCCTTATTTTAAGCACACACCTCTAGCACAGTGGTGACATCCCAGTGAGCAAGGTTGCTCCAGGAATAAAGCCGCAGATGCAAAGTTGTAAATAAAGGACCAGGCTTCCTGGGTGGCAATAAATCACTGCAGGGCTATGGCAGGGAAGAGGTGGCATGAACATGATAGACATTAAGTCTTATGTGGGTGTAAATGTTTGAGTTTTTTTAATGGACTGTATAACGGGACTGCCGTTTTTCACTATTGTAGCCAATTGTGTGCTGCATAAACCTCTGTCTTCACTGCTGTGTAACACTGCAAGAGGCAGCTGTTGGCGCCCTAGTGCAGGTAGTGGTCAAAAGCTTTTCAGAAAGAAGTCAGGACTAGGTTTGGAAAAATAAAAAATGAGTTTTCGACAACTGTTGAGTTGCTTTAAGTTGGCTACTCCTCCCAGCACAGACTCTCTGAAACAAAATTAAAAGAAACTAGAAAAAGTAGATGAACACATTTTTTTTCAATTATAGGGGCCAAACTTATGTCCCTTGGTGGGGGCACACAGGCATATAATCAGTGATACGATGTTAAATCTTGCAAAGCAAAATTTAATTTTTGTTTTCAATAAGACTATTTTCTTTTGTGCCCAAACCCTGAGACTCCTTGGTGAGTTTCTTGACCTGGAAAGTTTTTAAATACTACCTTAGTCCTTTTGGGCTGCTATAACAAAATACCACAAACTGAGGAGCTTATAAACAACAGAAATTGATTTCTCACAGTTATGGAGTCTGTTGTTCAGTCATTCAGTTGTGTCCAACTCTTTACAACCCCATGGACTGCAGCATGCCAGGCTTCCCTGTCCTTCGCTATCTCCCAGAGTTTACTCAAACTCATGTCCATTGAGTCAGTGACGCCATCCAACCATCTCGTCCTCTGTCATCCCCTTCTACTCCTGCCCTCAGTCTTTCCCAGCATCAGGGTCTTTTCCAATGAGTTGGCTCTTTGCATCAGGTGGTCAAAGTATTGCAGCTTCAGCATCAGTCCTTCCAATGAATATTCAGAACTGATTTTCCTTAGGATGACTGGTTTGATCTCGTTGTAATTCACAGGACTCTCAAGAGTCTTCTCTAACACCACAGTTCAAAAGCATTAATTCTTCTGTGCTCAGCCTTCTTTATGGTCCAACTCTCACATCCATACATGACTACCACAAAACCATAGCTTTTACTATATGATCCTTTGTAGGCAAAGTGATATCTCTGCTTTTTAATATGCTGTCTATGTTTATCATAGCTTTTCTTCCAAGGAACAAGTGTCTTTTAATTTCATGGCTGCAGTCACCATCTGCAGTGATTTTGGAACCCAAGAAAATAAAGTCTCTCACTGTTTCCATTTTTTCCCCATCTATTTGCCATAAAGTGATGGGACCAGATGGCATGATCTTTGTTTTCTGAATGTTGAGCTTTAAGCCAGCTTTTTCACTCTCCTCTTTCACTTTCATCAAGAGGCTCTGTAGCTCCTCTTTCCCTTCTGCCGTAACGGTGGTGTCATCTGCATATCTGAGGTTAATGACATTTCTCCTGGCAATCTTGATTCTAACTTGTGCTTCATTCAGCCCGGCATTTCCTGTGATGTCCTCTGCATATACATTAAATAAGCAGGGTGACAATATACAGCCTTGACATACTCCTTTCCTTATTTTGAACTAGTCCATTATTTTATGCCTTTCTGGAGTCTGGGATGTTCAATATCAAGGCACCAGCCTGATCATTATCTGGGCAGGAATGTCTTCCTGGTTCAGAGCCATGACTTCACCCTGTATGCTCACATGGTTAGAAGGGGCTAGAGATCTCTCTGGAGCATATTTTATAAGACCACTATTTCCATTCAAGAGAGCTTCACCCTCATGACCTAATCACCTCCCTGGATTTCAGCTCTTAATATTATCACCTTAAAACCAACATACAAATTTGAGGGAGACTATATAGCCTGCTTCCTTGCTGGCTCAATGGTAAAGGAACTGCTTGCTAAGCAGGAGACATGATTTCAATCCCTGGGTGGTGGAGATTCCCTGGAGAACTAAATGGCTACCCATTCTAGTATTCTTGCCTGGGAAATCCCATGGATGTAAGAGCCTGGCAGGCTATAGTCCATAGGGTCACAAAGATTCAAACAAGACTTAGCTCATATTTTAATCTTAGAATTCTACCTTCCATGAAAACTCATCCAAGGTAAAATAAAATTCAGAAATAGGAAATATGAGAATTAATCAAATTGGGTGTTAATTTTAGAGGAAAAAGGCATTCAAAGAACATGCTGAAGAATAGAAATATGTATACATATATAAAAAAGCTTATTTTTTTGCTTCCCTTATAGCTCAGTTGGTAGAAGAATTCACCTGTAATGCAGGAGACCCCGGTTTGATTCCTGGGTCAGGAAGATCTACTGGAGAAGGGATAGGCTACCCACTCCTGTATTGTTGGACTTCCCTTGTGGCTCAGCTGGTAAGGAATCTGCCTACAATGTGGGAGACATGGGTTTGATCCCTGGGTTGGGAAGATCCCCTTGAGAAGGGAAAGGCTACTCACTCCAGTATTCTGGCCTAGAGAATTCCATAGACTGCATAGTCCTTGGGGTTGCAAGGAGTTGGACATGACTGAGTGACTTTCACTATACATATATTTAAAAATTGGCCAGAGACAATATCTATTTAATTTAGTACTGAGCTCAGGAATCAGTTTGGTCACAAATTGGTCAGTGCTACCCTGACTTCCCTGGTGACTCAGACGGTAAAGCGTCTGTCTACAATGCGGGAGACCCGGGTTCGATCCCTGGGTTGGAAAGATCCCCTGGAGAAGGAAACGGCAACCTACTCCAGTACTCTTCCCTGGAAAATCCCATGGACGGATGAGCCTGGTAGGTTGCAGCCTGTGGGGTCACTAGGAGTCGGACACGACTGAGCGACTTCACTTTCACTTGCACCCTGATCTTAACCTTTCATTTTGGATAGAATTGCCTTTAAGACCAGTTCCAGGGGTGGGGCCTGGCCAGCATAAGCCACTGGGTATGTCCTATCTCCTAGCCACAGTGAGGTGAAGAGACCCAATTCAGGTCAAACAGTTGCAAGAAAGTATTTGCTAGGAATTCCAGAAAGGAGCTTCCTTATCTCATCCATCTGTGAGATATGCTTGCTCTTTCTATGTTGGCTGTGGTCTGATTATGTCAGGCTTCAAACTGCTCCCTGGATGGGAGCCAACCATGTGGATAAAGCTGATTCACAGAAGGCCTGAGAGCTGAGAGCAGGGCATACAATTTTTCTTTTTAAAGCTTAACAGCCTACCCTAGTAATGTGGTCTGCAAAGGAACTAAACTTTCTCTTTGTTATTTTGGGTGCTATTACTTTCACCGTCCCAGACTAGCTTTTGAATAAACTCAGTATTCATTTTAAAGGAAGCAGTGCAGTTTTAAAAGCTTAATAAATTTGACTCCACTTTATGTAAGACTTTATTCTAAAAGGCATGGCAATATTCTCTAATTAATCCTCACAAATTATTCACTAAAGCATCAAATTTACCCTTTTCATATGACTTGTGAGGAAGCTGAATACTCAAGTCTTTGCCTTAAAACACAAATCAATGGTTGAAAGGAGAAAATAGATTTCCCCTTAACTATTGTCTCTATATACTGCTACTACTACTAAGTCACTTCAGTCGTGTCCGACTCTGTGCGACCCCATCCCTGGGATTCTCCAGGCTAGAACACTGGAGTGGGTTGCCATTCCCTTCTCCAATGCATAAAAGTGAAAAGTCAAAGTGAAGTTGCTCAGTCATGTCTGACTCTTCGCGACCCCATAAACTGCAGCCTACCAGGCTCCTCCATCCATGGGATTTTCCAGGCAAGAGTACTCGAGTAGGGTATATTGCATGACAAATCAAAGTATTTGCAAAGATCATCATTGTAAAATCAAGCTACATATGGACCAGATGGACTTCACAATAAAAGGAATGGCATCTTTGGTTATTTATAATTCTTGGGCTCTATATTCTTATAGAAGCTCTAAATAATACAATCTTTCACTCCTATCTGATTACACCTTATACTTTTCTAAACTCTGAAAGTTAAAGTTGCTCAGTTGTGTCCAACTCTTTGTGACCCCATAGACTGTAGCCTGTCCCACTCCTGTCCTTGAAATTCTCTATGCAAGAATACTGCCATTCCCTTCTCTAGGGGATCTTCCTGTCCTAGGGATTGAATCTGGGTTGAATTCAGGGATTTAATCTCCTGCATTGCAGGCAGATTCTTTACTGTCTGATCCACCAGGGAAGCCCAGTTCCTTTAATAATCCTAGTATATCCTGTTATACTAGAAATGACCTGGAAGTTAGTAGCTTGTTAACAGTCAAACCAATTTTGAAACATCTCTATTCAGCTCTTTCATAGATTTTATAATTTATAGGCAGCTACAAATTGAAATAAACAACAGTTTTCTTTTCTACAACATAAATATAAGCTTTGAAATATGAAGTCCAGATTTAGGTGCCAACTTTACATTTCAATTATGTTCTCATTAGATTTTTTAGAACTTGTTATTTGGAAAATAATTATATATTTCTTTGTTGCTTTGCAAAGTTACTTTGAAATTATAGTCATATACATAAAAGATCCTAATAAGCTCACTTTTATTTTTAAATATCTCATTTAATTTCGAAAGCGAAAGTGACAGCCACTCAGTTGTGTCCCTCTTTGCGACCCCGTGGACTACAGAGGCCATAGAATTCTCCAGGCCAGAATACTGGAGTGGGTAGCCTTTCCCTTCTTCAGGGGATCTTCCCAACCCAGGGATTGAACCAGGTCTCCCGCACTGCAAGCAGATTCTTTACCGTCTAAGCCACAAGGGAAGCCTCATTTAATTTCTGAGCAACCTCATAAATACACACTTTTCAGTATGCTTTTTGAAAATTAAAAAATTTTTCAACTGGCATTATTTACATCAAATATGTCTACTTATACATCTATTTTGTATTTGACTTAAACACCAAAAGCAAATGTTTAAGTAACATTTTTCAGATCAGAAATCATTTTGGAAATTTAGAAATTTTAGTTAAAAATTTTAAACTGTATCATTAAGATCATTTTCAAGAAATATACCAGAGCATATTTATATTGCTGAATAATACAAATAGAAAGCAATAAAAGTATCAATTTTTAAGGATAATTTTATTTTTTGTGAAGACAAACAGAAACATTTTCAAATATTTTATCAGGATTCTTATCAACAGTATTTTAAAAAAATTTTATTAAACCTTTTGAATCAAGGCAGGGTAATAGTCAGTATGTGTATAATAAAATGGATAAAATCAATTGTTTTGGTTATAGGGATAAGTATTTTGAGCAATTACTAAGGGTGTAAAATGAGATCCCCCAAAAGGCCTGAAACCAGGGTTCCTGGTCATTTTCTGGGACTGCATTCTGAGGGATGTTTGTTTGAATTGAGGATTTGTTCAGCCAAGTGAGCAACATTAGCTTGGAGCCAGAGTTGACTGTTAGGGCGGTAGAATGTTTAGGAGATGTGTAGGGGTAAGATAAGAGAGAATACTTGTCTCTCCCTGGAGACCACAGAGACCTCTGATGGGGAAAGTTTGTATTTTCACCGTGTGGCATACATTGTCTCTTCTGGAACCAAGCATCAAAGGCTCTAAGGAAAAAGTAAAATACAAGAACATTTGTTCAGGAAAGGATATTGGTCACTCCAGTACTGATGAGGATGTGGGGAGAAGGCCATATTGGTAGGAATGAGCATTGTTATAATCTTTTAAATATTTAAAATGCATATAGCTTTTGACCCAGGAATTCAATTTTAAAAAATTTATTTTACAACAGTAATAGTAGACAAAAGTAATGTTTGTAGACAAAAGTAAACAAAAGAATGTTTGCTGTAGGAAGTATCTGAGAAGAATGTCTAGCTTACTAGGAATTAGAATTATTATCTTGATATTAAAAAGAATCCTATAAATTATTAATAATTCAATATTTATTTATTAATGTTAAGTGAAAAAAGCAAGCTGAAATTTAATATGTATATCACAATCTTTTTTATTGGTAAAAATGAGAAAAATCCTGGTATAGATGTACATCCTTGTCTATGTTTATTTATGAGCATTGAAAAGATGTGGAAGGATTATGTTGCTTATCTCATGGATTTGGGATTAAAGATGGGAGAATGAGATTAGTAACAACTTTTTATACACTTCTATATTGTTTGATCTATTGCAATGAATATGTGTTACTTTTGAAGTAAAAAGTAAAACAAACAGGTGAGCAGCAGAAGCTACATAAAAGGACCCAGTCATAGCTTTGTTTCACACATTAGTCTTCTATGAACTCATGTGACTTTGAGTCTTACAAGTTCAGTTCAGTTCAGTCGCTCAGTCGTGTCTGACTCTTTGCGACCCCATGAACCATAGCACACCAGGCCTCCCTGTCCATCACCAACTCCTGGAGTTCACCCAAACCCATGTCCACTGAGTTGGTGATGCCATCCAGCCATCTCATCCTCTGTCATCCGAGTCTTACAAGTATTATAAAGTAAAACAGGTTAGGTCTGCATAATGACCAATAAAGGAATTAATGCATATGACTCTAGGTATTTCCAGATGTCTGGAGGTTTAACTCCATATAGCTGAGATAGTCAGATAGTGCCTGAATACAACATGATATCCACCATCCAAAGACATCATGTAGTGTAAAAAGAGGAGATGGGGAGTGGAAGGGAGATTCTAGAAGGAGGGGATACACTTATGCATATAGCTGATTCACTCTTGTACAGCAGAAACTAATGTAACATTGTAGAGCAACTATTCTCCAATAATTAAAGAGAAGCCTGATTTCTCTAGTAGTTTGAACTTTCAACTGGGCAATATTGATGTGAGCATACTAGTGAGGATAATAAACTATTATGATGAATGAATCTGTTACAGATTGAATTGTCTCTCCTCTGAAAAAGATATATGGAAGTTCTAATTTACATGTGAATGTTACCTTATTTGGATATCAGGACTTGGAAGATGTAGTCAAGTTAAAATGTGGTCATTAGAGTGATGTGACTGGTGTCCTTATAAGAAGAGAGAAATCTGGACCCAGAGAAAGACACAGAGGGAGGACTCTATATAATGACAGAGGCAGAGGTTGGAGTTCCCTAGCGGTAAGCCAAGAACACCAAAAATTACAGGTGACATCAGAAAGACACAGAATAGGTTCCCCACTAGAGCCTGTGACAGAGTGGCCCAGTGTACATCTTGATTGTAGACTTCTAGCCTTTAGAACTGTGAGAAAATGTTTCTCTTGTTTAAAGCTGTCCCATTGGTGGTAGTTTTAGGAAGCTGAAACAAAACCCAAATAAATACATTACCAGAAAGAAAAGGGGAAGAAAAATTAGCAAGACTACCAAGAATCCATGTATTGCCAAATCTACATGATCATTTTTTCAAATGTTATACCTAATAGCATTTCTAGAATGATGCTTAGGAGAGACAGAAAGAGAGAGAAAGGGAAAGCTACTTTGGAACAATGGCCTCAGCATTTAAATAAGTATTATACTGGATAATGTTTTAAGAAGAATATTGAAAACTTCAGTAAGATGTAGGCTTGCAGAAATTCTTGAGCGAAATTGATTGACAGTTTACAGTGTTCTGATGTTTGATAACCAGCTTGCTTGCAAGCAAATATTTTGATGTTTTTTTTTTCTGAACCAAAAATCTGGTCATACTTTCCACAAGAGGAAGGAAATTTTCTGTTGAAGGAGGAAACACAGTGGTGAGACACATAGTGGGGGAGAAAAATCACGAGCCTGGTGATTGTCAGAGGGAGGGGATATTGGCCATCAGTGTAGTTTTAGAGGCAGTCTTAGAGGGACATAGGATTTTCCTAGAAGTAACCATTTGATGCTTAAAAGCATTAGCTTTGTGTTTTAGTTACCAGAGTGGGAATGTATATATTCTGTAATATTATTGTAGTTTTTACCTGCTAAAGGTATAGCTATTTTTTTTTTTGCTTGTTTGAAAGCTTTAAAACCCGAGCACTAAAGGCCTTCTGTTGACTGTACTTCTGAATCTTAAGTGTACTAACAAGTAATTTAGTAATGAAATTATCATCATTATATAAATATGATGTTGAGGGTGGGGTGGTTTTTCTGAAGCTGTTAATCAGGTAAATTGTTAAAGTACCTACAGAAGGTTGAAGGCTATCTACTGTGTGCAGACAATAACTTTATGAACAACTCTCAGTGCTGAATGTAGAAAAGCCAGCCCCATGAATATAAACAGAAGTGCCATATGGCAATGAAAGTAACCTCTACTGAGTGGAGGGGGAAGTGTTTTCCTTTGATATGATCTGATGGGCCAACTTGGTCCTGACAGCTGTATCCCTATTCAACTAGAGACTACAATAGACAACCCGCAAGGAATGCATTTAAGTCTTTGATTCTGTAAATATACAAGTATTTGCACAGACTACTGGATTTCTTCTAAGTTACATTCCTCCCCACAGTCACAAGTCACGGACGCATCGCTTCATACCACAGTTGAACACAAATGACTTAAAGAATATTTTAGCAGCCTACAGCATTACTAGCACCTACAGCATTACTGCCCAGGTGAATATAAACACTACTGTTTTTCTTTTTGGTGATGTGAATTGGGTAAAAAAACAAAACACCTGAGAACGATCACGTTGCTGTTCCTTCAGTCTTTAGCCCTTCTCTATTTTTTCTTCTATACTGTCCTTAAATAAAAGTTGATACTCTGTCCTTTTCCTCAACCTCAATTCATCACTTAAATCTGACTTTTGTTCCTATTGTTTTATTTAAATGTCTTTCTTGATACACCAAATGATTGCCTAGTTGTTCAACCCTATGCTCTTTTTCAGTCTATATTTTCCTATTTGGTACTATTCATTACCATTTTCTCAAATTTTCTGCCTTTCTAGCTCCCACCAATTGGACAAATCTCAGTCTCCTGCAATCTTTTCCCATCATTGTTCTGTCTCCTTGTCCAGCCCTCAGATGTAGAGTCTTCCTAAGGTGGTCCTCAATTCTGGCATCTACTAGAGACACATGTGAGGTAACAGAAAAGGCCTTCAGTTAGAGTTCAAATAATTCTGACTCTACTTTATGCATAGTATCAATAGTGTATATGTTTCAACCCCAATCTCCCAATTCCTCCCACCCCCTTCTTTCGCCCTTAGTACCCATACATTTGTTCCCTACGTCTGTGTCTGTTTCTACTTTGCAAATAAGATCATCTGTACCATTTTCCTAGATTCCACATATATGCATTAATAATGATGTTCGTTTTCCTCTTCCTGACTTACTTGGCTCTGTATAAACCGTGTGACCTGGGTGGGAAGTCAGTCCAAAAAGGAGGGGATGCGTGTGTATGTATGGCTGACTCACTTTGCTGTACAATAGAAACTAACACAGCACTGTTGAGCACCTGTACTCCAATAAAAATTATTTCAAAATAAATAAAAACGCCCAGGTTGAAAAACTAAAGTGAATGCATATACAAAATAATAATACTGACTCTGAAATTTGTAATTGCAGAGAAGGGGAAAAGTGAGAGCAAGAGAGAAGGGAGAGGGATTTAAATAGTGTCCCGCTTCCATTCACCATTTCTGCTTGTAGCAATCGATCTGTTATCCTTTCAGTTGGATGCGTGCCCAGTCATCTCTCACACTGTGAGCATCCATTGCTCAGTGCTCTTATGGTCTCAGTGTTTAAATGGTCAGGAAGAATTTCCTTTTTTTTTTTCCATTAAAATGTAGTCCCTAAGCTTCTCCATCTGAAGTTCTATTAAAGGGAACAGCAAACAGCTCTGGGGCTTCCCTCTTGGCTCAGCTGATAAAGAACCTGCCTGCCAATGCAGGAGATACAAGAGACATGGGTTCGATCCATGGGTGAGGAAGATCTCCTGGAGAAGGAAATGGCAACCCGCTCCAATATTCTTGCCTGGAAAATTCCATGGACAGAGGAGCCTGGAAGGCTACGTCCGTGGGGTCACAAAGAGTCAGAGAGGACTGAGCATGAAGACAAGTCCAAAGAGCTCTAGGGCTGGAGGAAAAACTGGCTGGTTAGACTCACTGAAGGCCAGTACTATATTGTCTTAATGGATGAATTTAGAGCCCCTAAGGGGGTTTTTGAATCTATTTAAGACTCAACATGTTAGTTTTGAGACTAACATTTAATCCCCTGGATAAGATGAAATGTCAGTGATTTTAAGTGGTTAACTCAATGTCTCTGAAGCTCAGCATGAAAATGCTCTTCCTGCAGGTCATAATCAGGTTATAATCCTCCCCTAAACACTGCAAAACATTCCGTGGACTGGATGGAGGTTTTATTTATGTATTTTTTTGGGCAGCCATCTAGATGGTTTTAAACTTTAATCTTGTGGTGTAATTTTAAATTTACAGAAAATTTTCAAATACAGTACAAAGATTTCTCATTTATCCCTTTATGTAGGTTCTCATTAATATTTTTTGATATTTGCTTTCTCTCTGTCTTATTTGGTACATATATAGATGACATGTATATGTATGTGTATGCTAAGTCATGTCTGACTCTTTGTGACCCCTGTGGACGGTAGCCCTCCAGGCTCCTCTGTCCATGGGATTTTCCAGGCAAGAATGCTTAAAGGGGTAGCCATTCCCTTCTCCAGGGGATCTTCCCAGCCCAAGGATTGAACTGGGGTCTCTTGCATTGCAAGTGGATTCTTTACCTTCTGAACCACCAGGGAAACCTATATACATGTGTGTGTGTGTGTGTGTGTGTGTGTATGTACATACACATATATAGTATATGTCTTCCAAATTCCGCGTTCAGTGAATTCCCTTTGGTAGCCTGAAATTGACCATGGTGGGGGCATTTATACCACAGAAATAAGTGAACACTGCAAATCATGGATTTGATTTTTTTTCTCCAGAAATCTCATTTACCTGCATTACAGCAGCCTTTACCTCTAAATATTTCTTGCCTCTAAGAATAAGGACATTATCTTACCCAACCATGGTAAAAAGACCAACATAAGAAAATTTATTATTTTCTGATATAATGTCATTATATAATCCAAGTCTATATTAACTTTCATCAATGGTTCCAATAAAGTCCTTTGTAGCTATTGTCCATCCCAATCCAGGATCCAGTCCAGGCTTACACATTATATTTTGTTGCCATGTCTTGTTAGTTTTTTTTTTTTTTAATGTAATAGTCCCTCTTGCATTCTTTGTCTTTATGACCTTGATATTTTTGAAGAGCATAAGCCAGTTTCAGTTTGCCTGTTAAGTATGCTTTGCTTGATAGGAGTATAATTTAAGGGAAAATATGTCCTCAGTGTATGTTAAGAGGCAAATGGTGTTTGTTCCAAAGTTGGTGGGTTAACTTGGCTCACTTGGTTAAGGGAATGTACACCAGGTTTCTTCATGGTAAAGTTAAATATGTGTCCATTTGTAATTGATTGTGTAGTTGTAGGAAAGTATTATTATCTAAAATTTGATAAGATGTGAAACGTAATACATGCCATAAGTGGCATAAATTATGAAAGAAAAGTTTTATTTGTTCAGAAACAGTAGAAGTGTTAAAGATCTTTGTTGTTATTAAAACAGAAACAAAAAATTAAAATACAAACAATGAGCAGCTTTTCCTGGAGAGAGTTTTCTTGTTGTAATCAGAGGCTTCTGCTTGTGAGGTGTGTGGGTATATGAAGGAGGAAGAGGGAGGGAGAGTGCCACTGTGGTGTGCTGGGAGGGTGGTTGTGGGACGCCTACTCCCTACAGCACCCCCAGCCTACTCTGAAGTTGTTGCCGCTGCCAGTGCTGCAGAACCTTCTCTGAACTTCCTTCACCTCATCTATCAAACTAGGATACTAGTTCTTCGCTCCTAGGAAGATGGGGGAGATGAAGTTGGAGAGTCGCTGTAGCTAAGTGCTGTGTACATGTCATGTGCTTGGCCTGGGGTAGGTCATTTAATCCTCCTGTGAGGAAGCCAATATCATTACCCTTATTTTACAGATAAATGAAAAAAGTGAGGGGAAGCTCTGAGATGAGTAAGGGTAAGTGATATGCTCAAGTTAGCACAGAGACAGAGACAGAATTTACACCTTAGGAATCTGGCTCCAGAATCCCTGTCTTTTCTACTATGCTCTTGCCTGATTGTCCTCCAAATATGAATTCTCTTGCATTAATTTTGCTTTACACACTTGCTGAGTGTAGAATAATAGAAAGTCATGTATTAGAGATCAAGTGACTGGAATGGATTAAGAGGTTTATAGGCTCATTTATCACACCCTACAGCCCTTTCCATCCTTCCAAAAATAATTTTTGATGTTCCTTCTAGTCTGATTTTCTAGAATGGGGTATCTCAGCCTTGCACTGTTGACATTTTAAGCCTGATGCTTTCTTGATGGGGGTGGGGGTGGGGCGCTCTCTTGTGTATCATTGGATGATCAGGAACATCCCTGGCCGTCACCCACTAGACACTAGTAACCCCTGCAGTTGTGATGACCAAAAATATTTCCAGAAATTGTAAAATGGCCCCTGGGAGGGCAAAATCATTTTCAGTTGAGAACCACAGCCCTAGGGCAATGCCAGTTATGCTTGTTGGGTTAGCCCATGTGATGACAGTTCAGCCCTTGGTGGCTCTGTGAGTCTAAGCAAATCATAGCCACTCTGGGCTTAATTTCCTTTGCAGCCAAATAACCACTATTCCTTTTAAAAATGTATTTATTATTTATGGCTATACTGGGTCTTTGTTGCTGCATGCACAGGCTTTCTCTTGTTGGGGGGTTACTCTTCATTGCGGTGCTCAGGTTGCTCATTGTAATGGCTTCTCTTGGTGGGGAGCACAGACTCTAGGGCATGCAGGCCTCAGTAGTTGTGGCAAGTGGGCTTAGTTGTTCTGCAGCATGTGGGATCTTCCTAGACCAGGGATTGAACACATGTCCCCTGCATTGGTAGGTGAACTCTTAATCACTGGACCACCGGGGAAGTCACAAATAAATTCTGTTTTCTGACTCTTTCCTGGTGGCTCAGATGGTAAAGCGTCGGCCAGCAATGCCGGAGACCAAAGTTCGATCCCTGGGTTGGGAAGATCCCCTGGAGAAAGAAATGGCAACCCACTCCAATACTCTTGCCTGGAAAATTCCATGGACTGAGGAGCCTGGTAGGCTACAGTCCATGGATTGCGAAGAGTCAGACAGGACTGAGCGACTGCACTTTCTTTCACATTCTGACTCTAGTATATATATACCTAATGTGAACAAAGTGAGAGGGCAATTCAAAGATTTTTAGCTCTTCTTCTCTAGCTATTTGAAAAGTAAACTATTATTGCTTATTTGAAATAAGCCGTGTTTAGATGAGAGTCCGACCCCGGGGCTCTGCTCTGACCCTCCCTCCACCTTGGTGCCCTTCAGGCCTCAGTGGTCACAGCCTAAAGGTGCTATCCTGTATCAGAAGCCACGAATGCAAATGCTGACAGGCAAGGCAGCAATGTGGAATATGGAATCAGCTTGTGAAAGATAACGGGTACTGAGGTTCACGGAGAATTGAAATTACCAGCTCTGACTGGAGGCTTTCAGATCACATTTTGAGGGAGAATGTATACATGTAGATGTATGGCTGAGTCCCTTTGCTGTCCATCGGAAATTTTCACAACATTGTTAATCAACTGTTTTGTATTGACAAAATAAAAAGTTTAATGAAAAATCACATTCTGAAAACACAAAGGTATGTCTGGACTATATTGGCCAGTGGACAGTGAATTAGAGACTCCTGGATTAAAATGATCTCTACCATCTCTTTCAGCAATAGATAGAATCACTTTTTTTTATTTCTGCTAGTTGAAATGCTCTTTACTACTTTCCTCTATCAAAACCTTCTGAAGGTTTATATATCTAATCTGAAAAGCTCTAGATATCTTAATAAATTTATTTCTAATCCAACACTCTAATAATCCGAGCAGGGATATTCAAAGTTAAAGCTAAATGTGACACGAATCAGCCATAGAGTTACAAAATGTTGTGAAGTAATTGGCCTCCAACTAATAAAATAAAATTAAAAAAAAAAAAAAAGCTAAATGTGTTTGTCTTATTGACTCACCAAATAGCCCCACGTGTGGTGAGTATTTTGTACCATCACTTAAAAGATGTCAATGAAAATGCTTTTCTGTATTTACTCATTCATGTGTTCATCAATAAGTTTTCAGGTAGCGCCCATTCTTTCACAACTGTATTTGCTAGTACACACGGAAGAAAAATGATATTTAGAATGTTCACCTAAATCGCTTGTGTGAGTTTTGTGCATGGAGCTTTATTTTTCCAATAAACTCAGCAGGATCATCAAGAATTAACTATGAATCTTCATATTTGGTGAAAGGGCCAAAGAGGAGAGGCCTGTAGTGTCCCCCACACAGGGCTTCACTGGAGAATGGCTCCTAACTGTGCCAGAGTGGGAACCCAAGAGTGAACTTAAGGAAGTACTTAAAATCTGATATGAGAAAAATTTTTTTCCTCCATAAAAAGAATAATATCCTGAGGCAGGCAATTATCTTCTGAAATGAAAACAGAAAGACAAGCCTAGGATAACAGCTGAAACCACAAAACCCAGAAATATTTATCAGTGATAATTTAAAAATAAAATACATAAAGTTAACCTCAAGACCTCTTAGAATTTTATTTTAATTTGTTTCTCTTTTTGGCAAAAATCTGCTGGCCTGAGTGGTGGGCAATTTTACAAATGATGTAGAAAACAAGGGCCTGACCATTTCCCACTATTATAAGGGAAAAAGGAAAGATATTCTCTGTTGAAAGCCCGGATATATTTATTCTGATACATACTGTCTGTCTGAAATGACTGCTCTTTCTTGAATGTTAAGATCTAAAAAGTAAAAGGATAAGGAAGCTGTGGCTAATCATATGTAATTGCCATAAATTGGAGCTACACACCAGGGTAGCAGGAATAATTACTTCTAGAGAGTTTATCACCAGCAACTTTAAATCCAAGGGGACAACAGTGAAGTCAGTTTTCCATGTACAGGCACAATGACTGGTAACCAGAGTTAATGACCTGGCTACTGGAAAAAGCCTGGGAGAGGGAGAACACTCTTTTAATAAAAAATTCATTGAACTGCAGCTATGGAAAAATCCTTAGAGATGATATAATCCAATCTCTTCTTAGTATAGCAAAGGAAGCCGAGACTCCTACGGTAAAAACACTTGGATGAGGCATAAAGCATGGTCTTCTGACTCCCTTCCAGTATGCTCTTCAGGTTGTTTCTCAGGATGGTCAATTGCCTCTTCTTTTAGGACAGATTCATAGTTGAAATTCAGAACCTAATTGGTTACCAACATTGATTTGGCATTTATAACGTTAAGACTGACATTCAACCTGGATCCTTTCTAGGTCACTTATCTGACTGCTAATTCATATGAGTGTGCCCCAACTGAAGCATTCATTGGATGGGCTGGAATTTCTTCTTCTTCTTCCTTTTTTATTGCTTCATAGTTTTCTGTTTGTATCAGATGATCAAAATACTGGAGCTTCAGCATCAGTCCTTGCAAAGAAAATTCAGGGTTGATTTCCTTTAAGACTGATTGGTTTGATCTCCTTGCTGTCCAAAGGACTTTCAGGAGTCTTCTCTAGCATGACAGTTCGAAGGAATCAATTCTTTGACAGCCTGCCTTCTTTATGGTTCTGCCCTCACAACCATACATGACAACTGGGAAGACCATAGCCTTGACTATATCGACCTTTGTTGGCAAAGTAATGTCTCTGCTTTTCACCACCATGTCTAGGTTTGTCATAGCCTTCCTGTCAAGAAGCAATCGTCTTCTGATTTCATGGCTGCAGTCACCATCTGCAGTGATTTTCGAGCCCAAGAAGAGGAAATCTGTCACTACTTCCACCTTTTCCTCTTCTATTTGCCATGAAGTAATGGGGCCAGATGCCAAGATCTTAGTTTTTTAATACTTAATTTTAAGCCAGCTTTTTCACTCTCTTCCTTCACCCTCATCAAGAGACTCTCGAGTTCCTCTTCACTTTCTACCATTAGAGTGGTATCATTTGCATATCTGAGGTTGTTGATGTTTCTCCCCCCATCTTGAATTCAGCTTGTAACTCATTCAGTCCAGCATTTCTCATGATGTGCTCAGTATATAGGTTAAACAAACAGGGTGACCACATTCAGCCCTGTCATTCTCCTTTCTCAATCTTGAGCCAATCAGTTGTTCCACACAGGATTCTAACTGTTGCTTCTTGACCTGCATACAGGTTTCTCAGGAGACAGGTAAGATGGTCTGGTATTCCCATCTCTTTAAGAGTTTTCCGCAGTTTGTTATGATCCACATAGTCAAAGTTTGTAGCGTAGTTGATGAAACACAGGTAGATGTTTTTCTGGAATTCCCTTGCTTTCTCTATGATCCAACAAGTGTTGGCAATTTGATCTCTGGTTCCTCTTCTTTTTCTAAATCCAGTTTGGGCATCTGAAAGTTCTTCATTCACATAATGCTGAAGCCGAGCATGCAAGATTTTAAGCATGACCTTACTAGAATAGGAGATGAATGCAATTTTCTGATGGTTAGTACATTCTTTGGTACTACCATTCTTGGGAATTGGGATGAGGATTTACCTTTTTCAGTCCTGAGACCACTGCTGGGTCTTCCAAATTCACTGACATATTGAATGCAACAATTTGATGGCATCATCCTTTAGGATTTTAAATGGCTCTATTGGAATTCCATTGCATCCACTAGCTTTTTTAACAGCAGTGATTCCTAAGGCTCACTTGACTTTGCATTCCAGATTGTCTGACTCTGGGTGACTGATGGTACCATTGTATCTGTCTTATACATGGTATCAGTTTAAAAATTTTACTATAGAAGACAGAAACTAAAGTTTATTTTTCTGTCTTGAAAACATTTAGATCACAACCTTTGGAACTTCTAAAGATATTTATTTTACATTTTTCTATTTACTGAGTGTCTTGACATCTTCCAGACTGATTATGGAACTCAGATGGGGTCAGAGATCTTTCCATCTAATCTCTACTAATCAAAGGTGCTCCTCTGGGTCATACTCACAGCCCACTTGGACTATTGCATTTTTTTTCCATAGAAGAGTGTATCAATAGGTAGTGTAAGTAAGTGTAAATGTGCATGCTTAGTCGTGTCTGACTCTTTGTGACTCCCTGGACTGCAGCCCACCAGGCTCCTCTGTCCATAGGATTCTCCAGGCAAGAATACTGGAGTGGGTTGCCCTTTCATTCTCCAGGGGATCTTCCTGACCCAGGGATCAAACCCATGTCTCCCGAGTCTCCTACACTGGCAGGCAGATTCTGTATCAATAGTATTCATAAAACAATATAGTATTCAAAAAACAATATCTAGGACATAAAACATGTTTTTAAAAACTGGAAGTTTGTAGGATAATGTTAGATAAATTTTAATCTATTAATATCAAGATGTAGAACTTCAGGAACAATTTTTTAATTGTTTGTTATTTAAGTTGAATCACTGGAGAGTATGATATATTGAATACACTGGATAAACCTGTATTGAAATTTAAATGTCACACTTGATTTATTTTAATCTCTCCAAAATCCAAATGAGTGATTTTGATGATTTTATTATATAATTTAAGATACAGACCTATTGTGAATGATTTTTCTAAAATTTTTTTTACAGATTATAAAGTTGAAACATACTTACTTACTAGAGAAACATACTTACTAGAGAAGTTTTTGAAAATTTGGAAACTTATAAAGAAGTAGTAAAAAATTACCCATGGTATCACCACTTAAAGTAAATGAAAGTTATAAAAGATATTTAAAAATTAATTCACATTTTAAGATCACAATGTTTCCCGATTGTATAAGAGAGGAAAACATGTGTATGACTACAAATATACTATGTGAAGACTACCAGAAGTAAACCTATTTATATGTAAGTACTCTTACCTTATAGAAGATTTAGGTTGTTAGAAGGTTACATAAAAACATAAAATAGTAAGTAGAATGAGTGTTTAGGAGAAAAATAAGGTGGAAGCATCAGTTGGAGGAAGCAGAGAACATCTACCATGATGACCTAAGTGCTAGCCTTGGGTAGCCACATATTTGGATCTCAGCATTCTAGCCATTGAGGTGAAAAGAGAAATTTGGGTGGTTGTTTGATCCATAAAATCAGTAATATACAAAATACAGAAACCTCCATGAAAGTGTCTGGACAACATTCTAGTGATAATGTGTATGATAAGCTTTTCTTCAAAATGATCCCATGGTAGAATTCAGTGGTCTCCTGCCAAGAAATAATTCATGAGAATTAGTTTTACTGTCAGTAATGGTGGATGCTGGGAGCCAATATAATTCAGTATAGGTACCTTTTTCTCTGCTACTTTGGCTTAGTTCTTAAAGAGTACTAGGTTTCCCCATGCAGCAGACTAAGCTATTTAAGACATCAACAAATTATATGTATGTTAAAAAAGAAAAGGCAACTTCTAAAGAATTTATTTAATCAGAAAATCAAGAGATAAGTTATTTTACACATTTATTCATGTTTTATGTAACTTTGAAAATGATATATTTCAAACTGCATATGGCAGGAGGAGGTACCATAATCTCAATACTTACGGTCTTTAAAGTATTCAGTTCAGGTCAGTTCAGTTGCTCAGTTGTGTACAACTTTTTGTGATCCCATGGACTGCAGCACGCCAGGCGACCCTGTCTGTCACCAACTCCCAGAGCCTACTCAAACTCATGTCCATCGAGGCAGTGATGCCATCCAACCATCTCATCCTCTGTTGTCCCCTTATCCTCCTGCCTTCAATCTTTCCCAGCATCAGGGTCTTTTCCAATGAGTCGGTTCTTTGCATCAGGTGGCCAGAGTATTGCAGCTTCAGCTTCAGCATCAGTCCTTCCAGTGGATATTCAGGACTGATCTCCTTTAGGATTGTCTGGTTGGATCTCCTTGCTGTCCAAGGGACTCTCAAGAGTCTTCTTCAATGCCACAGTTCAAAAGCATCAATTTTTGGGCCCTCAGCTTTCTTTAGAGTCCAACTCTCACATCCATACACGACTATTGGAAAAACCATAGCCTTGACTAGACAGACCTTTGTTGGTAAAGTAGTGTCTCTACTTTTTAGTATGCTATTTAGGTTGGTCATAACTTTTCTTTCAAGGAGCAAGCATCTTTTAATTTCATGGCTGCAATCACCATCTGCAGTGAGTTTGGAGCCCCCCCCCCCCCCCCACCAAAATAAGGTCTCACAATTTCCATTGTTTCCTCATCTATTTGCCATGAAGTGGTGGGACTGGATGCCATGATTTTAGTTTCCTGAATGTTGAGTTTTAAGCCAATTTTTTCACTCTCCTCTTTCACTTTCATCAAGAGGCTCTTTAGTTCTTCTTTGCTTTCTGCCATAAGGGTGCAGAATATTACCCTGCCATGATTTAGTAGTCTATCGTAGACTATCTAGAGAAAGGGCAATAATTGTGTTAAGTGTTTTTCCTCTCCATAAAGTTTTGATAAATACTAAGTGGCCATGGACTTGAAATCACACTTCCTGGCAAGAACCAGGAATGTGTCTATCATCAGACCTATATACCTTAAAAGACGTCAAAGCTTAGCACAGAACAGGTGAAAAGAAGGCCTCTGCCCCAGTCATGCTCAGCCTTTGCATCACAGAAACCAAAGGACCATCTCAAGAAGAACCAATATTCTCTGCAGACACTCTCTGAACTCTGTAGCACAGATATGAGCACAGATATGTGGGTCGCTAGACTCTCAAGTGTTACTGAATAGAATGTGTCCACTGCTGTTTTGCACTAAACATTTTATAACATGTATAATTATATCTCTAATGATTAATTTCATGTGTTCACTTGACTGCCCAGATATCTGATTAAACATTATTTCTGGAAATATCTGTGAGAATGTTTCTGGAAGACATTCCAGAATGGAATAGCATTTGAATTGGTGGACTGAGTGAAACGGCTTACCCTCGTCAGTGTAAACAGGCATTATCCAACCTGTTGAGGGCCTGAATTGGACAAATAGGTAGAGGAGGGTCGAATTCACTCTCTCTGCCTGTTTGAGCAGGACACTAATCTGCTCTGGGACTGAGACTTAATGCCATAAGTGCTCCTGGTTTTCCAACCTTCAGATTTGGATTGAAATTTATATCACCAGCTTTCCTGGGCCTACAGTTTTCAGACAGTTGATGGTGGGAATTCTCAGCCTCCATGATCATACAAGACAGCCCTTTATAACAAGTTTCACATAAACCCACAGAACCCAGTGCATTTATGTTTTCATCAGTATTCAACTGATGATCACATGTGTGCATGCTCAGTCATATCCAACTCTTTTCTGACCCACCCCGTGGACTGTGGCCCACCAGGCTCCTTTGTTCATGGGATTTTCCAGGCAAGAATACTGGAGTGGGTTGCCATTCCCTCCTCCAGGGGATCTTCTCAACACAGGGATTGAACCCACGTCAGCTGCATTGCACCAGATTGTTTATCACTTGAGCCATCAGGGAAGCCCTCAACTAATGATGCAGGTCCTTAAACAGTTATTTGGGAATAGCTTTCTTCAGAGAAGTTACTTGGAATGTGTCCACAGAGAAGGAGAATCCTTTCTTAGCAGAGAACTCTATATCCTTGATTCCAAAGCAAAATGAGACACTGCCAGAATATATCAAGACACAAGTAAAGGAAACCAGATTCCATTAGTACTCAAATTAGTCATGTAAACTTCATGCCACTTGTATTATTCATTGTCTTGACTGATTAGGATTCCTGCTGTCTACTTAATAGGTTAAACTAGGATGGCAAAAGAGCAGATAACTTTGGTCATTTATTAGAATTTTTTTTTAAAGAAAGCAGCACAACTGAGTGGTGGTTAATTTGTAGTTATTTTGACAAATCAATTAATTTGAAAAGATTCCATTGTCAAGGGATGACCAGTTTGCTGATTTAGACGTCACTATAGAGAGCAGGGTAAGAGCAACTTCAATGGTGCAGCCTTGTGGGTCATTTTATATTTAGCACTGTAATTGGCATTTCTTCTTTCCCTTTATAAATGCTGTGAAACATGGGACGACTCAGGCTATTGACTCCTTGGCATGCTGGCTTTTTAGATAAAAAATTCTGACTTAGGAGTGAAGATATCTTTGCTTGGTTCATTACAGTTGTTTGTAGGATCAGTCTTACCTAATGGGTAAGTTGGAAGCCACTGATACTGGTATGATTGAGGAGCAAAAAGAAAGCTCTATCATCCAAGGAGGAGGAAGGTACATTGTGTGATAATTTTCAGTTAAGAAGATACTGTGAATCTCAGGTTCCTCATCTTTAAAATGGGCGTAAAGATCCCTAAATTTTAGCATTGTTCATGGATAGAATATAATAAATAAGACAAGTGTTTGAAATATAGTAGATGCTGAATAAAGACTAGTAATAGCATCCAAATAGTTACCATCTCACAACCTATGGCCAGTCCTAGAAAGGACTAGCTCTGGTTGAAATGCCTCTGGAAAGTGTTTCACATTGAGTCTGTCTGAGCAGTCACTTACTTCTATGTGTCATTTACTTACGTGATCCCTTCACAACTCAGGTGTGGAGCGGAGAACCCAAGGATGAAGTTAGTGGCCTTAGGGAAAGTTCAGTGTTTGACCGTTGTGATAACACTTACTGACAAGAAAGAATAGAAAATTGTGGGAGAGATAGAGAGACAGGCTAATGGGGTTTACAGAAGCTGTCTTCGATTCTGGAAGCACTGAGCAATAGGAGCCAACTGCTGTCAGTGGGTGCCAGCTACTTCATAGGCAAAGCTTTACCAGGAAGCTGTTGCTCGTAGTCTGCAGAAGACTTTGCAGTGCTGAAGAACAACTTAAACCTCAAGGCCAGCCCACTGAGAAGGATTAATAGTGGAGAGAAAGTGGAAGGCACTGCTCATTGTGAGGAGTGGGGATTTAGCTACCTGCTTAGAGAGAAGGCAGATGCTGTGCAAGGAGAATTTTCTTCCATCCCACACATGGACACCAGCTTTGTACATAAACTTGCTGTTATCCAGTTCTCAGGAAGTAGGTTTATATTTACAATATTGTTTTCATTGTGTTCTTTTTTTTTTTTAACCTTAATACAAGTCCATTATCTTTTTATTAAAAAAACAACTTTTTTCTGCTAGGTGTGCACAACAGTATTTTGGTTTTATGATTCTGAGTATTTCAAGGAAATGTGAGGAAATAACACTCTGTCTCAGATTACCGAATAATTGAATAATTTCATTTCATACACACACATGCATATACACAGGTAAATTTAATAACTATCTAAACCTAAATTCTTTTGGCTCTAGTATTTAACATACAGTATATGAGCTTTAGAGATTTTGTTTGTTTGTTTTCTTTATGGTAATGCATTTTATAATGATAACTGACTAACTGCAACATATAAAAGTAAGATACTTAACAATTCTTCTAAGTGTTTGAATATATTAAGTATTTTTTTTACCATTTATTTTTATTAGTTGGAGGCTAATTATTTTACAATATTGTAGTGGTTTTTGCCATACATTGACATGAATCAGCCATGGATTTATATGTATTCACCATCCCGATCCCCCTCCCACCTCCCTCCCCACCCGATTCCTCTGGGTCTTCCCAGTGCACCAGGCCCGAGCACTTGTCTCATGCATCCAACCTGGGCTGGTGATCTGTTTCAACCTTGATAATATACATGTTTCCATGCTGTTCTCTCAAAACATCCCACCCTTGCCTTCACCCATAGAGTCCAAAAGTCTGTTCTGTACATCTGTGTCTCTTTTTCTGTTTTGCATATAGGATTATTGTTACCATCTTTCTAAATTCCATATATATGCATTAGTATACTGTATTGGTGTTTATCTTTCTGGCTTACTTCATTCTGTATAATGGTCTCCAGTTTCATCCATCTCATTAGAACTGATTCAAATGAATTCTTTTTAATGACTGAGTAATATTCCATGGTGTATATGTACCACAGCTTCCTTATCCATTCGTCTGCTGATGGGCATCTAGGTTGCTTCCATGTCCTGGCTATTATAAACAGTGCTGCGATGAACATTGGGGTGCATGTGTCTCTTTCAGATCTGGTTTCCTCCGTGTGTATGCCCAGAAGTGGGATTGCTAGGTCATATGGCAGTTCTATTTCCAGTTTTTTAATGAATCTCCACACTGTTCTCCATAGTGGCTGTACTAGTTTGCATTCCCACCAACAGTGTAAGAGGATTCCCTTTTCTCCACACCCTCTCCAGCATTTATTGCTTGTAGACTTTTGGATAGCAGCCATCCTGACTGGCATGTAATGGTACCTCATTGAGGTTTTGATTTGCATTTCTCTGATAATGAGTGATGTTGAGCATCTTTTCATATGTTCTATAAACTAGAAATAGTTCCAAATCAGTCATAGTTTAATTCTTTATTTACTCAAATTGAGGATACTTCTCCAGGTCCTCATTTACAGTTTTAGGGATTGCTTTAAGATTTTCAGCTTCCACAATCACTGGCTTTCGGACAATGATCTGATTAGTAAAAATGTGATTTGATGCAGGATCCTTGGTAACAATTAATCGGGGGTGTGTAAAGTTAATACTCTTATTTGCAGCCATCATATAGAAGGCTGGTCCAAGTGGTTAGTCCAGATATAAATCCACATTCATCACTGATTAAAGGTAAAAAATGTTAGAAGCCAAAAGGGACAGATTGGTAATCTCAGATTATACAATGTCAGGTACTGATATAGCCTAAAATGTGTGACATGTGTGTGCACTGTGCACCATGTGTATGTGTGTGTACTGGATTATACATTGTATATATGCATGTGTTATATATGGGGCTTCCAGGTGGTGCTAGTGGCAAAGAACTCACCTGCCAATGCAAGAGACATAAGAGACACAGGTTCAATCCCTAGGTCAGGAAGATCCCCTGAAGGAGGGCACGGCAACCCACTTTAATATTCTTGCCTGGAGAATCCCATAGACAGAGGAAGCTGGTGGGCTACAGCCCATAGGGTCACATAGAATCAGACACAACTGAAGCGACTTAGCATGCATGCATGCATGTGTTTTATATATATGTATATATAATATCCTTTTCTATTGAAGGTCCTTGTGGTCAGGACCTCCATCATCTTTTAGTTTTGGGTATAGTTTTGGCATGTACCCAATTAGCAAATGTTTGTAGAATTAATTTCATCCTACTTTGTAAGTAGTTAGTAAAAGTGAGCACTCAGTCATAAAATGTTAACCATGTGCCAGATACTATTATAAGTACTTTACATGTATTAACCTGTGTTAGACTCACAAAAATGCTGCAAAGTAGGCACTATTACTATCATCCCATTGAAGAAATTGAAGCCTAGAAAGGCCACGCTTTTCAAAACTCGCTCCAACTTGCACAGACAGGTAAAGGCAGAAATGGTATTTCAGCCCAGACGGTCTGGTTTGAGTGTTTGCGCTTTTAACCATTTTTGCCACAATACAAAGATAAAGAATTTAGTACTACAGTGATGCTGAATCGGTCTGTAGGGGGTCCCTGCAGTAGCCAAAGATAGTTTATGAGAATCCAAATGAATAAAAATAACTTTAAGGCTATTACTTCCTCTTGTGAAAACACAAAGATGTTAAGTATGGTCCAATTTTAAAGACAACCTATAGATCAGACATGAAATTCATTTTAGGAGTCCTGGGTGGCACTTCAAAAATTGATAGCCTCCAGAATAGCTGAAAATGAGGTATAAGGAAGGAGGGTTTGTGGTGAGGCTGATACAGGCCCACATGGCATTTTAAAAGGACTCTGAGGATTGTATGTTCTGGGAACAGTGCTAAGTGATCTGTATGCACTGTATCATTTAATTATCACCAAATAGCAAGAAGTCAATGTCATTGCTTTTGTTTTTCAGATGGGTAAACTGAGACTCAGTGAGTTTAAATAACCTTCCCAAGGTCACAGGAATAGAGGCTGGATTCAAATCCTGTTCTGACTTTAAAGTTAAAGCTCTTAAACACAAGTACTCTTTCTCTCTCTCTCTCTCTCACACACACACTCAAATATACACAATTTTCTCTCTCTCTCTTTCCCTCTGTCTTGGATTCATTTGGCATGTAGTTCCATATAATACATATTGATAAGTCTGGGAAGAAGTAGCTTAGTAGATGAGAAAAGGAAGCAAAATATATTAACAGATTGTAGTAATTTCTGATGATGGGTGAGACCTAGGAGCATTACTTAATTTTAAGGTTCTAAATGAAAATAAGTTATCCTTTTTAGAGTAGTCAAAGAGATTGTGGCCTGAGACAAAGGAGACTTTGGGATAATAACCTTCAGTGGTGGTTCACAGTTCTTATACCCATGGAGCCTAGTCAGTTTGGTGGTTTGGAACTCATGAGGCCGATAGAGGATAAGTGGTCTCAGTCTCAGAAAAAAGGAGTAGCATGGTAGCATCTCTGTATGTTCTTTCTAATGGACAGTTTCTCCTTCATTGGAAGAGAATCTAGGATATTGGAGAGTAAGATTTAAACTCAGATCTGAACACGATTCCCTGAGGTTCCTTGTCCCAAAAACAACTATACAGAAAATTGTCTTGGTCTATCTAGAAATTGAAAGGTCTTTTCTAGGCAAGGTTGTCTAAACAACCTAATCTAGGAAGAGGCTTTGCCTAGGCAACTGAAAACTGAGAGTTGCCCTAAATTTATTCATATCAAAAATAAAAAATAAGGGATAATAGACTGTTGAAGGGAATCTAGCAAATGATTAGGACATATCTCTTACCCTTTGTAATGACTGCCATTACAAAATATAAGGCTCTATTTAATTTCCAGAGAACTTGTTTTAGGTGTGTGTCAGGC
This sequence comes from Muntiacus reevesi, assembly GCF_963930625.1. Lineage (NCBI taxonomy): Eukaryota > Metazoa > Chordata > Mammalia > Artiodactyla > Cervidae > Muntiacus > Muntiacus reevesi. Next base: position 99,853,449 of record NC_089250.1, read on the forward strand.
ACTGATTTAGGTGCTAAAAATATGATTCATGTTGCTTGGATTTAAATTCATATAATATTTTATAGTTTATAATGCATTAATGCACATTATTTTATCTTATTTTTAAAAAATATTATTGTGGTAAATTCACATAATATAAAACATTATTTTAACCATGCTTAACTGTACATTTCAGTGACACTAAATACATTCACATTGTTGGGCAAGTCTCACCATAATTTATGTCCCAAGTCTTACCCTTTCCTAAACTGAAACTCTGTCCCTATCAAATACTAAGTCCCCACTCCCCACTGTATGTTATTCTATTGAACATTGAACTGATTCTGAGAGTTTGAAAGGACATGTATGTTTGATCGTACTTTAAAAGTAAGAAAGCACAATAAATGCTGGAGAGGGTGTGGAGAAAAGGGAACCCTCTTACACTGTTGGTGGGAATGCAAACTAGTACAGCCGCTATGGAGAACAGTGTGGAGATTTCTTAAAAAACTGGAAATAGAACTGCCATATGACCCAGCAATACCACTTCTGGGCATACACACCGAGGAAACCAGATCTGAAAGAGACACGTGCACCCCAATGTTCATTGCAGCACTGTTTATAATAGCCAGGACATGGAAGCAACCTAGATGCCCATCAGCAGATGAATGGATAAGGAAGCTGTGGTACATATACACCATGGAATATTACTCAGCTGTTAAAAAGAATTCATTTGAATCAGTTCTAATGAGATGGATGAAACTGGAGCCCATTATACAGAGTGAAGTAAGCCAGAAAGATAAAGAACATTACAGCATACTAACACATATATATGGAATTTAGAAAGATGGTAACGATAACCCTATATGCAAAACAGAAAAAGAGACACAGAAGTACAGAACAGACTTTTGAACTCTGTGGGAGAAGGTGAGGGTGGGATGTTTCGAAACAACAGCATGTATATTATCTATGGTGAAACAGATCACCAGCCCAGGTGGGATGCATGAGTCAAGTGCTCGGGCCTGGTGTGCTGGGAAGACCCAGAGGAATCGAGTAGAGAGGGAGGTGGGAGGGGGGATCGGGATGGGGAATACGTGTAACTCTATGACTGATTCATGTCAATGTATGACAAAACCCACTGAAAAAAAAATAACTAAATAAAATTAAAAAAAAAAATAAAAGTAAGAAAGAAGTGACCTTTTAGTATTTTTCAAGTTCTTACCTGTGTTCTAGGCCTTGTCATCCTTTTCTTCAGTTTCCAAACTCATAAAATTGGGCGATAATACTTCTTCTGTCTATGTTGCTTGGATTCTTAAACAGTTTGAAATCAGGGGACTGATTAATAAACCATTTATTAATCAATAAAACTAATTAATAAAAAATTAATATATAAATCCAGCTCACTAGAGATGATTATTTATAAATATTGATTTTAAAACAATTTTGTATTGCCTTTCATTTTCTAATTTTTTTCTACTACAATTGAGGAGGCTGTACCAAAATAATAGAGTTTTCTAAGTCCCACAGCTGTAAGTAGTAAAAAGTTATGACTAAACCACAGTGTTTGTATAGAGGTTTCATCTGAGTATCATATTTCTTTTCATCTAAATGTTTAATTGGCCAACCTAATTTAAGAGGAACTGAGAAATGTGGGACCACAGAATTGTACTAATCTCTGGTGTGTGATGTTATAATAGCTGTGTCTACATAAAAGCAGTGTCTAACATGTTTGAATAGGCAATTCTGTTCTCCAATAATATACCAGAAACATAAACATTTATAATGAAAAATACATATGCTTATGAGGCATATGTGTTTGCTCTCAAAACACTGCAATTAGTAGATCCAACATTCAAGTCTCTGAAAAATTTTGAGTTCCCTAAAAGCAGCTTAGTTTTGTAAATCCTACACCTTCTTCTAGCTACCACCATATATAATATTTGCCCTTTACTGCCAACTTTCTTGAAAGAAAAATGGAAACTATGTCTTTCCACAGCCTCATTTTCCATCCCTTCCTCAGTGAATTACAATCTGACTTTCAACACATTCGCTGTCTTGCCAAGTTTCTATGTTAATTCTTAGAGGGTAATTCAACAGGCAATGGACCCTGTTGAATTTCTGATGTCCTGCAGTGTTTGATATCATGTGTTCTTTGAAACTGTCTCTTAACCTTGTTGTGTATTCTTCTCTTTCCTCTTGGTTACTCTTCTTTTCTAGATGCCCTAGTTTAATCTCATTATTGAGCTACACTTACTTGGCCTATGCTTTAAAAGTTGATGTAAAAAAAAAAAAGGTTGATGATACAGGAGATCCTATTTTTTTCTTGTTTTGCTGTGCTACAGCATGTGGGATCTTAGATCCCTGACCAGGAATCAAACCCGCGTCCCCTGCAGTGGAAGCTCAGAGTCCTAACCACTGGGTCATCAGGGAAGTTCCTGAGATTCTATTCTTGATCTTTACTCTTCTCCTTCTAGTAGTGCGCTAGATGATAGTTATTCTTAACTATTCCCATACCTTAATTATCACCCTTACATTCAGTAGTTCCAAAATTTCTATATATATGTATGTCTTTCCTTGACCTCTCTCTTACATTATAGACCTCTATAGATGTTTACTGAAACTGAAGAGTTCATTACTGAAAATTTTCTTATCAATATTCCATTCATCCATCTATATGTATATATCTATTCATTTATTCATTTACCATAGCTTTTTGTATGTGCCATAAGCATCATAAACTAACATGTGAAAACCAAACCCTTCATATAGCATAGTTTTCTTGTTTATTTTCTATTTGGTGACTGGAAATTTCATCCACCCAGATATACAAGTTAAAAAAATCTAGTGAGGATCTGATCCATTAGGCTAGAATCTCTAGAGTAGGAACCTTGTCTTGGTTATTTTTTTTTTTTTAACTCTCCTTAGGTGTTTCTAACATGCATCCAGGGTTGAGAGATCTGCTGTAGATCAGTGCTGTATCAATTCTAGCGTGCAAATAATCACCTAGAGATCTTGTTAAACTGCAGATTCTGATTGAGTAGGTCTGGGTCGTGACCTGAGTTTCTCTGCATTTCTAATAAGCTCCCAGGTGATGACAGATGCTGTTTGTCTGTGGGCAAATGTTGAATATTAAGACTCTAGATGATTTTGTGATAATATCACCACATTTCCTGCCCTTGCTTTCATGCTGGAATATGTGAAACATTCCAAAGTTAAATGTGGGTTCTTTTACCATGTTTTACCAACTTACTGAGCAGCACCTTTTGTGCCTCAATTTATTTACCAAACTCTGAAGCTTGATGCCTTTTTAGATATTTTTCCCAACATGAACTGGTTAGATTAAGCAGCGACGTTAGAGTAAATTAGGATTAAAATGAATAGAACAATACAATGGAGTGTATTCCAATTATTAATGTATTAGTTTATTCATTAGTTTATTCCCCTTGCTGGCACACAGTTCACAACACAAACTCCCTTAAATTTAAATTCTCAGATAATTTGAGGTTCCCTGGTAGACAAAGCATAGAGCAAAAATATCATAGAAACTTTGGTGTTTTCTACGAAAGCGGCTTTTTATCTCTGGTTCCTCTGCCTTTTCTAAATCTAGCTTGAATACCTGGAAGTTCACAGTTCACATACTGTTGAAGCATGGTTTGGAAAATTTTGAACATTACGTTGCTAATATGTGAGATGAGTGCAACTGTATGGGAGTTTGAATATTCTTTGCCATTGCTTTTCTTTGGAATTGGAATGAAAACTGATCTTTTCCAGTCCTGTGGCCACTGCTGAGTTTTCCAAATTTGCTGGCATGTTGAATGCAGCACTTTCACAGCATCATCATTTAGGATTTGAAATAGCTCAACTGGGATTCCATCACCTCCACTAGCTTTAATCATAGTGATGCTTCCTAAGGCCCACTTGACTTCTCATTCCAGGATGTCTGGTTCTAGGTGAGTGATCACCTAGAGCCAGTGATCACCATAAAAACATCTACTGTTTATTGACTACACCAAAGACTTTGACTCTGTGGATCATAACAAACTATGGAAAATTCTTCAAGAGATGGGAATACCAGACCACCTTCCCTGCCTCCTGAGAAATCTGTATACAGATTAGGAAGCAAAAGTTAGAACCAGACATGGAACAATAAACTGGTGCCATTTGGGAAAGGAATATGTCAAGGCTGTATATTGTCACCCTGCTTATTTAACTTATATGCAGAGTACATCATGTGAAATGTAGGGCTGGATGAAGCATAAGCTGAAATCAAGATTGCCAGGAGAAATATCAGTAACCTCAGATAAGCAGATGATGTCCATCGAGTCAATGATGCTATCCAATGATCTCATCCTCTGTCATCCCCTTCTCCTCCTGCCTTTAACCTTACCCAGCATCAGGGTCTTTTCCAATGAGTCAGTCCCTCACATCAGGTGGCCAAAGTACTGGAGTTTCAGCTTCAGCGTCAGTCCTTCCAATGAACATCCAGGACCGATCTCCTTTAGGATGGAATGGTTGGATCTCCTTGAAGTCCAAGGGACTCTCAAGAGTCTTCCGCAACACCACAGTTCAAAAGCATAAATTCTTCAGTGATCAGAAAGTGAAGAACTAGAGTCTCTTGATGAAAGTGAAAGACGAGAGTGAAAAAATTGACTTAAAACTCAACATTCAGAAAACTAAGATCATGGCATCTGCTTTCATCACTTCATGGCAAATAGATGGGGAAACAGTGGAAACAGTGACAGACGTTATTTCTTTGGGCTCCAAAATCACTGCAAATGGTGTCTGCAGCCATGAAATTAAAAGCTATGACCAACCTAGACAGCATATTAAAGAGCAGAGACATTACTTTGCCAACAAATGTCCATCTAGTCAAGGCTATGGTTTTTCCACTAGTCATATATGCCTGTGAGATTTGGACTATAAAGAAAGCTGAGTGTCGAAGAATTGATGCTTTTGAACTGTGGTGTTGGAGAAGACTCTTGAGAAGTCCCTTGGGCTTCAAGGAGATCCAACCAGTCAACTCTATAAACTTAAAATGGATTAAAGATCGAAATGTAAGACCAGAAACTATAAAACTCCTAGAGGAGAACATAGGCAAAACACTCTCTGACATAAATCACAGCAAGATCCTCTATGACCCCCCACCCAGAATATTGGAATAAAAGCAAAAATAAACAAATGGGACCTAATGAAACTTAAAAGCTTCTGCACAACAAAGGAAACTATAAGCAAGGTGAAAAGACAGCCCTCAGAATGGGAGAAAATAATAGCAAGTGAAGAAACAAAGGATTAATCTCAAAAATATAAAAGCAACTCCTGCAGCTCAAGTCCAGAAAAATAAATGACCCAATCAAAAACAGGCCAAAGATCTAAACAGACATTTCTCCAAATAAGACATACAGATAGCTAACAAACACATGAAAAGATGCTCAACATCACTCATTGTCAGAGAAATGCAAATCAAAACCTCATTGAGGTACTATTTCATGCCAGTCAGGATGGCTGCGATCCAAAAGTCTACAAGCAATGAATGCTGGAGAGGGTGTGGAGAAAAGGCAACCCTCTTACACTGTTGGTGGGAATGCAAATTAGTACAGCCACTCTGGAGAACAGTGTGGAGATTTCTTAAAAAACTGGAAATAGAACTGCCATATGACCTAGCAATCCCACTTCTGGGCATACACACTGAGGAAACCAGATCTGAAAGAGACACATGCACCCCAATGTTCATCGCAGCACTGTTTATAATAGCTAGGACATGGAAGCAACCTAGATGCCCATCAGCAGACGAATGGATAAGGAAACTGTGGTACATATACACCATGGAATATTACTCAGCCATTAAAAAGAATACATTTGAATCAGTTCTAATGAGATGGATGAAACTGGAGCCCACTATACAGAGTAAAGTAAGTCAGAAAGATAAACACCAATACAGTATACTAACGTATATATATGGAATTTAGAAAGATGGTAACAATAACCCTATATGCAAAACAGAAAAAGAGACACAGATGTACAGAACAGACTTTTGGACTCTGTGGGAGAAGGCAAGGGTGGGATGATCTGAGAGAACAGCATCAAAACATGCATATTATCAAGTGTGAAACAGATCACCTGTCCAGGTTGGATGCATGCATGTAAATCCATGGCTGATTCATGTCAATGTATGGCAAAAACCACTACAATATTGTAAAGTAATTAGCCTCCAACTAATAAAAATAAATGGAAAAAAAAAAAAAAGAATCTGCCTGCCAATGAAGGAGATGTAAGAGATGCAGCTTTAATCCTTGGGTGAGGAGGATCTCCTGGAGGAGGAAATGGCAATCGACTCCAGTATTCTTGCCAGGAGAATCCCATGGACAGAGGAGCCTTGTGGGCTACAGTCCTTGGCATCTCAAAGAGTGGGACATGACAATATCTAAGCATAAGATAAATAAACTACAAGGAGATATAGTACAACACAAGGAATATAGCCAATATTTTATAATAACTATAAATGGAATATAACCTTAAAATTGTGAATCACTGTGTTGTAAGCTTCACATTTATATAGTTTGTGCATCAAGTATACCTCAATTAAAAATGTTTTAAAGCCAAAAAAAAAAAAAAAAAAAAAAAAGGAAATCAGTCCTTAATATTCATTGGAAGGACTGAGGTTGAAGCTGAAACTCCAATATTTTGGCTACCTGATGTGAGGGACTGACATTGGAGAAGACCCTGATGCTGGGAAAGATTGAAGGCAGGAGGAGAAGGGGATGATAGAGGATAAGATCATTGGATAGCATCACTGACTTGAGGGACATGAGTTTGAGCAGGCTCCGGGAGTTGTTGATGGACAGGGAAGCCTGGCATGCTGCAGTCATGGGGTTGCAAAGAGTCGGACATAATTGAGCAACTGAACTGAAGAAAGGGGCTTAAAATAAAACAGAAGCTTTTATTTGAAAGATCATTCTTTTATTTTTTTAACCAATAGAGAATAATCAGTGCTGGCTCAGGGAATAAGAAATTGGATCACTCATGATGGTCAGTGGTGTCTCAGCTCTTGTCTTTGATCAGTGATTTTCTTAGTCATGACATCTGGCTCTTGACATACAGCCTGATGTTATTGAACCTAGCCTGAGTGCCTCATCACTTTCAAACACTGCAGGCCCCCATTAGCCTACATAATTAAGAGTTGGATAACTCTTCTCTTTCCAAGATTCTGTCACGAATTTGAAGGGTTTGGAAAGAATTTAAGTAATTTGGATAACTTTGCAAACTCTTTATTGAGATTGATCAGTTTAGACTCTAAAGAAGGATACTTTTAAAACAAAAGATTCACAGGCAAGCAAGTATTCAAAATGGTTTCTTTTAGAAAAATCTTATAGCTAAATTTGTATCTAATCTTGATTTGTCTGATTCAAGAAATCTACAAATGAAGCATACAGATTTTAAACATCCATCCCCTCCCTCACCATAAACTATTGACAGTATACTAGCAGTCACTTAATAGTATCAAAATCAATATCTTGAAACAAAGGGGACTGTCTGTTAGCTAAAAGCCTAAGTAAAGCAAAGATCCATTGAAAATGATACTTCATTTGTGGGGTAGGGGTGAAACTTATTTGGCTTGAATAAAATTGAAATCATGATGCTGAAGCTGAAACTCCACTACTTTGGCTACCTCATGCGAAGAGTGGACTTATTGGAAAAGACCCTGATGCTGGGAGGGATTGGGGGCAGGAGGAGGAGGGGACAATAGAGGATGAGATGGCTGAATGGCATCACCGACTCGATGGACATGAGTTTGAGTAAACTCCGGGAGTTGGTGATGGACAGGGAGGCCTGGTGTGCTGTGATTCATGGGGTCGGAAAGAGTCGGACACGACTGAGCAACTGAACTGAACTGAACTGAATCTTTTATTTGTTTAAAAAATTGAACCTCTGAAATGGTGACTTAGACATGGTGTTATGGTTTATCAAGTTCAGAAGATAACACTAATTTCAAAGCTTTAAAATTCCATTTAAATGCAACCAACCAATTTTCTAAATATTTAAGAAAGTAAATGATGTTCCATCACTTCATAGCCTCTACAAGCTGTTGTACCCTGGACTGGAAATGCTATCTTGTATTAAGAAAGTTCTTACCAAGAAAATAGCTGTGAACATCCTCCTTTCTGTTATGAGTATAACCTCCATGAGGATAGAGTCCTTAGATGTTTTTGTTTGAAGTTCTATTCCAGTTCAAGAACAATGTCTGGCTTGTATGAGACACTGAATAAATGTTGAATGGATATCAAATACAAGAATACCTATTAGTTTCACCTCCAGAGCACTGTGGAAGTGCCAGTTGTCAATGAAGTCTTTCTGAGTTCAGCCTCCTACATGGGACCAATTTGTTGATTTATAAATAAGAAGCAGAAATAGCTCCATTTTCTTTTCTGTCTAGGATTCCTGAAAAGCCAGTTGAGAAAGAACTGCATTTTCAACTCAACACGATAGAAGTCCCCCACCCATATTTCTCCCCTTAATATCTACGGCTTCCTCAAAACCTATACTAATTTCTAAACTATATCATGGCTTTCAGGTTCTTCTAGAAGTTACATGTATAACTAACTCTCCAGTTGCATGCAGTACAACTCTTCCACATGTGTTCACTGGCCCCACTATATGTCTCCTTTCATCCACTAGGGTTTTCATTTCTCTAGATATTCAATTTGGTTCTAGAAGTATCTTCCATTTCTTCCTCACTATGTTCACATTTTTTCTTTAAATACTTGAGCATTTTTTTCTAATAGGTATTTCACATCCTTGTCTGCCAATTTTATTATCTTTATTATTTTTTAGTCTGTTTCTACTAAATTTTCTCCTAGTTATATGTCATATTTTCTAACATCTTTGCATTTTTTGATTGGGTGCTGTCCATTGTGACTTTTATGTTGTTGAGTATCTATATTTTGTTTTGTTCTGTTAGGCATTTAGGTTACTTGTGGTCCTTTTCTGGCTTATTTTGAGTTCCATAAGGAAGATCTAGTATCACCTTTATTCTAGGGGTGATTTAACCCCACTGCTAAGGTAGACCAGAAATATTGGTCTTCTTTCTTTTCTTCAAGCATGTTCTACTCTTTCTTTTATCTGAGTTTGGCACATTCTAATCTCTCTAAGCTAGCTTTGTCCTGTATATGCCTCCCTTAGACTCTGATCTTTCCATTTTGAAATTAAACCTGTGAATAGACACACACACACACACACACACACACACACACACACGCATACATATATGTATGTGTGTATAATGAATGTTATTTCCACTACATTGTAAAGTCCATAACAAAGAGCAAATTAGCAAAGGACAGTCATCTTTTCCCATCAAACAAAGACATATTTCAGGACTAGTGCAGAAATTATTTTCCTAATGAGAACATTGTTAATGAAAAGAGCCAGTCAAGTACCAACACATTAACCAGGGAGAAGGTAGTAGAGATGTCAAGTGTTTTCTCTGTTAATAATTTCTTTTCATTCTCCACACTTCCTTCTAAAGTTTTTGCTCCCATAGATCCCATTAATGAGCAGTCATTTTGATCTCATCTTCCTGGTTCCCAGTGGCCAAACTGGGGATGGAAAAGTGTCATAAAGTAAGCCAACCATATTCTGTATTTCAGATATAATAGTTCTGTTTTTCTTCCTTGAGGCCAAACTATCCCCCCAGTGGGACTGATCCTCTGGGCAATAGACTCAGTAGGAATCTTGGCTGTCTGTCAGAACATGATGCCCAGAGGATATATTGTTGTCAATGAGGCCCAGAATGGGCTAGCAGTTAGGTGTAGTGGAGATAAGCAGGCCAAGTATGTGAGCAGAAAATATGAAGAGACACATGTCCATGTGGTTAATATTAAGCAGCTCTTGGCATAAAGTGCCATGTCCCAATTACAAAGTGAATAGTTCATGGGAAGACTTATGTCCCCCTTATGATTGGTTATATTAATTTCCTAGGGCTGCCATAATAGATGACTACTGCATGGTGGCTTACATCAATAGAAACTTCATTGTTCTGGAGGCCAGAATTCTGAAATGAAGGTGTCAGTAGAACTGGTTCCTTTTGGAGGCTATGAGGAAAAGTCTGCTCCATGACAGTCTCACAGCTGCTGGTTGGCAATGGTGGTCCTTAACATGCATACCTTGGCTTATAGGCACATCATTCCAATCTCTGCCTCTGTCTTCACATAGCCTTTCTCTTTGTGCTTCACCTGTGTCTCTGTGTGTTTCAAATCTCCCACTCCTTTCTCTAACAAGGACACCACTCATTGGATTTAGGGCCTACCCTAAATTCAGAATTGTCTCTTCTTGAGATATTTAACTATCTTTACAAAGACACTAATCCCAAATGGATTCATATCCATAGGTACTGAAGTGGCTGGGACTTAGGAAAATATTTCATATCCGTTAGTAAACCAATGATATTGTTAGAAGCAGGACTGAATCCTAGCTTAGAAAAACAAGGATCCAAATAAGTGATGAAGTCATAACTTCAGTTCAGTTCAGTCATCAGTCATATCCAACACATTGTGACCCCATGGACTATAGCACGCCAGGCCTTCCTGTCCATCACCAAGACGCAGAGTTTATTCCAACTCATGTTCATTGAGTCAGTGATGCCATCCAATCATCTCATCCTCTGTTGTCCCCTTCTCCTCCTGCCTTCAATCTTTCCCAGCATCAAGGTCTTTTCCAATGACTCAGTTCTTTGCATCAGGTGGCCAAAGTATTGGACTTTCAGCTTCAGTATCAGTCCTTCCATTGAATATATAGGACTGATTTCCTTTAGGGTTGACTTGTTGGATCTCTTTGCAGCCTAAGGAACTCTAAAGAGTCTTTTCCAACACCACAGTTCAAAAGCATCAATTCTTTGATGCTCAGCTTTCTTTATAGTCCAACTCTCACATGCATACATGACTACTGGAAAAACCATAGCCTTGACTAGATGGACCTTTGTTGGCAAAGTAATGTCTCTGCTTTTTAATATACTGTCTAGTTTGGTCATAACTTTCCTTCCAAGGAGCAAGTGTCTTTTAATTTCATGGCTGCAGTCAACATTGGAGGTGATTTTGGAGCCCCCCAAGGTAAAGTCTGTTACTCTTTCAATTGTTTCCCCATCTATTTGGTATGAAGTGATGGGTCCAGATGCCATGATCTTAGTTTTCTGAATGTTGAGCTTTAAGCCAACTTTTTCACTCTCCTCTTTCACTTTCATCAAGAGGCTTTTTAGTTCCTCTTCACTTTCTGCAATAAGGGTGGTGTCATCTGCATATCTGAGGTTATTGATATTTCTCCAGGCAATCTTGATTCCAGCCTGTGTTTCATCCAGCCTAGTATTTCTTATGATGTACTCTGCATATGTTAAATAAGCAGGGTGACAATATACAGCCTAACACACTCCTTTCCCTATTTGGAACCAGTCTGTTGTTCCATGTCCAGTTCTAACTGTTGCTCCCTGACCTGCATACAGATTTCTCAGGAGGCAGGTAAGTTGGTCTGGTATTCCCATCTCTTGAAGAATTTTCCAGAGTTTGTTGTGGTCCACACAGTCAAAGGCTTTGGCTTAGTCAATAAAGCAGAAGTATATATTTTTCTGGAACTCTCTTGCTTTTTCGATGATCCAACAGATGTTGGCAATTTGATCTCTGGTTCCTCTGCCTTCTAAATCCAGCTTGAACATCTGGAAGTTCACCGTTCACATATTACTGAAGCCTTGCTTGGAGAATTTTGAGCATCACTTTACTAGCGTGTGAAATGAGTGCAATTGTGCGGTAGTATGAGCATTCCTTTTTTTTTTTTTTTCCTGAAAAACATCTACTTCTGCTATATTGACTATACCAAAGCCTTTGACTGTTTGGATCACAACAAACTGTGTAAAATTCTTAAAGAGATGGAAATACCAGACCACCTGACCTGCCTCCTGATAAATCTGTATGCAGGTCAAGAAGCAACAGTTAGAACTGGACATGGACAACAGACTGGTTCCAAATTGGGAAATCCACTAATAGGTCCTAATTATTGAGTCCCATATACTTGAGAATAGGTAGTAAGTGTAAAAATGGGTAAAATCCCTATTAGACAGAGAATGCAAACCACACATAAAGGAGAACCAATAATAGAACCTTAGTCAGTCATAACTTCAGGAGCTGGAAAGAGAATAAAACAACAAAGAAGGAAAAGGAGAAATGTCCAAAGTTTGAGCATTGTTTGGCATTGTCTTTCTTTGGGATTGGAATGAAATCTGACCTTTTCCAGTCCTGTGGCCACTGCTGCATTTTCCACATTTTCTGGCATTTTGAGTGCAGCACTTTCACAGCATCATCATTTAGGATTTGCAAGAGCTCAACTGGAATTCAATCACCTTCACTAGCTTTGTTCATAGTGATGCTTCCTAAGGACCACTTGACTTTGCATTCTAGGATGTCTGGCTCTAGGTGAGTGATCACACCATCATGATTATCTGGGTCATAAAGATCTTTTTTGTATAGTTCTTCTGCATATTCTGGAGAAGGGCATGGCAACCCACTCCAGTATTCTTACCTGAAGAATCCCATGGACAGAGGAGCCTGGTTGGCTCCAGTCCATGTGATCGCAAAGTGTCGGACACGACTGAGTGATGAACACACTACTCTTGTGTATTCTTTCCACCTCTTCTCAATATCTTCTGCTTCTCAGTAAATGCTGGAAAGGTTGTGGAGAAAAGGGAACCCTCTTACACTGTTGGTGGAAATGCAAACTAGTACAGCCACTATGGAGAACAGTGTGGAGATTCATTAAAAAACTGGAAATAGAACTGCCATATGACCCAGCAATCCCACTCCTAGGCTGTATACACTGTGAGGAATCCAGATCTGAAAGAGACACATATAACCCAATGTTCATCGCAGCACTGTTTATAATATCCAGGACATGGAAGCAACCTAGATGCCCATCAGCAGACGAATGGATAAGGAAGCTGTGGTACATATACACCATGGAATATTACTCAGCCATTAAAAAGAATACATTTGAATCAGTTCTAATGAGATGGATGAAACTGGAGCCCATTATACAGAGTGAAGTAAGCCAGAAAGATAAAGACCAATACAGTATACTAATGCATATATATGGAATTTAAAAAGATGGTAACAATAACCCTATATGCAAAACAGAAAAAGAGACACAGATGTACACAACAGACTTTGGGACTCTGTGGGAGAAGGCGAGGGTGGGATGTTCTGAGAGAACAGCATTGAAACAAGTATACTATCAAGGGTGAAACAGATCACCTGCACAGGTTGGATGCATGAGACAAGTGCTCAGGGCTGGTGCACTGGGAAGACCCAGAGGGATGGGATGGGGAGGGAGGTGGAGGGGGATCGGGATGGGGAACACATGTAAATCCATGGCTGATTCATGTCAATGTATGGCAAAAACCACTACCATATTGTAAAGTAATTAGCCTCCAACTAATATAAATAAATGGAAAAAAAAATCTTCTGCTTCTGTTAGATTCATACCATTTCTGTCTTTTATTGAACCCATCTTTCCATGAAATGTTCCTTTGGTATCTCTGATTTTCTTGAAGAGATCTCTAATCTGTCCCATTCTATTATTTTCCTCTATTTCTTTGCACTGATCACTGGGGAAGGCTTTCTTATCTCTCCCTGCTATTCTTTGGAACTTTGCATTCAGATGGGAATATCTTTCCTTTTCTCCTTTGCCTTTCATTCTCTTCTATTCACAGCTATTTGTAAGACCTCCTCAGACAACCATTTGGCCTTTTTGCATTTCTTTGGCTTGTGGATGGTCTTGACCCCTGTCTCCTGTACAATGTCATGCACCTCCATCCATAGTTCTTCACGCACTCTATCAGATCTAGTCCCTTAAATCTATTTCTCACTCCACTGTATAATCATAGGGGATTTGATTTAGGTCATACCTGAATGGTCTAGTGGTTTTCCCTACTTTCTTCTATTTAAGTCTGGATTTGGCAATAAGGAGTTTATGATCTGAGCCACAGACAGCTCTTGATCTTAGTTTTTACTGACTGTATAGAGCTTCTCCATTTTTGCCTGCAAAGAATATAATCATCTGATGTCGGTACGGACCATCTGGTGATGTCCATGTGTAGAGTCTTCTCTTGTATTGTTGGGAGATGGTGTTTGCTATAACCAGTGCATTCTCTTGGCAAAACTGTATTAGCCTTTGCTCTGCTTCATTCTGTACTCCAAGGCCAAATTTGCCTGTTACTCCAGGTATTTCTTGACATCCTACTTTTGCATTCCAGTCCCCTATAATGAAAAGGACATCTTTTTTGGGTGCTAATTCTAGAACGTCTTGTAGGTCTTCATAGAACCATTCAACTTCACTTTCTTCAGCATTACTCGTCAGGGCATAGACTTGGACTACTGTGATATTGAGTGGTTTGCCTTGGAAATGAACAGAGATCATTCTGTCATTTTTGAGTTTGCATTCAAGTATTGCATTTCAGACTCTTTCATTGATTATGATGGCTACTCCATTTCTTCTAAGGGATACTTGCCCACAGTAGTAGATATGATGGTCATCCAATTTAAACTCACCCGTTCCAGCCCATTTTAGTTTTATGATTCCTAAAATGTCAATGTTCACTCTTGCCATCTCCTGATATGACCACTTCCAATTTGCCTCGATTCATGTACCTAGCATTCCAGGTTCTTATGCAGTACTGCTCTTTACATCGTCAGACTTTACTTCCATCACCAGTCACATCTATAACTGGGTGTTGTTTTTTCTTTGGCTCTGTCTCTTCATTCTTTCTGGAATTATTTCTCCACTGATCTCCAGTAGCATATTGGGCACCTACCGACCTGGGGAGTTCATCTTTCAGTGTCCTATCTCTTTGCCTTTTCACACTGTTCATGGGGTTCTCAAGGCAAGAATACTGAATTGGTTTGACATTTCCTTCTCTAGTGGACCACATTTTGTCAGAACTCTCCACTATGACCCATGCATCTTGGGTGGCCCTACATGGCATGGCTCATAGTTTCATTGAGTTGCACAAGGCTGTGGTCCATGTGATCAGTTTCCTTAGTTTCCTGTGATTGTGGTTTTCAGTTTGTCTGCCCTCTAATGGAGAAGGATAAGAGGCTTATAGAAGCTTCCTGATGGGAGAGACCAATTGAGGGGGAAATTGGGTCTTGTTCTGATGGGAGGGTCCATGCTCTGTAAATATTTAATTAATTTTCTGTTGATGGGTGGGGCTGTGTTCCCTCCCTGTTATTTACTTGGAGCCATACCATGATGGAGGTAATGAAGATAATGGCGACCTCCTTCAAAAAGTCATAGCACTGGTCATAGCAAACACCTTCTTCCAACAACACAAGAGAAGAATCTATACATGGACATCACCAAATGGTCAATACCAAAATCAGATTGATTATATTCTTTGCAGCCAAAGATGGAGAAGCTTTATACAGTCAGCAAAAACAAGACCAGGCTCAGATCATGAACTCCTTATTGCCAAATTCAGACTTAAATTGAAGAAAGTAGGGAAAATCTCTAGACCATTCAGTTCACTTCAGTTCAGTCGCTCAGTCACATCCAACTCTTTGCGACCACATGAACCACAGCACACCAGGCCTCCCTGTCCATCACCAACTCCCGGAGTCCACTCAAACCCATGTCCACTGAGTCGATGATGCCATCCAGCCATCTCATCTTCTGTCGTCCCCTTTCTCCTCCTGCCGTCAATCTTTCCCAGCATCAGGGTCTTTTCCAATTAGTCAGCTCTTCACATCAGAAACCATTCAGATATGACCTAAATCAAATCCATTATCATTATACAGTGGAAGTGAGAAATAGATTCAAGGGATTAGATCTGAAGGAGTTCATGAAGAATTATGGATGGATATTCGTGACATTGTATAGGAGACAGGGATCAAGACCATCCCCAAGAAAAAGAAATGCAAAAAAGCAAAATGGCTGTCTGAGGAGGCTTTACAAATAGTTGTGAAAAGAAGAGAAGGGAAAAGCAAAGGAGAAAGGAAAGATATACCCATTTGAATGCAGAGTTCCAAAGAATAGCAAGGAGAGATGAGAAAGCCTTCCTCACTGATCAGTGCAAAGAAATAGAGAAAAACAATAGAATGGGACAGATTAGAGATCTCCTCAAGAAAATTAGAGATATCAAGGGAACATTTCATGCAAAGATGGGTTCAGCAAAGGACAGAAATGGTATGGACCTAACAGAAGCAGAAGATATTAAGAAGAGGTGGAAAGAATGCATAGAAAAACTATACAAAAAAGATCTTCACGACCCAGATAATCACAGTGGTGTGATCACTCACCTAGAGCCAGACATCCTGGAATACAAAGTCAAGTGGTCCTTAGGAAGCATCACTATAAACAAAGCTAGTGAAGGTGATGGAATTCCAGTTGAGCTCTTTCAAATCCTAAAAGATGATGTTGTGAAAGTGCTGCACTCAATATGCCAGCAAATTTGAAAAACACAGCATTGGCCACAGGACTTGAAAAGGTCAGTTTTCATTCCAATCCCAAAGAAAGGCAATGCCAAAGAATGCTCAAAGTGTCACACAATTGCAGTCCTCTCACACACTAGCAATGTAATGCTCAAAATTCTCCAAGCCAGGCTTCAACAATATGGAACCGTGAACTTCCAGATGTTCAAGCTAGATTTAGAAAAGACAGAGGATCCAGAGATCAAATTGCCGACATCTGCTGGATCATCGAAAAAGCAAGATATTTCCAGAAAAACATGTATTTCTGTTTTATTGACTAAGCCAAAGCCTTTGGCTGTGTGGACCACAACAAACTCTGGAAAATTCTTCAAGAGATGGGAATATCAGACCACCTTACCTGCCTCTTACTTGCCTCTTACCTGCCTCTTGAGAAATCTGTATGCAGGTCATGAAGCAACAGTTAGAACTGGACATGGAACAACAGACTGGTTCTAAAATAGAGAATGAAATGAGTCAAGACTGTATATTGTCACCCTGCTTATTTAACTTATATACAGTGTCATCATGAGAAATGCTGGGTTGGATGAAGCACAGGCTGGAATCAAGATTGCCAGGAGAAGTATCAATAACCTCAGATATTTTAATGACACCACTCTTATGGCAAAAAAAGAAGAAAAACTAAAGACTCTCTTGATGAAAGTGAAAGAGTAGAGTGAAAAAGTTGACTTAAAGCTCAACATTCAGAAAACTAAGATCATGGCTTCTGGTCCCATCACTTCATGGGAAATAGATGTGGAAACAGTGGAAGCAGTGAGAGACTTTATTTCTCCAAAATCACTACAGATGGTGACTGCAGCCATGAAATTAAAAGATTCTTGCTCCTTGGAAGAAAAGTTATGACCAACCTAGACAGTATATTAAAAAGCAGAGACATTACTTTGCCAACCAAGGACTGTCTAATCAAGGCTGTGTTTTTTGAGTAGTCATGTAAGCATGTGAGAGTTGGACTATAAAGAAAGCTGAGCACCGAAGAATTGATGCTTTTGAATTGCGGTGTTGGAGAAGATTTTTGAGAGTCCCTTGGACTTCAAGGAGATCCAAGCAGTCAATTCTAAAGGAAATCAGTCCTGAATATTCATTGGAAAAACTGATGCTGAAGATCCAATACTTTGGCCACCTGATGTGAAGAACTGACTCATTGGAAAAGACCCTGATGCTGGGAAAGATTGAAGACAGGAGGAGAAGGGGATGACAGAAGATGAAATGGTTGTATATCATCACCGACTCAATGAACATGTTTTTGAGTAAACTCAGGGAGTTGGTGATGGACATGGAGATCTGGCATGCTGCAGTCCATGGGGTTGCAAATGCTCAGACACCAGTGAGTGACTGAAATGAACTGAACTGAATGAAGATAATGGTGACCTTCTTGAAACGGTCCCATGCATACACTTCTACACTCCTTGCCCCCAACCCTGCAGCTGGCTACTGCTTTCCCTACTTAGGCACAGAAGAAAGGAAACAGGAGTCCAAATGCAGCAACTCACTTCAAGGTCAAAACTGAACCAGTAGTAAATGGAATAGAAGCTTATTTATTTGTCTATCGAAAATCCCCCCATTGCTATAGATGAAAAATATTAATCCCTAAATGGAATGATCTGGAAGCTATAGATTCAGTAAAATAAAGCAGACATAGAATTTGTAAAGGACTGAATAACTTACCTTGGTTATGGTACAGCTAGTTGTCTGCACAAAAATCATAATTGTAAATTGTTGACATTCTTTATGTAGTCCACAAATTATTTCCTCCAACTTAAGTTTCCTCTTTCCTCCAATCAAACCAGGAAAATAGATAAAGAGCTCTTCAATTAGTCCCATCATGGATTATATAAAACAAAGCTAGAAATAGCTCATTTAAACTTTAAAAATCTTCTCATTTCCTTTCAATATTCCTTAGCATTTAAGTCACTCAAAATCAAACATTTTAGTACATAATTTAAAAAAATGTATATCACAAATACCATCGAGTCCTCATTTTCTAAGCAGCCAGAAGTTGCCTGAACACTAAACTTCTTATTCCATTTTTAGGAGATTTCTTAAGCAGTGATGTCCCAATTTTAAAGATATTAAAATATACTCTAAGGCAGTCAGAAACATATGTCTTGTCATTCTAAACTGGGTATTTTTTTCTACTGTCTCCCAAAAATGGAAAAAAGAAGTTGATGAAATTGAGCAGCTTTATTTTTCTGTAAATGAGTAAGTAGTGCTATTTGGGATAAATATGAGCATTAGTGATCATCTGAAATCAAGGACTCGTGGGTCAGAGAAGCCTGACTTGCAGGCTTCTGCAAAAAGTTGCAAAAATCACTTAATTTAGGATAGGGTAACATTTCTTCCAAATCCAAATAGTAACTTGGCACACCACATCTGTTTAAATGGCAGGCAGCTCTCTGTATTTAAGAACAAATATATTTCCTAAGCTCTAAATCATGGCTGTCATTGATTTCGTGTTTGATGAACCAAGGTCTTTGGAGTCAGTATGCAAAGAATGCAGTTGTGGCTAAGGTTTTGGCAGGATTCCTCACTGCCTCAGAAAATGACCAGCTATTCCTCTATGTAGCTTCAAGAAACAGCTCTCTGATGAGTTTTCCAGAGGTTAACAACTCAGAGTGCTACATCTGATCAGGTTCTTGGTGTCATCACTATCCACAAGAAGACATGGGCTTGAAATTCTGACTACTGACAGGAAGTCAAAGGGTCACTTTCTCTCCTCCAGTCAGTTCACAAGAAAAGAAGCCCAGTGGCCACTTCACAGAAGCCCTTGCATAGTGCTTGCATCTTTTTGATTTTCTCTCTCACTAGCTACTTTAGAAAGCTTTTGGAAAATGCACTTAATCTATTCCAAAGGTCACGGCAACAAAGGTTTCTGCTCTACTGCTATGTCCATGCTTGGCCAGGTTTTAAAATTTCAATCTTTGTGGGTTTTTTTTTTTTTTTTTGACATCAACTGTACAGCAGTGAATGAAAATTACTGGCATTCAAGGCTGCAGATAAAATAGGACTGACTGTTGCTCTGTGTGTATTAGGTTGTCTAGAAATAGAGTTCCCATATTTTCTGAATTGAAAATCAGTTCTGTTCTTTGTCAAATATGAATGACTTCATGGGAAAAATGGGACAGAATATTTGAAACCAAGAATGTTGGGGACAGTCCAGGATGTGTGGTTTCTGTAGATATAAGGGGCTTGATTTCATTCAAATTTAATGAGAACTAAATGACTTCTCATGTGTGTTTAGGTTCACAGCCTGGGTAGACTGTTACTGCCTGCTATTGCTTGCTTTCCTCTCATCACACTCTGAGTGATGTTAAGAGTATACAGTAAAAGGCAGCTTTCAGGGGTACCACATTTCCTTAGCCAACCATTAATAATGGGGAAATGCAATGCCTATTTGCTAATCAAATGTAATGAGCCAGTTAATGAAAAGCACATTCTAAGTTCCCCGAAGTAATGATCTTACCTCTCTCTCTCAAGTCACCAGGGATGGTTTGACAAGCAGGTGGCTGAGGGTACTCAGTGATTTGAATTTAGTTAATTTGCTCAGTTTCTATCCTGAGGAAACTATGCAAACAGCACTTCTCATGTTAAATACCGGTCAGGTTTTTCAAAACCCCAATGTTATTACAAGAGTGAGAAACAGGAATTGAGAGATAAAGAATTGGTGAATAACCTTAGCCCATCAGACAGATGAGAAAACTAAAGCATAGTTGTCTGTGATTGATAGGAGTCTGTGATTGATCCGTGCTGATCACTAAGTTAGAACAATCATATCTGCCTTGCTTTTGGCCAGGTAATGGTAACACTGATAATAATGTGTGCTCATTGCTTTTCTTTAATTATTGAAATAAATTCTCATAGTAACCCTGTGAGTTAGAGTATAATGTTTTCCTCATACTTAAGGCAGTGAAGTTGGGGATCAGAAAGGTTAAGTAACTTCGTCATGGTCACATGATGTGTAATAAGTGGTGGAACAAGGATTTGATGTTGAAGCAGCTTGTACATGTTCTCTGAGCCTCTCTGGTCCTTAGGCAAATATTTCTTTTCTCTTTTTGGCTGTTGCAGCTTGACATGCGGGATCTTAGTTCCCAGACCAGGGATTGAACCTGTGCTTCTTGCAGAGGAAGCACAAGTTTTAAGCACTGAACTGCCAGGGAAGTCATTAGGAGATCATTTCTTAACAACCAATGTGAGGACTGCAAAACCCCCTAAAAGATTTCCATCTTACTCTTGATCTACTCTATGGCAAGCACTATACTTTGGTTTCTATTATAATAAGTGCTTTGTCCACAGAAGGAGCTCAATAAATGTTAGCAGAATGAATTTAATTTTTAAATTTTGTTTTAAGACTACATTCTGATTGTGTGCTCAGAAAGATGCAGACAGATGCAAAAGGTGTGCATGGATTAGATAAAGTCAGGCTCACTAATTTTGCTCTAGACCCTGGGATGATGGTGTCAGAGACCTGCTGCCAAATATTGGTCTCAGAAAATTGACATATATACACCATTATGTGTAAAATAGGTAGATAGTGGAAAGTTGCTAAATAACACAGGGAATCCAGCCTAGTGCTCTGCAATGACCTAGATGGTAGGGTGCAGGGAGGGGAGGAGGCTCAGAAGGGAAGGGATATATGTAAAATTATGACTGATTTGCATTGTCGTATGGCAGAAACCTACACAAAATTGTAAAAGCAATTTTCTACCAATTAAAACATAAATTAGAAAAAAAAAAAGCATATCAGACCCTGCTCTCTCAATGTGGATTAGCAGAGCAGGTTAAGAGCTCTGTATGGTTAAGAGAAAGGTCAAATGCCTTCAGTTACAACTAACCTGCCACAGCAGCAGGTGAGATCAAGAGGACAGTCAACATTTGTTATTAGCTGGAAGAAATCTCAAACAATCCTCTGAGAAAATTTCTGGAACCCCCAAAATCTAATTGTGCTATAGCTAAATTTGCCTTCAATCAGAATTAGAGGTAAAGAAAAAAAAAGGTTAATTATTTATTGCCATCTTCTCCAGAGGCAGCAGATACATTTTTATATTCACAACAAACTCACTCCCAAAACCTACAGGAGACCTTGAGATTCATCAGCAGCTCCCAAGAAATAAGAGTTTGTCAAGAAATAAGAGCCTCAAATTCTGTTTGTTAATCTCTCTCTTTCTGGATCTGGGGGCTTGCGACTCTGTGGCCTCTAAGGGGTCAAACGTTCCCTGTGTCAGATGATGAATCGCTGAAGTTGTGTTACAATTTCTCATTAGCCTAATGAAGAGATGGCTTCCTCACCTGGGGGGCTACAGTCCACCGGGTCGCAAAGAGGCAGACACTACTGAGCGACTAGGCACAGCACAGAGATGCAGAGTTAACCTTTCAATCATTTTTTTCACCAGAGCTCTGGTGAATTTTCTGTTAAAAGTGTATTTTAAAAAGTTGGTGTTCCATAGCCTTGAGAAGTGAAGTTGGGGGCATTACAAACCTATGGTGAAAAAAATTGCATTCTCTTGGCATTTCAGTGACAAACTTGCTTTTCCTCTGGCAAGGAAGGTCCAGGAGGCTTGTCAATGGTTTTTTTTCTTTCTTTCTTTTTTTTTCCTGTAGAGAGTTCCAGTGTAATTGCCTAGGCAATTACATTGTGACTGTAGTAAGATAGTCTCTATTTCCCCGGGGACTATAACTAGAAATGCAGTGCCTATATGTTTTGAGCAGGAAATTGTGGCAGCTGGCATGCCGTTTAAGAGGGTAATGGGACATAATTTTTTATATAAAAATGCTAGTAAAATTCACAAATTTCAGAAAGATATTTATGTACTTTGCTTATACTATCACAAAGAATATTATTAATTATAATAGCTAATCCTACTGAACATTTACTGTATGCTAAATGCAAACCTATTTGACCCTTGCAATAGCACTAGACACTAAATGCTATTATTATTATCCACATTTTGATGATGAGGGAATTGAAGTAGAGAGTGGGTAAGAATTTCACCAACTCTCCACAGTCAGTAGGTGGCCAGGTAAAGATTTGAACCTAAGAAACTTAGACAGAGGGGATATACTCTTAGCCATTATGCTGTATTGCTTATATTAACTAAAGAGCCAGGTTATGCAAACAAAAGACCTCAATAACAACAGTAACTACAATTTACACTTATATACTAACTATACCATGCAAGGCACTTTTAAAATCTTGCTATGCACATTTTGTATTTAATCCCTCAATAGTTCTATCAGGTAGGCATTATTCTCCTCATTTTATAGATGGAAAAACAGAGTCACATGAACTTTAAGTAAAATAACTTTACTCATGCCGATTAGTACATAAGTGTTATATGACTGGGATGAAAACGCAAAGGCATTCTGACCCACATCTCTTTCTTATGTTTCTGATGTTGAAGTGATATTTTGAAAAATGGACCCCAATTATTAGATTCTTTAGTTCAATAAAACAGAATTTTCCTTGCATTCACCATTTATAATCCAAAACAACTCCAGAAACTTTCTTCTGTAAATCAGGTATCTTCTAACACCATCTAAAATGGCTAAATACAAAACTACATAAATGGAATCAAATTAATGTCCAAGAAAGGCAAGTGGACCACTGTCTTTCTTGTCTTTCCCTGGTAAAGTTATAAAAGCATAACTTCAAAAAGAGGGAAGAAATATAGCGACTGATGTTCTACAACCTATGGGAATGTTTTCAAACAGGTGACCATGTAGTTAAACTTACAACTTTATGCTTAATAGAATTTCTTTATTTTTTAATTTTTATTGACTTAAAATACTATGTTAATTTCAGATTCAGGATATAGCGACTTGACATTTTTATATATTGCAAAATAATCATCACAGTAAGCCTAGTTACCACCTGTTACCATAAAAATTATAATATTATTGACCATATTTCTTATGCTGTACATTACATCCCCGTGGCTTGTTTATAAGTAGAAGTTTTTAATCTCTTAATGTCCCTAACCTATTTCACTCATCTCCCAACTTACATTCCATTTGTTTTCTGTTATCTGTGAGTCTATTTCTCTTTCATCATGTTTGTTTATTTTTTAGATTGCATATATAAAGAAAAACATACAGTGTTTATCTTTGACTTATTTCAGTAAGCAGAATATCCTCAAGGTTTATCCATGTTGTTGCAAATGGCAACTTTTATTCTTTTTTTTATGTATTACTAATATTCCATCGTATATATCAATATATAGTATGCTTTCTTATCCAATCATCTGTTGATGGACACCTAGGTTGCTTCCCTATCTTGGTTATAATAAATAATGAACACTGGAATCCATATGTCTTTTTGAATGTTTTCATTTCTTTGGTTACATATACAGAAGTAGAATTACTGGATCATATGGTAATTCAGTTTTTGATTTTTTAAGGAACATCTTTACTATTCAATAGTGGCTATACCAATGTACATTGACCAACAGTTTAATAGGGTTCCCTTTTCTCCACATCTTTACCAACACTTATTATTTGTTGACTATAATAGCCATTCTGACAGTTGTGAAGTGAATCTTCTTGTGGTTTTGGTTTGCATTTCCCTGATGATTAGTGATGTTGAGCATCTTTTCATGTGTCTTGTGGCCATCTGTAATGTCTTCTTTGGGAAAATGTCTATTCTGGGCCTCTGCCCAGTTTTAAGTCAAGTTAGTTTTATTTTTGATGTTGAGTTGTATGAATTCTTTGTGTATTTTAGATATTAACTCCTTAATGGGTATATCAGTTGCAACTGTCTTCTTCCATTCAGTAGGTTGCCTTTTCATTTATTCTTAGTTTCTTTTGCTGTGCAAAGTTTTTAAGTTTGATGTAGTTTCTTTTGTTTGTTTTTGCTCTTGTTTCCCTTACCTGAGGAGACATATCCAAAACATTATTATTAAGAGTGATACCAAAGTGCATACTGCCTATGTTTTCTTCTATGATCTTTGATTATGATTTTTTCTTTCATTCTATTAATGTGGTATTTAACATTTATTAATTTACATATGTTGAACCATTTTTGCATCTCAGGGAAATATTCTTTAAGTGTTTTGTAAAACTCAACTGTTAAGTCAGTTGGTCCTGGACTTTTCTTTGTTGAGTTTTTAAAAATAATTATTGATTCAGCTTCCTGACTGGTAATCAGTTATGTTCTTTTCATTTCCACTTAGAGGAGTGCTTTTAACATTTCTTGTAAACTTGCTTTAGGGGTGTTGGACTCTTTGAGGTTTGGCTAACTCACAAAACTCTTTATTTCTCCTTCAAATCTGAATGATAGCCTTGTTGTGTAGAGTATTCTTGGTTGTAGGTTTTTTCCTATTATCATCCTGAATATATTATGCCACTCCCTTCTGGCCTGCAAAGTTTCTGCTGAGGAGTCAGCTTATAGACTTACAGGAGTTCCCTTGTACATAACTAGTTTGCTTTTTCCCTTGCTGGTTTTAAGATTTTTCTTTATCTTTAATTTTTGCCGTTTAATTACAGTGTGTCTTGATGTAGACCTGTTTGGGTTCATTTCATTTGGGACTCTCTTTGCTTCCTGGATCTGTATGTCTGTTTCCTTTCCCAGGTTGGGGCATTTTTCAGCTATCATTTTTTCTAAAAAGTTCTCTGCCTTTTTTTCCTCTCTCTTCTCCTTCTGAGACCTTCATAATGTGAATGTCAGTATGCCTGATGTTGTCCCAGAGGTCTCTTACACTGCTCTCATTTTTTAAAATTTCTTTTTTCTGTTTAGCTTGGGTAATTTCCAGCATTCTATCTTTCAGTCCACTAATCTATTCCTCTGTATCATCTATCTACTCTTGATTCCTTATAGTGTATTTTTTATTTCAGTTATTATATTTTTCAGCTCTGTTTGGTTCTTTTTAATATTTTCTATCTGTTGAAATTCTCCCTGTGTTCATCTATTCTTTTCCAAAGTTTGTTGAGCATCTTTATAATCATTACATTGAACTCTACTGGGTAGATTGTCTCTACTACACTCAGTTCTTCTTTGGGGTTTTGCCTTATTGTTTCATTTTGAACATATTCCTCTGTCTCCTCAGTTTGCCTAATTCTTTTTTTTTTTTTTTTAAGTCACTCAGTGATGTGTGACCCTTTGCGACCCCATGGACTGTAGCCTACCATGCTCCTCCATCCATGGGATTTTCCAGGCAAGAGTACTGGAGTGGGTTGCCATTTCCTTCTCCATTGCCTAATTCTTATTTCCATGTATCAGGTGAGTTTGCTATGTTTCTTGATCTTGGAGAAATGGCCTTTTGTTGGAGGCATCCTGTGAGGCCCAGTTTCAGAGCCCCCTCTGGTTAACAGCACTGTATGCTCTAGAGTTACCCTCTGTGTAGGCTGTGAGGGCCTTTCTGTTGTGGTGGGTGGACCACCAAGGGTACATTGCCAGGCAGGCTAGCCCATGGCCGGGTTGACTTCCAGATCCCGCCTTATACAGTGGCTCCAGTCTGTTTATTGGCAGGGCTGGGTTCTGGCATGGCTTGCTGTGGAGTCTTCAGGGGTTGGGGCTGATTCCAACCTGCTGGTGGGGGAGGCTAGGTCCTGTATGGCTGCTCCTGGGGCAGAGTTCTTGGATCTGGTGGGCAGATACGCCCCTGGTACTAAAGGCTAGAGGGAGGACTCTAAAATGGTTCTTGACAGCATCTGTATCCCAAGGTGGAGTTCCAGTTGCCTCCTGTCTGTGAGGCTCTCCAAAATCAGCAGGTGGATCTGACCCCTATGCCTCTAAAATTACTGCCTCTGTTTTGGGCTCCAAACAAGTGAGATTTTGTGAGGGCCTTTTAAGAGCTCCCTTGTACACAAGCCCAGCTGACCTTCCAAACCAGATATTATGGAGGGCTTATCTTCCCAGTGCAGGACCCACAGGATAGGAAGCTTGATGTAGGGTTTGGGTCTCTCCCTTCTTGGGAAGAACCTCTGCAGTTGTGATTAACCCCTGTTTGTGGGTCTTCTACCTGGAAGTGTGCGTCTTGACTGTACACATGTCCACTCTTCCTACTCACCTCATTGTGGTTCCTTCTTTATGTCTTTAGTTGTATAATATCTTTTCTTCTAGTTTCCAGGTCATTCTCATAGGTAATTGTTTTGTAAATAGCTATAATTTTGGTATGCCCATGGGAGGAGGTGAGCTCGTGGTCTTCCTACTCTGCCATCTTGTCCATATTCCCTAAAACAATTTCTTTTGTTAAAAAAACCCATTGACTGTTTCTATATAGTCTTTATTACTTTCCTAGTTGAGTAAAACTAAATATATTGTCATTTATTTTGCGACTTACATATCTTTTGATGAGAACCTGTATAAAACAGTTATTGGTCATGTCTCTGATATACACAGACCCAGTAAGTTATAGCTATGTGTATGTGTCTTCATTTTCAAATACATAATACATATTTCTGCTCAAATACTCCTATTTAAAAAAATGAAATGCATGAATATTGATACTGGCAAACATATTGGTGATCATCAAATAAAACATACTATTCACTTTTCTCACTAAATACAGTGTATGAATATTCCAGTTATATCAATAGTTAAATGAGGATTTAATTGCTTTACAAATGGAATTGTACTAGATCTTGCTTGTTTTAAATATTAAGCTTCCAAAAGTAGACTATATTATCCTACCAATAAATTTCTTAGCATAAATATCTAGGTCAATAATATGCTCTCCTCTGTATTCTCTTTCTAAACGTCATCTGAAGGCAGTAAACAAAGAAGTGTTCCATTAAAGATTCATATTTAATTATTGGAATTCACCAAGTGACATTGTTAGAGAATAAGGTAGGCATTAAGGGAATTGGGGGGGAATTTAGGAACCCTAGCATGTGCATCCTGACAGTAAAATTAAAGGATGCCAGAGCTGGAAAGCCCCACCCTGCACTTTTTTCCTTTTTTAAAAATAACTTTATTGATATAAAATTCACATACGATACAATTCACTCATTTAAGTGTACAATTTAGTGATATTTAGTATGTTTGCAGAGACAGTGTACAACCCTCACCACAATCTAATTTCAGAACATTCTGTTTTCCCTCAAAGAGATCCCAGACTCTTAGCAGTCACTCCCCATTGCCTCCCTCCCTGCAGCCCCTGCCCAACACTAATCTTCCTATCTCAGTAGATTTGCCTTTTCTAGACATTTCAGTATAAATGGAATCATACACTGTATGTCCTCTGATGTGACTGATCTTTTTAATTTCACATAAGATTTTCATGTGTCAGTACTTCATTTCTTTTATTACTTAATAATATGAAAGGGACCCTTTTATCTAATTCAGCTGCCATTTATGACTGATGAGCAAATTAAAGTCTAGAAAATTTCATCACTCAGCCCTAGATCACCCAGAGAGTGAACAGCAGAACCAGGACTAGAACTCAGATCTATCAACTTAGTTTTAAAGAATGTGCTTCAGTTGACACTTCAGTTGCCATTAGCAGTATGACTTTAAGGAAGCTTTTTAATTTCTTTGGCCCTCATAGTTTTGTATTTCACAGATTAAATTAAAATTTAATTTTATATGCAGTTACACTAATTTGACCAGTTAAAACACATTTCTTTGCCTTTGGCTGCAGTTATAACAATATTCAGGGAGATGGCATGGGTTATCATGGGAGATAGCATTAGTTACTAAAAGGTTCTGAATGGAGGCTATGTATAAAAATGTGAAAATAAGTTATAGAGCAAGAACTATACTAAGTATTCATCTCATTTTTTTATATGAATGATATTATATGCTATTTTCAATACAAGAAAACTTGAGCCCAGGAATGCGGGGAAGTTGTTTGAAGTCCCACTGCTACTAAAGACACAGGACATACATTCAAAATGTGTTTTATAGGACTCTAAAACCACATGAAACATTCTTTTTGAGAGAAACAAAACAGGACCAAGTAAAACAGGCAAATAAAGACATATAAAGAAATCACAGTATACAAGGACTCAAAAATAAAAATACTGAGGGTCATCCAGTATTATTTACATGGGGTCAAGATGAATAGCCTTGAGAATATCTCTGTGTCATAACAGGGCAAGATTATTGTTTTTCAAAATGATGCCTTGAATCATCAGTGAAGAGTCAATTCTGGTCTATATGTTCTATTTTAGAGGGGTCATAAAATTCAAAATCAAATGTGTTATATATAAGCTCATTAGGAAAGCACAATTATTTAGGATGATTCATTTCTGGAAAATTACAGGTGGTAGAATCCTACTATTGGAAGTTATTTCCATAAAAAGTATCTCTGCTGCTATATTAGAGAGGAATTTTGTGGACTGTTTTGTTTTCAGATGACAAGGTTAAATTTAAGGCTTAATCAATGGTCCAGTCATCCAAAATGCTACACCCTGCTTTTTCCTACTGTACCTATTCATTAAGTTTATGAGCTGTGTTAGATCTTTAGAATGGATGGCTCAGTTGAGTGGTTTGTCAGAGAAAAATAGTGTTTTGTGTTGTTTTTTTCTTTAAGTTTAGTAGAATAACACTCATTATCTAAACTTAAGGATAAAGTTCCATCCAAATTGCCTAAATAATTTTTGTGTCAAAGAATTTATTAGTGTAGCCAAATAGGTTTGCTCTATATTTTCATTAGTATATTAAAAGAAAATGTGAAAACTTCTTTCTATAATGCTGATAAATTAGAACCCTGCAGTTAGTTCTCATGTAACTCTGGTTAAAATGAACTGTAAGGTAAGTTACAATGCTCCTAGAATTTCATCCTAGTTGAAAATAGCAGCCTGTTTTTTCTCATGTCTACAAAGCTGGTGGTATAATTTCAAATATTTCCAGCCAGTTAGGCAATCTTTGTGTTTAAATCCTTCATACTCCTTTCATTACATTTGATAGTTTTTTGAGAAAACAGCTGGAAACTTCTATCAATGAAAACAGATTTCATTTTATTATTATTAAATTTTTAAATCTCTTCATGTCAGTAGGATGTGCTGCAAATAATTTTAAAGACCTATGTAAGCTGGACATACTGACATTAAGATAAAAGCAGAACATTCTGCTTGCAGATATTAAAATAAAGTATTAAAGTTGATTTACTGACAAGTTTAGCATGAAAGACAGTTAAAATAAGCCATGAAAGTGAAAGCAAATTGGATTATATTGTTTGTGGTTTGAGCTGACTGGGGTAGAACTAATTTTACTTCATAACAATAAGACAAAAATGAACATTGACATTAATTGTCCTAAATAGTCAATGAAGCAATGATATGACTTCTTAAAAAATTAGTTCAAATAAAATTCACAACATCTCTATGGATCTGTCTTTTAGGTAGAATCAGGCAAAATACTAACCTTCATCTAGGACAAAGACATGTACTGTCCCATGTGGTTTTGGAAGTCAATCATTTAATCAATTTGAGAGATAAACAGGTCCTTAGACAAAGTTTGAACTGCTGTAGAAATTCCCTGCTAGGTTGTTAAACAGGGAGGAAGCAGCAGATTGTCTGGAGACTCAGAGTAAATCGAAGAAAGGGGAGAGAAAGAAAAGGAATAAAGCACCTAATATATATCAGGCACTGTTCAAGATGTTTAATCCATGGCATCATGGAGTTCTCTCTATTCACCTTGACAGAATTGTTCTCATACCTATTCAAAACACTACTGTGGTCAGCTTTGTTTTAATTCATCTCATTCAATATTACCTTGTTCTCCTCTATTCATCTACTATACTCCAAGCATATCAGTTTCCTCTCTTCCCTGGAAGCTAGAAAATCTTCCCTTCCTGGGGGCTTTGTATATAGTGTTCCCTCTGCCTTGAGTACACTTGTCCCCTCAGCCATTACCTATAAACCTAATTTTTCAAGAGGCTAGTCCCTGTCGTCATTAAGTTCTCGTACTGTTTTTATGTTGGGAAACAGAACAAAGGGAGTCTGTAATACCGTGGTTCAGGGCTTCCCTTCTGACTCAGCTGGTAAAGAATCCACTTGCAATGCAGGAGACCTGGGTTTAATCCCTGGGCTGGGAAGATCCCCGTGAGAAGGGAAAGGCTACCCATTCCAGTATTCTGGCCTGGAGAATTCCAGGGACTGTATGACCATGTATGACCATGGGGTCACAAAGAGCCAGACAGGACTGAGCGAATTTCACTTCTTTTAGGGGCTTCCTTGGTGGCTCACTCAGTAAAGAGTCTGCCTAAAATGTGGGAGACCCAGATTCAATCCCTTGGTCAGGAATATCCCTTGGAGAAGGAAATGGCAACCCACTCCAATATTCTGGCCTGGAAAATCCCATGGATGGAGGAGCCTGGCGGGCTGCAGTCCATGGGGTTGCAAAGAGTCAGACATGACTGAGCGACTAGCACACAATAATATAAAATTTACTTATTTTTCATGTGAGAGCCCAGAGACAGATTGGTTTGGTAGGTGACTCAGCAATTTTCACACATGACTTATGTTTCTAAGTCCCAGAGTGTACCGTCTTTCAACCAGTTGACAGGGAAAAAGATGAAGGGAATATATGTTCAGTTGTACTGTACTGTGCACCTAAAATTTTGTTGGGCTCTTAAATAGAACAATACTCAGAAATGGCACAGATTGCTTCAGCTCACATCACAGTGGCTAGAATTTAGTCACTTGGTTATACTTAGCTGCCAAGGAAGCTGAGAAATAGAATATTTAATTGGGGGAAACATGGCCCTAATTAAGACAGTGTTTAAATGGAGAAGAAGAAGACCAATTATTAAGGAGCAAATAATAGTCTAGGATAGGATCTGGTTGAGATACCATCTTTAGAGCAAATCCTTCTTGGATCACTGTATCTAAGTAATTCTCTTATGTTATTAGTTTTCTTTATCAGTGAATCTTGTAGACTTTCTTTATAGAAACTATAATATTTTACCTTACATTCATGATGTTATTTAAAATTTCATATTGTTTAAACCTTAAGCTCCTTGAAAGAAGCACTGTGTTTGTTTTCCACTATATCCTTCATTCCTATATGCCTATAATATATGACATGTGAAAGTTATATTTGACACAAATAAGGCCATTGAGCAAATAAATAGAAGTCCAAATCTCCAGAGAGATAACATCTCAAATCAGATGGATTTATTGACTGAAAATTTGAGCAATTCATAGGGGAATCAACAAAGTTAACTTTAGAAGGACTAGGCAATTTCCCTAATTAAGTGGTATCTAAGGTGTTGATCAACTCTCTATTGAGAGTAGTTTACAAAAT
Organism: Muntiacus reevesi; assembly: GCF_963930625.1. Lineage (NCBI taxonomy): Eukaryota > Metazoa > Chordata > Mammalia > Artiodactyla > Cervidae > Muntiacus > Muntiacus reevesi. The sequence continues at coordinate 99,885,123 of NC_089250.1, forward strand.
CCATTTACTGAGTCATAACCAGTATAAAACTTTACTTTCAGTTTTATGTATATGTAGATGTGTGTACACTCTGGGTCTCAAGGTAGAATGTAATTATTAGTATGAATGATGTGAATAAAAATAAAATGCACTGCCTAGTGCACTTTAGAAGATTGGGAGGAAAAAAGTTGATTCTTATAGCGCTTAATGTGACCTGCCTCACAGGCTAACAAAATGACATCAAATGGTGACTCATCCCTTCACCATGGTTTTCAATTGCATCTTTTCTAGAAATGTACTATCAAAGTATGTTTCAAAGAAGAGAAGGGAGTGTGTTTCAAAGCATTGTTTCATCTTACCAATCATAGTGAGGTATTATCTAAAGTATGAAAACTTCAAAAATAACTTTGAATGAGAGTTCAACTTGAGAAAATCTTTTTATTTTTTGAAATTCAGATACACCTAGGGAACTTGTGTATTTGCTCCAGTGTTTTGTCCTACTTAATTGATCAGTAGTCTTTTCTAACGTGCCTGCCTGTGAGGATCCTGTGTTTTATTTAGAACAAAGGTTAGTTGTCTCCTTTGAGCATTTTGTGTGAATGCGATTTTGCTCTTTTTTGACTTCCTGTGTTGGTAATAGATTTTCCCCCTTTCTCATTTCCTTTCTTACTAGAGGACTCTCAAATGAAAGTAGTATTTATCTATTGACTTTATTAAGATTTTAATCTTGTATTTTGCTCTCTTTTTAAAATCAATATAGTGTTTTTTTTTTTGATTTTTATCAATTTTCACATGAGATTTATCAACTCCCAAGTACTTAAAAAAAAATGTGTTCATGGACAATATCAGAGCCAGAAGTAAGAGAGACAGCAAGCCAGATGAAAGCTGTTTTAACTTGTCTAACTTAGCCTTGGAAATCACAAAATGTCACTTTAGCTTCGTTCAATGTTTTTCTGAAGCAAGTCAGTAAAAGCAGTCTATATTCAAGAGAAAGGAGATTAGGAACCACCATTTTATGAAGGAAATGTCAGAGAATTTACAGATAGCTCTTAAAACCGCTACAGTCTGCTCTTTGGTCACAAATTATTTGTATTCTTCTAACACCAAAATATACTCACCTCTGCCCAAGACCTCTGAGAAATCTTACGTAATGTGGTTTCAGTCTCAACATTAAGGCCATCCAAATCAGATTCAGGTACAGATAAGACTAAATTCTGTACATCCTTGAAATCAGCTTTTTGGGTTGAGTTCCTCTCCATCTGAAAAGCTGAGCCCTTGAGACAAGTTATCTTTCCTCCATACACTCAGTGTATTTTGGTGAAACAGTCATGGTAGAACTTCTGTAGACCCCTTCTGTTCAAAAAAAGGAGAATGGGAAGCACACAAGAATTTCTGGTATAAATCCTGTTCATGTCATGTTGTCAGTTCCTTGATCAGAACTCAGTCCTGGTACCTAGGAATGACTCTCGACAGCTTGGTTCTGTACTCAGACACATTTTTTCCTTCTCCATAGGAAATGGCTGGTGTTTGCAGCTGAACAGTTTACTTAGCTTGTTTATGTCATTGTTCTAAGAACTTTATGGGAATCTTGTTGGAGCCACTCCACTGGACAAAAGTTACATTCACAAGTCTTACTGACATAAGCCGTATCCACCTTGGTCTTCCCATAAGGCGGCTATAGGAAAATATGCTTAAGACTATTAGAAACCCTATTATTTTATGAAGAGGATGCACAAAGCATGTCCTTAAGATAATTGGAGGGGCTCTATGTTTCTCTATGTGAGGCACCCATCTCAAATTTTCCAAGATTCTAGAGTCACACTTGGCTGCATCTTTAGATCACTTTTTATAACATCGGGAATTGATCATTTCTAGAAAGTCATTTCTTAATTTTAGCATCATTTGCCATCTGAGAGACTAAAAAACAATTTTATTTTCAAATACAGAAAGTCCTAGCTCCCTTACATTTATTTAATAGTTACTTCATTGCTTTACCTCTATCCTCCCACACTTTACTAAAGGCTACAAACACACAGACACACAGACACACACACACACTCCATAGAGACAGAGAGTCAGGAAGCACCTGCAAATCCCTTAGCTGATCATCTACTTTGTTAGGTACACATTTTTTATTTTCCAATTTACTGTAGGCAACAATGTTGCTAAATTTCCTGTGACTACAGAAAAACTACATTTTCCTCCAACTTTCATAGCCTTTTTTAAAACTTCTCTTAAACTCTCATAAACAGCCTCTTGGTTCACCATGCTTTGGCTAACAGTCTAAGTTATTCCAGATTCTTCCTCTAGTTCTAAAGCCTCTCATTTTAGAATTTATTTTAGCAGCACTCCATTTTTGAAACCAAAACTCAGTTGTTTAAAATAAAAATGAAAATTTTATTTTTGCCCACATATCTGCAATTTGGGCAAAACCTAGTGGAGTAACACACTTTCCTATACTCAGTGTCAGCTTGGGTAGCTGGAAAGCTGGGCTGATGTCAGCTGAAAGCTCGCTCACTTACATGTATGGCACTTGCTTTGGCAGGATTCAGCCATCAGGGCTGGAACAGCTGGGAATCTCCAGACATCTCTCTCTCCTCATGTGGACTCTTCATCTGGTTTCTTCAGTATGGCAGATTTAATGTTTATGTACTTTTTCCATGGCAGCTTAGGACTCATAGGCACAATTCTCAAGACAGACAGTCAAGGAGAAATTGTATCACTGTGTCATCACTTATAACCTAGCTTCAATAACCATATAGGGTCATTTCTGCCATAATTCTGCCCCATAGAAACAAAGTGAGGGGCCTTAGGTTTAACTTTTAATGGGAATAATGTCAAGTAATTTGCAGATAATATTTAAAACTATCATATTACTATTTATTATCCCCACTTTTATAGGTGAGGAGGCTGAGGAGTAGAGAGATTAAGAAACTTTGCCCACTGTTACACAACCTGCAAGGGCCAGAACCAGGTTTAACCCAGTGCTTCATCTAGAATTAATTCTCTGGGATTATACTCTTTATTATTCTGTTGTGTTCCCATGATTATCAAGGTCAGTTGGACTGTGGACCCTATGGGGATCCTCTTCCTGGCTTTGGTCATAACATTGCCTCCAATGTTAAACTTTAAATGCTTTCCTTGGTCTGCAACTGCAGTAATGAGTAACCCACAACTTGTAATCTTCCCATGTTCCTATATGACCACCATTACTTATGATACTTGTCTCTGCTCATCAAGGAAGGGTGAGTTCAAAACCAGATAGATCCCTTCACCTAATACATTTGTTAGGCATCACTTCTGTGCTCAGGGTTTTGAAATTATGAGACACTTGATAATGCACAAAAGACAGTATCTGATTTCAGGGAACTCGTAATCTAATGAAAGGGGTGACTTACAATAAGTAAATGACTAAAATAGAGTGGTTAAATATAATAGGAGACATATATGCAAAGTGTAAAGGAAACAAGAGCAAATTAATTCTACACTGAGTCTTAGAATGTTTACCAGAAAAGGGAATATCTAAACTGGGATTTATTAATAATACATGAATAGGTATTTACTGGGTAGTCTAGAGGGGGAAAGGACCTGTCACGTAGAAGAAAGAGTATGTGCAGAAGAATAGAGATGTAGTAACAGCATGGTATGTTTGTTATAGTGTTCTATCACTCAGAATTTAGGGCCTAATGCTGAATATGTTGTTAGTGAAGTATTTGTTAATTTAATGACTGCTAAGAGTGAAACATTACACAATTTATTCATTAGTCCCAACAGTTTTTTGATGTAGTCTTCAGGATGATACCACTAAAGTTTAATGACCATCTCTAATCTCTTTTTTTTTTTTTTTTAAACAGTGCATCTATCTCCTTTATTTGTGTCTGGAAGGCCAAAGACTACTCTAATCTCTTATAGATTCAAAACAGAAGAAAATATTTTGTGATGAAAACTCTAGGGTTTACTCTTAAAAACTTTCATACATAACATATAGTAGTGTTAATTATATTATGTTGTACATTACATCTCTAGTGCTTGTTTATCTTGTAACTGGAAATTCATACCTTTTAAACACCTTCATCTTATTTTCCATTCCCCCACCTTTGCCTCTGGTAACCACAAATCTCATCTCTTTTTCTAGGAGTTTGATTTTTTTCTTGAAGTATAATTGACCTACAACATTATGTTAATTTCTGGTGCACAATATAGTGTTCAGTATTTCTTACATTATAGAGTGATCACCATGATAAATCTAGTTACCATCTATAATTGTACAAAGACATTACATTATTATTGACTATATTCCTTATACTATACATTTTATCCCTCCATTTATTTTGTACTGAAAAGTTTGTACCTCTTAATTTTGCTCACCTTTTCACTCATCCCACCACCCCTCTTTCTCAGCAACCACCTGTTTGTACTGTTTCTGTTTTGTTTGTTTTCTTTTGTTCATTTTAGATTCATATATAAATGAAATCATATGGTATTTGTCTTCCTCTGACTTACTTCACTTAGCATAATATCCCCTTAGTCCATCCATGTTGTCACAAATGGCAAGCTTTTATTCTTTTTTATGACTCAGCAGTATTCCATCATGTTGTGTGTATATACACACACACTGTATCTTCTTTATTCATTTACCTACTGATGGAAACTATGTTTTTTACATATCTTGACTATTAAGAAAGATGCCACAATAAGCATAAGGGTATATTATCTTTTAGAATTAGTGGTTTTGTTTTCTTCAGAAAAACACCTAGAAACAGAATTACTGGATTATATAGTAGTTCTGTTTTAATTTTTGAGGAACTGCTGTTTTCTATAGTGTATGCACCAATTTATATTCTCACCAGTGTGCATGACGGTTCCCTTTTCTCCACATTCTTGCCAATACTTGTTATTTATTGTCTTTTTGATGACAGCCATTTTAACAGGTGTGAGGTGATATCTCATTATGGCTTTGATTTGCATTTCCCTGATGCTTAGTTATATTGAGCATATTTTCACGTGCCTGCTTGGTATCTGTATGTCTTCTTTGGAAAAATGTTTACTCGGGTCTTCTGTCCAGTTTTCAATTAGATTGTTTATTTTTTGGTGCTGAGTTATAGGAGTTCTTTGTGTAGTTTGGATATTAACACCTTATCAAAAATATCATTTGCAAATATTTTCTCCCATTCAGTAGGCAGTCTTTTTGATTTGCTGATAGTTTCCTTTGCTATGAAAAACTTTTCAGTTTAATGTAGTCCCACTTATTTTTGCTTTTGTTTCTCTTACCTGAGGAAAGATATCCCTCCAAAATATTTCTAAGACTGATGTCAAAAAGCATATTGCCTATGTTTTTTCCTAGGAGTTTTGATCATATGATTTAAATTTTTCATCCTGGTAATATGGTGTATAGAATTTGTTGATTTCCCTATGTTGATGCATCACTGCACCCGAGGGGTAAATCCTACTCAATCATGGCATATAATACTTTTAATGTGCTATTGAATTTGGTTTACTATTATTTTGTTGAGAATGTTCACATCTATATTCATTATGGATGTTGGTCTGTATTTTTCTTTCCTTGTAGTGAATTTATTCTCTAGTATCAGGATAATGCTGGACATTTTGGTGTCATATTTATCTGATTCTTTGTCATCCTGTATTCTCACATTCTTAACACTGGAAGAGATAGTTTCCTTTCCTTTTCTAGTCTTTTTTAGCTGTTGGATCAGGCTGCTGATTGACTGTCCTTTCCCAGCAGGACTTAGGATATGCCGTGTGGCTGTCCAGTGTCTCAGGTCAGGCTTCCTGCCCAGCAGCTGTGCAGGGTTACTGCCTCACTGCCTTTCTTGGCTAGGTTGTAGGATTTGTGGTACAGCTGCCCAGCGTCTTAGGCCAGACTGAAGGCGCTGAAGGGTGTGCTCAGCCATTGGGCATGACTAGTGACTAAGTGTTGATCTAGAATGTGCTCCACAGTGAGGCTGGCCTGCTGACCTGTGACCCAAACTCAGTAGAAATTCTGACTTTCTAGCTGTGCCGCACAGGGCCACTTCCTCAGCTGTCTGAATGAATGGAACCACTGTGTGGGATCTGCATGAATGCTGAGACCAGTAGGAACAGTCTGCCAAGATCTGCATGCTAATTGCTATGAGCCTCACCCCTTCTCTGTCTCCAGCCAACCTCTACAATGATCCCTGCGGTGCACTAAGAGGACCTCCCAGAAAGCAACCCAGAACGCTAGGGAAGCTAGGTGTCCACCTGCGTCCTTTTCCCCACTGCAGGACTGTAGGCCCAGGGCTGGGACTGTGTGGCCTTGCGGAGGGGCAACAAGGTCAAAAGGAAATCACTCCTCAAAGTATGTCTTTTCTTTTTTTGTATGATCTAAGGTGTATTTCAACCTCAACCTTGATTTCTGAGTTTTTCACAAAGGTGTCTTTCTATGAATATTAACTGCTCTTTATGTGAGGAGAACTGAAGTGGTGAACCACCTATTTCTCCATCTTGCTGATATCATGCTCCAATTTGCTTATTTCTTTAAGAACAGTGGGACTTATGTGTGTGTGTGGGTGTGTATGTGTGTGTTTTGCCTAGAAAAGCTTTCTTAAGCTGGGGCCATAAAATAATCTTCTATAATATTTCTTAAAAGAATGATAATTTCTACTTTTTCATTTATGTGGTTAATGAGCATGAAATTGATTTTTTTTGTTGGGTAGTGTTAGAAAAAGTTCTACAATTATTTAACAAAAAAATCATATCCCAGTTTACTGTAATGACAGCTGTTATCAACCTAGTACTAATGAAGAAAAATATCTGAGGTATTTATTGTTTCTTTATATCATTATCTTTATTAAAATGCTATAATATGATATCATATCTAGTACTTATGGCAAATTAACCTCCTTTTTTCCTTTTCAGATGTGTCTTAGTTATTTTTGTTTATTTCACTTCCATCTAAATTTTAGAATCTGTTTATCAAGTTCTACAATCTAACCCGCTGAGATTCTGATTGCTACTGTAGTGAATCTATAAACAAATTTGAAACATTTGACCACCTTATAATATTGAAACTTCTAATTCAGGAACATGATATTTTATTTACTGGCCTTTTAAAAATCTTTCTCAAAAAGTTTCATACTTTCTAAGTTCTTATACATATCTTGTTAGCCTACTCCTAGGTCTGTTATATTTTATACTAATATACTCTTTATACTTATCATTTTCAATTTGCTGTAGGTATAAATGCAGTTGATATCTTATATTCAACTCATTATAGGTATATTTTTCTTTGTCTCACTGTGCCTAGTTCTAAGTTCTGCTTTAAAATCTCTACCTGATAACTTCAGCATCTGGTTGACCTTGGGACTAGCATCTGATTTTTCTCCTGAGGTTGGGTTTTATTTTCCTAGATCTTCATATGTCAAGTAATTTTGGTATGTGAAGTGGACATTTGAATTTTATTTTCTGGAGATTGTGGATTTTGTTACATTGTTCTAAGACTACCAGTGGTAGTCTACCAGTCTAGACTACCAGTCTAAGACTACCAGCAAGTGGTCTGAGTTATGTTCTCCCCAAATTCATATGTCGCAGTCATAATTCTCATTAACTGAGAATGTGATGTATGCATTGGTGATATAGACTTTAAAAAAGTATAGTTGTCCCTTGGTGTCTGTGGGGGATTGGTTCCAGGCCCTATGGATACCAAAATGTGTGGATGCTCATGTCTGTTGTATACAGTGATGTAGTATTTACATATAACTTACATCCTCCTGTATAGTTTCCATCATCTCTAAATTACTTATAATAGCTAATACAATGAAAATGCTATGTAGCTGTTGTAAATACAATGTAAATAGTTGCCAGTGCATGGCAAATTCAAGCTTTGCTGTTTGGAACTTGCTGGAATTTTTTTTCCCTAATATTTTTGATCCATAGTTGGCTGAATCTGTGTGAAACCTGTGGATACAGAGAACCAACTAAGTTTTATTTAAGTTAAAATAAGGTCTTCAGTGTGAGCTCTAATTCATTATGTATCCTTATAAGAATAGGAAATCTGGACACATGCATATAGCAGGAAGACCACGTGAAGACACAGGGAGAAGATGACTCTCTATGAGCCAGGGAGACAGGCCTCAGGAGAAACCAGCCAGGCCAATTCCTTAGTCTTAGACTTCTAGCCTCCAGAATTGTGAGAAAATAAATTTCTGTTATTTAAGGCACCCAGCCTATAGCACTTTGTTATGGCAGCCCTAGCAAACTAATACAATAAGCAATTAACTTAGCTAGATTGAAACTGAAAATTGTCATGTCTACGGTTGGTCGTAGCTCAGATCTAATTCAGTTCTTCAAGACTTTAGCTGTAAGATTCTTTCTGTTTTCTCCATGAATGAGTGGTTCAGGGGTCAGTCAGAGGTTTGGGCAGAGTTTAAACACAACATTGGAGGTTACTTTTCTATGAATTTCTCTTTTCTGTGTCCTCCTTCTCTCTTCTAGTGGCCCTGGGTTTTCTAATCTTCTTTTCCCAGTTCCTTTGGTTAGAAAGATGGCAAACTTTCCATTAAAGTTTTAGCTACTCTAAAGGAAAAACCACAAAATGAGAGCTCACTCCATGCTAATCACTTGCTCTGTTTTTTGTTCCTCCAAAAATGCCTGACCCTTTTTTCAGTCTCTAGAGGCTTCAGATTGGTTTTTGTATTTTTTCCCTTTTATTTGTAGCTATTATCTGCAGGAGGGTCAGTTTGTTAGGAAATCTCTTCTCTATTGGAACTTGCATTGGTTTGGAATACTGATTTTGAATCTAACTGACTTTCTAAATTCTCTTAGTAATCCCAAATAACTCTAAATTTAGGGAGGTTTTTATTTTGGAAAAAAATAGAAACTAGAAGCTTACTGATAGTCAGTGTTCATATGGTAAGAAAGTTTTAACTTACTGCACATAAAAAATAATGCTGTAGTGGCTTATATGATTTTGCCAAGGGAACATTCTGACTTTTTCACAAAGTTTTCTTGACCAAGACAGCATAGTTTAGCCAATAATATTCAAGATACTCATAAGATTCCACATGAATCTTAGAAAAAATAAGTCAATGAGAAGTTTTCTTTTTTACTTTTAATTTAGCAACCTTGGGAAAAAATGATCAATGACACAGGGGTGAGCAAGTGTGTGTTTGTGTGTTTAAATGGCCAGTATCCCTAAGGGGGCTGATGTTTTGGTATTATTCCCATTCCATTTGAATGATTATCTGAGACATAGCACTATTTCTTTACTTTCCTTAGATCTGTAATAAAGGAAGTCCTAGATTAGGAGGAACATTTATTAACACATATTTTAAAACATAGACTGATAATCTGTAAACATCTATTGTGCAGAGGCCAGTGGTACAAAAAAGCATTAGGGCTGATATTATTATTATTATTATTTTCTATTTCTTAATTTTTATTTATTTTTTTAACAAATTAATTAATTTATTTTAATTGGAGGCTAATTACTTTACAATATTGTAGTGGTTTTTGCCATACATCGACATGAATCAGTCACAGGTGCACATGTGTTCCCCATCCAGAACCTCCCTCCCTCCTCCCTCCCCATCCCATCCCCCAAGATCATCCCAGTGCACCAGCCCTGAGCACCCTGTCTCACGCATCTAACCTGGACCAGCAATCCGCTTCACATATGATAATACAGACGTTTCATCGCTACCCTCTCAAATCATCCCACCCTCGCTCTTTCCCACAGAGTCCAGAAGACTGTTCTTTACATCTGTGTCTCTTTTGCTATCTCACATATAGGGTCATCGTTACCATATTTCTAAATTCCATATGTATGTGTTAGTATATTGTATTGATGTTTTTCTTTCTGACTTACTTCACTCTGTATAATAGGCTCCAGGTTCATCTACCTCATTAGAACTGATTTAAATGCATTCTTCTTAACGGCTGAGAAATATTCCACTGTGTATATGTACCACAGCTTCCTTATCCATTCATCTGCCAATGGGCATCTAGGTTGCTTCCATGTCCTAGCTATTGTAAATAGTGCTGCGATGAACATTGGGGTACACATGTCTCTTTCAATTCTTGTTTTGGTGTGTATGTCCAGCAGTGGGATTGCTGGGTCATATGGCAGTTATTCCCAGTTTTTTAAGGAATCTCCACACTGTTCTCCATAGCGGCTGTACTAGTTTGCATTCCCACCAACAGTGTAAGAGGGTTCCCTTTTCTCCACACCCTCTCCAGCATTTATTGCTTGTAGACTTTTTGATAGCAGCCATCCTGACTGGCGTGAGATGGTACCTCATTGTGGTTTTGATTTGCATTTCTCTGATAATGAGTGATGTTGAGCATCTTTTCATGTGTTTGTTAGCTATTTGTATGTCTTCTTTGGAGAAATGTCTGTTTAGTTCTTTGGCCTATTTTTTTGATTGAGTTGTTTATTTTTCTGGAATTGAGCTGCAGGGGATGATATTATTTCCTCAAACATCTTTCTATCCTCTCAACTAGCTAAAATGACCAAATTCAGTATTAGGCAATTTTGGATTGTTAGTGACAAAAGATGTCTTGCCCTTAGAGGAAAGAGTAAGTCAAGAAGGCTTGCTCTATACCTCAGATCAGATAATCATCAATATCTTCATCATGAACCGAAGATTGAAGTCAAGCAGGGAAAGCCAAGCTGGTTGGTCAGAGTACCAAGAGCAATGCTAAGGGTCCTATCACTTTGGCAATGACTGCCAACTGAAGATTTTTATCACAGGCAACTCACAGTTATATTTTCTACACTGGAGTAGAAATCTTACCTTACCTAGGTCCTTACTTAGGAAGACATCAAGAGGAAGGGTTTTTTTGTTTTGTTTTCATTCAAAAGCCTTTGACATCTATGCTTTGGAGAAATTGTCATCTCAATTTTAAAGGCAATATATACTCCAAGTCCAGGGCAAAAGATTTTAGTTTGGAGGAAAAAATACTTTGACATTAAGGTTTTCATCTTCAGCTAGAATGTAAACTATTTGAAGGGCAGAGTATTTTGTTTGTTTATTGTTGTACTTCTGGTATCTAGAGAAAATATTTGCTGTATGTATTTGGACAAATTTGCCACATAATTTGTAGTTGGGCAAATGTTAGAACCAGATATTAGACACTAGCTCATACACTGGAGTCATGTAGTTCCCCAGACTAGATTTCAAAGCAGTTAAAATAACATTAAGTAGATGTCACCAAAGAGGACTTCTTAATGGAGTCAGGCAGGAGAATGGGTTAGAAACGAGTATAAGAGGCCTAAAAAAATCTTAATTATAAAAGGGAAAGGGATTAAATTAATTTTATTGTTTTCACTTTCTGGTCAAGTTAAATTAATAACTTAGTTGCAGTGAAGATATAGCCTCTGTCTTTAATACCTATTATGAGAACTTAAAAAATGATTCATCATCCCCCTCCCCCAAATCAGTCCAAATCATTCAACTAGAGTTCATAAAATAGACATTATACTGATGAGGAACAGGACTCACAATCAGAGAAAAATTCAACTAGGAGATACAAGAAGGAATTCTTTGCTTTTCAAAATTTCTCTGAATATTTTTAAATGCCTTATATAACATATATAGTATGAGAATAATTAACACTTAAAAAATTCAAATTCTACAGACCCATATAGAATAGATCATAAAGGCTTTTGCACTTCTAGGCCACTCTTACTTTTGCTGGGAGGTGAGCAGGATGGTGAAGTGGGTCTGTTTCCAGTGTCTGCACTGAGCCACAGCAGGAACTGGGAGAGTTCTGCTTCCATCTCTTGTCTTCCAAAGCATAGTCATGAAGTCAGCCAATTCATTAATCTTAAAATGAAAAATGCCAGGGAGTCACTTCAATTATTCAGTGAAGGAAAAAGCACAAAAGATGAGCTGTAAGGAAGGGGCTCGCTCAAGACAAGGCTGTGACAGGCCATTTTAGGATCAAAGCTAGTGTCACACTTTGAATAAACTTTCCTCTTGAGTCCACAGAAGGACCTCTCATCCAATGCTTGGCTGTGGGTTTTAATCAATTACACTTGCTAGGTTCAGTTGCTTTTATTGCACTTGTGTGCATGCATGGTAAGTTGTTTCAGTTGTGTCCAAGTCTTTGTGACCCTATGGACTCTAGCCTACCAGGCTCCTCTGTCCATGGGATTCTCCCGGCAAGAATACTGCAGTGAGTTTCTATACCCTCCTCCAGGGGATCTTCCCGACCCAGGGATTGAGCTCACGTCTCATATGTCTCCTGCACTGGCAGGAGGCTTCTTTACTACTAGCTCCACCTAGGCACTACTTTGATGTAAATGCAACAGGTTTTTAAATTGTCTACTCTCTAAATGGATTCTGTATATTTTGGTATGTGGAGCAAAGTCCAGTTGTCCAGCCCTGGTAATAGTTCAGCCTCTGACTTTATCACAGAAACAGAGTGCAATAAAATAGCATAGTTTTCCCAGAGTTAAAAATGCTTATATTTTCAGCCAAATCTATTTTTTTTTTTTTTTTGCTTGGTTTTCAATACCCTTTACAATCTGACAGCTTCTCTATCCTCACATCTACTATTTCTCTAGTCTGATGGCCATTTTCTGACTGTTCCAAGAATAATCTATGTTCAGTCCTGTTCTTTCTGTCTCTTTCGCTTGAAATATCATCTATTTTCCCCATCTATTTCAACTGATCATTTTTTCCTCCTATATCTATACTATGACATATCATGTTGAAAATTTTAAAAATGAGCTACAGTTGTGTGTTCTGTGAGGAAACATGATCAGGGTATACCACGAATACAAAAAAAGACTAGTAAAATTAAACTCTGATATGTGTACATATAGTAAGGGAAAAAAGACAAGAGTATAAACCATATCAGTAACAGTAATTATCTCTTGAGGAGTGTGATCGTGGGGAGGAAATTTACCTTTTCTTATATGTATGCATTGTGTAAATTCTTTAAAGTGTTTATAATACATTTGTGATCATAATGCTGCTTGTTAAAAAAAAGAATTGAAAAATTGTGCTTCCTTCACAAATCCTTCCTTGAGAACTGCAATCCTTACTGGCACATTTTCCCTAAATTCCTATCTCATTTATACTATTTACTCTAAGAGTTTGTATAAAGCCTTCTATTAATTCTTTTTTTTGTGTGTGGATCTTGCAGCTTTCTTCACATTGTTTATAGTCTTGCATGGGGCAGATGCATAATACTAATACTGAATCTTTTCAAATTCCTGGGAATGGGCTAAATGCATTACAGGTTCTCAAAGAAGGGTTGAGTTTGACCCAGAGAATAGCACTGGGCTTGTAAAAATCAGAATCACTTTACTCTGACTGCTTAGCTTGTGCTGGCAGGATGCTCCCTAAATGTAAGGACAATGAACCATAACAGATGATCAAAAAGTGTGCAGAGAGGTTGGAGAAAATGACAAAGATGAATAATCTTTGAGCTTTTGCTTGGCAGGAAAGCTTTTGCTTGGCAAGCTTTTCTATTGAGGGGAGACGGTCACTGACACATAAAAGTTTTATTTTGTTTTGCTTTTGTTTTTCTATGACCAAAACACCAACTAGGTGAATGAAGCAGAGAAAATGTTTTGGGTTAATAGGTATCTTTTTACCCTCCACTGGGGCCAGGGAGGAGAGAGAAAGGAACTCTCTTAAGGAAAATCCTTTCCTTCCCCCCAAATTCTGAGGCATTGCTCACCAGCAAAGACTCTGTACTTTTAAATACGTTTACCTTCATGCTTCACCTGGAGTGTACACACCTGTAACAAATTCCTATCCTTCTTTTCTGAGTCTGCCATCCTACCTGGGTAATGTGGGATCCAGTTTAGGGAAGATTTTTTTTTTTTTCCAGTGGGTTTTGTCATACATTGATATGAATCAACCATAGAGTTACACGTATTCCCCATCCCGATCCCCCCTCCCACCTCCCTCTCTACCCGATTCCTCTGGGTCTTCCCAGTCCACCAGGCCCGAGCACCTGTCTCATGCATCCCACCTGGGCTGGTGATCTGTTTCACCATAGATAATATACATGCTGTTCTTTCGAAACATCCCACCCTCACCTTCTCCCACAGAGTTCAAAAGTCTGTTCTGTACTTCTGCGTCTCTTCTTCTGCCCTGCATATAGGGCCATCGTTATCATCTTTCTAAATTCCATATATATGTGTTAGTATACTGTAATGTTCTTTATCTTTCTGGCTTACTTCACTCTGTATAATGGGCTCCAGTTTCACCCATCTCATTAGAACTGATTCAAATGAAATCTTTTTAACGGCTGAGTAATATTCCATGGTGTATATGTACCACAGCTTCCTTATCCATTCATCTGCTGATGGGCATCTAGGCTGCTTCCATGTCCTGGCTATTATAAACAGTGCTGTGATGAACATTCAGGTGCACTTGTCTCTTTCAGATCTGGATTCCTCAGTGTGTATGCCCAGAAGTGGTATTGCTGGGTCATATGGCAGTTCTATTTCCAGTTTTTTAAGGAATCTCCACACTGTTTTCCATAGTGGCTGTACTAGTTTGCATTCCCACCAACAGTGTAAGAGGGTTCCCTTTTCTCCACACCCTCTCCAGCATTTATTGCTTGTAGACTTTTGGATAGCAGCCATCCTGACTGGTGTGTAATGGTACCTCATTGTGGTTTTGATTTGCATTTCTCTGATTATGAGTGATGTTGAGCATCTTTTCATGTGTTTGTAAGCCATCTGTATGTCTTTTTGGAGAAATGTCTGTTTAGTTCTTTGGTCCATTTTTTGATTGGGTCATTTATTTTTCTGGAATTGAGCTTCAGGAGTTGCTTGTATATTTTTGAGATTAATCCTTTGTCTGTTTCCTTATTTGCTATTATTTTCTCCCAATCTGAGGGCTGTCTTTTCACCTTACTTATAGTTTCCTTTGTTGTGCAAAAGCTTTTAAGTTTCATTAGGTCCCATTTGTTTATTTTTGCTTTTGTTTCCAATATTCTGGGAGGTGGGTCATAGAGGGTCCTGCTGTGATTTATGTCGGAGAGTGTTTTGCCTATGGTCTCCTCTAGGAGTTTTATAGTTTCTGGTCTTACATTTAGATCTTTAATCCATTTTGAGTTTATTTTTGTGTATCGTGTTAGAAAGTGTTCTAGTTTCATTCTTTTACAAGTGGTTGACCAGTTTTCCCAGCACCACTTGTTAAAGGGATTGTCTTTTTTCCATTGTATATCCTTGCCTCCTTTGTCAAAGATAAGTTGTCCATAGGTTCGTGGATTTATCTCTGGGCTTTCTATTCTGTTCCATTGATCTATATTTCTGTCTTTGTGCCAGTACCATACTGTCTTGATGACTGTGGCTTTGTAATAGAGTCTGAAGTCAGGCAGGTTGATTCCTCCAGTTCCATTCTTCTTTCTCAAGATTACTGTGGTTCTTTGAGGTTTTTTGTATTTCCATACAAATTGTGAAATTATTTGTTCTACTTCTGTGAAAAATACCGTTGGTATCTTGATAGGGATTGCATTGAATCTATAGATTGCTTTGGGTAGAATAGCCATTTTGACAATATTGATTCTTCCAATCCATGAACACGGTATGTTTCTCCATCTGTTTGTGTCCTCTTTGATTTCTTTCATCAGTGTTTTATAGTTTTCTATGCATAGGTCTTTTGTTTCTTTAGGTAGATATACTCCTAAGTATTTTATTCTTTTTGTTGCAATGGTGAATGGTATTGTTTCCTTAATTTCTCTTTCTGTTTTCTCATTGTTAGTATATAGGAATGCAAGGGATTTCTGTGTGTTAATTTTATATCCTGCAACTTTTCTATATTCATTGATTAGCTCTAGTAATTTTCTGGAAGAGTCTTTAGGGTTTTCTATGTAGAGGATCATGTCATCTGCAAACAGTGAGAGTTTCACTTCTTCTTTTCCTATCTGGATTCCTTTTACGTCTTTTTTTGCTCTGATTGCTGTGGCCAAAACTTCCAACACTATGTTGAATAGTAGTGGTGAGAGTGGGCATCCTTGTCTTGTTCCTGATTTCAGAGGAAATGCTTTCAATTTTTCACCCTTGAGGGTGATGCTTGCTGTGTATTTGTCATATATAGCTTTTATTATGTTGAGGTATGTTCCTTCTATTCCTGCTTTCTGGAGAGTTTTAATCATAAATGAGTGTTGAATTTTGTCAAAGACTTTCTCTGCATCTATTGAGATAATCATATGGTTTTTATCTTCCAATTTGTTAATGTGGTGTATTATGTTGATTGATTTGCAGATATTAAAGAATCCTTGCATTCCTGGGATAAAGCCCACTTGGTCATGGTGTATGATTTTTTTTTAATATGTTGTTGGATTCTGTTTGCTAGAATTTTGTTAAGGATTTTTGCATCTATGTTCATCAGTGATGTTGGCCTGTAGTTTTCTTTTTTTGTGGCATCTTTGTCTGGTTTTGGAATTAGGGTGATGGTGGCCTCATAGAATAAGTTTGAAAGTTTACCTTCATCTGCAATTTTCTGGAAGAGTTTGAGTAAGATAGGTGTTAGCTCTTCTCTAAATTTTTGGTAGAATTCAGCTGTGAAGCCATCTGGTCCTGGGCTTTTGTTTGCTGGAAGATTTTTGATTACAGTTTTGATTTCCTTGCTTGTGATGGGTCTGTTAAGATCTTCTATTTCTTGTTGGTTCAGTTTTGGAAAGTTATACTTTTCTAAGAATTTGTCCATTTCATCCAAGTTGTCCATTTTATTGGCATAGAGCTGCTGGTAGTAGTCTCTTATGATCCTTTGTATTTCAGTGTTGTCTGTTGTGATCTCTCCATTTTCATTTCTAATTTTGTTAATTTGGTTCTTCTCTCTTTGTTTCTTAATGAGTCTTGCTAATGGTTTGTCAATTTTGTTTATTTTTTCAAAAAACCGCTTTTAGCTTTGTTGATTTTTGCTATGGTCTCTTTAGTTTCTTTTGCTTTTATTTCTGCCCTAATTTTTAAGATTTCTTCCTTCTGCTAACCTTGGGGTTCTTCATTTCTTCCTTCTCTAATTGCTTTGGGTGTAGAGTTAGGTTATTTATTTGGCTTTTTTCTTGTTTCTTGATGTAAGCTGTAATGCTATGAACCTTCCCCTTAGCACTGCTTTTACAATGTCCCATAGGTTTTGGGTTGTTGTGTTTTCATTTTCATTCATTTCTATACATATTTTGATTTCTTTTTTGATTTCTTCTATGATTTGTTGGTTATTCAGAAGTGTGTTATTTAGCCTCCATATGTTTGAATTTTTAACAATTTTTTTCCTGTAATTGAGATCTAATCTTACTGCACTGTGGTCAGAAAAGATGACTGGAATGATTTCAATTTTTTTGAATTTTCCAAGACCAGATTTTTGGCCCAGGATGTGATCTATTCTGGAGAAGTTTCCGTGTGCACTTGAGAAAAAGGTGAAGTTGATTGTTTTGGGGTGAAATGTCCTATAGATATCAATTAGGTCTAGCTGGTCCATTGTGTCATTTAAGGTTTGTGTTTCCTTGTTAATTTTCTGTTTAGTTGATCTATCCATAGTTGTGAGTGGGGCATTAAAGTCTCCCACTATTATTGTGTTACTATTAATTTCCTCTTTCATACTCGTTAGCATTTGCCGTACATATTGCGGTGCTCCTATGTTGGGTGCCTATATATTTATAATTGTTATATCTTCTTCTTGGATTGATCCTTTGATCATTATGTAGTGTCCTTCTTTGTCTCTTTTCACATCTTTATTTGAAAGTCTATTTTATCTGATATGAGTATTGTGACTCCTGCTTTCTTTTGGTCTCCGTTTGCATGAAATATTTTTTTCCAGCCCTTCACTTTTAGTCTGTATGTGTCTCTTGTTTTGAGGTGGGTCTCTTGTAGACAGCATATATAGGGGTCTTGTTTTTGTATCCATTCAGCCAATCTTTGTCTTTTGGTTGGGGCATTCAACCCATTTACATTTAAGGTAATTATTGATAGGTGTGGTCTTGTTGCCATTTACTTTGTTGTTTTGGGTTCACGTTTATACAGCCTTTCTGCATTTCCTGTCTAGAGAAGATCCTTTAGCATTTGTTCAGTTTAGGGATGATTTTAATGCTAACTTCTGAGTTTAAATTCCATGAGTGACTTCCATCCCAAATTTACTCATAGTAATTCTTCTTTTGGAAGCTAGTAACCTCGGGACCTGAGTGAAAATTAATGTCACCATATACCAGGACAAGCAGATGGTCTGTATAGACAGATAATTTTGCACATTGACTTATAGGAGAATTGATACTCAGCAGGAGTACTCATGTCTGACTCTTTGTGACCTCATGGACAGTAGCCCACAAGGCTCCTCTGTCCATGGAGTTTTACAGGCAAGAATACTGAAGTGGGTTGCCATTTCCTTCTCCAGGAGATCTTCCCTACGCAGGGATCGAACCTATGTCTCTTGCATCTCCTGCATGGGTGGATTCTTTACCATTGAGTTACCTGGGAAGCCAAGAATATGAGGGAATGTGATTACAAACTTTAATCTCGCTCTAAAGATTTTATGCATGGAAAGAGAGGATGTGGCTATTTTAATGTCCATATCAGATAGACTTTCCTCTGACATGATTGTTGTTGATCTGTTCATATTTTAGAATTAGGAGAAATCTCTATATTGTTCTATACTCTCAGAAGTCTTATTCCTCCAGGAACTTGGATGATATATATTTTTCCCAGAGACTGAATAGAGAGAATCCCTCTTTCATGGGATCATAGACTTATGTGATCCAGTCTCAGATATCAAAATTTTCTGTCCCTCTCCTCTCCTCTTCCTCTACCCTGCCTTTGGTTTGGTGAAATGTGGCCTCTTTAACTCTTCCAAGTTTGTAGTCCTCCCACTTGGGTCTCCCCTATTTGAATCTATTCAACCATTATTAAATTGGGTGAAGCTAATCTATTTAGCAAAATTTGTTGGGCAAGAATGTGACTATCTAAGTATAAGACATGCTTTCTTTTCTTTCTTTTTTTTTTTCATGATCTCTTTGAGATAATATCAGACTACTCTCTTCCCAGAGTAATGCTTTTATTTGGCATAGAGATGTTTAGATACACCGAATGTTATAGGTTGATGTGGAGGGAAGTATGGGGCTTCCCTGGTGGCTTGGTGGTAAAGAATCCACCTGACAAGTAAGAGACGCGGGTTTGATCCCTGGGTCAGGAGGATCCCCTGGAGGAGGAAGTGGCAACCCATCCCAGTATTCTTGCCTGGGAAATCCCATGGACAAAGGAGCCTGGCAGGCTACAGACCACAGGGTCACAAAGAGTTGTACATGACTTAACGACAGAGCATGCCCGCCTGGGAGTGAAGTATAAGGTGATAACTTGAGAATGGTCCTGTGTGGGTAAGGAATAAAGAAACAAATATTTGAGGCTGAGCGGGAATTTCTGCATTTCTTAATCATTTTCATACTTTGAAAGACTGAACTGTCATTATGGTTGGGCAGGCTAGAGGATTTCAAGATGTAGGAATAAACAAGGACCAAGACTTCAGAATTCTCTTTGCATCTTCTCTGTGTTGTCTTTATGTTTTAAGCCAAGCCTGAGCAACATTTTGTGTGGATTTGGCCAATATTGGGTGAATTAGCCTTGGTCTCCTGGCAGTTGCAGGGTCTCTTGTGCAGGTGTTGCTGAGGTGAGGACTGCCATTTGATGAAT
The DNA here is from genome assembly GCF_963930625.1 of Muntiacus reevesi. Lineage (NCBI taxonomy): Eukaryota > Metazoa > Chordata > Mammalia > Artiodactyla > Cervidae > Muntiacus > Muntiacus reevesi. Next base: position 99,904,726 of record NC_089250.1, read on the forward strand.
TATTTCAGTCATCTTCAGCTTGGTTTCTTGGCTCATGATTTGAGCTAGCCCAACAAGTAGTTTAAGAAAAGATGAATCATTGTTGAATCATTGCTCTGGAGAAAAGTAGTTTCAGACTAACAGTATCTTCTCTTAGAGTTTTGAATGCTAGGACTCTTCAAAGAAGGTCATGAAAGATTTCTTCAGTGTTTGTTGGTCTCTTGGGCTGGTACCTTGGGATATTTTGTTTGATCATATTTTTCTTAGCAAAAAGCTAAATTCAACTTTCCCTATTTGAGCTTCTCAAACAAGCCACAACTGACAGTGTTGTCAGATTTCTTACTTCCCATTGAGGATTTTATTTTTTCAGACCTTGCCTCTTTTTAAAAGTATTTGACTTTTTTTTGACATAAACTAGTTTTACTAGCATATTTTATCCTATTAAAAAATTCCCATCCCTTCTTCACTTACTCCTTCTTACCTCTTGTGCTTAACATTGTGTTTCTGCTCTTTGCTTCTGCATTCTGAATAACTGAATTCCATTATCTCTAAAATTTGCATTTCCCTTCAGTTTTGAGAAAAATAATGATTTAGGTGAGGTAAAGCAAACATTTTGAATCAAATAAAAAATATCACTTTTGGAAAAAATCAGCTAATTTAGAAAACTGAACTTAAAAATGTTTAATTGAATTTTTTGTTTAGATTTGAGGTTATTTTCATTGTGCAATTTTTGGCAAATTTCAGGGTACTTAATAATGAAATCTTCATCTATGGAAACCTAAGATTTCTACAGTAGAGTTAACACAAAACTCTGATATTATTAAATTAAAATCTCAATTATATTTTTTTGAAGTTCTTTCAAGCTGATCATTTTTCTATCGACTTTATTAACTCCTATCTCCAGTTGCATGCATATCCAACTTTTGTTAATTTATCTAATTAAATGGTAGCAGTATTTCTTTGTGGCACACATAGACTGTTGCTCCTTGGGGAGCTGGAGAAGGCACTGACCTTGGAGTGCAGGGATGGGATAGACCTGGCCTTATAATTTATTGGTAGACTATATAATTCATTGGCATTCTTGGTTGTAAGCAATGGAAACTCACTCTGGCTAATTTATCTAAAAGAATACTGAGTAATCTGTAGAGTCAATGCACATTCATTTTGTCACCTTTTAATTTCTGTTAACAGGAAAAGGATAGTAGATAAATAAGATTTCTTGTGTTAAAGTAAATTTTATTTGCTTAAAATGTTAATAGAACTAAGAACATAAATCATAGGTATATAGTTCGTTGAATTTTCTCAAATGAACATGCCCACATTAAGAACTAAAATTTAGTAACACCTGAAAGTCACCTGACTCTATCCTTTCTTAGTCACTACTCTACCAAAGAAAAACAATCTTGATTTGTATAATGTTGAAATCTGCCTATTATTTTATATAAATGAAAATATGTTGTATGTACTTTTTTTGGCAACTATCTTATGTGAATCAACATTATGTTTGTAAGATTCATCCATAATATTGCATGGATCAAATTCTCATTGCTATATTGTATTGCTTTATGAAACCACATTTGCATATTTGGCTCCTAGAGCCGTTTCTGACTGTCTGCACCGTGAGCCTGCCAAACCCTGCTCTGTTTCTCACAATCTCTATCTTTATTTTGAATTAACTTTTTGGTTGAATTTTAGTTAATTTACAATGTAATATTAGTTTCAGGTGTACAACATAATGATTGTATATTCTTATAGATTATACTCCATTTAAAGTTATTATACAGTATTGATAATATTCCCTATTCAATACATTACATCCTTGTACCTTGTTTATTTTATATCTAATACTTTGTACTTTTTAACCCCCTTCCCCTATCTTCCACCTCCCTACCACTCCTCCCCCTTCCTCTCTGTATCTGAGTCTGCTTCTGAAGTTTTGTACACTCATTCCTTTAGTTTTAGTTTCCAAATATAAGTTGAAACATACAGTATTTGTCTCTATTTGATTAACTTCAAATAAAGTACAAATAAGTACTTACTTATATTGCTTTTTGGCCTTTTGGCTAAGGTTAAGTAGAGTATCTGGTTTACTTTACTTTGTATAATACTCTTGAGATACATCCGTGTTGTTGCAAATGGCATTTTTTTTCTTTTTTTTTTTTTAATGGCTGAATAGTATTTTATTGTATATATCATTTATCCAGTCATCTAGGAGGCATTTAAATTGCTTATGTATCTTGGCTATTGTAGCTAATGCTGTGAATATTGATGTGTATTTGTTTTCAAATTAGTGTTTTTGTTTTATTTGGATATATACCCAGAAGTGGGAATTGCTGGATCATATAGTAGTCTTTACCCAAGATCAGTTAGTATTCTTATTACTGTTGCTTTGAACTTTTTAAAAGTATATTATTTATCTCTGTCTCATTAGGGTTTTTCTTCTTGTTTTTGTTTGAAACATAGTCCTCGGTTTTCTAATTTTGTTTAACTTTCTCTGTCTCAATGAAATTACCAGAAATAGTTACTGATCCTAGTCTTGAAAGAGTGTGTGTGTGTGTCCCCGGATACCGTCTGCCAGTGGCTTTGGAGGGGGAGCTGGTCTGCAGTGAGCATGCGTTGTATCTTCCCTTGCGATTTGCTGGCAGTCATTTCCTTCCTGGCAGGTGGGATGGAGGTGGAGGGGTTAAAGCCAGAACCAGGCTGTTACTGACCGATCAGGGTGGTGTTGGAGGCTAAGGGGCTGGAGCTGGAGCCCTGAGGGCGTTGGATGTCTCCAGGATGTGATGGCAGTCTCCACAGTGGTTTGGGACATGGCAGGGGCCTGGGGGCTTGGGGTGCCTGGTTTCACGTTTTACTCCAGTGCACACACCCATAAGAGGACCGGTTCTGGCTGAAGGGATGGTACCCCACCCCCTCCCACGTGCACATAGAGACCCACTCTCTGGCCCCACCCTGTCTAGCTTTGCCCCTTCTGAGTGTGCCCAGGGACTGGTGTTCTCTGCTTTGAAGCTAGCCTTGCTCCCTCAAGTGTGTGCACCAGAGAGTGTGCTGGCAGTGGCCGTGTTGGACTGGGTCCCAGCACACTGTCAGCCTCCACCTTACTGGTGAGCAGTGCAGAGGAGCCAGAGGTACTGGAGCAGGGGTTTGGTGTGAGATGGGGGTGCATTGGGGTTGTTCTGGCAAACCAGCCAGAGCCCCAGGCAGTGTTCAGTCCCTTGGGTGTAGAAAAGCTGTTCTAGTACCCAGCTGTTCAATTTCAGCAAGAGATGCTCTGTGTGTAGTTGCAATTTTGATGCATGCATGAAAGGAGATGAGCCCAGGGTTCTCTTTCTCCACCACGTTGAGCTCACCTTATTTTTCAGCTATTTCTTACTGACTTTCCAGCCTCTTGCCTTGTGATAGCTTCAGTATTTAGCAGGTATAGTGAAGGAAAATATACCGTTCTTTGGTCTTATTTCTTTGCACCTTCCTTCTTTAGGAAAACTTGGTCCCTCCCGTCCTGCCTGGATCAGCAGGCCCATCTGCAGTTTTTATCTTCTCAGCTCTGAAAACTCCTGAATTCTCTGATGATTTCATAGCAATTATCCTCTTCTTGGTTTCTCAGCTTCTCCCCATAGCCAAGAAAATATACATGCCGCAAGGAGAGAAACTGGACACGAAATATGTGATGCATCTCCTCTCTGAGTTTTATTCTTTCCCGGATTTTGACCTCTGAAGTTTCATTTTCTCAGTAGCAATCCAATTTTCTTTAAACAATTTTCCAGTATTAGTTAATTCTTAGTTGTTTTTAAGAAGGGTTTAGGTCGGTTACATCCAGTATAAACAGTAGTGGAACTCACTGCCCAGTTTTTAATTTACTATTTATTATTTTAATTGATTTATAATTTATATGCAGTAAAATGTACTATCAAAAGTATACAGATCTGCAGATTAACATATCAACCTTTTACTATGGAATAGAGCACCATTATTTTGCTTTATTTTATTGATGGAATGCTTCAGTTCAGCTCCTGCAAACTCATATTTTTGTGGAAATATATTTCTTGATTCATCAAGTTTATATAAGTGTAAAATATTATTTGCCTTAAAAGCACATGAACTTATTGGTCCTTGTCTTAAGGGGTTTACAACCTAGATGGATAATTAAGGTGTATACACGAATGTGAAACTTTGGAAACTCACTTTATCTTATGGATTACATTACCCAGGTGCTAACTCTCTCCTGCAGATAGGCAGAAAAATAAAGTGGAAGAAAGCTGGTGAGGAATTTGTCTGCAATGCAGGACACCTGGGCTTGATCCCTGGGTTGGGAAAATCCCCTGGAGAAGGACAAGGTTACCCACTCCAGTGTTCTGGCCTGGAGAATTCAATGGACTGTATAGTCCATGGGGTCACAAAGAGTCATACAAGACTGAGCGACTTTCACTCACTCAGAGAATCTTGCATTTTGTCTTACACCTAGAATTTTAGAATGCTTCTAGGGTAAGCTATTTAAACTCCAGTGACTCTCAGTTTTTCCATTTTACAATTTAATGGTATCTATAATGTAGGATTGTTGTGAGGATGAATTAATGTATATATTATAACAATCCATCACAGCATCTTTCATGTGCTAGTGACATATTAATATTAGTTACAACTCATTTTATTCTCTGCTCAGCATTTTTCTCACCAGCTTATCTATTCCTCTCACTTCTTCTTTCCTTTACATGACTATATTTTCTCAGGTGGTTTGCATTCTCTTTCTAGCTCACGCATGTTCACAGTCATGGAAGACACTAGCATATTATTGATTACCAGTATCGCCCACCAATCTCTTCCTCTCCATTGCTGAGCGTTACTTGGACACAACATGTGTTCTTGTTGTTGTTTTTCAGTCATTCAGTCATGTCCAAATCTTTGCAACCCAACAGACTGCAGCACACCAGACTTTCTTGTCCTTCACCATCTCCCAGAATTAGCTCAAACTCATGTCCATTGAATCAATGATGCCATCCACCTATGTCATCCTCTGTCATCCCCTTCTCCTCCTGCCTTCAATCTTTCCCACCATCGGGGTCTTTTCCAGTGAGTCACCTCTTTGTATCAGGTGGTCAAAGTATTGAAGCTACAGCTTCAGCATCAGTCCTTCTAATGAATATTCAGGGTTGATTTCCTTTACTGACTGGTTTGATCTCCTTGCTGTCCAGGGGACTCCAAGAGTCTTCTCCAGCATCACATTTGAAAGCATCAATTTTTTGGCACTCAGTCCAACTGTCACATCCATACACAACTACTGGAAAAACCATAGCTTTGACTATACAGACCTTTATAGGCAAAGATTTTATAGAATTCTCTGCTTTTTAATATGCTGTCTAGGTTGGTCATTGTTTTTCTTCCAAGGAGCAAGCATCTTTTAATTTCAAGGCTGCAGTCACCACCACAGTGATTTTGGAGCCCAAGAAAATGAAATCTGTCACTGTTTCCACTTTTTCCCTTCTATTTGCCATGAAGTGATGGGACCAAATGCCATGATCTTAGTTTTTTGAATGTTGAGTGTTAAGCCAGATTTTTCACTCTCTTCTTTCACCTTCATCTAGAGGCTCTTAATTCCTCTTCACTTTCTGCCATTATGGTGGTGTCATCTGCAACCCACTCCAGTATTCTTGCCTGGAGAATTCCATAGACAGAGGAGCCTGGCAGGCTACAGTCCATAGAGTTGCAAAGAGTTGCATATGACTGAAGCGACTGAGCATGCATGCATGCACCTACATATTTTGATGGTTATCGATATTTCTCCCAGCAATCTTATAATTGTGATCTTCCATCTTGTGATTTATCCAGCCTGGCATTTCACATGATGTACCTGGTCTGCTGTGGCCCGGGGTGGGGGGTCCAGGGGGTCACAGAATTGGACGTGACTGAGCAACTGAACTGAACTGACTCTTCATATAAGTTAAATAAGCAGGGTGACAATATACAGCCTTGGCATACTCCTTTCCCAATTTTGAATCAGTCTGTTGTTCCATGAACAATAAGTGTTACTCATGTAGAAAAGTGGACTGTGGAGAACTGAGCTGAGGGCAGATGGATGCCCTTTGATTGGAAAAATTGACTCCAGTCAGCAAGAAGGGCATCCTTTTTACAGAGCGTTAATTCTCCCATTTTCCTCCATTCTGAGCCTGGAAGGTTTTAAACTAGGGATCTGGCATCATTGCCTTTTTCTTTCTAGTTGAGGCTCTGATCAAACTTTCTCTGTCTGAATTCACTCCTGGAGGGCTTGGGGGTTGTTGTAAAGCATGCGTTTTTAATTTGGTAAAATTAAATCTCTTCAGTTAAATCTACTGTGAAATTAAAACCTTGACTCAAACCTGACAGTCAATAGAATCCCTTTGAAAGTGTCCTGATTTTACGTGAACTCAAATGGCACAGTAGGCCTTGGGTCCCTTTCAAATATTTTAGGCTCAGCTGCCTGATGGGAGATGCAAAAAGACAGAAGTACAGTTCCGGTGTGTAAAGAAAGAGCAGGCTAAAGATGATATTCCATGTAATGTGGGGATATTCTCTCCTTATACTTGTGTTTTAGGGCCCGTTGGTAAGCAACCTGGGTATTCTTTAGTAACTGGTTACTGAACTATGTGCACACTGATTCTGTTACCACCGAGCCCTTTTCTGCTTAGTGGTATTACACGTTTTAAAAAAATAAAATTAATAGTAGTGGCACTGAGCTCCTTTTATTTTTTCTTTAGATGCAATGTTATCCATCTACAGAGTATAAAATCCAGTTAGCTTCTTTTGGTCTGATGTTCTTGGCTTTCTCCAGCTACAGAATTTTAGTATGCTTAAGAAGACACTTAATTGGTCTTAGTTGATTAAGACTGCACTTTCCAGGTAATTTGTTTAAATAAACAGAAGATTGTTTGATTTCTTGCCTTCATAACATTAAGCAAGGCTAAATTTAAAATTTTTGCTACCTTTAAGAAAATGTATATGCCTGTTTTAAAGGCACAGTTTTAATACCTTAATTGGTAATTATTTACATGTGGAATAAAAAAACAAACCTTAGTGTGTCAAGAATTGTATCAGTGTTTTGTCCCTAAGGGTCTTTATTCCTACTGAGGGTAGAGTTGGGAGTCTTTGTCTATGCTTCTAGGATTTTCCTTGGGACAAGATTATCATTAAAAAATTATTTTTGAACAGTTGACTTTTAAAAGAAAAGAGTAAATATTTTATTATAAAAATAAACATTTAAAAACATTTTATTTCAGAATACTTTGGGACTTAAAGAAAAATTGAGGATAATACAGAGGGTTCCCATATATCCTGTATCCAGTTTCCCCTAATATTAACATCTTACATTAATTTGGTACATTTGTCACAGTTGATGAACAATATTGATACATTATTATTTACTTAAGTCCATACTTTATTCAGAACACCTTAGTTTTTCCTAATGTCTTTTTATTCTTTTATATCCTAACTACTTTACATCTACTCGTCATTCTCCTTAGGTTCCTCTTGTCTGTGATGATTTTAGACCTTTGACTTTTAGAGTTCTGATTGTCTTCTCCCACTTGTAAGGTATGAACCTACACTGTCTGTGTCTCTTTCTTTTTTTAGCCCTTGGATTTCTGCTTCCAGTTTACATGCACATACTCTCTCTGTACATGTTTGTTCTTTTCTACCCACTTGAGATTCACCCCCTTGTGGTTTTCAGATATTTCTGTTTTCTGTTTAGCTCTGACTTCCTTGGTGTTCCTTGCAGTGAGCTTTTTCTAAGCTAAAGCCAAAGCTAAGGGGTCTCTGCTGATAGGTGTGTTTCTTGAGTAGACACTTCCTTAATTCCTTTTCCTGACTTTTACATTCATTTAAGATCTACAACAGACAGGTATTTGCTGGGTAACTGAATAATTAACCTCTCCGAATGGACACTTGCTCCTAATAACCACCTATTAGAATCCCTGTGAGGGGTTATTGATAATGTAGTGCTTATCACAGTGGAAACAGTGGCTGACTTTATTTTTCTGGGCTCCAAAGTCACTGCAGATGGTTGTCAGGAAGCATTTAACAGGGGGCTTCCTGTGTGCTGTTTTGGATCTTCCAGGAATCCTCTGGTCCTTATTAATCAGGAATTAAGAGGAGAGGCACGCCTTTCCTGGGGCTGAGGAATCCAGGCATGTCCTTCCTTAGTTTTTCAGTACGGTGACAAGTACCCTCTTCCTTTTTATGAACCATACGGTAAAAGTGATTGTTTACGACTCTCTCTTTGATAAGGATAGCCTTATGTTTTGTAAGTCTGGGATTTTAATCTTTATCTTTGCTGAGAATAGCTACCTTGTAAGATGGTATATATGCCCACACCATGTTGATTAAAGCACCTTTGCTCCATCAGAGCTTGGGTCCCTGTGTCTTTCTTTCTTTCTCTCTCTCTATCTATATATCTATATATATTTCTGGCTGATTCCCTGGAGTGTGAAAGCAGGCTGTGTAACCCAGGGAATATTAGCCTCTTTCCCTCTTTCCTTCTTTCACTTTCTCATCGTTGACTCCGGACCACCAGGTTCCAGTCCATTAAAGAAACAGGGACTCTGGTACACGTGGATTCAGACGGAGTGACCCCAGAGGGCCTATTGAGGGCGATAAGTACTAAGACATGGGTCAATTGGCTGGAAAGCCCCCTCACTTTTCTACTTTACTTTAGCCCCCTCACTTTTCAACTTTACTTTATAAAGTTCAGGGATTTTCGGTTTCATGCCAGCAAATAGAGGCTTGCCTTCAGGCAGTGGTTGAATGTAACCCTTGGTTCCCTGATGAAGGTAGTTTTGATTTAGAAATTTGGCATCAGATCAAAGAGAATGTTGAATGAGCTGTCAGGCAGGGAAAAAATATTCTGATAGATTTCTGGCCCCTATGGGCTCTCATTGAAGCTGTGATTCTGCAGGTTCTGCCATTCCAAGGTAATTCTAGCCCTCCTGATATTCAGCAACAGGCAGAACACTTATTACATGAATATGAATTAGACGATGAAGTCTTACAAAAGGTCCAATTAGAATAACATAAGATATTTCAGAATTTTCCTACTAACCCTGCCCTGGTTGCTCCAAGCGCTCCTCCCCTGCCAGCAGGCACAAATCCCAAAGTCTCTAGAAACTGCTATTTCCCATGCTGTATTTGAAAAAAAAAAAAAAAAAGAAAAAAAGCTAAAAGACAACTAAAAAAATTACTCGCTTATGAAAATGCAAGTCAAGTATGTCAAAAGGCTATAGCTCCAATTCGTGAGATAGGGGCTATTTTTGATTATTTGAAGGCTTGCTGCCATATAAGATCAGAAACCCAAAAGATGTAAATGCCAGGTGAAACAATGGTTGCTGCCTTAAGAAAATGAAAGATGCTTTACATGTAGAGATAAAAACCATTAAAAAAGGGACTCTCCTAAGAAAGCCAATAAAAAACCTCCAAAAATCTGCACTCACTGCTGTAGAGGAATGCATTGGGCCAAAGAGTGTAAATCTAAATTTGATATTGAAGGAAAACCTATTCCAGAAAACTCCAAGCAGGAGATGTCCCAGTTCCCCTTCAACAAAAACCAGGGGCAAATTCCATCTTTTCCCTCAAACCGTCAACATCTGGCAGTGCTGCCATTAATATACCAGCCCTAAATGACTTTCTCCTTTACCCTCAAGCAGTTCCTTCCAGAATATTTACTGGAATTTTTGGGCCCCTGCCCCACAAACCTTCGGTCTTTTACTTGGCCTATCTAGTTTGACTTAACAGGCAGGAAGGCCAGGGGTCTCCAAATGGAGAAAATAGACTGCAAGTGTCAGACATTTTTATCTCTCTTAAGCTGCAAGAGAAAACAAACTAGGGGTATATACGTATATATATGTGTGTATATATATATATATATATATATTTTTTTTTTTTCCCTTCTCTATACAAATTTAAAAGGAGGTTTCTCTTAAAATACTGTGTTGCCATAATGACACCTGGTTTCACTTAAAGTTAACTATTCTCAAATCCTGAGTTAACCAATGCATTTTTCTTATGGAAATGTTTGTCTTAAGCTATGTTAATGTTCTATATATTTAGCCCAGACTTCAAGTTGGTGCCGCCTAATGACTCAGAACCTACTTGACAAACCAGTATGTTATATTCAGATATTGTTCCCCTAGTCTATGTAAACGAAACTATTTGTATGGTAATCTGTCTTTCTTCAAGATTCATGTCAATCATTTTGTGGCCTGGGACAATTCACCTGGTGCCAAGGTTATCTCAAAATGCTTGTTGTGGGTGAGGGGCCTGGTGCTATTCTCTGAGTTTTGAGACATTTCCTTTCTCTTATTAGCAAACTGCTAGTAGTTATATGACACCTGGCTAAGACTAGTTGGGGGGCACTCTTTCTGCCCCCTTCTGATGCCTATGTCAGAAGCTTTCTCTATCTCCTTTATACTTTAATAAAACTTTATTATAAATAAATCTCAATTTGAAGACACATTACAAACTTCTACCAATTTCCAATTAGCTGTTCTAAAATATTTTGGAGAAATTTCATTTCATTATCCTTCTAGTAAGCTATGAAATTTCTTCAAAAACACTAAATTTATTATTTCTTGCATTTCTTTTATATAGATGGGACTAAAAATGCCAAAACTTCATTCTGCTCTCTTAAAAAATATAAAGTTTTTTATACTAAATTTCATTCTGCTTAACAAAATAAATTATATGCTCTTATTCAGTTATTTGCCTACATCCTTATCCCATTAATATAGTTTCTGATTCTATTTATTCAGTTTTTGTATTAAAAAAATATAAAAACCCCCACCATAAACTCCTAGTTCTATTAAAACAGACAATCGCCCTGCCTATATTTCTAGACACTTACAATTTTTACAATCCTTTTCTATTAAACATATTACAGGTATTCCTTATAATCCACAGACACAAGACATAGTCAAACAAACACATCACACACTAAAGTTACAAATAAAAAAAATTAAAGAAGGGGGAATACACAGGTACACTACTGTCTTCCTTATCTAAAGCAGACTTTACTAGATTCCAACATAAGATATTTTCTAAACCTATAACTATTGTTAATACAGCTTTATTTGTTTTAAAATTTTTAAACCTACCACAGGGAAATATTTTAACAAGAGCAGAAAGGCATTTCAAGGAATTGAAGGACACCTCTCTTCCTCTGCCCAGTTGGTACCAAGACGGGTTCAATAATCAATAGAAATCTGGGAAATTAATCTTACGGGGAAAGGGATATGCTTGTATTTCCCCAGATGGGTCCAGCAAACTGTTTCCTAGGAAAATTCAACCCAAGGGAGCCCCTGACATTCAAAATGGAGATGAAGCAAGAACCCCGGGAGGAAGAAATTCCAATACGGGCCAAGGCGGCTCTAAAGATCTTCAGAAAGCACCACCCTCGGGGGCATCAACCCTATGACCTCCCCTCTTGGGGACAGATAAAAACCCTTATTAATAAAGCTGAAAATTTGGTCTCTCAACAGGGAATGCCTCAGACTCCTGAATACATTTTCCTGCTAGCCTGTGCCTCCCAAACTTAGCTGGGCTTACTTACCCAACCCCCCTTTATTATAGGTCATAAAATGGATGGAGAAAATACCAATCATATCAACCAATGACTGAACCCATATGCCCCCTCCCTGGAACCCTCACAACCTGGGGAGGAGAGAAAACTAATTAACATTTCTTTAGGCTATGAAGTCTTTCCCTTGCCTGGGCCCAGGAAAATTATGCATAAACATCGGTCGACAAACTTGGGCTTTCATCCTGCCTCCAAAAGAAGACTTTCGGACATAGCTGCCCTTTCTCTGTCTGTGAACCATGTTTACTACTGAAACTTTAGGGAAAGAGTTAGGGAAAGAACAAAAAACATTATATATTATGCTGCTTAAGTGGCTTTAAAGGTTATTAACACTACGTTGAAACATTACCATGTCAAAGGACTTCTTGGCTGGCTTGAGGGTGGAATGGCATCCCCTCCTCCTCCTCGAATGGTCCTGGATAAACAGAGTGGGCCTAAACAATGGGACATATGAAAACTTGCTGCCAGCACCCAAGAACTTGGGACTTAGACTGGACATTTCACAGGGACCAGTCGTGGTCATAGAAACTATGTCTCTTGCTATAATCAGTCATATTTTATACAGGCCTGTGTCCCACTTCCTTTTGTTATAGCCACAGGAAATTTACAATTTAATAAGACTTTACATTCCATAACTTGTATTAACTGCCAATTTTGTGTTACTCCTCTTCATTTCAATCATAGTACCTACAACTGGGAACAAATCAAATTTCATTTACATGATAATGACTCTCTGAATGTACAATTACTGCAAAAGAAAATCTTTGAAACTTTTTCTAAACGTCTGCCCTCTTCCACTAATTTGGAAGCTTTAGCTGAACAAATTATCCGGCCTAGACCCACATAGATGGTTTCCAAGTATTACCCACAGCATCGGGTCTGGAACTGTAACTTTGGTAATTGTCTTGATAATTGGATTTATTGTTTATGATCACCTTTCTATAGGTTGGTTAGTACTAACCAAACACATTTCGTCAGGACCTTTTTTACAAATATAATAAAATAGGGGAGTTGTCAGGAAGCATTTAACAGGAGGCTTCCTGTGTGCTGTTTTGGATCTGTCAGGAATCCTCTGGTCCTATTAATTCCTGAATATTCGGGAATTAAGAGGAGAGGCATGCCTTTCCTGGGCTGAGGAATCCAGGCATGTTATTCCTTAGTTTTTCAATACGGTGATAAGTACCCTCTTCCTTTTTATGAACCATATGGTAAAAGTGTTTACGACTCTATCTCTTTGATAAGGATAGCCTTATGTTTTGTGAGTCTGGGATTTTAATCTTTATCTTGCTGAGAATAGCTACCTTGTAAGATGGTATATATGCCCACACCATGTTGATTAAAGCAGCTTTGCTCCATCAGAGCTTGGGTCCCCGTTTCTCTCTCTCTCTCTCTCTCTCTCTATATATATATATATATATATATATATAAAATATATATATATATATATATATTTCTGGCTGATTCCCTGGAGTGTGAAAGCCGGCTGTGTAACCCAGGGAATATTAGCCTCTTTCCTTCTTTCACTTTCTCATTATCAACTCTGGACCACTGGGTTCCAGTCCATTAAAGGACCAACAGGTGGTGACTGCAGCCATGAAAAGACGCTTGTTCCTTGGAAGGAAAGTTATGACCAACCTAGATAGCATATTGAAAAGGAGAGACATTGCTTTGTCAGCAAAGGTCTGTCAAGTCCAGGCTATGATTTTTCCAGTGGTCATGTATGGCTGTGAGATTTGAACTATAAAGAAAGCTGAGCGCTGAAGAATTGATGCTTTTGAACTGTGGTGTTGGAGAAGACTCTTGAGAGTCCCTTGGACTGCAAGGAGATCCAATCAGGCAATCCTAAAGGAAATCAGTCTTGAATATTCATTGTAAAGACTGATGTTTTTGCACCCTCTGTGTCCATCCAATTGTGTTAATTCTACTCAAACCATCCACATGGCTGCCTAATCTTCTAATTTAAACTATCCCTTCCCCATCCTGAGAACTACTAGAGGGATTCCTAATTTCTTTTTGCCACTTTACTTTGATACTGTTTATTTCAAATTCATTAAGAGACTGCTCTTGGGCTCACCTGTTCTTTAAGGACCAATGTCCACTGCTGTCTGTTAGTTCACTCACCTGTCTGACCTTAGGCTGAAGACTGATTCTCCTGTTCTGATTTGATGAAGTTTATGAGTGATCACCTCTTTCAACAAGTGCCAGTTAATAATATAAGTGCATTGTTATGGTGGTACCACTACATAGATGAAGTGGGGACATCCTACTACTGTACATAAAGTCTATGGAGTGGAAAGGAATAGAGAACGAGCTTATCTATTACGATTCCTGTTTAGAGATTTCTTCCATATTTTGCTATCGATATGCCTTCAGATGGTAAAGAATCTGCCTGCAATGCAGGAAACCTGGATTCAATCCCTGGATTGGGAAGAGCCCCTGGAGGAGGGCATGGCAACCCACTCCAGTGCTCTTGCCTGGATAATCCCCATGGTCAGAGGAGCCTTGGGGGCTACAGCCCATGGGGTTGCAAACAGTTGGACATGACAGTGACTAAGCCCAGCACAGCACATGCCTTCAACAAAATTCTGCCCACTACTTCTGATACATATCACAATATGATTTTTCCTCTTGAAATATCTTCTCTCACTCTCATTTCCTGGAAAAGAGACTTTAGCCTTTTGAACATACACACAAAGCATCTTGTTTTTTAAGTATCCCAGTATCTCTCCAAGGGTGTCAGATGCTTCCTTTTAGGCAGTTCATTCAGAACTTACGTGAGCCCATCAGCAATTTCCTCATTCCTTGCTCTAACTTGGCTGAATTCTAACTTTAATTAGACATAGAGATAATGAAGGAATCTTTTTTTATAGCTTGTTAAACTTATATTCAAGGTATTTAGATGTTTATTTTAGGTTTAATTTACTTTTAGTTTTGTCTAAAAGTAGTTTACTCTGCTAATAGTTATAATTACATTTAATTAATTGGGAAATTATAGATTGTACATGCAACATCTAATTTAAACCTCACAAAAATCCTATGTAGCAGATACTATGATGATCTTGATATGAGAAAACTGAGGATCAAGTTGGTTAAATATGTTACTTAGGATTCTACAGCAGTAAGCTTGAGAATTTGCATTTGAATCTTTGTGAATCATAGTCCCTTATCCAACAGATTTTAATTTCTACCATGATTGGACTGCACAGTTCATGGCAGCTATCTGCCCACAGAAGAGCCTTCACTGACTCAATCCAGCTAAAAGAGATTGAATGCTGATGCCTTTATCAGTGTCTTGTCTCAAAAAGGAAGTGAGAAAAAACAACAACAACAACAACAACAACTAGGAGGCCAATATATAAATGAGGCATTAACAACTCAGTGGACATGAGTTTGAGCAAACTCTGGGAAATAGTGAAGGATAGGAAAGCTTAGCATGCTGCAGTCCATGGGGTCTCAAAGACTTGGACAGGACCTAGCAACTGAAAAACAAAGAGGCCAATATTTAAGAGTGGCAGAAATTGGTAACTTTGGAAAACAGGAGAACTAGGCTGGATGAACTGAATGAAAGTTGTTGAGGCTCTGAGCAAGAAGTAGGACATGCTGATGAGGCATTTAGCACTTGTATTACATGATCGGTGGCCCAAGTTCCGAAGACTGGGTACAGTCAGCCAAGAAAATATTTAGAAATTGAACTTTCTATAACTGCATGGTTTATGCACTTTTAAAGTAAACCTTTGTCAGTGTTGGACCGTTTTTATGTCTCTCTGAAGTAATAGTAGTAGTAAGTAGAACACAGCATGTTTGTCTTGCTTTTTTCTTGTGGGTTTTTGACTCAGGAAATTCTGATTTCTGCACTAGCATAATAAGTTCTATGAACAGATTTAGATGTCACCCTTCCATTCTCTGCCATTAATAAACATATGGTTTCTACAGCACTGACAATGAATCATCTGGTCTCTCTGTTAGTACCTCTATGGATGGGACATTATAGACAGCCTAGACTCAAATGGATCTGAGTCGTCAACTCAGTTCCCTTACGTGTACAATCTATGACCTTGGGAAAGTTAAATCCCATATATGAAATGTGGATGATAATAACAATATCTACTGCACAGTGATGTATGTGTGTGTGTGTAATGGGAAAATGTGGGCAAGCAGCTAGTCCATAGTCTTAGTCAATTCAGGTTAGCTCTGTTGTTCATTTGTATGCTGAGCTATACTGTTTCTTTCTTTCTTTTTTTTATCTTTTACCCACTGCTGGTAAGCCTTCTGAGTTCACTTTAAAAAAAAAATGAAGGTACCTTGTTTTAAAGTGCTTTTCTTACTGTGTTGTGCTTCCTTTTGGATTTGTTTCTGCCCACAGTTCTGGCTTAATAAACAGTGTGATGCTGTCACACTCTTGTCATTGCTTTGCTTACCCTAGATGTTCAAGCAGCAGATTTGATAAGTAAACATGGTGTACTGCCTGGTTCACTTGTTTTGTCAGTGATAGAATTCTGCAGCAAGCTGCTTGCAGTTTCCGCCAGGAGGATGCAGAGTCGTCCACATTTATTCCTAGCCTTAAGCTCCCATTTCTCTGACTGATCAACTGGATCCTATTAGGCAGAAAGTGGAGCATCTTCTATGCACTGCTTCTGTGCTGATGTTAAGGAAGTTATAAGAAGAGGGAGGATATGTGACTTCTCCTTTTTGAGCTACAATGTGGTCAAGATTTAAAATGAGAAAACCCAATTCAGCATAAAGTATAATATGAAAAGTTCCACAAAAAGACAAAACATGTGCTACAAAGGTTTCAGAGCAAAGGGAGGCTGCCTAGGATGAGAGAAGAGAGGATTTATATAGGATATAGCATTTCAGATGGGGTCTTAGAGAATGGGCATGTAATCTTGAACTTCAGAGAGATAAATTTTCAAGTAATAATTTGACAGAAATGAAAAAAATTAACACACTGTTATTAGAAAAGTTGTGGAGAAATACTTTCCCTCCATATACTGTTGGCATAAGAGTACATTATTACTTTTGGAAAGTAATCTAGCTGTCTCCTATTAGAATTTAAATTGCAAGTGCCATTTGGCTTTGGAATCCATTTCTGAGAATGGATTTAAAAAATGAAGTTATAAGTTATAAATGTTTGCATATAAAGATATTTATTTCAGCTGTGTGTGTGTGATAGTTAAAAGTGAATAAACTGAATGCTCATCTATGAGAATGACAGAATAAATTAAGAACTGCTTATAATACTGAATCTAAGACTGTTAGTAATATGAATGATGCAAATCTCTATATATTGGGATGAAAGAAGTCTATGTGAATTGCATGAGAGAAGCTAGTTGCAGAATAATATATATATATATATTTTATGTATGTAATATGATCTGTTTATAAACCAAATTGTTCTTCAAACTTATATCTTTGTGCATGTATATATTTTACATATAAAAGACTATTAATCATGAAAATAATTATAAAACTAATCAAAACAGCCAGTATTTATTAATAATGGCTGAGTATGTTATAGAAATATGGAGTATTATGGTGCTATAATTAAAAATAATATCTTCTAGTGATATAAATAAGTCATGGGGATGTAATATACAGCATTGCAACTATAGTTAATAACACTGTAGTGCATATTAAGTTGCTAAGAGGCTAAATCTTAAAATTCTTAAAGAGTAAATCTTAAAATAATACTGTATTACATACTAAGTTTTATTGCATATTGTAAGTTGCCAAGAGAGTAAATCTTAAAATTCTTGTCACAAGAGAAAGTCGTGCGGTTGTATGTGATGACAGATGTTGACTAGGCTTGTATGGTGATCATTATGCAGTGTATATAAATGATTAAATTATAACTCATTATGTTGTATACCAGAATCCAATAAGATGTTATGTCAATTATAGTTCAGTAAAAAATATCTTTTAAGTTCAGTAGATAGAAGGCATTATTTAAGTGATTCCAGCTCCATTTTGTCAAAAAATATGCATAGAATAAAACTGTAGGGCCCTGTATAGTTCTGCATGTTTTTATAAATTTAAGGAAAATGAAAATAACTATTTGTGAAATCAGTAACACTGGCTTAAGGATGGACTAGAAAAAGGAGTTAGTTTTTTATTTTCACACATTTGTATTTTGTTTTAGTTGTTTAATAATGCATTAATTGTCTAATAAAAACAGGATAGAAACTTTGACTTTCAATCTAAGATAAATAAATAATCTGGTTGAGGATATCTTTAAAAATGCTAATAATTAAAAGGCATGAAATAGAATTTGCTCTATTTTGATTTGCATTGGTAAAATAGAATAGATTTAACAAATGAAAACCAAAATAGAAAGTTATGATCATGCTTAGGTTCTATAGATTCAGACAATCTAAAATAATCAAAACTGGGTAAGATGAGAACCATTAAATTTACATGTAAGCAAGTGCTTTCTGTTTAAATCAGTTGACTTATTCTTCATATTAGAAAATGCTTTAAGTCCCCAGATAAAATGAGTAATTCTGGAGACTGAGAATCATGTCATCTTCCATTTACAAAGGAGAGGCCCAAGAAAACCAGTGGTGTAATTCTAGTCTCTTCCAAAAGCTCGAGAACCAGTATAACAGTAGGTGTAAATCCTACTCCAAGGGCAGGAGAAGACCAGGTCCCAGCTCAAGCAGGTGAGTGGCAAGAGAGAAAAAAAGAAAAAGTGCACCTATTTTTATGTAGGCTAAAGAACAGCTATGAAAGAAAGCACAGTAAGTTACTCCCATAGAGTGGTAAAGTCAGAGACAGGAAGGGAACTTGTTTCAAGAAGACCTTTGTGATTCAAATAACTGGCAATAAAAGTATATATGTCACTTGTGAGGAGGAGAAGAATGAGTAGCTTGCTGGTAATCAAGGGTGACTTGGGCATCAGGAAGGAAGACTGACTACAGGCAAGACCCCTGGGAGGAGGCTCAGGGGCCAGCTTTCCAGAGGTGCAGGCCTGAGTAACGTATGGGTGGAATGATGTCTGTAGAGGCAGGCGAGACGGGTTGAGTGAGGCATGAGCAGCTTTTGTTTCTTTTGGTGGTTAGTGGGTAGCAAGTGAAGCTATTTGAGCAGGGCAATTATATGACTCTAGATGTTTTGCAGGAGTGTTTTCCAGTCCTGCTTTCAAGGTGGACTGTACACAGCAGAGCCTGGAAACTGGTAGAGCCATTAAAAAGCTATTTCCAGTAGTTTAGGCAAGAGACAATGAACTGTGCTGGAAGGGTGGCAGCAATTCGGAAAGAGAAAAATGAGAATGATATGTTGGAGGGAGATTGCACAGAGTTATCAGCTTATTGATGTAGATAGTGAGGGAGGGGAAGGAGGAGTCGTTGTCAATGTTGATTGAGAGAATCATGATATCCGTGGCAGAAAGTGAGGGGTCTGAAGGGTGGTTTGGAAATTAAGGTGACATGCATGATTTATGGCAGAATAAAGGACCAATTGGCAACTGAAAATTGCCACTCAGAATGAAGCTACTGTTCTGACTGTATGATATTTTTGCATAGATAGGTGTTCACAAGGAGTGATGAAATTTACCAGAGAGAAAAGAAAATGGACAGAAGGTAGTACTTTGATATTTACATTTTGAGTCTGAAGAATTAAAGCAGCCATTAAGAAGATGTACCCAAAACAGCTGGAGGAAAACTAGAAAAGCTTGAGCAATGGAGTCCAATTCATGCTTTGCTAAGATTTCTGTGTGCTGCTATTCTAAGTCCGTTTTGAGGAGATTGAGGTAACCACCGTCAATGGATGCTAGAACCATTAAAAATGTGAAAGAGGAACTTCATGTTGAGAGGGTCATGCTGACCCCATTCCACTCAAAATTCCAGCATCACTAAAGGTGCTCTTACTGGTACATTTTTATATCAGGATGTGATGTAATAGGATGTATCCAGTGCAACCTATGAAGTAGTCTAGTCAAAAGGGAAAAAAGAAAAGAAAGAACCAGAATCAGTGGAGCCCTCAGAGCTATCATTTTATGGGAAACTCGGTGGATAAAGGAAAAAGGCGATCAATAGCACAAGGAAGAAATCAAATGCAAATATGAGATACTCAACACTCTAAAGGCCCCAAAACCCAAATTTATCAACATAAAAGCAACATTGGTAAATTTTCCCAGCAAAGAAAAGGAAGGGCGGCTGTTACAGAATAAAAGAGACTTAACAGTTAAAAGAATTCCCTTCCCCATCTCCCTCTCAAAACGAAAAGAAACAAGTTGGTTTAGATAGCATCACTGATCCATCTTTCCCTCAACCCCTTCATCAAATCCATCCCTAAACCACTTAGACATGGTGACGGTGTTCCTTAAATATCTCTCAGTCTCCCCCTACTGCTCCAAAAACACTGCAACATCATGGTCCGTGCTGCCATCATCACCTACCTGGACTATTACAACCATGTCACAACTGATTTTCTTCCTTCTGCTTTGTTTCCGTCTGTGTTCTCCATATTGTAGCCTGGTGAGTTTTAAAAATGCACATCTGGTCATATGACTTTCCTGCTTAAATCACCTCTGCAGGGAAAGACCCAAATCCATCACCTGGCCCAGTAGGCTTCTCATGTTCTAGTCCCCATCCATCTCCTCCTGGCTCTCCATCTTCCTGCTTTAGCTGGCATTTTTGTCCTCGAATGGTCTGTAGACTTGTCCCTTTCAGAACCTTTCCATATGTTGTTCTCAGTCTGGCAGATCCTTTACCAAATACTTACACTTGGACACACTCACACCACACATGTTAACTCTGCTTCAGGAAAATTCTCCCTTGAGACCCCAGTCCAGGTAATGGTCTCCTTGGGCTAGGCTCCCTGTGTTTTTTCCTTCACAGTGTTCATCGCAGTTTATGATTATATATATATATGTTTATGTGTAGGTCTGTTTATATTGGTCAGTCTCAGGAGGTTATAAGCTCCCCGAGAGCAAGGGATGTCAGTTGTGTCAAATATTATTTTCAGTGCCCTGATCAATGCTTGCCACCTTAAAATGTATAATAACTAATGATTGGTTTTAGCAAATCTCCTGGACACTATGGTACTATCAGTACAGATTCACACTGTCTTCTTTTTTAAAAAATCTGTTATTAGAGTACAGTTGATTTTTACAATGTTATCTTAGTTTCAAGTATATAGCAAAGTGATTCAGTTATACATTTATTCACTCTTTTTCAGATTCTTTACACATATAGGTTATTGCAGAGCTCTATATATTGAATAGAGCTCCCTGTGATATATAGTAGGTCATTATTGACTATCTACCTTATATATAGTAATGTATATATGTTAATCCCAATCTCTCTGTTTATTCTCCCTGGTAACCATAAATTTGTTTTCTACATCTGTGATTCTGTTTATCTTTTGCAAATAAGTTCATCTGTAGCCTTTTTTTTAAAGATTCCACATATATGCAATATATAATATTTATCTTTCTCTGTCTGACTTATTTCACTCAGTATGACAATCTCTAGTTGCATCCATGTTGCTGCAAATGGCATTACTTGATTCAGTTTCAATGGCTAATATTCCACTGTGTATATTTACCACATCTTCTTTATCCATTCTGCTATCAATGGACAGTGAGGTTGCGTCCATGTCCTGAGTATTATAAATAGTGCTGCAATGAACATCGGGGTGCATGTATTGCTTCAAATTGTGTTTTTCCAGGAGTGGAATTGCTGGGTTATATGGTAGTTCTACCTTTTAATTTGGTCTTTTAATAGTTACCAGTATATCAGTTGCTTATGATAACAGCTCTCTAAAAAATTTTCCAGTTTAGAAGTTTTTCCAATCCAAAGGCTCCATCATCTGGCCATTAATTAGTTAGGATCATAATAGTGACTTAATTCAGTA